>NC_140589.1:115696995-117055745 GCF_964204655.1 Triturus cristatus
CCTTGAGAACACTAGCTAGATGTTACATTCCATCTGGATTGGAACACTGAATTCCTGTACTCCATTCTGCCCTGGCCTCAAGCTCAGAAAAAGGTGAGGAATGACTGCTCACCCCCTACTCCCCCTCCCCCCCCAGTGCTAGTGAATGGAGATTGGCCCAGGAGAGTGTGGCACATATAACATTTGAGCATGTGTCCTCTGATCAGGCTACCACTTAGGGAAGGATCTTCTGTTGCAGCAGCAAGACAGGGCTGTCCACCTGAATCTGCTCAATCCACACCTCATAAAGATAGAGTGGCAGCTGTATTCTGTTTCATCCACTGCCTAAAGTGTTGGATGTTATCATTGCCATTTATGAAGGGCAAATATGTGGCCTGGGATGACGTCCGTAAGACTTAATTCTTTACAAGCAATCCTGTCTGATATGTTTTTGTTTGTTTTATCTTAGACCCAGCCAGGCTTTGCAGTGGGCACTATTGAAAGTTATTTGGCTGCACTTTCTGCCTGTCTACATTTGCCGGACAGTTATTCTTATTTACATCCCCTGTAGTGATGAGATTTATAAATGGTCTGAAATGCCTTTGTTTCATGGGTACGTCATTTGAGCGGATGCACAGCTGCTAGCTGCATCTCCTGGCTTTGTTTTGGTCAGACTCCCTCTGAGGCTGTTGGGCCTCATGGCCTCCTGCATCCCGCTGGTAACACATACCTGTCAGCATATGCAGTCTCTGCAGAGGGACCTGAAATCCCAGTGGGCGCAGCATCAGGGGAATCTCTCTGACCTGTTTCTGATCTCGGAGGGAACTACAAAAGACCTGCAGTGTGGGCTAATTGGATCAGCAACAGACGCCTCTCCCTTCCCCACCCAGAACTGACTGTAATGACAGATACTTCACTCTTGGGTTGGCGCTGCCATCTGGGAAAGGTGGAAATCAGAGGACTCTGGTCTCTGGATTAACTTGTTGGAGCTTAGGGCAATTCAGTTGGCATTAAAAGCCTTTCTTCCATTGATCAAGGGACAGCTAGTGCAGGTGTTCATGAACACCACCACCACTTGGTACTGAAACAAACAGGGTGGGGTGGAGTCGTGGACCCTGTGTCAAAAGGGCCCTGTGCCTCTGGACATGGCTGGACCATCAGGGCATTTCCCTGGTGGTTTAAAGTCTGGCAGGCCAGAGCGGACAAACAAAGTTGTCTATGCCTAACGGATCACAACTGAATTCTCCATCCGAAAGTGGTTGAAGGTCTTTTTCTTGAATGGGGAGAACCTTGGTTAGTTCTACTCACCACTGCTGAGAATGCACAATGTCAGAACTTCTGCTTGCTGGAATTTCCATGGCAACTCTTAGTCGGAGATGCTTTATGTATTAGCTCAGGATTGGGCATGGAGAGTATGGTATCCTGAACTCCTGAGCTCAGGCTTCCTGTATGCCTTTCTGCCGATATCACCCCTGCCCAGAGTTCTCATGAAGATCAGGTCCAACTGGGCTCGAGTCATTCTTGTGGCTCAGGATTGGGCATGGAGAGTATGGTATCCTGAATGCATGAGCATCGGTCCTCCGATCAGGGTCGCCCCTTTGGAAGGATCTGATGTCGCACCAACAGGGCTTGGTCTGGCATCCAAACCTGTAATCCTGAGATTGAGCTTCACCATTTGACAGTTTTGGACCTTCCTACCGAAATGTGCAATGATATTCTGGCGTCCCTCAACCAAGACAGTATGCACCTGCTTTTGGGACAAAATTTTGTCTTGGTGTGCTTCCAAGAATTGTGACCCCCTGTTGCATCCCCATCCCAAGTTTTGTTGTTCATACTAGCCCTGGCTCAGCAAAACCTTGCTTTGGGCACTGTTAAAGATTACCTGTCAGGCTTTTCGTCTTTCTTGCAGTTGCCAGACCAACCTTCTTTGTTCAAGTCACCCGTTGTGGCTCGTTTTCTAAATGTACTCCAACACCTGTTCCCTCCATGACCATTCATCATGCCCCAATGGAACCTCAGTCTGGTCTTGATATTTCTAAGTATGCACCCTTCAAGCCCCTTTACAACTGTCCTCTCCAACAACTCACCATCAAAACGGCTTTTCTGGTGGCCATAACATCATCCAGGAGTGTCAGTAAGCTGCAAGCACTTTCCTTGCACCCTCCCTAAACGACATTCTATCCAGACTATACAGGTAGTGAGAACCCTATACCTCCTTTCTTCCGAAAGTGGTGACACTTTTTCATGTGGACAAGACCATCACCTTGCCTACCTCTTTGCTCACCCTCATTCTTCCAAAGAAGATAAACTCCACCATCTGGACCTAAAAAGGAGTGCTGTCGCTCTACATTGATCATACCAGAGAGTTCCCTGTGGACAATCAACTCTTCGTTCGGTACATTGGTGCAAAGGAAGGAAAGACTGTGCAGAAATGGACCATTCCATTTAACGATAGATCGTGATCTGCACTAAAATCTGCCGCACACGGGCCAAAAAGTAACCCCCTGAGGGGCTGATAACTCATTCAACCAGAGCCAAGGCTGCCTTACCTGATGGAGTCTATCTCCCAGATATTGGTCTGGCTGCAACATGGGCGTCTTTGCACACACTTACTAAGCACTACTAAGGCAGTAGTGCTTAGTAAGTGTGTCATGTCTGCGGCTAGAAGTCTCAGATGAACAAGTTACTTACCTTCAGTGACTCCTTATCTGGTAGAGACTCTTATCTAGCTGCAGATTCCTTACTGACGCTCCTGCCCTCTCTGCTCTGCAAATGGATTTCTTCACTTAAGGTACCCTTATGAAGTCCTTAGTGCTGCACACCAGTACATCAGCAACTTTCGAGGCTTTGTGCTTCTGCCGTGGAAAGGTCGCTAAAAGTAACGGATTTAAGTGCACTGGGGTGGTGCATATATAGGTACCATGCAAGTCACTTCCAGTGTGGCCGACGCAGACCCAAATGATGCCACCTACTTGCGTGAAGAGGTACTGTTAGAAATGTTTCCGGATCCAGTCTGACGCCTGGAGATAATTCCGAGGTACAGAATCTGCGGCTAAATAGTCTCTACCAGATTAGACCTAAGTGAAGGTAAGTAACTTGTTCTTCATCCTCAATCCCGCAAGATCTTTGCTCGTTCTCCACTGCAGAAGCCAGACCTCTGAAGAAGAGGAATCTGACATTTGAAGAAGCTATTTCTGAGGAGTTGCCTTAATTTCCAGTACTAAAGAGACATAGGCAGAATGACACAAACCCTTTTCCTTATCCTCTGCCAAGACCTGCTTTTTCTCCATCATCACAGTCACCACAGCTCTCACCTTCCCTTCCTCACTCACACAGAATGATGCAGATCAGGATAGTCACTCCAAACCACAGGAGCCCCACTATAATCCCATACTGCCAGATGATGTTGACAAACTGTGGTAGGATTGCAGTGTGGACCCATAGCATAACACCACTTTTTAAATGTAGCCAATGAAAGCTTCATCGCCTGACAACACAACATACCAAGCTGTCATTCAAAGAGAAGCATACCAGACCGAAGACCTTCTGACCATAAGAAGACTTCTCAAGACCTGACTCTTCGAACAGTAGCAGCTTCCCCCCACCCCTAGCGCCTTGAGACGCTCGAGGGTATGTAGTGCGCTTTACTAATGCCATGATTGATTGATTGATAACACCATAAAGTGAAACAGCATGTCAGAGGAAGAAGACTTCTTCCTGCTGGAGACCTTGTCTATGAACAGAGATGCGGGTTAAATTACTGCCCTTGCTTAAGAGCATGTCCAAACAAACGAGGGAAAGTTTTAAGCAGGCTGGCATGGACAGGGGGTTTACACTTGGAATAGAGAAGAAATATTTGCTGGTGCTTGATGACTGAGGAGTTGTATATCACACGCATTCAAAAACAAGAAAGCATTCACACACCTCAGTTGTCTCTTTAGCACAATTGATGTGGCAGTGGGCAATATCCATCGGAGCCGCGGGCTGGCAAAATTTGACCTGCAAGGGAGTAGCTTTGACAACTGTTTGATACAAGCGTCCCTTCCCCCGTTGAGCTTATCGGGCCAGATTTCAGCATAAAAGATATTTAAAAAGAACAAATACAGATTGGGTATCGTTTGTATATTTTTCGTAGCACTTATTAAGAAGACCTATGTTTGAGGCATATGAGCTGCAGATTACACACTTTTGCATAGATCGCCATCTGGTGTTGGGCCCGGATGTTTGCAGTTTATATTTCCTCTTGGAAAGTCTTTGGAAGTCACGAGGTCGGTGACTCCTCCCTTGGTCCGTATTGCGCATGGGCTTCGGCTCCATCCTCAGATTGTTTTTTTCCGCCATCGGGCTCAGATGTAATACTTCGCGCTCCGGTTCCGAACATTTCCAGTTCGACGATAGAAGCGGAATCCTCGCTCATTGCGGTATTGTTCAGATCCTGATCTCCTCAATCACCTTCTCTTCGACACATCTTCGATTCCAGTCGTCGACGGCGGCGGCCTTCGGGCCTATCCAAGCTCCGGTCCCGGCTGATGGAAAGAACTCCATTCAAGAAGTGCCCTCGATGTGGGTCCAAATTCCCCCACACCTATCTTCATGAGGTGTGCAACCTCTGCCTCTCCCCTGAACACGAGGCTCGAGACTGTCCCGCCTGCAAGTCTTTCAGATCGAAAAAGACTATTCGAGATCGACGGGCCAGACGAAACATGGCGCACTCCTCGACCTCCGTTCCAGTCGACATCTTCGGGGACGACGTCGAAGCTCCGGGACAGCAGCACACCGAAGAGGACCTCGTCAGTGCTTCCGAAGCCGACGACTCGGATGTGGAGGACATCACCCCGGCGCAGAGGGTCGTGAGTACTATACCCCCTCCCACACCCGCGCCAACACCCAAAAAGGCTTCGGTCACACCTTCGCCTCCGGGCCTAGGCAAGACCAAAGAGACTGCTCGAACACCCCACCTTCGGGCCCGGTGAAGAAGCCTAATAAGCCTTCCGGCGGCTCGGGCTCGAGCCAGCCTGCGAGCGGTGCCGAAAAACACACTCCAGTACAAAAGGGGGTGGTGATGGACGGAGCATCAGAACCAATCAAACACTCACACCCAGTCAACAGATCTGGGTTTGATCCATCACCATTTTTTAGCCCACTCTGCCACCCCAGTTCAGACATGGCCATATGCAAATCAGTCTGACCCTGTGCCTCATGGGAACAGTCCAGCCCGAACTGCCAAGCCATGCCTTCCCTGGACCAGAAACAAGCTTCCTAGGACCGGTTTCTTGCATTTCAGCCGTCTTCAGCCAGGCTTGCTTGAATCCAGTGGCAAAGTGAGCAAGGGACTCACGTCTGAGCATACCCTGCCAACTTATGGCGAACAAAGCAGTACAAAAGGGGGTGGTGATGGACGGAGCATCAGAACCAATCAAACACTCACACCCAGTCAACAGATCTGGGTTTGATCCATCACCATTTTTTAGCCCACTCTGCCACCCCAGTTCAGACATGGCCATATGCATATCAGTCTGACCCTGTGCCTCATGGGAACAGTCCAGCCCGAACTGCCAAGCCATGCCTTCCCTGGACCAGAAACAAGCTTCCTAGGACCGGTTTCTGGCATTTCAGCCGTCTTCAGCCAGGCTTGCTTGAATCCAGTGGCAAAGTGAGCAAGGGACTCACGTCTGAGCATACCCTGCCAACTTATGGCGAACAAAGCAGTACAAAAGGGGGTGGTGATGGACGGAGCATCAGAACCAATCAAACACTCACACCCAGTCAACAGATCTGGGTTTGATCCATCACCATTTTTAAGCCCACTCTGCCACCCCAGTTCAGACATGGCCATATGCAAATCAGTCTGACCCTGTGCCTCATGGGAACAGTCCAGCCCGAACTGCCAAGGCATGCCTTCCCTGGACCAGAAACAAGCTTCCTAGGACCGGTTTCTGGCATTTCAGCCGTCTTCAGCCAGGCTTGCTTGAATCCTGTGGCAAAGTGAGCAAGGGACTCACGTCTGAGCATACCCTGCCAACTAATGGCGAACAAAGCAGTACAAAAGGGGGTGGTGATGGACGGAGCATCAGAACCAATCAAACACTCACACCCAGTCAACAGATCTGGGTTTGATCCATCACCATTTTTTAGCCCACTCTGCCACCCCAGTTCAGACATGGCCATATGCAAATCAGTCTGACCCTGTGCCTCATGGGAACAGTCCAGCCCGAACTGCCAAGCCATGCCTTCCCTGGACCAGAAACAAGCTTCCTGTGACCGGTTTCTGGCATTTCAGCCGTCTTCAGCCAGGCTTGCTTGAATCCAGTGGCAAAGTGAGCAAGGGACTCACGTCTGAGCATACCCTGCCAACTTATGGCGAACAAAGCAGTACAAAAGGGGGTGGTGATGGACGGAGCATCAGAACCAATCAAACACTCACACCCAGTCAACAGATCTGGGTTTGATCCATCACCATTTTTGCCATAAGTTGGCAGGGTATGCTCAGACGTGAGTCCCTTGCTCACTTTGCCACTGGATTCAAGCAAGCCTGGCTGAAGACGGCTGAAATGCCAGAAACCGGTCCTAGGAAGCTTGTTTCCGTTCCAGGGCAGGCTTGGCTTGGCAGTTCGGGCTGTACTGTTCCCATAAGGCACAGGGTCAGACTGATTTGCATATGGCCATGTCTGAACTGGGGTGGCAGAGTGGGCTCAAAAATGGTGATGGATCAAACCCAGATCTGTTGACTGGGTGTGAGTGTTTGATTGGTTCTGATGCTCCGTCCATCACCACCCCCTTTTGAAAAACACACTCCGGCACCGAAAAAGAGACCGGCCTCCACCTCGACACCGAGCTCCGCACCAAAGCCCTCGGTGTCGAAACCCAGCCTTTCGGTACCAACCAAGCACCATAAGGCCCTCGGCACCGACACTCCCGCGCCGAAGCCTACCTCGGCGCCGACCAAAAAATCGGAGGTTCCAAAAAATCACGGCACGGACAAGCCTAAAAAGTCATCGGCCCCGAAACCTTCGGCGCCGACGGAACAAACATTGTCTCAGGAACTGTTTACACCGGATCCCTTGCAAAAGACACTTACCAAGGATCCAAAAACTGGACATTTGGCACTTTCGTCTAAAAAGAGACATTTGGACAATCCGCCTCCACCTCCAAAGAGGAAAGACTGTGCTACCTCCCCTTTCAGAGTGCCTTCCCCATATCCTCCACCTCCTCCACCCTCTCCACCTCCGCCCCCTCCGCCTTCTCCACCCCTGCCTCATCGCTCTCCGACCCCGTCTCCAGACCATGATGATCAGGGGGACCCATACTACGATCCAGGGGATGTGCCACAAGACCCCACCCCTACAGGATCCCCAGACCCATGGGACAAGTATAATAATCCAGACATTCCAGATGTCCCACAAGATGACCTTTATCCATCCAGGCCATCTCCACCAGAAGACTCATTAGGTTTTCACCACCTACTTCAGAGGGCGGCACATTATCACGGGGTAGAGCTACACACTGACCCGGTAGAGGAAGATTTCCTCCTCGACACCTTTGATACCGCACATAGGTCTACTTCCATACTACCTATGCTCAAGGGGGTAATAAAACATGCGCCAGAGGTTTTCAAAGACCCAGTCAGGGCTAGGGTCATTAACCCACGCATAGAGAAAAAGTATAAAGCTGCCCCCACAGATCCTGCCTATATCAAAGGGCCAGCGCCACTGGATTCCCTAGTGGTCTCCACGGCACGGAAGAGGTCAAACTCCCAGGCGTCAGGCGAAGCACCACCACCTGACAAAGAGTCAAAGCTATTGGACGCATCAGGAAAGAGCACTGCATCACAGGCAGCCAATATATGGCGTATCGCCAACACTCAAGCGCTATTGGCCAGATACGACAGAGCGCATTATGATGAACTAGAAACCATCATGCACCATCTCCCAGAAAAATACAAAAATAGGGCCAATGAATTAATTCAAGAGGGTAAGACCATAACTAACACCTCTATATGCTGTGCCTTAGATGCAGCAGACACAGCCTCCAGGGCCATTAACACTAGCGTCCTCCTCCGTCGCCATGCTTGGCTGAGAGTTTCAGGCTTTAAACCTGAGGTACAGGCCTCCATATTAAATCATCCATTTGATCAAGAACATCTATTCGGCCCAAAGGTAGATGAGGCCCTCGAGAAGATGAAGAAGGACACAGATACGGCGAAATCTATGGGAGCCCTGCAGTCACACCCTCCTAGGCGCACCTTTCGCCGCTCTTCCTTTCGGGGCACGGCCAGAGGCTACTCCTCAGATAGCGCGTCCACTTCCTACAAATCCCCTGCTCAATCCACCTTCACAAGGGGTTTTCAAAGAGGTGGATATAGAGACAATAACAATAATGGTAGAGGCAAAACAAATACCGCCCGCTCTGCCACACCGCCTACCCAATGACTTCCCCCTGCTCCCTCCAGACCATCCCACTCCGGTCGGGGGCAGGCTACAAAATTTCCTTCATGTCTTGGAGACCATCACCTCAGACAAATGGGTGACCCAAATTATT
Source organism: Triturus cristatus (assembly GCF_964204655.1). NCBI lineage: Eukaryota > Metazoa > Chordata > Amphibia > Caudata > Salamandridae > Triturus > Triturus cristatus. Next base: position 115,705,513 of record NC_140589.1, read on the forward strand.
CGTTCAGGGTACTGCCTAGAATTGACATCTACCCCCCCAAACATTCCACCCAGGCAACGCCCAATGTCACAAGAACATTCCATGTTACTAAAACAGGAGGTAATCTCCCTCCTACAAAAACAGGCGATAGAACAAGTCCCCGCCAGTCAACAAAATTTAGGGGTCTACTCCCTATATTTTCTGATCCCAAAAAGAGACGAGACTCTACGACCTATCTTAGATCTCCGGCCTCTTAACACATACATACATTCGGACCATTTTCACATGGTAACACTTCAGCAGGTACTTCCGCTCCTCTCCCAGGACGACTTTCTCACCACACTGGACTTGAAAGACGCATACTTTCACATTCCGGTACACCATGCTCACAGAAAGTACCTCAGATTTGTAGTGGACGGGCAACACTACCAGTTCAAGGTGCTCCCATTCGGGGTCACAACAGCACCAAGGGTATTCACCAAGTGCCTAGCGGTAGTGGCGACACACCTCAGAAGACAGCACATTCACGTCTTCCCATATTTGGACAACTGGCTAATAAAAGCCACGTCCTACAACCAATGTGTACATCACACCGCCACTACAATCCAACTACTTCACCAGCTAGGTTTCACAGTGAACCACCAAAAGTCCCAGCTAATACCATCCCACACAAAGCAATACCTTGGTGCCACCATAGACACCTCAAAAGCCATAGCCTACCCCAATCCTGCCAGGATTGCAAGCATTCAGGCTTTGCGTCAAAGATTCATACCTCAACACTCTCTCCCAGCAAGAGTGTTTATGCAACTGATAGGGATGATGGCCTCTTGCATTTTCATAGTGCCTCATGCAAGACTCCAGATGCGTCCACTCCAAGAGTGCTTAGCGCGCCAATGGAACCAGGCCCAGGGGCAACTGACAGATCTGGTGTTGGTAGACGGTCGCACCCATCGCTCTCTGCAGTGGTGGAACACCACAAATCTTTCCAGAGGTCGACCGTTCTTGGACCCGGTTCCACAAATAATCCTAACAACAGACGTATCGCTCTCCGGCTGGGGAGCTCATCTACTACACCTCACAGTGCAGGGCACATGGACGTCACAACTACAGTTACTCCACATCAACCATCTGGAGTTACTGGCAATCTTTCTAGCCCTGAAATCATTTCAGACACAGATTTTAGGCAAGGCAGTCCTTATTCGCACAGACAACATGACGGCCATGTACTACATTCAAAAACAAGGCGGCACACACTCTCCACAGATTTCTCAACTAGCACAGAGCATATGGAGATGGGCAATTCCACACAAAATCTTTCTCCTAGCCCAACATGTCCCAGGAGTCCAAAACACCATGGCAGATCTGCTCAGCAGACAGACGCAGCAGATCCACGAGTGGGAACTTCACCCGCAGGTTCTTCACCCGTTCTTTCAGATGTGGGGGCATCCACACATAGACCTCTTCGCCACCCACGAAAACAAAATATGCCCAAGCTTCGCCGCCAGATACCCACACCCATTGTCCAAAGGCAATGTGATATGGATGAACTGGTCAGGCAAATTTGCGTACGCTTTTCCACCTCTCCCACTAATTCCATTAGTGGTGTGAAAGCTACAACAGCATTCCCTCACGCTGATCCTAGTAGCTCCAACATGGGCCAGACAACCGTGGTACACCACGCTGCTGGAACTCTCGGTAGTACCACACCAAAAGCTACACCTCTCACCATGCCTCCTAACTCAGAACCATGGAGAGATCAGGCACCCGGACCCAGCTCAGCTCAACCTTGCGATCTGGCTCCGGAGATCCTAGAATTCGGATACCTTAACCTTCCCCCTGACTGTATGAACGTCATCAGAGAAGCTAGACGCCCTACTACTAGAGCCTGCTACGCTGCAAAGTGGAAAAGATTTGTTGTTTATTGCCATAACAATACTCTCAACCCTCTAGACGTATCTATACAGCACATCATATGCTACTTACTCCATCTACAAAGGTGTAACCTAGCATATACATCCATTCGGCTACACCTCGCAGCAATTGCCGCTTACCTACAAAACAGACAGCATCTATCACTTTTCAGAGTGCCTGCCATTAAAGCCTTCATGGAAGGCCTCAAACGAATAATTCCCCCCCGAGTACCACCCTCACCTGTGTGGAACTTAAATATAGTTCTCACAAGGCTAATGGGACCGCCTTTCGAACCATTGCATAAATGTGAACTGCAATTTCTCATATGGAAAACAGCTTTCCTTGTAGCCATCACTTCCCTTAGAAGGGTCAGTGAGATACAAGCACTTACTATACAAGAACCTTTTCTCCAAATGCACCCAAACAAAGTTGTCCTCCGTACCAACCCAAAATTCCTACCCAAAGTCATTTCCCCCTTTCATCTAAACCAATCGGTAGAATTACAGTTTTTTTTCTCGCAACCTCAAACTGTTGCAGAAAGGGCTCTACACACATTGGATGTTAAAAGGGCCTTACTTTACTATATCCAGAGAACACATCCTTTCAGAAAGACAAAACAACTGTTTGTCTCTTTCTCTCCACCACATAAAGGCAACCCCATCTCTAAATCAGGGATAGCTAGGTGGATTGTAAAATGCATACAGATTTGCTACCACAAGGCAAAACGCACGCTATCTGTTCCCCCTAAAGCCCACTCTACACGAAAGATAGGGGCTTCTATGGCTTTTCTAGGGAACATCCCATTAGATGATATCTGCAAAGCAGCTACATGGTCAACACCGCACACTTTCACTAAACATTACTGTGTAGATGTGCAAACCAAGCAACAAGCCAGTGTGGGCCAGGCTGTACTAAAAACACTTTTTCAAACCACTGCAACAGATACCGGTGGTCGCCGCTAGGGTTGGGAACTGCTATATAGTCTATGCAAAAGTGTGTAATCTGCAGCTCATATGCCTCGAACGGAATATGCTACTTACCAGTATGCATCTGTTCTTGACATGTAGAGCTGCAGATCTACACACGCCCACCCGCCTCCCCGGCTACCTGTATCTGTTCCAGTCTATCTTATTTAGATATAACACACATGGGTTTCTTCACTATTATTACTACGCTCCATCTTTCCCTGTTGGCGAAAAACAATCTGAGGATGGAACCGAAGCCCATGCGCAATACGGACCAAGGGAGGAGTCACCGACCTCGTGACTTCCAAAGACTTTCCAAGAGGAAAAAGAAACTGCAAACATCCGGGCCCAACACCAGATGGCGATCTATGCAAAAGTGTGTAGATCTGCAGCTCTACATGCCAAGAACAGATGCATACTGGTAAGTAGCATATTCCTTTGGTGTCACTACCAGGAGTGGTACTAGGGATCAGTATTATGCTCCTGACGAAAAACCTTGGGGTAATTGCTTGAAACATGTTGACCGTGAGATACACACACATAGAAGTGTGCCTCTCCTTTCCCCGTTTTTAACAATACCAGCAAGAGGATTGAATAAATATTTAGTTCCTACTACTTAACCAGGTATTTTTTAATCCTAAAGTAGACCCTCCCACTCTTATATCATCTATTGCTTTTTAGTATTCAACTTATAAAGTGATCCCACACTTATGGATGAACTGGTCAGGGATATTTGTCTACGCATTTCCTCCACTACCTCTGATTTAGTGAGGAAGTTTAGACAAATGTCCTTGATGTTCATTGCAATGCTATGTAGATTTTTATAGTGTGCTAATCACCCTTGAAGGTATCCTTGTGCTTGCCGGTGGGTAGGCGGGGGCTTGCCTGGAGTTAATTGAAGAGTAATTTTTCAGCTTCTTGGTGAATTTGAAGAGCGATGCAGTGGACCTGCTGTGTTGTGGGAGATCATTCCAAGCAGTAGGAGTGATGTGTGAGACGGCTCAACCTCCCGCTCTGTACTTAAGTATGCGGAGAATGTGCACAAGTGAGAGACCAGGTGCATGGAGAGTTGGTGCAAGCGGATGTGCATGTTGAGGTAAGCAGGGCCTATGTTGTGTAAACCCTTGTAGGTGTGTATGAGGGGTTTGATGTGAGTGCATTTGTGTACGGGGGTGTCAGTGGAGTTCCTTGAGGTGTGGAGTGGTGTGGACACATTGAGGGAGGTTTGGATGAGTCTTGCTGCTGTGTTCTGGATGGTTTGGAGTCTGTTCAGGTGCTATTTGTTGAATCCCGCGTAGAGTGCATTGCCATAGTCCTGTCTGCTTGTTATGAGGGCTTGTATGACTGTTTTCTAGTAGCCACTTAAAGAGTTTTCTCAGCATCTTCAGCAGGTGGCGGTAACTGTGGTGACTCCCTGGGGACTTTGACGCCTTATGGCACAACAGACAAGATAAGACTAGAGGTGGGGGAGTGGCCATCCTCTACAACAAACGGCTACGGGTAGTTAAGACAGCGGCAGGGAGCATCGAAAACGCGGACATTTTAGGACATCCTCCTGCCTCGTACTCTTGGTGGTGTACCGCCCCACGCAATCGACCCCCAGGTTCAATGAATCATTCTCAGAGATTGTCAGTGATCTCTGCTCACTTTATCAACGACTCCTTGTAGTTGACGATTTCAATTATCACTGGGATAAAGCTCCTAGAGAGCCGCTTGTCAGCCAATTTGAGATAGCTATGAGCTCGATGGGGCTCCATCAATTGGTAGACGCCCCAACCCATATCAAGGGCCACATACTTGATCTCATTTGGACTTCCCAGCCTCGGGCCAGTCTAACAGACATCAGCCCTTGTGTCTGGTCTGACCACTGGCTGATCAGTTGTTGGGTCCCACTGGGCAGCCAACTCGCAACCACCCCTTGAGTGGAGAATGGTGCGAAGCTGGAACAAAATTGAGGCAGACAATCTTGTGGGCACCTTACTCAGGCTTCCCCCTAAAGAATTCACGATAGGTAACCTTGACCAGGGCTGTGAGGCCCTTGCCGACACTCTTAGAAGAGCTATAGATCACGTGGCGCCAGCGCAAAGGGATAAAGTTAGAGACAAGGGCAAAGGAGCCCCCTTGTTCAATGAGGACCTGAGGGGAGGGTAGCAAAATCTGAGAGGCGGTGGCGGAAGTCCGATTACTAAGTCGAGCTTGAAACTTACAAACTCCTGTTAACCTCATATAAAAAAGCCATTATGACTAGAAAGGCTGAATATTATGAGGCAAGAATTGCAGACGCTGTAAAAAACAGAAAGCGACCTTAAGAATTTTAGAAGAACTCAGACAGAAGTCAGAGTTGAAACCTACAGACACGCCGATGGACTGCAACATATTCCAGACCTTCTTTCTGCAAAAGGTCAGGGACATCCTGGCTGAGATTGACAGCACTCTGATCAACCAGGGTCCCTTAGACCAGAACCCTGTCCCCCTTATTCTCGGCAAACAGCTCTCCTCCCTCCCTAATTTAGATCTGGCCTCCTTGTCACTTCTGATGAGTCGGGTCAAATCGGGCTCTCCAGCAGACCACTGCCCCCATGGGTCTTTTGCATGGCCCTCCCCGGACTAGAAAGGCAGATTCTTGCCTTGCTAAACCACTCTCTGGAGACAGGTTATATACCCTCCGGCCTAAAGGAAGCCAGGGTTATCCCCCTGCTGAGGAAACCAGGGGCAGATGTCACCATTCACAAGAACTATAGGCCATTCTCCAAGCTTCCCTTCTTGGCGAAAGTTGTGGAGCAACATGTCCTAAAAACACTTATGTCCTTCCTGTAGGAACCGCAGTTACTCCAGGTACGGCAGGCTGTCTTCAGGGCCCACCAGAGCACTGAGCTGGTGATGTCGTCTGTACTCGACGAGCTCAGAGTCCTGGCAGACAATAAAACACTGAGCACCCTGGTTCTGTTAGATCTATCAGCGGCGTTCGATACGGTCAATCATGCACAGCTCTTGGCCCGTATCACTGACCTGAGCATTTGCGGGTTGGCACATCAGTGGCTTGAGTCCTTTCTGTCAGGAGGGTCCCAGAGGGTCCAGTCAGGCGAGCAGGTGTCGGACAGAGGCACACTCAATTGCGGTGTCCCCCAGGGCTCAGCACTATCCCCGCTTCTCTTTAACATATATCTCCATCCATTGATAGCTGCTCTAGTGCGTATGGACTGCCAAGTTTTTAACTACGCGCATGATACACAACTTATCCTCCAGATTGACAACTCCCCTCAGGCCCATTCACAGGTTCAAAACATACTGAGATTTGCAGTGAACTGGATGGCAGTTAATTCACAAAAAGTTAACCCCGATAAAACAGAGGTCCTTGTCATCCCCTCGAAAATCAATCCCTGGAGCGATCTTTTTGGGCCCCGAGAGTTCAGCACTACCCCAATGCCAGTAACGGTCGTAAAAAGCATGGGCATCAAGATTGATGCTGATCTTTCCATGGCTAATCAAGTTGCTACCGTGGTTGGAACCTGCACTGGCCTACTGAGACAGCTGCGGAAACTCGCCCCCCTCCTCTCAACTGCAGCGCTACAGATGATTGTGTCAGTCACAATCGTGTCCAGACTAGACTTTGGGAATGCCTTATACATCGGCCTCCCTGAGAAGCTCATCAGCAAACTACAGGTGACTATGAATGATGTAGCTAAGTTGATCTTCAGGCTTCCCAGAAGAACTATTGCCACCCCCTTGCTGTGCAGGTCACACTGGCCCATTAAGCAGAGAGCATAGTCTAAAGGCCTCTGCATTGCCCATAAAGCCATCTACGGCCAGGCCCCAGTCTACATTAAGGAACACCTTAGGAACTATGTGCCGGACCGTACAATCCGTTCATCCAAGGCCTGCCTCTTGACCTTTCCACAATTCAAAACAGTATCCAAGGGTGGCAGAGATTTCTCTGTCCTACTCCCACAGCTCTGGAATCAACTGTCTGATTACCTCCGCAAGGAATCCGCACTCCTCCCTTTCAGGAAACATCTCAAAACGTTCCTGTTTAGGGAGGCCTTGGCCACAGTCTAATCCTCTGCCGTGTGTGATACTGGTAACTGCCGGTGGTTGCGGCCACTCTCTCCAAGCGCTAAGAGATCTGTTGGTGATTACGCGCTATAGAAGTAACAGTTAACATAACATAACATGACTTGCCCTGTCATGTACAATTTTTCGTCCTGGAAGATTCCCAGGTTTTGGCATGGACGGTAGGGGTTGGGGCAGGTCAGAGGTCTTCAGAGATCCAGGTGGAGTCCCACGCGGAGATTTTGCTTCCGAAGATCATCACTTCGGTTTGGTCCGTGTTGAGCTTGAGGCAGTTGGACCTCATCCACGTAGCTACTGCGGTCATGCAGGTGTTGAAGTTGGTCTTGGTCGCAGGAGTCTTGTCTGAATGGGAGAGTATGAGTTGGGTGTCTGCGTAGGATTGGATGTTGATGTTGTAGGATCTGATGATGTCAGCCAGTGGTGGCATGTAGATGTTGGGCCTAGAGATGAGCCTTGTGGTACTCTACAGATGAGATTTCTGGCTTACCATGTGTAGGGTGTCATGCTGACTTGCTGTGTTTTTTTTTTATTAGGAAGGAACAGATCCAAAAAGAGCGTTGTCATTCTACATAAATCACACAAGAGAGTTCCGGGTGGACAATCTGCTCTTTGTAGGGGATGTTGGCATTAAGACAGAGACATCAGTGCAGAAACAGACCATCTCACGATGGATAGTGCTGTACATAAAGATCTGCAACACATTGGCCAAAAAGCAACCCCCTGAGGACATTCGTCCTCATTATACCCGACTTAAGGCTTTAACCACTGTTGGCTTGCGAAGGCCCTGTCCTGGACATCTGTCAGGCAGCAACGTTAACAAACCTTCATAAAGCATTACTGTCTAGATGGTCAGGTCCATCATGACTGACACTTTTTCTGTTCAGTCCTGCAGGACTCTTTAGTTTGATTTGTTTTGCAGACCCACTTCTGGGGAGGTATTGCTTGGGTATCTATTCTAAGGTAACAAATCTGTGACTAGAAGTATTGTTAGATGAACAAGTTAATTACGTCTGATAATGCCTCATTTGGTAGAGACTCCTTCTAGCTGAACATCCTCCCCGCTCTAAAAATTGATTCAGTATGGTCACCGTCCTGAAGACCTTATCAATCCACACCAGTATGTCCGCATTCTTCATTACTTTGCACTTCTGGCATGAAAAGAAACCTGAGTTAGCATGCTGGGGTTGGTGCCTATATAGGCACAGCGCATGTCACTTCCGACGCGGATGACACTGACGTGGACCAGAACAATGCCACCTACCAGCACACAGGGGTCCTGCCCGAAATTTTCCAGATCCAGTCTGATGCCTGGGGAATATCCTAAGGTAAGGAATTATCATCTAGATAGTCTCTACCAGATGAGGCATTACCGAAGTTAATTAACTTGTTCTTTTATCCATGTGGAGTCCTTTTTGGTCTAAGTAAAATGATATCTGATTGGCAAATCGAATAGAGCATTTTAACAGATAAATGTTATTCTTTTCTTTCTTGATCAGATGGTATTGATAAGAATGTGGTAAAAGATGTGCGCCCTCAAAATGCTCCATCATTATTTCTCACAGAGCTAGGAACCTGCTTGATGAAAGAACCGGTAAGCTATAGTCAATGCATAAATGGCTGATATGAGACCCTTTATTTAATATTACATTTAATGTTTTTTTGGGAGTGGGGCAATCTCCTCCTTTTTACTATTTACTACTAACCATTCTTTACCACCTTCACCTTTAAACCATAAAATTAGCTTTACCACTGCCAACCCATAAACCCTAAAATTACCCTTACAGTCCCATAACTCTAAAATTACCCTTACCACCCTTTACCAATACCCTCCCCCAAACCCTATATTTACCCTTGCCACCCTTTACCACTGCCACGAATAGACCCTGATATTACCCTTAACCTCCCTTTACCACTACCCACTCCAAAAGCCTAAATTTTGCTTTACCATTATTTGTAATATATATACATACTTATACGTTTCTTAAACCTACATACTATGCATGGTAAAGACATGACTAGTAAAGACATCTGCGTGATAAAGGCTTTGTGGTAAAGGCATTGCATGGTAAAGGCATCTGACAGACTTTTGTTTGTTTTCAAATATTTTTATTTGGGAAATTACAAATAATTACCTAAACATCAGTATGAGAAATGTAGTGCTTAAAAGTCACACAGCTTTGCTATATTGTTTTCATGCATATGTACGTTTCTGTTCTGTTGGAGCTTCAGTCATGTACATTTAGGGTTTCCAATAAGGCATGGTCTTCCTCTGCCTCTTGCGGAAGCCAACTATTGATCCCCGCAAAGACCACTATGATTCTTTAGCAATGGTTGAGTTCAGTGTGGCTCCTGTGACTTTGGCTTCAACTTCATCAGCCAGGGGTGCTATAAGTGCTGAACTCTCATTTCAGGTAGACCAAACCAAGTACAGCTTTGGCATCAAGAAAGATACCATCAGCACATGATCCTAGACCAGTTCCAGAGCCATCAACTTTAGTCCCTTCCAAGTAGCCAATGTTACACCATATACTGAAGAAATAATACAGTAGACGAATGTCCAAGCTGTCACGTTTAAATGCTGTTAAAGTTATTTAACAGATTAAAGACCATTAAGTCCATCATCTTGACTTTAAGCGTTTATTTGCTGTCATTCACTTTTTTTTACTATTAGATCCACATGATTACTTAAGTTAGACACAAGTGGATACTTGCAAATTAGTGCATGTTATACCAATACATGTCACACAAAACATAAATGAACAACAAAACATAAATCAGCATTGTGGTTTGACAGGGCAACGAAAATTGCAAACAATAAACAGTCGTTGTGTACATTTAAAAAACAGTCTGAATTTGCAATACATCCCCAAAAAATGGGGATCAAAGCACAGATACACGCACCAATCTAAACATCTCTATAGTTTTAGCCACAAAACAAGTTGCAAAAGAGCCTGGGACACAATCCCCTAGGTCCCAAAAACAGAGAAACCTCTTTCCGGATCAGAATACTGTGTGAGCACGGGAGCACATTATCATCGATACAGGCCTAATTTTCACGCAAATACAGTTATACAGTGTTGTGGACAAATGTCCTTTTAAACATGTTCCGGTAGCAATTATGGGAAATGTATACTTGAATATACAGAAAAATTATACATTGTGAGCCCTGAAGAAGTCCGATTGTGGACGAAACGCGTTGGCGGTTGCAAAATAAAGTTTATATGTGAGTAAAAGATGAGATTCCGAACCAACAGAACATATCGACTCCTTTTTGAGCAAACAATTGTACTGTAGATGTACCTGATTGTGGATTGCTTGTATTCAATACTTACAAGTGTGCTGAGCTATCCTTTGTCTATGAATTTGCAATACAATAGCAGCAACTGGAAAATCTTTAGCAGTCAGATTATCTGAAATATTCAAGGTGCTGCTGCACACGGGGAAAAGCGGTTATGCCTAGTAGATAAAGATTTTTACTACATTCCTACTGAGGCAAACTTAATTAAATGCAGGGATCCCCGAGTTGTATAGTGTTGACGCGTTTCCATTCTTAAAGTAATTTAAGGGATTCTCTTCAGGGCGTAGACTGGATTATCTGATAGTGAGATAGGCATAAATCCCTAGGGTGCAGTGTGAGAAAGTGCCATCTTTCTTGCATGGTATGCCCCCACTTTTTGCTGAATTGCTGATGTACTTTGACTGAGTATGCCCTGGGCTCCTGCCAATCAGGTACCCAGTGCCTGTGTTCCTTCCCTAAAACTGCTTTAAAGCCTAAACCCAATTGGCATCTCTGACCACAGGTCAGCCCCTGGTAAATGGTACCATAGGTACCCAGGGCACTGTGACCAGAGAAGACCCCTAAGGGCTGCAGCACTTATTGTGCCATCCTTAGAGGCCCTGCACCCTGACACACACACTGCCTTCGCAGGCTGAGTGTCTCGGTGCAGAACAAAACAGAGTCGACATGGCACACATCCCTGTGTGCCATGCCCACAAACACACTGCCCTGGCATTCCTCAGTCACCCCTCTAGCTGGGTGCACTATGCCAGTGGTGTGGGTACAGGGGCATGAGCCCTGTACCCCTACAGTACCCAGGTCCATTCCTGGGCATTGTAATTGCAGTGCTGCCATTAAGAGTATATGGTGCTGGGAGGTCGTCATCACGAACTCCACAGCACTATGATGGCTACACTGACTTAGAGTTGCTCCCTGAACCTAACCCACAATCCACGTCCTGTCTGAGAGGCTGCCTAGGCTGCCAACCAGCAGACATGTTGCTGGACCCCTGGGTAGAGAGCCATCCACTCTCCTGGGCCTGCAACAATGCACATCCCCGGGCGAGGTGCTAGGTTTCCTACCCCAGGGTAAGCAGGGGAAGCTTCAAAGGCATATCACCTTTGTGAGCTTCTCCAGGCCAGTTGCTGTACTCAGCAACAGGCCCCCACCGGTTCTAACCCCCACTCTGGCAGGAAGACTGGCGGGAAAGCCCAAGTGAGGAAAGGGGGGTCTGCCAGCCTCTGCCAACCCCTCTCCTCAGGTGGGGGAGGCGAGGTGAAGCACAACTCTGGGCTCTCGCCATCTTGAGGATGGGGAGCCCTGCCCAATCAGGATTAGGCTCCTGCCCCCCTCCCACTGGAGAGTGGCAGGATAGGGGGTGTACCCACCCCAGGGAAGGGACCTATTTGTCCCTGACCTCTACCTACTTGTAACGCCCCTAAATTTAGTATTTAGGGGCACCCTGAACCTTCCTTCCTTGGATCCCGAATCCGAAACAAGCAAGAAAAGCAAGAAGAAAGAAGACCTGCTGTGCAGCTGCTAAGAAGAGGACGACACCAACTGACTTGGCCCCAGTCCTACAGGCCTGTCGACCCTCGAACCTGCTTCTGCTAAAACCCAGCGTCTCCAGTGGTCAGCAACCTCGAAAACCCTGGAGGACCTGACTGCCTTGTGACTCTAAAAGACTGGGACTCCCACGAGCAGTGGTTCTGCTCAAAGCAAGTAACAAACCCCTGGTGCCAGCCAGGAACCGCGACTCCTGCACACTCTGCACCCGCCAAATCCGGCCTGTGACTGAGTGAACAAAGACCCCGAGGACGTCCCCCCGTTGATTGTGACCAAGAATCCAGCACCCAAGGACCCTCCTCGACGCTCCAGACGACGCCTGCAGCCTCAGAACCAGGGACCCCTGCAACCGCGACCAGCAGAGGGTAAGAATTCCCGACGCCGAAAGGCACACCGGCGCCCTGCGGCCCCCTGTGCCCAACTCCTGGGTGCCTACCTAACCTACAGCTTCCCAACTTACCTCTCGAAGTGGTGGTCGCACCTGAACAATCTCCGTCCCGAGCTTGCAGCCTTTGTTCATCTGGTAGCTTCTCCATTGAAATACATTGAGCTCCCGACGGCTCAAAAGCGCCCTGCACCCAGCCGCCTGAGTGCCCCTGGGAGTGCAACCTCTATACTATTTTTCTTCCCCCCTTGCCCTGAGTGAGTGACCAGGAGCCCAGCTCCCACAGCCGCGTGGTCTGCCTGCTAGCAGACACCAACCAAAGGCCCCCTGCCCTCCATAGGCTAACATTGGGCCTAACTCTGTCTGCACCCGGCTGCTCCTGTGCCGCTGAGGGTGTAACAACTGTACCTACCTGACCCGGGAGACCCCTGAGTCTATGTCCAGAACCTTAACTCTGCCAGGCGAGTACTTACCTGAAAGCCGAAAACCTACATTTTCTCCATAGGGTAACATTGACTGGTTTCAGTGTCGAGTTTTGAAACTTTAAAATATTCACTAAAAATCAGCCGATCAACGAAAACGAAATTACTCACCTGTTATCAGGAGAGATCCCAGTGCTGGATCTTTGTGCCCAGCACTGACCCTGAAAAGTAATTACAACCGTGCTTACCGATAACTTGATTTTCCTCCATAGGATAACATTGCCTGGTTTTTGCCAGAAATTCTTGTCGATTTTTGAAACATACAAATATTCCTTAAAAATCGCCTGTGTAACAAAAACGATTTCTTTCAACTGTTTACAGGAAATGCACCAGGGTTGAATCCAGGATCCAACCCTGATTAAGAAAATCACACGCAAAGTAATTGAAATTACTTTTACTTAAAAATCCCCATTGAGCTCAATGTTATAATTGTGTTTGAATTGTGTTGCCTGTTGCAACAACTGTAACTATTGCATTTAAAAGTCTACTGCTCATTGAAAGTATACAACTACAGCATTTTTTTCTGAGATAGTATTTTGATACCTGTTGGTTCTAAAATAAAACAACCATATATTTTTATATACAAACCAATTGGCCTAGAGTTCAGTTCTTGAGTGTGTGAGACCATTTGCTGACTGAGTGGGTACAACAAATGCTTTACATTGTCCTCTGATACTGGCTAACTGCTCGACCAAGCTACCACTTTAGAGAGTAAGGTTATATCTAACTTTAGCCTCTGCCAAACCTCTGGGGACTGTGGACTCTGTGCACATTGAATCTTACTTTGGTGCAGTATATACAGAGCCACTTTCTTACATGCGGTCCCAGTGAGCCAAGGAAACTTGCATGGAAGCTCAGTTTTTAAAATCTTGTGAGACAAGCCTGATGGGACCTTGTTGTTAGTTTTACGAGCTGCTGGCATAACAAGTTATCACGCTCAACGCATACAACTCGTCTTTGAAATGAAACATCATTTACTTGCCAGCAGCTCATAAAACTAACAACAAAGTCTTATTAGGCTTGTCTCACAAGATTTTAAAGACTGAGGGAGGAGAACATGGCGGCTGCAAGATAAGCGGCCGCTTGCCGCACTGGAGGACTCGCCTGCCTGGATGCGTTTGGACTACGGAGTATGGAGTATATCGTAGCATGCGATTAGGAAAATCCATGGCAGTGCTTATGATATCACGCTATCATACTATCTAACCTCAGAAGTGTAGATAGAGGTGAACTTACTAGTGGATATGCACAGTGTTCCTCCAAGAGATTTGCCGCGCTGTCTTGCTGCAGCACTGGAGCTAGGTAAGAGCGGGGGGGCTGGCGTGCGCTGGCGGATCTACATCGGAGGACAGCGGGCCGTTTCCTGGCTCACAACCGGCAGAGTCAGCACCTGTTGGCAGGCGCAAGCTTCCAAACTGGACGAAGAGGCAGCCTCACAACGCGCCGCTGCCGCTGAGGGGAGTTCTGTTTCAGAGCTCGGAGAGGCGGCGGCGGAGACAGCGGAGATAGTCTTTGAGGAGCAACGGCAACAACAACGGTTACAAGGTGACCTGGGGCTTCTTTCAGGGGGAGACCCTGCAGATCTCTGTACTCTGCCATACTGCCTTAGAAGAAAGGGCAGGAGCAAGGGTAAGGGGATTGGGCAGTTGGAGGTTGTAAGGGAGAAAATTGAGGTAAGCAATCTCGGTAACTTTGCCAAAACTAGCAGAAAAAAAACAATAGCAGTAAAAAGCAAACTACAAACTAAAAAAGTAATTAATGAATGCAAAGATTTAAAAAACACCACAAAAGGGGCCTTTACTAACGCATTGACATTCGAAGGGGAGTCAGCAATAAAACTGGATAAGAAAACCGAGGAGAGCATCCCCCCTCGTCATACAGATAAGAGAAAAGGTCTAAAAGATCCAAAAGGCTCCAACAGAAAGGGTTTTTCTTTGGCTCCTAAAGTTAAAGTGACTCCTTCATTAAGATCGTACTTTAAGGTTTTACCTCAAGTTCTAGATATAGCAGGACAGGGTGAAGTACTTAGACTTTCTAATTTGCAGCCAAACCTTTCCTCCAACATGGCAGCCGAAAGTCCTCAGTTAGGGGTACTAGCTCCCGCCCCAGTCCAGACTCCTATTACTCTGGAGCTTCAACCAAACCCACAACCACAGCAACAATTACAGTTTCAATTACAAAGCATCCTACAAGGTGTTCAGAAACCAGAGGCCTTAATATCCCCTAAAGACAGTGAGAGCTTAACTTCAGAAGCTCTACCTGGAGGAGGGAGAAAGGAAGTCGAAGCGGTTTGTGGGCCAGAAATATATACAGGAGGTGAGACAGGAGCAGTAGTTAGCGATAACCCCCTCTCAGGCATTGGGCTGGAGTCCTTGTTCCTCACTATGGCATCCGACATTAAAAAGGGATTTGCAAAATCGGAAGCAAACCAGGGGGATATCAGGCTCTTCTGCGAAAACTTGGAGAAAAAGTTGGATACTTTGAACTCCAGGACAGGAGTTCTAGAAAATTCAGTAGAAGAGCTCAAGTCAGAACTGGGGACTGCAAAAGATGACATTACTCAACTCAAAAAAGAAGAAATTTTACTTAGAGACCGAGTGGAGTCACTAGAAAACTTCTCTAGACACAATAACTTGCGCATTTTGAAGGTGCCGGAGGGCAAAGAGGGAGAGGATTTAAAATCCTTTATTATAGCTCTCATTAAAGAAGTGGTGCTGACGGAGATATCAGAGGAGAAGCTGAGGCAAGACATTCAGAGGGTACATAGAGACCCCTACAGAAAAAACCCAAATCGATCAAAGCCTAGGAAAATCTTGATTAACTTTCTTACATTTGAGATTAAGGAGAAAATCCTATTGGCGGCCCTTAAGTTAAAATCTTTGAAATCAAGAGACTTCATTTTCGAGATTAGGTCTGACCTCTCCCGAGTTACCTTGGATCGACAGTGGGAACTGGGGAGAAGAATGGAAGATTTTAAAAAATTGGGAGCGGTGGTTCAACTTAAGTTCCCGGCCCAATTGAGGATCATGTTGAACAACAAAATGCACAATGTAAGAACAGTACAGGAGGCGGATGACCTATTGGACAGTCTTAAAAAAGGGCCCTCTAGTACTTCCTGAATTTTGAATTAGGAATTAGGAATTAGGAATTATGCTTCCAATAGGATCTTAGATTCTGTCCTAGGTTAAGTTGTGCCTTTCCATGGTTAGTATATGGTTAGTATATGTAGCATATGTAGTACACGTAGAAATGTCATAAAAAAGAATTTAGCACCACATAACCACATTAGTAAGTACATCAGCACCACATAGTACCACATAAGTATAAGATATTCACATTTGCTTTTAGTACTGTCAAGGGGAATAAACAAATAAATAAATAAATACATACAAACATACACATACACGTGGCAGGGTAGAGTTCTCCAGCCGGCAAAACCTGGAGATTCCAGGTAAACAGGGGTGGGGGTTCTCCAAGGGAGGTAGGGTGGGGGTAAGGGCAGAAGTAGAGGGGGCACTGGGGAGGGAGCAGAGGGATAAAATAAAAAAAATAAAAAAATCCTCATTGGAACACTAGCCCTATTATGTTTTTGGACGTTTGTCATCTATAGCTGCAGGTTCGTGGCTGGTTATGTGCAGGATGGAAGGGGGGTAAAAAAAATGGTTACGTTAGGCTGTTATAATGACAATACAATGCTTGTCATGGAATATAAATGGCCTCAGAGTCAGAGGTAGAAGAGAAAGAATTTTGCAATACTTGAAGGATTCAGCGGCACAAATAATTATTCTGCAAGAAACCCACCTTACTAAAAAGGAACTTACGGAAATTTGTGGAAAACTTAGGTGGGTGGAACACTGTCTTTGTTCAGGTCAGCCATTTAATGTTAGGGGGGTTGCCATATTAATAAAGAAATCAGCCAATGTCATAGTTAAAGAAACTAAGACAGATTCTAGTGGCAGATGGATCATAGTAAGGATTTTAGTGGATAACATCTCGTTTACCATAGTCGAATACTATGGCCCTAATCAAGACGACCCATGCGTACTAAAAACCATTTTCTCGCATCTATTGGAAGTTCCAGATAAACTGATCCTTGCTGGAGATTTTAATATTGTACTGAACCCAAAATGGGATAAATCACCAAATTGTAGAGCTAACATCCCATCCAAATCCAGAGCCTTCTTAAAAACTATGATGAAACAACATGCTCTAACTGATATCTGGAGAGAGAGGTCTGGCTCTAAATTAGGAGTGTCTTTTTATAATAAAAAATACAGACACAAATCTAGGATAGATTATATCTTAATCAGTAATGATTTAAGAGGAAACATCAAACAAATCGACTACTTAACACCTCACCTTTCAGACCACGCAGCTGTTTGGATGGAATGGGAGCTAGTAAAGAAATCTCAACAAAGAGTTTGGTCCTTTGATCGAACGATTCTTTTAGAATCAGAGTACATTACTTTTTTATTACAAGAGATTGAGTCTTTTCTAGAGATAAATATCGACTCTGCTGATATCGCAGTTGTGTGGGATACTTTAAAAGCTTTCCTGAGAGGGCTGGTTATAAACAGAACCTCATATAAAAACAGGAAATACAGGGAAGAAATTACACATTTAGAAGATCAAATGAAAGAGCTAGAAAAGGTCATAATCTATGAGGAGGACCAGGCGTTAATCCAAGACTCTATAGATAAATTAGAGTCTCTCAAAATATCTCTAGAAGGTATAGTTCAGGCAAGGATCTCCAGCAGGTGGGAGGTTAGTAAATTAGCACATTTTGAATATGGTGAGGGGGCTGGAAGATTATTAGCTTGGAAGGCTAAATCAGATAGAATTCGAAATTTGATCAAGGAGATACAAGACTCAGACTCTAACTTAATTACCAACGAAGATAAAATTGGAGAGGTATTTCATACGTACTTTGAGGGACTTTATGAGGAAGATAATCATATAGATCAAACTGCTGCAACAGACTGGTTAAGTCTAATTCATCTGCCAGTCCTAGATGCTCCAAAAAGGCAAAATTTAGAAGCAGAAATCTCGCAGCAGGAAGTTAGGAAGGCTCTTTTTGCCTGTAAAACGGGTAAAGCAGCAGGGCCGGATGGCCTTCCAGTGGAAGTTTACAAATCTGTGGGAGATGCTATAATCCCATACATGACTACACTTTTTAATAAAGTCCTTTCAGAAGGGGTTAAACCACCTTCCTCATGGGGAGAAGCAAACATTACTTTAATTTTAAAACCAGGTAAATCTCCCATAGAGTGTCGGTCATATAGACCCATTTCGCTCCTTAACTCGGATTATAAGGTTTTTACTAGAATCCTTGCAGATAGACTAGGAGCAGTGGCTGGAGATCTCCTTAATTTAGATCAGAAGGGTTTCCTGAAGGGCAGAAATCTCTTTGATCTTACTCACGATCTGATAGGAGCAATCGACTTTTCATCTAGCTTTGCGTTTCCACTGGCGGCCATGACCCTTGACGCAACAAAAGCTTTTGACAGGGTAAATTGGAAGTATCTTTCTGCAGTTTTAGAGAAATTTAATTTTGGTCCAAAGTTCTGTCGAACTATAAAACTTCTATATAGGGATCCATCAGCAAGGCTGGTAGTGAATGGTAATTTGACAAAACCTTTCAGTATTAGAAGAGGAACTCGACAGGGCTGTCCTCTCTCTCCCCTTCTTTTTGATCTATATATAGAGCCATTTGCTCAGAATATAAGAGAGGAGCAAAGTATAACTCCATTTAAGTGTGGATCTTGGGAGAGAAAGGTAACCCTGTACGCAGATGACATTTTAATTCTGTCATCAGATCTGGATACATCATTCCCTCAAATAATCAGGCTAGCAGGGGAATTTGGCAGAGTGTCGGGCTATGAAGTCAATGTGGGAAAAACCGAAATTATGACGTGGAACCTGCCGAGGAGCCCTTTTCAAACTAAAGACCACATGAGGTACTTGGGGGTAAAAATTGTCTCCAACATCGAGGAGATACCAAAGGTGAATCTTTTAAATATTTTCAGAGAGAGCCAAAATCAAATGAAGTCTTGGGCACATCTCCCCCTAACAATCTTGGGTAGAGTAAATTTGATTAAAATGGTTATTTTACCCAAAGTAACTTTACTCTTAAATACCATCCCCTTACACTTTGATAAGCTACTCATTGATACATTTCAACAGGCTATAAACTCATTTGTATGGGCCTACAAGGCAACTAGGATTTCGTGGAAAAAACTTAGACGTAGAAGAGAAAAGGGTGGTCTTACACTGCCAGACATTCAGTACTATGCATGGGCATTTCAATTAACACACTCAAGAATGCTGTTGAAACACCCAGACGATTCGGATAGGGGAAAAATGTTTAAAGCAATGTTAGACCAATCAGAGCTTTCCCCAGAAGGTTTCCTTTTTAAATTTGGAGATAAAAAAATTTTCAAGAAAGTTAGGCTGAAGATTTTAAGGGGAACAGCTCAATTATGGGCCAGAATAAGAACCTTAACGGGACTAGAGTATCATTCAAGACTAGCTCCGTGGTGGGACAGCCCAGGGTCACCCAGTTGTCTTAAAGATGCGCTTGTCATCCCACTAAAAACATCAGGCCTAACAACATGGGGAGATCTATTTGAAGATGGTTTTCTACAGTCTTGGGAAACTTTAAACGACAAAACTACAGCTGGTCTGTCAAGATTTAAATACATACAGCTCAAAAGCTGGTCCCAAAACTACAAACAGCCAATTGGATTGGGAAATGATCTTGATAACTCTTGGTTAAAAAGCCAGTGGGCAAGAAGGAGGTAGCCTCTCTGTATTGGGCAATTGAGGGTGCAATAGATGGTGACTTCAGATTAGCCGGAGAACTATGGGATGAGTCAATCTCTGAAGGGGACAATATGGAATTATGGCAGATTTCATATGACATTTTGTTTTGCGTGGTGAAGCCAGCCTGGCTGAGGAGAAATCATTACTTCACAACACATAGAGCATATTTGTCCCCTGCAAGACTATCTAAGATGTCAAACTCCTCTCCGGCAAGATGCAAGAAATGCAATGAAGAAAGTGTACCGGATACACACATGTTTTGGTCCTGCCCGGAAATTGCCGACTTTTGGCAAAAAGTCTCTGCTACACTATCGTCTATTATAGATCAGTTAATTCACATCACCCTTAGCCTAATAATTTTTGGAATTGACACTGAAATTACTGGTCATTCTAGAAGTTTTCTCTTTTTCGCAATTTTGTTGGCAAGGCGAGAAATTTGTAAAAAATGGGCAGAGGCCTCCCCCCCCACATATTCAGAATGGCTTTCATCTTTATATAAAACATCGATAACAGACTTAGCAATCTGGGACTGTTTATTAAATTGGCATATAGTGCAGACAACAACAGAGTAAACAACTTTTTCTACTTATGTCACTGGTAAAAAGTTCATTTTCCTCTTTTTCTTTTCTTTTGTGTCCAATGATTAGGCCCACGGTAAAAGCTCCTAGACCAGGATGGTCAGGTTTCCCCCTCCGTATCTTTGGGTCAACAGATAAGGGTGTTTGGAGGCGGGTCCTGTCCATCACTGTTATGGTCTCTGATTTTATCAGAATGAGTAGGGAGCGTGACCACCCTTTTAAATACAATAAAAGGTTAGCAACAGGTTGGATGCGGATGTACCACTGGTAGGCCGGCGAAAGAGAAATCTTTCTAGAATTAAGAAACCTACTTCTCCATAGTGAGCAACAGTGGAAACCTGCAGAGCACCAGTTTGCTGGGGTCAGAGGCTAATGAGGACAAAAAAAAAAAAAAAAGATTTTAAAGACTGAGCTTCCATTCAAGTTTCCTTGACCCACTGGGACCGCTCCCTAGGGATTTATGCCTATCTCACTATCAGATAATCTGATGAGGGTAAAGATGCAGTGAAGTTCACCATACGATGTGTGCTTGACACCGCCGACTCGCTAGAGAGGACTATTTCAACGTCAATAGCCCTGAGACGCTACACCTGGCAGAGGTCCACTGGCTTCTCGGGCAATGTCCAATAAACTCTTTTGGACATGCCATTTGATGGCAGTTGCTTGTTTGGTGACAAAGCGGACAACACGCTCGAGTGCTTTAAGGATTCTAGGGCTACAGGCAGATTCTTGGGCCTCGCTACCACCTCTCGCCCCGCGCAGTCTGCTTTTTGCCCCTTTCTTTGCTACGGAAGGGGTGCCCCACCACGTTCCACCCAGAGCCACAGGCCTCTGCGTGGCCGGGGCATAGGACTCAGTATCGTGGGTCTGGGGGGCCAGGGGGCGGGCCAGTTCATCAGCGCCCCTCTCTGCAGTAGCCTCCAAACCTACCTACTCTGACCTTTCAGGGCCACCAATTGCCAGTGGGCAGCAGGAATCGCCATCACCTCCCCCACTAGCAACGCATCACGTTGGACAGGTGGGTTTTGCAGATAGTCCGAAGGGGCTACTCCCTCCGCTTCGAGTCTACCCCTCCCTCCATGCCACCCACACTCCATTGCATATCGGAGGATCATCTGGCCCTTCTCCGTCAGGAAGTTACAGCTCTCTTGGCCAAGGGACCTATCGAGCGAGTCCCTTCGCCAGAAGTAGGTTGTGGTTGTTATTCCCACTACTTCCTGGTTCCCAAGAAGGACAAAGGCCTGCGTCCTATCTTGGATCTCAGGGACGTCAACCGCTTCCTCCGGAAGGAGGAGTTCAAAATGTTGA
The DNA here is from genome assembly GCF_964204655.1 of Triturus cristatus. Lineage (NCBI taxonomy): Eukaryota > Metazoa > Chordata > Amphibia > Caudata > Salamandridae > Triturus > Triturus cristatus. The sequence continues at coordinate 115,726,857 of NC_140589.1, forward strand.
CACTAGCTCAGGTCCTGTCTGCACTTGACCCTGGAGACTGGATGGTAGCGTTGGACTTGCAGGACGTTTACTTCCACATTCCCGTCCTGCCAGCCCACAGGTGTCACCTACGGATCGCAGTAGGCCACAAGCATTTTTAGTTACTGTGCTCCCCTTTGGCTTTACCAGCGCCCCTCAGTGGTCAAGAAAGTGATGGCTCATCCACACAGATAAGGGGTTCCAGTCTTCCCCTATCTCGACGACTGGCTGTTGAAGGCGAGTTTGCCCCAGCCTGCCGTCTCCTACCTCCAGACTGCGGCGGACCTCTTGCATTCGCTGCGGTTCGCTATCAACGTGCCAAAGTCGCACCTGATTCCCTCTCAGAAGCTCCTTTTCATCAGGGCGGTTCTTGATACAGCGCAATTTCGGCTTATCCTCCCGAGCAGCGAGTCTGAGATATTCAGGCTATTATTCCGATCTTTCATCCTCTATTCCGGGTTTCTGTCAGAATGACCCTGAGCTGCTGGGACTCATGGCCTCCTGCAACCTGCTGGTGGATCATGCCAGGTGGCAGATGCGAGCTCTGCAGTGGGACCTGAAGTTCCAGTGGGCACAGCATCAGGGGAATCATTCCGATTGAGTCCAGATCTCGGAGGACACTGCACACCAATTGCAGTGGTGGCTAACGAACCAGGATTGGGTCAACGGAATATCCCTCTCCATTCCCCAACCAGAGTTCACAGTGGTGACAGATGCATCACTTCTTGGGTGGGGCGGCCACATTGAGGAGGCAGAGATCATAGGCCTCTGGTCTCCGGCGGAGTCCGGGCTCCACATCAAGCTTCTGGAGTTCCTGGCGATTTGTCTTGCACTGAAGGCCTTCCTCCCCTCTGTTCGGGGATCTGTGGTGCAGGTGTTCACGGACAACACCACCGCCATGTGGTACTGCAACAAACAGGGAGGGATCATGGACCCTATATCAAGAGGCTCTCCACCCTTGGACATGGTTGAAACATCGGGGCATGTCCCTAATGGTTCAACGCCTGGCAGGTTCCCTGAACGCCAGGGTGGACAACTCAGCCGCAGGTACATGATGGATCACGAATGGCGTCTTCACTCAGAGGTGGTGCAAGGTCTCTTTTGGCAGTGGGGAGAGCCTTGGTTAGATCTGTTCACCACCGAAGAGAACAGGCAATGTCAGCAGTTCTGCACGTTGGAATTTCCAAGACGGCACTTACTCGGTGGCGCTTTTTGTCGCGAGTGGAATTGCTATACGCCTTTCCGCCTATACCTTTTCTGCCCAGAGTGCTGAAGAAGATCAAGCTCGACCGGGCCCAAGTCATTCTTGTGGCTCCGGATTGGGCACGAAGATTCTGGTATCCTGAGCTATTGCACAAGGCCATCGATCCTCCGATCAGACTGCCTCTTGGGGAGGATTTTCTGTCGCAGCAGCAGGGGACGGTCCTCCACCTCCTTGCGTGGGGATTGAGCAGCGACAGTTGACATCTTTCGACCTTCATCCCGATGTCTGCAATGTAATCTTGTCAGTCAGGTGTCCCTCCACTAAAACGGAATACGCCTGTAGATGGAACAAATTTGTGGCATGGTACACAGCAAAGGCTGTGGATCCCCTTTCTGCCCCTCTAGCAGAGGTTCTCCTCTTCATTCTTTCTTTGGCCCGGCAGGGCTCTGCTCTGGGCCCCCTCAAAAGCTATCTTTCGACCATTTCGGCCTTTCTTCGCCTTCCTGATCAGCCTTCTGTTTTCACATCCCCTATTTTAAATAGATTTCTTAAGGGCATTACTCACCCCTTTCCTCCTATTCCCATCGTAATTCCCCAGTGGGACTTGAATCTGGTTCTTACGTACCTTATGTGTGCTCCTTTCGAGCCATTACATAATTGTCCTCTGAGACTTTTGACTCTCAAAACTGCTTTTCTGGTTGCCATCACCTCTGCTCACAGGATGAGTGAGCTTAAGGCTCTTTCTTCTAAACCTCCTTTCCTTGCTGTTCATCCGGACAAGGTTGTCCTTCGAACTCAACCTTCTTTCCTTCCCAAACTGGTTACCTCTTTCCACATATGACGGACCATCACTTTGCCCACCTTCTTCCCGCCCCCGGATCCTTCCAAGGAGGAGAGACTCCACCGTCTGGATCCAAAACGTGCGCTATCTTTTTATCTGGATCGCACAAAACAATTTGTTGGCTATGTGGGCGCCAAGAAAGGTCGGGCCGTGCAAAAGCGGACCATCTCTCGATGGGTCGTTCTTTGCATTAAAATGTTATTCCTTGGCGAAAAAGGAGCCTCCAGTAGTGCTGCGCTCCCACTCCACTAGGTCAACGGCAGCCATTACTGCTTTGGGACATGGAGTCCCCCTCAGTGACATCTGCCAGGCAGCCACGTGGGCATCCCTGCACACGTTCACAAAATACTTCTGCCTGGACAGCCAAGTCCGGAGAGACGGCTTCTTTGGTCGTTCAGTTCTCCAGGACTTTCTGGTGTGAACTTGGTTGGCAGACCCACCTCTGGGGTATCTATTCCAAGGTAAGGAATCTATAACTAATAGTCTCTTTCAGATAACGATTTATCTGTAAGAGACAATTATTAGTTATAGATTCCTTACTGCCCCACCCATCCTCCCCGTTCTGCGAACTGGCTTCTAGGGTAAGGTACTCCCTTTCAGGGCCCTAGTTTTGTGCACCAGTAGTCAGTCTCTTGCATGGCTCTGCGCTTCTGGCGTGCAATGTCGTGTAAAGAACTGACGTCAGCGCGCAGGGGCGGCGTCTAAGTAGATACCGCGACTTCATCCCGGCGATCACGACGCAGACGACGAACGCGGAGTAAATCGACGCCACCTACTGACGCGCAGGGGTACGGCTACGAAAAATTTCTCCGGATACAGTCTAACGCCTAGGGGTAATTCTAAGGTAAGGAATCTATAACTAATTTATGTCTCTTACAAATGTATCGTTACCGAAGGTAAGTAACTTGTTCGATTAGCACCTCATACAACAAGCTGCATACCTCAAGTGGCTCTTGGCTCATCCACAGCCAGACCTGGATATAAAGGAAATGCAATAAAGGAAAGGCAAGATAACAACCCATCTAGAATGACATCCCTATATTCATCAGGCTCTGCTCCAAGCCAGTTGCAATTCTGGAACTCAATTGAAGACACACATCTAAAAAGAACACCTCATAACGCAAGAGTTTACCTCAGAACCCTGCATCCCCCTTCTTCCACTGCCTTTTGGCTATATGATATATATATTTATCAGCTCCGAGGTGACCACCCGGTCAGGAACGCACTCGGACACCAACCAGAAGTCAGCCATTTAATGGGTAAAGACGTAAGACAGCATACCAATACAGATTTACAGCTTCCATGTCTTTTTAAACATGACGCATTTCGGAGCTCCGAATGCTCCTTCCTCAAAGGTTCGACAGTCCTGGAAAACGTGCAAGCTCTGACACGCCCACAATTAGCATAATCAGCCGCCCTCCGATGGGCTCCTTAAATAAGGTCCCCGCATTGACTTCTGGGTTAAGTAGTTCATGTCAGTATTGTTTAAAAGCTCCAAATGGATGCACAAGTACAAGCTGTTGCAAAGTTCCAAGCCCTTGGATCGGCCTCAGTATGCCAGCACGTCATTAATCCCTGCCAGTGTCCCACATTTGCGCCATATATATATCTCTCTCATCTTGGTGGCCCCAATCGCTGGGATCTGCCCAAGCAGTTTGCAAAAAACCTGGGCATCCTTATTGACAACACACTAACCATACAGGACCATGTCTGTGCCCTGTGCGGAAGAAGCTCTTAAAAAGGCTTTTTCCTTGGATTCCTTTGGAATCCAAGAGAACAATCACACAGGCCCTACTTATTAGCAAGCTGGATTACGGGAACGCACTGTTCATGGGCATGGCTGACTATCTCTTCACACGCCTGCAGGTAATACAGAATGCGTCCGCCAAACTGGTGTACAATACAAATATGTATAGCTCAGCATCAGAATGCACGAGACAGCTCCATTGGCTGCCTGTGCGTCAATCAGCCAAATTCAAGCTTCTGAGCCGTGCACACCAGGCCCTACATCAATGCGGCCCCAGAATTCTTCAAAACAAAGTCCAATTTTATGCCCCTACAGAGTGTCAAAGGTCATTCTACCAGGCGCAGGCCAAGACAAAACATATCAAGAAGGCAGGGGGACGAACCTTTACCCACCTGGCTGCAACTCAATGGAATGAACTCCCACTTGATCTACGTCTCACTGATGACTACATGGCATTTAGAGAGAATCTGAAAACCCATCTGTTCCCTAAGGTCTATTGTCGGACATAGTGGCAGCAATCATCACCTCACTTCACCCCTATTATTGGATCTTGCTTTTCTAGAGCTGTGATATCCCATGTGGATGAATGTTGTGCTCAATAAATAAATACACAAATTCCAATAATATAGAATGGACTGAGTAGTGTTTTTGCCCTTCAGAATTTGTATGTACCCTTTGTGTTTTCTTCAAATGTGTCTCATTCCCCGCATTCTTCCCGCTGACTGTAAGATGGTATCTGCCTGCTCCTTTTTTCAGTTTCTGATGTACACTTCTAAACGCAGATTCCTCACTTTGTGAATATTCACCTGGGCATCGGACTGGATCCAGAAAACTCAAAAGAAGTACTCCTGCAAGTTGGTGGGTGACGTTGTGTAGTTCTGCACCGACCTTGTTCTGCTCTTGACCTGACAAGGTGGCGCATATAAAAACTACCCAGGTGCACTGACGTCAGTTACTTTCGATCTGCTACTTCAGACATGGATCTGGAGCTGTACTTCTCATCTTAGAAAAGTTATTTTCCAGATATTTTCTTTTTTACTGGTCTGCAAGGAAACCAGACCACCTCCTAAAATTACACAAGTTTAAACTTTGTGGGGGCTGTCACACCAAATATTTGTGATAGTTCTCTAAGAGGTATTGCAGGCATATGGATGCCCTGGAGGCATATGGAGGTGCCTCCAGGGCCTGCGACGATTGTTCAGTTGAACCTGAAGGCCAGGCTATCGCAAGCCAAAACTCTACATCACCAAACATTGGAAGACACCACACGGCAACTGGATGAAGTTGAAAGGAGGATTCTGCTCCGACTCCCACATTGGTCAAACTCTAGATCAATGTCTCGGTCAAAGTCTTTGAGTAAGTCAGAGTAGAAGCACAAAGAGTCATAGCTGCAATCGGCCCCTTCATGCCACTCTCAAACTCTAGAGAAGGTGCAAGACTGTCAGCATGCCATTCAGTCTTACTTCCTAACTCTTTAAGAGCCAATTGTAAATCTTGTGCTGATGCAACCTGAATTTCTGGGTCCATTTTCAATTGGGTGTCTAGTTTTCAAAAATGTATAGGTTTGCTAGGATTCCCTAGGTGCCGGCAGAGCTACGGTTAAAAATCTACAGCTAGGCACTTTGCAAAAAAAGGGTCTGTTTTCACTGTAAAAATAAAGTGTGTCCACGTTGCGTTTTGAGCCGTTTCCTGTCGTGGGCACTAGGCTTACCCACACAAGTGAGGTACCATTTTTATCGGGAGACTTATGGTAACACAGAATTGTAGAGCAACTGTTATTACCTATTGACTTTCGATGCATTTCTGCTTTCTAAATGAAAGACAATGTGTAAAAAAGAAGTCACTTAGAAAAATATCCTATAATTCTCATGCTAGTTTGGGTACTCACAATTTCGGAAATGTGCAAATATCTACTGTTTCTTAACTCTATATTTTGCAAGACGCTGCTCAGTTATTGGCTGTGGGTTTGTCGGGTTCTTGGTGAACCTACAAGTCCTATATATCTCCACAACCAGAAAGGTCCAGTGGTTGTAGCGGTATATTGCTTTCAAACAGCTGTCATAATTAGAAGAAGTTACAGGTGAAAACTTTGGCACAAATGGCTGTTTTTTTCAACTAATTTTCAATATTTCCTATGTTCAACTGTTAGTTTCTATAAAGAAACCTTGAAGGACCTACACAAATGATCCCTTGCTGAATTCAGAATTTTGTCTACTTTTCTAAAATGTATAGCTTTCCAGGATCCATTATTGCTTTCATACCCATTTCTACCATTAACTGGAAGAAGGTTGAAAGCACAAAAAATAGCAAAAATAGGCTATGTCCCAGTAAACTGTGTCAAAAATGTTGGTTTTCTGACAAAAGTCTGTCAGTCCCTAAAAGGTGTGAGAATGGTGATTTCAGCCCACAAACCCTTTGTTGATACCATTTGCAGGGAAAAAAACAGACGCTTTCATTTGCAGCACTTTTTCCCATTTTTCCCCCAAAAAACTGAATGTAGCTGTATTTTGGCTAATTTCTGGGTCTCCTCCAGGGGAATCCAGAAACCCTGGGTACCATTAGAATCCCCATGATGTTGGAAGAAAAGGACGCAAATTTGATGTGGATACCTTATGTGGTCAAAAGGTTAGAGGGGCCTTAGTGCGAACTACCCCAAATAGCCAAAAATAGGCTTAGCACAGGGGGGGAAAAGGCCTAGCAGCGAAGGGGTTAAAGAAAGTCACACCACATCACATTCCTTTGGGTTCTCTGCCCTACCATGTATTTTCCCCAGCAGTTTCTCCCACTTCGAGGATATGCCAGGGGTTTTCAATATCATCAGCTCCAGACCCCACCACCAGCACAACTAACTTCTCAGCCATTTCGTGGCCAAGACTGAGGCTCCCAGAGATAACATTCAGGGCACCAGGGACAATGTGCAGCTCAAACCCCTACCCCTCTGGCGGCCACAAACTCAAAACGTTTTTGGTGTCCCCTCTTCAACAAAAACCCTCCATATAGGAGGCACAATCAGACATTTCCTCCAAGGGTAGTGAGACAACTCTTTGGTCATAAAGGTCTTACAAATTGTCCAATAGGGCTTTGCCCCCCACTCCCCCGTTTCTTTCTACCCTGCCCTATCTTCCATCCCCATCAGCGTGGCTGACAGAGAATCACATGTCTGTTTTGCAGCAGAAATTGAAGGCCTTTATCGCCAAAAGAGCCATATAGAAAGTTCCTGCCTTGAAGCTAGGTGTTACTCCCTCTAACTCCTTGTGCCGAAGAAGGACCTAGGCCTTCATCTTATTTTAGCTCTATCCCTCTAAACTCCTTCAAATGGAAGGACAAATTAAAGAGGCTCACGCTGGCCCAAGTCGTCTGCCTTGGATCCTGAAGACTGGATGGTAGCTGTAAGGCAATGGGCCATTAGTTGTGTGGCCTGCACAAGGTTTGGGTCCACAATCTCCCCCCACCCCCCATGGAAACCAAACACCCCATTATAGCGCTTGACTCTCTCAGGGTAGTGAAGCAGAGCATTCCAAGGCCTACTCAGTGGAGGTGGTGTGGGATAGTAATCACCATTCTCTGGCACACAATAATAACACTCAATAAATGACTGTCCAGTCTATGCTTTTCTTTAGAAAAGGAAAAGTACATTTGTTATGCACACACTTTTAATACTATGCAGTAATTAACAAATATTCATATGGCTGATGGAAATACCTTGGCAGCATTACATTTGACCTCTAAAGGGCATGACCCCAAAAATCACTGTACCTCCCCTCCATGTACAATACAGCACCTGACCTTGTGAAAGGGTTTCAGTTTACATCAGGCCAATGTTCCCACACTGAGAGACCAGAAACACATGTCATATGTTATGTTAATGTTATGTTAATTTTAAGTTGTAAGGCTCAACAGCTACCCAAAAAGGGTTTCCTGGCGCCAGCCTGAAAGAAACAGAAAGGAAGGAAGGGAGGAATTATTGGTTAAACAGCAAGGTTTTTAGGGATGTACGTAAGTTCTCATAAACCGTTTCTTTGCGAAGAGACGCAGAGAGAGAGTTTCATAAGGAAGGGCCCAACTAGGCAAACGATCGACCGGCCATACGTGGCAGTCTAATTCTTGGAACAGAGAATTTCACCTGAGTGGCGGAGCGAAGGGGACGTGGAGGCAAGTAAGGGTGAACCAGAGCCTTGAGATATAGGGGAGCCACTTCAGCTTTGATTTAAAACGTATAGCTCAGGGCTTTGAACTTATATTGGTTCTCTACCCTGAGCCAGTGCAGGTCACGCAGAGAGCCAGAGATAGAGGCAGTTCTGGGAACTTGACAGATCAATCTGGCGGCGGATTTCTGTACTACCTGCAGCTTGCGTAACACATCCTAATTAGTCCCCAGGTAAAGAATGTTACCGTAGTCCAGTCTAGAGGTGACAAGTTCATGGACTAAGGTTCTCTGGGTAGAACTAGGCAGCATCCAGATAATCTTATCTGAAAGAAACAAGTAGTGGTAGATTCCTTACCTTAGAATTACCCCCAGGCGTCAAACTGGATCCGGAAAGTTTTCGTCAGCAGTACCCCTGCGCGTTGGAAGGCGTCGTCGTGCGGCTCCGTGTCCTTTGTTGGCATCATGGTCGCCGAGATGACGTCGCTGGAGGTACTTAAACGCCGCCCTCACGCGCTGACATCAGTTCTTACTTTTTCCACGCCAGCAAGCGCAGATCCGGAGAGAGCGGTATCCCTAGTCAATTTTTGACTGCGTTTTTCGAGGACTTTTGTCTCACCCTTTTTGAGTCGTTAGACTCCTGGTGTCGTAGGGATGCCCGGTTTCAAGAACTGCGGGGACTGTCATCGCATGATGTCGGTGACAGACCCGCACCGCGTGTGTCTTATTGCCGGGGGCACGACCACGACCCCTAGTCGTGCCCCAACTGCCAGGACATGCCCCCAAAGACTTTGCAGGAGCGGTCCCGCAAGTTGCTGGAAGTCCGGCAGTCGGTTCCGTGCCACTCAAGGTCCCAGTCCCGTGGGAGGTCGAGGGACCTGTCGCAGAGCCATCACCATCGTTCATCTGGATCTAAGTCTTTGCACTTGGGGTCAGGTAAGTCGAAGCATTCCAAGAAGAAGTCGAAGAAGCGTCGTTGCTCCTCGACTTCCCCTCACCCGTCGAGCGGATGGTGCCACTCCCACAGCTCCGGCGGAGCCTGCGACGTCGCTGCTGGTCTACCCGCCTTTCCCGGGTCCGTCGGCGACACCTGCTCAGGTGCAAGAATTTCTTCCTGCCATGCATTACCTTCGGCCGACTGGCCCTGCCGGTGCGCCTTCGAGTTCTGCCCTTTCACTGCCGACGACTCTGGCCTCGGCGCCACTGTCGACAGGCCTGGATCCAAGAGAGTCCCGGCGCCGCAGGACTCTCTTGGATCCAGGCCTGGATCCCGGTTGATGCTGGTTAACCTAATAACACCTACAGCGACATGAACCCCATCCTCTGGCACCACATCCAACATCGTCCGGTGTCACCGACGACGTTGTTCCCGGTTTCAGCACTGAAGCGGACACGCCGCCGGACCGGCATCGCTCGACACCGGTCCCGACGCCGCTGGCGGTATTCTACCCCCATGTCCGTCCTCCTTTATTTTCAGCTTGTTTGACAGACTTTGAGGAAGGGGAAGACTGCAAGGGGACTATGGACCCTCTCACACAACAGTGTGAGTATCACCCGGACTGGGCAGAGGATTTGGGGGATGCCAGCAGTCTTGACACCTCACCTGAATTTGGCATGGAAATTGCTAGTTACGCAGGGGTGTTGCGTGAGGCAGCCGAGGCTCTCCACCTCCAGCTCCCTACAGTGGCTGTCAGGACTAACCTCCTGACGGAAGGGCTTCAGCCAGCGGCAACCTCTTCGGAGCCCTTGCTGCCCTCTAATGAGGCACTTTCTGACGTTCTTTTGGGCACTTGGTCCATGCCCAACACAGGGGCTGCTGTGGACAGGAACGTGGCCCGACGCCATCGCCCGGCTCCGGGCGACCCCCTCTTCCTTTCCCAACACCCCACCCCTGAGAGCTTGGTTGTCTAGCCTCCACCTCCCAGAGCGCTTTCCCTACCGCACCTCCGGATAGGGAATCCAAGAGGCTGGATTAGCTTGGCAAAAAGCAGTTTTCATCTGCCAGCCTAGTGCTGCGGTCGGTGAACACCGCATTCCTCTTGGGCCGCTATTCCCACTCTGTGTGGGACGTGGTTGCGCAGGTGCTGCCTAACTGTCCGGAGGACGTCCCGGCAGTACTCTCTCAAGCTGTGGCAGAAGGGAGACATGCAGCCAAGTTCGCCATTCGTTGTGGGCTTGATACCGCCGACTCGCTGGGCAGGGCGATTTCCACCACAGTGGCACTCCGTTGCCACGCCTGGCTGAGGACAACTGGCTTTTCAGGGGATGTCTAAATCTCTATGATGGACATGCCCTTTGATGGCCATTGCCTTTTCGGCAAAGCAGGTAGTGCGTTGGAGCGCTTCAAGTGCTCACGGGCTACGGCCAAGTCCTTGGGACTTATCACCACGTGCCCTCCGCCTTCTGCTTTTCGCTCCTTTGGTGGTCATGGAAGGGGTGCCCCAGCATGTTCGTTTCAGAGCCACAAGGGGGCCCAGAACCAACAGCGTGGATGTGGGCACCGCCGAGGCAGTGCAAGGGGCCAGCGAGCGGGTCAGTCCACCTCCACCCCTGCAGCATTCACCTCAAAGCCTTCCTAGTTCGAGCTTTCAGGCCCATCACACGCCAGTGGGTGACAGGATACGCCATCACCTCCCCCACTGGTGCACCATTACTTCGGACAGGTGCATGCTGCAAATTGTCCGAAGGGGCTACCCCCTGCCCTTCGAGACTACTCCTCCAGCCATGCCACCTCAGTACCACCGCCTGTCGGGGGACCATCTTGCGCTTCTTCAGCAGGAAGTCACGGCCCTTTTGGCCTAGGTCGTCATCAAGCGCGTTCCTGGGCCAGAAGTAGGTTGTGGTTGTTATTCCCACTACTTTCTGGTTCCCAAGAAGGACAAGGGTGTGTATCCTATCTTGGTCCTCAGGAACGTCAACCGCTTCCTCCAGAAGGAGAAGTTCCAGATGTTGACTGTAGGTCAGGTCTTGTCTGCCCTCGACCCTGGAGACTGGATGGTAGCGTTGGACTTGCAGGACGCATATTTCCACATCCACGTCCTGCCGGCCCACCGGCATTACCTGCAGTTCACGGTAGGCCACGAGCACTTTCAGTTTATCGTGCTACCCTTTGGCCTTACCAGCGCCCCTCGGGTGTTCACGAAAGTGATGGCGGTGGCCGCAGCTCATCTGCGCAGATCGAGGGTTCCAGTCCCTATATCAACGACTGGTTGTTGAAGGCGGGCTCGCCCCAGGCAGTCGTCTCCCACTTCCAGACTACGGCCGACCTCCTGCATTTGCTGGGGTTCTCCATCAACATGCCGAAGTCGCACCTGCTTCCCTCTTAGAAGCTCCTCTTCATCGGGGCGGTTCTGGACTCGACACAGTTTCGGGTTTATCCTCCCGAGCTGCGACCGGGATATTCAGGCTATGATTCCGACTTTCAGCCTCTATCCCAGGTCTCGGTCAGGATGACCTTCCGACTGCTGGACCTGATGGCCTCCTGCATCCTGCTAGTGGATCATGCCAGGTGGCATATGCGGGCTCTGCAGTGGGACCTGAAGTTCCAGTGGGCACAGCATCAGGGTAACCTATCCGATCACGTCCAGATCTCAGAGGGCACTGCATGACAATTACAGTGGTGGCTCATGAATCGCGATTGGGTCAATGGCCGTTCCCTCTCCCTTCCCCAAGCAGAACATACAGTTGTGACGGACGCGTCCCTTCTGGGATGGGGCGGCCACATGGGTGAGGCGGAGATCAGAGGCCTCTGGTGGAGTCCGGGCTCCACATCAACTTTCTGGAGCTTCGGGCAATCCGACTTGCACTGAAGGCATTCCTTCCCTCTGTACGGGGAAGAGTAGTGCAGGTGTTCACCATGTGGTACTGCAACAAACAAGACTGGGTGGGGTCGTGGACCCTATGTCAGGAGGCTCTGCGCCTCTGGACTTGGCTGAAACACCAGGGCATTTCCCTTGTGGTTCAACACCTGGCAGGTTCTCTGAAAGCCAGGGTGGACGAACTCAGCTGCCGGTGCATGATGGATCACGAATGGCGTCTTCACTCAGACGTGGCACAAGGTCTCTTTCTGCAGTGGGGAGAGCCTTGGTTAGATCTATTCACCACCGAAAAGAACGTGCAATGTCATCAGTTCTGCGCATTTGAATTTCCAAGGCGGCACTCGCTCGGCGTCGCTTTTTGTCGTGAGTGGAGTTGCGGTCTACTATACACCTTTCCGCCTATACCACTTCTAACCAGAGTGCTGAAGAAGACGAAGCACGACCGGGCCTAAGTCATTGTTGTGGCTCCGGACTGGGCTCAAAGAGTATAGTATCCCGAGCTACTCAGTATGGCGATCGATCCCCGATCCGACTGCCTCTTCGGGAGGATCTTCTGTCACAGCAACAGGGGACCGTCCACCACCCGAACCTGTCCAGCCTCCACCTCCTTGTGTGGAGATTGAGCAGCAGCAGTTGACGTCTTTCGACCTGCCTCCCGAAGTTTGCGATGTAATCTTGGCAGCCAGGCATCCCTCCACTAAGACGGTATACGCCTGCAGGCGGAATACGTTTGTGGCAAAGTGCACATCAAAGGCTGTGGATCCCCTTTCTGCCACTCTTTCAGAGGTAATTCTGTTCCTGCTTTCTTTTGCCTAGCAGGGCTCTGCTCTGGGCACTATCAAGGGCTATCTGTCGGCCATTTCAGCCTTTTTAAGGCTTCCTGATCAGCCTTCCCTTTTCAAGTCCCCTGTTGTAAATTGATTCTTGAAAGGCATTACTCATCTTTTCCCTCCTGTTCCTTTCATAATGCCTCAGTGGGACTTGAACCTGGTTCGGACCTATCTGAGGTGTTCTCCCTTTGAGCCACTTCACAACTGTCCTCTTCGTCTTCTCACTTTAAAGACCGCTTTCCTGGTTGCCATCACCTCTGCCAGAAGAGTGAGTGAGCTCCAGGCTCTTTCTTCTAAACCTCCTTTTCTCTCTGTCCATCCGGACAAAGTTGTTCTAAGGACTCGTCCATCCTTTCTGCCAAAGGATGTCACTGCCTTTCATATCGGGCAGACCATCACTTTGCCCACTTTCTTTCCGCATCCCTTGAAAGAGGAAGAGTGGCTCCACCGTCTGGACCCAAAACGTGCGCTCTCATTCTACTTGAACCACACACAACAGTTCCGGGTGGATGACTAGCTCTTTGTTGGCTACATGGGCGCCAAGATAGGTCTGGCCCTGCACAAGCGAACCATCTCTCGGTGGGTCATTCTGTGCATCAAAGCCTGTTACTCTTTGGCTAAAAAGAGCCTCCCGTGGGGCTGCGCGCACATTCTACTTGGGCGACGGCAGCCACTAAAACTTTGGGACGAGGAGTTCCCTTGCATGACATCTGTCTGGCAGCTACGTGGGCCTCGTTGCACATGTTTACCAAGCACTACTGCCTGGACAGCCAAGTCCGGAGAGATGGCTTCTTGGGCCGTTCTGTTCTCCAGGACTTCCTGATGTGATCTTGGTTCGCAGACCCACCACCGGGCTTGGTATTGCTGGGGTATCTATTCTAAGGTAAGGAATCTATCACTACGTGTTTCTTTCAGATGAACAAGTTACCTTCGGTAACGATATACCTGTAAGAAACATTAGTAGTGATAGATTCCTTACTGCCCCACCCATCCTCCCCGTTCTGCGAATTGATTTCTAGGGTTAAGGTCTTCCCTTTAAGGGCCCTAGTTCAAGGCACCAGTGGTCGGTATCTTACATGGCTCTGCGTTCCTGGCGCGGAAAGCTGTGTACAGAACCAACGTCAGCATGCGAGGGCTGTGTACAAGTAGCTCCAGCGACGTCATCTCGGCGACGACTATGCCAACGACGGACGCGGAGCCGCACAACAACGCATTTCGACGCGCACGGGTACTGCTGACGGAATTTTTCCGGATCCAGTCTGACGCCTGGGGGTAATTCTAAGGTAAGGAAAATATCACTACTAATGTTTCTTACAGATATATCGTTACCGGAGGTAAGTAACTTGTTCTTTAAGCCATTTCAGGATGGTAAAGTAAGTTGCAGCCACCTTCATGGCTTGTTGTCTCATAGATAATGAATCATCGATGATGAAGCCCAAGTTTCGAACTTGGCTCGAAAACTACTCATTTCAGCAGGCCAATGTTGGGGACCCCAAAGATCTTTATTCTTCCCCAAAATCAAGACCTCAGTTTTTTCTCCATTGATTATGAGCAAACATGCCTTCATCCACAATGCAATTTTTCTCAACTCCAACTGGAGAGTGGATGTCTCAGACACCTTCTCTGTATGAAGAAATAAAAACCTTCTATGGGGTTCACTGATTCACCTGGTCCTTTTAAACCAACAAAGAAGAAATTGGCACAGAAGCTGTAATATAAAAACAATACATTTATTAACCTCAGATGAGGGAGACTACGTCACACAGTACCCTCAGGCAACTGTAGGAATCATTCTAAGGAGTACAGAGAACAGGAGCCTTATATACCCACACAGGGGCTCAAAAGAAGGCGGTACAAGTACACATGAGAAGAGTTACACACATAGATGGTCATACAAGTACGAGGAGTAATGAGTTGCTGACATCAGTTAGAACAGCCTGACAGTTCTATACTAGGAGCAGGTGCATTCTGGCAGCTACAGGTCCCTCTGAGCATGTGCAAGGCTCTGGAAGAGGGAGAAAGCACATGGCTAACTAAAATGGCTGCCAGGAACAAGCCACATTGCCCACATTGCTATGTGGGCATTTCTCATTCTAAATATTGTTAAGCGGGCATATATAAGGTATAAGAAGGAGTACAAAGGGAACAGAGAATTGGGTCATACAGATAGCAGGAGAGAGTAATGACTATTGTGAGAAGTTGGTCTGATATATGATGTCACTAATTCTAGTGTACTTCTTGTATCAGTCCAAACAACCCTTATGGTGATTGGTTGTAAAGACAACCTTATAGACCAGCTATCCTAGTGGTAGCATGGACAAGAGCAGTCTTAGGCTAAACTCTGTATGGTATGTGAAGCCAGCTGTTTTACCATATGTAATCCCTTGAATACCAAATGAAAGGACACCACAACAGATATATATAAAAATAGAATGTATTTATTCTAGTCAAACCCTCAGCACTCTTTATGAGATTCGAGGTAAGTACAACACAGTCTTATTTAAGCAAACATTAAGTCACACAGGTAAGTAATACAGTTAGGCCCTAGGGGCCACGCAAACCATATACTAAGTAAGTGGTATAAGAACCACTGTCACGAACACAGGATAGGCCTAGGCCTAGGGAATCGCTGGGGCTACACTATACTACCAAAGGTTAGGAAGTGGGAGGCCCACGGGATTCAGGTGCAGAGTGGAAACACTCACGCGTAATGCGTAAGAGTCGATAGAAATAGTAGTTATTAGAAATTAACAGTTTTAGGACACTTCTGGAATAGCTAGCAGTTCGAGACTTGGAAACTAGACCCTAGGATAGTCAATACCCTTGTGAGCACCGGAGTACTCAAGTTACCTAGCCCACGGGCTGCGGGTGCATAGGTGTGAACTTGCGTCGGGTTTCGTCGTTGACTCCTATGGATGCCTGAAGGAAAGTTGCTGACAGGCAGTCAGTGAAGAGTGTCCGGTGGATCCCAAGGATGGAATCAAGAAGGAAGGATACCTGCAAGCAGAAGGGACAGAGTCTAGGTCACCAGCCAGGAGCCGGGAAGAAACCAGGCGATGTGGTGCAGATGCAGGTGAAGAGGTGAAGCTTGTCGCAGCAGCCACGGGTACCAGAAGGCGTCGAGGATGACCAGGACCAGGAGGCGAGCTGTCCCACGAAGGCTCTTGCTGTCGGCGGCGTCGATGTCGAGTTAGGACCCAACAAGCCTTGGCAAGCGGAACCCACGCAGAATGGAGGACTTGCTTCTGGTGCAGACCAGGAAGGTATGGGGTGCTTCTCTTTCACAGAGGAGCGGGTGCCAGTCTGGAGGAGCCGGACCAGCAAGGTGAAATCAAAGGTTCGTCGTCTCAGAGGTCACTAGCCAACGGGCCAGCAACCGGACAACACGTCGAGCAACTCGGGTGCAGAAGGGCCCCACGCAGAACACGTAAAGTGTGGGGAGCTGATCTTCTTTGCAGATGGTGCTCGGGATGGGGGCTTCTCAATTCCCCAAGCACAGCCTCGAGGAAGCCTCAGAAGTCGCGCTAGTCAGTTACTAGTCACTTTTCCCAAGTCGCAGGTCCCACGTCCCTCGTCGCCTTCTCGGGTCTCCGCTTCGCTGTAGAGGTGGATCTGGTTCAGAGGTGTCTGGAAGTCTCGGCGCTGGTCAGTCTCTGCAGTCGTCCCTCGTAGGATCAGTCGCAAAGCAAGCAGCGGTCGCTGGATGGTGCCTGGTTGCCCAGGGTGGTCACTCCTTGGCCACAAGGGAGATTCTTCAGTCTTCTTCCTGAGGTCGAATGTCGAAGGTCCAGAGTTTCTGTTCAAGTTGCAGATTCAGGATAATCTAATCCTGCAGGGCTCACCTACCTACTGATATACTGGGCTAGTGGGCTGGGCTACCTGCAAGGTCCCTCCTATGGGTGGGACCAGGAAGGGGAGTGGTTGCACCCCCTTTCCTTTGTCCAGTTTCGCGCCAGAGCTGGGGCTGGAGTGCCCCAGCGCCGGTTTGAACTGGACTATGCATGGGACACCTTGTGTGCCCCAGGCATGTCTCATTCCTTTCAGCCCTCCCTGCCCCAATAGACTACAGTCTGTCTGGGGAGGTGCTAGCACCCCCCCAATCAGGAAACCTATTGTCCAGGCCTCCCTGGCTGGGAGGGCTCCCAGCTGCAAGAGGTCAGACTCGTGTCTGTGGCAGCAGCATCCATTTTGTGATGCTGAGGCTTTGGTCAGAGTTAAACAGCAAAGTAGGATTTTAACATGTCTCTCCCTCTAGAAGGGAGGAATAATATCCTCATCACCAGAAATGGTATGGGGGTATTATTCCAAAGTGTTAGACACCTTACACGACATGTTTTGATAAAGCCAAACCATAGTTACCATAATCGTTTAAGATTATAAGGTACTTTAAGAGTATATGGTAGGCTATATCATAGAACAGCTATAAGGACATGGTTCCGAAAGCTGCAGACAGGCTCAGCTCATGCTAGAGCACCATCTCACACGTTACCAAGCACTCTGCCTCCAGGATTGTTAAGGCCTGCCATAGGAGTGGCTCACAGGTACACATGTGTCTATTTTAAGGGTAGATATAGGTATACTATATCTAAGCAAGGGGTGATTACACGACCTTGCCCCTGCTGAGTGATCAGCCAGTTGTGGCTGATTGGAAGGCCAGACCAGGGGTGGCATAATACATTCTGCAGCCCCTGGGAGGCCTAGGGTACACCTATGCCCTGGGTACCTAGGGTACACTGTACAGGTTCCAATAAGGTGATCCTTACCAATTGGGTATGTACCTAGGGTACATGGAGTCCATTTTAAAGAGAGAGCAGACAGCCTGAGACCCTGAATGGCAGGATCTCAGGCCAACTAAGTTGAAAAAACAGCTAGACACTAGGCAAAAAGTTGGGGGTAACCATAGTCAGATATCCACCTTCCTACAACTATTATCACAAACAGAACTACCAATATTTTTCAACCCCAAGCAGAAAGCAAATCCTAGAACCATCTAGTCCAATTCTGTGTAAAAAACATTTTCAATAGACTTTTCCAGTGTTCTTTTTATGAGGGCTAGAGTATCAATCATTATAGTCAAGGAAAGGGTAAAGTAACATTTGTCAACTGCTCAGATGAACTTTTCTCTCGCAGAATATACATTATTCCTAATGCAAATATTCAAGTAGTCAGACATATTATTAAAAAACAATCCTGGCTCCAGGGGACCAGGGGGACCACACAGGGCCATGAGAATTAGGACGAGGAGCCGCAAAGGGCTGCTCCTCCTCAAAAATGGGACGACTAAAGGGGTACATTGCTAACAAAAAGAAGATCTTGGGAAATTGAAGCCGCTGTACAACCAGCCAGAGGGAAGTCTTCTCCCTGTGTCCGTTTGAGCCTCACAGGCAGGCTCTTGTTGTTCCCACGGTGGAGCTGCACAACTTGCAAATCAGGAATCGCGGCTCAGTTTCAAGGGAAAAGTTTCTTCTTTCAGGATAGGGCAGTCACCTGCCGGGGCAAATGCCCTCAGCGATCCTGTCCAGTGTCTCAGGCAGTGCACCAGTTTTCTTCACTTCAATCTAACAGGCACCAACGGCACAGCAGCTGTACCCTGAACTCAAGTCCTTCCCTAACTCCTGTTTTGCTCTCCTGGCACACTGCTCTTTCGTTGGGGTCACAGATTGTATCCAGTGTGCCCAGGTGTCTCTTGATCAGCAAACAAAGGTGCAGACTTTACAGCCAGCATTCAGGAGCGTGATGCTGAAGTGCCTGAAACATCCCTTATTTCAACGGAGGTCACCTCAAGCAAAAACCTCCTTGCCGTTCTGGTCGGTCTGTGACTCTCAGCTGGGCACCAAAAACTTGATCCACGATTTCTCCTTTCTGATTTGTGACCCCGTCTTTCGCCCAAGACAGTGGCAGGGGTACACACTTCACATCCCAGTGCTTCTGGCCTTCTACCTTCACTGAGGTCCTAGTTGCCAGCAATGCCTGTGCGGGTTACCTTCACCTTTGCTTCAAGCTGGACTGGTGCTGACTCCTCAGGCTGGATCTGATGTCTGGGCCCCTCTGGCAATGGTTGTAAGGCAGCAAATATCTATTGGTGGACAGAACAAAAGGTCTTTAGACAAGGCATACAAATAATCTAGCAACAGAGAGGATATTCTCAAAATTCTTCCTAGTTGTGGGGCGCCCCATATTTTAGCAAGGTACCCAGAACCACTTCATCTATCTGAGAGTAGAAAACCCTGGACCTATTACTCTATTTGAAGCAGCTAAGGAAGTCTGTGTTCATTTACTAAGTTCTGAGGAAAAGAGAAAAACAATACAATCCTTACATCTGTGTATTCCTATATTACTAATCTGAAGACCCTCAAGAAAAAAGGAAATGCTCTACACTTTTACTCATAGACTTTACATTACTTTTACTGGACTGTAGACACTTCTAAAATGATTTCTCTTAATAAAATCACCTACATTGTCCACTTAGGACCATGCTCTCATGTTATAGGTGCAGCAGGAAAATCTAAAACTGCTAATTTACCAGGGATTCTTATTACATAAAGAACTAAAAAAAACTCAACGTAGTGGGTACATACATTTCTCCAGCAGAACATGTTGTAACAAACAAACTCCTATAAAACAATATTTTCCTTCAAAAATGTTTGCTGAGGATCACATGGGCGTCTTCCCTGACATTATAAACCCTATGCATTCTACTTTTCACGATGTGGACTATGCAACATCAGCTCTAATAAGGACTGTCAATTTATTTACACAGACTAGCTAATAATAATGGTGTTATCACCTGAGAATTTTAGAACAAAAACTACCCACATCTAGTTCCCCTTTAAGATCAAATAAGGGAACAGCAATCTAGACTACTCATCCTTTCATAATTTCATCAGACAGGATGGGCAGTAACATAACATATTTATTTATTCATTTTATTAATGCTAACAATTTGTAAAACAGTATTACTGAATAGCCAATCAACTGTCTCATGGCTGTTTCACAGACAGCTTAGACAGGCTCAAAAGAGATTGAGAAAAAGAGAGAGAAAACATACATTTGCATACCCTTAATTTGTAGAGGAGCTAGCCTCCTTCCCCCATTTCGACAATAGGAAAACCTGAAACAGGATTTACTTCTATCGACACTATCCACTTCTATCTGTGACAGCTGGGCACAAATACACTTGTAGGAGGTAAATAGCACATGTAGCTAGCTAGAAAACATTAATAACCAAACATCAATTCCTTTAGCAAGTATACTAGTTGTAACATGAGGGCACATGAATTCAAACTAAATCCCATTGCCTCCTTATCTCAGCACTAAAAGCATTAGTGCTATATACATGGCAGAGCAATTCTCTTAATCAGAGTTCACATATACCATTATATTTACCTCTGTTCAAATAAGTGCACAAAAACTTGCTTTTGCCAAAAAAAGTAAGCAAAACTACTCTTTCTCTCCCTGCGCTGCCATTTTGTCTTTCAAAAAGTTTCAGAGGTCGAAGTGTCAAAGCAAACCTTGCTCTGAGCCCTGCTAGGCTTCTAAATGTAGAACTCGACCTTTAACCCTTTACCAGCTGTCCTATTTTGTGTGCAAGGCCTTCCATGCGGCTTTCCAATTCAAAGTGACCCTGGAGACTGATAGCTGAAAAGCAGTCCTATTCCATTCCTGTTTGCCAGTAATTTAGAGGTAAGAGAATAACTTCTGCTGGGTTTTTATATTTATTTATATTTGTAAGCAGTGTGCTTTTCTAGCAGTATAGAGGTAAGCTATTTCTGTTATACTTAAATGTGTGCATTTACTGAAGCCTAAGAAAAGTTTGAAAGCTGCTCTGAGTTGCAGAACTGCTTTTAAATAGTGAATTTTGCCCAATTTCGACTTTGGTGTTTGGGGCACTTAAAAATTAATATCCTACAATTTGTGGGCATATTAGTCATCCCCAGAATGTCCTCTACTTATCCCAGAGATGGCGGATCAGAAATGTATAAGGTACACCCTTATAAAAATGAGTTTTGTACGCCTGGGTGAAGTGACATTTTCCATTTTAGTCCCCCCATTGCTGTAAAACGCTGCTTAAATTCAACTTTAATGCTAGGAGATCACAGTATGATTATTAGGCATTATAAAGATTAAAAAACAAATTTAATGCACTTATTTTTAATAAAAATGTTTTTATATAATCAAAATTCCCCTTTTTATTTTTTAATAACTCCAACCCTTTTGATGGCTGCACATATGAAAAGCAAGCTTCATTCCTTTCCTATCATATTTAAACGCATTCATTTATAACCCTAAGCACAGAAGCCTTACTTGAAACATGAAAGTCTGCGCCACTTTTTAAAGGACAGTTATTACTTAACATCAAAACCACGGATGTGCTTATGTAAAAAAGCATTAAGAAAGGAAATCCCTTCTTATCTTTTCTCTGTTATCCAAAATAATGAAACTGTATTTCTAACTTTTAAAACAGCAGTCTGTAATGCAGGCCTTTATACCAGGTTTACACTGACTTAAAATCTAGGTGACTCAGCATTTTCCCCTCTGTAGCCTGCAGTCAGGAATAGCCTTGTGCTATTGACACAGCTGTTGCTTGTGACCAGCAGGCGTCACATTATCATGCCTTTCAAGCCAGCACAAATCTATAGTTCTCTAATGTGTGTTTAGTTCAACAACAACCAACTCACTCAGATATTGTGAATGCCTTTTAACCCCTTCGCTGCGGCGCTGGGGGGGGTTCGGGGTGAGCGCGGCGCCGCCATGCTCGTGACGGAACCACTCCGTCATGAGCCACGGGCGCGCTGTGCTCATGACGGAGTGGTTCCGTCACGACTCCGCTCACTTGCATTATTCGCCCGCACAGGCGGGGAATCAGCGCCGCGTGGGCGGAGCGGCCGCAACGGCCGCAGCATGACGGATCCACTCCGTCATGAGCACACGGCGCCCATGGCTCATGACGGAGTGGTTCCGTCATGAGCAGGCAAGGGGTTAATATCTAATACAATGTATCTAAGGAAAATGCTGTAACATGTTTGTATTTTAGTCATAATTATTACAAAGTACACAATTTCGTTTTTGAGGCCTATTTTATTCCTATTGAATGTGAATTCTAATTTTATCTTTAGCATTGTGGCAATTAGCACACATGTATAGTGTCTTACTCTGTCAATTTTAATGATAGCGTGCAGCTATTTAGCATATATTACATAATTCATTGCTGGATTATTTTAAAATATATTTTATTTGAATGATATTTTGCATAACAGAATGATGACCAAAAAAACTACATTGAGCTCATTCCAGACATTTTCAGAAGGGGGTCATACACTCAGAACACACAATAGAGCGCGCTTAAGGCTAGCCATTCTTACACAAAGAGCGCAATTGCTACTCACTCACACAAGTACCACCGGTATCAAACCTACAAACCACATAGACATTCAAACACACAATTAACCCACAAATCAACACTTAGGACAGAAACAAAAGACAGCCCACAGACTGTACTGAAACCAAACCTTTTGTAAATATTAATTGTAAGTCATATTTACAAGAAAAGCTCTCAAAAGTAGTTCAAAAGACTGCACAAAACAACAGCCCAAAAGACTGTTCCGCGTTCAAGAAGCCAAAATACACCAAATTTGCTAGTTTTGGCTGGCAGAACACTCAAAAAGCGCTCTGCATATCACCACTTATGAATGTTACTAAGTGCATAGACCAGGATCCTTTTTTATGTACATATTTAGTTCCTTGGGGTACTACTCACCAGGGAAGAAATGCGTTTTTATACCTAAACCTATTTAGGTATCCACTCTATGGGAGCTGGCTGATTCCATTCTAAATTCACATTGGTACCTCCAAGAAAGCAGCACATTCTATGATGTGTGCTAAGGACAGGCATGCCAAGAATATTGTAGCATATACAATATTATATACAAAGTAGCACTTAGCTTAGAGTGTGCCGTTCAAGTATTCACAATTTAGAGAAAAATGTCTTCATTACCTGCCTACATAAATTGCGATTTATATATAATCACATAAATCACGTTAATCACATTATTTGCCAATACAAGTCAAGCACATGTCGACGACCTTTCCAAGCACAAATCACCAGTCTCTCACTGCCAAGTTCTGAGTGACCTAACGGTCATTTTAAAATACTTACGCAAACAATGTTCTCAGTCAGGAGCGGTGAACATTTGGAGGAGTCAAATCAGGAAGACCAGAAATATACTGGGCTGCAGAGACAGAGAATCTCAGTGCGCAGGGTACCTCCTTAGTAGATTTCTGTCCTGTCCTTCTCAGTAGATTCCTGTCTCCTGTCAAGACCACTCCCTTTAATAGCCTCATCTCTGATGAGGTCCACGTTTTGGGCGCCATTTGAAGAAATAAAAACCTGCTAAGGGGTTCACTGATACACCTGCTCCTTTTAAAACAACAAAGAAGAGATTGGCACAGAAGCTATAATATAAAAACAATGCATTTATTAACCTCAGATGATGGAGACTACGTCACACAGTACCCTCAGGCAACTGTAGGAGGCATTCTAGGGATTACAGAGAACAGGGGCCTTATATACCCACACAGGGGCTCAAAAGAAGGTGGTACATGTACACATGAGAAGAGTTACACACATAGATGGTCATACAGAAAATGCACAGTCAACAAGTAGGAGGAGTAATGAGTTGCTGACATCAGTTAGAACAGCCTGACAGTTCTATACTAGGAGCAGGTGCTTTCTGGCAGCTACAGGTCCCTCTAAGCATGTGCAAGGCTCTGGAAGAGGGAGAAAGCACATGGCTATCTAAAATGGCTGCCAGGAACAAAATGGCTTTCAGCTCATGCTAACAGATTCCTGCAATATTTAACATGTAGAGAGAGAGAAGTTAATCTGGGTGTCGTCTGCATAGGAGAACAGGGTCAACCCAGCCTCCTCTGCAATATCGGCCAGAGGTCTGACATACACATTAAATAATAAAGGGCTAAGAATGGAGCCCTGGGTTACCCCGTAGGGAGACAAATGAGTGTCATAACTGGCCTTTGGAGAGAAGACCTGGAACGTCCGATCAGTAAGAAAAGAGATAAGCCAGTTGAGTGCCGGCCCAGTAACACCCAAAGATCGTAAAACTTTCACTAACATGGTGTGAGACATCATGTCAAAACCTGTGCTCAAATCAAGTAGTATGAGGGCCACCGTGTACCCAGAATCCAAAAGGTGTTGCAGCCTTTCCGTAACTCCGAGGAGTGTCGTTTCAGTCGAAAAGCCTGCTCTAAAGCCCGACTGAGATGAGTGTAAAAACTATTATGTCTCAAAAAATTGAGATAATTGTAAATTAATATGCCTTTCTAAAATCGTAGAGAAGGCGGGGAATGAAATGGGCCCATAGTTAGACGACTGATCAGGATCAGCATTAGCCTTCTTCAGAAGAGGGAGCACCATTGCATGTTTCCACTCTGGGGGGACTATAGCTTCCTGTAAGGAGGCGTTCAGGAGTTCCATAATTATCAGGAGGGAAGGCGGCTCGAGCTGCTGGAGTACCGAGATTGGAAGAGGATCGCGAGGTGAGCCAGATTTCATACTATCCAAAAGCCGTGTAAACGCGCCCATATCTAATAAAGCCCAGTTATCCAGTTTATTTATGGATTCAGGGATCCCCTTGTCTAGGCTAACAATAGTCTTATCTACCAAAGGAGATATGGAAACTTGCTGTAGGGGACTGCCAGGTTTCACATCCTTCAGATCAGAATACATCTTTTCCACTTTATGGAGAAATTTTTTAGCCAAGCCTTCACATTGCCGGCCGTTCAGGGAAAGTGGCATAGATTGAGTTTCTGAGCCAGAGCGTTCTTTGACCATTTTAAATAATGTCTTGGAACAATTCAATGCACTAGAGAGGGTCAAGGAGAAATATTTAGCACAGGCTGACTTACAGAGAGTGTGGTATTCTCTTTTTGCCCTTTTATATGCAGATTTAGTATTGGGCGCATAATTCCTCCTCCAAAATCTTTCAAAAACCTTACATTGTTTTGTCAGTTTTTAAGTTCTTGGTGAACCAAGGTGCGGGGGGCAGTGGTTGTTCACTTTCTTAATGGAGGGAGGGAGACAAGTATCAATGGCATTTAGAATCCACTTTTGTCATTCCGTCACTGACTACAGTACCCTGTGCTTAAATTATAATTAATAAAGCATTGCAGCCTTTCAGGAATAATCAATATTGTCAGTAATACAACCCCTTTAAATAAATCATTATAAATAAAACTTTAAAATAAACATTGTACCAACATAAACCCTGTGTCTGTCTGTTTTTTTTTTTTTTTAAACATATTTTATTTATCAAGAACACATATCATGCAGGTCCCTGTAACCCAGAGAGCACTGCCCAATCATTATCACATCACAATGTCTTGACATTTTCTTTGTATATTAAAATAATGCAGGGCATTTCAAACCAAATCTAGCCCCGCGGAATCTGAACTTCCCCCCCAACCCCCGGGTCCCACCCCCCGACCGCTAACCTACCCATGGCTGGCAATGAAATATAATTCTCTCCCTCCATTCGCCCAGCTGACCCACCGTCTGCATTGCTTCGCACGGGGGACCTTTCACCACAGACCACTCACACCCGCTGTTCATCCCGCCCAACCGCCGGCGGCTCCAGAAATATCCCCCTGTAGTCAGCCCAGCGCTTCCAGATTTTATAGTGCTTGCGGGGGCACCCCCTAGCCTCAAACACCGTGAGCTCTAGACCCATGTTAAAGTCCAGAACCCTCTTCCATACATTGATTGAAGGGGCAGCCGGCGCCTTCCATGTCCTGGCCACATCTCTTTTAGCCAGAGTCAGACCTAATAACAACAGATGCCTCTTATATATTTTACCCACAACGGCGTCCATCACATGGAGAAGAACCAACCTAGGCTCCGATGGTATGTCCCACCCCAACACCTCCGCAAGGCACCCAAGGACCCCCCCCCAAAAGCGGGAGAGGCCCTGACAAGACCACACCATATGGAGGAAATCCCCCTCCGCATGTCCACAGCGGAGACACTCCGGGGAGGCGATCAGGCCCGCCCACCAAAGTCGCTGCCTAGTATAATACACCCTGTGAAAAAATTTAAATTGGATCAGGCGGAGGCGCATCGCCACCGCCGCCACGCGAGGCGACGCCAGCGCCTCCATCCAGTCTGTGTCATCCAAAGGGCCTACGTCTTCCACCCACCGGTCTCTAAGCGTCTGCAGGTTTGGGGCCCCATGAATGACCAAGGCTTGATATATTCGCGAATTCTTGCGCTCCCGGAGGTCCCCCATAAAGACCCTGGCTTCCAGCGGGTTAAACTCGGCTATTTCATCTACGCCCTCCAAATATGGAGTGATTGCGTGCCGGAACTGTAGATACTTGAGAAACTGCGATGAGGGCATGCTGAACTCTCCCCACAGGCACTGGAAGGACTTTAATGTTACACCCTGCACCACATCCCCAAGCGTGGATATGCCGATGCGGTCCCAGCCCACAAAGCCGGTCAATGCAGCCAATTGGGGCAAGCGACCATTATGCCACAGTGGGGTCTCCAACGTGAGCCTATTCCACCAGCCTATCCGCCTCAGGGCCTGTCTCCAGATTTGGAAGACAACTCGAGTCACCGGCGGCAATGCCGAAAGCAAGGGAGCCGTATATAAGATCGTGTGTAGGGTATATGGATCCATCAACCGTCGCTCGACCGCATACGCCGGATCACTCCTATCCCCATACCACCACTCATTGAGGACGAGGAGATGGGAAGCCTGATAGTAGGAGAGTATGTCAGACGCTGCCAGGCCGCCACTATACACCGAGAGGAAGCAGGTTCGCAGTGCCACCCGCACCCCGCCTCCCTTCCCAAGAAATTGTCCCAGAGTTGTGTTCACTCTACGGAACCAGCCCGGTGAAATAACATACGGATGGTTCTGCAGCTGATACAGCAGACGGGGAAGCGCGACCATCTTGAAGATGGCCGAACGACCATATATTGTCAGTGGCATACGCGCCCACAGCTTAACGTCTTCGTGCACCCTGTCCCATACGGGGACCACATTTCTCTCCCATGCAATGGCCTGAATGTCAGACAGGAATACCCCCAAATATTTAAGCCCCCCAGCTGCCAGTTGAACCGAAGCGCGCCAGCCCCTCCGATGGGCCTCACCTCCCAGGACCCACAGTGCAGATTTCTGCGGATTCATGTGGAGACCTGAGGTCTCCCCAAATATTTGCATGATCCGCAGCAGCCTCGGCCCCGTCCGATCTATATCCGTCAGAAAGAAGAGCACGTCGTCCGTATATAGTGCTATGCGGTCCGACAGGCCCTCGGACCACTCAAACCCGGCCACCTGTACGTCTACCCGGACACACGCCCCCAATGGCTCAATCGCCAGCGCGAAGAGATAGTGGGACAGGGGGCAGCCCTGACGCGTGCCCCGACCCACCGGAAACTGGGCAGAAATCGCCCCCACCACCCGCACCGAAGCCGATAAGTCCGTATATAGCAGCAGCAGATACGAGAGGAATCTTGGCCCTAGGTTCAGGCGTCTCAACAGGGCAAAAAGGTATTCCAACTTAGGGAATTAAAGGCCCGATCCATGTCCGCCAAAAAGAGCACCGCAGGTACTCTCAATAGTTGCACGGCCGCAATCGCTACGTGCGCTCGTCGAATATTATGACGCGTCGCTCTGTTTGGCATGAATCCGGTCCGATCCGGATGGATCAAGGACGTAATATGGGGCAGCAAGCGATTCGCCAGGGCTTTCGCCAAGATCTTAGCCTCCACATTAAGGAGGGTTATTGGGCGATATGATGCGTGGGATTCGGGGGGCCTACCAGGCTTGTGGAACACCACTATTTCGGCGTGTCGCCAATCGCGCTGGAGTATCCCCCGCTCGCGAGCCTCGTCCAGGGCCGCACTATAGTGTGGGCCGAGCTGCAAGAAATGTTTCCGAAAGAATTCAGCGGGGAATCCGTTCAGGCCCGGCGCTTTCCCCGAGTTGAGACCACCCAACGCCTCTCCCAGCTCTTCTACCGTTAGTGGGAGTTCTAACTCCTCTCGTACCGAATCCGAAAGGGCCCGAGGAGGAATGTCCGCAAGGAACCGCTCAATCATCTCTACCGATAGGACCTCCTGCGGACCATAAAGGTCCTCGTAGTGCCCCGCAAAACTCTCCGCCAACACACTAGGATCCGAGATGGGACCCCCAGCTACATCCACCAGCCCCGGGAGCACCCGCGAATGATCCATGCCCTGATACAGCCTATGGAGCATCTGGCCTGACTTATCCCCCCCATTGATAAACCCGACTACGAGTTGCCAACCATGCCTGGCGCGCCTCCTCCATTAACATCGAGGCATAGTTCTGTTGCGCGAACAGGAGCCGACGACGGGCCTGGCCTCCACCCTGCCCGGTGCTCCGGCTCTCCAGGGCGGCAATCTCGGCTTCCGCCTGTGCGGCCCTCTCTCCCTTGCGCCGTCGCGCCATGGCACAATACGATATGTCCACCCCGCGAAGCGTCGATTTAAGCGCCTCCCACACCGAAGCGGCCTCGGGGACCGAGCCTACGTTAATAGACAGGTACTGATCCAACGCCTCCAGCATGCACGACCGATATTCCTCCTGCTGCAGGTGCCACACCGACATGCGCCACTGAAACGGCTGCCGCGAGTGCTCCAGGCGCAACACCGCCACCACCGGAGAGTGGTCCGAAAGGCCCCGCGGGAGAATCTCGGCCCTCATGGCCCTGCCGGACAGGTCTCGGGACAGAAAATGTAGTCCAGCCGCGAGAACGATCCATGCACTGCAGAAACATATGTATATGCACGCTGCGTGCCATGAAGGTGCCGCCAGACATCCACCCAGTCCAGGCCCTCCACCAATGCTCTCAGTTTGGTACGGGTCGAACTATCGGGCACTCCCCCCTCCCTCCACTGATCCCTGGAACCCTCCATCACCTCATTCCAATCTCCGCCAACCACACATACCACTTCTGAGAATTCGGTCCAGACGGCGGTGATCTTCTCCACCAGTGCCCAGGACATCGGGGGCGGGGCATACACGCTTCCAAACACCACCCAGTCACTCCCTATTTGCCCCTTAGCAAAGGCCTAACGTCCCTGAGCATCTGTCCACACCCAATCATGTGTGTACGGGACACGCTTATGCACTAGCATAGCTACAACCCGAGACCCCCGTGTGAAGCCTGCATGAAAGACCTGGGTATACCCATACCTCTGGAGGCAGGGAGTCTTCGTACCTAGCAGGTGTGTCTCCTGCAAGAGCAGTATGTCTGCAGCCACTCGCTTGGCGTATCGCAGGAGCACCCCCCGCTTAATTTTATCTAGGGCCCCCCTTACATTCCAACTTACTACCTTAACGGTACCCAGCTGCGCAGTATCTTGTGCCATACCTCTTGCTCCAGACGTACCATGGGAAACATGCGGTCAACAATAACCATACAAACTTCCAACACCCCATGACCCTCCCTTCCCCCCAACCCCATACCTCAAAAACATTGAAGCACCTGTCGCGGTGGAACTCCCCTCCAGGCTCCAACTGGGAACCCCGGGTCGTCCCATCCAATGGATCCCCCCTAACCGCCCAAAACAACCGGTGTGCGCTGCCCATACTACGCTACCCGCACCCCATAAGTCCCGTACCCCCCCCGATCCCACTCCCCAAAAATACAGAAGCCGCAGGGCCAGTCACTATGCCAAACTGTCCGGTGGCACCCCTTCAACTGCCCCCCACCCCCGCCCGTGGAGCCAGTCCCAGACACCGAGCCACGGGATCTGGAGCGCCTCCGGGATCTAGAACGCCTGGGGTGCTTCCCTTTCGACTTTTGACTGTCCTGAGCTGCATCAGCAGCCTCGTTGTTGGTCCCCCAGCCCGGGGGCGACTGTGGCCGAAGGCATACATTTTCATCCGTCCATTTAAAGACCTCCTCGGGTGAATCAAAAAAATGTGTTCCGGACCTGTAGACCACCCGCAACCATACCGGGTACAGAAGAGCGTAAGGCAGCTTCAGGGCACGAAGCCGGGCCTTTGCCGCCAAGAAGGACTGTCGTTGTTGCTGCACCAGGCGGGTATAGTCCGGGAATATAAGAATGCGTGTGTTCTCAAACAACAGGGGCTCCTTCGCCCTGGCCTGCTTCAGGATTACGTCACGGTCATGGTAGTTCAGTATTTTGGCAATCACAGGCCGAGGACGAGAGCCCGGCGGCGGTTTCTGCGCCAGGGCCCTGTGCGCCCGTTCCACCACAAAACAGCGGCAGAGGGCGTCCGATGGCACCCAGCTCTCCAGCCATCCCGACAGGAACCGCTCCATGTCCCCCCCTTCACAGCCCTCCGGAAAACACACAAAGCGCAGATTGTTCCGTCAGGCCCTCCCCTCCGCATCTTCCACTCGCTCCGCCAGGCCCCTCTGCACCACTTCCAATGCCTTGACTCGCTTCTTAAGTGTCCCCACGTCGTCTTCCACCCCAGAGACCCTTGTCTCGTCCTCCGTGATACGATCCACGGCATTCCGCAGGTCCTGGCAGAGCAGCGTGACATCCGCTCCCACAGCCCCGATTTTGGCGTCCAGCATGTCTCTTGACTGCGTAATTGGGGCCACCTGGCTGCGACGTGCTCGGGACTGCTGCGGTCGCCCCATGGCCAGTGAACTTGTCTATCGGGCCCTGTTTGGCCTCCCTTGCCATCTCTCGTCATCGTGCGTCGTGGGCTGCGACCCTCCCCGTCCCGGTCGCACTCTCCGCCGCAGCGAGGGCCGCGCCCCCGGTAGCAATATGGTTGGCCGTCCCTCGCCGCCGCTCTCTTCCAGCACCCCTACTGGAACGCCCCGGTGGGTAGGTGAGCCGAGGAATACCCCTCCAGTTGTTTACCCTCCGTCCGGGGGCCACCAAGCAGCGCCATCTCTATCACACCGACAGGTAGGGGGGAGGGGGGCGGGGGGGAAAAGGGTGTGGCCACCTCAGCCCGATCTAGCTGCAGAGACCCCCGCTGCCCCAGCGACCCGTCAGTCTGCCGGCCTTCTCAACGCACACCCCAGAGAGCCCCTCCGCAGTGCGGGGATCGCCCGTGTTCCCCGTGGTCCGGCTCGACCACCGAACTCTCACCTCCCAGCCACGCCAGCCGCTCCGGTCGTAGAAAGCTCGTGAGGGGGGCCCCCCGGCCGCACCTCCCGCCATGGATCCAGGCAGGACATCCGAGGCCTCAGCGCCCCTCTCCTTCGGGGCCCCAGATGTGATACGTCCCCTCCTCCTCCTCCGGGCACGGCTGGTGACGGGGGCACAGGGATGGTTCAACGCCCCCCCTGCAGCACTCACCCGCACGCCGTCGTCCCGCTCCGAGCGCCGCCACCTCTCCCAAGCTTCTCAGATCGCCTCGGGCTCCCAGGCCCCGTGTGGAGCTCCACCGAGGCCTCCTGCGTGGCGGTGCCGCCGCCGCCTCTGCTACGCAAGGGCGCCGCCTCCTCTCCGTCGATAGGCCGCACACGGCTGCAGGATATCACCCCCGGTTCCGCTGGCATCCGGGCCCCGTCCAGCTCACCGGACCACTCTGCAGGGGGGGCCCGCTCCGCCAGCCAGCCGGATATCCGCGCGGGATCGGGTGGGCAGGATGTCGGGAAGGATTTTGGTATCGGGCGGTGCGGAGCTAGCTCAACGCATGTCCACCATGTCGGCTTGCTAAGCCATGCCCCCGTCTGAAGCTACATTAGCTGCACCCACAGAACCGGCCCCTAGAGGGCGGTGCACTCCCAGCTGTAGAGCAAAGGTTCCAGCCTTGAGGGTGCTTGAATTTGATTGCAACTCCTAGAGTGGTCTTGTTTTCTTTGACCCTGTCAACTTGGGGTCACCTTTTTGAAATTTGTTGGGTTTCCTGCAGCACCCCCATGCTCTCTTTTGCTGGTTGGCAGTGCCCCTGCCATCCTGTGGCCACCACAAACAGTCATAAATGCTTTGCCAGTATCAGCCCCGCAGGGCATAATGGGGCACTCCCTCGCTGGAAGTGTGCATACTGCCTTTTTTTTTTTTAAATCCTTTGGGGTGCCCGGTCCCACCCGGGCATCCTGCAAACAGTGTGGGGAGCCACTCCCTGCTTGAGCAGCATTTTCTTTCTCTGCCGTTGAAGCCAGCAGCTCTTCTCATCTGCCTGCAGGCAGGGAGTTTTCCTTCGTGGAGGCCGCTTTGCTTCACCCCCCCTCCCACACTCCTCTGTCCTGAGTACGAGGTGCAGGAGACTGGCCCGCCACCATTGAGGGAAGTGCAGCAGCACTCCACCTGCTCCATCTAGAGTTGGAACCTGGAGATGGGGACCTTTCCCCCTTAGTCTCCTCTCAGAGGAGCAGGATGGCGCTCCCCCTCCTTTGGTGTCATATGGGGCCCAGTGCCCCTTTCTTACTTCTTGGGGGGGGGGGTGGGGTGCAACAGTGCTACTTCTTCCATTTCCTTTACGGGGGCCTGGAGAAGGGGTCTGTGGCCACCCTCGCGTAATGCGCCTGGGTGTTGGAATCCCCGGGCCTCCAGGGCTCTCCCATGCCCACCCCCCTCCTGAGCTCCAA
Organism: Triturus cristatus; assembly: GCF_964204655.1. NCBI lineage: Eukaryota > Metazoa > Chordata > Amphibia > Caudata > Salamandridae > Triturus > Triturus cristatus. The sequence goes on from NC_140589.1 coordinate 115,759,031, forward strand.
ACCATTTGGGCTGCTCGCACCGACCACCTACCACTATCCAACACCGGGGGTATCTTGTCTTCGACAGTGGAGCTGCATGGGTTCTATTTCTGATGGAGGAGCTAAGGTCATATCCTTCTTCCTCTGATAACTTGACCCCATTGGGCCATTTGGCACGTTCTTGTCCTCATTTTGCTCCCGGTGGCAAACCCTAGCCACCTGGAGCCCTTTCCCCAGGCCTCCTGAACTCTAAGGTGCCACATTTTGCAGGGGGCTGGTTCCAGAGGCTCCCGGCACCAGCCTTTCTTCTTTTTTGTGCTCTGGGGCCTCTCTCCTCATGGGTGCAGATGTCCAATTCCTCGCCAACTTAGAGGGTGTAAGGTGAACAGCTTCCCTGGCTCCAGAGAGAGACCCCTTGGTCCTGGGGTCAACTGTCCTTAGTCTGAGCAGTTGTCTATGGCTGCTGCCGTCCAGTCCTAGTGCCCATCTCCAACAAAAGGCAGTCTCTTCCCCCTTTGCAAGACTTTTTAAGTGGGGTTGTGGAAGAAAAGAGGCTTTTTGTAGGGTTAATCCCACTTTTTGCGCCCATTTTGACTACTAGGTACTGGTGTAATGGCTCGGAAATGCCCTGAGCCCTTCTAAAGAGGACTCAGTACATGCGCTCTGACCCTTAAAAATGAGGCAAGTGTAATTGGCGTGTCCCCAATTAGCATAGCCAACTTACTTTTAAATCCCTAGAATATGGCACTAGAGGTAGCCAGAGCCTAGAGGTTAGTGTTCCCCCCGGAACTGCAGCACTTATTGTGCCGCCCTGAATGAGACAAGGCAAAACATGGCTCCCATTCTGCCTGTGCAGAACGGAAGGGCAGATTTAAACTGCTAACCCGACTTTGCCATTTAAGGTAATGCCATAGCCCAAACCTCCCCTTTTTTTAAGTTTAAAAGCTTTATTTCAAATAAAGGTAGTACAGAGAACAAGAAACCAATGATACAAATTATTTCATTATAAGAGGAAAAACATATCAAATGAGGGGTTTATGTACAGAAGAAAAGAAAGCTATTTTGCATTTTTAAGGGCATAAGGTAGAGGAAAGAAAGGGGGGAAAGAGGGAAGGAAGGTAAACATTCTAAAACTAATAAATTAAGAAATTGCATCTTACATCGAAATAAAAAAGATAAAAACGAATCAAGCTAATATATATAGTAATCAAAAAGAACAGTAAAAGGTAATGAATGAGGAAAATAAACGTTCAAGGAGGTTTGAAATTTTCAGCATTTAAACGAGCGTTATCAGTTAATACTAAATGATCTAAATAAGTGGTAAGGGCTAACCAAAAGAGATCTCTATTAAGCAAAGGTTTACAAGAGGAGGCAAAAGCAATATCAAGTCGATGCATATGACAGAGGCTATTCCACCAGTGTTGAATGGAGAGTTTTGTTAGTGTTTTCCAATTTAGAGTGATGTGTTGGAAAGCCAAAGCGAGCAGGAGGTCAAAAAGACCCTTTTATCAGGGAGAAGGTCTATGGAATCAGAGAGACTTCCAGAGAAAAGTAGGGGGATAGAATAGAGAATAGAAATATTAAATAGACGAGACACATAGGACCAAACTTGCTCCCAAAAAGAGGAGACTGAAGGGCAGAGGAAAAGAAAGTGAAGAAGACCGGTATTAGGGGAACCACAGGTCCAACAGTTTGTAGTAGTAGAGTGAGAGAATTTAGCAATAGAGGTGGGAGTGAGATAAACCCTATGGTATAGAAAGAACATATATTGAGTAAGAGAAGCGGAAAGAGAGATTTTTAGAGAACAGGACCAAAGTTTGTCCCAAAAGGTAATAGACCATTCACATCCCAGGTCAGATTCCCATGCGAGTTCCAACTTGGTTTTCATACGCTCTGGATTAGGAGCTGAGAAATATTTATAAATAGGAGATGCTTTAGGGACTAAGAGAAGAAGTTGAAGAAGAGAATGAGAGGCAGGGGGAAGAGATGAGAATGGAAGAGAATAGAAAATATCAAGAATGACCGTCATTAGAACAGTAAATTTCTGTAGGAAGGAGCGTGGACATTGAAAAGCGGTCTGAAACTGGGGAAATAAACACGGAGTTAGACCATCAAAAAGGTCTTTGACCCAGGTTATCCTCTTGATCTCCAAGAGTTCCAAAAAATAGTTCTACCATTGATAGTAATGAGGGAGTTATGCCAAATAGGGGAATCTAAAAAGGATTCTTTAGAGATAGGATTGGGATGTAGCAAAGGTTTTAGTAGAGAACAAGTGTGTTTAAACAAAGGGAGAGAAGTAAGAGGCGTTTTGGCAGAAAAGGCCAGGACTTCCTTTAAAGAGAACGGTAATGATAAGGCTCGCTCAGTGGAGAGCCACAAGGGAGTGAAAGGGCAGAAGTCAGAAAGGAGCCATTTGGAGGCTTGTCGAAGACAAAAAGATTTATGATATAAGCGAAAAGTAGGGAAATTTACACCACCATTATATTTGGTCCTACGGAGAGAAGAAAGAGAGATCCTTGATTTTTTATTTTGCCAAAGAAATTTAGATAGACAGGAATCGATTTGTTTAAAATAGCAGCCAGGAATGTGAACAGGGAGCATGGAAAGAGTATAAATCAAATAGGAGTAATCATCATCTTGATTGAATCCAACCGACCCCACCATGAAAGAAAGAGAGGATTCCAAGAGGAAAGTAATTTGTCAATCTGAGACAGGATCGCAGACATATTTAATTTAATAGAAGAGGCGATAGAATTGGAGAACCATATACCTAGATATTTGATTTTGGAACTATTCCATGCAAACCCAGTGGAAGAAAAGGAATGAGGAAGACAAAATTTAGTGAGGGGAAGAATTTCTGTTTTGTCAGAATTAATTCTATAACCAGAAACAAGGTAAAAAGAAGCAAATTCTTGTAATAAGAGAGGAATGGATTTGTCAGGATCGGAAATAAAAAGTAGGATGTCATCTGCGTAAGCAGAGAGTTTGTAATGTTGCTCACCGTACGAAAAACCAGAGATGGAAGCATTGTTGCGGATTGAGGAAAGGAAAGGTTCAAGAGCAAGAACAAAAAGAAGAGGGGATAGAGGACATCCCTGACGGACCCCACGTTGGAGGTGAAAATAAGACGAGATACGACCGTTAACTAATACTGAAGCTCTGGGGGCTTATTATAACAAAGATATAAGAGAAATAAATTTGGGACCAAAGCTATGCCATTTCAAGGATGCAAATAAAAATGACCAATCCACTCTATCAAATGCTTTTTCAGCGTCAACAGATATGGCTGCTAAAGATGTGGAGAGAGAGGGGACTTTGTTTAAAACATTAAGAAAAAGACAAGAATTATCAGAGGTCAACCTGCTTTTGACAAAACCACATTGCTCTTTACCAACTAAATGAGGTAAAAGAGGATCTAAACGTAAAGCAAGTGTCTTGGCAAAAAGTTTGTAATCAACATTAGCCAGAGAAATCGGTCTATTATTTTTGCAAAACATAGGATCACGTCCTTCTTTATGAATCATGCAAATTGCGGCTTCTTGAAAAGTACCTTCTGTTTTACCAGAGAGAAAAAAGGAATGAAAAAGGTTTAAAAGCTTAGGAAGGAGTAAGTTAGAAAAATGTAGGTAAAGTTCAACTGAAAAGCCATCAGGGCCAGATGTTTTCCCTTTCTTTAGAACAGACAAAGCAGAGGAGAGTTCATTAAGGGTGAGGTCAACCTCAAGACCAGAAAGATTAAGATGAGACTTGGATAAGGATGGTAATTTATCAAGATAAGATTGAATGAGAGAACTAGAGGGAGGGGACTCCGGGGTGTACAAATCTTCATAGAACAGTTTAAATTCATTAAGGATGTCTTGATCCTTATGAAGAAGAGTGCCATCCGCAGAATAAACAGAGTCAATCAATGTACGATCTTTACGGGATTTAAGGTAATTTGCTAGAAGTTTTCCAACTTTATTACGACCACCATAATAGCGAGCGCTACTACGGAGAAGTATGGAAGACGCATTGTCAGTCGAAGTTTTGTTGAATGCCAATTTAGAGCGAATCAGGGCTGGAAGAACTGCATTATCCGATGAGGTATAAAATGTATGCTCTAAAGCTTTGATGTGGGCCAGGGTAGCTTTATGTTGCTGGAGAAAACGTTTCTTCTTTCTTGAGACAAAGTCTATAATGAAACCTCTTGCAGTAGCTTTAAAGGACTCCCAAATTATGTAAGGGGTGGAAGTAGAAACGTTATTAATGTCAAAAAATTCATTAGCAAAGGTGGTGAAAGAAGAGGAGAAAAGAGGGTCAAGAAGAAGAGAGTTGTTGAAACGCCAACGGGAGGACCTGGGATGTGGTGGAAGTAGATCAAGGTGAGTTATGATTGGGGAATGGTCTGAAATAACGATAGGTTCAATAGAAGAGGATAATAAGTTTTTAGATAAAGATATAGTCGAAACGAGAGAGAGAATTGTTAGGGGGAGAGAAGAAAGAGAAGTCAAGGGAATCCGGGTGAGTGAGCCTCCAAGAGTCAACAAGATGTGTTTGAGAGATAGTATCCAAAAATTGTTTATGAGATCTATGGGGTGTAAAGCGTGTTTGTGATTGGTGATCAAGAAAGGGGTCAACAACTTGGTTATAGTCACCTCCTAAAATGAAATTTTCATCTCTAAATTGAATACATTTTTGTGTGATCATAGGCCAAAAGGAGCAATCAGGATGAGTGGGACCATAAACATTAAAAACAGTCAAGGAGATATTATTAATTAACAGCTTAGCTAACAGCCATCTACCTTCTGTATCATTTTCTTGCGATATAATTTTACAATTTAGTTTCTTATGACATAGAATTATGACACCATTTTTCTTATTAGAAGTGGGAGAGACTAAAACTGATCCTACCCAGCTTCTCTTCAATTTCGAAGCCTCAGTTTCTGTTAGACGGGTCTCTTGCAGAAAAACTAGGTCGGGTTATAAGAGGCAAGATGTGATAGAATTCTCTGTCTCTTAATAGGGTTAATGAAACCTTTCACATTCCAAGAAATAACTCTGAATGTAAAACCATCAAAAATACATAAAAAACGACAACAATAAAAACAAAACGTACAATATTAACAGAGATGAAATAAATACTGTAATCAAACTTATAATCCAAATACAAGTACACCATTAGAGAAAAGGAGGGAAAGGGAAGGAAAAAGGAAGAAGGGAAAGAAGGACCAAAAAAGGAGAGGATTGAAAAAAGAGACAATAAGAGAAGACAGTACATGACAACCACCAATGCAGTAAAGGAATGTAGATTGAGAAAAATAGAGAATATGACGACTGTGATACGTACCTTTTAGGGGAAGACAAAAGAAGACGTGCGGGGAGTGGCGACACGAGGAAGACGGCACAACTAACCGGGGAGGTAGCGTCACAGCGGGGAACATATTCGATGAACAGGAAGTACGGAAAACAATATAAGACAAACATAGTGCTACGATACAATTATTAACAATAACCTGAAAAGATAAAAAACAATAAGTAAATCCAAGCAAGAGTAAATTCAAAATAGAGGAGAAAAAAGTCAAGGTCTGGCGGTTGAAGAAGAGAGAGGGCCAGAGACATCCATCGACGATATGGAATGCGACTGGATGAATTTTCTCAGCTCTGCCGGATCCTCAAAAGTGGAGGTTTTATTTTGGTAAGTAACCTTGAATAAACATGGGTGAAAAAGTCCATAACGAGCTCCAAGTGCGCGTAAGGAAGGTCGAAGATCCAAGAATTCTTTCCGCCGTTTAGCAGTCGCAGAGGAAACATCCTGAGATAAAAATAACTTAGCACCTGACCAGACAAGCTGTTTTTTGTGTTTAGCTGCATTTAAAACCAGTAGCAAGTCTGTAAATTTCAAAAACAGAAAAATAACACCTCGTGGCTTAGAAGGTGCTGCTGAAGAAGACAAACGAGGACCCAACCTGTGTGCTCTCTGTATATTCAGATTTGTAGATGCAGGCAGGTCCAGAAGCTTTATGAGAATATTGTTGAAGAAGGGAACTGGATCATCACCTTCTATATTTTCTGGAAGACCATATAAGCGTAGATTGTTGCGCCTATTTCTGTTTTCCAAGTCCTCTGCTGATTTCTTTAGCCAAAGGACCTCCTTCTCAAGGACAATTAATTTTGTAGAAACAGTTTGAAGTTCATCAACTTGCTGTTCCACTGTGGAAATACGAGAGTCCATAGAAGCCCACTTAGTGTCCATAGCCTGTAAGCGTGAATTAGTCTCCTCGATAAAGGGGCGCAAAGCGCAAATTTCCTCAAAGATAGTGTCAAGAGAGATCGGAGAAGCAGGCTTTGGTGGAGAAGGAGGGTCCTGTTTGAGGCGTTTAATAGCGGCAGATGAAATTTGCGTTCTAATTGATGCTGGTGACGAAGTTGACTTTGAAGAATTAGATTGCGCCATAGTGATAGTTTTCCTAAATACAGGAGCAGAGGGAAAATATACTGACACTGGAGACTGAGATGTTGATCTCTTCTGTGTAAGTAATAGTTTCTTGCTCCTGCCCATAGGGTACAGAAGGAAAAACTACGTGCGAGAAAAAAAATAACACCAGTGAAGAAGTAGAATGACTCACAGTGCGTGAGGTAAGCTTCACAGGTAGATGCACAAACAGTTCAAAAATACAGCTGTATTGTTATTAAAGTTAAAAATATGACTGGTCAGGCATAGAATGGCAGAAAAAATAAGAAATATCATCAAAAATCAGGAAAGCAGCATAGTAATTGAGGTGTAATGACAGGAAATCCTCACAGGGAAAAACAAAATGGCGGCCACAGAGGAGATAGAACAATAAAGAGAGGTTTTACCTCAAAATACAAAGAAGTCCCCCATTTCAGGCATATGAGGGTGATCAGGAGCAGTTCCGATGCCTAAAACGCTCAGGTTTGATGTGTAGAGAGAGTTTTTTGCCGCGAATTTTACCTCGACATTTCCGCCACGACACGGAGCTCCGGGGCTAGACGGCCATCTTGTTTGGCGCCGCACGCGCGCTCTCCCAAACCTCCCCCTTTTAATATATGTAAGTCACCCCTAAGGTAGGCCTAACAACCCCTAAGACAGGGTTATGCATGGTAAAAAGTGGAACATATACTTTTACATGTTCCAGCAGTAAAAACCATAAATTGTTGTTTTTACTGTGGAAAAGCTAGTAGCCAAATTGGCAAGTACAGAGTACAGACTTGCAACTCAGCCCTGCTAACTTCTGAATGAAACTACTGAAGTTGGTACTGTAAGGTATCAAAATAATCAGTGCATTAAATATCATTTAATGGTTACATTGAATTTAATGTTACTGATGGGGAAAGTGCAACTTTAGAAGTTGCCACTTTAGGTTGCCCAAGTTACTGTTGTACACGGGGTCTGTCTTGCAGACAGCTTTCCACTCTCCTGGGGAGATGTGCTTACGACTCCCAGTACAGGAGACAAATAGAGTCTTGCTCGGGAGAGAAGTGTTACCTTTACTCCTTTAAGAAGTTACACTGGTGCTAGCCCAAAAGCTGATCTTCAAAGGTGACTCTACCTTTGAAAAGCAAATGGGTAACACTTAGGAGACGGGGCGCTTTATTGTTTAGGCAGACAGACTGGCACCAGTGACAGGGAAGGGAAGCCATATGTCTAACCGGTTTTCCAGGTGCATGTAGACCTTGGTAACCACTGCTCTGGGTTAAGCTAGGAAGCTCTACACGCCAAGAAAGGGGTCCTGCCATGTTGAAAGTGGGCTTAATTGTGCATCCTGGGATGCCCAGATGCCATACTACGCAGGGTGTGGTCATCAAGGGGGAAGAAACCTAGTGGCCCATTGGCTACCAACCGCATCCTGCCCTAAGGGCATTTCCTGACCCCTGACAATCTAAACTCTGATCTCGCCTGGAAGAAGGACTACCTTAATGCACCATGGAACTGGCAAAGAGAGGCTGCTGCACCAGTGTTTTTTTTTTTTTTTTTTTTTTTTTTTTGAAACCGTTTATTACAATCTCAAATAGTTACAAGTATGGGCCTACAACCGTCTGGCCGGCCGCTAGAGTAGCAGTAGCATATGACATACATACAGAAAAATCTCTTGGCGGTGCAAAAAGGGGTAAATCAGGAGATATCAGTAGTGCAGGCCCCTTAACTCCAAACCAACAATACGGTTTCCTTTTGTCAAAACACAACACCACAAAAACAACCACACCCGCAAGGCAACCCGCAATCCCAAGTGACAGCACGCGCTCCTGAAGTGGGGGACCCCAACCAATCGCCAAACTCTGAAGAGGGGAATGAGAACAGATCAGGGACTGGGGAACCACGTGCCCATGGCTGGGGGTGGGGGTCGGCTAGGGGGACGGAGCTGGTGAAGCAGCCGGCAGCAGCGGCGGCTCGCAAATACCCCCGCGATAGGCGTTCCAGGGGCCCCAGATTTTCACCCACGCCCCAGGCTTACCCCTCGCAACATACACCACCTTTTCACGAAACATACACCAATCCATGTGTTCTTTCCAGGCCGACACCGCCGGAGGCCTCTGGGATCCCCACAATTGAGCAATGTCACGCTTAGCGATCATGTATCCCAGAGTCACCCACCGCGTCTGCGGAACCGAGTAGTCAGTTGGCTCCCACACATTCAGCAAGCATCTCCTCGCTTCAGGCAACAGCACGACACGCGTAACCCCTCGCAGGACCTCATGCACACCACGCCAGAATCGCTCCACCTTTGGGCATTCCCACAGAATATGCAAGAAAGTTGCCAAAGCACCACAGCCACGCTTACACAGTCCATCCTCAGCTAAGCCCATACGTAGGAGCCTTGGCCCCGTCACGTAGACCCGGTGGAGGATCTTAAGCTGGACGAAGCGAAGGCGAGCCGGGATGGCCACCTCCTTCGGAGAGGCCACCGCGGACATCCAGTCCTCGTCGTCCAACTCCAGCCCATCGGCAACCCAGGCCTCGCGGAGGCCAGTCAGCAGGCCCGATCGGTCGTTAATCAGTTTTTTATATATAAGGGAGATCGTGCTGTCTGGGACATGGCCATCCAGCACTCTGTCCTCCAGGGGGGAAGACTCCGGAATGGACGCGACATCCGGGAAGACGGAGCCCAGCGCGTGTCGGACTTGTAAGTACCGGAAGTACTCACTGCCTTGCAACTGAAACTCCGTCTGCAGCATCTCGAAAGTTTTGAATCCCCCCCTCGTCCAGAGATCTCCCACTGTGCTGATGCCGATCGTGTCCCATTTCTCGAAGCCCTTCGAGGTCCACAAGGAGCCCAACCTCGCCGATGCATATAGCGGTGACGCCCGGGTCAAACGGTCCTTCCACCCCATAGCTACGTTAGCCGCGTGCCATACACGCACCATGACATGCGTCGGTCCCGTCAGGCGAGGGTCCGGCGCGCCAGAGTAAAGCGCCCGATTGTAGTCGCCACCGGGCAGGAGCATCTTGTCCATTTCAAATGCCGGGTTCAGGGCGGGCCCGTAAAGGCCATGATTAATCGCAGCTAGCTGGGAGGCCCAGTAATACCGTTTAATATCCGGGAGGGCAACCCCCCCATCGTACCACGGGAGCGTCAATTTAGCCAAGGCGATACGTGGCCTCCCATCCCAGAACAGGCGACGCTGCAAACTCTCCACCTCTCGGAAGTAGCGCGCCGGAACCAAATCCATAGTGTTCTGGAGAGCGTACAGAAAGCGCGGCAACGACATCATTTTAAACAAGGCCGCTCGGCCAAGCGGCGAAAGCGGCAGACGCCGCCAACGCACCACGTCCTCCTTCAAGCGCTGGAGGGGGGGCAGCAAATTCCGCTCGTAGCGGGCCTCCGGGTCCAGAGTAATATATATACCCAGGTACCGAAACCCCTGGGAGGCGATCTGGATCGGACAGTCCCGTGGTAGGACCGGAGCCTCCCCGGCAAGCACATATACACAGGATTTCGCCCAGTTGATGACGAGGCCTGAGTTGCGACCGAATGAGCGCAAAACATCAACTAGGACGATCAGTGATTTACGCGGGGAGGCGAGATATAGAAGGATATCATCAGCGTAGAGGGACACACGGTCCTCATGCTCGGGGGTCCAACGGAGACCACGGATGGAAGGGTGCCACCGCAGCCACTCCGCCAGGGGCTCCAGGGCCAGTGCAAACAGGAGAGGCGACAGGGGGCAGCCCTGTCGCGTACCCCGTCCCAGTGCGAATGGGGCCGAAACTCGTCCATTCACCACCACCTGCGCCAATGGGCCGGAATACAACAACTTGACCCAGCTGATGAAGCCCGGTCCGAAGCCAAACTTCGCCAGCATCGCCCAAATGTATGGCCACTCAAGCGTATCAAACGCCATGGTGGCGTCCAAGGACGCCAAGATGGCCGGTTCCCGCACGAACGGGACACGCGCGAGCACCCCGTGCAAGCGTCGCAGATTAAGGGCCGTGTTACGATGGGGTATGAAGCCGGACTGGTCTTGGTGGACCAAGTCGCCCACCACGCCGACCAGCCGGTTGGCCAGCACCTTGGCGAGGATTTTGGGCTCCGCATTCAAGAGCGAGATAGGCCTATAGGATGTGACCCGCTCACGGGGTCTCCCCTCCTTGTGGATCACCACGATCGTGGCCAGACGCTGGTCCGGCGGAAGGGAACCCCGCGAGCAGGCCGCCAGGAACATCGCGCGCAGGTGGGGCGCCAGCACATCCGGTCGCAGCTTGTACAGCTCGATAGGAATGCCATTGGGGCCCATGGCCTTGCCAGATGCGACCGAGCGGATAGCAAGGGCAATTTCGTCCGAGGTGGGAGGAGCGTCCAGCGAATCCCTGTCCTCCACCGAAAGGGAGGGCAGCGCGATGTCCCGAAGCAGGGCATGGGAATCCTCCTCCGAGCAGGGAGAAACCGGGGAATATACCTCGCGGAAATAATCCGCGAAGCAGGAGACAATGGCGTCCGGCTCGGTGACACATACACCATCCATCCTCTCGATCAACGGAACCACACGACTCGCTCTCTCCTTTTTATCCAACCACGCTATCAATTTACCAGCCTTATCACCCACATCATACAGTCGCCCCTGTTGCTCTCTACTGAGGCCCCTGGCCGCCTCCGTGACGAGGGCCCTATAGGCCGCCTGCTTGAGGTGTAGAACATGCAATGTGGCATCCGTCACCCCGCTCCCCAGGTCACCCTCTAGTTCAGTAATTTCGGCCTCCACCCGGGTTACCTCCTCCCGCTCGCGCCTCCGGGCATGGGAGATAAAGGAGAGGGCCTCCCCCCTAAGAACTACCTTAAAAGCCTCCCAAAGGGAGATGGCAGAAGGGACAGACCCCACATTCTCCTCAAAGTACCGCTGCAAGGATTTGATCAATTCGGCTCGAATAGTGGGGTCGCGCAGGTACCAGGCATTGATTGGGGCTACCCTGCCCTCCCCCCTCGGGAAGACACCAAGATGCAGCAGTAGTTGGGAGTGATCTGAAATACCCCGCGCCAAATGGCGCACCTCTCCCACCCTCCCAGCATAGGCCGCAGGAACAAGGATATAATCAAGCCGCGAGAGGCTACCATGGGCACCCGAGTGGAAGGTGTATTGCAGCTGCGCGGGATGCTTTAGTCGCCAGCAATCCACCAATCCTAGTGTATCTAAGAGGCCGGACAGCCACGCCTGTGCCCGGGGGAGGTCCCTGGGGGGATGACGATCCATAGACCCTGAAGCCACCGCATTGAAGTCCCCCCCAACTACCAGAAGCCCATCCGGGAGGTCAAGGAGGAGGCGCCCCAGGTCCGCAAACGTGGTAGATTGCAACCCCGGCGGAACGTACACTGATACAAAAACGACCACTCTGCCCTCCATTCTACCCACCAAGACAGTGTAACGTCCCCTCTCATCATGGCGCACCTCGTCAATCTCCAATGGGAGCGAGTTCTTAATCATGATGCCCACCCCCCGCGAGCCCGAGGTGAAGCCCGAATGGGCCACCAAGCGATAGCCTCTCCGATTCATGGCATGAAAGGAATTACCTATAAGGTGTGTCTCCTGCAGGAAAATCACATCTGGTGAAATTCGTTTCAGATACTGCAGGACCACACCACGCTTAATCCTATCCCCCAGTCCGTTAACGTTCCATGATAACACAGTCAGGTCCCTACCCCCCATCAAACATGGAAGCCATCAATCGTCCCCCAAAGAGCATCTCAAAAACAACAATACAGTAAAGGGTTCGCCTTGCGGTGCAAACAAACAACACTCCACCCCCACCCACCCATCCCAACAGAACTCCCCCCTCCCTGCACCCCTGCATGAGCCCAGACAGCCCCCCCAAAGTGCAGTGTGCCTGTCGCCCCATAGATGAAAAACTAACTAGTCCCCCAGAGGAGGAGGGAAAGCCCCCAACGGACCCCGTACGACCTCCATTGGAGGGGAACATACACGATCAGTGAATGGTAACCAAAATGTTGTCCAGAGCAAGGCCTACTATTCACCCCTTAGTTCTGATCTGGCGCGCCCTCCCCGCCAACCGCACCCCCCCCCCACCCCCCCGTCCCCGATCCCCAGGCAGAGTATCCAACCAGTCCCCAGCCGCCTCGGGACGGTCAAAAAAGTGCGTGCGACCATCCACCTCCACCCTCAGCTTAGCTGGAAAAAGCATTGAGTACTTAAGGTTCATGTCCCGTAGGCGACGTTTAACTCCGAGAAAACTCAGTCTCTGCTTTTGGACCGTCGGAGTAAAGTCAGGGTAGAAATTCACGTCCATATTATCAAGCTTGACCGGTCCCTGTAGCCTGGAAGTCTGCAAGATAGCGTCTCTGTCCCGAAAGTTAAAAATCCGGGCAATGAGAGGCCGCGGCGGAGCTCCGACCTTAGGTCTTCCTCCGGGGACTCTGTGAGCACGTTCCACCGCAAAAAGTTTACTCAGCCCCCGGGGCTGGAGATGGGTGAGGATCAGGTCTTCCACAAACAAATCTGCCGCCTCCTCCTCCCGTCCCTCCGGCACCCCGACAATACGAACGTTGTTCCTCCGGGCCCGACCCTCGGCGTCCTCCAGTCGACGGTCCATCATGACGCTCGCCTGGCCAAGCCGGTGCACCTCCTTTTGAAGGGCCGCCACGTCTGTAGTGAGACTTGAGGTGGTGTGGGCCAGGGAATCGACCCGGTCATTTGTTTTAGACAAGTCGGCTCTCACCAGGCCCACCTCCACCAGGGCCGAGTCTATCTTCTGCGCCAGAGTATCAAAGCGCTGGTCCACCGAGGCCTTCATTTCGGCAATGGCGCCCATGACGTCCCGGAGGGTCAGATCCGCGGGTTGAGCAGACGCCTCAGCCGGGCCCGCGGGGGATGTACGCTGTGCCTCTGGGGATCCCTTCTGGAGGGTGTAGCGGTCCATACTGTTTGACTGATGTGCCGGGCCGCGGCGGGTCGATTTCACCTTGGCCCGGTCGCCATCTTGCTTTGTGGACATGTCGCACTCCCAAAGTCGTGCCAATCTCCTCGAAAGGGCCGATAAACCAGTTCACGGGGTCCGGGGGGGGGTGACCACTGCACCGCAGGACAACTCACAGCCGGCGGGTCAGCCGGGCACAGGGGCAAGGCCACACCACTGCACCCCGCTCCGCAACCCTACCTCGCTTGAGGGCAAGGAGGGCGCAAAAGCGAAAGTGAAAGCGCGGGGTACGCGAGTCGCCCAGCCCTGCCCGCCGTTGTTGTTCGCTTTGTCCCCGGATCGCCCCACAACTCCAATCCGGGGGGCCGGCGCGGAGAAGGCCGCAATCTTCGATCAGTGCTCCCAACAGTGTCCGGGGTCCGATTCGAAAACGGAAAACGGGTGCCGCCTCAGCTCGGGTACACAGACACAGTCCCCTCGTCAAAGACAGGATATAATCAGGATTAATTCAGGAGGTCGCGGAGGTCCTCGGGAGCTTCGCACCTACGCGGCCATCTTGGTTGCGCGCTAGGCTCCTCCCTCTCTGCTGCACCAGTGTTGACTGCACCTGCTGAACCTGGTGGCTAGCAAAGGAGAGGGACTGTTCCTGCTGTGTCCTGCTGGAGTAGAAATTGTCTTCAGGGCTCAGTCAAAGCCAAGAGCTTCCAATGGTCAGTTGACCTCTTATTCACCGAAGAGGGACACAACAGCTGAGAAGCCTGCTGGGGCAAGTTGGTAGCTCAAAATCTTCAGACTGACACCATGCAGCACCAGGGACCAGGACCCAACGCTCAAAGTTGCACTCAAGGTTGCTGAGCTCGGAACAGCTATCTGATGGATCTTGGTTGCCCAGAAGACGAGTTATCGCCCAGGAAAGGATTTAGCTGTGACTGCGGTACCAGGTAACTACCAGCACAGAGAGCACGTCGAGGGACATCGACCTGTGACCAGGACCACCTCACCCCCTTCTAGCACTGATAAGTGCCGCAGGAAGATCCCCCATCGACCACATCGCATCTACAGCATCCATGAGCATCTTCAGCGTCCTTCATCCCTTGCATCAGGACCACCTCCATAGAAACCATTACAAAGGGGATGATGGACCTGGAACTGCCTGGAGACTGCTTCACCTGCAAAAGTAACTGATTCTTACTGGCTCCCCACTGGACTTGGTGCCTAAAGTGACTCTTAAGTGACCGCAAGTCAACAAGCCCAACTTTTTGGTACACAAGTTTCTAAATGTCAAGTTTGTTGAATTTGCCAAAGTTAGTTTGCAGTTGAGTTAAATGCTTTGATTTACTAACCTTTGTAAATTTCACATCTCTGGAGCCTCAGGTGGATCTTTTTCATTGTAGTTTCTAAAATACATGAAATACAGTCTTGTATTATAAATTGGTGTCAGATTTACTTGGTGTCTTGTTAATTTCTTCTTCACTTGTTTTGGTGCTGTTTAAATTGTTTAAACTTTTTTCTTTTTGTAAGCCTTGCTGATCAGAGCCATAGCTGAAGGTTTGACAAGTGAAGCATGAGGCTCATAAAGGGGTTGGTAAGTATTACATGATGAGGTTGCACCACCACACCATATAGTACACCATTTCCTCACATGATGGGAAGTTCTAGAAGTCAGGCACCCTTGGCCAGTCCTAGGGTGCCACATCACCTCTTCACCCCTGCCCCAACCCTCCTGTCCTGCATACTGGGGCAATTTAAGATGGCATCATCCAGGAGTTACTGATCACAACTCCTCTGGGGGCTTCAGCTCAGTCCCTAGATAACAACCCTACCAGGGTCTTTTCCACCACAGCTTCACTGGACTTTGCTAGTCTTCGCCTATATCTAAGACTGGCTGTTGAAAGCTGACTTTCCTCAGGCAGTCATGGACCATCCCCAGATGGTAACAAACCTTCCAACATTGTTGGGGTTTACTATCAATGTGCTAAAGTCACATCTGACTCTTTTGCAGATGCTCCTGTTCATCTGAGCCATTCTGGATATGGTGTAGTGTTGTGCTTACCCCTCCTCCCCAGAGAAAAAAGCCCTGTAAAGTTGTGCTGTGATTGCGATGTTTCAGCCTCTGACATCTGGATCTCAGTGAGTTGGCATTGAGGTTACTAGGGCTATAAGCCGCATTCATCCTACTAGTCAACCACCCCACATGGCACATGTTGGCTCTGTAGCAGTACCTGCAATCTCAGTGGGCACAACAACCGGGGAATATATCAAATTCTTTCAGGTTTCAGGAGAGATTGCTAAAGATCTGCAGTAGTGACTGCTAGACCGCAATTGGGCCTGTGGCAGAATCCTCTTTTTACTCCACCCAGAGCTAACAGTGATGATAAATCCATCAATACTTGGCTGACAAGGTTATCTGGAGATATGTTGCACCCAGCCTTAAGACTTGACAGGCCCGCCATAGGGGTGACTTACACATATATCTGGGAGAAGTCTGGCTTTGCCATTACTGTAAATGGCCACGTTGGGCACAGCTGTTCAAACTGCTCTTCCAGCTTGCAGTGGTGGCAGGGAGTCTCATTTTACTTGGAGTGGACCATCTAGTGCTGAAGGCCCTAGGATGACCCTCTAACTTACATGGCTTTGGTACCCTGGGAACCATTTACTAGAGACTTACAGGCAAGTCAGCTGGCCTCAGTGCACTCTGTGTCAAACAACCAGCAGCATAAGTCAAAAACGTGGGGGTACCTATACAAAAAGAGCATTTCCTTACAGGTCCTACCTACAAAACATGAAGTGAGGGTCCACTGATCAGTCCCAGAAAAAAGCTTAACATCAATGTCCTGAAGCATAGAGCGGTCTGGAGCTTCCTGGTGAGAACATACAAAATCACCTCCATGTTTTACTTGAAAAACAATACAGAACAAAGAAGCCACCTCCCTTGACTCATTATTATCTGGGTGGAAGCTCTCAGCAGGACAGCGAGTACCACTCAGGAAACATCTGGATCAGGTGAACATTGTCTTTTTTCTGTGGGGGTCGCCCTTTGTTGGACCTTTTCATGACACTATCACATAAGAAATACTGGTACTTCACCCGCAGGCAGTGGCATGCAGGGTTGAGGTACAGTGCAGTTTGTCATGACTCAAGACCTTTACTTACACCTGTTACTGCTGCCTGAGGTACAGAGAAGAGTTGTCAACAAAGCCAAGAAAGAGCACACCTTTGGCTCGCCGCTATCAGTCCACTGATCTACTTCATGAGTCAGAAGCACCCCACATTTTTCTGGGCAAGTGCTGCAACCTTCTGTCTGGGGAGAATGGTCAGATTGGTCATCGGGACCCGTCAGCATGGCATCTGAACACTTTGCTCAACTAAACAACCCCCCAGATTGCCGAGAGAGCTTAAGCCAATGTTCCATTTACTGCTAAGTCTTACCAAGCCAATTGTAAATGTTTCATTGTCCAGTGCCTTGCTAAGAGTTTGCACCGAGTGAACCACACCCCTAGTCGTGCATGCTTCCAGCAAGATTCACTTGCCTGCTGTTTCAGGTATTTTTTTTTTTTTAGACTATCTTCTGAATCAGATCTTTTTATCAACGTGAATCTTTCAGTAGTTCTTTATAGGGCTGTTCAGGATGTTCCCGCCTATGTGGGTTCTGCTCTTTGAGAGGTGCTTAAAGTTGTCATTGTCCGCTTACAAAGAAGTTCTTCTAGCACATATACATAGGGTAGGCATCAAGTTTGGGTCATGAAAGACCGATCTGAAAGAAACACGTTAGTTAGATTCCTCACCTTAGAATATCCCCAGGCGTCAGGCTGGATCCGGAGAGTTTTTTCGTCAGCAATACCCCTGCGCGTCGCTAGGCGTCGTTTGCGGCTCTGCGTCCGTCGTCGTGCGCCGGGATGACATCGTCAGAGTACTTAGACGCCGCCTTCGCGCGCTGACGTCAGTTCTTTTTTTTTCCGCGCCAGACAGCGCCGATCCAAGAAGAGCTTACCACTTGGTAATTTTTTGACTAAACTTTTTTTTGACTCTTTGTCGACTCGACTCTGGTGCCGGTAGGATGCCCGGTTTCAAACTCTGCGACTCCTGTCACTGACTGATGTCGGTTACGGACCATTACTGCCGGTGCCTTTTCTGCTTGGGGGACGACCACGATTCCGAGTCGTGCCTCGACTGCCGGGCTCTGACTTCGAAGGCTAGGCGGGAGCGGTCCCGCAAGCTCCTGGAGTACCGGCAGTCGGCTCCGCGCCGTTCCCGGTCCCGGTCGAGGAGGAGGTCGAGGGACCGGTCGCGGAGCCGCAGTCACCACCACTCATCTGGTTCCAAGTCTTCGGATAAGTCGAAGCATGGTAAGAAGTCCAAGAGGCGACATCGCTCTTTGGGCTCCCCTCGCCGGTCGCGCGACTCGGCCGAGGGCTCGGGTGGTACCACCCACGCGGCTCCGTCGGAGCCGCAGGAGTCGCGTCCGTCCCCATACCCGCCGGTCCCTGGGACCGACTTGACTCCGGCCGAGATCAGTGCCTTCCTCTCGGCCATGAGAGGCCTGGCTCTGGCGTCTTCGACTGCCGGCGCGCCTTCGGGCCCCGCGGGCTCGACTGGGGGGCCTAGCGGGCTGGCGGCTCCGGCCCGGCACTGTCGTCGACTCCGGTCCCGACGCCGCAGGTCCCCGGGGAATCCAGTCCTGGATCCCAGACGACACCGGTCGACCTCACAACCCCTCCGTCGACGTCGCCTCCGGTACCACCTCCGGCGCCGCCTTCGGACGACGCCGTTCCCCGGTTCAGTTCCAGTACGGGCCCGGCGTCGGAGCGGCGCCACCCGGCGCCGCGTCCAACGCCGATGGGTGGCAATCTCATCTTTCACCCGGCTCCGATCGTTCCACCTGTCTACCAGGAATTGGATGACAGTGATGACTGGGAGGGGTCTGAGGACCCTCTGGCCTTGCAAGCCAACTTATCACAGGACTGGGCAGATGAGCTGGGGAATGCCAGTGGTCTGGACACCTCCCCTGACACTGGCTTCATCTCTCCTCCGACTGTGGCTTCGGAGGAGGGTGCTGCATTTTCCGTGGTGCTGCGCAAGGCGGCCGAAGCCCTTGGGCTGGAGCTGCCTGCTGTGGCTGTGAGGACTAACCTCCTCACTGAAGTGCTCCAACCGTCAGCAAGCTCCTCGGAGCCTCTTCTGCAGTTTAATGAGGCACTCGTGGATGTTCTGAAGGGCACTTGGTCCAAGCCCTCCACAGTACCTCCTGTGGATCGGAACGTGGCCAGGCGCCACCACACTGCACCGGGCGACCCCAGCTTTCTGTCCCAACACCCCACGCCCGAGAGCCTGGTTATCCAGGCCTCTACGTCCCAGTCCTCCTTCCCGTCCGCTCCCCCGGATCGGGAATCCAAGAGGCTTGAACAGTTCGGTAAGAAGCTGTTCTCTTCCCTTAGTTTGGGACTGCGGTCCTTGAATACCGCTTGCCTCTTGGACCGTTACTGTCACTCCCTGTGGCATACGGTGGAGGACGTGCTGCCCCAGTGTCCGGAGGAGGCCCTGACACGGCTCGCCCACGCTTTTGCCGACGGGCAGGATGCAGCGCGACATGCTATCCGATGTGGACTAGACACTACGGACTCGCTGGGTAGGGCGATGTCAACCACGGTGGCGCTCCGCCGCCACGCCTGGCTGTGGTCCACGTCTTTCTCAGGGGATGTCCAGAGCACCCTCATGGATATGCCTTTTGATGGCAGTCGCCTTTTTGGCGAAAAGGCGGATAGTGCACTGGTGCGCTTCAAGGACTCCCGGGCTACGGCCAAGTCCTTGGGCCTCTCGGCCCCACGACCACAAACTTCCGCCTTTCGCCTCTTTCGTGGCCAAGGAAGGGGCGCCCCCTCACGTCCGCCTAGCCACCGGCCGCAGACCCAACCTGCACGCGGTCGCGGACGCGGATTCCGCCGAGTCGGTACTGGGGGACAACGTGCCGGTCAGTCCACATCTGCCCCGGCTGCATCCTCCTCAAAGCCCTCCTGTGCTTTCAGGCCAATTCAATGCCAGTGGGAGGCAGAGTTCGCCATCACCTGCTCCACTGGCGTTCCATCACGTCGGACAGGTGGGTGCTGCAAATCGTCCGAAGGAGCTACTCCCTCCCCTTCGAGACGACCCCTCCAGCCATGCCACCGCAGTACCACCGTATGTCGGGGGATCACTTGAATCTTCTGCGGGAGGAAGTTGCGGCACTCTTGGGACCTCAGGAGCGTCAACGTCTTCCTCCGGAAGGAACGGTTCAAGATGCTCACTTTAGCTCAGGTTCTGTCTGCCCTCGACCCCTAATTGGTAGCTTTGGACTTGCAGGACGCTTATTTTCACATTCCCGTCCTGCTGGCCCACCGGCGTTACCTGCGGTTCACGGTGGGCCAGAAGCATTTTCAGTTTACCGTGCTCCCCTTCGGCCTCACCAGTGCCCCTCGGGTGTTCACAAAAGTGATGGCGGTGGTCGCAGCTCATCTGCGCAGATTGGGGGTTCCAGTCTTCCCCTATCTCGACGACTGGTTGTTGAAGGCGTGCTCGCCCCAGGCAGTCGTCTCCCACCTCCAGACTACAGCCGACCTCCTGCATTTGCTGGGGTTCACCATCAATGTGCCGAAGTCGCATCTGAGCCCCTCCCAGAAGCTCCTTTTCATCGGAGCAGTTCTGGACTCGGAGCAGTTCCGGGCTTATCCACCGGAACAGCGGGTCCGGGATATTCAGGCTCTGCTTCTTTCGGCCTCTATCCCGGGTTTCGGTTAGGTTGGTGCTGCAGCTTCTGGGTCTGATGGCCTCCTGCATCCTGTTAGTGCATCATGCCAGGCGGGCTCTGCAGTGGGACCTGAAGTTTCAGTGGGCCCAGCATCGGGGCAACCTGTCCGACCACGTCCTGATCTCGGAGGGCACTGCGAGACAGTTGCAGTGGTGGCTCACGGACCGCGATTGGGTCAGTGGCAGATCCCTCTCCCTACCCCAACCGGAGCACGCAGTAGTGACGGATGCGTCCCTCCTGGGATGGGGGGGCCACATGGGAGAGGCGGAGATCAGAGGCCTCTGGTCTCCGGCGGAGTCCTGGCTCCATATCAACCTTCTGGAGCTGAGGGCGATCCGACTTGCACTGAAGGCATTCCTTCCCTCTGTCCGGGGACGTGTAGTGCAGGTGTTCACAGACAGCACCACCGCCATGTGGTATTGCAGCAAACAAGGCGGGGTGGGGTCGTGGACCCTTTGTCAGGAGGCTCTGCGCCTCTGGACATGGCTGGAACATCAGGGCATCACCCTGGTGGTTCAACATCTGGCGGGCTCTCTGAACGCCAGAGCAGGCGAACTCAGCCGCCAGTGCATGATAGATCATGAATGGCATCTAACCTCGGACGTGGCGCAAGGCCTGTTTCGGCAGTGGGGAGAGCCTTGGTTAGATCTATTCACCACTGAAGAGAACGCGCAATGTCAGTAGTTCTGCGCGTTGGAGTTTCCAAGGCGGCGCTCGCTCGGGGACGCCTTTCGTCGTGAGTGGAGTTGCGGTCTGTTGTACGCCTTTCCACCTATACCACTTCTGCCCAGAGTGCTGAAGAAGATCAGGCGCGACTGGGCCCAAGTCATCTTAGTGGCTCCGAATTGCGCACGAAGGTACTGGTATCCCGAGCTACTCAGTCTGTCGATCGATCCCCCGATACGACTGCCTCTTCAGGAGGACCATCTGTCGCAGCAGGAGGGTACGGTCCTCCACCCGAACCTGTCCAGCCTCCACCTCCATGCATGGAGATTGAGCGGCGGCAGTGGATGCCATTTGACTTGCCTCCTGAAGTCTGTGATGTTATTCTGGCAGACAGGCGTCCCTCCACAAAATGGGTATACGCCTGCAGGTGGAACAAATTTGTGGCATGGTGCACAGCAAAGGCTGTGGATCCCCTTTCCGCCCCTCTTTCTGAGGTTCTCCTCTTTCTTCTTTCTCTGGCCCAGCAGGGCTCTGCTCTGGGCACCCTGAAAGGTTATCTTTCTGCTATCTCTGCTTTCTTACGGCTTCCTGATCAGCCTTCTCTTTTCAAATCCCCTGTTGTTTCTCGCTTTCTTAAGGGCATTACTCACATGTTTCCTCCTGTTCCTTTTGTAATGCCTCAGTGGGATTTGAATCTGGTATTGACTTTTCTGATGTGTGCTCCCTTTGAGCCACTTCATAATTGTCCTCTTTCTCTTTTGACGCTTAAAACTGCTTTCCTGGTGGCCATCACCTCTGCTAGAAGGGTGAGTGAGCTCCAGGCTCTCTCTTCTAAGCCTCCTTTCCTTTCTGTCCATCCGGACAAAGTTGTTCTCCGAATTCGTCCTTCTTTCCTTCCTAAGGTTGTGACTGCCTTTCACATTGGGCAGTCTGTCACTTTGCCCACCTTCTTTCCGCCTCCGCGTCCCTCGAAAGAGGAAGAGAGGCTCCACCGTCTGGACCCAAAACGGGCGCTGTCCTTCTATTTAGATCGCACCAAGCAATTCCGGGTGGACGACCAACTCTTTGTAGGTTACGTGGGCGCTAAGAAGAGGCGAGCGGTGCACAAACCGACCATCTCTTGGTGGTTCGTTTTGTGTATCAAGGCATGTTACTCCTTGGCTCCTGTAGGGCTGAGGGCCCATTCTACTCGGGCTACTGCGGCTTCCTCTGCACTGGGACGGGGAGTCCCCTTGCAAGACATTTGTCAGGCGGCTACGTGGGCTTCGTTGCACACGATTGCTAAACATTATTGCCTGGACAGCCAAGTCCGGAGAGACGGCTGTTTTGGCCGTTCTGTTCTCCAGGACTTTCTGGTGTGATCTTGGTTCGCAGACCCACCACCGGGGTTGGTATTGCTGGGGTATCTATTCTAAGGTGAGGAATCTAACGAACGTGTTTCTTTCAGATGAACAAGTTACTTACCTTCGGTAACGATGTATCTGTAAGAAACATTAGTTAGTTAGATTCCTCACCCATCCTCACCGTTCTGCGAACTGATATCTAGGGTTGAGGTTATCCCTTTCAGTGCCCTAGAATGTTTTGACACCAGTGTCGGTCTCTTGCATGGCTCTGCGTTCCTGGCGCGGAAAGCTATGTACAAGAACTGACGTCAGCGCGCGAGGGAGGCGTCTAAGTTCTCCGACGACATCATTCCGGCTCACGACGACGGACGCGGAGCCGCAGACGATGCCTAGCGATGCTCAGGGCTATTGCTGACGAAAAAACTTTCCGGATCCAGCCTGACGCCTGGGGATATTCTAAGGTGAGGAATCTAACTAACTAATGTTTCTTACAGATACATCGTTACCGAAGGTAAGTAACTTGTTCTTCTAGTTTTGTCCATTACCTCTGCTAGAATGGTTAGTGATCAGGCTTTCACAGATTAAAGCTGCATCCTTGTGTTTGCACTTAGATAATATAGTTGTCTTAACCAGTCTTAGTATGGATCAGTGTGCCTACAAACCTTCATCAGAATAAACAAGTTGGGCTCAAAGCGATCTTCTACGATCCTTTGATGGGTATAGAAATGACGCTACACTCCCTAGATGTCTGGGAATGCGTACCATTCTGTAGTTATTGCCAAAAGCCTTTCAGCAGTCCCACTAGCTCTTTGTTTCCACCTGTAGAGAGGCTGCAAATTCTGAAGCCAAGGTGTAGTTGGGTGTATTGGAGCAGCTATTGTAGTCTTTAATTCTAAAGCTAGTCATTATCTGTTCTTTACAGTGTTGACTATTCCTTAAGGTGTGTGACAACCGCAGCAGCATTCTACGCTTGTTTATATGACTTTACTGCTTGGGTACAGACTCTTCGAGAGAATCAGTGTGACCAAGACATCTTGCATCCCTTCTTTCATTTAGGCGAGCCTGTTCTTGATTTGATTTGATTTGGATTTATACAGCGCATAGCTGTCCCAGCAACGGGGTTTCCCAGCGCTACCCAAGGTACAGGTAACTAAAAGCCACCCAGACAGAAGATGAAAGTTATGCCGGGAAAAGCCAGATCCTGTCCTGTTCTTATTTTATTTATTTGTATGTTTATGTTCGAGGCATATGAGCTGCAGATTATACACTGGTGCTCGGGCGCTCGGGACAAGGTGCCCGAGCACCAGTGTGCTGAGGACTCACACGCTGCAACGCTACTCTGCAGGCTGTGTCTATTGCTTTTAAAACCCGTTTTGTATCTCTGTTATTATTTTTTTATCCCCTGTTTTTATCGTGGGTCTTTCCTGCCCCTTACCTGCACTATAATAGCTGAAGCACCGCTGCTTAGCGGGTCCGGGTTCTGTGGGTTCCTAGTTTGTTTGTTTTCGCCGCCATCTTAGGTGTGGTTTTGCCGCTTTGGAGGAGCCATACCGAGCGGTCTAGTGGTGCGGCTGTCTCCCGCCCGCCCTATTTAAGACCGGTCCTCTAGAGAGTCAGCCTGGACAAGGTGCTCGAGCACTAGTGTGCTGAGGACTCACACGCTGCAACGCTACTCTGCAGGCTGAGTCTATTGCTTTTAAAAACCCGTTTTGTATCTCTGTTATTATTATTTTTTTATACCCTGTTTTTATCGTGGGTCTTTCCTGCCCCTTACCTGCACTATAATAGCTGAAGCACCGCTGCTTAGCGGGTCCGGGTTCTGTGAGTTCCTAGTTTGTTTGTTTTCGCCGCCATCTTAGGTGTGGTTTTGCTGCTTTGGAGGCGCCATACCGAGCGGTCTAGTGGTGCGGCTGTGTCCCGCCCGCCCTATTTAAATCTACCCTCTAACGCGCAGTGGTGACGCGCAGCGGCTGCGCCTTCACTGCGCCTGAGTCGTGCCAGAGTCCTGCCCGTCTGCGCTCGTCAGCGCAGAGTCAGGGCTAAGGCAGGGCTCTATAGCTCTTTTCCCTCCGTGTTGTCTCTGAACCCTTTTGTACGAATGTATTCTAGAACCGAGCTGCTTAGTCTTTGCGATTCTTCGCCCTGCACTCATACACCGCTACACCCTCTTTCCGGCCCTTTTCAGTGCCCCGAGTGCGTTTTTAGACTCTCATCTCCCGCTTCCACCTCTGCTTATAGGATAGCCCCCCTAGGATGCCTAGACAGTATTGTTCCACCGCTGGTAAAATCTCAGGTCCCTTATGACTTTAAGGTTTGCCATCTCAATGTGAGGTCGTTGGTTAAACACCATTTGGACGTCCATAATCTACTTATGGAGGAAGCTCCTGACATTCTTTTTATGTCAGAGACATGGCTGCATGAGGAAGCTCTGGCAGCGGTTAATTTGGCTCTTCCTTCTGAGTATGCGATTTTCACCCACAATCGTAACTCGAGAGGCGGTGGCATTGCAGCTGCTGTTAAATCTTGCTACTCATGTGTATGGAAGGCTATGGACATAGCAGGCTGCGAAAGTGCCCATTTTTAGGTCTCGCCTTGCTATCGCGTGAGCGATCGCAAAGCGAGACTATAGAGAGCGGGTTTGAAAAGTGCTCCCAAAAAGCGGATTGCCTTGCTAGCACGCGCACAATCACGCGCATCGTGCCGCCATGCAATCCGCCTTTTGGGAGCACTTCAAAGGGTCCGCTCCCCCGCCCCCAAGCGCGCGCGCACCACGCTCTGCCGGGCTTGTCTTTTTAAAAAAAATTTTTATAAACTTTAAGCGCGAGTCGCGCGTGCGGCCAATGCTTGTTTTTTATCTCTCCCAGTGGAAAAGAGCAGGGTAATAGTGCGCTTACCCAAGCTGTCCTTCCGGGATCTGTCGCTGTATGCTACCGACGAGGTTGCAACAGAATCTTTCCCCGCCGCTTTATTATTACTGTTTGCTACATTCTTACTGTTTGTAGCCGTAGCTCCAACACCAGCGGGGTCCCCCGAGGAATGCAGCTTTCCTTTGCCGACCTTCGGAGGCATAGTCTGCAGCCCGTCCGCTTCCCCGCTCAGGCTTGCGTGAAGCACGTCTTCCGTTAGGGAGGAACCACGCCGACCCCTCACCAGGGTCCAATGAACACCGCGGAGCCGCCAAAGTTTCACCGATAAGATAGCAAAGACGGAGCCCAGCGTACCGGCAGGACTGAAATTACGATTAATCGCCCAGCCAGCCTTTCAGTCGGTAAGCGCTTTTCCCCTTCCCTCAGCACATTAGATCGTCATGCGGGTGGGGGAATCTAGGAGTAGCCAGCTCACTCGTCCGAGCTAGCGGACGCTATCTTGCCTCTCATGCTTGTTGTTCCTGGTTCTTTCCCTTTTGCAGCTGCAGTCCACTTAGATTTTTCTCCTCAATTATCGGTGGCATTCTTCTATTTTGCTGATGTCAGTGGGAGATTTTGTAACTGGCTTATGTACAACATAATTCTCCAGCTTGCATTATCAAATTGCCAAGGATGTTTTGTTTTTTTAAACTTTTTTGCTCGGTGTAGGTCTCTCTTAAGGAGAAACGTGACACCTTTCACATTTGTAATACTTCAGGGTGACACCTTGGCTTCTGGGTGATGTCACTCTTTCCTCTAGCAATCAGGAGGTAGATTGAACAGAACTTTGCCACATGCAGTCACTGGAAGGAGCTGTGGTGTAGCTCCTGAACGCAAAGCTTTGTAAATATAGTTATCAGGGGGCCCCATGGCCCATGTTATTCGATGGAAGATGTTTGTGGAGTCCACGGCGTGATTCGCAGCGCAACTGAGCAGAGACTACTGGAGAATCGTGGACCGAAACACTGCTTCTGAGCTCTTCAAGGATACATGTGGCGTAAAACTCCCACAATTCCCTCTCTGACCTCATCGTACTCTAAGTGTCAGAGTACATGGAGTTGTATTCCACAATACACTTCAAAGACAGAAGTGGTCTGTCCAGGAATGGTCCCTTGTTTGATTTTGAGTTGCAGGGATTTCGTTTCACTGACTGTCAGTGGAAATCCTGTTTGGTTTTGATGCACCTGCTACGGACCTGAGCCCGAGCCCACAGGACTCAGACTTGGCAAACCCGACAATCTACTGTGGGTGTGTTAGTGATGTCCAGTTTAGTGACTGGTTCTAAGGCTGTAAGGATGTCAGGTCAGAGGCCTGTATCTCTAGTCCTCAGGGTTCCTCAAGAGTGTGAAAGAAGGTATCAGCTCAAGCTGTTAAGGTATAAGGGACACGTTGCAAAGAAGTGCACCAGGCTGGAGGAATGCACTCAACAAGGTGCCTCAACGACAAGGAAGGGCAAACATTGAGCTAAAAGTGATTTTATTTCCATCTTGTGAGACTGTTGTAGCTTCAATCATTTGCAAAATTAAGTACAGAGGAATTGAAGCAGTGCTGCAGGAAATTACTTTCAGACCAACAATCTGAACAAATATCAAACCCATCTAGAAGAAAAAATACCCCTAAAAAGTGGTCACCACAGTTATTGGATCAAAACTAAAATGTAGGTACCAGTCAATCAATCAATCAATCAGGAGTTTGTAGAGTGCAGCTACTCACCTCATGAGGGTCTCAATGTGCTGAGGGAGGGGGGTGGGGGGGGCTGCTGATCCGGCTGGGTGTGGAGGTTCAGTCGAAGAGCCAGGTCTTGTGGTCCTTCAAGAACTGATTCAACTACACGGATTCCCTGTGGTGGAGGGGCAGGGTGTTCCAGGTCTCGGCGGCGTGGTGGGATCCAGGGCGATATTTTAAGACAAACTCTGCAACTCTGTAGTGTGTTTTGCAAACAAACGCTCTAGTAAATGAAGCTTGCACTGATCATAGCATATAGAGAAACTTGTTACAGATGGTAAAAAATATTGGAGTACCAGATGACGCATAATTTTCTGGTTTCCCAAATGCGCAGACCATTTTCACTCCCTAAACAGTTTAATTGTGAAAAAAAATTAGTTCCGAAGAAAACCTATCCCAATGACAAAACACAGATACTAACTGAGAAGGAATTACACGTTTTTGAAGCATTTTACACAGGAGAATGAACTCCTGGTTTTGCTCAACCACCTTCATCACCGGCAAAGGCACCTTTTATATAAAGTAAAATGAGATACTATTCAATATTAAATGATCTCACCGTAAAGAAGCAAAACCTATTCAATATTAGTTCGGCTAGTAGATCAATTCCAGGAGCCTATCATATATCTTAAGTTGTATCTTCATGGGGCAACTTTACTTGGTCCTCCTTACAGAAGGAGACGTCAGGTCTGCTTATATCTCCAAAGGTTTACCTGCATCGATAGCATTTCAGAAAGAGGAAGCCCTCTCACCTGGTCCTCACACCTGGCTACCTTGTGAAGGAGAGGAAACAGCACATACGTTATGGTTTGTGGGGAAACAAACTTTACATGGTTGTATTGCACTAAGATATCTTACTGAGTGAGTAAAGTGTCAGATAGAAGAGTGTAACATGCATGCAGATGGGATAATGACCCCAAATACAAACTTCTCTAGGAGACTCAACAGGCATGACTCTACAATATCTAATGAGGAGTTGGTGACTATCAAAGAGGCCAGTAACGAGTCGAAGCAATACCTAGGGAACACACAACAACCCTTTGAGATCACAATACACTATCAGTATTTGTATAATGCAAAGTCACTGATGTATGTGACTTATGGGCAACTAAGACGTATCTCTTCTTTTGAGGGTCCATTGACAGCCGCTGATGTTTCAGAATGAATCTTAACACAGCTCTGGAGATATCTGGCTGTAAATTCATTTTTCGGTTCAGGGTATCCAGAGAGGTGTGGCCCACACTTTGAAGCAACCTGTTGGATGCAGAGTGTACAACAAGGAAATCTACCTTAATATAACAACACACACAGAACATTTAAGCTCAGCACCGACCTTCCATTGTCTTAGAGAAAACTAAGATCTTGTGGTTGAGAATTTGCTCTGTGACATAGCCCATTGTATTGGCTTGGATCCAGTTCTGTCCATTGTATCATTTATTATATTGTTCAATATGGGGTTATCTACGACCTTTGATTTTTACTAAAATTACATGTCTGATATACTTACACTGAGGAGCTTTCAGCCAGCCCTCCTCATCCGTTGGTCTGCTGCTGTGTCATTCACATTTGTGTCTGCCCACTACCACATGCAGCATGGGGAAGTGGGTTTGTCCACTTCAGCCATTGGCTAACTTCACAGTGAGTGACTCTGTTATTTCACAAAGAGCACAAGCACAGACAAAGCAGTTCCTTCATGCTAGGGGCTGCATTGGCAGCGTGTGTTTTATGAGGCAGAAAACATTTGTGTTTTTAGGCATTTTTTATGTATTGGCAAGGGCCCGTTCATTCTCCCAACAGTACATTTTTAGGTCTCGCCTAGCTATTGCGTTTACGCAATCGCTATGAGAGACTCTTCTAAGGGGCATTTCAAAGTGCTCCCAAAAGTGGATTGCATGGCGAGCACGCGCACAATCATGTGCATCGTGCCGCCATGCAATCCGTTTGGGGAAGCGCTTCAGCCCACTGGCGCCCTCGGCATCATACTTCAAAGGGTCCGCTCCCCCGCCTGGAATGCGCTCCCCCTCCCCCGCCAACCACGCGTGCCACGCTCCGCTGGGCTTGTCTTGTCGTTACATTGCCTCAGTTCCAGGCTGCGGTCGGTGGCGCTTCACTTCCTCATACTGAAAGTAAAGCTCTCGGGACTCACCCTTAATTCACTCCTGAACAGCGATGGCCTCCTCCCTCAGCTCTTCTATCACTGCGTGCTTTGTAGTGTTACTCGGAACGTCAGCGCGTTCTTCATTTGTTGTCAATGCTGAGCGCGGACGGCAACAAAGCAGAAGTATTTTAACTCCCAATAACAACACGTTTTGTTCTCGGTTATTGGCTGCTCTGAATCAAGCACCACATGATCTCGACCAGTCGGGTGATTTCACAAGACCGGGCAACTCCGAGAACGAGAAGCATTTGAGTGAGGCTGCTGTTGTGGTGCGTCGGACTGCGACTTCCCCGCACCACCATGAGCCCGGCGCGGGTCCTATGGGCAGTGGGCTTGGCGTGCTGCATGGGTGAGTTCTGCTTTTTCCGTGCTTTTCGTGAGTTTTTCTGGGGTTTGTTTGTGTGAGGGATAGGTGGCTCAGGATACCTGAGGCAGTACAAAAACCCAATGGAACATTATTTTCTCTAGGAGTGTGTCAGGTTAATACTGACTTTCTTTAAATAATTTTACTTTCCATGATTTTCCGTGCCTGATAGCTTCTGATGAGTTTGTCTCACAGACTAGCTGCCACGAACGGGCGGGCGCCTTTGAGGAACAAACCATGCAATCGGTGCCGCCACTTTTATTTTTTTTAGCCATCTCTCTGTGTGTATATATATATATATATATATATATATATATATATATATATTTTTTTTTTTTTTTTCCTCGAATATATGGACTTTTTTCCCCGGCGTCGCTCACCTTTTAGTATTTTATCTTTTTTTACATGCCATAAGTTAAACAAACATTGGCATAGCCAATAGGTCTTGCCTTTGGGACCTTATAAGTGATTACCCATTCAGCACATTATCAGAATAATGCGTCCCAAGAGTAATAAATACTGTGTGTACCATGTAGATTGTCATTGCATTTATGTAGCGCTTATTACCCCATATGAGGCGTTGAAGCGCTTTGCGCTGAGCAGCACGTTGCTTAAGAACCCAAAGATAATGGTTAGTTTAGTGTTATTGGTTACTGTTAGTTATTGGGATTAGTCTTGTGCACTCAAAGCAGACCATTTAATGCAGTTGTTTAATTGTTTTTATGGTGGACCCGGTATTTGTAAAGCGCAAACTAATCACCCCTAAGGGTCTCAAGGCGCTGGGGAGATTAAGTGAGCCATTGCCCAGAGTCATAGTGTGCAGGGCTGAGCTGCCGCCGGCAATCAAACCGTGAGCCCCGTGCTCCGAAGTCAGCCACCCTGGCCGCTGCGTAATAGTGGTTGGTTCTGATCATTAGATAAACATAAGTTGTTGGATCGTAAACAGCCCTTTGCTGGCATATAAGAACTCCTGCTGTTACAGACAGACAACCCCTGGTCTAAATTAAACAAGCATTTGCAATGCAATAGGTCTCGCATTTACGGGAGTGTAAGGTATTGGCATGGTAAATAACGATGCCTTTTACTTATGTTTTAAAAACCAAAACATAAATAAAAGGCATTGTCGTACAATGTCAATAGCTCAAACTTGCGTAAATGCGAGACCTATTGCATTGCAAATGCTTGTTGTATTTCTGTTAGTCACCATTTTACTTTCTCTGGGCTACTTATTTATCGGCCTCCGGGCCCTGACGCTGCCTTTAGGTCAGCTCTCCCTGAAGCTGTCAGCTCACTAGCCTTAAGGGCTGCCAACTTTAGTATTGTGGGCGATTTAAATCTTCATTTTGATACTCCCCTTTCTCCTGCGGCCAGTAGCACTCTTGCCGACCTGGAGGCTCTCCAGCTATCTCAGCTGGTTAATCATCACACTCATGTTGGTGGGCACATTTTGGACCCTATTTTTACCAATCTAACTTCGGCTAAAGTGCTGCCTCCCAGGCCTATGGCCTGGACTGATCACCATCTTATAGAGCTGCACCTCACGATTGAGGATTCTCCTCACAGAGCAATTGCGCCTGTGTCTCTTAGACGCCCTTGGAAAAAACTGAAGTTAGCCGATTTTCATCGGCTTCTTGGTCTATATCCTCCGGGGCCCTTTGCTGACGCTGAGTCAGGCTATGATCTTTTCTGTAGCTGGCTGACTGGAGCCTTAGACTGCCTGATCCCAATTGCTGAGAGTAAACGCTGACGCGCCGAATCTAGTCCCTGGTATGATGACTCGCTTCGGCTCCTAAGAAAATCTTGCAAACAAGCTGAAAGAGCCTGGCGTAAGTCATATCTGCCTGATAGGAAAACGCAGTACCTTGTCAGGATTAAGAAATATCATAGAGCGGTCTGTAAAGCTCGTGCCGCTTACTTTTCTCGTGAATTTAACATCAGCACCAATCCTACTAAATTAATATTTAAGGTGCTTAAGGATCTTATAGCCAGTAGAACCCCAGTCACTGAGATCTGCTCTGCCTCGCATTGTGAGGGCCTGGCCGCCTTTTTTGTGGAAAAGGTGGAGGCCATTTACCGTTCTTTTCCTGGCTCATCCGCATCTTCGGAGAAGCTGGAATCTGGCCCGAAGACAACCATGTCTTTGCGCTCTCTCCCAGAGCACTCGATGGAGGAATTTAATAAAATTGCGGTGAAAGTCAAATCAGGTTCACCAATGGATCCTCTACGACCTGCCCAATTCAGAGAATCTGCCTCACTCTGTTTCCCTCCTTTATGCGACCTTATTAATTTATCCCTGACGTCAGGTTTTGTCCCTGGTAGCTGGAAACAAGCCCAGGTGATGCCCATTTTAAAAAAACCTGCCCTGGACCCATCAACATTGGAGAACTATCGTCCCAAATCCCTTCTTCCGTGGGTGGCAAAACTGACCGAGGCCCACGTCAATGCCATCCTATCCAACCATCTCCATTCTGCCAATATCTTAGACCCTTCGCAGAATGGCTTTCGACCTGGCCACAGCACTGAGACTGCGCTGCTCTCAATGGTCGATCACCTGCGAACTTTGGTTGATTCTGGTCTAACGGCGGCACTGGTGCTTCTTGACCTCAGTGCCGCGTTCGACACCGTCTCCCACGCTGTTTTATTACAGCGTTTGGGTGAGGCAGGCGTCGACAACGTGGCACTTGAATGGTTCCGATCGTTTCTATCCGGTCGCACATTCAGGGTTGCCACTCCTCCCTTCCAATCTAAACCCCATCCTATTGCACAGGGTGTTCCGCAGGGGTCGGCTCTTAGCCCCACACTTTTCAATCTCTATATGCAGCCGCTGGCTGCTGTCGCCAAGCGTTGGAACCTGACTATGGTGTCCTACGCTGACGACACGCAGCTGGCGGTTGCAATAAGTGGGGCCTCCGACCTTGAGGCGGCTAAGTTCCGTGAGGGAATTAGCTCAGTGGCCCGTTGGATGACAGACAATTGCCTGCAATTGAACGCCCAAAAAACCGAGGTGCTCATTGTTGGCAGGCAGAGTCATCTCTGGGGTGATCATTGGTGGCCATCTGAGCTTGGCCCAACCCCTATCCCTGCCACCGAGGTTAAAAACCTAGGGGTTTGGTTGGATTCTAAACTTAGTTTTGTCTCTCACACTAAGAAAAACGCTGCCACGTGCTTCGGGACTCTTCGTAGGCTCAGACCCATTTTTAAATTCTTTGATGCTCCAACCAGACAGCTTATTGTACAAGCTAGGTTGGACTACGCGAGTTCCCTTCTGCTGGGAGCTAATCAGGCCGAACTTTCCAGACTTCAACGCGTTCAAAACGCTGCCGCCAGGGCTCTGGTAGGCTTGCCGAGACTGTTCGGCCAAAAAAATCATCTATAAACTCCATTGGCTCCCTGTTGCTCAGAGGATTAAGTTTAAGTCTCGTTGCCTTTCGTTTAAAATTCTGAAGCACTCCTCTCCTCAGATCTTGGAGCATTTTATCTTGCCGTATGTACCCCCGCGGTCTCTAAGATCTTCAGGACTCCATCTGGTCACAGTCCCCCGCTTCAAGAGGGCTAGGGCCGGTGGCCGCTCTTTCAGAGTGCTTGCTGCCAGGCTATGGAACTCTCTTCCTGTACATATCTGCGCTATTGACGAACTTCTGGTCTTTAGGAAGGCCATTAAAACCTTCCTTTTTCCTCTGGATTCCTAGAGTTGTTATGGTTGTGTCTTTGGTACTGCTTGTGCCCGGCTTTTTGTCCATTATAGCGCTGGGACGCCCCTTTGCTGGGGCAGCTGCGCGCTCTACAAATCCGGTTAACATAACATACACTGTGCATAGATCGCCATCTGGTGTCGGGCCCGGATGTTTGCAGTTTGTTTTTCCTCTTGGAAAGTCTTTGGGAGTCACGAGGTCGGTGACTCCTCCTCTGGTTAGTATTGCGCATGGGCTTCGGCTCCATCCTCAGACGCCGGTTGACCTAGTCACGCCTCCTCCGCTGGCGCCGACGCCTGAACCACCGACGCCGACGCCACCGTGCCCCCGACGCCGGTGCCGGCGCCGCGGACGCCGGCACCGGATGGCGTCGAACCCCAGTTTAGCCCTGTTCCGGACCCGACGCCGTTGCGGCGTCGACCGACGCCGCGTCCGGCGCCGCTTGAGCCTCATCAGCTCTACCGTCCGGCTCCGATCCTTCCTCCTGCGTATCAGGAATCGGATGACGGGGGCGACTGGGAGGAGTATGAAGACCCTATGGCTGTTCAGTCGCAGCTTTCACAGGACTGGGCAGAGGATCTGGGGGAGGCCAGTGGGCTGGACACCTCGCCGGACACTGGATTCACTTCTCCTCCGACTGTGGCTTCGGAGGAGGGTGCAGCATTTTCTGTGGTGCTGCGCAAGGCGGCCACGGCCCTTGGGCTTGAGCTGCCTGCCGTGGCTGTGAGGACTAACATCCTCACTGAGGTGCTTCAAACGGCCGCAAGCTCCACTGAGCCTCTGTTGCCGTTCAATGAGTCCCTCACTGACGTTCTCCAGGGCACCTGTTCCAAGCCCTCCACAGTCCCTCCTGTGGATAGGAACGTTGCCAGGCGCCACCGCCCTGCTCCGGGCGACCCCAGTTTCCTGTCCCAACACCCCACCCCCGAGAGTCTGGTTATCCAGGCCTCTACCTCCCAATCCTCCTTCCCGACCGCCCCGCCGGACCGGGATTCCAAGAGACTCGAGCAGTTTGGCAAGAAACTGTTCTCGTCCCTTAGTTTGGGCCTGCGGTCTTTGAACACCGCATGTCTCTTGGACCGTTATTCCCACTCCCTGTGGGATGCGGTGGAGGACGTGCTGCCCCTGTGTCGGGAGGAGGTCCAGACACGTCTTACCCAGGCTTTGGCCGATGGGAGGGATGCAGCACGACACGCCATACGATGTGGGCTTGACACGACGGACTCGCTAGGTAGGGCGATTTCCACCACGGTGGCGCTTCGACGTCACGCCTGGATGCGGTCCACGTCATTTTCCGGGGATGGCCAGAACACCCTCATGGACATGCCTTTTGATGGCACTCGCCTGTTTGGTGAGAAGGCGGACAGTGCGCTGAACCGCTTTAAGGACTCCCGGGCTACGGCCAAGTCCTTGGGCCTCTCGGCTCCGCGGGCGCACACCTCCGCTTTTCGCCCCTTTCGTGGCCAAGGAAGGGGTGCCTCCTCACGTCCGCCTAGCCACCAGCCGCAGAACCAACCTGCGCGCGGTCGCGGACGTGGTTTCCGCCGAGGCGGTTCCGGAGGACGACGCGGTCAGCCCACATCCACCCCGGCAGCATCCGCCTCAAAGCCTTCCTAGTCCGAGCTTTCAGGCCCATTCCACGCCAGTGGGCGGCAGAGTTCGCCATCACCTGCTCCACTGGCGGTCCATCACATCGGACAGGTGGGTGCTGCAAATCGTCCGAAGGGGCTACTCCCTCCCCTTCGAGACGACCCCTCCAGCCATGCCACCGCAGCACCACCGTATCTCGGGGGATCATTTGAATCTTCTCCACGACGAAGTTTCGGCCCTCTTGGCCAAAGAGGCCGTCGAGCGCGTTCCGAGCCCAGAAGTAGGTCGTGGTTGTTATTCCCACTACTTTCTGGTTCCCAAGAAGGGCAAGGGGGGCCTGCGCCCTATCTTGGACCTCCGGAACGTCAATGCCTTCCTCCGGAAGGAGAGGTTCAAGATGTTAACTTTGGCTCAGGTTCTGGCTGCCCTAGACCCTGGAGACTGGATGGTAGCGTTGGACTTGCAGGACGCATATTTCCACATTCCCGTCCTGCCGGCCCACCGGCGTTACCTGCGGTTCACGGTGGGCCAAGAGCACTTTCAGTTTACCGTGCTCCCCTTCGGCCTTACCAGTGCCCCTCGGGTGTTCACGAAAGTGATGGCGGTGGTCGCAACTCATCTGCGCAGATCAGGGGTTCCAGTCTTCCCCTATCTCGACGACTGGTTGTTGAAGGCGGGCTCGCCCCGGACACTCGTCTCCCACCTCCAGACTACGGCGGATCTCCTGCATTTGCTGGGATTTTCCATCAACGTGCCGAAGTCACACTTGAGTCCCTCTCAGAAGCTCCTCTTCATCGGAGCGGTTCTCGATTCGGCGCAGTTCCGGGTCTATCCGCCGGAACAGCGGGTCCGGGATATACAGGCCCTGATTCCCATCTTTCGGCCTCTATCCTGGGTTTCGGTCAGGCTAGTGTTGCGGCTTCTGGGGCTGATGGCCTCCTGCATCCTACTAGTGCATCACGCCAGGCGGCGCATGCGGGCTCTGCAGTGGGACCTGAAGTTTCAGTGGGCCCAGCATCACGGCAACCTGTCCGACCACGTCTTGATCTCGGAGGGCACTGCACAGCAGTTGCAGTGGTGGCTCACGGACCGCGATTGGGTCAAGGGCAAGAGCCTCTCCCTTCCCCAACCGGAGCATGTCGTAGTGACGGATGCGTCCCTCCTGGGATGGGGTGGCCATATGGGAGAGGCGGAGATCAGAGGCCTCTGGTCTCCGGCGGAGTCTCGTCTCCACATCAACCTGTTGGAGTTGAGAGCGATCCGACTTGCACTGAAAGCCTTCCTTCCCTCTGTCAGGGGAAGTGTCGTGCAGGTGTTCACGGACAACACCACCGCCATGTGGTATTGCAACAAACAGGGCGGGGTGGGGTCGTGGACCCTTTTTCAGGAGGCTCTGCGCCTCTGGACATGGCTGGAACACCAGGGCGTCACCCTAGTGGTTCAACATCTGGCGGGCTCTCTGAACGCCAGAGCAGACGAACTCAGCCGCCGGTGCATGATGGATCACGAATGGCGTCTGAACTCCGAAGTGGTGCAAGGTCTCTTTCAGCAGTGGGGAGAGCCTTGGTTAGATCTATTCGCCACCGAAGAGAACGCGCAATGTCAGCAGTTCTGCGCGTTGGAGTTTCCAAGGCGGCACTCGCTCGGCGACGCTTTTCGTCACGAGTGGAGTTGCGGTCTGTTGTACGCCTTTCCGCCTATACCACTTCTGCCCAGAGTGCTGAAGAAGATCAGGCACGACCGGGCCCAAGTCATCTTGGTGGCTCCGGATTGGGCACGAAGGTACTGGTATCCCGAGCTACTCAGTATGCTGACCGATCCTCCGATACGTCTGCCCCTTCGGGAGGATCTTCTGTCGCAGCAGCAGGGGACGGTCCTCCACCCGAACCTGTCCAGCCTCCACCTCCATGCGTGGAGATTGAGCGGCGGCAGTTGATGCCATTTGACTTGCCTCCTGAAGTCTGTGATATCATTCTGGCAGCCAGGCGTCCCTCCACAAAGACGGTATACGCCTGCCGGTGGAACAAATTTGTGGCATGGTGCACAGCAAAGGCTGTGGATCCCCTTTCCGCCCCTCATTCTGAGGTTCTCCTCTTTCTTCTTTCTTTGGCCCGGCAGGGCTCTGCCCTGGGCACTCTGAAAGGTTATCTTGCTGCCATCTCTGCCTTCTTGCGGCTTCCTGATCAGCCTTCTCTTTTCAAGTCCCCTGTTGTTACACGCTTTCTAAAAGGCATTACTCACACGTTCCCTCCTGTCCCTTTTGTAATGCCTCAGTGGGACTTGAATCTTGTTCTCACATTTCTAATGTGTGCTCCCTTTGAGCCTCTTCATAATTGTCCTCTTCGTCTGCTGACGCTTAAGACTGCTTTTCTGGTAGCCATCACCTCGGCTAGACGGGTGAGTGAGCTCCAGGCTTTATCTTCAAAGCCTCCCTTTCTCTCTGTTCATCCAGACAAGGTTGTCCTTCGACCTCGTCCCTCCTTTCTTCCGAAAGTGGTGACTCCATTTCATCTTGGGCAGTCTGTCACCTTGCCCACCTTCTTTCCGCCTCCGCATCCTTCCAAAGAGGAAGAGAGGCTCCACCGTCTGGACCCAAAACGTGCGCTCTCCTTTTATTTGGACCGCACAAAGCAGTTCCAGGTGGACGACCAACTTTTCGTTGGATACGTGGGTGCTAAGAAGGGGAAAGCTGTGCACAAACGGACCATCTCTCGGTGGGTCGTTTTGTGCATCAAAATTTGCTATTCATTGGCGAAAAAGGATCCTCCTGTTGGGCTGTGCGCCCATTCTACCTGGGGCACAGCGGCTACTACTGCTTTGGGACGAGGAGTCCCTTTGCAGGACATCTGTCAGGCGGCAACGTGGGCTTCACTACACACGTTTTCTAGACATTATTGCCTTGACAGCCAAGTCCGGAGGGATGGCTTCTTCGGCCGTTCTGTCCTCCAGGACTTTCTGGTGTGATCTTGGTTCGCAGACCCACCACCGGGGATGGTATTGCTTGGGTATCTATTCTAAGGTAAGGAATCTAACTAACGTGTTTCTTTCAGATGAACAAGTTACTTACCTTCGGTAACGATGTATCTGTAAGAAACATTAGTTAGTTAGATTCCTCACCGACTCACCCATCCTCCCCGTTCTGCGAACTGACATCTAGGGTTAAGGTTATCCTTTTCAGGCCCCTAGATTTTATTTTTGGCACCAGTGTCGGTCTTTGCATGGCTCTGCGTTCCTGGCGCGGAAAGCTATGTACAAGAACTGACGTCAGCGCGCGAGGGCGGCGTCTAAGTACTCCGACGACGTCATTCCGGCGCACGACGCCGACGACGGACGCGGAGCCGCAGACGACGCCTAGCGACGCGCAAGGGGTATTGCTGACGAAAAATCTTTCGGATCCAGTCTGACGCCTGGGGATATTCTAAGGTGAGGAATCTAACTAACTAATGTTTCTTACAGATACATCGTTACCGAAGGTAAGTAACTTGTTCATTTGGTCCTAAAGTAGATGAAGCCCTGGAAAAAATGAAAAAAGATACAAACAGGGTGAAATCTATGGGAGCCCTACAAACACAGACTCCCAGGCGGTCCTTTCGCCGTTCTTCCTTTCGGGGCACGGGCAGAGGCTACTCATCGGATAGTGCATCCACGTCCTATAAATCCCCCCCTCAGTCTACCTTCACAAAAGGTTATCAAAGAGGCGGATACAGAGGCAATAATAATAAGGGCAGAGGCAAAACAAATACCGCCCGCTCTGCCACACCTCCTGCCCAATGACTTTCCCCCGCTCCCTCCAGACCATTCCACTCCGGTCGGAGGCAGACTACGACATTTCCTTCACGTCTGGGAGACAATCACCTCAGACAAATGGGTGACACAAATTATTCAGTCAGGGTATTGCCTAGAATTAATATCTACACCCCCCAACATTCCACCCAAGCACCGCCCTATGTCGCAAGAACATACTGCGCTACTGACACAAGAGGTGATCTCCCTCCTCCAAAAAGGAGCAATAGAGCAGGTCCCCATAAATCAATGAAATTTAGGGGTCTACTCCCTGTACTTTCTAATTCCAAAGACAGACGAGACCCTACGACCTATCTTAGATCTCAGACCTCTAAACACTTACATTCATTCGGACCATTTTCACATGGTAACCCTCCAACAGGTTCTACCACTTCTCTCCCAGAACGACTTTCTCACCACTCTGGACTTGAAAGACGCGTACTTTCACATCCCAGTACACCAATCTCACAGAAAGTACCTCAGGTTTGTGGTAGACGGACAACACTACCAGTTCAAGGGGCTCCCGTTCGGGGTAACAACAGCACCAAGGGTGTTCACCAAGTGCCTGGCAGTAGTGGCTGCACATCTCAGAAGACAGCACATTCACGTCTTCCCCTATCTGGACAATTGGCTCATAAAAGCCACGTCCTACCAACAGTGTGTGCACCATACCGCTGCTACAGTCCAACTACTTCACCAGCTAGGCTTCACGGTGAACCATCAAAAATCCCACCTGGTACCATCACACACAAAACAATATCTCGGTGCCACCATAGACACCTCAAAGGCCATAGCCTATCCCAATCCTGCCAGGATTGCAAAAATACAGGGGCTGCGTCAAAAATTCCTATCACAACACTCTCTCCCAGCAAGAGTGTTTATGCAGCTCATAGGGATGATGGCCTCTTGCATCTTTATAGTGCCACATGCAAGACTCCAAATGCGCCCACTCCAAGAGTGTTTGGCGCGCCAGTGGAACCAGGCCCAGGGGCAACTGACAGATCTGGTGTTGGTAGACGGTCGCACCCATCGCTCTCTGCAGTGGTGGAACACCACAAACCTTTCCAGAGGTCGACCGTTCCTGGACCCGGTCCCACAAATAGTTCTAACGGCAGATGCATCGCTCTCCGGCCGGGGAGCTCATCTGTTACATCTCACAGCACAGGGCACATGGACGCCGCAACAGAAGTTACTCCACATAAACCATCTGGAGTTACTGGCGATCTTCCTCGCCCTAAAATCCTTCCAGGCGCAGATTTCAGGCAAGGCAGTCCTCATTCGCACAGACAACATGACTGCCATGTACTACATTCAAAAACAGGGGGGCACACACTCTCCACAGCTCTCTGTTAGCACAGAGCATATGGAGATGGGCAATTCCACAAAAGATTTTTCTCCTAGCCCAACACGTCCTAGGAGTACAAAACACCGTGGCAGATCTGCTGAGCAGACAGACACAGCAGATCCACGAGTGGGAACTTCACCCACAGGTTCTTCACCCGTTCTTTCAGAAGTGGGGGCATCCACACATAGACCTATTCGCCACCCACGAAAACAAAAAATGCCCAAGCTTCGCCGCCAGATATCCACACCCATTGTCCAAAGGCAATGCGATATGGATGAACTGGTCAAACAAATTTGCATACGCTTTTCCACCTCTCCCACTAATTCCATTAGTGGTCCGGAAGCTACAGCAGCATTCCCTAACTCTAATCCTAGTAGCTCCAACATGGGCCAGACAACCGTGGTACACCACGCTGCTGGAACTCTCAGTAGTACCACACCAAAAGCTACGCCTCTCACCATGCCTCCTAACCCAGAACCATGGAGAGATCAGGCACCCGGACCCAGCTCAGCTCAACCTTGCGATCTGGCTCCTGAGGTCCTAGAATTTGGATACCTTAACCTTCCCCCTGATTGCATGAACATTATCAGGGAAGCTAGACGCCCTACTACTAGG
Organism: Triturus cristatus; assembly: GCF_964204655.1. Lineage (NCBI taxonomy): Eukaryota > Metazoa > Chordata > Amphibia > Caudata > Salamandridae > Triturus > Triturus cristatus. The sequence continues at coordinate 115,799,341 of NC_140589.1, forward strand.
GCGTGCTATGCAGCAAAGTGGAAAAGATTTGTTATTTACTGCCACAACAACACGATCAATCCCTTAAATGTATCCATACAACACATTATATGTTATTTACTCCATTTACAAAGGTGTAACCTAGCATATACCTCCATTCGGTTACACCTTGCTGCAATTGCTGCCTATTTACAAAACAGGCAGCACCTCTCACTTTTCAAAGTACCTGCCATCAAAGCCTTTATGGAAGGCCTCAAAAGAGTAATTCCACCCAGAGTACCACCCTCACCTGTTTGAAACTTGAATATAGTCCTCACACGGTTAATGGGACCCCCTTTCGAACCATTACATAAGTGCGAGCTGCAATTCCTCACATGGAAGACAGCTTTTCTAGTGGCCATCACTTCCCTCAGAAGGGTTAGTGAAATACAAGCACTCACTATACAGGAACCTTTTCTTCAGATGCATCACAACAAGGTTGTACTCCGCACCAATCCCAAATTTCTACCCAGTCATTTCTCCATTCCATCTAAACCAGTCGGTAGAATTACCAGTCTTTTTCTCGCAACCCCAAACAGTTGCAGAAAGAGCCTTACACACACTGGATGTCAAAAGGGCTTTACTTTACTACATCCAGAGAACACAACCTTTCAGGAAAACCAAACAGCTATTTGTTTCCTTCTCCCCACCACACAAAGGCAACCCTATTTCCAAATCAGGGATAGCTAGGTGGATTGTAAAATGCATACAGATTTGCTACCACAAAGCAAAACGAACGCTATCGGTTCCCCCTAAAGCCCACTCTACAAGGAAGATAGGGGTTTCTATGGCTTTCCTAGGGAACATACCACTAGATGACATCTGCAAAGCAGCGACATGGTCAACACCACACACCTTCACAAAACATTATTGTGTAGATGTGCAAACCAAGCAACAAGCTAGTGTGGGCCAAGCTGTACTAAAAACACTGTTTCAGACAACTGCAACGGATGCCGGTGGTCGCCGCTAGGGTTGGGTACTGCTATATAATCTATGCACAGTGTATAATTTGCAGCTCATATGCCTCGAACGGAATATGCTACTTACCAGTATGCATCTGTTCTTGGCATGTAGAGCTGCAGATCTATACACGCCCACCCGCCTCCCCGGCTACCTGTATCCGTTCCAGTCTTATCTTATTTAGATACAATACACATGGTTTTTTTTACTGTTACTACTACGCTCCATCTTTCCCTGCTGGTGAAAAACAATCTGAGGATGGAGCCGAAGCCCATGCGCAATACTAACCAGAGGAGGAGTCACCGACCTCGTGACTCCCAAAGACTTTCCAAGAGGAAAAACAAACTGCAAACATCCGGGCCCAACACCAGATGGCTATCTATGCACAGTGTATAGATCTGCAGCTCTACATGCCAAGAACAGATGCATACTGGTAAGTAGCATATTCCTTATATAGCGCGTATATACCGACAGGTCTCTTAGCGCTTGACAGAGAAGAGGTCGCATGCAAGCCGGAACGGAAAGTCCTGGTGGTGAATGAATTAGAATGTGTCTTTAAATAACAGAGTTTTTAGCAGCTTCCGTAAAGGGAGCAAACCCGGTTCCTTTCGTAAGGTATCCGGCAGTTGGTTCCAAAGTCATGGCAGAATGATTGAAATAGCTCGTCCACCCTTGGTAACCAAGTTGCTCCGAGGGCAGACTAACTGAAAGGCATCTGTGGAGCGAAGTACTCGCCCTGGCACATATTTAACTAGACGTTCCCTTATGTAGCTAGGGGCGTGACCATAAAGGGCTTTGTGAGCAATGCACAGGCCTTTGAATTTTGCGCGCTATCTGACAGGCAACCAGTGTAGCTTGCGCAGCAGGGGTGAAGCATGGGTCCTCCTAGGAAGGCTAAAAATCAGTCTAGCGGCGTCGTTCAGTACAACCTGGAGTCGATTCGTAAGTTTCAGGGGGAGTCCTAGATAGAGCGCATTCCCATAGTCGAGGCGCGAAAGGATAGTAGCTGAAACTATGGCCTTCATAGAAGAAACTGATAAGAGGGGGACCAGTTTCCTCAGTTGTCTCAGGACACCGGTGCAGATGCCCACCACTGAGTAGACCTGGTAACTCAAAGAGAGTTCTGAATCGATCTTAATTCCCAGACTTTTCACGACTGGTGACAGACATGGAGGGGTCCCGAGTTCTTTGGGCCAGAACAAGCCACTCCAGGAGTTGTTAATTCCTGGAATGACGAGAACCTCTGTTTTGTCAGGGTTAATTTTCAAGGAATTAACCGTCATCCAGTTAGTAGTAAATCTTAGGATGTTTTGAACTGTCTCTTGAGCATGGGCCGAGTTGTCGATCCTCAGGATAAGCTGGGTGTCGTCTGCATAGTTTTTTTTTTTTTTTTAATTTTTATTTAGTTTTGAAAAACATAACAATGCGAAAATATCGGCTGGGCAGACAGTTAAGAGCAAGTGCGGAGATACAACATTACACTCCCTCCTCATATACAAACAGCAGTTCAACATCAGGGCAGCAGACCATTGAAAGACCCCCATCCAGAGCCCACCCTTCTCATCCGCCCGCGCCCACTAAAGGGAAATGATGCAGTCAGGACACACCAAACATGCTCAGCGTACACCCCCATCTTCGGCTCAGCTCCCCCAATGCAGCCCGCCTCGAGAGCGTACAGCCCCCCAATACCAAACAGAGAGGAATACCAGAGCTACCCTACTCCCGTAGGCACTATTCCGGAACTGGCTCGCGGTGGGGAAGAGCTCGGGAGGTTAGCGATATAGGTCTTGTAGGGGCCCCAGATATCTTTGGGACGCGCCACTGCAGGGAGGAGACTGGCGTAGATCTCGATATTTGTGCTGCAATAAGCCATAGACGTGAGCCATGTCCCGGCCGTGGGGGCCGTTCTACCGCCCCAATGTTTTGCCACCTCCCGCTTGGCGAGTAGCAGGCCCAGGGAGGCTAGCCTGCGGACGTTCTTGGGGAAGTTTACTGTGTAGCTCAATAAAGCAACCTCCGGAGTGGGAACCAGCGTGAGCTCCAACATAACGCCAAGGATCTCATGTATCTGCGTCCAGTATGATTGCAGTCTGGGGCATGTCCAGGACAGGTGCGCAAAGTCAGCGTGTGGTGCAGCGCACTTCCAACATGTGTGTGGGCGCGCGGGGTCAATGGCGTGGAGCCTAGCAGGGGTCATGTAGCAGCGGCGAAGAAATTTATAATGGAGGAGCTTATGTCGACTATTGAGTGATATCGCGTTAGTGACTTTGCAACAAGCGGACCATTGGTCATCTGTGATCGGCCTACCCAAATCTGCCTCCCAGGCCGCTCTCAATCGGCCATCCTCACATGGAACCAGCGCTGCGCATGCCTTATAAAGCTTTGAAACCATATGGGCACCCGAGTCTTTGTCAATGAGGAGAGTTAGGGGCTCGAAGGATGCTGGCTCGAGAGGGAATCCCGCAATGTCTGAACGAGCCGCACAATAAAGCCGGCGCAGGACAAATTTGTCCATGAACGTGGCCTCACTGAAGCGCTCCTCCTCCGAGACAGAAAATATGTGGCCCCCAGGGTAGAGGTCTCCGATCTTAGTAAGGTGAAACTTGGTCAACGTACGCTGTACCAGCGCCTCCCCCGTGCCAGACAGCAATCCGGGGTTGGGAAGTGGAAGAGAAGAGGAGTAGAGGAGAGGCTGGGCTAGATAGCGAGTAAGACGATGCCACGCCCAGCTGGTGGTGGACACCGTTTGAATATCAACTGGGTCCCGGGCAACCCCCTTTGGCAACACAGCCGCCAAACGGCCCGGGAGAACGAAATCCGCCTCGGGACGCAGGAACGGAATACGAGCGTCAGGGTGGTACCAGGCATAGGCGTGCGCACATTGAGCAACCAGATAGTACAGATACAGATCCGGTACCCCGAGGCCGCTGTAGGAGAGTAGGGTCTGCAATCTTATGATCACCCAGATTTTTTGCTTTTGCTTCATTGGTTTACGACTTTCCCTGGCTGTGGGCCTGCCAAACAGACCCACAGCCTAGCTGTTCTCTCTCGAAATTAACACACATGTACATTAGGTGCATCCACTAATTGGAACTGGGCCGCCTTGTCAGTCCCTGTATCAGCATACCACAGGTATCCAGGGCATCGGTGTACCCAGGGCCTACCAGGGGCTGCAGAATGTATTATGCCACCCCTGGGTGGCCGCCCAAATTTGACACAACTGGCTGCACGACAGCTGGGGCAAGGTGGTGTAATCACCCGTTGCTGTAGGTGTAGTATTCCTATACCTAACCCTAAAATGGACACATGGATTCCTATCAGTCACTCCTATGGCAGGCCTTATCAATCCTGAAGGCAGAGTGCTGGGGATCATGTGGGACGGTGCTCTGGCGCGAGCTGAGCCCGTCGACGGCTTGCGGAACCAAGTCCTAAATAGCCGTTCCATGGTGACGCGGGCCAACTACCTTAAAATGCATTATAATCCTTGCGGTTATTTGCTAACTTTGGCATCGCATCACCTACACATGTCGAGTAAGGTGTCATACGAATTGGAATACGAACCCCTCGCCAATTCTGGCGACGGGGTTAGCATTCCCCCCTTTTAGAGGGGCACGACATGGAAGTAACCTTGAACCCCGGTTAAAGTTGACTCAAGCCTCAGCATCACAAAATGGATGCTGCCACCAGACACAAGTCTGACCTCCTGCTGCTGGGAGACCTTCCAGCGAAGGGAGCTTGGACAAAGGGTTTCCTGTCGAGGGCGGTGTTAGCACCATCCCAGACAGGGTTTGTGTATCCCAGGTAGGCAGGGCTGAAAGGAAGGTGATTGCAAGTGGCACCCCGGTGCTCACTGTGCATAGCCCGGCTCAAACCAGTTTCGGGGGCACACCAGCCCCTGAGCTGGGGCGAAGCCGGACAAAGGATAGGGGTGTAACCACCCCCCTCCTGATCCCACCCATAGGTAGGACCTAGTCACAGGCCAGCCCCTTTTTCCTAGAATAAAGGTGGGAGCGGGTCCCCTTCCCAAATTGGATAATTCTGAATCTTGAACTACTTTCCACGAAAGGAACTCTTGACTTTTCTGAAGACTCTCCCTTGTGGCTAAAGAGTAGCCACCCTGCACCAGCAGGCACCAACTAAGCGCTTGCGGTTTGCTGTACGTCTCTCCCACGGATCAAGACTGCCCAGCTCGACGAGACCCGGGTTCCCTGCCATCTCTGACCTCTACCTACATCGTCAGCCCAGCTGAGATTCATAGGTGTGACGAGACCTGCGGGACCAGCCCTCTTCAGAACCTGCACGACGCTTATCTAACACGCCCACCGAGGGACCCTCGAGTGAGTGTACCTAGGGTTTGAGAAGCCCTAACCCTGAGCGGCTCCAGCACCGAAGTCCGCCTCCCCAGCATCCACGAGATCTGCGTGGGGGCCCTTCTGCTCCTTGCTGTTCACCGCGTTGTCCGACCACTCGCCGACCGGCTTGTGGCCCTCTTCACGACGCACCACGATAGTTTGTTTTCACCACTGGTCTGGTTGCTCCAGACTGGCCCTTGCTCCCCTTCAACAGAGGAGTACCTCGGACCCTCCTGGTCCACTCCAGACGCCATCTTGACTCCCCCGCGTGGGTTTGCCACTGCCAAGACCTGCTGCCCCACTCCTGGGCCCAGCATCATCAACAGCAGACACCTTCGTGGGACAGCTCGCCCTCCATCCTGGTCGCCGCCGCGCCTCCTGGTCCGAGGAACAGCCGAGTCCGACGTCATCCACTCACCTGGTCGAGGTGACTTCAGCCGGTACCTTCCTGGTACCCACACGATCGCTGGCTAGCGGTTGAGAACTGAGTCCCCTCTGCTTTCAGGTTTCCTTCAACACCGATCCAGGCTTGGATCTCGCTGAAACATCGACACTGGTCGCCTGCCAGCAACTTCTTCTTTCAGGCTCCCGAGACTACAACGAGGACTCCCGACATCTTGCCGAACCTCACGCAGCCGCAGCCTCAGGGCTAGGTAACTCGAGCATTTCGGTGCTCCATCGCAGGTTCACTCTACAAGTGTCCAGTTCCTTTTTCGTTTAGTCCCACTGATCGGATCACTCCGGAATCAGTAACTCCAGACTCTAACCACTCGCATTTCACTGTTAGCGTAGGTGGTTTCTCGTGCCCTTCGGGCATTTGTGTAAATTGTGCAACTGAAGTATTTTCCAAGAGTTTTGTAGTGTGCTTAGCTCCCTGACTCATAAAGAGCCAGGGTAGTCTTGTTATAAATAAATATCCTTTATTTTCATAACAACTTGTGTGGTGTCCTTTCACTTGACGTTCAAGGGGTATATGTGATGGTAAACAGCTGGCTTAACACGCCCTCTAGAGTTTAGCCTAAAGACTGCTCGTATCCACGCTACTAGGATAGCTGGTCTAAACGGTTGACTTACAACCAATCATCAATAAGGGTCGTTTGGAATGATACACAGTGATCACTAGAATAGTGAGCACTACATATCAGGCCAACTTCTCACAGCCGCCCCTATCATGAGGGAGCGTGAGGGTCTTCCAACCGATCCGGGGGTGCTTCCCGCCCCATACCAGCCTGATCAGCTGGGATCGCAGCGTGGAGAAAAAGGCCCGGGTGATAGGGACAGGGATATTATTGAAGAGGTATAAAAATCTGGGGAGAACTATCATTTTTATGATTGCAATTCTGGCCGACATGGACAGCGGGAGCCTCAACCATCCTTCCACCTGTGTCTCCAGCCTATCCAAAGCGCGGCCATAGTTGAGGCGGATGAGTTCGTCCGTGTTTAGATGGATCTGTATGCCCAGGTACCGAACCGAGTCAGAGCACCACTCCAACGGGAACTCGCACTGCCATGGGGAGGTGCTGCTGGTTAATGGGAAGGTTACGGACTTGTGCCAGTTGATGCCCAGCCCGGAGTGTGCGCCGAAACGAAGGATCTCCCGTATCAGGGGGGCTAGGTTGACCTGCGGTTCTCTTACATACAGTATAGTGTCATCTGCGTAGAGGGAAGCAAGCAAGGGACCCGTCCGGAACTGGAGACCCCTGTGGAGATGGCGCTCCTGGAAATGTCGGATCAAGGGGTCCATGGCCAAAATGAACAGTAGCGGTGAGAGTGGACAGCCCTGCCGCGTACCACGCGTTAAAGAGAAGGGACAAGACAGCGTGCCATTGATACGCAATCGGGCCGTGGGGCGGCTATTCAAAAGCCGCGTGGTAGCAAGGAAGTTCTCCGGCATGCCCATACGTTGCATGACGGAGAGAAAGAAAGGCCATTCTAGGGTGTCGAAGGCCTTCTCGGTATCCAGGAGGACCGCCGCCGCAGGCGTGGCTGGGTTAATTCTATGTAGGACCGTGAAAAGCGTCCGCAGATTTAAAGACGTAGAGCGGCGCGGGACGAAGCCCGACTGGACGGGCGAAATGATAAATTCCATCAATTGAGAGAGCCTGTTGGCCACTATCTTTGCCAGGATCTTGTAGTCAAAGTTTAAAAGGGAGAGGGGCCGATAGGAGCTACACAACGTCGGGTCCTTGTTTGGTTTTGGAAGTAGAACTATTACCGCTTCGCTGAGGGTAGCCGGAAGGGAGCCGCGCTCCAGCGCCTCCGCATACACCTCTATCAGCTGTGGCGCCAGCAGATCAGAAAAGGCCTTATAAAAATCCCCGGAGAAGCCATCAAGGCCGGGGGCTGTGGACCCGCGAAGCACCTTAATCGCCCCGCGCACCTCCGCTACAGTTATAGGCTCCGCCATGAACTCCTGCATGCCCTTATCCAGGAACACAAGCGCGATTTCCGACAAGTAGGCCGCACGAGAGGCTGGGGATTCCCCCAGCTTGGTCTTGTATAGCTCGGAGAAGTAGGTCAGGAATTCGTCTCTGATCTCTGTGGGAGTTGTGCGGAGTGAACCATCCACGCCCCGCACCTCAACTATTAAGGACTTACCATACGGAGGCCTCAAAGCCTGAGCCAGTGTGCGTCCCGGCCTGTCTCCCTCACCATATCTACGCGCCGTCTGGTACTTCCCAAGATACAGAATCTCCCTGTCCGCAGCCTCCCGGAAGTCAGTCAGGAGGCGAAGCCGCCTAGCGGACACGTCCCCAGCCGGCTCACGCTGTGCTTCAGCATCAATCGACTCTAGCTGTGTCTCCAGTTGCTTAATGGTTGCGCGCAGCGCCTTCAGGACCCCAGCGTGCTTAGCTATGCAAATCCCCCTGATGTAGGCTTTAAACCCCTCCCAGAGCGCGGCCTGAGAGTCTACAGATCCTGTATTAATTGTTACACTCCTTCCCCTCCGTGCCTTACCTGACTCACGTCATGCCCGGAATAGCCCACAAGACGCTAAGGCGAGAGCGCTGATGGGGTGGTTAGTCGGATGGTGGAGACGGAATGAGAGCAAAACGGGAGTTAATACTACAACTCCCAGGATCCCTGCACTTCCTCCACCAAGTCCGATCACGTGGGAAGAACCCGGAAGAGGTAAACCTTTGAAAACGCCGTTCGGCGTTTCACTCGTTGCTGATTATTCTCCCGATGCAGCCGAGATCCCCGACGTCTGCTGTTCGCCCGTGTAGGGTAAGGGTGCACATGCACCACCTGGATCATTGAGAGCCGCTGCTCTCGATATTGTTATTGCAAAGACTTCGTACTCCCGCCTAGACTTTCCTTGTGTGGTGAGAGAAACCCTACCCTGCTGTTCTTTGCTGAGTGTATACCTTGGCCGCTGGGCTACTCCATATTCATGAGTATTATTATTTCGCATTCTCTGTGTACAATTTCCTGGGTGATCTTAGGTGTTTAGTGGTACTTGTGTATGCTCGCCCTGAAACATTAACCAACGGTTGACATTGACTTAAATGCCACGGAGTTGAAAGAAGCATTTTAACTCCGGAGCCATGAGGCGGCAGTCTGCTCATCCCCTGTGAAGCGAAGCAAGTCAACCCAAGTGGTGTATATGATAAAGAGCATATGATAGAGTGTTTGCTGTTTGCTTGGCCACAGAGTGTGAAGAGGTGTTTTCATGTTGCCTTCCTTTTGTTCCTAGAATCCTCTATATCATTCAGAACAGGGTATTGCTTGAGTGGGATCCAGGATGAGTACACCTGGAGAAAACATGGTTTAAGTTTATTTGCAGGTACGCACTCTTCCTCTAGAATGAGTTGAATAGACATACTAAAGGAAAGACTAATGTGTTGAGTGTCTTTTACTTTCAGATCTCCCTCCCAGCTGTTCCCATCCTTTCCTTCCCCCGCTTGACCATCCCACTCTCCTGTGCTTTAATAGCAGTCAGGGTTGGGGCTGTCGAGAGGTGGACCCCTTTTTGCATCGTTCCGCTCCCGAGGAATCTTCGAGTCAACATTAATCGTGAAATAGTCCTCTATCGCCTCAGAAATCTCGTGGACAAATAAGTCGTCTAGCAGTGCTCTCCCAGGGAATCGCCACTGTCGCTCAAAACCCTCGGGCGCGGAACATCCAAGCAGAGCGACACAGGGGAGTGGTCTGAGTACGTTCTAGGGAGAGTAAGTAGCCCACTAAACCATGGGGACAGGCCCGGGGACAGCAGCCAATAGTCAATTCTGGTCCAAGTGTTGTGTTGACCCGAGAAATGTGTGTAGTCAGTGGTGCTCGGGTTGCGCCTGCGCCAAATATCGACTAGGGAGAACTGGTGACAAAGGTCCAGAAGTGCGCGCCGCGCCCTAGGCTTGGAAGGAGCAGCCCCAGACGTGCTATCCAAACCAGCATCTAGCAATAAGTTAAAGTCGCCGCCAAGAATGAGGCCCGCTGGTTCAAGCGTCGCGAGCTGGGCAGCCAGTGCATGAAAAAATTCCGGGGAATCAGTGTTAGGGGCATACACACATACCAGGATGACCGCATGACCCATCAACACCCCTCGTACTATGCAGTAGCGTCCCTCCGGATCCCCCCGGAACAGCTGGCAATGAAACGGGACTCTCTTGTGAATCAGCACCGCGGTGCCTCGGGCGTAATTGCTAAAATTGGAGAAGTATCTATGGGCGCCCCAGGAAGCTGCAAAGCGCGCGGGAACAGAGGTGTGTAAATGCGTTTCTTGTAGAAAGGCAATGTCGACCCTGTGTCGATTCAGATAGTGTAGTACCTGCTTGCATTTTCGTTGATTGTTCAGGCCTCTAACGTTCCAAGACATGAGAGAAAGGCCAAGGGGGGCTTCGTGTAAGCCTATGTGTACCGTTGCTGCCATACCACTAGCAATGAGAGCAGGAAAGCAGAAGCGTCTCCGTGTATCCGCAAAGTTACAATCTGACCAGCCATGTCAAGAATATCAAAACTCCCCATCCCGTCCCCCCTCCCCCCACCCAGCCACATCACGCAAACGTGAGGCAAACCCCAACCTGTGGAAGAAAAACGAAGCTTCAAATAGCAATACCAATGATATACAATTAAACAAAAAATAGACATTTTAAGCCAAAAGTGCTCCCGGCGGTGTCAACCAAAGGGGAATGGCAACGACCCGCCGCCGACCCAGCACCACGGAAAAAGCAAGGACATAGCAAAGTGTCTCGAACTTTCCCATTGCAAACAGTCAGAAAAAAAAGTCTAAAGCTGGAATGCGGGCACTGACTCAGCCAGGCCCAGAGCCGGAGAACAGGTCCTGGCTAATCGCAGCACCACTGCGCGGAGGAGAGTGTCCATCCTCATCGCCCCCCGAAGGGCCCCTGCGTGGTTTTTATGTTCGGCAGAACTCCTGTACCGCAGTAGGATTGTCAAATATCCGCGGTCGGCCATCGATGTCAACCCTCAGCCGGGCCGGATACAGCATACCATACTTGAGGCCTAGGTTGCGGAGCGCCGCTTTCGCCCCAACATATTTACGCCTAGCCTCCTGTACCATGGCGGTAAAATCAGGGTAGAACGAGAGTCTCGAGCCCTGCCAGGTGATCTCGCCCTTCTCCCTGGCCAGCCGCAGGGCCGTGTCCCGGTCTCGGAAGTTCATGATCCGGGCGATCAGAGGGCGAGGCGGGAGCCCCGGGTTAGGTCACGGCCCAAGTGAGCGGTGCGCCCTCTCGACCACAAAGCCTGGTGTAAAGGAGTCTCTCCCAAAAATGTCCGACAACAGTTGTTCAACAAAAACATCCAGCCTGCCGGTAGCTGTGGATTCCGGAACCCCAGTGATTCGGACGTTATTGCGCCGACTGCGCGATTCCAAGTCCTCGTTCTTGATGGCCACTTCCTTTAGTATGCGCTCCAGCCGATCTAAGCGCTTGGTGTCCTGCACTGCGCCATCTTCCACCGCAGATATGCGAGCCTCAGCCTCCACCAAACGCTGATCGTGGGCCTGGATCTTCGCCCCCATCGTTTCTAGCGTTTTGTTCAGGGCGTCAAAGGGTCCATCGAGGGCCCTGAATCCGGCACGCATCTCTTGAAGCCTGTCTGGGGATGGAGCAACAGCCGACGGGCCAGAGGACTGGCCCCCAGCAGGGTCCGGCATGTCCGGGCGATGGTCCGCCGGCTGATCGTGGTGCCTTTCAAAGGGCAGAGTCTTTTGCTTGGGGTCCTTTCGTCCCATGCCCCCACACGGCCAGACTGCGAGTCGCGGGTAGGGTGCCACAAGGCGGCTTCAAGGCGCTGTGACGACGGCCCAGGAGGAGGAACGGCTCTGCCACTTCTTCGGCCCGCAGCGTGGGCGATGCAGCGGTCCCTCGCAGTCTCCGGCCACGCGGCACACCAGACCCGGGCACCAGCACCGGCCGCACCGCTACAAGGCGACTTCTCCGCGCCAAAGACCAGGGGGCGCCTCTTTGGGGGTCCGAGTCCTGGACCAAGCAGCGCGGGCGGCCAGTGGGGCGGCAGCAGACTCGGCCAGGCGACTCAGGACCGGGGAGAGGGAGCCCGGACGGCGCAGGCCGCGAACCCCAGGAGCAGCCGAGCAAGGTCCCAGGGAAGGGGGGCAGAGGCGGCCCGGGCGCTAGGGTCAGCGCGGATCCCCCCCAGCCCACCCCCACCGCCAGTTAGCCGTGCCGTCGCCCCCCCCAGATCCCCAGGCCGCAACAGCGCGGGGAACCCGAGAGGGGCCAGCGAGGGAGGACGCGACCGAGGCGCCAAGCAACGGCCCAACGCCCGGACCGCTCCAGGCCAACGGCGGCGAAGGGGGCGAAGCAGACCCACACCAGACCGCGCCCCGGCGCTCAAAACCCCCCCCCCCCCAGTTCCCCCCCGGCCACCCGCATCACAATCGGCCGCCGCCGCCGCACTAACCTCCCCGGCCGCCGAGTCAGGCCGCCATCTTGGGCATCAGGTCCGTTCGGCCCCGGTGTTCTTCGGTCGCTCCGGGCGCAGTAGGGGCCAGATCGCCACTCCGGGTCGCTGCAGGAGAACAGGGGAGTCAGCGCCGGGTCCGGGCAGCCCGCGCCCGCATCAGGAGGTCGGGAAAGACAGGTTTGGCGCTGAGTCGGCCACGGAGCTTCAACACCGCGCGGCCATCTCAGCCCGCGGCTTGGCCACGCCCCCGGTGTCGTCTGCATAGTTAAAAACTCGGCAATCCAGATTGGACAGTGCAGTCACTAAGGGCTGCAAGTATATATTGAAAAGCAGAGGGGATAATGCAGAGCCCTGAGGCACGCCGCAGGGGATATCACCCCTATTTGAAGTATAATCGCCGAGTTGAACCCTTTGCGAGCGTCCAGATAAAAAGGACTTTAACCAATTGTAGACAGGACCCCTAAATCCCAAGTCCGCCAGTCGAGTCAGTAGGATAGAGTGACTGACCGTATCGAATGCTGCGGAGAGATCTAAGAGTACTAGGGCGCTCGGTTCTTCCTGTCTTTTGAGTCAGTTTTATGATTTCGTTGTATACATTTGGTCTTATCCATATGGATTTTGACGAGGATATTACTTGTTGTTCTTATTGAAATGTGTATGTATAATTGATGCAGTGCTGGAGAGTAAACAGGTTCTTAACTCCAACTTCTGTTCTCCAGAATTCATATAATTCAACTGCCAGCTTCTCTCCCTCCCAGTTCAGAGGCTCTGGTTACCTATAGTCTTTCACTCTGTTCCGACGGAAATGGGAGTATGGTGTCTACTGGGAGGAATAAAGTTTAATGCGTTCTTAACTCGGTTGAAGTTTGGGTGTTTCTAATGAGGCGATAGTACTACTTAAGTGAGGTTGTTTTGTACTGTTTTATAATGTAATTTATGTATATTAAAGTGATATTAAAATATTACCACAAGTACTCCCAACTTGACAAAGTGGAATTAATCAGACCTATATGAATCTATGTTAAGATACCAACGCAAGAAAACTGTAGTGTGTACCAGATTCTTGTATCATATTAGTCATTGTTAGTTTTGCAGATAGCCTTGAAGAAAAGTTGATAAATATTTTTACACCTGATAGAAGCTTCTAGCCACAGATTTCATACCTTAGAATATTTCTTAAGCGTCAGACTGGATCTGGAAAATCTTGAGCAATACATTTGCGCGCCTATGGGTGGTTTCGTTTAGCTCCACGTCTGCGTCATCTGCTCCGGAAGTGACTATGCATGGTGCCTGTATGGGTGCCAGTGTGGTAGGGATATGCCCTAAAAATCCTGTGCACGTTAAGCCCTGTGGTTCCTGTCACAGACAAAGGTCTGTGACAGACCCCCCAACTGGTTTGGCTCTGGGCCATGACTCCAAAGCCTGTGAAGACTGTCACCTCAACAATTCCAAGGCGCGACGGAATCGATCCTTAAAGCCTGGTCTGCTACGCTCCAGGTCCCAGTCATGTGAAGGTGCCCATTCGCAGAGCTGTTCCCAGTGCAAGTCATCACGCTCAAAGTTGTCTGGTAATTTACACAAGAAAATGAAAAATATAAGAAGTCGAAGTACTTTTTGATTTAAGTCATCGGACGGGTATGACGTCACCAATCCAAGCCGCACTTCCACGCTTTAGCCATGGAACCTGTATCTGGGTCCATTCCGCGTCAATCAATCAATCAAGCTGTTTATAAGCACACTACTCACCATGAGGGTCTCAAGGCGCTGGTGGGGGGGGACAGCTCCGTATCAGTAGAAAAGCCAGGTCTTGAGGTCCTTCCTGAAGGTGAGCAGGGTTGGGGGGCATCTGATGTTCACCTGGAGTTTGTTCCAGGTCTTGGCTGCGATGTAGGAGAAGGCTCTCCCGCCTGTTAAGTTTCTGCGGATGCGGGGGACCTCTGCCAGGGCGAGGTCGGTGGAGCGGAGGTACCTCTTGGGTACTTGGAAGGATACTCTCTCATTGAGGTATTTGGGTCCGATGTTGAGGGATTTGTAGGCGTGGGTGAGGAGTTTGAAGGCGTCTCCCCAAAATGCCCAGAGACGGTGCAACCCCAGCCCAGCTAAGGGAATTTTATAAAGCCACTCACCTAATATTTGTGCAGACCGACCCTCTGGAGCATCTTAGGGCCCCATGAGTTTGGCGGTGCCCTTACTAGATTTCCACCGTCCGGTCCACCCTCTGCACTAATCAAGACTGCAACCTTCCCTTGAGCCCATTCCAGTGACTTTGTACCTCGCGCCACCGTTGCCCCATAGCAGCAATGACCCATCATCATACCCAGCCCGAATATGGAGCCGGATCGGTGTGCCTGACAGACTCTGGCACGCTCCAGAACTTGACATTCAGAGCCAGGGCCTTCGTTTTTCAACAGGCCCTGTGTAGAGTATAACTGGGGAGAGTCTGAGGATTCTCATATCTGCCATAACCTCTTGGAAGAGCCCCAAGACAACTGACAGGAGGAATTTATGTATGCTAGTGGTCTGGACACCTCCCCAGACACTGGATTAGTCTCTTCTCCTAGTGTGGCTACCGAAGAAGGGATACACTGCAGCTTTTGAGAGTCAAACACAGCCTTCGCAGGCAAGTGTTTTGGCATTATTAGATCTCTCAAACGTATATAACAAATGGGGGTGCGCAGCTCATAAAGTCCAGTAGGACAGATTATAAGAAAGAGTCACTTCTTTATTTGAAAATGTTTCACTTTAAAAACATTCCATTCAAATCATCAGCCAACGCGTTTAGCTCCCACATTGGGAGCTTCCTCAGGGCTAAAAACAATAAAAAAAATATAACTAACAAATATAAAAACAACACAAACAAGGCGAAAAAGAGAAAAGGAGACGGCGCAAAATCACAATACGCAAGATGAATGTAAATTTACAAAATCAAAAACACCAAATTATGTCACAAATATGAAAAATATTAAATACACACTATAAAAAAAACACAACACAACATTAATATTAATTAACCAAAACCACACAACCTACACATATAGTGTGATAAAAACAAATTAGTCACATAATTTGCAACCTTGATGGCATCCGATTACAAACATGTTTTATAGTACTTCATAACTATTGCACTATGTTAGAACAACAATTCCAACAACGTGTAGTTCTAATTTATATTCAATGTCGAATAGTCATAGGGGCATGAAAAAGAGAAAGTAGACAGTAAAGGAGAAAAAAGGGGAACTTGGTAACCAGAGAGGACAGGGAGGGCTACCTGTTCTCAAATCTGAATCATCTTCACAAAAATATGCTTACCGAAAGCATTGGGAATATGCCAGTCACAGCGTATTTCCATCCAATATGTGATTACTCGTCGTCCAGCAGTATACCCGTCGTCGTATCTAAGGTACTTGTAGTATTTTCATATGTTCCTTGTAAATCATGTGAAACAAGGAAAGTGACCCATTAAAATAGTGAATCACATCAATCGTGAGTACGCTAAATAGTATGTCAACAAACTGGAGGCCAGGCCAATTTAGTTGCAAAAATGCACACGAGGAAACACATAGAAAGAAAAATTCTTGCTGTCCACCAATACACCAAAACGGGGCATTTTGAACGCACCTGTATAAAAATATTGGAGTATTCAATTCAATCCGCAACCAAATGGAAGAAGTAAATTCGATGATTATCCGTTGTAAATATCAAATAGGATCAGCAATCCGTTAGCCGCTAGGAAGCCGTAAAAAACAATAATTGTTTTTAGAAGATATACACATGATTAATAGCAAACTGGTTAAGTGTATAATCTACACCGATCAGGGCCGTTAAAAAGCTCAATAACACACCTGCACTCACGTTCGAGCCGCCACAGAGTAGGCTGACCAAAGTGATTTGAGGATTGGAAAAGGTGTCCGATCAGTGTGGCAACAGTAGAAGCGGCTGAATTCGGCCAGTATCAGGTATAAGAAAAAAATTATCAAATTATATTGGCCATGAAAGGGCCTAATAGCCAACCAGAATATTGTAACACTGATTTTTTATATATAAACAAAAATTAAGAATGAAATATGCAAATAGTCAGGTACTACCCAGCAGAAACATCTAAAGAGTGGTAAATCCCTGCAAACACACCTGAAAACATAACTCGATCAATCCGTAGTGGGAGGTCGAAGAAGTCCGTAAAAGAAATGATAATTAAATAACCAAGGACCAATGTCGGCAATTGCAAGAAAGGAACTGGTTATTGGTAAAAAATATATAAAAAAATGCCGAAGACATACATTTTTGGTAGTTGGGTCCTGTTGCGATGTACTAGGGATGAAATCCCATGCAATAATTCTACAAAGATTGCACTAAAGAGATTCATGTTGAGACATCTCATACCTATAGCCGATTCATCTGGGGACTCCCACACGACGAGTACAAATCAATGAGGTCACGTGTATTGCATCGTGGCGAGAGTTATGAAAGCTGTAAGTAAAGTATTCCTATCAAACAATGGAGAGACAATATAAGTATATAGAAACAAATTCCTTAAATCATAGAGAGCATCCTATATTAAAAAAAACAGAAATTCATATTAGAAGCTGATTCAGCCTCATAAGTCATTTGACAAAAACTCAGTTTCATCCTATCAGGACTACATGTCCCAGAATTCTCTGATATCTAGATAAAACCATACATCCAACCATATAGAACATGCAGCCTGCATCCCCCAAAACACAAGTCCAAACACAGTGGCCTGTCATAAATTAACCGGCAGAGTGTACAGCTGGAAAGCGTAAAGTCAAATATGGCCACATTAGATAAATATCAAAACCATTGAACCGAATGATGTTAGCATATAGTTTCAAGCAGTATAGTACGTCCGTTTCAACATTTAAGAGGAAAGATCCTCTAAAAGATTTTATTATGAAACGGGACAAAGTGCTTACGATATCCCAAGGAAAGACGCCATCCAAAGCAACCATACCCAACCCGAGTGCGGGATTCGGATTAACAGGATCCCCAAGGCGCGCCCCAAATCCAAATACCTTAAAATCCGTGAGTGTGCAGCATACTGATCTCCTACGCAAACCATGCTATCGAAGTGGCTGAGTTTAAATACACAATACTCCAACCTGGTTCGCGACCAGGCGGCCAATCAGCATGAGTATGCTGCGCACACCCCTGAGATCTATCTTAAAGGACAGTCAAAAACTCGGCCGCCATCTTTAAATGATCAGTTTGGCCTGCCTGAAACCGGTAACAGGTCAATAGGAGAGCCCGCAAATTGCCCAAGGGCATATTGTGACACTTGTTAGTGTTAAAAGCAAAAGAGACAATCCATAGGCACCAGGGAAAAATATTAGTGATAGTGTGTTTTTCACAAAAATATGAGTCCACTATTCACCGTATTATATTAATGTGAACCAAAAGTATTATCAACTGCTAGCCATATTGAGAAGAATTCTCTAAATTATGTAGGTCGTCAAAGGATATGTTATTTAAACTGCTATGCGTGTAAAGCGGGCCTCGTTATAGGGAAAAGCTCCCATATCGATGCGGTCTGTGCTCGGACACGCAGCCAGCATCTAGACCGGGCGTCACAATCGTAGCCAGAGCGATAACATCCAGACGCGCGTGCGCACCAAAACCAAAACTACTGAATTCTATTTGGACAGGGATGGAGCAGATTGCCTAGATCAAAATCGCATGGTTCTAGAAATGATGCAATTGGTTCTCACCAAAAATTATTTTTTGTACGATGGCACGTGGTACCATCAAAAGAGGTGACAGTTAGATCAGTTCTTTTTTCCGCCTCCTTCTGTGAGGCTCCTGGAGCTTTGAGCTCTTCAGTTAGTGGGTTTTTGTCACTAATTGTTGGTCTAAAGTGAATTTTTTTACTTTCACTCGATGTCTTTAGTACTTGGGGTACTAAATCCTTTAGTTTTTCTGACTTTGGTCGATTTTTTCCTGTAAAAATGCCGTCCTTATTTAATAAGTGCCCAGCCTGTGGAAAAAAGTTGACTAAATCAGATACGCGCTCGGTCTGTGTTGCTTGCCTACCTTCATCTCACAGACCAGATGAGTGCTACTGCTGCTGAAATATTTCTAGAATAAGCCTTAGAGAAAGGGAGAAAATCAAACTGCGTGCTATGCAGGAGAGAGGAAATGAATCAGCAAGTGGCCGAGAAGATCATCCCTCGAAGAAGCCCTCCTCTCAGAAAAGGTTGGAGTGCAAGGACAAGTGTGAGAAGAGAAAACACCGGTCTCGTACGCCTTCGGGGGACAGATAGATGTCGAAAGTACCCTTGTGCTCTCCTTCAGCATCAAAGTCAACGCCGAGGCCCCATTCGCGGAGAAGCGAACGACTTCAGGTACGAAGTCCCACCATAGGCCGACGTCGACACCATCTCGTAGGCGGTCCAGTTCTGGCTCGCCTACGACAGCGGGAGGCAGTCGCTCGACATCGACATATCAATGCTGACAAAACAGCCCGCCTCCGAGAGTACCTGTGGCGAAGTCGAAGACACGACCCACATCTAGAGTGGCACATACATCGACATCTAGCCAGACACCAAGGGTCTCGACACCGGTAAGATGCAGTCATTCTCCGACTGTGCATCATAGCAGGCGATCGCGTCGAGGAGGTTGGCGTTGCCTACGAGAAAGTCGCCGTCAAGGCACTCGGCATCGAAGCATCCGTCACCGAGGAGGCCGACGTCGAGATCACGCAGATCGCCCTCGGGGCCTAGACGGTCACCGCGGAGAACATCGCAGTCCAGATCGATGTCGAGGAGCTCGACGTCAAGGAAGTCTCAGTCCAGTCACAGGTCCCCTCCTGCCTCGCCACAGGTTCCAGCCCCTCTAACTAACATCTCTCCGAGATGGCTGGGGAACATAAGAGAGTGGAAGATTCGGAGAATATCAAGGCCGGCTAATACTCCTAGCAGGTCCAGGTCTCCGATCATACAATCGGTTCACTTGTCTGTGGGACGCAAGCGACGTTCCATGCCTCAAAGGTCACCGACTTTGAGAAGGTGTAGGTCAAGATCTCCTAGGAGTCAGTCTACAAGAACTCGCCACCGTTCTCCTAGAAGACGAAGCCACAAATCTTCTTCATGGTCCTCAGACTCCAGACCTTCGAAAGCAGACGACTCTCCAACTCTTTCTTCTTCACCACCGAGTAGGGTATCGCCCATTGATGACATTATGACCTTCAATGAGGTCTTGTGTAGGGGGGCTGCAAAACTTAATATCGAGATGCTGGTCATCGGTCATCTTCGAGACCCTTCATCACAGGTCTTCATCTAGGCCTCTGCTTCCCATGGTGCCGGGACTGCTAGAGCCTGCTCTTCAGAACTTCCTGACTCCATCATCGGTGGGAGCAACCCCATCGCGGATCACCAAGAAGTACAAGGCTCCTGAGCAGGACCCACTTTTTCTGAGAGCTGACCCTCCTCCTGACTCATTGTGTCAGCAGCACGGAAGAACCAGACGGGGGTAGCATCATCTGTGGTACCTCCTTTGGATAAAGACAGTAAGGCCATGGACTCCATCGGCCAGAGGATGTGTAATACATCAGCATCCTATATGAAAGTAGCCAGCGCCTCAGCATTACCGGGTCGATATGACCGTTCTCTGGTGGACTCTCTCTCACGCTTCAAAGAGAAGCTACCAAAGAAAGACTGCCAGGACTTCCAGGAGGTCCTCCAGGAAGGGGGTTTGGTGGCCAATCAGGTCATCAGTGCGGCAGCGGATGCCTCTGATCTCGCTGCCCATGGGTATTCACATGGGATCTGTGCCAGCCGCTCTTCCTGGCTGAGACTGACGGGTTTGAAGCCAGAAGCCCAACATCGAATCCTCAATCTCCCCTTCAATGGGACATCGCTCTTGGCGCTCATGCTGATGACGAAATGTCTAGAATGAAGACCGAGCTAGACACTTTGAAGGCGGTTGGTTTGGAGATGAGGAAAGACTTCAGACGGTGCTACCGTCCCTATGACCGACGACAATACCAACAGAGGGTTCAAACACCTTAGTGGTCTTCCCAGCAGCATCAGGGAAGATCCCATTCAAACCAGCGTCGTCCAGGTCGAGGACAGTCCACACCTGCTGCCAAGCAACAGCAGAAGCAGTGAGTGCTTACTTCCCCTAGCTCCGTTACCCACTCCGGTTGGGGGGAAGTATCCCTTTTCATTTGGAAGAGTGGACCAAAATAACACTAGACAAGTGGGTGCTCAATATTATGAGGAGTGGGTACTCCATCAGATTCAAGTCCCCTCCACCTTCTGTTCCTCCTCGAAAAACGGTAATCCATTGCATAAATCTTCTGAGAGAGGAGGTATCCACTCTACTCCTAAAGGAGGCCATCGAGGAGGTTCCATGGCACCAGTGTCGACAGGGAATCTATTCCCGATACTTCTTGGTCCCAAAGAAAGGTCCAAGCAAGGAGTTCAGGCCTATACTAGATCTCAGACTTCTCAACAAGTTCATTCTGAGAGAGAGGTTCAGAATGCTAACTTTACATCAAATAATCCTGCACTTACATCAAGGGGATTGGATGTGTTCTACAGATCTTCAAGATGCCTATTTCCAGATTCCAATCTCTCGAAGGCATCGGAAGTTTCTAAGATTTCAGATTCAGTCAGACCACCTCCAGTTCACGGTCCTGCCTTTCAGGCTGAAGTCGGCACCTCACACATTCTCGAAGTGCATGGCTGCAGTGGCTGCGTTCTTGAGGAGGAAGAATATCTTCGTCTACCCTTACCTAGACGATTGGTGAATCAAAAGTGCGTCTCCAACTCTTCTGCAGAAACACCTCGCTTCCTGCATTCAGCTACTGCATCAGTTAGTCTGCACGTCAATTTAAAAAAATCCATCCTCAATCCAACTCAGAGGATACATTACCTGGGCGCAACTCTGGATACAGTAAACGCAAAAGCTTTCCTTCGGAGGAGAGACTATCATCCATTCTCCACAAGTGTCAGACCCTCCTGTGGATACCTCATCCCACGGCCAGACAGATTTCATCTCTACTGGGTCTCATGGCCTCGTGCATTTTTCTGGTCCCAAATGCCAGACTTCACATAAGACCCCTGCAGCAAACTATGGTGGATCAATGGTCTCAAATCTCCAATCGCTGGGAGGACACTGTAACCTTGCCTCTGTCTGTCCAGCTCTCCATCAGATGGTGGATGCAACAGTCTCATCTTCTGATAGGTGTTCCCTTTCACAAGGAGCTTCCCAAGCAGACTATGGTGACGGACGCGTCCCTTCAGGGATGGGGCGCTCACATGGAGTCCCTACAGATGCAGGGAATGTGTCAGAAAGAGAACACCTATACCACATAAACATGCTGGAGCTCAGAGCGGTGCATCTGGCTCTCAAGGTGTTCTTTCCCTCCATCAAGTCGACTGCTTTGCTTTTTCAGACGGACAATACAGCAACGATGTATTACCTGAACCAGCAGGCAGGCACCAGGCCCAGTCCCTGTCCCTGGAAGCCCAAGCGATTTGGAAGTGGCTTCTGGCACGAGACATGAAGATCTCCGCAGTTCACCAACCAGTCATCCTCAACGTCCAAGCGGATGGCCTAAGCAGGCATTTCGCAGAAGCACACGACTGGGTGCTAAAACAAGAGGTTGCGCAAGACATCTTTCGCAGCTGGGGAACACCAGACATAGATCTCTTTGTGGACGCAGAAAACGCAAAATGCCGGGTCTTCGCCTCCAGATACCCTCAACCAGCTCCAGATACCCTCAACCAGGCTCCAAGGGGAATGCTCTGTTGATAGACTGGTCATACATATTGCTCCACGCTTTTCCACCAGTCCCCCTCATTTTCCTGGTGATCAACAAACTGTATGAATCCAAGACAGAGATGACCAGAGTGGCCTCGTCAGTGGTGGTATCCGGACCTTCATCTGTCCAAAGTACCACACAGGAGGTTGTCATGTCATCTGGATCTGCTGACCAAAGCGGGCGGCAAGGTGTTCTATCCCAATCTGCCGTCCCTGAGGGTAGTAGCATGGCTCCTGAGTTCATCCAATAAGTACATTTAGGTCTCTCTCAAGACTGCATGCAGATCTTGAAGGAGGCACGGAGACCTTCTACGAGAAAGTCTTACGCTTTTAAGTGGAAGCGGTTTTACATGTTGTCAAGAATTCCTGTCATGCGAGGGGAGGAAAACGGTAACCAGCAAAAACGGACTACATCTCCCAGGATGCTTAGCGGTTGAGAGGTTATGTAAACAGGAGAGCTGTTACATAACTCAAGGAAAACACGCCCTTATGTAAAACAGGAGAGCTGTTACATAACTCAAGGAAAACACGCCCTTATGTAAACAGGAGAGCTGTTACATAACTCAAGGAAAACACGCCCTTATGTAAACAGGAGAGCTGTTACATAACTCAAGGAAAACACGCCCTTATGTAAACAGGAGAGCTGTTACATAACTCAAGGAAAACAACGCCCTATAAAGGGAGGAACCGGGAGGTACAACGCTGTCGGATATTGTGTTTACAACCGACGTACCTGCTTAGTGAAGAGCAGTGTTCCGGAGTGGTGCTCCAGTAAGGCAAGAACGGAGATAGGTCGAGTCGTTACTCCCTGGGCCGTGTCTTGCCCCAT
This sequence comes from Triturus cristatus, assembly GCF_964204655.1. Lineage (NCBI taxonomy): Eukaryota > Metazoa > Chordata > Amphibia > Caudata > Salamandridae > Triturus > Triturus cristatus. The sequence continues at coordinate 115,822,168 of NC_140589.1, forward strand.
AGTCACCTGTGAAGGACCCGGAAGCTCTACCGGATAACCATTGAGCTTCGCTTTTTGACTCGGCTGAGTCAAAGCGCAGTGGCGCTTTTGCTGGTTGGAGTCGTAACTCCCAGCCCGACCAGAGATACAGGGACTGCCAGCTGTAACGCACACCAGGAGGTGTTTGCCGCGTTACAGACTCGGAAGTCCACAGGATCGATCGAGCGGCTGCTCTCGGTTCAGTCTTCTTTGCTTGTGATTGGGGTATCGGTGACGCATCACCAGGAGGTGACTCCGCGTCCCGGTGCAGTCTGAGGAAGAGGTTGAGCGGCTGCTCCCTTCAGGTAGAGACCCCGGCTGGGTGTTTCCCTGACTCCTCGATTCTCCCCAACACTCTTCGTGCCCCTCACAGCCTACCGATTGGCATTGTCGGCCATTTCATTTCTGCCCTCTGTTGGCATACGCCGGGATCGGCGTATATGCAGAGGACGGTTAGGACCATCCGTGCTGTGGGCTGGTAACGTACTTAGCCTGGAGGATTCCAGTGACTATAACCTTTGTTTATTCCTTGTATTATTTTTGCCTTCATTAAAATAACTAAACCTTCACAAGTGGTTGCGTTCTCATTATCGTGTCTGTTAAACGATCCTGAGACGTTCAGGGCGTTACAAAATATCCGACCTTAATAACACTAACTGTCTCCCGGTCGATAACAGACATGGCAACACTTGATGATGTGCTGGCTGCTTTAGCGACCGTGCAAATTGAATTGGCTGCCTCCAGGCAAGAAACAGCCGATGTAAAAGCCAGACTGGATGCTATCCAATTGGACCCGCTCACGCCCAGCACCTCCCTCACGAACCAGACCCCTGCGGTAGTAGTGGAAATGCCGGTAGCCGTCCCCTTGGCAACACCAGAGAGGTACAGTGGGGATCCTAACACAGTGCAGGTATTCCTCACACAAGTGGCGCTACATCTATCGTGCAAACCAAGGGCGTTCCCCACGAGTCAGGCTCGTGTGGCTTTCCTTATATCCTATTTGGCTGGAAACGCGGCACAATGGGCCGTACCTCTGGTGAGCAGGGACGACCCCATCTTATGTGATTGGGGTGCTTTTCGCGAGGAATTCCTGAAGGTCTTCGACAGAAGGGCTGACTCGTACACGGCGGACCGTGAAATGCTTGAGTTGAGACAGGGATCCAACGACCTGGTGCAGTATCTCAACGCGTTCCGAAGGCTGGTTGCGGAAACCAAGTGGCCTGTTGCTAAACAGACGGCGCTCTTCCATCACGGGCTGTGCGATGAGCTCAAGGACGCCGTGGCTCATATTGACCCACAACCCAAGACATGTGAGGGCCATATCAACCTGGTATTACGGCTGGAACATAGGCTAAGTGAAAGAAAGGGGGATCATGGGAGAAAAGGAAAATCCCTTCCATCCTATGTGACAGTGGGAAGTCCTGAAACTTCCACCGCATCCAAGGGAGAACCCATGGACATCGGCGCAATACGAGCGAGCCTCACAGTCACGGAGAAAGAGTCACGCCGTAAACAAGGATTGTGCCTATATTGTGGCAAAAAAGGCCACTACGTACGTGAATGCCCTGCCAAACCGAAGACGTCACGTTATCGGGCCAACCGGTCGGTAACAGCCGTGGTGGACGTACCGGCGGAAAACTAGAGGACTCCCAGACCAAAGAAGGGGCATCTCGGAGTCACTCATCCATCCCTTCACTTTCCAACTCGGTCACTAAGGGATAACGACACCTGTTTCTCACGGTGCACGTGGGAGTGCATGACCAGTGGATACCCGTTGTGGCCATGGTGGATTCAGGGGCCACTGGCATGTTTATGGACCACAACGAGGCATGCAGGCTAGGGCTAGTGCTTCTTCCCAAAGCTGTACCCGAAGACGTCTATGCTGTAGACGGAAGGCGATTGGTGACGGGGCCCATCGGGCAGCACACGGGGATCCTTCCGATGAGATGTGGGAGGAACCATTTGGAACAAATCGATTTTAACATCATCCGAGCGCCCCAATATGGCGTCATATTGGGATTGCCGTGGCTACAGAAACACAACCCCTCTGTGGATTGGCCAACACATCGCATCGAACTGACGTCACCGTATTGCATCCTGCATTGTGGAATAGGAACGGAATCCCTTGACGCAGATGAGAGCGGGAGTCAGACGGTGGCTACAGCGGCAGAAAAAGATGTGGCTCTCCCCCAGGCTTATCACAGTTTTGAGGATGTATTTGATGAGGTGAAGGCGGAAGTGCTACCACCACATAGACAGTTTGACTGCCAGATCGACCTGGTGCCAGGGGCCAGCGTTCCCAGCGGCAGGCTGTATGCCCTGACGGAGCCTGAAAACGTGCACCTCCGGGGGTACCTGGATAAACTCCTCAAGCTAGGATTCATCCGCCCGTCCAAGTCTCCGGCCGCCTCGCCACTCTTCTTCATCCCGAAGGCTAATGGGGAGCTGAGAGCCTGTGTGGACTTTAGGGCATTGAATGCGATAACCGTAAAGAATCGGTACCCCTTGCCTCTCATCAGTGTACTCCTGGAACAGGTCAAGAAAGCTCGTATCTACACCAAGTTGGATTTGAAAGGGGCATACCATCTGGTGCGCATGAGGGACGGAGACGAGTGGAAGACCGCCTTTAAGACCAGGTTCGGCCTTTTTGAGTACCTCGTCATGCCTTTCGGTCTGTGCAACGCCCCGGCAGCCTTTCAGTACTTTTTGAATGAGGTATTCAGAGAGGAGTTGGATATCTACGTGGTCGTATATATCGACGACATCCTCATCTATTCGTCCAGTGTAGAGGAGCACGTACACCACGTCAAAGCTGTGCTCCAAAAGCTGAGGGAAAACATGCTGTTTTGTAAACTCAGCAAGTGTGACTTCCACGTCACATCCGTGGAATTCCTCGGAGTGATGCTGAGTCCAGAGGGACAGGAGATGGCAGAACGAAAGATCAAGGCGGTGAAAGAATGGCCGGTGCCCCAAAGCGTGAAGGACGTCCAAAGTTTCATTGGCTTCGCCAACTTTTACAGGCGGTTTATAGATGGATTTTCAGGATTGGTGGCCCCAATCACACAGCTACTGAGGAAGTCCAAGGAGTTTGTCTGGTCCCCTGAAGCGAACAAAGCCTTTGAGGCCCTGAAAAGCGCCTTTGGTAAGGCACCGGTGTTGGCTCACCCGGTCCGGATCTCCCCTACGTGGTGGAAGCGGACGCATCGGATGTGGCGCTGGGGGCTATCTTGTCCCAACGCAACCACGACACAGGGGTGCTTCATCCCGTTGCGTACATATCCCGCAAACTCAACGACGCCGAACGCAACTACCATATTGCGGAGAAGGAGCTTCTCGCAATCAAGGACGCCTTCACCGAATGGAGGCATTGGTTGATGGGGGCAAGACATGTGGTATCGGTGTACAGGGACCATCAGAACCTACAGTTCATGACGGCCACAAGACACCTTTCTCCCAGACAGCTGCGGTGGATGATCTTCTTTGCGGGGTTCAACTTCCGCATCACATATCGGCCGGGGACGGAAAACCGGAAGGCGGACGCCCTGTCCCGTCAATCTGCAGTTAAGGATCCATTGCCTGCGACCGAGCATTCCATCATTTCCCCGAGGATGGTATTGGGGGTTATCCAACCGGATACTTTCCTGAGGGGAATAAAGAGAGGGATCAGGTCATTCGCATGGCGGAGGTGGCTCCTCAGTCACAGAGAATGGCAGCTGAAGGACGGGATACCCCTGAAGGGCAGGTGCCTATTGATACCCACGCCTAGGCTAAGGAAACAAGCATTCATCTGGTGCCATGACTCTCCATGCGCAGGTCATTTGGGCTTTGAAAAAACGGTGGCTAGCATGGGACGGCATTTCTGGTGGCCAACCATGAGAGTGGATGTCAGGAGGTGGGGACAGGAGTGTCCTACGTGTGCTACCATGAAGGCCGACCATGGCCGAACCCAAGGGCTCTTACATCCACTTCCGACCCCGGATAGACCATGGGATAGCATATCACTGGACTTCGTGGTGGGCCTACCGGTAGACCAGGGGATGACGGCAATACTGGTGGTGGTGGATTACTTGACGAAAATGGGGCACTTCATCCCCTGCAAGAGAGTCCCTACGGCCGGGGAATTGGCGTCACTACTCCTAAAGAATGTGGTACGACTGCATGGATTACCTGGGGTGATCGTGTCGGACCGGGGGTCGCAGTTTACTGCGCGATTCTGGAAGACTTGGTGCACTGCGCTGCATGTTAAGACCGCCCTGTCCACCAGCTACCACCCTCAAACGGACGGCCAAACCGAGCGCCTGAACCAAACGCTCAAACAGTATCTGCGATGTTTTGTGGACCAGGGCAGGGAAGAATGGGTCGACTTGCTATGGGTTGCAGAGATCGCCTATAACAACGCCACTCACAGCTCCACACAGTCATCTCCGTTCTATAGCAACTATGGCCAACATCCCAGGTTCTTGCCATTTCTACATCCGTTCAGAGAGGACAGGATTCCCGCCACAGCGGACAGGGTGGCACACATAAAAGACACGTTGATGCGCTCAAGGGCTGTCCTAATAGAGGCCAAGAGAAGATACAAGGCTGCGGCAGACAGGAAGAGAAGGCCCGGGCCACTGTACCGCACTGGAGACTACGTCTGGATATCCACAAGAAACATGAGGTTTCGAAAGAACAGTGTGTTCCATCCCAAGCACATGGGCCCCTATCGAATTACCAAGTGTATGGGTCCCGTGAACGTGAAGGTGTGCTTGCCCCAGTCATTGCGGATACACCCTGTCTTTCATGTATCATTGCTCAAACCAGCACCCTCCAAGCCGTCTGGGACACCTAGGCCGGTATGCGTGGAGTCGGAGGTGGAGTATGAAGTGTCGGGCATACGGGCGTCCCAATGGCGCAGGGGGAAGCTGTGGTACCTGGTTGCGTGGAAAGGCTATGGCCCGGAGGAGCAGTCATGGGAACCAGCTGAAGGGGTTCATGCTCCGCGCTTGGTCTCCTTGTTCCATCGGCGTTTTCCTGCCAGCGCTGGACCCGTGGGGAGCAGCTGAGAGGGAGGATGTACTGTCAAGAATTCCTGTCATGCGAGGGGAGGAAAACGGTAACCAGCGAAAACGGACTACATCTCCCAGGATGCTTAGCGGTTGAGAGGTTATGTAAACAGGAGAGCTGTTACATAACTCAAGGAAAACACGCCCTTATGTAAAACAGGAGAGCTGTTACATAACTCAAGGAAAACACGCCCTTATGTAAACAGGAGAGCTGTTACATAACTCAAGGAAAACACGCCCTTATGTAAACAGGAGAGCTGTTACATAACTCAAGGAAAACACGCCCTTATGTAAACAGGAGAGCTGTTACATAACTCAAGGAAAACAACGCCCTATAAAGGGAGGAACCGGGAGGTACAACGCTGTCGGATATTGTGTTTACAACCGACGTACCTGCTTAGTGAAGAGCAGTGTTCCGGAGTGGTGCTCCAGTAAGGCAAGAACGGAGATAGGTCGAGTCGTTACTCCCTGGGCCGTGTCTTGCCCCATAGTCACCTGTGAAGGACCCGGAAGCTCTACCGGATAACCATTGAGCTTCGCTTTTTGACTCGGCTGAGTCAAAGCGCAGTGGCGCTTTTGCTGGTTGGAGTCGTAACTCCCAGCCCGACCAGAGATACAGGGACTGCCAGCTGTAACGCACACCAGGAGGTGTTTGCCGCGTTACAGACTCGGAAGTCCACAGGATCGATCGAGCGGCTGCTCTCGGTTCAGTCTTCTTTGCTTGTGATTGGGGTATCGGTGACGCATCACCAGGAGGTGACTCCGCGTCCCGGTGCAGTCTGAGGAAGAGGTTGAGCGGCTGCTCCCTTCAGGTAGAGACCCCGGCTGGGTGTTTCCCTGACTCCTCGATTCTCCCCAACACTCTTCGTGCCCCTCACAGCCTACCGATTGGCATTGTCGGCCATTTCATTTCTGCCCTCTGTTGGCATACGCCGGGATCGGCGTATATGCAGAGGACGGTTAGGACCATCCGTGCTGTGGGCTGGTAACGTACTTAGCCTGGAGGATTCCAGTGACTATAACCTTTGTTTATTCCTTGTATTATTTTTGCCTTCATTAAAATAACTAAACCTTCACAAGTGGTTGCGTTCTCATTATCGTGTCTGTTAAACGATCCTGAGACGTTCAGGGCGTTACACATGTGGTGTACTGCTGAGGGTCACAACCCTATTCGAGGTCAGGAACAGGTACTGTTACCCTACTTACTGTATTTGGCCAAAGCAGGTTTGCAATATTCCTCCATAAAGGTGCACCTGGCAGTGATTACAGCATATAGAAAGTCCCCCACTCAGGCTTCTTTCTTTCAAATGCCAGTTGTTAAGGACTTCCTGGAGGGTCTAAAAAAGGTCTACCCACCAGTTAGGTCTCCATTCCCTTCCTGGGAGCTTAATGTGGTCCTCTCTAAGTTAATGGATCCCCCATTTGAGCCTATGCACAAAGCCTCCCTTCAACATCTGTCGGGGAAGACTGCATTTCTCGTGGCAATCACATCTGCTCGCAGGATGAGCGAGATACAAGCTTTGTGCTCTACAGAGCCTTATCTCGTTTTCCATGCAAACAGAGTGGTGCTAAGAACTCACCCGAGGTTCCTTCCTAAGGTGGGCTCGGAGTTCCACATCAACCAGTCAATCACTCTTCCTACTTTCTTTGCGAACCCTGTCACTCCTGCTGTTAGAGCTTTGCACTCTCTAGATCTGAAAAGAGTGTTAAAATTTTATCTGGATAAAACAAAGAGTGTACGGAAGGCGGACCAGCTTTTTGTTAATTATGGTCCATTGAACACTGGTTTTCCTGCCTCTAAAAGGTCCATTGTATCATGTTTTCAGATCAGCTGGCACACAAACAGCTCCCGGGCAAGCCGAGAGCTCATTCTACAAGGGGCAAAGCCGCTACAATAGCGATACTTAGAAATGTACCTATTCGGGAAATATGTAAAGCAGCCACATGGCGTTCGGTTCACACTTTCGCACGCCATTACTGCCTTGATTCTGACACTCAAGCAGATGCTTGGTTTGGAAAAGCATCCTTGAGAAGCTTGTTTGTGTAATACATGTTTTTGTTAGCAGGTTATGATATGCTGGTATTTGTCCGCAGAGTATAGGGATGGGCTTGCTACTCTATTCAGTGCTTATGACTATTGAGGAGTATCCCCTTGGAAGAGAAGGATAAGTTACTTACCTGTACCTAGTTCTCTTCCAGGGGTATACTAATCAAAGTCATATGCAACCCTCCCTCCTCCCCGGACGAATACCATGTCCATTAATATAGCTGTTACCCATGCTGTGCTTACACTGGTATATGCCGTCCAAAAGAACTGACCGAACTGTCACCTGCGGGGCATGATGGGAGCCTGGAGGTCTTAAAGGCACGGCACCAATTTTTTCCACCTATTCTGTATGCAGCCTCTCTAAGCTAATCTGCCTCTATGATCTTGCCTTTTTACCTTTGAAAATAAAGGCTGTGTTTTCAAAACAAACTGAAAGCATTGTTTTTTGTCTCTGTATCATGAAAATATCATGGTGTATGTGTTCTTTATTATTTCAAATGTAAAACAGGCATATTTGAGCCTAGTAATATGGTTTTAGGCTGCATATGTATATATGCTAATTACCTATATGTGTGTGTGTGTGTATATATATATATATATATTTATATGTATATATATATGTATATGCATATCATTTGTTATTGCTCCGGGGTCCCCGCACATGGGCAGGACTATTCAGTGCTTATGACTTTGATGAGTATACCCATGGAAGAGAACTAGGATTACAGGTAAGTAACTTATTCTTCCTTACCAATCCTCCCAGCTCTGCGAACAGATTTCACTGCATAGGTGACTTTTGTAGGTCCTTAGTGTCGGCACACTGGTCTATCAGTATTCTGTTGTGGCTCTGTGCGTCTATCGTGGAGATGTCATAGAAAGAAACTGATGTCAGCACGCTGGGGTGGGGCCTATATAGGCACCACACACGTCACTTTCAGCACTGATGCAGAGCTGAGCGACTCCACCTACCAGCGTGCTGAGGTACTGCTTAAGATTTTCCAGATCCTTTCTGATGGCTGAGGAATATTCTGAGGTAAGGAATCTGTGGCTATATAGTCTCTACGAGTTAAGGTGTTACTGGAGGTAAATAATTGTTCATTTGGTCTAGTTGTTGGCTAATTGTATTTATTGTTTTTAGCATCCTCCACCTTGTTAATGTCTAATTTTTTTGCTTTCACAATAGGATATTCGGTCTGCTCTCTTAATAACAGCTTTCACCTCTCTTATGTGGAAGGACGGCTCAACCTGTTACAGAAGTGCTACTCAGATCTGTTGGCCTCTTCTCCAGCATGTAAGTGATGCATTAATGTGATGCAATGTGTATGAAGGATGGCACCACTACAAGGCAACTCAAATGGCAAGGCTAAATTCCATTAGCCCTGCAAACTATCAAACTTTTCTGTATTTTCATCTTTTGTAAAGGCAACACTTTGTCCTTTCTCTCATGATGCCTCTGAGTATATCCCTGCAAAGGAGCTGTTTGCAAGTCAAATGCAGAGTGGTGCCTCTGGTGTGCCGTACATAATCTGTAATTTCATAAATTTCTATTTTCTTTTGCAGTGATTTAAATCGTATTATTTTGTTTACTTTGTACCAATGTCACTGAGTGTTGATTACAGTAAAATATTCCAAAGCCGTCAGACTGGATCCATAAAATCTTGAGCAGTACCTCTGTACACCGCTAAATGACAATTCCGCATCGATCTTGTCCGCGCCGGATGTCTTGTGATTGTGAACGCTATATGCGCACCACCCCAGCACTCTGACATCAGTTCCTTTCTTCCTCTGCCAACAGTTGCAGATCCGTAGAACTAAAATGGTCATTTTTTGACCTACGTTTTTTAATCAACTTTTTTCGAGCTATTTCTTCTCCGTTTCCAGTGTGCTAGGGATATGTCCTCTTTGAAACTAACGAGTTTCATACCTTGTGGAAAATGCTTAAGACTGATGTCTCTGACTGATCTTCACTTTGTCTGCCTTGGGTCTGGCCATGACTCCAAGGCCTACTCGAACTTTGATAATGCACCCAAAGGCGATTTAGGGGAGGACGTTACTTTATCAAACTCCTAATGTTCTTAAGGTAAGTGAATAAAAGTGGTTGTTGAAGAGCCACTCAACTTCTCTGTAACCTTCTTAATCTCCAAAAGGGGCACAAGAACGGCACCACTCCTCTAGATCCTGCTTTAACACACCTCCTGCAGATCAGACACTGGATCAGTCTTCGTGCATCCCGGACGCTGGAGTGACTTCTACCCAAATCAACAGTTTAACCAAGCAATGTTCCTCATCTTCGGGCAAGCATCTCCCTCTAGATCGCCTTCAGGCCCCAAGGAGCCGTTACTTTTGGCAGGCCTTCTCCCATGCTAGTTTTACCCTCTGGATCCGACCCCGAGCCCCATGCCGGATCCACGACCCTTGCTGGAGTTCAATCCCTTGGTAACACTGCTGGCGTCGCCCCGATCAATCTTTCTGACTCCAAAACAGCACTGCATAGAATGTCTCCATTGACAGGGCAGTTGGCTCCAAAGTCGCTTTTTGATGCCCTGCCTGGGTGTAGTCCACAGGCTTTTCGGGGGATGTCTAATCAAGCCTTATGTACATGCCCTTCGATGGTTCGCACCTGTTTGGATGTAGCACTGGAGTGATTTAAGGACAGTATGGTCACGGCTTGCTCCTTATGATTGGCCGCTGCCCCTCGCTAGCAGCATTTCTCCTTTCGTCCCTCACATGGCCTTGGTAGGGGATTTTAGTCTCGCCAATACCAAACACATCCGCAAGGCCAGCAGTGTTCCCAGACTTTTTGTGCCGGAGGTAGAGACTCCTCCAGGCCATATGGACAGTAAGACACCATCATGCCCAGTCCCCCACCCCTTGCTGCCGCCCCACCAAACCTCTTTATTGCACCCTCCTGGGTGAACAGCCATCCGGTAGGAGACAGGATACGGCACTTTCTACCAGTACAGGAAGGCGGTCAAGTTAGCCAAGCATGTTACAGGGGGGAGATAATCTTTGTGCCTGCACCACTTACCTGCGGACCTGCTGCTGATCCTCTTGCCGTCTTGCCGCTCCTGGGGTGCTGATGCTGTGTGTCTCCTCTGTCGGCGCCTAACGCAATCGCGCCCGCGACAGGGGGAGACTACAGCTCCCAGGCTGCTTTGCGGCCAACTTCCGTTTGTCTTCGCGCCCGGAGGCGCAGAAAAGGCAGAGGCTCCCTCGGTGGAGCGGGGGAGATAATCTTTGTGCCTGCACCACTTACCTGCGGACCTGCTGCTGATCCTCTTGCCGTCTTGCCGCTCCTGGGGTGCTGATGCTGTGTGTCTCCTCTGTCGGCGCCTAACGCAATCGCGCCCGCGACAGGGGGAGACTACAGCTCCCAGGCTGCTTTGCGGCCAACTTCTGTTTGTCTTCGCGCCCGGAGGCGCAGAAAAGGCAGAGGTTCCCTCGGTGGAGCGGGGGAGATAATCTTTGTGCCTGCACCACTTACCTGCGGACCTGCTGCTGATCCTCTTGCCGTCTTGCCGCTCCTGGGGTGCTGATGCTGTGTGTCTCCTCTGTCGGCGCCTAATGCAATCGCGCCCGCGACAGGGGGAGACTACAGCTCCCAGGCTGCTTTGCGGCCAACTTCCGTTTGTCTTCGCGCCCGGAGGCGCAGAAAAGGCAGAGGTTCCCTCGGTGGAGCGGGGGAGATAATCTTTGTGCCTGCACCACTTACCTGCGGACCTGCTGCTGATCCTCTTGCCGTCTTGCCGCTCCTGGGGTGCTGATGCTGTGTGTCTCCTCTGTCGGCGCCTAACGCAATCGCGCCCGCGACAGGAGGAGACTACAGCTCCCAGGCTGCTTTGCGGCCAACTTCCGTTTGTCTTTGCGCCCGGAGGCGCAGAAAAGGCAGAGGCTTCCTCCGCGTCGCGGGACGCGCGCGGGCGACGCCGGGCTAAGCCCGGGCAAAGGGCGGGCCCTCTGTAGCCCTCAGGAGCCGAGGGAGGCCGGGCCGGGCTCACTCCCTTGCCTTTAGTTGGTACTGTTCTTACTTTATTGTGCATACTACTTTGTGTTTTATAGTGATAACTATCCTGTGCTCCCCATTCTTCATTGTATGCATTGTATTAGTGAAGCACGTTTTTAGTCTTCTTGACATGGCTGACTGTGCTAACAAGGGAACCCTTGATGGCTATGTATTTAAAGTCAATTCGGGTGCCGATCGTGAGGCAACCCTTGCAGAATTAAGAGCGAGACGTCGTAATTCAATTGAACTTATTAAAAGTACGCCCACACCTATGACCTCTTTTCATGCAATGCCTTTACCAGATACAAGTGGGCTTTTTCCTAAAGAGACTTCTTGCTTCTTAGGTAATAATGACTCTGCTATATCGTCTCGAAATGTCACCATTGCTGAGACATCAAATGATTTGTCCCCAATTGCTTCATCTGTACCCCTTAGTTTAACTGTTGAGCCAGTGGTATCGAATGGGTCATCATCACAAGTTATTATGCCTCTACCGCATAAGGTTAATCCATCTAGGCAATTTAAATCCATAGGCCCATTACCTAGGAAACGGAGAAAGATAGACTCTGAGTTATTAAAGAAAAAAAAACCCAGTCGTAAATCTGCTCTGGCATATACAGACCAAGGTTCTACACTTTGTACTATCAATACATCCTTCTCAGGCAAGTCTGTATCTCGTCCTTTAAATGATACAACTGTTACAGAGTTAATGGGAAATATAGATCAGCTATTGAAATCTCTCATTTTACCTATTGTAGAGAGTTTAAAAACAATTGAAAAAAGGTTGGAGAAAGTAGAACTCCTAATGAGTAACAAAAGGGTACTAACTACGGACTCTCTAAAACCAAATATAGTACCCCCTACTACTACAGCTTCTGCTGAACCATCTCTTATCACACCATCACTGGAGTCCATCTGCCAAATCCACCAGAGTATTAATAAGGTAATTAGTACCAATATAGATGGAACTACTATCCCTAATCTAATGCAATCCATTAACCTAAGCAATGCCAGCAATCAACCGGGAGAAAACATCCCGTTACAAAAGGTCCAATGTGCGATAGAAAAGGACCCAATTCAAACCTCATTGCAAAAGCACGTGGGCCCCTCTCTATCGATTTGCCACCAGAGGATGTCCCTCTTGTGGTAGTTCTTGCGGGTGTTCCTACTCTAAAAGATGGTACAACAGAGGGATATCTGCAGTTAAAAAATAAGGTAATCCACTGGCTTGGCCAGAACCGCCCTCTTCCCTCGTACATCAATGGGGAAATTTTACATGTTCGGCGCCTACCTTGGTTGGGAACCACATTAAAGAAAATAAATGGGGACATCATTTTAATTAATTTCAGGGACCCTAGAGCTGTCAGTCATATTCTTAACTGGCACACAAATTACACGAGGTCTTTTATTAACACTTGGGAACTGACACATTTTTATCCTAGAACACAGATAGCTCCTAATATTAACTCTGGGGCTTTACTTTGTAATCGATCTAATCCTCCCATTCTGACCAGAAATCGCTATGAGGCATTAGCAAACCTTGAAGACGTGGATTGACTTAGTAGTCCCAAAGCTCTATCTCTGGCCCCTGATGGGATACCTCCTGATACACTTTCATTATTTAATGAGTTAAAAAACCCAGTATCAGAAGTAAGCGTGGACACCTGTATTAATTATTTCCCTGTTTCAGATTCTTTATCACCTGTCAATTGTTTGGCAAAAGGTACCGAGGTTATCACGGGGAATTTACTCTCCTGGAATATTGCCGGGCTGTCCTCCAAATTGGAATTTGAGGATTGGACACGTTTTGTTAATAAATTTGATTTATGCATATTCCAGGAGACTTGGTTGTGTGAACCCTCTTTCGTTCAGGGATATTTGAATTATTCGGTGCCCGCATTAAAAGGACCCAGGGGGAGACCTATGGGGGGGTCTAACTATATGGGTCCGCCAGAGTTTAAAACTATCTATCAAAGTTGTTGATACAAACAACCGAGATATCCAACTAATTAAAATGAACCTAGAAAAACTAGGAACGTTGGATATTTATAATGTCTACGTTCGGAGCAATAGGGGAGGGAGGTCCGAGGCTCTAGTAGCCTTGAGTTGTCTCCTTGACACTTACTCTTTAAACAATAATATCGTTATTGCGGGTGATTTTAATAGAACATTTGAACCCCTAGTCAATGGAGATGACCTTTTCGGGGATGAAGAGGATCGCCAATGGGGAGTTCCTAAATTGGAGCTCAATTCGGTTGGGCGTTGGACCAATGATGTTATTGCCTTAAATGCCCTCTGTTACGAAAAGGGCTTAAGAGCTCTAAATGGAAGGACTAGTAGTGACAGAAATGGGACCAGTACATTTGACAATGGTCGATATCATAGTAGAATTGACTACGTTTTATGCAGTCTTAAATTATGGCCTTTGATATGCGACATGGAGGTTGTTGAGAGGATAGAGAGCGACCACAATCCCCTGTGCGCTACTCACAAATGGTGGTCCCATATTAACCAGACTGTTGGCTCCCCTGAGCTCGTCCTTCCCCTGATTGTTCCGACTAATGACCGGCGTAGATTAAGGTGGGAAAATATAGCAACCAACCAACAAGCTATAGCCAATATTAGTGCTGAAGTTGACAAAGCAATATTGGCTATAGAGCTTTCCAAATTACCTGGCATCGGCTTAGACAAGGTAGAAGGAATACATAATATTCTTTTTTGTACAATTAAAAACTACTTCCTTAAACCGGCAAAAAATAATGGAGCCAGAGCTCCTAAGCCTGCCAGGTGGTACAATAAACAGTGCAGGGAAGCACGATTAGCCTTGGGTAATGCCATCAAGGGCGGCCAATCCGCAGTAATCCAATTAGCTAGAAGGGATTATAAAATTAGTATATCCAAGGCAAAGAAAGAATGGGATGAATATTACTGGTCTGAGCTAAAGGTGGCCAGTGATAGAAGGGATTCCCGGTTATTCTGGCACATTGTTCGGTGGGGAAAATCGGGTTTTCCCGAGTCCCCGCATAACAATGTTCCAGAGGAAGAATGGGTAACATTTTTTAGAGAACAATATGCCGAGCCAACAAGCTTTAATTTGGGCACAGAAATCAATGTAGATCAATTTCAGGAAACGTTTTTTAGTATACCAGAAATAATGACGGCCCTTGGCTCAGTGGCTTGTGGACGTGCCCCTGGTCTTGATGGTGTGCCAGCTGATTTATTTATTAATGATAAAGAACGCTGGAGTAAGTATATCCAACTTCTTATGAATGCAATTGCACTGGGTGCAGAGGTCCCAAGATCCTGGCAGGGTGCAGTAATTATACCTATTTTTAAGAAAGGCGACCGGTCCAAGCCGGGTAATTATAGACCAATAAGCCTCATAGACACTATTCAAAAGGTTGTGGGGCGTGTGATCGTCAATAGGCTCCTGGATTGGGCGGACGAGTTTAATGCTCTTTCACCCTTTCAGGCAGGTTTTCGTCGATCCACAAGTACGGTGGACCAGGTTTTTCGCTTTACGTTACTGCAATGGAAGAATGTTGTGCTGGGTGAGGGAAGCCTGTACGCGGCTTTTGTCGACTTGCGGGCAGCCTTTGACCTTGTTCCTCGTTCTAAGTTATGGTCAGTCCTCAGGAAACAGGGACTTCCAAATGAGCTATTATCCCTCATAATGAGACTCCACGATTCTAATTATGCTAGAATTCAGTGGGGAGGGCTGGGTTCGGTAACTGCGGACTTCCCTGTTGAGAGGGGAGTTCGACAGGGATGTTCGATGGCTCCGGTGATTTTACATTGTACATTAATGATGTTGTGGGACGTATGCTTCCAGCCCAAGTGGATGCCCCATTTTTAGCCGGGACCAAAATTCCCATTTTAATGTTTGCAGATGACACGCTCATCTTATCTAAAACTCCTAGCGGTTTACAGCGTGCCTTGTCTATTTTTGACCAATTTTGTGGGGAATATGGCTTAGAGGTTAATACAGCCAAAACAAAACTTATGATTTTTAATCCCCACCGTAGCTTTAAATCTAAAATCACTTTGTGTAACCGCCCGCTAGAGGTAGTGAATACTTTTACATATCTAGGTATACACATATCTAGCAAAAAGAGCTGGCGGCACCATATTGATATTGCTACACTCAGACATAGGCAACTGTCTGGTGCTATTTGTGTTGAGCACAGAAAATCTCTAACCAAACCTGTTAAACCTGCTTTGCAGGTTTATGAAGCAAAGGCTCTAGGTTCTGCGCTTTATGGTGCCGAACTCTGGGGCTTTGAGAAGGTGACTGCACTCCAATCTTCGGAGAATACATTTCTCAGGGCTATAACTGGTGTCCCCAAAAGTACCACATTGTTGCCCTTAAAATATGATTTGGGAAGAAGAGCAGTTACAGATTTGGTAAACCTTCGCCCGATTATGTATTGGCGTAGGCTATGGACTACTCCTGTGCTCCATCATTACGCAGAGGGCTTTTTGGATATTATAAGATCTGATGTATACCATAAAATTGGATGGTTAAAATCACTAAAGATTTCCCTGACCGAGCTTGGCATGTACTCACTTTGGGAAGACCCTGCGAGTGCATCCTTTCCATCCAAAAGCACCTTAAAGAGTACTTATTGGGAAATGGTTGCTTCCCGGCACTGGAGTAGCTCCAGTGCTGGCTCCATGACTGGTGAATTTTTGGAGGCTAAAATGTATCCCTGTTTAGAACCTTATTGGGACGTCATAACAAGGCCTGGAGAAAGGAAGCTTCTCTTCCAACTTAGAGCAGGTGCACTTCCCCTCAAATCTTCGACAGTTAAGTGGGCAGGTGAATCTTGTGATAGCTGCCCTGCTTGTGGTATTACAAAAGAAACCATTGGTCATTTCTTCTTTTCTTGCAGATTTTATGCGGTTCCAAGGCGCATCTGGTTGACCCCAATGTGTAAAAACTTGGGGACGGCCAGCAGCATCGTGGCTCTGCGTATTATATGCACTAGCACTTTGACATGGATTTCAGTAGCTACTGCAAAGTATTTAGGATGGGCGTGGTCGATTAGAAAGAGATTGCTAGTCATTTGACTACTCTCTTGATTAGACAGAGATTGCTAGCCATTTGACTACTCTCTGTTATGTTTTTTTTCTCTGCATTTTTATCTTGTATGCCTTTTTAAATTATTCCCAACTCTATATTTTAATATTTTTCAAAACAATTTTTGTCATTGTAAATAGAACAGTACGTATATATAGGCCTAGCAATTGAGTCAGAAAATTTTATGAAGTGTGCTTTGTATATTGATGTAATTGATTGAAATTTAATTCTATTTTAAATTGTTGTATGTATTTGTTTTATATTGTATTTGCTTTTGCTTTTATGAATGAAATTCGAATAAAGCATACTTTGACTGTTACAGATTGTGCGGCGTGGTTACGCACTTATATTTCTCAAGACCCCACCACCAATGCCACCTTCTGTACAACGATTGTCAGATCCATCACCAGAAGTAGGTGGTGGTTGTTACTTCCACTACTTTCTAGTGCTGAAAAAGTATGGAAGTCTCTGCCCTATTCTAGATCTTTGCCCTCTCAACGCCTTTCCGAGAGAGAACAGGTTCAAGATTCTCACCCTTGCCCACGTCCTGTCTGCCCTGGAGACTGGTTTCTGGCAAATGACCTGCAGGATGCTTATTTTCTTATCACCGTCTTGCAGGCCCACAAAGTTGCGGTTCATGGTGTGGTCCGAGGACTTTCTGTTTGCTGTGCTCCCTTTTGGCCTCAACAGCCCTCTTTGGGTGTTCGCGAACATGATAGCAGTAGTTGCTGCTCACCTTTGAAGGTTGGGAATCCGTCTTTCCCTACCTCGACAATTGGCTGTTGAAGGTGGGCTCGCCTCATGCAGTCATCACCCACCTGCAGCTATGGCGAACCTTCTTCATTTGTTCGGGTTCACTATCAATATGCCGAAGTCACATCTGACTCTTTCCCAAACCATCCCTGTCATCAGAGCTATTCTGGACACTGTACAGTTTCACTTCTACCCTCCGGTGCAGATAGTCCAGGATATTCCGGCAATCATTCCGATGTTACAACCTCAACCCCGGATTTCAGTGAGACTGGCTCAGAAGCTACTGGGTCTGATGGCCTCTTGCAAAGCACATCAGGTAGAATATGTGGGCTCTGCAATGGGATCTAAAGTCTCAGGTTGCGCAATGTCAAGGGAATCTCTCCTACCTGGGGCAGATTTCAGAATTTCAGAAGAGACTGCAAGACATCAGCAATGGTGGCTATTAAACCACAATCTGGTCAGTGGCAGACCCTCTCCCTTCCCATCGTTGATGCTGGTGACCAATGCACCACTTCTGGAGTGGGTTTGCCGACTGGTAGAGGTGGAGATCAGAGGGCTCTGGTCTCTGGTAGAAACCTCAAAACACACAAGATGATGGACGGAATGTTGCACATTGGCAAAACATTCACCCCCGGTCACAGATCTGGGTTTAATCCATCGTTATTTTGCTCACCACTCCACCCCAGTTCAGACATGGCCATATGCAAATCAGTCTTGACCCTGTGCCTCATGGGAACAGTCCAGCCCGAACTGACAAGTCATGTCTTCCCTGGACCGGAATCAAGCATCCTAGGACTGGTTTCGGGGTTTCACCCCTCTTCAGCCAGGATAGCTTGACTCCAGTGGCGTAGTGAGCACGGGACCCACGTCTGGGCATACCCTTACCACATAGGGTGAACAGCAAAACACACAAGATGATGGACGGAATGTTGCACATTGGCAAAACATTCATCCCCAGTCACAGATCTGGGTTTAATCCATCGTTATTTTGCTCAACACGCCACCCCAGTTCAGACATTGCCATATGCAAATCAGTCTTGACCCTGTGCCTCATGGGAACAATCCAGCCCAAACTGCCAAGCCATGTCTTCCCTGGACCGGAATCAAGCATCCTAGGACCGGTTTCGGGTAGAAACCTACCTCCACATCAACTTGTTGGAGTTGCGGGCCATCCACTTGGTGTTGAAAGCCTTCCTGCCATCCATCAAAGGGAGGCTGGTTCAGGTTTTCACCAACAACACCGACATCTGGTACGACAACAAGCAGGGCAAGGTTAGTCCTGGATCCTGCGCCAGAAGGCCTTGTGCCTCGTGCCTATGGAAATGGCTGGAACGTCAGGACATCTTCCTGGTCATACAACACCTGGCGGAATCTCAAAACACCGGGGCAGACTGTCATGGTTCCGGTCGGTCTGCATGCTCCCCGAGTGAATGCGAAAGTGTGGTTCCCGTCTCCACGACTTGGAACCAGGTTGGCGGTCTAGCTTCTTGATACCGGAAACCGACGCCACTGCGGTTACAGTGCAGCCAGAGGGAACTGCATAACTACTTGCAGTTCCCGACGTTACTGCGCTTTGGATTTCGCCTCGCCACCTGAACTTAGCAGCGCTGGAGTGTCTGCCATTGTCCTCTTCTAACTGCTCGTACTTTCAGGTACACTGTATTGACATACTCGTTGCCTCTCTCTTCAGTATTGGAGCGCTTGCCATTGCCTGATCAGTTTCCCCAGCTCAGGTGTGCAGAAGCCTTCCTTGCTTTCCCCGTGCAGGAGCGCTTTGCTTCCTTTAGCTTTCCCGGCGCGGGAGTGCCTTATTTTCCTTTTGCCTTCCCCAGTGCAGGAGCGCTTACTTTCCATGTCTTTCCGGCGCAGGAGCGCGTTACTGTTCTTGGGTTGTCACAGGCGCAGGAGCACATTACTGTTATTGGGTAGACACTGGCACAGGAGCGCATTGCTTTCATTTGTTATTCACTGGTGCAGGAGCATATTGCTTTCCTTTTTGTTGACACCAGCGCAGGAGCGCATTGTTTTTGTTTGCTTTTCACTAGCGCAGGAGCGCCTTACTTTCCTTTGTCTTTCACCAATGCAAGTGATCTGGTTGCTTCCACTGACCCTTCTGAGACTTCTGCTTTCCGATCATCAAGGTGACACTCGTAAGGTGATTATCTGACCAGTAGAGCTTGGTGTATTATGTATGGTCTTTTTTGCATGTACCAGTGGTAATTCTGACCAGTAGAGCTTGGTGTATTATGTATGGACTTGTTTGCATGTATCAGTGTTAATAGTGTTCCCCTGCATTTCTCATTCCAGGCAGTGTACCCAATCGGATTTTGGAAACACAGTGAGGTTGCCATTCTGTTTTTCGGGAAGCTTTCCCATACCACTAGCTTCCTTCCCCGGTTCCATCATCATCCTGGTCAGCCCTCACGTATTGTCTAGGATAGGGTGGAGACGGTGGGGGTTGCTCATGTCATCTCTGAGCGATTACTTCACAAGTGGAAGATAAGACTTGTGGGGTCCTGACACTGACAAATTCAGCCATTGACTCCTTGCAGATCACTAATGGCGTGTACAAGGTCTCTTCCAAGAATGTTGAGATCCTGGGCTTGATTTATTAGCTACTGCAGAAAATGCATAGTCTGAGCACTTTTGTACGTTGAAGCTTCCAAAGCGGCTCTCGCTAGAAGATGCATTCCACTTTAAGTAGAACTTGGGATTATTTTATGCCTTTCTACTGATACTACCCCTGCCCGGGTGCTCCAGAAGATCAGGATCGGCCGGGCCCAAATCTTTCTAGTGGCTCCGGACTGGGCACGGAGACTTTGATATTCAGAATGTCAGGGCCTGTGCATCCATCCTCCGATCAGGCTGCCCCTTCTGGAGGATCTCCTGTTGCAACAATAGGGTCGGTCCTGCACCCCAACCTGCGCACACTCCACCTTCATGCTTGGGGATTGAGTGGTGACAACTGATCGATTTTGACCTTCCTACTGAAGTTTTCTGATGTTATTATGGCAGCTCGGCGTCCCTCAAAAAAGTCGGTATATGCCTCTCGTTGGGCCAGTTTTCTGGCTTGTTCTTCAAATAAGCTCATTGATACATTTCATGCCCATCTGTCTGAGGTGTTGCTGTTTATGATGTCTTTGGCCTGGCAGAGCATGGTGTTGGGCATTGTTAAAGGTTTTTTGCTGGGTGTATCTGCATTTTTTAGGTTGCCGGATCAGCCTTTTCTGTTTGAATCCCCTGTTGTGACTCTGTTTCTGAAAGGTTTGCAGCATGTTTCGATCTTTCTGTTTCGTTATGCCCCAGGGGAACTTGAATCTGGTCCACACCTTTCTGATGGGTTCCCCTTTTGAGCCCATGCATTGCTGTCCTCTCAATTGTCTGATTATTAAGATGGTATTCTTGGTGGCCCGGAGGCTGAGCAAACTTTTAGTCTCTCTTAGTCCACCCACAGCAGACTACTTTTTTCAGGACAAACTGGTTCTCTGAACGCATGCCTCCTTCCTACCGAAGGTAGTCACTCCCTTCCATGTTGATCAAGCGATCACCCTTTCGGTGTTCTTTGCTCCACCTCACCCTTCTAAGGAGGAGGAGTAACTCCATCATTTGAATCCAAAGATGGCTCTTAATTTTTATATTGATCTTAACAAGGACCACTGACTGGACAATAAGCTTTTTGTTGGATTCACCGTAGCAAAGAAGGGCAATGCTGTGCAAAAGAGGACCATCTCTCAAAGTATTATATCCTGCATAAATATTTGCTACACGTTTGCGAACAAGCAGCATCCGGAACGACTGTGCTAATTCCGCCAGAGCCAAGGCTACGACTACTGCGTTAGCAGTGATATAGGCATTAATACATATGTCTTGAAGCACTACTGTCTGGATGGTCAGGTCTGTCAGGAGAGCAACTTTGCTCTCTCGGTCCTACAACATTTCTTGGTTTAAGTCAGTTAGCAGCACCTCCACAACAGAGTATATTACTGTGGCATCTATTCTAAGGTAAGGTAATGAATCTGCGGTTAGAAGTCTCTTTCAGAAGTACAAGTTACTTACCTTCGGTAACGCCTTTTCCGGTAGACGCTCTGGGCCTGACTAAGATCTTGGCGGGACTACCATCGTCCCTCCATGGCAGAGTATACAAGTACTCTGCCAACCTACTCATCAAATTTAAATGTGTGGTGGCAGACCTGCCATCCTTATCGACAGACTGTTTCCCATTGTGTAAGTGGCGCACCATCGTCTACTCAGCAGACTCTTCTGCTGACTAACAGTACTCCGTTGTGGGCGGGTTTGCGCCAAGCAAATTTAGATGTCCTCGTTGCGCTTTGCTGATGGAGTGAGTCCCTGGTGGAGTGGAGACTGGTAAGCACTATTTATTAACGTGGCAATACACATACATGTTGTGTTTGCTTCTAAAATATATGTAGGTACACACACATACACTATTGAATGCACACCCACAGGCACCACCACAACAAAAAATATTTTTCGTAAGTGTCAATACAGGTGCGTTCATTTTACCTTGATAAGTTGGAAAATGAACACTAATGCTTTATACATAAGAAACAAATTGCATGCAAGAGCAAGGTAAAAATACATTACGTTAAAGGAATTGTCAACACACTATTTATAGTAAGGCAAGTGTAAAAGAAGCTTACCTTAGATCCAGGCGACAACTGAGTTGATTAGCATTGTGGTCAAGTAGTAGTAGCGAAGGGACGACCTGGACAATGGTGTTCAAGACGGAAACAGAAATGGGGAATTGAAAAAAGGTATGTTTCTACCTCATTTCCTTTGGTTCTGCCAACTCAAAGTAGAAGGTATCCCCACCACAGTTTCCTCGATGGAAAGGCACAACGTGATTGACCAAGTGGTAATCTTGGCTGGACTCCCGTCAACAGCCGCTTCTGCCCATGACGCAGTTGGCACTGGTCGAAAAAGTTTGACGGCGAGACCAGATCCACCAAGATCTAAATTAGGCCCTCTGTCTAAACACAGATTTCTTACCAAACCTCCCTTCCTCTCCCCTCTGCCATTCCTCACATGGAAGGTCCTCTTTGGTCCAGCGTACTTGTCACAACCATTCTGATGTGTCGGCGTAGAATGTGTCACGAAAGAAACTAATATCAGCCTGCCTATATAGGCACGGCACACGTCATATCCTGCGTGGACAATGTTGATGCAGAGCTGTTGGCACAATCTACCAGCGTACAGAGGTACTGCGCAAGGTTCTCCGGGTCTCGTCTGATGCCTGGGGAATATTCTAAGGTAAGGAATCTGCTTTTAGATACAGTCTCTACCAGAAAAGGCGCTACCGAAGGTCAGTAGCTTGTTTTTCTGTGCTATATTTATCTTCTTATTTTTTAGTTTTAAGTTGACTCTTAATTAGTCCCTCTTTTTTAAAACAAATGTTATTAAAGAATAACATCAGAAATCATGGAGTTAAGGTAACGGCAGCATACTGTACATTTCAGGTGACAATTGCACTTTGAATTTCCTATCTGATAGAGACGTCTAGCCGTAGATTCCTAAAGTTAGAAAATCCCCAGGCGTTAAACCGGATCCGGAAAACTTTCCGCAGCAGCACCTCTGCGCGCCGGGGGACGGCACCGCACGACTCCACCCTGCCGTCGTCCACGGACATGACATCAGCGGAGCCATATATGCCGCTCCTGGCGCGCTGAAGTCAGTTTTTCTCCTTTTCCGCGTCCCAACGCGGATCCTGGAAAACCAGCAGTTTCTTGGCATGGTTTAAGGCCTTCTCGACACCTTCAGTGTTGCCGGAGCAGTGTGCAATGCCTTCAGGCTTTAAAGCTTGTGAAGCCTGTGCGTGTCAGGTGTCTGGCACTGACCCGCACCTCATCTGTATGTGGTGCCTCGGCGTGCACCACGACTCCAAAGACTGCGACGCCTGTCAGAGGATGAAGCCCAAGTCCCTGAGAGAGCGTCGTTTGAAACTGCTGGCCGCATGGCTGTCCGGTCCAGCACCTTCGTGTCGCCGCTCTCCCTCTCAGGATCGGGCTCGTTCCAGAGGTCGTTCCCGCAAACGTTGTTCAAAGGCAGGTAAGCGCAAGCACAAGCATCAAGCACTGAGGTCTTCCTCCCATACGTGTACTGCTGGCGCCCGCTCCTCTTGATCCAGGCCAGGAAAGGGCGCCCGCCAGTCGCTTCCTCCATACCCTCCCTTTCCGGGGGTTGGAGCGACGCATGCCTAAATGGAGGCTTATTCTATAGCAATCCATTCTTACTTTGGGCCACCCCCTCTCCCTGGAGAGCCTTCGGGTCCCACAGAGGTGGAAGGCACTCATGTTGGGTCCTCACCGGTGGATTCTTCCTCGGCACCGGCTCCGTGCATTGACTCCGGCTCCGGAGCCGATACAAAGCCAAAGGTACACGACCCGGTGGGTCCTCCGAGTCACCCGTCCAGCCCACACCGTCAGTCATCGCATAGCCCTGTGCGGCTTCCTGCGCTGACGTCGGAGGCGGCGCCGGCCCTGACACCCGTCTTGCCCAAACATGCACATTTTGCGGAGGGATCGACGTTGGACGGAGTCCAGGTCGAGTCCCCTCTGGAGGTCGGCAGCGTCCAGACGACTCAAACCCGGTGTCCATCGACGCTGTTGTAAGAAACTGGCTCTATATATACTGCACCAAAGTGAGGTACAGTGTGTATAGAGTCCAAGAGTCCCCAGAGTTTTGGCAGAGGTTAAAGTTAAATAAAACCTTACTGTCTAAAGTGGTAGCTTGGTCGAGCAGCAAGGCAGTATCAGAGGACATTTGATGGACCCACTCAGTCAACAAATGAATTCACACACTCAAGAACTGAACTCTAGCCCAATTATTTTGTATAAAAAAATATACTGTTGTTTATTTTTAGAACCAAGCAACCCTGGAAAGCATTAAATACTTTTCAGTAATAGTTACTGGTTATAGAACTGTTTGAAAATGCAATAGGAATTGTACTTTGTTTGATTTATAGGGGAGCAGTAGAATGCAACATTTAGCAAATACAGTACATTGGAATGAATAGGCTTTTTCAGTAAATTGCAGTGAAGTTACTTTTAAGTTACTTTTACGTTACTTTTTCTAACTCAGTGCTGGATGCCTAGATTTAGCACTGGGACCTTTCCTGTATCCAGGTGAGTAGATGTGTTTTTGTTATTCGTGCGATTTTTAAAGAATATTTTCAGATTTCAAAACTCCACACTTAGAAACTTTTTGGAGCTGTACATTGAAATGAATAGGCTTTGTTAACAAATTGCATGTAAGTTACTTTTACGTTACTTTTTCTAACTCAGTGCTGGATGCCTAGAATCAGCACTGGGACATTTCCTGAAAACAGTTGAGATAATGCGTTTAGGTTATTGGTACGATTTTTAAAGAATATTTCAAGTTTTCAAAACTCCACACGGAGAAAAACAGGTTATCGGCTTGCAGGTAAGTAAACAACTGTGAGAGTTAAGGTTCTGGGGTTAGACTCGGGTATCCCCCCAGGGTCAGTGATGCACTGTGATTGCACCCTCAGTGGCACCAGGGCGCCGGGTGCAGAGTGTTGAGGCCCAATTTTATCCTTTGGAGGATAGGGGGTCTCCGGTTGGTGGCTGCTGGCAAGCAGGCCAAGGGGCTGTGGGAGCAAGGTTCCTAGGGTTTAGCTCAGGGCAAGCTGGGGACTAAAGTAGCACCAATAGTGCACCCTCAGCGGCACTAGGGCAGCCCGGTGCTGTTTTGAGGTCGGGTGCCCTGATGATTTCAATGGAGATTCTCCGGGACAAAGAAACACTGCAGGCTCGGGGACGAGGATCTTCCAGGAGCGACCACTACTTCGTGGGGTAAGTTGGGATGTTGAGGGTTGGTTAGGCACCGCTGGGTTGGGCACACAAGGCTGTGGGGCGTCTGGTGCAGGGGTGCCTTAGGACATCGGATTTTCTTACCCGCTCTGGTCGCGGTAGGGGGGGTCCTCTGGATTGAGGCTGCAGGTGTCGTCTGGAGGCTTGAGGCAGGTCAGGGGTCACCAGATGTTGGGTCAGGATCGCCGGTGGGACCTCCTCGTGGTATTTTTCCACTCGAGCTCGGGCCGGGTTCGGCGGGTGCAGAGTGGGCTGGATTTGTGGTTCCTGGCTGGCACCAGAAGCTGCAGTTTAAACACGTCCGGTGTTCACGGGAGAAACAGTCTTGAAAGTGAAGGCAGGTCCTCCGGGGTTCTCCGGGTCTGGTCTGATGCCTGGGGAATATTCTAAGGTAAGGAATCTGCTTTTAGATACAGTCTCTACCAGAAAAGGCGCTACCGAAGGTCAGTAGCTTGTTTTTCTGTGCTATATTTATCTGCTTATTTTTTAGTTTTAAGTTGACTCTTAATTAGTCCCTCTTTTTTAAAACAAATGTTATTAAAGAATAACATCAGAAATCATGGAGTTAAGGTAACGGCAGCATACTGTACATTTCAGGTGACAATTGCACTTTGAATTTCCTATCTGATAGAGACGTCTAGCCGTAGATTCCTTAAGTTAGAAAATCCCCAGGCGTTAAACCGGATCCGGAAAACTTCCCGCAGCAGCACCTTTGCGCGCCGGGGGACGGCACCGCACGACTCCACCCTGCCGTCGTCCACGGACATGACATCAGCGGAGCCATATATGCCGCTCCTGGCGCGCTGAAGTCAGTTTTTCTCCTTTTCCGCGTCCCAACGCGGATCCTGGAAAACCAGCAGTTTCTTGGCATGGTTTAAGGCCTTCTCGACACCTTCAGTGTTGCCGGAGCAGTGTGCAATGCCTTCAGGCTTTAAAGCTTGTGAAGCCTGTGCGTGTCAGGTGTCTGGCACTGACCCGCACCTCATCTGTATGTGGTGCCTCGGCGTGCACCACGACTCCAAAGACTGCGACGCCTGTCAGAGGATGAAGCCCAAGTCCCTGAGAGAGCGTCGTTTGAAACTGCTGGCCGCATGGCTGTCCGGTCCAGCACCTTCGTGTCGCCGCTCTCCCTCTCAGGATCGGGCTCGTTCCAGAGGTCGTTCCCGCAAACGTTGTTCAAAGGCAGGTAAGCGCAAGCACAAGCATCAAGCACTGAGGTCTTCCTCCCATACGTGTACTGCTGGCGCCCGCTCCTCTTGATCCAGGCCAGGAAAGGGCGCCCGCCAGTCGCTTCCTCCATACCCTCCCTTTTTGGGGGTTGGAGCGATGCATGCCTAAATGGAGGCTTATTCTATAGCAATCCATTCTTACTTTGGGCCACCCCCTCTCCCTGGAGAGCCTTCGGGTCCCACAGAGGTGGAAGGCACTCATGTTGGGTCCTCACCGGTGGATTCTTCCTCGGCACCGGCTGTGTGCATTGACTCCGGCTCCGGAGCCAATACAAAGCCGAAGGTACACGACCCGGTGGGTCCTCCGAGTCACCCGTCCAGCCCACACCGTCAGTCATCGCATAGCCCTGTGCGGCTTCCTGCGCTGACGTCGGAGGCGGCGCGGCCCTGACACCCGTCTTGCCCAAACATGCACATTTTGCGGAGGGATCGACGTTGGACGGAGTCCAGGTCGAGTCCCCTCTGGAGGTCGGCAGCGTCCAGACGACTCAAACCCGGTGTCCATCGACGCAGTTGTAAGAAACTGGCTCTATATATACTGCACCAAAGTGAGGTACAGTGTGTATAGAGTCCAAGAGTCCCCAGAGGTTTGGCAGAGGTTAAAGTTAAATAAAACCTTACTCTCTAAAGTGGTAGCTTGGTCGAGCAGCAAGGCAGTATCAGAGGACATTTGATGGACCCACTCAGTCAACAAATGAATTCACACACTCAAGAACTGAACTCTAGCCCAATTATTTTGTATAAAAAAATATACTGTTGTTTATTTTTAGAACCAAGCAACCCTGGAAAGCATTAAATACTTTTCAGTAATAGTTACTGGTTATAGAACTGTTTCAAAATGCAATAGGAATTGTACTTTGTTTGATTTATAGGGGAGCAGTAGAATGCAACATTTAGCAAATACAGTACATTGGAATGAATAGGCTTTTTCAGTAAATTGCAGTGAAGTTACTTTTAAGTTACTTTTACGTTACTTTTTCTAACTCAGTGCTGGATGCCTAGATTTAGCACTGGGACCTTTCCTGTATCCAGGTGAGTAAATGTGTTTTTGTTATTCGTGCGATTTTTAAAGAATATTTTCAGATTTCAAAACTCCACACTTAGAAACTTTTTGGAGCTGTACATTGAAATGAATAGGCTTTGTCAACAAATTGCATGTAAGTTACTTTTACGTTACTTTTTCTAACTCAGTGCTGGATGCCTAGAATCAGCACTGGGACATTTCCTGAAAACAGTTGAGATAATGCGTTTAGGTTATTGGTACGATTTTTAAAGAATATTTCAAGTTTTCAAAACTCCACACATGGAGAAAAACAGGTTATCGGCTTGCAGGTAAGTAAACAACTGTGAGAGTTAAGGTTCTGGGGTTAGACTCGGGTATCCCCAGGGTCAGTGATGCTCTGTGATTGCACCCTCAGTGGCACCAGGGCGCCGGGTGCAGAGTGTTGAGGCCCAATTTTATCCTATGGAGGATAGGGGGGGCTCCGGTTGGTGGCTGCTGGCAAGCAGGCCAAGGGGCTGTGGGAGCAAAGTTCCTAGGGTTTAGCTCAGGGCAAGCTGGGGACTAAAGTAGCACCAATAGTGCACCCTCAGCGGCACTAGGGCAGCCCGGTGCAGGGTGCTGTTTTGAGGTCGGGTGCCCTGATGATTTCAATGGAGATTCTCCGGGACAAAGAAACACTGCAGGCTCGGGGACGAGGATCTTCCAGGAGCGACCACTACTTCGTGGGGTAAGTTGGGATGTTGAGGGTTGGTCAGGCACCGCTGGGTTGGGCACACAAGGCTGTGGGGCGTCTGGTGCAGGGGGTGCCTTAGGATGTCGGATTTTCTTACCCGCTCTGGTCGTGGTAGGGGGGGTCCTCTGGATTGAGGCTGCAGGTGTCGTCTGGAGGCTTGAGGCAGGTCAGGGGTCACCAGATGTTGGGTCAGGATCGCCGGTGGGACCTCCTCATGGTATTTTTCCACTCGAGCTCGGGCCGGGTTCGGCGGGTGCAGAGTGGGCTGGATTTGTGGTTCCTGGCTGGCACCAGATGCTGCAGTTTAAACACGTCCGGTGTTCACGGGAGAAACAGTCTTGAAAGTGAAGGCAGGTCCTCCGGGGTTTGTGAGGTTGCTGGCTGCTGGACACACCAGGGTTTCGCAGGTTCGAGGGGAGGCAGGCCTGTAGGGCTGGGGCCAAGTCAGTGGGCGTAGCCCTCTTGTTAGCTCTGCACGGCTTCTCGTCCTTCTTCTTCTCTTCTTTTCATGTGGTTGCTGGATCTGAGGAAGGAAGGTTCAGGGTGCCCTCTAAGTACTAAATTTAGGGGCGTTACAGGTAGGTAAAGAGCAGGGACCATTGGGTCCCTTCCCTGGGGTGGGTACACCCCCTATTCTGCCACTCTCCAGTGGGAGGGGTGGCTGGAGAATGTCCCTAGTTGGCTGGGTCTCCCCATCCTCAAGATGGCGGGAACTCGAGGTTGCGCTTCACCTCGCCTCCCCCACCTTAGGGGTGGAGTTGGCAGAGGTGGGCACACCTCTCTTCCTTACTTGTTTTTCCCGCCGGTTCTCCCGCCCAAAGTGGGGGGTAGAACCAGTGAGGACCAGTTGCTGAAAGCAGCAAATGGTCTGGAGAGGCTCACAAAGGCGGCATGCCTGTGAAGCCTCTCCTTCGTGAACCCTGCCCATCCTGGGGATGTGCATTGTTTCAGGCCCCGAGAGCAGCAACCTCTTGACACAGGGGTACAGAAACATGTCTGCTGGTGGCAGCCTAGGAAGCCACCCAGTCAGGTCACTAGAGGTTGGTCGAGTTTCAGGGGGCATCTCTAAGGTGCCCTCTTTGGTGCATTTTACATTAAATCCCACACTGGCATCAGTGTGGGTTTAATGTGCTGAGAAGTTTGATACCAAACTTCCCAGTCTTCAGTGTAGCCATTATGGTGCTGTGGAGTTCGTAATGACAAACTCCCAGCACCATATACTCTTAATGGCAGCACTGCATTTACAGTGCCCAGGAATGGACCTGGGTACTGTAGGGGTACAGGGCTTATGCACCTGTACCCTCACCACTGGCATAGGGCACCCAGCTAGAGGGGTGCCTGATGTATGCCAGGGCAGTGGTGTGTGGGCATGGCACACTCTGCATCAAGACACGCAGCCTGCAAAGGCAGTGTGTGAGTGTCAGGGTACAGGGCCTCTAAGGGTGGCACCATAAGTGCTACAGTCCTTAGAGGCCTTCTCTGGTCACAGTGCCCTGGGTATGCCTCCTCCTTGTTAAGAGGTTGACGCTTCTCTGGATTCCCTGGGTCGGGGCCCATGGTACAAGTGCCTTGTGTTGCCTGGCCTTAGGGACAGTCTCCGGCTCCTCCACTTTTGTTGTCGAGTTGACGGCTTAGTCTCCAACCGTCTACTACCGGCAGTTTATTATCGCCTAGCCGGATGGCAACTGAAGCTAGTGCTGCTTACGCACGTACTATTCACAGAGCTGCTGCTATTCTTGGATTTCAGCCTCCTGTGGTCTCCCTGCTTTCTGATCCTTTAATGGATCTGCTCCATATGGAACCTATTGAGGTGGAGCCTTTGCTGCCATTTGGCGGCTCTTTATTTGACATTTTGCTTGGCACTTGGGCAAGGACCTCTTCTGGTGACCCTGTTGATCGGGTTATTGCTCGTAGGCACCGTCCTGCTCCAGGTGATCCACTCTGCCTGTCCAGTGACCCTACGGCTCAGGGACTCATTGTTCAGGCGGCCTTTGACTTAGTCTTCATCCGCCTTGCCATTATTACCTCCCACTAGGGAGTCTAGGTGGCTGGACACGTGTGCTCGCCAGCTCTTTGCCTCTACCAGTGCATTGAATACTGCGTGTGTGTTAGCGCGTGCATCCTCGACCCTTTGGGACTTGGTCGAGAACCTTCTCCCTTCTGTTCCAGAGGAGCCGCGATCACAGTTGCTTCAGCTTCTGCTTGATGGCAGGGAAATGGCGCAATTTTCGCTCCGTTCTTTCCTTGATGCCACTGACTCTGTGGGACGAGCTCTTGCTCGATCTGTGGCATTGCGCCGCCATGGATGACTGTGCGACAGTTGTTTCCCGGATAATGTTCGGGATGCCCTCAGAGAGCTACCGTTCAATGGTATAGACCTTGTTGATCACCACGCGGATTTGGCAGTCTCCCGGCTCTTGTCCGGGTTGCAATAACTCTTGCACGATTCTCTGCCTTATTTTACTAAACCTATATAACACACGGGTATAGTAGGTTGCCCGGTTGATGTCCGCGGCTGTTAAGCCTTCCCTGATTCGTTTAAATTCAGCCGTATGGCTGGTTTGATCTGCTTTTCAGTCCTCTTACTGTGTGTTTTGCCTAAGAGAATCCCTATGTGGGGTATATGCTGGTACTAGACGACTGCCTTTGCCTTAGTACGCTTCTATGGAGTATTCCTCGCGGAAATCCTTCGGGGAGTCCCTCTCTGTCTTGTCTCCTGCGATCCTATTGTTAGCATCGCTCTATCGCACTTCGGGTGCCTTTGGGCCCGCTTGTCTGTAGTGCTTCTATCCTTGTTTTTACGGCTCACACCTTCTCCGTTGCTGTGCGGCAATGCTTAGTACTATTAGTACAGGCTTGGGGATGCAGCCCTTATTGGGCACGTCCTCCGAGGTACTAGATTAGCATTTATATCTCTGCTGTATGTGGCCTCTTTTTCTCACCACTTCTCCTACAGCGTTTTTTTCCACATACCCTGTTTCTCCGCACAGGTGTTTCCACACTTCTGCTTGGATCATACTGTGATCTTTCATGGGGCGTATTTCTTTGGAGTACTTGCTTCTTGTGATCCAGGGCACTTACATTGATCC
The DNA here is from genome assembly GCF_964204655.1 of Triturus cristatus. Taxonomy (NCBI): domain Eukaryota; kingdom Metazoa; phylum Chordata; class Amphibia; order Caudata; family Salamandridae; genus Triturus; species Triturus cristatus. Next base: position 115,853,021 of record NC_140589.1, read on the forward strand.
TGACTGTTTCTTTCTTTCTCTTCTGAATCTGCTCTGTCTTGCAAAGAGGATGCATGCGGTCTCTTTCCATCATGCGGTGTTCGTGGTCACTGATTCGGTCTGATTGTGCCACCACCTTTATGTGGTGCCCGGCTGCCTGGTGCCCCTTTTTGGGCCGTTGCCCTCTTGATGTCGTGCGCATCTGAGCTGCTGATGCTGCCCTGCAGAAGGTTCTTCCTTTCTTCGTGTGGTTCCAACGTCCATACGATATGCTTAGGTGCCTTCCGGTATGCTTGGATATCTTACAGTATCGCTCCTACTGTGACGCTAGCCTGTGTGCCATTGGCCATTTCGACGGTTGTAACAGACCGCCTATGTCTTGGCGTGTCTTCTATTTTACTACGGCCTTCTGGCCATGGATTGGTCACCTGCTAGTGTTGTCACATGTGTCTAGCTGATGCAGCGTGAACAGCGATTCTTCTGCTATTCTACATACTGGGCCGGTATGCGCTATCTGTCATACCGGTTGCCATTTCTCTGGGTTTTGCTTACAAGCGACACATTGCATCTGGTGGATCTCTCAAACCCTAGGTCCAGTTCCACTTCTGGTGGTGTCATGAGATTCCTTTTAACTCCAGCATATCTAGTATGCGTTCTCTTGTTCCATACCGGCACTTGCTGGGTAGGAGTCAGCCTTCTGCCTCCATTGTCCCATGTATCTTTGCAGGTGCAGGTTCAACTGCGTTTTTTCCACTGTTTTGCCTGGTCAACCGGTAATCACTTTTTGCTTTCTGTCGATGCCTCGGATCCCTCAGACCCTAGGCTTGGTTCCTCTTCCCTTTTCGAAGTTGTGAACTCTTGCTCCAGCACGGGCATTCTGGCTCTGGGCTTTCCCTCTGTCAACCTGATATACATGTGAGAAGTTGGCCTGATATATGATGTCACTAGTTCTAGTGTACACCTTGTATCAGTCCAAACAACCCTTATGGTGATTGGTTGTAAAGTCAACCTTCTAGACCAGCTATCCTAGTGGTAGCATGGACAAGAGCAGTCTTAGGCTAAACTCTGTATGGCATGTGAAGCCAGCTATTATACCATTATAATCCTTTGAATACCAAATGAAAGGACACCACACCAGATATATATAAAATTAGAATGTATTTATTCTAACATATACCCTCAGCACTCTTTATGAGTTCAGAGGTCTAAGCACGACAATTTCTTAAGTAGCATACGTTAAGTTACACAGGAAAAATACAGTTAGGCCCAGGGGCCACGCAAACCATATACTAAGAAAGTGGTATAAGTACCATGTCACAAACAGGGAGTAGGCCTAGGGAATCGCTGGGGCTACACTACCCTACCAATGGTAAGGAAGTGGGAGGCCCACGGGAAGCGTGTGCAGTGTGGAAACACACACGCGGGTTACATTAAAGTCAATGGGAATGTAGCAATTAGAAATAGGGAGAATAAGGACACTTCCGAAGTAACTAGGAGGAAGCAACTAAAGACTTAGACACTTGGATAGTCAATATCCACTGGAGCACCGGAGTACTCGCGTTACCTCACCCACAGGAGACGGGTGCATAGGTGTGAAGATGTGTCGGGTGTCGTCGCTGGATCCTATAGATTCCTGAAGAACAGATGCTGGCAGGCGGCCAGGAGGAAGATGTCCGGTGGATCCAAGGATGGATCTTGAAGGAAGAACACCTGCAAGCAGAGGGGACAAAGTCTGGGTCACTAGCCAGTGACCATGTGGAACCAGGAAGGAACCAGGCGATGTCGTGCAGAACACAGGTGATGTCTTGAAGCTTGTCTCTGCAGCTGCGTGGACCAGGAGGCGTCGAGGACGACCAGAACCAGGGTACGAGCTGTCCCACGAAGGATCTTGCTGCTGGCGGAGTCGACGTCCCGATTGGAGTCAACAAGCCTTGGCAAAGGCAACCCACGCGGAAATGGAAATTCGCTTCAGGTGCAGACCAGGAAGGTCTGAGGTGCTTCTCTTTCACAGGGAAGCAAGGGCCAGTCTGGAGGAGCCAAACCAGCGGTGAAAAGTCAAGGGTTCGTCGTCACTGAGGCTACTAGCCAACGGGCAAGCAACCGGACAGACACGTCGAGCAGGAAAATGCAGAAGGGCCCCACGCAGAACTCGTGGAGTGTGGAGGGCTGATCTTCGGTGCAGATGGTGCTCGGGGTTGGGGCATCTCAATCCCCAGAGCACAACTACGAGGATGCCTCAGAAGCTGCGCTGGAAGCTACTCGCCAATTTTCCAAGGTAGCCGTTCCCACGTCTCTCGTCGCCTCCACGGATCTCAGCTAGGCTGTGGATGTGGATCAGGGTCAGAGAAGTCTGGAGGTCAAGGCGCTGGTCGGGCTCTGCAGTCAGTTCCTCGTAGAACTTAGGCAAAGCAAACGGCAGGTTGCTTGTTGGTGCCTGTTTGCACAGGGTGGCCAAGGGAGATTCTTCAGTCTTCTTGTCGTCGAATATCGAAGGTCCAGAGTTTCGTGTCTAGTTTCAGTTCAGGATAATCCAAAATCCTAGGGACTCAGCTCCCACTCTTATTTTAATCTGGGGGGCTGGGTTACCTGCTAGGTCCCTCCTATGGGTGGGACCAGGGAGGGGGGTGGTTACACCCCCTTCCCTTTGTCCAGTTTCGCGCCAGGACTGGGGCTGGAGTGCCCCAGCACCGGTTTGAACCGGACTAAGCATGGGACACCTTGTGTGCCCCAGGCAGTGTCTCGTTTCTTTCATCCCTCCCTGCCCCAATACACTAAGCCCTGTCTAGGGTGGTGCTAGCACCTCCCAAGGCAGGAAACCTATTGTCCAAGCCTCCCTCGCTGGAAGGACTCCCAGCAGCAGGAGGTCAGACTTGTGTCCGTGGCAGCAGCATCCATTTTGTGATGCTGGGGCTCTGGTTATCTTTAACCGGGTAGTAGGTTTTTAACATGTCTTCTCCCTCTAGAAGGGGGGAATACTATCCTCATCGCCAGAAATGGTGTGGGGGTAGTATTCCAAAGTGTTAGACAGCTTACACGACATGTTTTGATAAAGCCAAACCATAGTTACCATAACCGGGAGGATTATAAGGCACTTTAAGAGTATATGGTAGGCGATATCATAGAACAGCTATAAGGACATAGTTCCGAAAGCTGCAGACAGGCTCACGCACTCTGCCTTCAGGATTGTTAAGGCCTGCCATAGGAGTGGCTGAAAGGTTACCCATGTGGCTATATATAAGGTAGGTATAGGAATACTATACCTAAGCAAGGGGTGATTACACGACCTTGCCCCAGCTGAGGGATCAGCCATTTGTGTCATGATGGGAGGCCAGGCCAGGGGTGGCATAATACATGCTGCAGCCCCTGGTAGGCCTAGGGTACACCCATGCCCTGGGTACCTAAGGTACACTGTACAGGGCCATATAAGGTGATCCTTACCAATTGGGTTATGTACCCAAAGTACATAGTATGAATTTAGAGAGAGAACAGCTGGTCTGTGGGTCTGATTAGCAGGCCCGCAGCCACATCTAAGTCGAAAACCAGTGAAGCAAAAGCAAAAAGTGGGGGTGACCATAGGAAGCAGACCCTACTCTCCTACAATACACAAAAGGGGTTTTCGTGCTGTTCTTGTCAGCTTGTGGTACTTTTGCCTTCCATTGCTCTCCGCTCTCTTCACTGCTTCATGGTCTAGAAGGTAGCTGCGTTGACATACTGTCCCCACTGTGCTTTGTCACATGATTGGATGGCACTGTTTTAGTCACATTATTGACGGCTAAGTTCTCTCTGGAACTTGGTGGGGTTCAGTCATAGGACCGCCTCCTCTACTGGTATGGCTTTGGAATCTATTCTAAGTTAGGGAATCTCCGGCTAGATATCTCTATCAGATGAACGAGTTACTTACCTTCGGTAACGATGTATCTGGTAGAGACATGGTCTAGCCGCAGATTCCTTAACGTCCTCCCCGTTCTGCGAGGACCTTTTCAGGTTGGGCTTTGTATACTCGCCTCCATCCGGGTGGCTTGTCGTCCTGCGGGGTGACATCTTTCACTTCCCTCCTCGGCAGGATGCTTCATTCTGTTTTACTTGTTCTACTCCACCCATTCATCTATTTTCATTGCTACTCCGCCCATTCTCGGGATTGGGCGGTATGCTCATATGTCATGTGTTCTTTCCAGCCCTCTGCCTGGATTGTGTGGTGTGAAATCTTTCATGTTTTTTCCCTCCACCGCGCTCTCCCCTTCGCCTTGGGGTCTTTTACCACCCTGGTGACCCATTGGTTCCAGCCTATTGGCTCTGCCACATTCTATGGGTCTCTTATTGGGGTTAGTACGTCTCCCTCTGGTGACGTCTTGTGGTGAGTTATCCTTAACCCTGTGTTCCGGACTTGTTGTCCTTCACGGTTATACATTATGGATGTGGACTTTGTCATCTGCCAGACTGTTTTTTCACATCCTCATCTCCCTCCAGAGGTGATTTGGCCTTCACTTTGTGGGGTTGTTTTTCAGAGCGGTGCTCTGCCCTTCCTTTTTCTACTTTTTCAACATCCAGTGCCTGGCACTGTCCTTTATGGTGCTGTTTTTCACCTTTCAATTTATTTTTCATCATTTTTGCACACTGTTCCCATATTCTCACAGTTTTTGGTGGAGGCTCCGCGTTGTGACGCCGAAAAGTTTCTCCGAAGAAAACTGACGTCAGCGTGCTGGGAGGGGCATATATGGCTCCGCTGACGTCATGTCCGTGGACGACGTCATGGCGGAGTCGTGCTGCACCGAGGCGCGCAGTGGTGCTGTTGCGGAAAGTTTTCTGGATCCAGTCTGATGCCTGGGGATATTCTAAGTTAAGGAATCTGCAGCTAGACCATGTCTCTACCAGGTACATGCAGCCAACTCTTCACGTTAGCCAAAGGCAAGCAGCAAACTAGCCAGATCAATGATGCTACAAACAGAAGCAGAACACTCTTTTAAACTCAATCAAGTGCTGCATAATCACCCCCTCCTTCTCAGTGGTTTGACCATGATAGCCCCCCTATCCATGGACAACTGCAATGCCATCAACCACTTTTTCAATGAAAAAATATCAAAGATCCAAAACTTCATCAGCAATACTAAATCTTTTTTTATTGGCTCCCACTCTTCCATTTTACATCCGACAGTGGTCATCCTTCATACCCCATTTTTTCAAATAGGTCACCGACATCTGCAACTCTCATAAAGCCTCCATCTACGAAGATGATTTCTTACCCTCATTCGTCATCAAACTCCCTCTCTGTAGAACTTCTTTCACCCCTCCTCAACCATAGTCAATTACTCTCTCACCCAGGGCATCTTCCCTGAATCTCTTAATGCAGGTTAGGTACTCCCACTGCCGAAGAAACCCACACTAGGCCAATCGACCTGGTGATCTAATGGTCCAGCCGATCATCTCCTGCACGACTATTACTCCGCCTTCAGATAACAGGGCAACACAGAAACAGCTGCCTTCCAAATTCTAGATGAGACCCTCCTGTCCACTAATATCAGTGAAGCCCTACCTTCTGAAATTCTTTGGCTACTCAGCTTCCTGCCACACACCCTCATCTTCAACCGTACGTCTTAAATAGGATTTGCAGGAAATGTTCTTCATAAGTTCTCCTTCCTACCTAACCGAATCAATGTCATCCATATGGGCATCTCCCGTTCTCAGAAGCTCCCAATCACCTGTGGCATTACCCATTGTTCCTTTGTTTCCTTTGTTACATTCTACCTCTACATTGAGTCCCTTGGGACTCCATGCAAAGATATTAATATTAAAATGCACTAATACGTCTATGACACGCAACTAGATTTGGAAGTCTTCTCAGCTGCAGACATACACTGATTGCACCTTATCCGCACCTGGATGCCCAGCACCCACATGAAGCTTAACTGCATCAAAAGACACGTTTGGTTATTCAACAATAATAAGCAACAACTAGTCCAAATCTGACTCACAGACATGAACTTGGATGGTGTAGTGGGTTCGGGGTGACAGACACGCTGCACAAGAAGGTTAAGGGGTTTCAAAGTAGATTTTATTGCCAAGTGTAACAGTCTTTCTCATCCAGTGAACAGGGGGCTGCTCTGACGTGTTCAGGGTAGGTCGAGTCACTGCAGGTGTTCCCGTCGTCCCTTTCTCCCCGTTCGTCGTTCTGGACAGGTTTCTCTTCCCCGGTATAACCCAAAAGAAAAAAAAAAAGGAAATCACGTATTAGGCGGTGTCGCCCAGCGATAAGCAATGAAGGGTCCAGGAGTGAGGGACACCGTGCAGCGAGAGTCTAGTTGGTGTCTAAGTGCTCAGGGGAGGGGATTTGGGAATAGGGGGTGATGGCGGGTTTTTCGAGGTTATCAGTGATTTCTTTAAGAGGACTTCCCCTTCCCCACCCAGCCTGCGACTCTCCCCCGTACCTGCTCCAGCCACGCTCCTCCCCTGGGAACGTGGCAGGGCGCCTCGCGGACTCGGTGGCCTCCTGGCTTGTCGTTCTCGGCTCCCGTAGGCTCTTCGGTCTCAGCTCTCGGCTCCGCCGTCCGCTCCACTCTGCTCCTCTTCCGCCACTCCAACTCGTTCTCCTCCGCTGTCCCGTACTCCTCTCCGCTCACCGTCGCTCTTCTCCTCCACTCCAGCTCACTCTCCAACTCCGGGGAAACGCCGTCCGCCAACTTCCTGTTCCTGTTCTCCTTTGAAGTCCCGCTACAGGACGCGTCATCCAGGGGAGGAGTCTCGTCGCATGGGATCTCCGTCTTAAAGGCACCCGGTACCTCTTTCTGAGTCCAGTCTGGCTGAGGGCTGTAAATCCAGTCCTGCGGTTGCTCTCGTTCCTCGCCAGCCTGTGTAAGAACATAAAGTGATATAGAGGGGTCATGTGACCGATATGGCCAAATAGGTGAGTCCTCCTCAGTCACGTCCCCGGCCCCGTCACAGATGGATTTTAACCCATTGCCAAGTCACATTTATTCAACTTGTGGACTGATCTCTCCCTCAAGGAACACACCACCAAGAAAACCAAGACAGCCTGGTACCAGCTCTCTCTACTCAAGAAATTGAAACCATTCTTCCCAGAAAGTGACTTTAGAATTGCCATTAAAGCTTTTGCACTCTAACATCTGGATGGTGGCAGTGTTTTGCTATGCGGTCTTCTGGGCTTAAGGTACATCCTAAGTGCCGCGGGACTCCTCATCATGGGGCGTCTGGTGAGGACTAGAGTATCTCAATTTACTCCCAGTTGGCAAATAATCTGAATCGTCCATGTCTTTGCGGTGTCGGGTTTTGTTCTTTTAAACAAATAAGGTAAAGACGTGTTGCCCTTAAAGTGAAGGTCCATGGCATTTTAGTCCCTTTGCTTATTGGTTCACTAAGAATGATGGAATCTCAGAACCATTCTATAACTAAGGGTCCTGAACACTGAACTCAGAATTATTTCTCTGGACCAAGTGCTGCTGGCCCTCAGTGCATAGAATTGGATGGTATTCCTCGATCTCCAGAATGCCCTTTTCCATCTGCCGATTCTCCCTGCTCACAGGCAATATATGGTTCACAAAGGGATCCCGATTCACAATTCTCAGTGCTGCCATTTGGTCTAATGCCTCTAGCACAAGTTCTTACCAAAGTGTTGGCTGCAGTGTCTGACTCCTTCCGGAGGTCAAGAGTTCATGTATTTCTGTACTTGAATAACTGGTTGATGAAGGCAGTTTCCTCTGCACTGGTCCCCTATGCCATCTTCAGTACTCCATTCTTTAAAATCTGGTTTTCTCCGTCAATGCCCAGAGTCCCTCCTGATCCCAATGAAGATTCTGACTTTTAGAGGTGCGGTGTTAGACACAAGCTACAAAAAGGCATCTTCGAGGCATGTGTGGCTGTAGATACTCACGCTGTGCATACTTCTGCCCTCTAATGTTGGGCCTGGATGTGTGCCTTTCTCCATCTCCCATCCTCATCCCTCCACCATGTCTCAACGGTGATGGAACAGACGCCATTTCGTTACAGTCCTCAGTCTTCGCTGCCACACGAAGTATCCTTGGACCAACCTCCATCAGGTCTGTAATTTGTGTCTGTCTCTCCGAACACGAGGTTGTCTGCGAGGCCTGCCACTCCTCCTCCTCCAAGAAGACCCTTCAAGACTGTCGGGCTCGAGATGTTGCTTAGGAGCGGAGATGACACAACAAACCTTTTTGGCTCTGAGGACCTCGAGGGAGAGCATCGCTCACAATCTTCGGCAGCAGAGGAAGGGACCTTCTACCCCGCCGACAGCTCTGGCTCTAGTCTGGATATCAAGGAATTTCCTCCGGCGCAACCTGCGGTGAGTAAGACTTTCCTCACCCTTGCCACTTTTTCAAGTCGCGCAGACCTAGCTTAAGGATTTTCCTGCCTCTCTGAAGCGTCACAGACTGGCTGCCGTGCCCCACTGCCTTCTGACCATGGTTGGCACCGACCACCTTCGGACGTAACGGCTCCGAAGAAACTGTTGAGGCCAACACTCACAGCTGGCCTTGTCCACCTCTGTGCTGACTCACCCGTTGGAGCCGACACCTTTGGCATCGAAGTTGAAAAACTGCCTTGGAGCCGAGAATCTCGGTGCTAACATTGAAGAATGGCCTCGGCTCAGGCAGTGTCGAACTGATCCTCCACAAGCGAGGAGATTGACGCCAGGTAGAAACATCTCATCATGCACCCCCATACATGCCAGATCCTAGCCTGCCATCTGGGGTCTGGCGCTCAACCCTCCAAGCGTTAGCGAGCCTTTGAGGAAACTTCATGCGATGAGCTCTCTGATACAGGATCCATCTGCAGCGGCGTTCCATCCTGGAGTGTACAAAGACTTTGGCAACCTCCCGAGCAGGCTGCATAACCAAGTTCACGAGTGGGAACTCCATCCGCAAGTCCTCCTCCAATACTTTGCCAATGGGGCTTCCTAGAGAAAGACCTATTTGCCACGGCAGAAAACGCCAAATGCCCAAGATTCGCCTCCCGGTTTCCACACCCACAGTCCAGGGGCAATGCACTATGGATGATTTGGTAAGGGACTTTTGCCTATGCTTTTTAGGTCTCGCCTGGCGTTGCAGCGCAAAGCGCTGCTCACTCGGCGAGAGATTTTGTTGATGAGGGGTTTTCAGAAAGGGACTCGAAGCCCCGCCCCTCATTTCCATTGGCTGGTGTCACTGTTTATGCTAAACGGTGTCCTGCCATTGGAAATGAGGGGTTTTTGTAGAGGCCCTTTCGCCTCCGATCCGGACTGGGTCGCCTACTTTGCTGCTGTCGCAAAGCACTTTCTTATCTTTGTATCTTTATGGGGCCATGTGTTTCTAACTAGAAACACATGGCCCCATAAAGACAAGAGATCGATGCTTGTTTTAAGTGTACAGAAGTGTGTTTGGGGGTAGGGGGAGTTACACGATGGTCCACTCCCTCCCAGGTTGAGATCTTTATCTCAGGAGCTGTAGATTCCCCCACAGGAGGACTGCACCTTTATCATTTAGTTTGGGCAGTTCCCCCCTCCCCCATTCAAAGGCTGCCCCTTAGTTCATGTGGAAGGGGCAGCGGGGAGGTCACTTTCCACTTAAATATGCCGTTTCTGAGGGGGAGACCTCATTCTAGGACAGCTCGTACCAGGAGGCGCCTTCCAGCCTGCAGCTTCCACCTTTGATGCCACATTTTGCAGGTGCAGGTGGTGGGGGGTCAGGGGTTGTGGAAGGGTCCAGAGACGTGTGTGATGTGTGTTATTCACCATCCCACTACACGGGCAGCCCTCACATACATAAACCCCAGCCCTGGCCGAGCGCAGCGTGTCTGTGATTGTTGAACCTCGTTGAGAGACGAGATGCCGTTTCTGAGGGGGAGACCTCACTCTGGGACAGCTCGCTCCAGGAGGTGCCTTCCAGCCTGCAGTTTCCACCTTTGATGCCACATTCTGCAGTTACGGGTGGTGGGGTGTCAGGGGGTGTGGAAGGGTCCAGAGACGTGTGTTATGTGATTTAATTCACCATCTCACTGCACAGACGCCCCTCACATACATAAACCACAGCCCTGGCCGAGCGCAGCGTGTCTGTGATTGTTGAACCTCATTGAGAGACGTGACTGCTAGAGCGTCACTGTCTCCGATGATACAACTTCCAGCATGTTCTCCTAGAAGCTCCTCTGCGAGGGTGTGGGCGCTTTATTATTTTTTTTCACGTGGGTTGGAAGATAATTTGAAAGTACAGTCTGCACCAGGTGGACTCTCCGGGGTTCTTGGAGGCAAGGGTGAGAATCATTGATTACAAGTTGTGCCCAGAGTACACACTACGAGACCTTCCACACACCGAGCTGCTCTACCTGCGTTTTATTGCAACGGCCGATGTTTTATGAGAACATTGCTTGGTTTCTTCTCAGGGTTTGAGGGCACATTTTAAGGGCTGTCTGGTAAATGTCATTTTAGGGACCGGTGAGGCCTGCCTTATCTTATCTTCACTCAGAACTGTGGGCAGGACAGTCGATCTGGTGAAGTTTCATTGATGTGGTTTGAAGGTAGCACTTGTAGGTCACTCGTTCTAGCTGTGTGGGTCGGTGCGCCTGCTGCAGGGACCTAGGCCCCCAACTTGCACGTATGTGTGGAGCTGGAAAGCTGGTTGGTAAGGTGTGAGGTCCAAACGTTTGATCGACAGATCAGTGATTTCAGGTGTGTTCATCTAATTAGTTAAATAAACGCAAAATAAGATTACAACACCGAGAATGCATTTCGCTAGCACACAAAAGTCCTGAACTGCTAACAGTGTCCCCGAAGACCTAGAGGGAGGTTGTCACTATGTTTCATTTTTGTTGTCTGATTAGTTGTGGGCTTGCCTTTCACAACCAACTTTTAGTCTCACATCTGACACTTTAGTGGAACTAGCACGTCTGACAGAGGTAAGACTGCAAGTCCCAGAATGCAGCAGGTTTACTAGTGAAAGTCCCGGGCCGGGAAGATACAGCCCCTGGAAACAAAGACTCATGTGTAATCCTTTATTTCCTCCTCATAGCTAGACATGGGTAAAAGTAAACCTACTTTTATGGCATGGTAAGTGTACTTTACATCCTGTTGGGGCCCTGTGAGGGTCCAAAGGGATGTATTGTAGTCCTTCTTCCATTGCGGTGTCTGCCAAGGTCTTTGCATCCTCAGTTTATGCTTTTGTCTAATTGTTCACATTTCTGTGAGTATTTGCAGCGCACAGTGTGCTCTTGGTGCAGGGCGGCGCTGCTCCTTACACCATTCACTATTAAACACAGGGCTCACTGTTCCCATATGCAGTGCTCAGCCCAAGGTCACTGAACACGAAAGCACTGGCTCTGATCCCAGCGAGCAGGGCTGACCTCCAGGGTCTGCAGATCTGCTAGGTAGGTCGCTCCCCTTCCGCACAGCACCGCCTGTGTGTCCTTGCCCCAGCTGCTGCTGCTGAGGAAGATCAAGGCCCTGCTCCACCTGCAGGCTACCACCTGCGCCTCATCCCTGGTGGCCAGTGGTAGGCCGAAGGTTTGTATCACCATCTGTATCTCATTGCATTGCCTTTTTGTTATTTGGTGTCTGTGACTGCTGCTGTCTGTCTTTCCCCGGTGCCTATACTTGGTCTGTGCCCTCTTTTTCCTTCTGTTCCCCTTGCTGTCCCTGTGTTTATCTGCCCGTTTTTTTCCTTCTGTCCCCTTCGTTGCCCCGTAATTGTTGTGCCCGCTTTGCCTTCTGTTCCGTTCGTTGCCCTGTGTTTCTCTGCCCGTTTTTTCCTTCTGTTCCCTTCGTTGCCCCGTAATTGTTGTGCCTGCTTTGCCTTCTGTTCCCTTCGTTGCCCTGTGTTTCTCTGCCCGTTTTTTTCCTTCTGTTCCCTTCGTTGCCCCGTAATTGTTGTGCCTGCTTTGCCTTCTGTTCCCCTCGTTGCCCCGTAATTTTTGTGCCCGCTTTGCCTTCTGTTCCCGTCGTTGCCCCGTAATTTTGTGCCCGCTTGCCTCCTGATCCCTTTGTCGCCCCTCACCGCCGCTGCGTCCCCTGCGGCCCTGCCCCCCTGACCGCCCATTCGCTGACCCTGCCCTGCCTCCTGCCTTCCAGCTGCTCCTCCCTCCCACCTCCCCATATATGGCAGCCGCTGCACGGTGAGGAGAGCGACCCTTGACCCTGCTAGGTAGTTCGCTCCCCCTCCGCACAGCACCGCCTGTGTGTCCTTGCCCTTGCCCTAGCTGCCGCTGCTGAGGAAGATCGAGGCCCTCCTCCACCCGCAGGCTACCACCTGCGCCTCATCCCTGATGGCCAGTGGTAGGCCGAAGGTTTGTATCACCATCTGTATCTCATTGCATTGCCTTTTTGGTATTTGGTGTCTGTGACTGCAGTTGTCTGTCTTCCCCCGGTGCCTATACTTGGTCTGTGCCCTCTTTTTCCTTCCGTTCCCCTCGCTGTCCCTGTGTTTATCTGCCCGTTTTTTCCTTCTTTCCCCTTCGTTGCCCTGTAATTGTTGTGCCCACTTTGCCTTCTGTTCCCTTCGTTGCCCTGTGTTTCTCTGCCCGTTTTTTCCTTCTGTTCCCTTCGTTGCCCCGTAATTGTTGTGTCCTCTTTGCCTTCTGTTCCCTTTGTTGCCCTGTGTTTCTCTGCCCGTTTTTTTTCCTTCTGCTCCCTTCGTTGGCCCATAATTGTTGTGCCCGCCTTGCCTTCTGTTCCCTTCGTTGCCCTGTGTTTCTCTGTCCGTTGTTTCCTTCTGTTCCCTTCTTTGCCTCGTAATTGTTGTGCCCGCTTTGCCTTCTGTTCCCTTCGTTGCCCTGTGTTTCTCTGCCTGTTTTTTTACTTCTGTTCCCTTCGTTGCCCTGTAATTGTTGTGCCCGCCTTGCCTTCTATTCCCCTCGTTGCCCTGTAAATTTTGTGCCCGCTTTGCCTTCTGTTCCCCTTGTTGCCCTATAATTTTGTGCCCACTTGCCTCCTGATCCCTTTGTCGCCACTCACTGCTCCCGCTCCAGCCGCTGCGTCCCCTGCGGCCCTGACATAGGGCAGCCGAGGACCTTGACCTCGAACTCCGTACGGTGGCCCTGAGGACTAACCTCGCTAAGGTGCTACAGCCGGCAGTAAGCTCTTCGGAGCCTCTACTGCCGTTCAATGAAGCACTAACTGACGTTCTCATGGGCACTTGGTCAAACCCACACCAGGGGCTGCTGTGGTTAGGAACGTGGCCAGACACCGGCTCCGGGCGACCCTGCTTTTCTATCCACCCACCCCCGAGTGTCTGGTTATCCAGGCCTCTACTTCGCAGATCGTGTTCCCTACCGCCCCTCCGGATAGGGAATCCAAAAAGCTGGAGCAGTTTGGTAAGAAACGGTTTTCATCTGCCAGCTTAGGGCTGCTGTCGGTGAACACCGCATGCCTCTTGGGCCATTATTCCCACTCTGTGTGGGATACGGTTGCGCAGGTGCTGCCTCAGTGTCCGGAGAAGGCCCAGACAGTGCTCTCCCAGGCTGTTGCTGAAAGGAGGGATGCAGCAAAGTTCACCATACGGTGTGGACTTGACACCGCGGGCTCGCAGGCAGAGGGATTTCCACGACGCTGGCGCTCCGCCGCCACGCCTGGCTGCGGTCCACTGGCTTTTCTGGAGATGTCCAGAACACCCTTATGGACATGCCCTTTGATGGCCGTTGCCTTTTTGGCAACAAAGCAGATAGTGTGCTGGACCGCTTTAAGGACTCCCGGGCTATGGCCAAGTCCTTAGGCCTTTCCACCACGCGCCAGACCACTTCTGCTTTTCTTCCCTTTCGTGGCCACGGAAGGGGTGCCCTGACACGTTAGTTCAGCCACAGAACCAGCCTCAGCGCGGCTGCGGACGTGGGGCCCGCCTTGGGGCAGCAGGGGGCCAGCAGACGGGTCGGTCCACCTCCACCCCTGCAGCATCCGCCTCAAAGCCTTCCGAGTTTTCAGGCCCATCAAACGCCAGTGGGCGGCAGGGTTCGCCATCACCTCACCCACTGGCGCACCATCACTTCGGACAGGTGGGGGCTGCAAATTGTCCAAAGGGGCTACTCCCTCCCCTTCGAGACTACTCCTCCAGTCATGCCACCCCAGTACCACCACATGTCGGGGGATCATCTAAAGCTTCTGCAAGAGGAAGTTACGGCCCTCTTGGGCAAGGGGGCCATCGAGCGCGTTCCTGTGCCACAAGTAGGTCGTGGTTGCTATTCCCACTACTTTCTGGTACCCAAGAAGGACAAGGGCCTGCGTCCTATCTTGGACCTCAGGAACGTCAATCGCTTTCTCCGGAAGGAGAAGTTCAAGATGTTGACGCTAGCTCAGGTCTTGTCTGCCCTTGACCCTGGAGACTGGATGGTAGCATTGGACTTGCAGAACGCATATTTCCACATCCCCCGTCCTGCCAGCCCACCGGCGTTACCTGCGGTTCACGGTAGGCCAAGAGCACTTTCAGTTTACCGTGCTCCCCTTTGGCCTTACCAGCACTCCTCGGGTGTTCACGAAAGTGATGGCGGTGGTTGCAGCCCATCTGCGCAGATCAGGGGTTCCAGTCTTCCCCTATCTCGACGACTGGTTGTTGAAGGCGGGCTCGCCCCAGACAGTCGTCTCCCACCTCCAGACTACAGCCGATCTCCTGCATTTGCTGGGGTTCTCCATCAACATGCCGAAGTCGCATCTGATTCCCTCCCAGAAGCTCCATTTCATTGAAGCGGTTCTGGATTCGACGCAGTTTTGGGTTTATCCTCCCGAGCAGCGAGTCCTGGATATTCAGGCTATGATTCCGATCTTTCAGCCTCTATCCCGGTTTTCTGTCACGATGACGCTCTGGCTGCTGGGCCTGATGGCCTCCTGCATTCTGTTGGTAGATCATGCCAGATGGCATATGCGGGCTCTGCAGTGGGACCTGAAGTCCCAGTGGGCACAGCATCAGGGCAACCTGTCCGATCACGTCCAGGTCTCGGAGGGCACTGCAGGACAATTGCAGTGGTGGCTCATGATTCGCGATTGGGTCAATGGCAGATCCCACTCCCTTCCCCAACCGGAGCACACAGTGGTGACGGATGCGTCCCTCCTGGGATGGGGCGACCACATGGGAGAGGCGGAGAATAGAGGACTCTGGTCTCCGGCGGAGTCCGGCCTCCACATCAACCTTCTGGAGCTTCGGGCGATCCGACTTCAACTGAAGGCATTCCTTCCCTCTGTCCGGGGAAGTGTAGTTCAGGTGTTCAAGGACAACACCACCGCCATGTGGTACTGGAACAAACAGGGCGGATGGGGTCATGGACCCTAACTCAGGAGGCTCTGCGCCTCTGGACATGGCTGGAACATCAGGGTATTTCCTTGGTGGTTCAACACCTGGCAGGTTCTCTGAACACCAGGGCGGACGAACTCAACTGCCGGTGCATGATGGATCACGAATGGCGTCTGAACTCGGACGTGGCGCAAGGTCTCTTTCTGCAGTGGGGAGAGCCTTGGTTAGATCTATTCGCCACTGAAGAGAACATGCAATGTCATCAGTTCTGCGCGTTTTGATTTCCAAGGCGGCACTCACTAGGCGACGCTTTTCGTCGCGAGTGTACTTGCGGTCTGTTGTACACCTTTCAGCCTATACCACTTCTGCCCAGAGTGCTGAAGAAGATCAGGCGCGAACGGGCCCAAGTCATTCTTGTGGCTCCGGATTGGGCACGAAGATACTGGTATCCTGAGCTACTCAGCATGGCCATCGATCCTCCGATCCGACTGCCTCTTGGGGAGGATCTTCTGTCGCAGGGGACCGTCCTCCACCCGAACCTGCCCAGCCTCCACCTCCATGCGTGGGGATTGAGCGGCGACAGTTAACAGCTTTCGACCTTCCTCCAGAAGTCTGTGATGTCATCTTGGCAGCCAGGCATCCCTCCACTAAGACGGTATACGCCTGCAGGTGGAACAAATTTGTGGCATGGTGCAGAGGTTCTTCTGTTCCTTCTTTCTTTGGCCCGGCAGGGCTCTGCTCTGGGCACTATCAAGGGCTATCTTTCGGCCATTTCAGCCTTTCTAAGGCTCCAGGCTCTTTCTTCCACACCTCCTTTTCTTTCTGTCCATCCAGACAAAGTTGTTCTAAGGACTCGTCCATCTTTTCTGCCAAAGTTTGTCACTGCCTTTCACATCGGACAGACGATCACTTTGCCCACCTTCTTTCCGCCTCCGCATCGCTCGAAAGAGGAAGAGAGGCTCCACTGTCTGGACCCAAAATGTGCACTCTCCTTCTATCTGAACCGCACACAACAGTGCCAGGTGGATGACCAACTCTTTGTTGGCTACTTGGGCGCCAAGAAAGGTCGGGCTGTGCACAAACGGACCATCTCTCGGTGGGTCGTTCTGTGCATAAAAGCATGCTATTCTTTGGCTGAAAAGGAGCCTCTTGGGGGGCTGCGCGCCCATTCTACTAGGACGACGGCAGCCACTATTGCTTTGGGACGGGGAGTCCCCTTGCATGACATCTGTCAGGCATCCACGTGGGCCTCGCTGCACACGTTTACCAAGCACTACTGCCTGGACAGAGAGACTGCCTCTTTGGCCGTTCTGTTCTCCAGAACTTTCTGGTGTGATCTTGGTTCGCAGACCCACCACCGGGGTTGGTATTGCTGGGGTATCTATTCTAAGGTAAGGAATATATCACTAACATGTATTTTTCAGATGCACAAGTTACTTGCCTTCGGTAACTATATATCTGTAAGAAACATTAGTTAGTGATAGATTCCTTACCGCCCCACTCATCCTTCCCGTTCTGCGAACTGATTTCTAGGGTTAAGGTCATCCCTTTCAGGGCCCTAGTTTCAATGCACCAAGCTCTGCGCTTGCATGGCTCTGCGTTCCTGGCACGGAAAGTCGTGTATAGAACTGACGTAAGCGCGGTGTTTAAGTACCTGCCGCGACATCATCACGACGCCGACGACGGACGCGGAGCAGACCGACGCCACCTTCCGACGTGCAGGGGTACTGCTGACGAAAACTTTCCGGATCCAGTCTGACGCCTGGGGGTAATTCTAAGGTAAGGAGTCTATCACTAACGTGTTTCTTTCAGATTGAGCATGAAAGAGGTCTGCCTAAGCCTCCGAACCACAATGGGGAGTAGTGGGAGAGGAGAACAAGCATTTGCAATGCAATCGGCCTCGCCTTTGGGACCTTATATGTAATTAGCTATGCAGTGCATTAGCCTGGGTGCTAAAACATCTACTGTCCCACAGTTTGCAAATGCATCCCCTTCAGAGCATCTTCAATATTAGTCATAAGCACTGGATTCCGGAGCAGTTAATGTACATTACGCTTTTCTTTGAAAAGCCATTTTGTTAAATAGTCGTAGTATTTTTGAAAGTCTATAAAAGCAAATACTGCCCACTTTTTACCTATTTAGATAAAAAAGACAATAAAATGATACTGGGGGGCCGCTAGAGGGCGCGAAGCAAGATGGCCGCACTTGCACGAGGCTCTTGCTGTTCGGGTGGCAATCCTTTCAATATCCTTGACATCCTGGTAAAATAACTTTCTAGAAGCAGCCCTGATTCCACTGGCACTGCAGGGCGGCGGATAGCGCCCACAAAAACAGATTTCGTACCTGTTAATCCTGATGCCTGGCCTACGTGACCGCGTTTTCCGTGATGGCGGCAGAGAGAGCACTTTGAGCCGACGATGGGAGCGCCGCTGATGGGATCTGCCTGAGCTGGAGACCTGCTGTGGTGTCGCCGCTGAGAGGGTTGGGGCGCGGGGGCTGGAAAGAGGCTTCCCCCCTTGCGGTTGCTTACTCTGGCCGGACCCGCAGATGCCCCTGGGCTGACATTCCGCGGTCCTGCGAGCGGCTGCGGTGAGGAGCGCCCGGAGGCTGGGCGGGACCAGCTACGGGACTGAGAGCTGTCGGCGGCGGAGCGGGGATGGCGCCCTTCCTTGGCCCGGGGTAAGTGCCTCTATACGGGACATCCCGCGCTGCGGAGTCGTCACCAGAGCGTTGGGCCCTTGTGAGCGATAGCTGACCCGGCTGCCTGGAGCTCCTCCGCGGCGCGGCCTGTCCTTGATAGCCGGCGAGGCGGCTTTTAGGAGTGGAGCACCCGGGTCTCGCTGAAGGCTCGGGATTGCCTAGGGCCTATGGACTGAGGTGATTGGGAGGATCGACGGATCACTCCTGGAGAAACTCTTGCTGCCTTCGCTCCCGCTGCGGCGCCGGACGCTGAGGTCACTGGGGGACTCATCAACGACTGGGGAACCGCGTGATACGGACTCCAGGACCCCAGGGGGATGAACATTCTGCCTTCGGTTATGCGGCTGCTAATCTGGTGCTCTTGATCGTGCTGCCCCCGGCCTGATCACCGAGCCTGACAGAAGGTGGTGGGGTTAGACACAGCTGTGGACGGCTGCACACCCCACGGGCCCCCGCTATCTTCTGCGCTTTGGTCCCGTGGGTTGAGTTTGAGGGAACTGCTTGGACTGGTCTACAACACTCGCATTGATTACCCTGCTGCAACCTGCTATGGTCTGTGCCTCCAGAGGCCGTTCTTGCACGAGGTGCTACCGGCTGGGCTCACGTAGCGAACGATCCATTTCCCCATAACTTCACATGTATACAAGGGCGGACAAGCTATTGAAGAGCACCTGCGCTCCTGAAGAATTTGCGCGTGATACACCCCTATTTCTAACTGAAGCTCAGGGCCCGCCTTCATTCAGGGGTAAACTCAGGCCCCCCAGAACCCCACTGAATTGCAAGACCCCAAGCCAGACGGTAAGCAATCGAAGCTTACAATTGACACCCGGAAAACTCCCCGAGCGCAGTCAGAGCCGGATGGCGACCCTGCTGAGGCTCCAGCCCCATCGACTGCGGACCTGAAGGAGCTGCTGCTTGTAATGCAATCAAGTCTGACATCCATAGAATCCAAAATCGACTTCATGACTGCCAGAATGGACGGCCTAACACATAGGGTGGGCAAGCACGATGACCGTTTAAATGAAGCAGGGAGACGACTATCAGACCTTATGGACACGTGTGCTGCCACTACCAGCTGCACCACTGAGATGGACAAAGTGTTGAAAGTGATAGACGCTAAAAATGAGGAGTTGGTATCGCGTTCGCGGAGGAACAATCTCCGTATTCTTGGCGTGCCGGAGACAACAGCCACTGGGAAACTGGAGGCTTACGTGGAACGGTTGCTGATAGCGCTAATTGTCAGAGAGGGATATTCATCGGTCCTCGTGGTGGAGAGAGCACATCGTTCGCAGGCGAGCCGTCCTCCCCCTGGGACTCCGCCACACCCCATCATTGCCAAATTGTTGAATTATCACGACAGAGACACGGCGCTCCGGCTATCCAGAGAGAAAGGACGCCTACAACATGAAGGAATGGAAATTTCTCTCTACCCAGATTTTACCATGGCTGTGCAAGAACAGAGACGTAAATTTCTTCCAGTCAAAAAGAAACTCCAACAGCTTAATCCATATGCTATGCTATTCCCAGCCCGCTTGAAGGTAACGTCCCAAGGACGACAACATTTTTTCACTAACCCACAACACGCCCAGGACTTCATCAAGATGCTATCCAAACAACCTGAAGGCCGTCCGTCCCCGGGGTGTCAGGAGAAGGAAAATAGAGGCGCATCAGACATTGAGCAACACTATCCTACGTAATCGCTGGCGCCACCACTAAGGACACCACCTCTGCTCACCGAACATGCCGCGCCCTCAAACTCACGGAGGCCGGTGATGGCGCCATTATGACCCTGATCCAACTATAAAGGCCTCACCAACAAGCGCAACTAGCCGTCTAGCCTCGCATGAAAAGCCCATAGAATAGTATATCATCATTCCAGCTGAGATAGGAGATTCCACACTCTGAGGTAGGTGACGCTCGCACGCCCCCCACGGATAGGCCACAAGACTGCTCACAGGCGGCGTGGGGCGCACGAGGAGAATTAGAAATCCTTAGTTCAATAACAATTCTTATGGCCGGGGACTAGCCTTGTGTGCTCGCGCCGCCTCAAATAGTTTATTCCTCCTCACTGTTCAGACACGAGCTAACCGGTGGGATACACCAATCGACATGTCAAGATGGACCCATGATAATATACCCGAACACCCTCGCTACCGCGAGGAGCACCTGGTCACCCTCTGGCTGCCGCCCACCAGGTGGACCCTACAACTGGAACTTAGTGAAGTCAAGTCAAGTCTTTATTTCGATTTTTAGAAAAAAAATCATAAAAGACAAAGTTTAAAATACAATTCATATCATCATTTAAAGAGTAAAAACACAAATCAAATATAAAAACAATTTAACATAAAACAAGCATCAGGAGGAATTAATTCTACTAGCATAATTTCATCTTCCTAGCCCTTATCGCCCAAGCCCACCCCAAGAATTTTGCCACAGCTATCACAATGGCGGGATCCGTATCGTTCCTGAGCACCCTAAGAGCTGCAGAAGCTACCCTAAAGCCCAAGTTTTTACAAGTTGGGACTAGCCATTTCAGGCGTGGTTGCCTATAGGATGGGCATACGAAGTAAAAATGGGCAGTTGTTTCCCTCGTGCCTAGACAAAACGGGCATAGACCATCCCAACCCTGTTTCCAACTGAGCATAAAAAACCCTAATGGTAGGGACCCCAACCCTGAATTGGTGATATAGCTTCCTTTCCAGGGTACTCCTAATAATATCCCAGTAAGGCTCGATAAACAAAGACAACTTAAACTCCAAGAAACCACTTGTTACAATACTAGTGCTCTGGGATAATTGCATCTGGTCAATATAAGACCAGTATGCTTCTTTTAGTTGCTTCTTGGAGGGAAACACAGCTGAGGACGGAGAGTCCCACAGGTTCCTCATCCCCATAGCTATTAATGTAGACTTGAGTTCCCTTAACCACTGGATTCTATCAGAAGTATTTATATTCTTGACTTCGCTCAGAGCCCGAGCATACTGAGCCAGCTCAGGCGTTGTCCACAACCGGTGCCAGTAGGCTATTGGACGGAACCGGGCCTGATCTCGGATGTTCCTACTTCCAGTATCCATATACAGGGGGAGTAATGGGGTGATTTTAGGGAGTCCTAAAAGGGCTCTAAGAAAGTTGTTATGTGCTACGGCAAGGGGTGCTAAGTCACTGAAGCCCCACAACTCCGCACCATACAGAATCGAGGCCCCCACCTTGTTGTTATAAATTAGCAGCGCTGGAGCAATGGGCTTGGATTTAGATTGCTTGTGTTCTCTAAGTAGAACTCCCACCAACTGGGAGTGCTTCAAATTCATTATATCAATGTGTGGTTTCCAGGAAAAGTTTTTACCTATAGTTAACCCTAGTTACATAAATGCATCAATTTGATCCAGGGGGGCCTGATCTAAGCTAACCATCCCCCTCACTATCTTGGTCTTATGGAAAACCATAAATTTTGTTTTTGACACATGTATAACTAAATCCTGGTCATGACAGAAGGCCTCAAAGCAATTGAGTGCGTCCTGCAATCCCCTTTGTGTTTGCGATAACAACAAAGTGTCATCAGCGAACATCAATAGGGGAATATGGAGACCCGCAATTCTTGGTGCATCTGTCGGTTGCTCATCAAAGTAGTGTGTGACCACATTGATGAACAACGAGAAAAGAGTGGGGACCAGAACGCACCCCTGTCTGACTCCCAGTCCAACCTTAAATTTGCTTGTCACATTCCCCTGCTTCCCCCAAAGTACTTGTGCGTAATTATCATGGTGAAGCTTGACGATAATGTTTAAAAGTGCTGGCGATAGCCCCATCAAGCGCAGCGCCTGCCATAATTTGGCACGTGGAACCATGTCGAAAGCTGTCTTTAAATCGATAAAAGCAGCGTACAGCGACCCCCCGCCCAAAGTTACTACCTTCCAATGAATAGCCACAAATCGAGAAGCCTGATCGATGGTACCAGTGTGGGAGCGAAAACCGGCCTGTAAAGGTGTTAATATTTCATTTTCCTCTATCCAATTTTGGAGTCTACCCAGGACCAGTCTAGCTACCACTTTCTGGATACTATCTATCAGACTAATGGGCCTATAATTATTCGGGAGAGAACGATCCCCCTTCTTGAATATGGGAACAATCTCCGCTCCTGCCCATGTTTTTGGTAGTGACGCTCCACTCGCCACAGCATTAGCCAGGAATAGAATAGACGTAGCCCAGGTTTCAGGGTCTGATAAGAACAGATCCGCCGGGACACAATCTGGGCCCGGGGCTTTTCCGCGTGGAATAAGTTTCAAAATTCTAAAGACCTCTATTTTTGTGAAGCAGACAGCAGGTTCTTGAGTTAGGTCCATTGGGACCGAGAAATCACTTGGGGGCCCCCTGAATTGTGCTTCAAAATATGAAACCCAAACTTCTGGGGAGACATTATTTTCGGGAGTGTTAGGAATGTCGCCCCTCCCCCATTTTAAAATATTCCAAAATCTCATCATGTCCCTATCTCTGCTAGCCTCCAACAAATCCAGCCAATGTTTCTCCTCCCAAGCATTGCGAGCTATCTTTTGCTGCTCTCTGTATAGACGGCGAGCCAGTCGCGTTGCTTTCCCATCGCGAAGATTGATGGCCTTAGCCAAAGTCTTATATGCCTTCTTACATAAGCCGTTGTACCAGGAGGCTCTACGGGATTGGGGTCTCTTCTTCTCTATCTGTGGTTTTGTCAAGTACATTTTAAGGTCCCCAAACAGTTTTTCATGCGTCCCAACTATCATGTTGGTAATAGACTCCTGGGAATCACAGGCCAGGAGAGAGAGAAGAGCAGCATCAGTGAGAGCTTTTATTGAATCCCTAGCCTCGTCATTTTCAGCAACATATTGCCACCGAACTCTTCTCATATTGTTAGCAAGGACTAAATCGTCTGGAATGATGTTATTGGACCATTGGGGTGGTAGTATAGCCAAGGATAGAGATTTGAAACTCATCTCTCACATCTCGGGAGAATCACCATGTCCAACAGCAGTGGCCAGAGAGGCATACTCAAAATAAAATAATCAATGCGACTGCTTCTAGAACCCACACTGAAAGTATTCATAGCCATCCTGTCCGAGGTGGTCCTCCCATTTGCAGCCCTGAAAACTTTAGCAAGGCAAAGACCCTTGAGTTGCAGGGCTGCATCAGACCATCTCTTTATGGGTGGGATTGAAAGCTGGGGAATATCCCACTTGGCATCCTCCTCACTTCCCAAATCCATATCTTCCCCATCTAAAGGCTCAAAAGTACAATTAAAATCTCCTGCTAGGATGACATTAGTCAGATTGCTTAAAGTGTCTACAAAACATTCTAATTCTATCAATGTTTGCGAAGTTTTGCCTCCCGGAAGTCCTCTAACATATACATTAAACAAAAGGAGGTCTGGCATTTCCTTTTTTTTCAACTTCAAAATCAAAATATCTGGGTTTTCAAGGATAACTTCCTGGGCTGTCCATCCCCCCTCTTGCTTAATCCAAACAGTCAGGCCTCTTATTGGCCTTCCCCTTCTCCCTGGTATTGCTTGTTTCGAAAAATTTTAATATCCCGGGAAAAAAAGGGGCTTGGTAGCCCAGGTCTCTTGGAAGAGGAGAATATCATGCATCACTACAAAATCAGCCCAGTCAGTCGAGCCAATTCTTGATGAGAGTCCCGCAATATTCCACAAGACCATGGAGCAATGTCGATGGCTTTCTCTCTGCTTAGAGGGCAAAGATGTCCATTTGGGCCCCAATATATCTTCTCTCCCTTCTGACGTAACCTGAGACTCATTATATTTTGCTGAAACTGGGGAGACCATCGCAATGTCAGAGCGAATCATACCAAAATTCTCCATTGTGAGATCAGCCTCCTTTATAGTTATAAGGTTCGTGGAATCGTGCTGGTGCCTCGTCTGGGAACCCCATTTTATGCTGGCCTCATGACCCATGGTCGCATTCGATATATGGTGGAGAGGTGGGGATATGGCCTGAGAAGTGTTAAGGAGGCATCCCTTTTCCCGTAATGGTTTCTTATGGGGTGTACAAATATTCTCCAGTCAATGGAGCTCCTCTAGTGATGTCAGGGGGTCAAATCTATTTCTTAGCGGTAGTGTACCTTGATATCCAGGAAGAAAGTCTAGCATTGGGTAGCTGGGGCCCAACCCACTATTAGGGCTAAAAATTCTCCCTTGACGTTCATGGCCTCTGCCATGGCTCGGTTTTCCCATCAGATAAAAATAAACCAGGGGCAGTGGCCTGATATTACTCGTCTGGTTTGAGGACGCCCATCTTAAGATGTGATCAGCTACTCTATAGTCCCTAAAGTTTACTACCACACAGTCACCAATGATGTCCTTGTGTCTATTCCCCACCCAACTCACCCTTCGAACAAACAGGATTACCCCCTGTTCGTTTCCTGGAAGCGGTCTGTTCCTATTTAACCAGAACGTTATTTTGTTCTTTAGTTCGATAAATGATTCTGTACAGTCAGGCTTCAACTCAGGTACCCCAGCTAGTATGACAACATAAGGAGACGCCTCAAGTGGCAAATTTATACAAGGTAACTGCTTATTATTCTCCTTGGATGGCAGCCCCCTAGGTTGACCCTGCAGGAGGGGCTCCAGTGCATTCCGCTTGTAAGTTGTGCCTTGCGGGATAGTTGCTAACGGAGCAGTAATTGCCTCCACAATACTTGGGGGATTTCCTGTGGGGATACCACTTGTTTTTTCATGTTGGGGATTTAATGGCAATGTTGGCCCTGTCATAGAACTTGCAAGGGCAGCTGAATGTTTGCCAAATTGTGGTTGGGGCGAGTTCACAGAAGAAGCCCAGAGCTGCTAGAGGCAGTTACTACAGTTACTAAGGGAGTGGGCAATATACCACCCATACCCCTCCCCCCTTTGTTTTTAATAGTGTAACCACTTTGTCCAACCAACTCACAATCAATTTCATCTGTGAATTAATAAGATGCTCGAAATGAGATTGCAAGTCAGTAATTAATTGGGACGCCCAACTAGGGGGCGCTTGTAATCTCGGCACATGCTCCGTGCTTCCCCCCTCTCCCGCGCAAATTGCTTCAGGCAAAACAGAATTGTTTTTACCCTTCTTATGCTTATGTTTCCTAAGGCTAGCCCCCTTTGTCTTTGTAGGAGGTGCCTTTCCCCAAACTTTGGTTTTTCCACAATCCTCTTTATTCATCTGAGTACTGAAAGGCTCCACGGCTAGTGGCACTAATACATCAAGTGGACTGTTAGGGGTAACATAATCCTCAAATTCTTGGGGCATGGGAGTAAAATCAATATGCGGGGTTAGCGATAATCGTCTTTCGGTGCGCTCGATTTCACTGGATACCGCACCTATAGCTTTTTGAAGCATTCTATCAATCGCAGTAGGCTGTATAGATGTAGATGTAGAGGGGAGAGTGCCCTTTTGCTTGGTCGCAGGTCGAGAGTTTGGGGAGATGTTGTGACCCAGTTTGGAAGACCTTGTTTGCACAGTACTGGCCATTTTGCAGTTAGATGGAGGGCTGGACTTGTAATCCCAACCACTTAACCACAGTTTTCGCTCTCTAGTTAGAAAATCAACAGAACCACCCCAAGACTGTTCCTTTTACCAAAACACCCTTTCTCTGCCCCTCGATTTAAACCAGAGTACAATTTTAGGGGTTATAGCCTAATTCAGTCACTCACAGTCACGGTCTTCGCTCCTTATCTCGCCAACTGCGAGTCGATGACCTAGGAGCCACTTCGTTGCTGGGATTACCAGAGGGAATTTCTCAGGGGGGGTGCCCAGCCTCTTTCGGCTTCTGACGGCCTCAGACGGTCCGCCCTTTGTCCGGCCTTCGTCTGCGCGCGCGTCCCGTGTTGCGGGGAACTGCACTCCCTCTTGTAGCGCCTCCAGGCACTCTTCTGATTACCGCCAGCTGGCGACGAGCGCAAAGCACACTGGATGTCGTGGTCCTCCCGGGACCGGACCAGAGCAGGAGAAACTTCATCAAGGGACCCACGCTGCGGGGAACTGCACTCCCTCTTGTAGTGCCTCCAGGCGCTCTTCTGATTACGGGCAGCTGGCGACGAGCGCAAAGCACACTGGATGTCTTGGTCCTCTGGGACCGGACCAGAGCAGGAGAAACTTCATCAAGGGAACTGGATCTTAGTAACATGTTTGAAAAAGTATCTACCCGTCCCCAGTTGGGACCAGGGTTTGCGGGACTGGTTGGGAGGGGGGAGGTATATGGCACAGCAGGTTGGGGTTGCTGTTGTGGAAGGAGGGAGGGATCGAGGACTGGTTTTAACGTTATGTTTTGGTTTTGCACTGCTATGGTTACATATGGTGATGAGGTCCCATACATTCATACATCCTATGTTTTACTACAATTTATTTCTGTACATAAGTGATGGAGTCACGTCCCGGAACACTTCAGTATAACTTTTTAACATGGAATGTGCGAGGCTTAAGTAATCCCCGTAAATGCCGTCTCATCCTTGCATATCTTGACCGCCATAATGTTCACTGTGCCATGCTGCAAGAAACACACTTATCACCTACCTCATCCCCCACATTTGCCATGCGCTGGGCGAGCCATAGAGGTTTCTCTTGTTACTCTTCATACGCCCGGGGCACTTCCGTCCAGGTTAAGCATACACTTCTATACACCCCCATTGGCTCCTATGCAGACCCTCAAGGTCAATACAACATCCTGTGGGGGATGCTATCCGCACAATCCGTTACAGTGGTATCTTGTTATGGTCCGAATACGGATGACCCGGAGTTCTTTCGGATATTATGGGGGAAGATAAAGGATGTGGGCACCACACACCTAATACGGGAAGGGGACTTTAACGTTACAATCAACCCAAATCTGGACAGGTCACACCCGCAACCGTACCATTACACAGCAGCGCAACTAGCCCTTAAGAACATAGTTGAGGAACACGACCTCACGGATCCTTGGAGAACTCATTACCCACTGACTCGCCAGGGTTCCTGCTATTCCTCGGCCCACGCTTCCTGGTCGCGTATAGATTCCTGGCTTGTCGATCGGGGACTGGCAATTTGGACGTCGCATACTTCTTACCTCCCCCGCACAGACTCAGACCACTCTCCTGTATTGTTGACTCTCACCCCACCACAGGAGGAGCCTCCATATCTTTCATGGCGCCTCAACCCACAGTCGCTACTTGACCCTGCATTTAAAGATGAACTCGAACAAGAGATATCAGGTTTCTTCACCCGTAATAATGGCTCTGTCCCCCATTACTCTACTCTTTGGGAGGCTTTTAAAGTGACCATTCGAGGCATCTGTCTAGCGAAAAATGGCGGGCTATTAAAAGACCTACGTAACACGCTCCGCAAGTTAGAATTAGATATAAAGAGTACCTAGCTGGCTATCCAAAATGCAACTTCTCCGACATTACAAGCACATTTGCGCACATTGCTTACAGATTACCAAGACAATGCTGAGCGCGAATGCAAAATCAGGGGAAAATATCACAAGGCTCGTCGTTACTGTGAGGGTGAGCGACCGGGATGGGCATGGGCCTCCTCCATTCGGCCTCCACGCTTCACCATCATTGTTTTAGAAATTACTGACGAGGACGGTCTAACACATAGGAACTCTTCAGATATACTTGTTGCGTTTAAACGTTTTTATAAAACATTATACTCTACACACCGTCAGGCCCCGGTAGACTTCGATTCATTTTTTGAGGACACTGCCATAGCCTGGTTGGGTAATGGCCAGAGAGAGTTCCTCTTAGCGCACCATGAGGACGAGGAGATAATCTCCGCTATTATGCAATTGTAATCTGGCAACGCCCCGGGGCCAGACGGCCTACCGGCTGAGTCTAATAAAATATACCGTCACCTCATCATTCCGATATTGAGGCATGTTTTCGAGGAGGCTCGAGAAACCGGTATTTTACCCCGAACAATGCGCGATGCGCTTATAATATCTCTGCCTAAACCAGGTAAACCGCCCACGCAACTAGACTAGTATAGGCCCCTATCTCTTATTAATGTAGATGCTAAAATCCTCGCCAAACTAATCGCCAACCGTATTAGTCCTCTTATGCCGGTGTTGGTCCTTCCGGATCAATCGGGTTTTGTCCCGACTAGGAGCACGGCCCATAACCTACAAACTCGGTTTGCGCTGCTCCATGACATAGACCCTGGGGAAGACGCGGATGCCATATTACTCGATGCCACCAAGGCATTTGACTCCTTGGAGTGGGACTACCTTTCATTTGTACTGGTGCGCATGGGATTTCCTTCCCCATTCCTAGCCTGGTTTAATTTACTATATACAGGACTTCGAGCCACTGTAATGGTTAATGGGATGCAGTCTTCCTCCTTCTCACTGGCCAGGGGTACCAGACAAGGATGCCCTCTTTCCCCTCTTTTATTTTCCTTGGCCATTGAACCCCTCGCCGCAAAAATACGGCAACATTACCGAGATCACGCTAGAATTTATCCAGAAGGCAGATACTTATTTCATTATATGCGGACGACATCACACTATACCTGCGTCATCCGGAAATAAACCTGAATCCCATATTGCGTTTATTTATTCTATTTGGGCAGTTATCAGGAGTCAACATTAACTGGAGCAAGTCCCAAATATATCCCCTTACTAACTCCACCACTAAATTCCAACCAGATTTTCCCCTCAAATGGTGCGACGAAACCCCCACCTATTTGGGGATAATTATCTCTTGCAATCGCGAGGAACTCATGAGAGACAACCATGGCCGCGCGTTAGGCTCTATCACTGATAAAATTACTGGCTGGATTGCGATGCCCTTGTCAATGGCTGGTGAAGCAGCAATAATCAAAATGGTTATCTTACCCAAACTTCTATATTAATTTGTAAATATCCCCGATGCCCCCAGCCGTCACTTTTTCTCGGCGATCAGGACTCAACTGATATGACTTATATGGGGGGGGAGGAAGCAAGCCAGGTTAAAATGGGATGTACTCACGCTCCCCTTCTGCGCAGGTGGTTTCTCTGTACCAGATGTTGAATTGTACTTTAGTTGTGCACAGGCACAGGCATACTGGATGAACCCCCCCCCCCTTTTATGCCCCATTTGGCAATAGAAGATGGCTATATGACCCCCATACCAAGTACTGCCTATCTTAGTGTTCCCGGGGTCCCACGACACCTTGCGACTACTACCGTTCAGTGCACTGTTAGTGCATGGCACGACCTTGCCAAGGCAACTCACTGCACATTAATGTATTCCCCGCTCCTGCCCCTCTCTGGACGACAGGATATCCCAGTTACGCAGGAGGGCGGATGCCGCCGGCTCTTTCGTAAACTCTCCATTCACACCTGGGGACACCTCAACACAGGGGGGAAATTTAGTACCAGCGAAGAATTCTTTAAAGATGTAAATCCCACCCCATTAGAACGCTTCTATTACATTAGACTCCGTCAGGATGTGAAAACCGTCACACCTACATTCCCTCTTGAACCTCAGGTCATGCTCCCACTGCATATATTACTGCAACAAGATGCCCCCGCTCATGTGCTTCCGCTACTGTACCGCACTGTACAAACCAATGGGGACTATGATCCCCCTTTGGCCCGCCCCAGATGGGAGGAGGAACTGGGACACCCCCTCACTGAGGAACAATGGACGTACTGCTGTAAGCAGACTGGAGAAATCTCCGCCAGCAGTAGGTTTAGAATCATACATTGCAAATATGTCCATCTATTATATTATACACCAGCGCGGATGTTTCGTTTGAAGATTCAAGATAACGATCGCTGTGACAGATGCGGCAGGGAAGGGGCTGACTTTAAACATTTAGCCTGGGACTGCCCGCCTATACAGAGCTATTGGGCAGAGGTACTCGCCGCATTGGACCTTATGACAGGCCTACATATTCCTAAAGATCCCCTAACTGCCCTGTTAGGATACACTGCCCCTCTTGCTGCCAAAATGCGCAAATACACCTCCCTGGCGCTGCTTCTTGCTAAAAGCAGAATCGCCTGTAAATGGGGTAGAGGTAGAGCGCCGAAATTTAAGGATTGGATCCAGGATCTTATTTATTGCCAAGAGCAACTACATACATATGCAGATCTTCAACCCCCCTCATCACGTCCAACAGATATATGGGGCCCCTTGCAAACCTATTTATTGGAACACACCATTTATACTGACGCAGAGGCCGCACGATGAATGATCAATGCCCTTTAATAGAGCATCTCACCTGAGCCTGCACACACCGCACATTGAATGACAAGGGACAACACGTGACAGTGCCCCAGAACTTACTGCTTGGAACGCCTCGTCATCTTAGCTACACCCTTTTAGAACACAGTGCATTGGTGGAACTATCCACTGTTTATGGTCCTGTTGACCGTTAATGTTTATTGCTAAATGCTTACAAGGCAGCCACTGCCGCTACAGTTCAAAATTCCAACAAACGCGGCCGGCCCGGAAGGGTTGTAGGCGGCTTGCTGTGTATCCCCTTCTCACTTTTTTTTTTTTTAAATGATATTTGCACATTTGAAATGTCGCATTGCCGGCCCGATTGCGGTTGTAGACAGCATGCTGAGATGTATACTTCTGTTTTTGATGCACAATAAAGATTTTTTTTTAAAAACAATTAAAATGACACTAATGAGAAGGACATTTTCCCCAAATCTTTTTCAAACAAAAGGTTAGAGAAAATAGGAACAATGCTACCTAATAGACTGCAACCTGAAAGTCTGTGAACGCTGATGCTGCTCCTTTAAGGAATTGCACGCCACCTTGTCAGAGGGAGTTGACCCAGTTCTTTTTTCTGGATCCTGGGGTTATGGAGGAGAGAAGAAAAGGGATGACTGCTCCCTGCACTTCCACCCTGGCGTAATGGGTTTAGTATGGTTGCATTCAGATGTCCAAAATGGGCAAACCCCCAACCCAGTGAAAATAAAGACTTGATTATGGTACAGGACAGAGCCGAAAATTGAATCTTTCTATAGTGGTATATTCCCCAATGGTTTGAAAAAAGTCAGACTTCATCACAAAGTTTGATGCTTATAATTCTGGTTTAATTTTGTTCACTTTGAACAGGTGAGTTAGAAAAAAAGAAGTAAAGCCAACACGTGTAGTGAATATTGTTCAGACAGGTTCCAATGTAGATGGAGGACGGAAGAGAATCAAATGTAAGTTATTGCAAGAATAAAGTTTTCACAGGAATAGTCAAATTGATTCTAAAAGTAAGGTATTCAAGGTTAGGAGGTCATATGCCAAAGTTAGGTAGGTGATAGGCTAAGTTAATACTGGAGTCAATGTGACCTCTTGCAGTACCATACATTTGATTCTCTATCCTCCTCCTTCCTCTATTGTTTCTTGTGTTTCCTCTTCTTCTCTTACTTACCTTCTCTAACCCTTTATCAATCCAGTATGGCTACTTGCACTCGTTATGGATGACCTACTTGCTCTTTTGGAATCCTTCTAAATCGTGATGGAGCTCAGGCCTCCACTCGAAGACCATTCGTGCCCAGAGTTCTCAAGAAGATCCGGAACAACTGGACCGAGCCATCCTTGTGGCTCCAGACTGGGCACAGAGAGTTTATCATGAGCTATTGAGCATGGCCATCGATCCTCTGACGGGCTGCCCCTTGGGAGGATCTTCTGTCACAGCAGCAGGGAAGGATCCTCCACCCGAACCTGTCAACTCTGGCTTCTTGCGTGGAGATTGAGCTGCGACAATTGACAGCTTTCAACCTTCCTCCTGAAGTCTGTAACGTTATCCTGGCAGCCAGGCGTCCCTCCAACCAGATGGCATATGCCTACCATTGGGGCAAATTTGTGGCATGGTGTACAGAAAGGCACATTGATCCCCTTTCTGCTCCTCTTTCTCAGGATCTCCTTTTCATTCTCTGTCTTTCCCAATTAGGCTCTGCTTTGGGCACCCTCAAAGGCTATCTTTCTGCTATCTCAGCTTTTCTGCGGTTGTCTGACCAGCCATCCCTCTTCAAATCCCCTATTGCAAATAAGTTTCTGAAAGGTTTACAATATTTGTTTTCAACCTTCTCCTTTATTTATTCCCCAGTGGGACCTCAATCTCATCCTCACTTTCCTTATGTGCGGGCCCGTCGTGCCCCTGTACAATTGTCCACTCTTTACAATCAAGATGGTCTTTCTGGTGCCTATCACATCTGCTTGGAGGGCTTTGCACGAGAGCGTCCTTTCTACCGAAAGTGATCACTCCCTTTAATGTAGGCCAATCCATCCTTTTGCTTACTTTTTACACTCCGCCTCATCTCTGCAAGGAAGAGGAGCGACTTCACCACCTGGACCCCAAAAGAGCGTTGTCATCCTACCTTGACTTGCACACAAGAGTTCTGAGTGGACGACTAACTCTTCGTGAGGTATGTCAGAGCCAAGAAAGGACGGTCCGTACAGAAAAGGACCATCTCATGATGGATCGTGCTCTGTATCAAAATCTGCTGTGCATTAGCTAAGAAGCAACCTTAGGGGTTGTGTGCTCTTCCACCAGAGCTAAAGCTGCCACCACTGCGTTAGCACCCAGAATTCCAGTCGTGGACATCTGCTAGGCAGCTACATGGGCTTCCTTGCACACTTTTACCAAACACTAATCCCTTAGGGACTGACATTTTGCCTGTTCGGTCCGGAAGAACTTCCTCATGTGAAATTGGTCCACAGACCCACCTCTGGGGAGGTATTGCTTGGGTATCTATTCTAAGGTAAGGAATCTACAGCTAGAAGTCTCTATCAGATAAACAAGTTGGTTATCTTCGGTAACGCCTTATCTGGTGTAGACTCTATCTAGCCGCAGATTCCTTACTGATCCACCCATCCTCCTAGCATTGCGAACGGATTCCTAGGGAGAGGGCTTTCCCCTTTAAGGGCCCTAGTTTTCCACACCAGCGGACAGTGTGCTTTGTGACTGCGTGCTTCTTGTGTGGAGAGTCGCGAAAAGTAACAAACTTCAGCACTGGGGTGGCGTCTATATAGGCACTGTTTGCATCACTTCCGATGACAACGCTACACAGAGCAGAATGCCACTTACCAGGGTGCAGCCGTACTGCTCGCCTGGGGTAATTCTAAGGTAAGGAATTTGTGGCTCGATAGAGCCTCTACCAGTTAAGGCATTACTGAAGGTAAGTAACTTTATCATCACTGCACAACCTTTGCTTCCTTTGGTTACAGATCTGTTAGACCCCTTGTTCTATGAACAAATCCACCTCCTGATTCCTTAATGGTTTGTGCTGCAAAGTATCACGTCACCTCTCCATCCTCAATTGTGCCTCCTGAAAATGAGTTAAATAATAGACTGGGGAGAAAGCTTTGTGGCACTCGAGCAATTGCCAAGAAGTCTGTGAGTGCTACTTCTCAACTCTGGTGTTATGATTGATCCGTCTACGATACTCCAATATTTTCATGAGAAGCAACCTCGTAAAGATACATGACTTTTCAGAAGTGTTACAAGAGGGGATGATTGTGTCCAACTACTTAACTATTGATGTTGCTGACTCAATCTCCTACATGGCCGCAACAGTACCAGCAACAGCAGAAACATCTGAAGTCGTACTAGCTTTATATCTGCAAATGGGTGAGGCACCCATTAAACACCAGCTGCTGCAGGAAAGCCCACAAAGTAGTGAGTCTCCACTTCCCCCTCTTCCATTCACCACTCTGGTCATAGTGCGAAGCATCAGCATTTATCTGGAATTGTGGCAGAAAACAACAAAAGACAGATGGATGTTGAATATTGTATAAAATGACTAATATCTAAGGTTTTGTTCATCCACTCAATTGGTCTCTCCAATGAAAACATTGCAGGTTAATCAACATTTACTCCAACTGGAGGTCAGCGCCCTTCTGATCAAAAAGGCTGTGGCCTCATTCTCAAAAAAGAAAGACCGTTTATTTCCATTCCTTTCTGGTTTTAAAAGAGACCAAAGCAAATACATAACCCCGTTTTTGACATGCAATCAGTGTACAGATATGTAAAAAAAAAAAAAAAAAAAAGAGAGAGGTTTCAAGTGTTGGCACTTCATCAAATCTACACCATCTTCATTAGAGGTGATTGGATGTGTGCCATAGAACTTCAAGATGCCTACTTTCACATTCTTATTATACAGAAACATAAACAATTTCCAGAATTTCTGGTGGGTATCTATAAAGAGTCCTCTCTTTCAGTCTCAAGTCAGCCCCATGAACATTTTCTATGTGCGTGGTGATCATTTGTGCACACATCAGAAAGTTGAAAACGTGTCTAAAAACTTGGACGATTGTCTTATAAAAGCATTAACGTGCCAAGGGGCCCAGCGTCACTTCAGCATATCAGTCTGTATCCTTCAGTGCTTGGGTCTGAGTAAATCATTCCAAGTCTTCTGTAGTCCCAGTAAAGGGAACACTGCCTCCTATCTGTCAGAAGTTTCTAAAGATGAGACCGCATTCGGTTTGCCAAATCTCGTCACTTCTGAAATAAATGGCATCTTGCATTTTCTGGTACAGAATGTCTGGCTACAAATGAAACTGTTAAACAGTACTGCAAAACACACTACGAAATGCTATTCACAAATCTACTTCCGGAGTTAACGCCTCTCCTATCTTTCTCTGTACTGAAATCTCCTCCTGAGTGTAGTCTCTGTACACACGTAAGTGTACATTTTAGTAGTAAATGTGAAAGAGGCAAAGGGTAGGGGCTGGAAAATGGAGAATACTTATTACTAAAGAAGAGAGGGATAGGGAGGAGTAAGGAAGGACCAGGGGACAGTTTAGAGTGGGGTGTCTACCCACCCACAAAAGAGTAAACCCAGTACTATTGACAAACTGTACTTCTGAAGCTACTAAAGCCTAAAAGGGACCCTAAACAGTAGTCAAGTACTCCAGTTCAGAGCTGGATTAAGTCTAGCACTAGACATGGCCAACCGCTGGTGATGTTGCAACCCCCTCCATAGAAATCAATGGAGTTAGGGACTTAAACCCATATACATATGAAATTAATTTGCATAGTTACAAATATAAATAAATATAATTTAATGTTAAGACATATAGAAATAGTACATATTTTAATGTAATTATAAAATATGTAATATTTTTTTGCATTTAAAAATTAATGTAACAATAAATGTTCAATTTGAATAATTAAGGCATAATAAAAACAATGCTACATTTGTAACTTGAGAAAAAAATTCTAATGTAATTTAATATATTTTTAATTATCACATTTTAATTCAATATTTAGTTGGCAGTGGTTTCACATCTTTTCGTTAGTTCTACATCTAAAAGTGATATATAACATTAATTTACAATTTTAACAAACTTCTCCAAGTGCTATAGTTTGTGTTTTTTGTTTTTTTCTACTTTTACTTTCCCTACACTTTACCATAGGGTGACTCCGCTCTGCGGCTGGGTCCGATATCTCCTTGTGGCCGAAATCACCTCATAGAAAAGAATAAGGAAAAAGTTTGTTAAAATATTTTACAGTTAAATAGTAATGTTAATTAATGTTTTATATTTATGTGAAATGTAGAAATAATAAAATAATGCTGTGGCACTAATTAAGTTTGAAAGACATCTTTCAATAATGTAATTATATGAAATTTCACTATAATGTTTATCACGTTTAAATTACAAAATACATTTTCAACTAGAATAAAAAAGTATGCATCTGAAAGAAACCAGCCAGCGCAGATCCAGAGATAGCATTACCTCTAGTCATTTTTTGACTGTCTTTTTTTGACTTTTGTCGACTTCTTCTTTTTTGAGTCGTTTGACTCCTGGTGCACAGGGATGTCACATCGGCGGACCAGATTCAAGCCTTGTGGCGACTGCCACAAGCTGATGTCGGTGACAGACCCACATCTAGTGTGCCTCTGGTGTCTGGAACGCAACCACGACCCGAAGTCGTGTCCGACTGTCAGGCCATGGCCCCGAAGTCTTTGCAGGAGCAATCCCGAAAGTTTCTGGAGGCCCGGCAGTCAGCTTTGCGCTGCTCGAGGTCCCGGTCGAGAGGGAGGTCGCGGGACTGGTCGCGGAGCCAACACTCCTCGTCGAAGTCTTCGTCTTTTGGTAAGTCGAAGCACAAAAAGGAGGCGAAGAAGCAATGTTGCTCTTCGCGTTCTCCCCGTCCGTTGGCTGACGCGACACAGGATGCGGAAGGTAGTCGTCCGGCTCTGCTCGTGGAGCCTGTTGTGTTGGCTCCAAGCCTCTCTCCGTTTCCGGGAGCCGTAGCGACGAAGCCCTCTACTCCATCTTTGGGCAGCCCAACTCCGCCTACGGGACCTACGTGCCTACGGGACCCTCGGACTTGGCCTTCAATGCCGGCGGCTTCAGCCCTGGCACCCCAGGGCCCCCAGGGATCCAGGCCTGGATCCGGATCGGCGCGGGTCGACCTTACAACACCTCCTCTGGCGTCAAATCCATTGACAACCCCTCCGCCCCTTCCGACGCCGACCCCCTCCTCCCCCTCGACGTGGACACTGAGCCGGACTGGCGCCGACCGATACTTTTGTACACTTGTTCTACCCTGGTGTTTCCTATCGCCCTGAGTGGCAACCTGAGGAGGACTGGGAGGGGTCTGTGGACCCTCTGGCAGACCAGTGGGAAGAACTGGACTGGAGAGAGGACTTGGGTGAGGCCAGTGGTCTGGACACTTCTCCAGACCTTGGCATGCTTTCTCCCCCTACCGTGGCTATGGTGGAGGGTGCATCATAAGCAATGGTGTTGCGTAGGGTGGCTGAGGCCTTAAACTTTGAGCTTCCTACGGTGGCGGTCAGGACTAACCTCCTGACTGAGGTGCTTCAAAAGGCAGCTACCTCTTCGGAGCCCCTGCTGCCATTCAATGAGGCCCTCACGGACATCCTTCTGGGAACTTGGTCGAAGCCCAGCACAGGGGCCCTTCTGGATAGGATGATTGCCCAACGCCACCGCCCGACCCCAGGCAACCCCATTTTCCTCTCCCAACACCCTTCCCACGAGAGCTTGGTGGTCCAAGCCTCTACTTACAAGGGCGCCTCCCCTACCGCTCCACCTGATAGTGAATCCAAGAAGCTGGATCAGCTTGCAAAGAAGATGTTTTCTTCTGCCACTTAGAACTGCGGTCGGTGGACACTGCATGTCTCTTGGGCCGTTACACCCACGGTCGCGCAGGTGCTGCCACAGTGCCCGGAGGAGGCCCGGGCCATTCTCTCTCGTGCAGTTGCTGAGGGTAGAGATGCAGCGAAGTTCACCATATGATGTGGGCTGGACACCGCGGACTCGTTAGGCAGGACGATTTCAACATCGGCAGCCCTGAGACGCTGGCTGAGGTCCACTGGCTTTTCGGGCGATGACCAATCGACTCTTTTGGACATGCCCTTTAATGGCCGTCGCTTGTTTGGTGACAAAGCACACAACGCGCTCGAGCGCTTTAAGGATTCTAGGGCTACGGCCAGATCCTTGGGACTTGCCACCAGCTCTCACCCCACGCAGTCTGCTTTTTGCTCCTTTCGTGGCTAAGGAAGGGGTGCCCCACCACGTTCCACCCAGAGCCACAGGCCTGCGCACACTGTTCAGCATCTGCGCAGCCAGGGACGTGGGACCCAGCGTCCACCAGTGCCCCCTCTGCAGCAGCCTCCAAAACTTCCTAGTTCGACCCTCCAGGTCCACCAGTTGCCAGTGGGCAGCAGGATTCTCCATCACCTCCCCCACTGGCAGAACATCACGTTGGACAGGTGGGTTTTGCAGATAGTCCGAAGGAGGATCACTTGGTCCTTCTCCGCCAGGAAAATATGGCTCTCTTGGCCAATTGAGCCATCAAGCGCATCTCTGTGCCAGAAGTAGGTCGTGGTTGCTACTCTCACTACTTTCTGGTGCCCAAGAAGGACAAAGGCCTGCGTCCTATCTTGGATCTCAGGGATGTCAACCGCTTCCTCCGGAAGGAGAAGTTCAAGATGTTGACATTGGCTCAGGTTCTGTCTGCTCTCGACCCTGGAGACTGGAGGTTCCAGTGGACTTGCAGGACGCCTATTTCTACATCCCCGTCCTTCCGGCCCACAGGCATTACCTACCGTTCATGCTGGTCCACGAGCATTTTCAGTTTACCGTGTTCCCCTTTGGCCTTACCAGCGCCCCTCGGGTGTTCACGAAAGTGATGGCGTTGGTTGCAGCTCATCTGCACAGATCAGTTGTTCCAGTCTTCCCCTATCTCGACGACCCGCTGTTAAAGGCGGGCTCGCCCCAGGCTGTCGTCTCCCTCCTCCAGACTACGGCTGACCTCCTGCATTCGCTGGTGTTCACTTTGAGCGTGCCGAAGTCACACCTGATTCCCTCTCAGAAGCTCCTTTTCATCGGGACAGTTCTGGACACCACGCAGTTTTAGGCTTATCCTCCCGAACAGCGAGTCCGGGATATTCGGGCTATGATTCCAATCTTTCAGCCTCTATCCCGGGTTTCGGTCAGAATGACCCTGAGGCTTTTGGGCCTCATGGCCTCCTGCATCCTGCTGGTGGATCATGCCTGGTGGCATATGCGGACTGTGGAGTGGGACCCAAAGTTCCAGTGGACAGAGCATCAGGAAAACCTTTCAGATCGCGGATGGCACTGCACACCAATTGCAGTGGTGACTAACGAACCAGGATTGGGTCAACGGCAGATCCCTCTCCCTTCCCCAACCAGAGTTCACAGTGGTGACAGATGCGCCACTCCTGGGATGGGGCGGCCCCATGGGTGAGGCGTAGATCAGAGGCCTCTGGCAGAGTCCGAGCTCCACATCAACCTTCTGGAGCTCCGGGCGATTCGTCTTGCACTGAAAGCATTCCTTCCTTCTGTCAAAGGAAGAGTAGTGCAGGTGTTTACGAACAACACCACCGCCATGTGGTACTGCAACAAACAGGGCAGGGCTGGGTCGTGGACCCTCTGTTAAGAGGCTCTCTGCCTTTGGTCATGGCTGGAACATCAGGGTCATATCCCTGGTGGTTCAACACCTGGTAGGTTCGCTGAACGCCAGGGCGGACGAACTCAGCCGCATGTGCATGTTGGATCACGAATGGCGTCTTCACTCGGAGGGGGTGCAAGGTCTTTTTCAGCAGTGGGGAGAGCCTTGGTTAGAGCTATTTGCCACCGAAGAGAACGCGCAATGTCAGCAGTTCTGCACTTTGGAATTTCCAAGGCGGCACTCATTAGGCAACGCTTTACGTTGCGAGTGGAGATGCGGTCTTCTATACGTCTTTCCGCCTATACCACTTCTGCCCAGAGTGCTGAAGAAGATCAAGTGCGACCGGGCTCAAGTCATTCTTGTGGCTCCGGACTGGGCACGAAGAGTCTGGTATCCCGAGCTCTTGAACTTGGCCATCGATCCTCCGATCAGACTGCCTCTTCGGGAGGATCTTCTGTCGCAGCAGCAGGGGACGGTCCTTCACCCAAACCTGTCCAGCCTCCACCTCTTTGCGTGGACATTGACCGGCGACAGTTGACAGCTTTCGTCCTTCCTCCCGAAGTCTGTAACTTTATCTTGGCAGCCAGGCGTCCCTCCACCAAAACGGTATACGCCTGTAGATGGAACAAATTTGTGGCATGATGCACAGCAAAGGCTGCGGATCCCCTTTCTGCCCCTCTTTCAGAGGTTCTCCTTTTCATTCTGTCTTTGGCCTAGCATGGCTTTGCTCTGGGCACTCTTAAAGGCTATCTTTCGGCCATTGCGGCCTTTTTTCGCCTTCCTGATCAGTCTTCTCTTTTCTAGTCCCCTATTGTAAAAATCTTTCTTAAGGGTATTACTCACCCGTTTCCTCCTATTCCTTTTTAATGCCCCAGTGGGACTTGACCATTGTTCTGACTTACCTTATGTGCGCCCCTTTCGAAACGCTACATAAATGTCCTCTCAGACTTTTGACCCTCAAACCTGCCTTTCTGGTTGCCATCACCTCTGCTTGCCGGGTGAGTGAGCTTTAGGCTCTTTCTTCTAAGCTCCCTTTCCTGGCTGTTGATCCGGACAAGGCCTTAATGAAAATACCATGCCCGACCCTGAACCCTAAAACTTGATGCCGGCGCAAGACCCCTGGCCCTTAAAAGAAAGCCATAAAAGCGGACCCCTAGTACAACTTCCCCTCCCCTGGCTCCTTGCCCTTAAAAAAACACCCGGTTCCAGCCCTGAGCCCTAAACTTTCACCCCAGTACATTCCTCCCCAGCCCTCAGCCTTGAGAGCTGAAACTGGCCCCTGGCTCTAGCCCCCCCCCCCCCTCAAACTGGCTCCCTGCCCTAAAAAAACAGCCCTAAACACGGACACGCCGCAGCACCATCCCTGAAAACCCCACCTGCCCCACGCCCTCCTGTGCACTCCCTCATTCCTCCGTGGGGATGTGCCTTTTCTACGAGCCAGACGCGCAGGTTTTTTTTACCCCCTTAAGCAGAAGCCGGGTCTCATCTTCTTCTACGACGCTGGTAGCCTGTACCACGCCAGTGCCCTAACTCCCATTACCATGCATATGCCATTACCACTAGTACCTTGCATATGCCCTTACCACCAGTACCAGGCATATGCCCTTACCGTTCATACTTTGACAATGTAATTGGTTGTCAGGGCATGCGTGGTAAAAGGCATATGCATCGTAAAAGCTATGCGTGGTAACGGTAAACACGTGACAACCACTTGGTAAAGGTTATGTGTGGTAACAGCCGACTGTAATAGCTGTTTCCCGACCTGAAGTCTCAGTGGGCACAGCATGAGGGTAATCTATTGGATTATATGCAGATTTCAGAGGAGACTGCAAAAGAGCTGTAGTAGTGGCTACTGGACCATGATTGGGTCAGCAGCAGATACCTATTGTTACCCTACCCAGAGCTGACTGATGACGGATGCATGACTGCTGTGTTGGGGAAGCCATTTGAGAGAGGAAAGAGATTAGAAGCCTTTGCTCTCCAGCGGAAGCTCAAATTCACATCAATTTGTAGAAGTTGAGGGTGGTTCGCTTCGCATTGAAAGCCTTTCTGCCCACCATCAGAGGAAGGTTAGTGTAGGTGTTTACAGACAACACTACTGCCTTGTGGTACTGCAACAAACAGGGTGAAGCAGGGTTTTGAGTTCTTTGTCAGGAGGCTCTACACCTCTGAAAGTGGTTCACCCTCCAGGGAATTTCTTTGGTGGTGAACCGCCTGGTGGGACCTCTAAGCGTTAGCGCGGACGAACTCGGCGCTGACGCTTAGCTGACCACGATTCACAGCTACTGCTGTAGGTGGTGCAGAACGTCTTCCATCAATGGGGAGAACTGTGGCTCGATCTTTTTGCCAGTGCCGAGAACATGCAATGCCAAGAAGACTTTCTCAGATAAATTGGTGTTGTGGACCTGACATTCCTTTCTGCTGAATGTGGTAACCAATTTAATTTCTGACAAGTTATCACTCTCCTGGCATTCTTTGCTTCATCTCATCCCTCCATTCCATCCATCGTTTGGACCTTAAGAGGGCCCTAAAGAACATTTGGTGGACTATCAGCTCTTTTGGGATTGTCTTGGTCGAAGAAGGGCAAACAGTGGAAAAATTGACAATCTCCCCTTTAGATCGTTCTCTTCATCAAGATCTGCTACACACTGGCTAAGAAGCAGCATCCAGAAGGCTTATAGGCTCATTCCATCTGAAAAAAAGGTTGCTTCAACTGCACTTGTGCGTGGTATGCCAGCCTTAGATATCTGCCAAGTGGCTATGTCTGTATCAGTTCACATGTTTACTGCCCTCCTTGGGAGACGTGCAGACAACTCCCAGGAAAGGAGAAAATAGCAGCCCGCGTTGAAGATAAGTGTTACCTCTCTCTGACAGGAAGTCACATGGTTGTTTGCCCAAAAGGAAAGCTTGAAAGGAGAAGCCACCTCTGAAGGGCAAATGGTAAACACTTGGGAGAGGGGCTGCTCCATTGTTTAGGTAGACTGGCTGGCACTCTGGAAGTTGAGAGGAAGCCAGTTGCTAAATTGGTTTTCAGGGACATGTAGCCTACTTGGTAGCCATACCTCTGGGTTGAGCTAGGGAGCTCTACATGCCAAGAGAAAGTTTCTGCCATGTTGGAAATGGGCAGAATGGAGAATTCTGGGGCAGCCAGTTGCCAAACTTTTCAGGAAGT
This sequence comes from Triturus cristatus, assembly GCF_964204655.1. Taxonomy (NCBI): domain Eukaryota; kingdom Metazoa; phylum Chordata; class Amphibia; order Caudata; family Salamandridae; genus Triturus; species Triturus cristatus. The sequence continues at coordinate 115,894,954 of NC_140589.1, forward strand.
GTTGATCAGGAGTTAGGGAACCTAGTAGCCCATTGGCTACCGCGTCTACCAGGAGGGGATTTTCTGGGTATAAAAAGGGCAGCCAGCTCTCCAATCTTAACAGATTTGAGAAGAGGACTGGAAGAGGACTACCCTGCTGCACCACTTACCCAGCGAAGAGAGGCTGCACCGATATGGGCTGCACCTGCTGAATCTGATGGCTAGCAAAGGAGAAGGGACTGTGATTGCTTGTAGAGACGTTGTTTCCCAAGCCAAGTTGAAGCAAAAGACTCCAGCCTCCTGTTTGCAGCACAGAGCCACAACAGGTGAAGAAGCCTGCTGGGGACGAGTTGGTAGCCCAGATCTTCTCATTCTCGCTTCTACTTGCCGTGCAGCACTAAGGACCTGGAACCAATGCTCAAAGTTGCACCCAAGTCTGCTGTACGTGCGAGAGTCGGAGCTCAGCTTAGTCACTCAGAACACAAATTACTGCAAAGGAAGGAATTGCCCTTGACCGTGATATTGGATGACTGATAGCCCAGTTGCGATTGGACTTCCACAAGGACCTGGAACGCCTAACCCAGCCATGGACCGAGGTGTAGCCACGTGAAGATCCTTGTTTACCGCATTGCATCCTTGAGCATCTTCAGCATCCTTGAGCCCTTGCATCAGGACCACTTCCATAGGATTCTATAGCAAGGAGATAAACGTACCTAGAATTAACTGAACACTGCTTCTTCTTCTGAGGTAACTGGCTCCCTGCTGGAGGTGGTCGCCTAGAGTGACTTAAGTAACCGCATGGATACTTGACCAAGTTTTTCTTGGAAAGGTTTTTGTCATATTTGTTGATTTTGCCAATGCTTGTTCGGGGTTAAGTAAAAAATCCCATATTTTCTATACCTTGTAATTGCTCTATCTCCGGAACCCTGAGATGAATCTTTTTCGCTTTGGTGTCTAAAAATACTTAAAAATACAATATCCTTTTTATAAATTGGTGTCAGATTTGTTGAGTGTCTTGTGTATTTCTCCTGCAATTGTTTTGACTGCTTAGAGCCACAGCTACCCAGGGTTGGTCTAAGGGTTTTACAAATGAAGTCTACTGGACCTAAAAGGGTTGGTATGTGCATTACACTGTGAGGTCGCACAAGCATGCCATATAATACACCACTTACTACAGTATTGGAACTTTCATAGATTCACATGCTTGAATCATTCCCCGTCATCATGATGGGAGCCCCTGGTACTTAAAATAGTAGTAGTAGAAGACTTAAATAGTCATAATACACTAATAGGTATAGACCAAAGAAGGCCTAGGCCTCTTAGTTTAATAACCTATCCAAGTCCTTATAAAGAAAAGGACCACATTTTTGCCTCAACCAATCAGCACTAATCACCCTCTAGAACACTCCTGAAGGAAGCTCAGAACCTCAGAGTTTCTACCGCACGTTGTGCTAGGGAGTCTCCTCTGAGCTCTGCTCAGTTTTTCTCATCAAGAAAAGAGAAATATGATAGAGACATCTAGCCGCAGATTCCTTAACATATAATATCCCCACACTTCAGACTGGATCCGGAAAACGTTTTGCAGCAGCGCCTCTGCACGCCGGGGGATGGTGCCGCATGGCTCTGCCCTGACGTCGTCCACAGACGTGACGTCAGCGAAGCCATGTAAGTCCCTCCCGGGACGCTGATGTCAGTTTTTCTTCTTTTCCGCGTCCCAACACAGATCCAGGAAAACCAGTGGTTCCTTTGGCCTGTTTTTCAGGCCTTCTCAATGCCTTCGGCGTCACGGAACAGTGTGCGATGCCTTCGGGCTTCAAAACATGTGAGACCTGTACACGGCAGATGTCTGTTACGGATCCGCATGTGATATGTATGTGGTGCCTGGTGACGCCTGTTGGCAGATGAAACCGAAGTCCCTGAGGGAGCGTCGTATGAAGCTGCTGACTGCCCGATGTCTGGCCCTGCGCCTTCACGCTGCCGATCTCCTTCTCGGGATTGGGGCCCGGTCACAGAGTCGTTCCCGTAGACGTCGTTCGGAGACCGGTAAGCACAAGCATACGTCACGGAGGTCGTCCTCCCGTAAACATGACGATGGGGCCCGCTGCTCTCGGTCTTTGCCAGGCACAGGCGCACATGAATCGGCTCCCCCATACCCACCCTTCCCGGGTGTCGGGGGTGACTCGGACCCAGATGGAAGCCTATTCGAAGGCTCTCCAGTCTTTCTTTGGGTCTGCCCCTCTCCCTGGTGGCCCTTCGGGTACCACAGAGGGGGTAGGCACTCATGTTGGGTCTTCGCCGGCAGATTCGTCCTTGGCGCCGGCTGCATGCCCCATGCTGACTTGCATCGCCTACTTCTTGATGGCCGGGACATAGCACATTTTTCTATTCAATCGGTCATGGACGCTACTGACTCTGTGGGTTGGGCGATGACCCGGTCAGTTGCCCTGCGTTGTCATGCTTGGCTGCGTGATGGGCATTTGCCCGACAATGTTCGGGAGAGTCTTCGGGATCTGCCATTCAATGGCATGGGCCTTTAAGACTGTCATTCTGATTCAGCGGTCACCCGCCTCATGTCTGGTCTCCCGTGTATTTCTGGCCCTTGCGGACTGACTTGCTAGTCCTTGTGGACTTTCTTTTTCATACGATGTATGCTTTGTGTTCCTTTTCTTATGCATAAGCAGCGTTGCCTTGCTTGTTTTGGACCCTGGGTTCATGAGGCTATACCCAGATGGTCTATGCGGCTACTCCGCCATGTTTGCCTTTGTTTAGTACGGCTGGTCAGCTGGTTCTGCCTTTCTTTCAGTCCTCTGTCTGTAGGCTTGTCTAAGGAGGAGCCCCCTTGCCGGGGTTGTGACTTACCCTATGTGGGGTATTTGCTGGATATTGTATAGCTGCCTTCCTACACAGAAGGCTTGGTAAGCTCCTGTGGAGTCTTCTTCACAGAGGTTCTTCTGTGGATCAGTCTGTCCTCTCTTTCTGCTGTTATGCGACCTACAGGTTGGCGTCGCTCTATTGCACTTCAGTTGGGGTCTACGATTAGTCCGTAGTACTTCAATGCATCTGTAGAGGCTCGCTGCCGCAAGGTTTCTGTCTCTCCTGCCTCTCCCAGTGGTGTTTTCAGCTTCGCTGTGCTCCTCTTTGTCGATGTTGGTTGCTCTTCTTTTCGCCAGCCACTACCCCTTTGGCCACCTTGTTCTGTTCCGTTACGGTGCAGTTCTTCTGTGGCTGACGCCCTGCCATCGTATGGCGCCAGGGCAAAGCGGCTCCAGATACGCAAAGCTGCGTGGCATGACTCTTGAGCGTCGTCGCCGGGATGGGTAGTGCTTTCTCGTGCTTCTGCTCTGTCTAGACTTGTCTATAGGCGGTGGTGTCTTCGCCACGTACGTAGAGTTTTCCTATTTCCCTGCTGCTTTCCGTGCAGGTGTTTTTTCCAGGCTTCTACTTAGGGTTCCTGCGGTAACGCTCTCAGTGGAAGTGTTCTCTGCAGGATACTCTCTGTCTTCGGTGGTCTTGTCTGTACATCTCTATACCATTACGTTAGTACTAACTGTTTCCACCTACGTGTGCTGCTCCATGTCCTTGTCTGTCTCGCGGGGGATCGTGGCTCCTCCCAGATGAGTGGCTGATGTCGCTTACTGATCTTGACATTGTTCTGTCCGACTCTGCTTCAACATGACTGTTGGTACCTATGGCGTATCCTTGTATTGTTTTATGCCACGCATCCTTCTTAGATGTGTACTTTTCTTAATATATATCTGCTCTATGCTATTCACACAGCAGGGGTCAAGCATGCAAGGTTTCCTTGCTGCGGTGTCTATGGTCTTCGCCCCGGTCTGCTCATGGTGCGAGCCTTGTGTGTGTGTGTCAGGCTTGCCAGGGCTCCCTTTCTGCCGGTTGCCTACCTGGTGATGTGTCCTTCGCATTTGGGCTGTTCACGCTACCCTACATTGGGATTCCCCTATTTTTGGTGTGGTTCTGGCGTACACACTGTATGCTTATGTGTGTTCCTCTCTTCCACATGCATATCTCTTATTGTGGTCCTGTTCTGGGTGCCTCTGATTGTTGCTGTCCCCTCTCTCACATGTCTTTTGTGAAGGAGCGTTTGCGTACTGGCGTGTCTTGTGTCTCTGGTAATGCCGGCACTCACTGGCCATGGGTAGGCATCCTGCCAATGCTGCTCCACGTATCTTACCTGGTACAAGTTCAACAGTGCCTTTTCCACTGTTGTGCATGCTCGAACGGTATGCTCTGACTTTGTCATACCGTCTTGTCCTCTTTCTAGGTCTTGCTTCTTGTAGACACATCGGACCCTAGGTTCAGTAACTCTTCTTTTACAAAGCTCTGAACTCTCACTTTCGCACTGGCATTCTGGCTCTGTGCTTTCTCTCTCTCAACCCTGTATACACCTAGGGGTTTTCGTGCTGCTCTTTTACGGATTGTAGTGCCTTTACCTCCCATTGTTTTCCGCTCTTTTCAGAGCTTCATGGTCTGGTGTTGGCTGCGCAGGCATTGCTGTCCCCACTGTGTTTAGTCACTTTGTTGACGACTAAGTTCTCTCTGGAATTTAGTGGGGTTCAGTCGCAGACCCACCTCTTCAATGGGTATCTATTCTAAGTTAAGGAATCTGCGACTAGATGTCTCTATCAGATGAACGACTTACTTACCCTTGGTAACGATGTATCTGGTAGAGACACAGTCTAGCCGCAGATTCCTTAACGCCCGCCCATCCTCCCCGCTCTATGAGGACCTTTTCAGGTTGGGCTTTCTGCACTCGCCTCCATCCGGGTGGCTTGTCTTCCTGCGGGGTAACATCTTTCACTTCCATCCTCGGCAGGATGCTTCATTCTGTTTTACTTGTTCTACTCCACCCATTCTCGTGATTAGGCGTCATGTGTCCTTTTACATCCCTACGCCCTGGGTCGTCCAGTGTGGGGCCTACTTATGTTCTTCTTCCCTCCCTCCCACTTCTCCATTGCTTTGGGGCCTCTTGACTCCCCTGCAGTCTATTGGTTTGGGGTCTATTTGGCTGTGCCTCAGTCTATAGATCTCTTACAGGGGATACAACATCCCTTGGTGGTGTTGACTTGTGGTGGATTGTCATTACTCATGTGTTCCGGACTTGTTGCACTTCACAGTTATACATTGTGGTTGCAGACTTTCTGTCGTCTGCCATGATGTTTTTTCACATGTTATTTTGCCTACGGGGAGGGTTTAGCCTTCGCCTTAGCGGGGTAGCTTCTCAGAGCGGTGCTCTGCTCTTTCCCTTTAATAATTTTCAGTATACAGTGCCAGGCACTGTCATTTATGGTGATGTTTATCACCATTCGATTTCTTTTGGTTTTTGTTTCACTGATTTTTCATCTTTTTTGCACACACTGTTCCCATACTTTCACAGTTTTTGGTGGGGGCTCTGCGTTGTGGAGCTGAAAAGTTTCTACGAAGAAAACTGACGTCAGCGCGACGGGAGGGTCTTATATGGCTTCGCTGACGTCACGTCTTTGGACTACGTCAGGGCGGAGCCATACGGCACCATCCCCCGGCGCGCAGAGGTGCTGCTGCAAAAAAGTTTTCCGGATCCAGTCTGACGCCTGGGGATATTCTAAGTTAAGGAATCTGCGGCTAGTCTGTGTCTCTACCAGATACATCGTTACCGAAGGTAAGTAACTCGTTCTTTTGGACTCCTTCAACAGGAATGTACAATTTTATATATATTTATTAATATCAGTTTCCTGCTTTTGTGGGTCCCAGTATATTTGGACTATGTCTGACAAGACTAAGAAGGCTCTCTTCAGAGAATGTGCCACTTGCCTGAAGAAAAAACTTTGTGGATGATCCCCAAAAGAATTGCATTTACTGCCTATATCCATCTCATAAGGCGTCTGAATGCAAAATTTGCCATACTTTTTCTAAAAAAACCCTTAGAGACAGAGAAGGACGTCTTCTCATCTGGCATTAAAAACTAGATCAGACCCTGTGTCACACTCCGAGAGTGACCTGTCTACATCTACAAAAGCCTCTTCAAAAAGGGCAAGAGAGTCATCAAAGTCTGATACAGAACCTTCTAAAAAGTGCGCCAAGAAGTCTTCTCATGAGTCTTCCTCTGAGCGCAAAGGATCTCATTATAAAAGAACAGCCACGGACTGTGACTGAACCAAAAACACCACCTACAGAACTTAAACTGACTTTCAAAAAACCTACTTCTGAAATTCTGTCAGGAAGTTTTCAGTCAGTAAAGAAAAGTACTTCAGCGCCGTTGACGACAAGAGGATGCATTTCTGGCACGTTGACTACATGTTCTATGGCTATTTCATCATCGACGACGGCCTTTACATTGTCGACGTGTGGTCAAGTTTCATCAACCATCTCCTTTATATCTCACATGGAGGCTTACACACCGTCGACAAAGTTCTTGTCGTCGAAACTGACTACATCGTCGAAGAAGATACCGTTGACTGGATCATCGTCGACTTCGCCACCATCAACGGAAAAGTCGACGAGTGTCACGGGTCGGCGAGGTCATCATCGTCGACGAGTGTTCTACAGTCGTCGAATACATTACCACCGAAGAAATTGAAGTCACCAGCATCGATGAAGTCTCTACCATCGACGACCCTTCAGGCGTCGACGAAGTCCCCTCCGCCAACAAAGTCATCGTCGTCCACAACATCGCCTACGGGAAGTACAGTCAAGGTTGTAGAAGTGAAGATGCCGTCGTCGACACATCCGTTACGCAATCATCAACGAAGATTGCATCTTTGAAACTCACTCCGCCAAAAAAGATTCTGGCATCAGAAATCCCGCCTGAACACACCTCACCCAGCAGAATTACTCCTCTCTTACCCGCACACCTTTTGGAGGAGGGAGATTCTGAGGAAGGGGATGAAGATGACGTTCCCTTTGGGGTAACATATATCCCTTCAGAATTACACGTAAAGTGCCAACCAGACGATGATGAGGAAGAACAGCATTACTATGGTCAAACATATTTTACCCAGCATGAACAACATCATCAGTACCATGAGGAAATGGTCACAATGCCGTCTGCATTATTGAATGATTTGCAGTTTATGCTGCAAGACTACAGACAGCGCTTCCCGCCTTTGGATCTGCCTATTATGCCTCCTCCTCCTCAGGTGACATCGCCAGTGAGAGTTAGAGCTCCTACAGTCCTTTCAGTGCCGAATACTCCTCAATCTCTTCCTCTTCAGAAACCAGTTTCTTCTGACGAGGAAGCGGAACTTCAAGATACTGCTTCTGAATGGGATGACTACAGGATGTCTTCACCAGCCTCACCTGTTCCTCCACCGGTAGATTCCCCACCTGAGGATATTGGGGGATTTCACAATCTGTTGGAGCGTGCTGCGAAAAGGTTTACTATTCCAATGCCTTCCAAACAGGTGGACTGCTTTCTATATGACTTTAAGGAATCTTTTCGTAAGTCATTGAGGTCTATTCCCATAATTGATTATATTTGGGAGGAAGGGGTTAGAATTATGAAGCATCTGTGCCGGCGATACTCCCACATCGAGATAAAAAGTATAAAACGACTGAGGACGCCCCAGCGTGCCTCACAGGACACCCAAAACCGGAGTCAGTAGTAATGTAGGCCGCTCAGTGCTGCCCTACAGTACCCCTTTCTGCGCCTCCGGACAAAGATGGCAGACACTTAAATTCTATTGGGAAATGATTCTCATCAATGTCAGGTCTCACAGTAAAGGCAGCGAATTCCTTGGCAATATTAGGGCGTTACGATCGCCAAATGTGGTCGAACATTGCTTCATATATTGATCAATTGCCGGAAGATGTTAAAGAGGAGGATAAAAAGATATTGCATGAAGGGGAAAGAACATCAAACGAGATTATAGACTCACGATAGATGTTGCTGTAACAGGATTCAGACAATTAGCTGGTTCAGCAGTCCTAAGGCGACAGGGCTGGCTGAAGGCCACCTCCTTTCACCCTGAGGTCCAGAACAAGCTATTGGACCTTCCATACGATGGAGAGGCTCTTTTGGCAGCCATGAAGAGGATTCCCTAAAAACCATCAAGGCAGACACGGACACTGCCAAGTCTTTGGGGACACTGCAGTCCTGGAAAACGCCCTTTCGGTGATCAAAGGGTAGAGGTCAACCTTCCTATAGAGGGGGTTACCAGCAATATCATTACCCAGCGTATTCTTCCACGTCATAGTCATACAGACTTCAGTTCCAACAAAGACAACCGCCTCAGACATCCTATGTCAGAGCAAAGATGTCAAGGGCTGGTAGGGATACTAGCTGCCGCCAATGATGCATCTCCAGCTCTGGCTCCAAGCCAATCATTTCAATCTCGTCCTACCCGTCTGGGAGGCAACATATCACACGTCCTTCCCCAGTGGCAAGCTATTACTACGGACCAATGAGTTCTGCGCCTAGTTCAATTTTGACACACTCTAGAATTTACTCAAACACCGCCTACAACTCCCCCACAAGCCTCCCACCACAAACATCTCTAGGCTCTTCAACAGTAGATAAAGATCATGCTGTACAAAGGGGCGATAGAGAAAGTACCATTCTCAAGCAGGGGCACAGGTTTCTACTCCCGTATCTTCTTAATCAAAAAAGTTAAGACAGTGGAGACCAATTATGGACCTTCGAAATCTCAATCTATATGTGAAATGACAATCTTTCAGAATCATAACATTACAAGAAGTACTAAAGCTCCTGAACCAGCACAATTTCATGACAACATTAGACATCCAAGACGCCTATTTCCATGTACCTATTCACCCAAAACACAGAGGGTACCTAAGATTTGAGATAGCCGGATGTCACTACCAGTTCAGAGTGCTCCCATTTGGTCTCAAATCGGTGCCCAGGATTTTTATAAAGTGTCTCGCTCCGATTGCAGCATTTCTCAGAGAGTGGAATCATCAGTTCTTCCCATATCTGGATGACTGGCTTAACAAATCCCCGTCTGAGTGAGAAGCGAAAAAGTCCACAGAGGCCTGCACAGATCTTTTCAGAAGCTTGGGTCTCTCTATAAATCAGCAAAAATCCAATCAGAATCCGTCACAAAAGATTGTCTTCTTCGGAGCGATACTGGACCCAGTCTGTTTAACAGCATGCCCAGCAGAGGAACGCCAGCAGCGATTCCTTGTTCTGGAAAAGTCCCTCAAAAGAAAAAAGTCACTTTCAGTCCGACTTTTCAAATCACTTTTAGGGATGATGTTGTCGTGCATACCACTGATTCCGTTTTGTCATCTCAGGATGTCAGCAGGGATGTCCTTGCATCAGGAGGCCACACCATTAGTGGTCACAACAGATGTGTCCTTAGAGGGATGGGGAGCTTACCTACAAGAACTCCAAGTAAGCGGAAAATGGCATCAAGCTCAAACTCAATCACATATAAATTTGTTAGTTGAAAGCTGTGTATCTGGCCCTCCAGGCGTTTCTGCCCAGGATACAGTATTCACCAGTGAAAATACCACAATGATGCACTACGTAAACAAGCAAGGGGGCACAAAATCTCGCCTTCTCTCATAGGAAGCCCAAAAGTTGTGGGAATGGGCTATAGACCACGGGATCTGCCTTCGAGCGGAAGATGTTCCAGGGCGGCAGAACATGACTGCAGACACGTTAAGCAGACTGACATCATTGTGTCACAAATGGGAGCTGCACCACCAGACCCTGAAGAACGTATTCCTGCACTGGGGCACACCGACCTTGAACCTATTTGCAACTCCCCAGACCATCAAATGCCGATACTATGCAAGTTGGCATCCCCAACAGGGATCATGAGGGAATGCCTTTTCAATTGCATGGTCTAGCATGTTTGCTTACGCTTTTCCTCCCATTCCTCTTCTTCCAAGAGTCCTGAGAAATATGAAAGTCGAGCCATGCAAACTGATCCTCATCGCTCCGGCATGGCCACGTCAAAACTGGTACACGGAAATGCTTCTCCTGTCGCAAGTCCCACACTTCAAACTTTCAGGTATTCCAGATCTCCTGATTATGAACCAGGGCCAGAGACTACACCCGTTTAACAGCCTGCATTTATCAGCTTGGCTCCTGAATACAATAAATTCAGACATTTGAACATTTCTAGTGAATGCCGCAATACCCTAACCAAAGCAACTGTGACTATATAGTGCAGGGGACCTGGTGGTGCGTGTGAGCGGGGGAAAGAAGGGCCCCGTGAAGGTGAGTGGAGTCTAGGTGCAGATTGTGAAACCAGACTGTAATGGATCAGGCCATGCAAGCCAATCAATAGAAACCTCACGAGCTTGGATAAGGCAATGTTTGGAAAGGGTGAATTCCTAGGATGGACATGTGGGAATGTGAAAACCACGTGCAGTACACTGGTGTGATGTGCAGCAATATCAGTGTATGACTTGCACCGGCAGATAGCAAACGCCTACCTGTTATGATACGTGTAAGGTTTACACCTAAGATACATAAGAGGAAAGAGACAATGATCAGCAAACATGCTCCATGGGTAAGTGGGCATGTTGATAAGACTATGTATTTTCTACAGGTAGAGGAAAGACATATTCCTGGTCACCTTGAAACCGGTGGTAATTCCGACCCGGTAGGTCATATAATCCTGGTGTTGTAAACAAGTTACTGTTTCCTCTTATTCTGTTCAGTAGTGTGAGTCTGCAAAAAATACAACTCACATCAGTATCTTAATGTAGAACTAATCCGCATTTGTAAATAACTATCACAAATATGAGGATTTAAAGAAACTGGAAGAAATTAAACTTCCATAGCGCTGGGCGATTCAAACACGCGTTTTGGTGATATAACCAATTGTGGCAGCGAGGGCGAAGATACTAGAAAACAACAGTGTCATTTATTTGGCTCAAGTCCTCTTACCTCAGATCTCAGTTTTAGAAGTAGATCTGGGCCACTACCATAGGGCGTCCGAGTACGACTTTTACAGGTGATGATGATCAGGTGGACACGGCGTCAGTATGCCGTTGGTCCGTCTGTGAATTAAAAGTACAGGGAAAAACTTGAGTTACTCGTTTCCCGAAGGAAAAGCTTTCTTATTTCGTCATGTGAATATAGGGAAACAAACTCTATCCTAATCTTACTTGCGGCGTGTGAGCCCGACACTCCTAATCCCGGATCTCGTTGTGACCGGAAACGCGAGGCTACTGAACCCGGAAGTGAATAAATACCAGTGAAGGGTTTGAGAGGCTAGACTGTGAGCCAGAGACCCATGGTGCAGGTGCATCCGCCATATTAAGTGTAGTGGTGGACGCGACGATACACAACGTAAGTGGTGCTAGCAAGCGACAGAATTGTGGAGTGATGGGAGATCCGAAAATTGGGTGGGGAGGTGTTGAGAATATAAACATACAATATTATTCAAGACATAGATGTCTCACATTACGATAGTGTCCAACATTATGCAGCACATGTAAGGGGACATTGTTTTTTTAGAACACAGACAATATGAATGTTGGAGGAATATCAGACAGAGTACGTGCATACACAACCTTGTCAAACCTGAGTCAGGACATTCAAGAGCACGTCAGAGATAGTGGGGTTCAACATCGGTTAAGCGAGCAAGTTTATTATGGACACGGCGAATAATACAATCTCCCAGTGTGGTTAATATTTCATACAAAGTTTTGAGTGCGATATGTTAGCAAAAAAGAGATCATTGGTGTCAAAATTGAATGCAGACTGTAGACTACATGTGTTTTGTAATCTACAGCTATTCGTAATTTAAACAACCATTCGTAATTGAAACAATACAGGACATAATCGATCAGAGATATTCCATGGTAAAAAGAGAGGACACTGAGTCTTTTTATTGTTGTTTTTTTTTTGTGTCCTCAAATAATTTTTCTAATTTGAACAGCATTCAATAGGAGTACTCATGGCAAGATTAAGTCAATGAGGGGTAAATATACATAGTAAAAAATACCTATTAATTGGTTAGGTGACATTGAGGTGTTTGTACACATAGTACGTGGGACCATGTGAGTCATCTAGATCCCTGTGTAACTAGACCTGTGGGTCATCCTTTATGAAACTAGGTAGTACAGTAACCAGTCCCTCACGGATTGGGAGGTGATAATGGAGACATCCTTAATTGCCCAAGAAGAAATGCATCTCATGGTCGCTGTTAAGACCGTGTTCAAATGTTTTAAGATGCATTGTCCAAATGGCCTCAGATTGTACTAGTCTCAGTTCCTTGTTTCCACCTCTGGGGCTGGTTCAGTTACGTCAATACCATAGAAAACAAATCGTTTATTGACACCCTGGGTGGGGCATTCCCACACATGTATTGCCACTGGGTATCTAGGGTCCTATTGCTTGACCGCCCGACTGTGTTTCCCAATTCTTTCCTTTAGGGGCCTGATTGTGCTGCCCACATATTTTCGTCCACTTTTGCATTGTAGCACATAAATTACAAATTTCGTATTGCAATTGATGTTGTGCCTAATGTCGTATTTTCTGTTCAAGTCTTGGAATTCCTTCCTATTATGGGAATCCCATCTACAGACTCCACAGGCACGACACCTGTGAAAACCCAAAGTATGTGGGGTTAACCAAGTGTCAATCGGTTTGGATTCAGGATAGCTAGGACTAAGCCTAGTCCTAAGTGTTCTTCCCTTCTTGTACGTGATTTGGAGCTGGGTGTTGATGTACTCCATTAAGGAGGTATCTCCAGTAAGTAGTTTCCAGTGTCTCTTGCAACTCATGGACAATACATTACTGTGGTCATTGAAATCCGTGATGAGTCTCACTGTGTTCACTTGTCCTGTGTTAGGCATCTTATCGCGAAGAGTATCATTACGGCAAATGGTTCTTATTCTCCTCTCCGAATGTGCCAGATTCCTATTCATGTATTCTCTGTGTTTAAACCTGGATTTCATGGAGGATAGGCACTTCTCAAATTCTGCCTCACTGCTACAATTTCTCTTAGCTGTTGTGAAGTCCCCCAATGGGAATGCACGGATTTGGTGACAGGGGTGGGCATTGTTGGCATGCAAAATAGCGTTGCAGGCGGTGTCCTTGTGGAAAAGTCGTGTGTGTAGGGTATTATTACAGATATAGATTTCACTATCCAAGAAGGCGATGCTGGAAGTGCTCAACTGGTGTGTAAATTTTATAATAAATGTGTTGGTATTCAACAAATCGTAGAAAAGACTACGTTTCTCTTGTGTCCCTGACCATATCAGAACACAGTCGTCAATGTAACGACCCTAAAAAATTATTGAGTCATTAAATTGGCTGCCTCTCGGGCCCTAGATCCATTCCTCCTCCAAACGTCCCATAAAGAGGTTAGCAAAGCTGGGAGAAAATTTAGAACCCATAGCATCTCCTTTCTTTTGGCGGTATGATTGTTTATCTACCAGAAACACATTTGTTGGAAATGGCTCTTTTTGCAGGGTTATCCCTAAACTTTTTGCTTTTTCCTCCTATTTTTCCTGACCTATGTGTGTGGGTTTTAGGACTCTGGGCACTTCACCACTGCTGATCAGTGCTAAAGTGCATATGTTATCTGTGTAAACTGTGTTTTGATTGGTGTTTCCATGATTGGCTATTTGATTTATGTGTCAGTCCCTAGTAAAGTGCACTGCGAGTGCCAGGGCCTATAAATCAAATTCTGTTGGTGGGCTGCAGCACTGGATTGTGCTACCCACGCAAACAGCCTGTAAAGTGTGTCTAAGGCCTGCCATTGCAGAGTCTGTGCGCAGCCTGGGGCTGCCATGTCGACTTGGCAAGTGCACACACTTGCAAGTCCCTAAACCGTCCCTTTCCTACATGTTAGTCACCCCTAAGGTAGGCCCAAGGTACCCCTGTGGGTAGGGTGCCTTGTATGTGAAAGGTAGGACATGCCCTGGTGTGTGTGTGGCATGTCCTAATAGTGAATTACAGCCATTTCAGAGGACAAAGGATTTGCTGGTATAAATATTGGGGCCCAGACCCCAGAGATTTAGATTACTTCTGAGCTAAGGAACCTGCCAGGAGGAAGGACCGGGAAAGCTGGAGGAGGAGTACTGCCCCTATGCTGCGTGTTGAGGGGCTAGCCTGCAGTGGTTGCTTCTGGCTTGGGTAGGGAAAGGACTGAACTGTGTTTTCATCATCCTGCTGTTAGAATTTTCTCCAAGGGCTTGAAGTAGAGCTTGCCTCCTGTTGGAAGTCTCAGGTAAAGAAAAGACTTCAGAGATCTCGCTGGAATCAAGGAACCTGCCAAGACAAAGAGCTGGAAGTGCTGCCAGGAGGAGTACTGCCCCTTTGCTGTGTTGTTGCTTTGTTTTTTTTTTTTTTTGTTTGTTTTTTTTTTTTGTTTTTTTTTTTTTGTCCTCATATTCAGCCCATTTGAAGCCACCCAGGCATTGGAGCGAGAAGAAAAGAGTGACACCGCCTCAGTGCACTGGATTTGTAAACTTTATCAACAGACAAGCTTACCGGTGTATCTCCTTCTCAAACACTAGCCAGCGACGACATACACTAGGGACCCAATTGCTAGGCCCGGAAGGCAGTAGCAAGGCAGGAAGGGCAATGAAATCATTGGACAGGGGGGGGAAAAAAAAAAAAAAACAAAAAAAAAAAAAAAAAAAAAAAAAAAAAAAAAAAAAACCCCGTCACCACTTCATAAGTTTCCAAAATTCCTGCTTCTTCTTACTTCCTGGTCTTATAAGGTCCATCTTGGATATCCTTAAGAGAGAAGTCTGCCAGTCTAAAAATTCCGGAGGCTTGGGATCTTTCCATTTAATACAAATCTCTCTTCTTGCTATTAGGATGGCATAAAATAGCAGATGTTTGGGTGAACCAGACAAATTGGGTATTAATCCAAAGAAAATCAGGGAAAAGTCAAGGGTAATAGGTATCCCCAAAGAGGTAGACAGAGCCTTACCCACTTGGTACCAAAAGCTCGATAGGAGAGGGCAAGTCAGGAACATGTGAGCATCAGACGCCGCTTCTTCACCGCATCTAGCACAGCACACAGGAAGATCTTTTGCAAATTTAGTTAGCCTCTGTGGTGAAAAATAGGCTCTATGAATCGTGAAGATATGATTCCTTCTTAACCAGGCAGGCTTTACAATATCCCATAGAGTCTTACACGAATTAAGCCACAACAGCTCAAGATCAACCTGTGGAATGCAGCTATTCCACAATGAAGTTGGGAGTTTAAAGTCACCATCGATCTCTTCAAGAATAGTGCGATACCAAAAACCAACCTCTTTTCTAAATGGAGGTTTCTGTGTAGCCTGTGTCTCCAACTGTGTAACCCTACCTAGAGTGTAATTGCTTCTAATAGCATAATTTGTGGTGGCCCAGCTGGAAAGCTGGAGAAATTTGAATCTGGAGATAGAAAAGCCAGTATTTTCTCGGAGGGCCTCCCAAGGGATCAGTGAGCCCTCCACGAAAAGTTCACCCCACCTCGCTATACCGGCTACCCTTAGTGGTAAGGACAAACTATCCTTTAGGAACTCAGGTGTCCCAGGCGAGTCCCAGATTGGGGCTAGGTTAGAAAAATACCCCATCTTCATTGCAGCTCGCATTTTAACCCAAGTTTTTAACAAACCCCATAAAACCTTTAATCTAACTTTTTTAAAAAACTTGGGATCTCCATATTTAAATAGGAAGCCATCTTCGGAAAAGCCACTCACTCTTAGCATGGACAGGAACATCAAACCCATACCACTACTTGTTGGAACCTTTAATAGCATCCGTGAATGGGTGAATTGGAAGGCCCAAGCATATATTTGCAGGTCTGGGGCTGCCAGGCCGCCCTTCTCTCTACGTCTTCTTATTTTCTTCCAAGCGATCCTGGACCCTCTAGAAGCCCAAATGAAGGTGTTAAGCTCACTCTGTATTTTTGCTAGCGAAGCACTCTCAAAAAATAAGGGGATACAATCAAAAAGAAAAGTAAACCTTGGTAAAATTGACATTTTGATCAAATTAACCCGACCCAACATTGACAGAGGTAAGTTGGCCCAATTTTTCAATAGTTTTCTGATTTCTTTTGTAATTAATGATAAATTGTGAGAGGGGATCTTATCAATTTCATGTAGGATATGGACACCTAGATATCTTATATCGGTTTTTAAGGAAGGAAGATGAGAGTCTACATACATATTCCAGGCCATAATTTCCGTCTTCGAGGTGTTTATCTTATAGCCTGAGACAGATCCAAATTTCTGGGCTAGTTCGATAACAGCTGGGAATGCCATATTCAGGTTGTCTGTCAGAATAAGGATGTCATCGGCATATAATGCCACTTTCCTTTCCCACTCCCCGCATTTGAATGGAGACACCCTAATGTCATCTCGCAACATCTGTGCAAAAGGTTCAATATATAAATTAAATAATAAAGGGGAAAGAGGGCATCCCTGACGCGTACCCCTTGTTATCGCAAGGGATTTTGTGAGGGAGCCGTTAACCATGATATTCGCCGATGGATTGCAGTATATAAGAGAGATAACTCGTCTAAATTTATCACCTAGCTTAAATTTGGCCAAGACCTCCGACATGAACAGCCAATTGACCCTGTCGAAGGCCTTCTCCGCGTCCAATGTCATTCCCGCCAAAGGAAGGGACCATGCTGAAGCCATATCAATGGCTCCAATGAAATCATAGGTTAAATCAGACAGGTGACGGCCCTTGACAAAACCCTTTTGGTCTAGATGTAATAGAGCACCTACGACTCCTCCCAATCTATTGGCCATGATGGAAACAAAGATCTTGTAGTCGGTGTTCAAAATTGAGATTGGCCTGTAAGATTCGCAATTTGAAGCTGATTTCCCAGGCTTCAATATTAGTGATATTGTCGCTTTATTCCACGAGGGAGGAAGAGGAGTGCCTTCTTGTAAGATTTCATTAAACAAGGTAGTTAGGAAAGGGGTGATCTCTTTTGCCAAGCATATATATATTTCCGAGGGTAAACCATCCGGCCCAACTGCTTTCCCTTTCTTTGAGCTCATCACAGCCCTATATACCTCATCATATGTAATAGGTGCATCTATTTTCGTTTGTTGATCTGGATTTAACCCAGGAAGGTTTATATTGTTTAACAAGGACAGAACTTTAGCGGAGTCATGGTGACCCTCTTCCTTATATAAGTCTGAAAAAAAGAATAGAATTGTGTTTTGATGTCCTCATCAGAGGTATACAATATCCCAGATTTAGACACTGAACTAATATAATTCCTTGCCCGGTCTGATCTAATTTTCCAGGCAAGAAGTTTCCCGGCGCCCTCCCCATACTCAAAATGGGCGATCTTGCTAGCTTCCCATCTTTGTAATAATCTGGAATTAAGGACAGACTCCAGGTCCCCCTTCAGGGTCCGTAGAGTCTCTTGTGCACCCTCTATACTCTCTCGATTGCCCAGATCAATGACTGCTTGGGTTGCTTTGATTTTATTTTCGATATCCGCGATGTCTGCCTTATACCTTTTTGACCTATAGGAGGAGATACTTGTTGTATGCCCCCTCAAATAGGCCTTAAAAGCTTCCCATACAATAGTGGCTGAAGCAGTTAGGGCATTTCTAGCTAAAAATAATTTAGTTTCCGACTGGAGGCCCACTAATACCTCTTCCTGCATAAGTAGAGTGCGGTCCATTGACCATGTCCTCTCCACTGGGGGCGCCGGTTTATTGATGACTAGGCTGATCGCAGAGTGGTCAGAGAGGTGAGACGGAAGATAGAAAATATCCTCTACCCAACTTTTTATTGATTGACTCACTAAAATAAAGTCAATCCTAGACTTATGCCCATATTTGTAGTTGCAAAAAGAGTACTCTCTTTTAGACCCTGCTTTTATCCTCCATATATCTAGGAAACCCAATTGTTTCATAAAGTCGGTTAGGCATGATCTAGTTTTGTGAGATGCAAGTGGCCTGTACTGGGAGGTCTTGTCTAACAGGGGGTTCAAGATCAGGTTAAAATCACCTGCCAAAATAACCGGGCTAGAAAACGCTATTAAAGCAGATGCCATGCCATTGAAGGAAAGAGGGTCGTCCTGATTTGGACCATAGTAGCCAGCAATTGTTAATCTTACATCCTTTACTTGACACTCTGCTATGGCCCATCTCCCCCCTGAATCCACGACTTTAGAAAGGAGTGTTGCTTGGGCTGATTTTTTAACCAGTATAGCTACTCCCCTGGTATTAACAGATTGAGTGGTACAAACTACAAAATCCAACCAACCCAACCTCTTAACTAAAGTAGATAGTTCTGACTCAGTTAAATGCGTCTCCTGCAGTATAATGACCCGCGCACTGCTATCCCGTAAATATTGGAAAATCCGATGCCTCCTTGAATTAGTGCGCAGGCCATTAACATTCCAGGAGAGAATGCCTAAGCTATTCATGATTCTGAGTCATCCTCAAAAAAACCCTCTTGGCTACAAATCCACACACACTTATCATGCTTCTAGCTCCCATATAACAGACAAAATGGACTATAATAGGGAAAATGAGGACTATTTTTTTCTTTTTTCCCAATGCAACACCCACCCTTTTCACCCCCCCGTGCCCTCGTCCCAACCCTGCCACCCCTACCACCCCTAGAAACCCACCCGTGGAAACCCTTGCCCCAAGAATCTGGACCTAGTCCAGAGTACAGCACCTTCGATGCATAATGCGAAGCACTCAGCAGTAATTAAATTAAATTAAATTCATGCCTATACTATTCTTTTATTATCCCATTCTCTCATCCCGCGAGCCAAGCAATTGAAGGAATAACTTTTTTTTTTTTTTTTGCATTATTTTCCCCTGAGTTGTTGAAGAAGCCCGTCCGCTGCCTCCACAGATCTAAGATTGTACATTTTGTTATTGTACATTACTCTCAAGGCAGCGGGAAACTTCAGCTGGGCCACAGCACCCAGCTTGCGGAAATCTTCCAGTCTGTTACCTAGCTCCCACTGTCTTTCAAGAGTAATTTTTGAAAGATCTGACCTAATCTGAAAAGAGAAACCTTTAGCTGAAAGTGATTTTTGTTTGAGAGCTAAAGTTAATATCTTCTCCTTAAGGGTATACGTCATAAAGTTGACTAAAATCTTCCTGGGCTTCTGTCTTTGTGGGGGTTTACGAAATGGGTCTCTATGGATCCTTTGTATATCTCGCAATAACTCCTCTTCCAATAAATCTGGACCCAGAGCTTCTATTAGAAGGGAAACAATAAACTGCTTAATATCGCCCCCTTCTCTTTCCTCCGGAACATTAAGAAGACGGAGGTTATTCCTTCTACTGTTGTTTTCCAAGGCCTCCATTCTCTCCGCTTGGTTAGCTTCACTGGCTTTTAAGAGCTCTATTTTATCTTCAGCTTGTCGAAGACTCGAAGTTAAATTTGTAACATTACTTTCTAGCGTTGCCGTTCTGGTATTTAGAAGGTCAATTTTTGTCTCCAGAGACTCACAGAAACTCCTGATCTCCAACTGGTTGGCAGTTGAGGTCTGAAAACCTAATTTGATGTCCTGAGACAATGCTCTCAGCATTTGCCCAACGGAGTACTCTGCCTGCTCATCTATTGGAAATAGAGAAGGCTCTCCACCAGGAAGTGGGACAATTGGGACAATTGTGTCATCTTGCAATTCTGTGGTTACAGACAGTACCGCTACAGCGTCCCCGGACTGAGACTGAGACTTAACCTCCTGTTGGGATTGCGAGGGTCCCCCTAAGACCAGGTCATCCTGAGAAAGATTACTTGATAGCTCCGAGGAGCTCATAACAGGAAGCTTCAAGCAATCCTGCGTTGAGCCAATATAAGAAGTTGGGCTTTTGGGAAGCGCCAAAATCTGGGGTAACACCTTAAAATAAGATCTCAAGGAAGGTGTGATCTTGAGGCCCCCCCCCAGTTGGCTTTTTCGTTTCTGTTTTAAGGTATAAGCTTTACCTGCCACTGGGGTGGCTGCTGGCTTAAAGGATACAGCAGAAACAGAAGGGACTGCTTCCGTTAGAGAAGCGACACCTGGAAGAACTACTGGGGTGTCTGTCTGACCAGACGATTTGCTCGTTGAACCCGTCGTCTGCTGTGGTCTCCCATCAATGGCTGTAGTAGTAATAGCAGTGACAATATTTTTGCGGGGTTTAGCTATACTCCTTTTGGCCCCCTTCCTTCTGTTTTTAGAATCTTGTTTATCCTGGGCGACTGCCTGGGCGGCTGCCTGTCTGCCCTGGCGCTTGGAACTTCGGGTGATACAGGCAGTCTGGGCTTGCTTAACATTTACCGTCCCCCCCAGTGGACTTACCACCTCACACACTCCTTCAGTGGTCGGCAGCTGCTCAGCCACCTTCAGAGAGCTTGCTGTGTCGCCCTCCAGGGTGAAACCTCTCGCAGGAGCCGAGTTGAACGCCCTATCCCACGTCCAGCCTCGGACAGAGCTCCGCAGTCCGCTCCTCACTCTCTGAAGCTCCCGTGACGCCCGAACCCAGAACGGGACGCCAGAGAGAGTCGAATCCTGCAGCGCAAGCCCGGAAGAGGAACCGCACATTGATGAAGTGCAGGGAGGTCAGAAGCGGACAAGCGGAGACAGACAGAGGCTACGATGGCAGCACCCCCCCCCCCCGGGGGCCGAAGGTAAGGAGAATGAAAGCCCAATTACTTCACGCTCGTAGTCGGGGAATAGGCATCGTATTGTCAACTCGGTGCTGCCGAGCGCCAAGCATCACAGATCGAGTGCCGCGACCGCTAACTCACGGCCGCCATGTGTTGTTGCTTTGTTGGGTTGGCCTGCAGCTGCTGCTTCTGCCTTGGGCAGTGAAAGGACTGGACTGAACTTTCTCTACTTGTGCTGAGTATCTCCAAGGGCCTGAACCGAGTTGGCCTCCTGTTAAGAAGTCTCAGGAACTGCAAAGAATTCACCAACCTCTGGGTACCGCTCCTGGAACCGCTGTTTCAGTTGCCACAGAGAGAAGGGAACCGCAACCAACTCCGTCACCGGCCTTGTGTCCTGAAGGCACCGCAGGCCGCACCGACTCACCATGCACCGCAAGCCTTGGTCTCACCGACTCCGTCACTGAGCCGCTGCCTGCACCGCATCGAGAGACACCGCAATCTGCATCGCCTCGCTTCACTTCGCAGGCCTGGGCTCACCTACACGGTCGCTGCTGGCTCGACACCCGTGACCGACTCGTCACGCACAGCTGTCCGGCTCGGCCCGCGCCAATTCCCGCCAACAGGCTCTATCGCTCGCATCGCAACTTGCCAGCACCGCATTGAGCACTGTCTCGCCCTGCACCGTAAGCCTTGGTCTCACCGATGCCGTCTACTCGATCGTCACCGCGCTGCTACTCGCACCGCATCGAGGGACACCGCACCTTGCACCGCTTCCACCGTGACCGCGACAATCGCCACAACCGGCTCTGTTACCTGCACCGCAACCTGCCAGCACCGCATTGAGCACCGACTCGCCCTGCACCGCAAGCCCTGGTCTCACCGACGCCGTCTACACGATCGTCACCGAGCCGCTGCTCTCACCGCATAGAGGGACTCCGCACCTTGCACCACTTCCATTTTGCATCGCAACCACGACGATTGACAAGACCGACTAGCACACCCATGTGAGCCGCACTAAGAAAGGTACTGTGAACGAATCTGTCCCACTGTTGCTGGCCTGTACCGACGCGGTCAGCGGGAACTGCGAGACTCTGTTGTTTTCAGTATCGCGGTAGGCTCGGACCGAGCTACCGACTCGTACGAACTGTGTTTTTCAACGTATTTTGCAACTTAAAGACATTTTGAGAAGTAACTATTTCTGAAGTACTGTATTGTGGATATTTATCATATTTGGTCTTGTTTATATAAAAATATTGGATATTTTTCGAAAACTGGTGTGGCGTCCATTTGTATTGCTTACATTGTATTACTGTTGGTTTTGTGCAAATGCTCTACACACTGCCTCTAATATAAGCCTGACTGCTCGTGCTAAGCTACCAAGGGGGTGAGCAGGGGTTATTTTAGGAGTGTAACTCCCTTGTCCTGACTAGAGTGGTGGTTTCTGCTTGGCTTGGGTGCAAACCTTAGCCAACCAGAAATCCCATTTCTAACAACATTGTTCTCAAGAATTAGCGTCATCATAGCAAGTAACATGTTCGTGTGCTGCCAATGTGTTGCTGCTCTCTTATGTAGGTGATGTTGGATTGCCATTAGTCCGAAGTCTTGTCTGATGCTCGTATAGAGCGAGATGACGTCCAGAGTGACTAGAGACATGCCCTCTTCCCATGAGAAGTCTGCAAGGATGCTAAGTATGTGTTTTGTGTCCCTAATAAAGGAAGGGAGATTTTGAACCAAAGGGTTCAGAAATAGATCGACATATTCAGCTAATCTTTCTGTAGGTCCCCCTATTCCTGAAACAATAGGTCTTCCAGGGGGGAACGGTAGGTGTTTGTGCACTTTGGGAAGTGTGTAGAGAGAGGGATATTGGGATCTGAATACCCTCAAGTACATATGTACGTTGTCATTGATGAGCTCTGCAGTGTGCCATTCTGACAGTCTTTTGTTGATTTTAATTGTAAGTGGTCCTATGGGATTCTGTGTCAGGAATTCATAACACGTTTCATCTCCGAGTTGTGCTTGTATCTCATTGTAGTAGTCCTCTCTATTCATGATTACCACGTTGCCACCTTTATCTGCCTCCCTAATGATTATCTCTTTGTCACTAGTCAAAGTTTTCAGTGCTAAACGTTCTCCAGGTCGGAGATTGCCTATGTCTTGTCCTATTTTTCATCCGTTTGTCAAAAAACGTATCTAGATCTTCCAAGACAAGTTTATGAAACATGTCGATTGTATTGCCAGCTGGTAAAATCGGTGTCCATTTAGATTTTGTTTTTAGACCACTGTTAATGCTAAAGTCAGTGTCCACATTAAGTTCTTCTAAAAGTGTAGACATGTGGGGCCTCATGTAGGTAGCCAAATACCGGTCGGTAAATATCCCGTTACCGACCGGTATTGAGGCACTAGGTGGCTGATTTCTGGATTCGGTATTTACCGAATCGGAATTTTAAGAAATCGGTAAAATACCGATTCGGTAAATACCGAATCCAGAAATGCTATGTAGGGGGCACTCAAGTGAGTGCATTATTGGTGTCTGGATTAGTTATTTACCACCAACTGCAAGTTGATGGTAAATAACGAATACCTTTCAAAAAGCATTTTTGTGCTATTTGAAAAGTGCCATGTGGCAGACATGCATGCCCTTAGGGCATGTATGTGCGCCACATGTGCACACATGCACGAATCAGGGGTGCAACAGGGTGTCAATGTGACACCCTGCCACCCATGATAATGCCTCCCCTATTACCGATTCGGTATTTACCGAATCGGTAATAGTAACTGGCTTCCCATTCATTCCTATGGGCCTCCAGGCCCATAGGAATGAATGGGAAGGGATGCATTATCACCGATTCGGTAAATACCGATTCATAAATACCGATATTTACCGAATCGGTAATAATTACCGAATATTTACCTACATACTATTTACCGATTCATAAATACCGAATCGGTAAAATTCGGTATTTATGAATCGGTAAATGGTATGTTACCTACATATGGCCCGTGGTGTGGTGTTTCTTCCGCGTCTGTTAATGATTGAAGTAAGTGTGTGTTGTTTACATCCTGGATAGTGAGGACATCCAAAACAGAAATGTTAACAGCATTTTTATTCTGTACTGGATTTGACTCAAAAAACGTTTTTAGTTTTACAATCCTCCCAAATTTAAAGAGATCAATCTTTGTGTTACAAATGTCACCTTCATCTTTTGGATTAAAACTTAGACCCTTCTCCAAAAATGAAATCATGTCTACAGTGAGGGTTTTGGATGAGAGAGTGATGACTTCACATACATACCTACATAAGAGTGCAGCACACGAACATGTTACTTGCTATGATGACGCTAATTCTTGAGAACTATGTGTTCCTGGTAGATAAACAATGGTGCGGCCAAAAGAAAGGAGTTGCTATGGGTTCTAAATTTTCTCCCACCTTTGCCAACCTCTTTATGGGACGTTTGGAGGAAGAATGGATAAGAGGCCCGAGAAGCAGCCAATTTAACGACTCAATCATTTTTTGGGGTCGTTACATTGACGACTGTCTTCTGATATGGTCAGGCTCTGAAGAGAAACTTAGTATTTAATATGATTTTTTGAATACCAACACATTCGATATGAAATTTACACACCAGTCGAGCGCTTCCAGCATAACCTTCTTGGATATTGAAATCTATATTTGTAATAATACCCTGCACACACGACTTTTCCGCAAAGACACCGCCTGCAACGCTATTTTGCATGCCAACAGTGCCCACCCCTGTCACCAAATCCATGCATTCCCTTTTGGTGAATTTACAAGAGCCAAGAGAAAATGTAGCAGTTAGGCAGAATTTGAGAAGTGCCTATCCTCCATGAAATCCAGGTTTAAACACAGAGGATACATGAATAGGAATCTGGCACATAAAGAGAGGAGAATAGGAGCCATTTGCCGTAACTATACTCTTCGCGATAAGACGCCTAACTTAGGACAAGTGAACACAGTGAGACTCATCATGGATTTCAATGACCACAGTAATGTATTGTCCATGAGTTGCAAGAGACACTGGAAACTACTTACTGGAGATAACTCCTTAAGGTAGTACATCAACACCCAGCCCTAAATCACGTACAGGAAGGGAGGAACACTTAGGACTAGGCTTAGTCCTAGCTATCCTGAATCCAAACCGATTGACACTTGGTTAACACCACGTACTTTGGGTTTTCACAGGTGTGGTGCCTGTGGAGTCTGTAGATGGGCTTCCCATAATAGGAAGGAATTCCAAGGCCCAAACAGACAATACGACATTAGGCACAACATCAATTGCAATACGAAATTTGTAATTTATGTGCTAGAATGCACATGCGGATGAAAATATGTGGGCAGCACAATCATGCCCCTTAAGGAAAGAATTGGGGAACAGAGTTCGGCGGTCAAGCAACAGGACCCTAGATACCCAGTGGCAATACATGTGTGGGAATGCCCCACCCAGGGTGTCAATAAACAATTTGTTTTCTATGGTATTGACGTAACTGAGCCCAACCCCAGAGGTGGAAATAGGGAACTGAGACTAAGACAATCTGAGGCCATTTGGATAATGCGTCTTAAAACATTTGAACACGGTCTTAACAGCGACCGTGAGATGCATTTTTTCTTGGGCAATCTCCATTATCACCTCACAATCCGTGAGGGACTGGTTACTGTACTACCTAATTGTCTTCCAGGGGATCCTCATCAATAGTCATAAGCACTAGAATATTCCCGCCCATGCGCGGGACCCCGAAACACAATCATATATGTGACAAACATATATGTATCTATATATATATATATATATATATATATCAAGTACGCAAGGTTGCCCAATGAGGAAATCACACACCACAGGCTTCCGCACAAAGTATCGTAGGCGGCTTCACAGGAGAGAGTGCAGCACGCACTTCAAAGCCATACGCGTTTCGGGCTTCCTCGAGCCCTTGATCACTGGCAGGTAATGAGGCAGGCAGCGGTACTGAACGAACAATGCTTTATTGAATATAGAGTCCCGCCCATGTGGGCGTCAACAGGGGCATCATGGTCCTGGTAGTCCATCATATTATGCCCAAAGACTCGATAGTTCTCTTTACCAAGTGGCATGCTCGCTGAATGACTCAATAGTTCTCATCAAAGTGGAGTGCATGCCAACACTCCTCTCGTGTTGCCCAGTCTTTCCTACGTCGAAGGCACCTGTAGTCCACACGAGCGCTTCAGTTACCATCGCCCAGGAACGCCTCAGCAGCGTCGGGATATCCTCGCGGCCGGACGAGCCGCTTTAACATCAAGTACGCATATATATAATAAAAAAGCAAATGCAGCCTTTCATAACCAGAGCTGAATAATGCTGTAAGGAGTCCCTTGTATATCATAAACAATACATTAAAAAACAGGGTAAAACAACAGCAAAGCATGTTTGAAAACAGTTTTAATGCTTAGCACTTAGCACAATCTCTCAGATAGGACTGACAGCATTTACAGCTCACAGGCTGTATTGCAGAAAACATAGCCTAGAAAAGGCTGAAAAGCTAACTCATAGCAACATAGAAATAAACTGGCACCGTGCCTTTAAGCCAGCCATGATCCCTAGCTTCCCATCATGCCTCAGGGACGACAGGTCAGTTGTTCTTTCCGGCTCCTTCAGGCAGGACCCTGGTTACACAGCTCCACTTCTTTCTGATTTTAGTCAGAAATAATCTTCAGTTTTCAGGAAAAAATTATCTTACTTCGACGTTTTTCAGCTTGTCAAGTAAGGTGCTCACTTTTTCTGACTGGTTTTGGCATTTTTTCCACTCAAAATGCCATCTCTTTTTGACCCCTGCCCTTCTTGTGGAAAAAAGAAGGCCAGGTCAGACTCTCATGCAGTCCGTATTCTCTGTCTACCTAAGGACCATGTCCCCAAGTCTTGTCCTCATTGCCAGTCTTTATCTAATAGAACTCTAAAAGACAGGGAGCGTATCCGTCTTTATGGGCTGGCAAAAAAGGATAAATCAACTTCCAGAGGCAGGTCACCGGTGAGAACGCCGACATACAGGTACGTCGCTGCATTCACCGTCGACGTCGAAGAATCGTGAACCTCCGCAGTCGTCAACCCGGCGACGAACGGCGTCGAGGAGCAGAAGTCCTCCGCCGTCATCAATCCGGCGACTATCTGCGTCGAGGATCAGAAGCCCTCCGCCATCGTCATCTCGACGTTCGGCGTCGAAAGCTGGCAGCCCTCCGCCGTCGTCAATCCAACTACGATCGGCGTCGAGGGGCGAGAGTCCTCTGCCGTCGTTAACCCGGCGACGATCGGCGTCGAGGAGCGGCAGCCCTCCGCCGTCGTCAACCCGGCGACGATCGGCATCGAGGCACAGAAGTCCTTCGCCGACGGCGATCGGCGTCGAGGCGCAGAAGTACCCTGACTTCGGCAAGACATTCGACGTCGAAGAACAGAGAGTCGACGTCGAAATCGATTCCAACACCTGGCCGAAATTCGACATCTAGAAAGAGGTCAAGGTCGATGTCGAGAAGGGCTCCGTCAGAGCAGGTCATACGCTCGACGTTGAGACCCAAGTCAGTGAGGTCTGGAGAAGGTTCAGTAGTTATGGTGACAGAATCAGCGTCACGGCACTCATCCTCTCATTCCTCGAGACGACCTTCAACGCATTCGCCATCTGCGTCCCCAGAGCGACATTCATGGAGGTCGCGTCAAAGATCTCTTTCACATCACAGAAGGGCTTCACCTTCTGTTCATTTATCTCCAAGGTGGCTTCTTCCCATCCATCACTGGAGTAGGAATCCGGCAGGAGCATCACGGAGAGAGGAGGAATACGCCAGTACGATCCACAGATCTCCTCTGCAAAGGTTGGTGCAAGAGATGGATAGATCGCCTTCAGCTACACGTCAGGACGTACTGGAAGATCGCGGGAGCGCAGACCTTCTACTTCCCATCACAAAAGAAGGTCACCTACATGGTCTTCCTCCTCCACCCGCTCCTGTAAAAGAGACAATTCACCCACCCTATCGGATAGCCGTCAATCGAGAGTGTCTCCGATAGATGATAGAAATACGTATCATGAGGTGCTTCAGAGAAGGGCTCAGAAGCTGAACATTGAGATGCCGACTCCTCAAGTTGCAACAACGGTGATTTTTGAGACACTACATCAGAGATCTGCGTCTCGTCCGTTGCTGCCTCTGGTTCCTGGGCTTCTGGAACCAGTGATGGACATTTTCCTAGCCCCCTCTACAATTAAAGCTGCACCAGCTAGGATTCAGAAAAAATACAAGCCAGCCGAAGCAGACCCGGTATTTTTGAAATCAGATCCGCCTGCGGATTCTGTTATCGTTGCGGTGGCAAGAAAAACGCACGCAGTGTCTGCAACTTCGTTGGTCCCCCCTGACAAAGAAAGTAAGTCCCAGGATTCTTGGGGGCGGAAGGTTTGCAGGTCTGCAGCATCATCGCTAAAAGTATCTAGCGCAGCAGCCTTATTAGGCCGCTACAACAGAGCCTTATGGGACTCCTTGGACCGTTTCAAGGAAAAGCTGCCAAAGGAAGATCAAAGGGACTTTGAAAAGGTCATCAAGGAAGGATCCCTTGTAGCTAACCAAGTGATAAGCACAGCAGCGGATGGTGCCACGCTGTCGGCGCATTCTTATGCGCATCGGATTTGCGCTAGGAGGTCTGCCTGGTTAAAACCAACAGCTCTCAAGCCAGATGCACAGCAGAGGATCCTTAACCTGCCTTTTTCTGGCTCCTCACTGTCTGGCACCCATAGCGATGAGGAGATGGCTAGGATGAAAGCCGAGTTAGACACTCTGAAGGCGGAGGGATTAGAAAAGAAAAAAGAGTTCAAACGGAGATACAGACCCAACCAGCGCAAGGGCTACCAACAGACAGTGGCGGCTGGTCCATTAGGGGCGTTGGGGCAGCGCCCCACAAAAGAATCGGGCAACAGGTGAACAGGAATGTAAACAGACGAATTGACAGCTTACAATTAGTCTGTTTACATTTCCGGGCCCGCCTGTGCGCTGAAAGTGCGCTGTGCGCATGTCACGCACAGCGCACGCAGGCAGAGGCGAGCAGGACTTCAAAAGATGGTCTGCGCATGTCAGAGAGGAGCAAAGCCCCTCACTCACATTCACAAACCATTAGGTTTGCTGCGCATGCCCTGTGTAGAGCAGGAGTTTTAAGATAAGGCTCCTGCTCGGGCAGTGATGCGTTTTGCGCAAAGTCGCCCCATGCCCTATCAAATACCAGGAGAGTAAACAAGGTTCAGCCGCCCGGCCCCCCAGTCTCCTAATTGGCAAAAGAAAAGAGCGGGGAGAAGTTACTTCCACCACGTTGCAGAGCAGACGTGATGCGACGCGGGACCGGAGAAGATGTCTGGTAAGTTCTTTTATTGATTAAATTAACCCCCCCCCCCCCCCCCTACTATCTCCAGTCATGCCGGCTGCGCCTGGTGTGCATACAGTGCTATGGCCTTTTTTTCGTAAAATTGTGTTTTGTGTATGGACTGAGTGCTGTGATTGTGTATGTGGGTAGTGCTGTGCTTGTATGTTTACCGCGCCATGGCAAGTTTTAACAGAGAAGGCTCGAGCGAGCTGGGGGAGGGGTGTTATTTATGGTAGGCATTCCGGCCCGTAGACTGTTGTATTTGCTTTCCACCAGTTTTGACATAGTTTAAAACCTGTGCTTGGGTTTTATACACGGGAACTGGAATATAAATCGACCACCTGTGTTTTCTCGGTAACGTTTTTTCAAGCGGTTTGCTTGTTTCACCTTAACTGCGCATACTATGCTTTAAAGGCTGCACATGGCAATATATGTATGCATGGGGTCTTGTTTAAGAAGGCAAGTTGATTTGTCTTTTTTTTTCTTGTGTCCGTAAGAGGGTGAAACGTTAGCCTATGTTGAATCCAAATCGCATCCAGATGTGAATAGTTTTCCACCAGATTTGTGGCTCGCAGAAGTGTCTATCAGCTCACCGCGTCAGCACTAAATAAGTGTTTCTTAAATAACAAGACATGACCGGGAAGAATTAGTGATTAAAATATTTTTAGGCACAGGCTTGGAAAATGTAGCTGTCAAGTAGGAGTGTTTAATTGGAAAGCTTTGCAGTTTGGCATGTTAAACCTATTTTCAGTTAGTTCCTCAGGCAGCCTTGTGTGTCAGCAGGCTTCTTCTGAGCCCTTAAAGCTGTTTGATGTCCTGTTGCTTTAAGGTAGACAATTTGACTTTTCACCAACGGGTCAAGCATTTGGATGTTCTATTCTACTGAACTTAGTTTCAGATCGTAAAGCGTTTATGTGCTCGTGAACATATACAGTTAGTAATAATTTTCGTTCCCAGGGGTGCTCGGTTTCTTTGCCACATGTCCTCACCATCTGCCGCATACCTTCTCTCTCACACATTCCCACACCCAATAAATCTCAATCAGCTCTTTTGTCACATTCCCTTTCTCCTCCCCTCGTCTATCCTCGTTCTCTGTCACTCCTCCTATGTGTGCTTATAACACCACCCCCACCGCATTCTTCTTTTTACCCACAGGACAAAACCTCTCAGAAGTGCACCTCTGAGTCTGGAGCACTCTCCCTACATCGAAACCACTGCCCTGGTCTCTCTGCTCTCTTTATTAGTGCAGCCCCCCTTCTCTCTCTCTCTCTCTCTCTCTCCACCTCTGCACCTCTCCCTTCTTTTCTCTTCCTCTATCTCTTCCTTCCGTCAGTCTGCCATTCCGCCTCTATCCTCCTGTTTCTCTTTGTTTTTGCAAATTTTCCGTCTAAATCCCACACCCGTCTCTCCTGTCTCCCATTTCTATCAGCGTGTTTTCTCCGTCTGCCTGACATTGTCTCAATCTAATTCTTGCTCCATCTCTCATTTTTCTTTCCTCTCACTCTGCCTTGTCCCATCGTAATTCTGTCTGATTTCTATCGACCTGTTCCTCTGCCGTAATCACTTTGACTTCTCTCACCTCACTTTCTTTTCATTCTGCGCCTCTTCGGTTTAAGTTGTAGTTGTTGCATCTCAGCTCATCCCCAGCAGAGCAAGGTGTGAGGGAGGGGTTAAATATAAAGGAAAACACAATGGTGTCAACAGCTGGTGGCGGTGAGACTGCACCAGTCTTTATTTGGCCAGCTGAGCTTTAGAGCAGACAGTGGATCTAGGGGTCATTGTGACTCCTCTGCCAAGTGTGAAGGGAGGAAGGTACAGGAGAGACACACCAGTAATGTGAGTTACTACTTAAAGCTGTTGATTCTGAGGTCACGTGCATGTCTTCCCTGGCTCTTGTGGTGGATTCTTAAAATTGTTATTTATGAATGTTATGTCTATATAATACAAGTGTATGAATGTGTAAATACTTTATAAATATGTGGTTTAACTACATGCACACCTCACTATTCATTAACAAGAGACATGGCTCGAAAGTTGCACTGTAATAGTTTATTGAACAAACTGCTTTATCACGAGTAAAATAAGCACGATATTACACCGTCTTCTGTTTGCGAAAATTGTTTATCCAATGTATGTACCAAACAGGGGAAAAAAATATATAGGGAATATTGGCAATTTCTTGTATGATAAATAATTCAATCGTATTGCTTTATTAACCTTCCTGCTTCCTCAAATTTGCTTGAAAATGCAACATTTATCCACTCTTTTTTCAAAAATTTCTTGGGGGGGGGGGAATCCCCTGTTGGTTGTTCGGGTTCGCTCACTACGCTCGCTCGCAGCCGTGTAGTATGGCAAAACAATTTACGCCCTACCACTTTCAAATGTCACCAGCCGCCACTGCCAACAGAGGGTTCAAACCCCTCAGTGGTCTCAAAACAAAAATCAAGGAAAACAGTTCCAAAGCCGTACGTCAAACAGGGGTAGAGGAGGTCATCAGCAGCAGTCCTCTAGCACAGCTAGATCAGCAGGGAAGCAATGAGCAAGAGCTTCCCCTGGTGCCGTTGCCCACTCCAGTGGGAGGAAGTGTTTCACATCATCTGAGTGAGTGGTGCAACATAACAAAAGATCGGTGGGTGCTCAGTATACTACGCAATGGATACACACTACGCTTTCGTGTGTCTCCAAAGGACATCCCTCCGAAAAGATCTCACCAGCTAAAGTTACTGCGACAGGAAGTGGTAACCCCTCTGCGGAAAAATGCCATAGAAGAGGTTCCTCCTTCTCAGTGGGGGAAGGGAGTTTATTGCAGGTACTTTCTGGTGCCAAAAAGAGATCAAGAGCACAAATTCAGACCTATCCTGAACCTTCGATCGCTGAAATAGGTCATCTTGAAGGAGAAGTTTCGCATGTTGGCGCTTCATCAAATATGTCCACATCTGCAGGAGATTGGATGTGTTCAGTGGACCTCCAAGATGCGTACTTCCACATACCTATCATTCCCCGTCATTGCAAATATCTACGATTCGTGGTCGGCAGCAAACACTACCAGTTCAAGGTGTTGCCCTTCGGACTGAAATCTGCCCCCCGGGTCTTTACCAAGTGCATGGCGGTGGTGGCTGCGGCTCTACACAGAAGGGGTCTGTTCGTTTACCCGTACTTGGACGATTGGCTCCTGAAAGGGCCATCCCCTCAGCAAGTAAGGAGCGATTTTCAAATCTGTCTAAATCTACTCCGCAGGCTAAGTCTGCATGTGAACATGGAGAAATCGGTTCACCGGCCTACCCAGGCGATCCATTATTTGGGCTCCACTCTGGATACAAACTTAGGAAGAGCGTTTCCTTCGGAGGAGAGACTTTCTTCAATGCAACAGAAGTGTAAAACTCTTCTCCGGGCAGCTCGTCCAACGGTCCGTCAAGTGGCATCTCTGCTAGGATCGATAGCTTCTTGCATATTTCTCATTCCCAACGCCAGGCTGAGGATGAGACCTTTGCAACACGACCT
Source organism: Triturus cristatus (assembly GCF_964204655.1). Taxonomy (NCBI): domain Eukaryota; kingdom Metazoa; phylum Chordata; class Amphibia; order Caudata; family Salamandridae; genus Triturus; species Triturus cristatus. Next base: position 115,927,318 of record NC_140589.1, read on the forward strand.
AGAGGACAAGTGGGACCAAGCATCAGGTCACTGGGAAGACCGAATTGTGCTTTCGCAAGCAGCAAAGTCGTCCATTGTATGGTGGATGTAGGAGAGTAGGGTCTGCTTTCTATGTTCACCCCCACTTTTTGCTTTTGCTTCGCTGGTTTTCGACTTAGATGTGGCTGTGGGCCTGCTAATCAGACCCACAGCCCAGCTGTTCTCCCTCTAAAACTAATACTATGTACTTTAGGTGCATAACCCAATTGGATAGGATCACCTTATTGGCCCCTGTACAGTGTACCATAGGTACCCAGGGCATAGGTGTACCCTAGGCCTACCAGGGGCTGCAGCATGTATTGTGCCACCCCTGGCCTGGCCTTCCATTATGACACAACTGGCTGATCACTCAGCTGGGGCAGGGTCGTGTAATCACCCCTTGCTTAGGTGTAGTATTCCTATACCTACCTATATATAGACACATGTGCACCTATCAGCCACTCCTATGGCAGGCCTTAACAATCCTGGAGGCAGAGTGCTTGGTAACATGTGAGATGGTGCTCTAGCATGAGCTGAGCCTGTCTGCAGCTTTCGGAATCATGTCCTTATAGCTGTTCTATGATATAGCCTACCATATACTCTTAAAGTACCTTATCTTAAACGGTTATGGTAACTATGGTTTGGCTTTATCAAAACATGTCGTGTAAGGTGTCTAACACTTTGGAATACTACCCCCATACCATTTCTGGCCATGACGATATTATTCCTCACTTCTAGAAGGAGAAGACATGTTGAAACCTACTTACACGGTTAAAGTTAACCAGAGCCCCAGCATCACAAAATGGATGCTGCTGCCACAGACACAAGTCTGACCTCCTGCTGCTGGGAGTCCTTCTAGCGAGGGAGGCTTGGACAATAGGTTTCCTGCCTTGGGAGGTGCGAGCACCACCCCAGACAGGAGTTAGTGTATTGGGGCAGGGAGGGATGAAAGAAACTAGACACTGCCTGGGGCACACAAGGTGTCCCATGCATAGTCCAGTTCAAACCGGCACTGGGGCACTCCAGCCCCAGCTCTGGCGCGAAACTGGACAAAGGAAAGGGGGTGTAGCCACTCCCCTTCCTGGTCCCACCCATAGGAGGGACCTTGCAGGTAGCCCAGCCCACTAGCCCAGTATATCAGTAGCTAGCTGAGCCCTGCTAAATTAGATTAACCTGAATCTGCAACTTGAACAGAAACTCTGGACCTTCGACATTCGACCTCAGGAAGAAGACTGAACAAATCTCCCTTGTGGCCAAGGAGTGACCACCCTGGGCAACCAGGCACCATCCAGCAACCGCTGCTTGCTTTGCGACTGAATCCTACGAGGGACGACTGCAGAGACTGACCAGCGCCGAGACTTCCAGACACCTCTGAACCAGATCCACATCTCCAGCGAAGCTGAGACCCGTGGAGGCGACGAGGGACGTGGGACCGGCGACTCGGGAAAAGTGGCTAGTAACTGACTAGCGCGACTTCCGAGGCTCCCTCGAGGCTGTGCTTGGGGAATTGAGAAGCCCCACTCTCGAGCACCATCTGCAAAGAAGATCAGCTCCCCACACTTCACGTGTTCTGCGTGGGGCCCTTCTGCACCTGTGTTGCTCGACGTGTTGTCCGTTTGCTGGCCTGTTGGCTAGTAGCCTCTGCGGCGACGAATCTTTACTTTCATCTTGCTGGTCCGGCTCCTCCAGACTGGCACCCGCTCCTCTGTGAAAGAGAAGCACCCCAGACCTCCCTGGTCTGCACCAGAAGCAAGTCCTCCATCCTGCGTGGGTTCCGCTTGCCAAGGCTTGTTGGGTCCTGACTCGACTTCGACGCCGCCGACAGCAAGAGCCTTAGTGGGGCAGCTCACCTCCTGGTCCTGGTCCTGGTCCTCTTCACCTGCATCTTCACGACATCGCCTGGTTCCTTCCTGGTTCCTTCCCGGCTCCTGGCTGGTGACCTAGACTCTGTCCCTTCTGCTTGCAGGTATCCTTCCTTCTTGATCCCATCCTTGGGATCCACCGGACACTCTTCACTGACCGCCTGTCAGCAACTTTCCTTCAGGCATCCATAGGAGTCGACGACGAACCCCCACGCAAGTTCACACCTATGCACCCGCAGCCCGTGGGCTAGGTAACTTGAGCATTTCGGTGCTCACTAGGGTATTGACTATCCAAGGGTCTAGTTTCCGAGTCTCGACTTCCTAGCTATACCAGAAGTGTCCTAAAACTGCTAATTTCTAATAACTTGCATTTCTATCGACTTTTACGCATTACGCGTGAGTGTTTCCACTCTGCACCTGAATCCCGTGGGCCTCTCACTTCCTAACCTTTGGTAGTTTAGTGTAGCCCCAACGATTCCCTAGGCCTAGGCCTATCCTGTGTTCGTAACAGTGGTCCTTATACCACTTACTTAGTATATGGTTTGCGTGGCCCCTAGGGCCTAACTGTATTACTTACCTGTGTGACTTAATGTATGCTTAAATAAGACTGTGTTGTACTTACCTCGAATCTCATAAAGAGTGCTGAGGGTTTGACTAGAATAAATACATTCTATTTTTATATATATCTGTTGTGGTGTCCTTTCATTTGGTATTCAAGGGATTATATATGATATAACAGCTGGCTTCACATGCCATTCAGAGTTTAGCCTAAGACTGCTCTTGTCCATGCTACCACTAGGATAGCTGGTCTATAAGGTTGACTTTACAACCAATTACCATAAGGGTTGTTTGGACTGATACAAGGTGTACACTAGAATTAGTGACATCATATATCAGGCCAACTTCTCACATTGGTGAGCAGCGGTTGGGATCTGAGCTTGCTGTTGTAATACCATTGTAATCTTGAGATACTAAATTGAAAGACCACACAGATATTGTTTAGGTACATATAACATAGATTATAAATACTTAAGTCCTACTGGACTTAGTTGTTGTAGGTTGAAGGGCCTAGCACACCCTGACTACAACTACTAGAGAGGTTTAGTAGATACAACTAGTGTAGGTAGGTGCACACACCACACCCTCACTAGATCATGTCTCTGAGAGGAAATCAAGCTGATTCTCTCTCAGGAGGGGTAGATCCTAGAAAGATCCCCTCTAGATATGATACCCTAACTTTTCAGGAGATGAGACAATTGTGTACCTCCAGAAAGTTAAAACAGGGTGCAAACCCTACCCTCCTTCAGCTAGTACAACTCCTAGAGGAGTATGATACTCTTAGGGCCTCACAGGCCAGTACCCTAGGTACAAAGGAGGGTCTACCCACCACAGATGAGTCAGATGGGACTTCAGATGAAGAGGTAGACAGCCAGGGCCAAGTAGGAAGACTTAGCCAGGCTAACCTAAGCTTACATGGGAGTTTGCATGGGGTCCCCCCATACAGACCCCCAAGTGGGCTTACACAGAGAAGCAGGAGGGACAGATCCCCTTCAAGGGAATCCATCCACTCCCATGTCTCTAGCATCTCTAATGCTTCCTCTCACAGGGGAATGACTTCCCCTGAGAGAAAGGAGCATGAAGCCAGAATGAGGGAAGCTAATCTGAGGATTCAGTGGGAAGAACTTGCCCTTGCCAAGGAGAAGTTTGCTCTGGCTAGAGAGCAAAAGTTAAGTGGGTCAGAACCCACTGGTGGCAGCAATATCCCTAAGGATAGAGACAGGCACTATGATAATAGAAACCTGAGCAAGATTGTCCCTCCCTACAAGTGTGGGGATGACATCCACAAATGGATAACTGCTTTGGAGAGAGCTTACGAAGTACAGCAGGTACCCCAAAGTCAGTGGGCAGCTATCTTGTGGCTCTCCTTCTCTGAGAAAGGTAGAGACAAGCTCCTCACAGTTAGTGATGAGGATGCAGACAATTACACTGTCCTGAAGAGTGCTCTAATTGATGGGTTTGGCCTAACCACTGAACAATACAGGTTGTTGTTCAGGGATACCCAGAAGACACAGACTCAGGACTGGACTGACTTTGTAGATTGTGCCACTAAGGCTCTGGAAGGCTGGCTAGTGGGAAGTAAGGTTAAGGACTATACAGGATTGCATAATTTGATCATGAGAGAACAAATCCTTAACAACTGTCAAAACCAGCTACCGCATCAACACCTGATTGATTCTGATCTGACTTCTCCCAAAGAATTGGGAAAGAAGGCAGTTAGATGGGTCATGACTAGAGTCAAGCAGAAAAACCAGAACCAGGGCGGTGATCAGAAAAAGGCAGACCAGAAGGGTAATGATCAGAAACAAAAAGACCAGAAGTCTTCACCAGGCCCCCAAAAGGCTCAGGGGGAGGGTGGTCCCAAAAAGGATAAAAAGAAAGATGGCCAAAAGAAACCATGGTGCAACTATTGTAAGTCCAACTCACATTGGTTTAGTGAGTGCACCAAAAAGGATAAGCCCCCAGCCACCATTGCCCCTAAGTCAACTGTACCCCCTAGTCCAGCTGTAAGTGGTGGTTCCCAGCAAAAGGGTGTAGTAGGGTTAACCCTGGGAACTGAGGAGGATTCTGGCCTAGTCAGAATACCTACTCAGGCCGTTCTGATCTGTGATGGGGACTTAGCTTTGTCCTCTACTGTAGGCCCCAGTAACCTGGGCAAGTACAGACAGACTCCTTTTATCAACCAAAGAATGGCTCAGGCCTACAGGGACACTGGGGCTAGTGTCACTATGGTGACACCTGCCTTTGTGGACCCTGGACAGATCGTACTAGTTGAGAATTACCTAGTGACCAACGCTAGCAATGCCACTACCTCCCATAGTGTGGCTATTGTTAACTTCTCCTGGGGAGGGGTAACTGGCCTCAAGAAAGTTGTTGTTAGTTCAGACCTTCCTGTAGAGTGTTAACTGGGCAATGATCTTGAAACTTCAGTGTGGTCTGAAGTGGAGTATAGGACCCATGCAGAAATGCTGGGGATAGATGCACATGTCCTTGCTGTGACCAGGTCACAGGCCAAAAAGTGCACCACTGAACAAGTGCTGGATCCTGAAACTATGGGCCAGTCACACCCCAAGAGAAAGAGCAGTAGGGTTAAGGCTGTGCCTTCCCCCTGCCTCAGGTGGTGGATCAGCACTCCCAGGAGGATGATTCTGAGAGCCCTGAAGGAACTGTCCTAGAAGAACTTGAACCTGATCAGGTTGAGTTTCTTGGGACAGGGGGACCTTCAAGGGCAGATCTGAGGCAGGCTCAATTAGACTGCCCCTCTCTTGAACCCCTCAGACAGCTGGCTGCTGCTGAGGCTGCAGGGAATGCTCAAGGTACCCATAGAGTGTATTGAGATGAAGGGCTACTGTATTCAGAGGCTAGAGACCCCAAGCCTGGTGCATCCAGGAGGTTGGTCATACCACTGAAGTTCAGAGGCTTCCTTCTTACCTTGGCCCATGATATTCCCCTTGCAGGACACTTAGGCCAGAACAAGACTTGGAACAGGTTTGTCCCTCACTTTCACTGGCCCCATATGTCAGAAGATACCAAGGAGTTTTGTCGCTCCTGTGTCACCTGCCAAGCCAGTGGCAAATCAGGTGGCACCACAAAGGCCCCCCTCATACCACTACCTGTGGTGGGGGTTCCCTTTGAAAGAGTGGGCATAGATATTGTAGGACCAATGGACCCACAAACAGCATCTGGGCACAGATTCATACTGGTGATAGTAGACCATGCCACCAGGTATCCAGAAGCTATTCCCCTGAGGACTACAACAGCTCCTGTTGTGGCAAGGGCCCTGCTTGGAGTATTCTCCAGAGTGGGCTTTCCAAAGGAGGTCATTTCTGACAGAGGTGCCAACTTCATGTCAGGATACTTGACTGCAATGTGGAAGGAGTGTGGTGTGAACTACAAGTTCACCACACCCTATCACCCACAGTGCAATGGGCTTGTTGAGAGATTCAACAAGACCCTAAAGGGAATGATAAAAGGTTTACCAGACAAGCTTAGGCGAAGATGGGACATCCTTTTACCCTGCCTTCTGTTTGCTTACAGAGAGGTCCCACAAAAGGGGGTTGGCTACAGCCCTTTTGAGCTTTTGTTTGGGCATCCTGTAAGAGGACCCCTATGTTTAGTAAGGGAAGGATGGGAGAGACCTCTCAGACAACCCAAACTTGATATAGTGGATTATGTACTTGGTCTCCGCTCCAGGATGGCAGAGTATATGAAGAAGGCTTCTAAAAACCTTGAGGCAAGCCAAGAACTCCAAAAAGCTTGGCATGACCAAAAGGCTGTGCTGACTGTTTACCAGCCAGGGCAGAAAGTGTGGGTGTTGGAGCCAGTGGCCCCAGCAGCACTCCAAGACAAATTGTCTGGGCCCCACACTATTGTTGAGAAAAAGGGAGAAGTCACCTACTTGGTGGACCTTGGGACTCCCAGAAGCCCCCACAGGGTGCTTCATGTCAACAGACTGAAGGCATATGTTGACAGGGCAGACATGGGCTTACTCATGGCTACAGATGAGGGGCAGGAGGAAGAGAGTGACCCTCTCCCAGACCTGTTGACTCAGAACCCTGATGATGGCTCAGTTGATGGTGTGGTCTTTTCTGACAGCCTCACTGTCCATCAGCAACAGGACTGCAGACAGGTTCTGCAATCCTACAGACATATGTTCTCTCTGACCCCAAGTCAGACAAACTGGTGCACCCATGAGGTGGACACTGGTGACAGTCTGCCTGTGAAGAGTAAAATCTACAGGCAACCTGACCATGTCAGGGACTGCATAAAAGTTGAGGTACAAAAGATGTTGTAGCTGGGAGTCATTGAACCTTCAGAGAGCCCTTGGGCTAGTCCTGTAGTTCTTGTGCCAAAACCTCACACCCAAGATGGTAAGAGAGAGATGAGGTTTTGCGTGGATTACAGAGGTTGTTGCAGGGATTCTGCTTATACACAGAACTATGCGTAGAACCCCAGGACCTCAGTGAGTTGTGGTGTACCAGAAACTCACCTCAGAACCCAGAACCCAGTATCCGGCTAGCATAAGTGTCCCATTCGTTATCCGAGATTTAGCTCGGCGGTCCCAATGAAAAGACAACCCAGAACACGCGACTCAATACATACTCCGGAATGGTGGGAATCGGAAATACCTGTTCGTATATTATTCTCACATCAGTCCACAACAAGAATCAACAGAGACACGGTGAAAATAAAAAGAGTTTATTTTTATAGACCACGTGTCCTAATATGCAGTACTTTGGCTAATACAAGCAGACAAATGATTAAAATCAAAACCATTAACATAGTTACAATTCCATAGAATATAAAAGGGGTGATCATGTTATAATGACAGTGGCTACTACCACTTTCCCTTTACTAAGAAGCTAATATTATTATTAGTCTAACAGAAGGTCTCTTAGGCTTGAATAGGGGACCCCATACCTCAAAGATCAGCTTAGTGAAATCACAGCACAGGAGCATCAGGAGACTTCTCGCAGGAAGGCTCGTCTTCGGTCTGAATAATAAACATGATGTCCGTGATATTAAAAGCACCAACTTTCAGGTATGTGCAGCTGCTCGTGTGTTATGACTAAATAGTGGGTCGATCAACCTAGAGTGGCAAACATGCATTGTCTAACAACTCAGACTGTTTGTCACATCGTGTGCAGACCAAGGTCGCCTCGCAGAGCTCGGGATGGTAACAACAGATTGCTCTCGTGTGAGGCAAAACTCGAGTCAGCAGTTCGTTGAAGCAATAACATGTGAACGCAGTGTCGTGTGCAAAAGCAGCAAAATGGCTTTCTAACTTCTAACGTGGTTATGCTAACTTAACAATGTATGTACGTATTAAGGGAGTCCTTACTACATGCCCCCTTGATCGAAGCACTACTTAGTATGCAAGAAAAGAAAGAACGCAGAGTTCAAGCGCGACAGAGCAGAACAAGGCGTATCCAATTTAAAAAGGAACTGGTCAGTCCAGGCAAAGTTCGAATTGGAAAAAACATCAAAAATAGAGAGAAAAAACAAAAAAAAAACAAACGTGACGTGGGAGGTGAAAAAAATGAAAAAACGCCTCACCGGGCAGAAGTGCAGACGTACAGGGACAGTTCAAGACACGTGAGGAAAACACTGTGGACGAAAGTTCACTCAATCCATAAAAGTATACGCAGCATATGTGGCCACTGCTTCCAGCAGAAAATCATTGGCACGGCCACTGAAGGTTTCAGCCATCCAGTTAAGTAAAGAAAAGGAACATACGTGTTCTTCCATCAGCGGAGCCTCTAGCACCATCAGAGGGCAACCAGCGTGTACTTCCAAGTAACTCATATTCAAGAAGTCATACGCCGCTCTCACGATGTCCCAATTACCCAGGATACCATGTGCCGCACCGCAGGCCATAATCCGAACACCAGAACAGGCAGACTCGTGAGACACTAAGGGCCTCATTAGTCGATCAAAATCCGGGTCCGGAGACACCATGTTGGTTAAACACAAATCCATAGGCCATTCAAAGGGACAATCTAGGCAGTGGAAGACAGGTTGCACGCAGGTGAAGTAGGAATACCGGAAGGATAATCCATATGCCAGGCTCAAAGTCGCCAACGGCAGGACACCATAGTAATCAAGCATCCTGTCACGAAGAAGCTGCAGACGGGACAGGCTGACGTGTGGCACAGAAAGAGCAGCCATTCCGCAAGATGAAAAGTAAAAGTAGCACACCTGCCACTAGAGCCAGAATTAACGGGACACCTCCAAAGACGCTGGAGAAAATAGAATGAAAAAATGCCGGAATCACACCAAAAATAGTTTGGAAAGAGGTCACGAGGCCCGAGCCCACAAGTTTAAAAAAATGAGCCAGGCCAGTCGTGGACGAGGCATTGAAAATTGTTTGGATCAAAGCACCAAAATGCAGGGGGAGGTCAGTGTTCAAAAGCGCCTGTACCTCGGTGCGCGTATTTGCTACGTGAAGGACAAATGTTTCCCGGGAGGAAGTCAATGGCACCTCCTTTTGGGACAATAGCGCTCTTATTCTGCTCATTTTGTCGAACTCTGCTTTCAAGGATGGAATTGAAGGCCAGATAGAAGCATCCAGCCTCCCATGCGGGGGTGGAAACAGGACGTTATTGCAGCAGACAACCCTCTGTGTTACAGTTACTATATACGGGATCCCTACTAACATCCCGCAGCAAGCTTCATTGTTTAAAATTAAATAATTACCGTTTGCAAGCAGCGTGAAAGATGGCGTAATCACTGGTACCGGGATACCTTTGAGGACGCAGGCCAAATTCGGAGCGTGTACATTACAAGCACCGTGCAATTGAATGTGCCTACATACAACAGAATGATCAGGTGACGTTGTACATTCTTCACCCTTCAGATAAACCTCAGTACCGTCCCTTGTACATCTATACGTAAAGGGGAGGGACCAGACTTCATGTATGAAAGCGGTACCCAGCTGTTCATATCTACCCAGAGCATAGTGTTTCATACAAGAGGTAAACTTAAAAAGCGCAAACGGTAGACTTATCAATCCGTGTAAGAGCCACACAGCGGAATCGACTTCCGCAACAGAAAAAGGCAACGGCTCCAATTTCTCAATATGGAGCAGGGAATATGTAGCATCTTTCATGGACATGAACTGCTGTTTGTCAGTAAGGTTAAAGGGAAGAAATAACGATGTTGTATTCAGATAGTCCCAAGGGACCTTCCCTGCCTTCAATGTTTGTAATGTCCATGCAAACTGCATAACAGAACGCAACTGGTTTTGACCATGATACAACACAGACATATCATCCTGCACAATATCAACAATGGAAGATACAATATTATCTAATGTATAAATGCGAGAAGAAAGAGTGTTAATGCTGTTATCAATAACTGCTAATACTTTTTCCATATTAGCCTGATCAATAGCTCTCAATCTTGAAGCTGCCTCAATTTGCGACAGTTTCCATACTTCGTTGTAAATAGCATACGCCCATCTCTTGGATCTGCCACCCACAGGACCTTTAACAAAATCATTCAAATCTATTTTGTCATGTAACTTTGATAAATGAACTTTGACAGATGCCAAGGTGGAATGTCGCAGCCAGGACTGACATAATTTCCCTACAGAGTATGTAGTTACTGTATGTGACGACTCAAACCGGGGGTCCACTCGATCTTGAGTATACCCCGGTTTCAGTCCTAGAAAACGACGTTGACAGGTATCAGAACCGCTTTGCCAAATTAACCATCCCTCACTATTAAATTTCGAAATGTTGAAAGACGAATTAGAAACCAACAACTGCAAAGCAGGAAGGGACAGATCTGTGTGATTATTCCAATTTGGGTAAGCACCCAGATCCGGCACAGAAGGCGAATTTAGTTTTTTAGAAGTGGCCAATCCGAAACAGGTGGTTTGGAAGATGGTTGCATTTAAAAACAACATATGATTTGGTACTAGACAGGCACGGTGTAAAGCTTCAGTTCCCTGAACCTGCCATGGTTTGGAACCCCAAACCGACTTAAGATCAATAGTAGCCTTCCATAGATCATAACCTTTGATTGACAACTCATCCATAAAGGACTTAGAATATAGCAATTTGGTGTGTGTCAGTCTAACCTTGGAGGCAGACTCAGGCTTAACTTTAAAATAAAAGGAAGCCGGGGCTGAAACACTGAAATCAGTAAAATAAGTAAACTTATCAACTAATGTGTGTGAACTGCCAAACGAGGGGGTGGGACAATGTTCCCACTGGGTAAAATTTACAAAATTTCTAAACGAATTTGATTTATGCAAGAAGTGATTGCCATAATGTTGAAAACAATACTGTTCCGCATAATTAGCCGCATTTTCATACAAATCCTCTGCATCAAAGGCGGCATAATATTTCAAATCTGAAAACAGTGCTTCAATGGCGTGTACATCCCAATCATCAGAACGTATGTTCTGTTTAACCACATCACCCATAGAAACACGAAATACATTAGGCACATTAATGACCTCTGTAGGCCCATGAATTTGAAATTTAACAGCATCCCATGCGATTCCATCCATGACGGGCCAGGCAGTAATATTCACAAAAGTCTGGTCCCTTTTCATGATGTGGGATGAGGAGTGGGGGACCAAAGTTCCATTGATAAGTCTAATTGTCGATCTCTCTTTGAGATTATGGCCATCCACCAAACGGAAGAAAACCACAACAAATCCAATTGACATAAACAAAAAAATACCAAAAAGCATCAACCAGATGTAGGTCCAAGGAGCTATCAAAAAATGCTTCTTAAACCAGCTCACAAAAACAGCAATGTTTGATGGGGGAGTTGAGGGCAAAGAGTTAGTGTCAAAGAAAAAACGGGACTGGCCAAGTGCTGTAGATTGTAAAACAGGCGAGGGTCCACGTGTAGGATAAGCATACTCAGTCTCATCGGACAAACCACCGCCGGTGGTATCAGCAAGGGATCAGTAACTGAATGCATCTCGATTGCAACATCAGACAAGGTGGTAGAAGCAGGAACCATCATTGAATTTCTTTGCATTGTCTGGCATGAAACTGCCGGAGTCATACTAAGAAGTATCGGCCACTCGCTGAAGTTTGACATTGTCAATAGAGATGTACCTGTTTTCTTTGCGACCAGGAAGTGGAGGTAAAATGACTGTTCTTGTACCCTGCACTCCAAGCACTGGAACTGGTGCACGATAAGAGGGGCCGAACTCCTTCTTGTTCTCCACCTTCTCACGGACCAGATCACCGACTACCGGAATCTGAACCTCAGCTTCAGATGTGGAGGGCAAATGTTCTTTTGAAAGAGAGTCTCTGGCATCTTGTAGAGTCTGCAAAACAGCACAGTGATCATCTACGTCAAAGGGTGCGGTCGACGCCGCAATGTCTAGACCATCAAGGTCTGGAACAAACATTCTGATTCCGAAGAGCATCATGTACGGGGTCCGCCCACCCAGAGACCTTCTAGGGAGATTATTTAGTGCACGTTGAACGTTATACAAATGGGCTAGCCAGTTCCGGCCTGTGCATAAAACACGTGCTGTCAATGATTGCTTTAAGTCACGGTTCATTCGCTCCACCACACTATTACCCTCAGGTCGGTAGGGAGACGAACATTTGACAAGGACCCCCAAATTTTTCATAGCCTCCTTGTAAGCCTTAGAGGCGAACGCAGGGCCCTGATCAGAATGGAAGGTACCACACGCAAAAGTTCCCACAAAGACACGCAAATCCCTGATGACAGTCCGCGAGTCAGCACTCCTTTGTGGCCACACCCATAGAAAACGTGTGCACGAATCCACTGCAACCAAGATGTACTTGTACGCAGTATCAGAAGAAAAAGGACCGCAGTGGTCTAAATAAACACAACCAAATGGCTTATTAGAGATGTACAGCTGTGTCTGTGGTGGACGCGCAACAGTAGAAGGTTTAATCTGTTGGCAAATGTCACAATCAAGAACATAAGCGCGCGCTTGTTTATATAAACCAAACCACCAGTAACGTTGTTGTAGCAGAGATATTGTAGCTGACACACCGGCGTGGGCTGACGCCAACCCCTCATGTGCAGCCAAGATCAGTGCTGGTCTGCAGTCCGCGTTGGGAATTATTCTATCACCAACGTCGTTAATCCTCACTAACGGGACGTTATCAGGACTTAAATGATAAATGTACCGAGAGGGAAAACCCTTCGGGTAATCTCCTCCCTTCTCTGTAGCGGCAATAGCTGCCAAGATGTCATCATCAATCCTACTTTTGGATCTTGTAACTGCTGCCACTAAGTATGTAGCCACTGCTGTTTTCGCTGCCTCGTCAGCTAAGCTGTTGCCGACAGCATGGACACCAAGCCGCTGGTGACCAAGAGTGTGTATAACACTTACGAGAGGGAGACGTTCTTTAAAGTCCGCCACTCGAACCCAAAGCGTTTTATGCTTAATTGTGCTACCTTTAGTGTCGCGGTAATCATTCTGAGACCAGAAGTGTAAATTGTCATTGTAAGACTGGACACAGTAGAAGGAGTCACTCACTATAAGAGTAGTGACTCGGGGATCAGCAAACTCCAGTGCAAGCACCAGAGCCCGGAGCTCCGCCAATTGCGCGGTACAATCACCCAATGACTGCGTATGCACTGCATCAGATTGGAATTCACCATTTACGAATGTACCTACGACAATTGCGCAAGCCGCTGAATAAGCGTGCTTCGATCCAATTGCGGGTTGCGCAGACCCGTCAGTGTATATGACACAATGGTATTCTTCGAGCGGGCGCAAAGACAGAGGTGCCGGATGAACGAATTCATACTGCAAGTACTCTTGAGTCTGTAATGAGGCATCAAAGATGTAAGTGACGTCTGGCGACGTCAGTGTTGTGGCCCATTGTACCCACCGTGGATGCAAAGCTTTAGAATTGGGTACACTTGCTTTAGTCACTGCCTCTAAAGCAGGATATGGAGTTACAACCAGAATCTGTTTCCCATGCGACAGTGCGCGTTCCTTGAGGATCGCCATCTGCACAGCAGTCAGAACTTTTTCGACCGTGGAAAAACGTAATTCAGCAGAGGTGTACAAGTGGGATTTGTACGCAATGGGGACTGTGTCGCCCTCATTAAACGTCAAATACGTGAACCCCACGGCGCCTGGTACTATTCTTATTACCAGGTTAGTGCGGTTATCACGTGTCAGCAAGTATTGTGAAGCAAGAAGGTCAGCCTGTAAAGACTGTAAAATAGCAGAGTGTTCTAGCTGCCAGCTAGACTTCGAAAATGAAGGCTGTACCAAGGCGTAAAGCGGCTTGATACGCTGGGCATAATCAGGAATGTACGTACGGCCGAAATTCAGAAAACCCAGCAGAGATTGTAATTTCTTCAGTGTCGTAGGAGCACTCAAGCGTGCACACTTTTCCAGAAAGTGGGGGGCTAACCCCTTACCTTCATTGTTGAGCTCGTAGCCCAAAAACAACACCGTATATTCTGCGATGTGTGACTTCGCAAAATTGAATTTGTAGCCATAGTCTGCAAAACTCACGATAATATTGTCAACGCGAGACAGATGCGGCATCAGCTCATCATCCGTAAGATAGATATCGTCAACATATGAGTATGCTTCGGGGTCTATTCTTTCTAAAAGAGAAACCACGCGAGCAGAAAAGACGCCAGGGCTATTTTTGTAACCCATGGCTAATCTTGTAAACTGTTTTTGTTTTCCGCCCGAAGTAAACGCTGTCCACTTGCTACTCAGTGTGGACAGGTTGTGGCTAAAAAAGCCATTGGAAATGTCAAATGTCGTTTTAAATCTTTTACGCACGAGACTGTCGACCAAAGCCGAGCTATGTGTATTTTGTACCGCGCAGGTCCGGCAGTGGGAGTTTAGGTGCCGGTAATCCAAAACTAAACGGTACGAGCCATCAGGCTTCGTTACAGTGAATAAAGGGTTATTCATAGGGGACACACATGTTTCAATAACACCCTGATATTCCAATTGTTCAAGGATTGCCGCGACGTGGGGTCTCGCTTCACGACGCATAGGATATTGGGGTTGAGGCTGGGGCATAGACCGCAATGGAATCTCATGGCAGGGGGACAATCTGTCCCATCCCACCTGAGTACGATACACCGCCGGCGCAAGCGCAAGCGCCCACTCCTCAGCATACACTTCAGCTTGGTCCTTAGGCACTGTGTGCGCAAAGGACGGGAGGATTACTTCCTCCCCTCTAGGAGCCTCTAAAATGAAAGCTGGGGGCCAATCTGCCTCCGCTAGGAGGATATCATAGGTGGTGGTCAGATTATCCCAAAAAATCCCTTTAATTGTACGTTGTATGTCACCCTCTATTAATAAGACTATTTCATAAAGTCTATCAGGGGGAGCCACTCTGGTGTCAGCTGTTTCCACAGTAACCGATATATCAGTTGCTGTCACCGCCAGAAATGGACGCAGAGCTTGACGGACTATGGTAATTTCCGCTGCGCTGTCCAGGAGCGTCAGCGCCCATGTCCGGTTCCGAAGCTGTGTCCGCACTATCTGAGGCATACCTTGCCGTCAGAGCCGCCACTTTCTTCTTCTGAAACGGGGGTCTTTGTCGTGCAAATTCGTCCTGCTTGCCTTTACCCTCAGTCTGTCGGGGCTGGTCACGCTGTTGTGGAGCACCCCGACCTTTGCCACCGCCTCCGCCACCGGACTGTGTAGCCGATGTTTCCTGTGAAGAACGAGGAGAGCGCTGTTCAGAAACCTGAAATCTATCAGGAGACTTTATAGCAGCACGATCGCACAGATCATAAGTGCGTTCACTACTTGACTGTACGGGAGAGGCAGGCCGAGAGCCCTGTTTCTGCTGCTTCCCCTGTTGTTTAACCTGCCATTTTTGTTTAGGAAAAAAGGGCCGGTCGTCCTTACCAGACGTTTCTGCCTTACCCTGCTGTTTTAGATCGGGATTCTTTATTACAGGCTTAACTCCTAAAGAGCTACGACCCAAATCCCGATATGCCTCTGCGATTATTTTCGCAAATTCCTGCGGTTTGTCCTCCTCAGGAATTCGTTTCAGTTCATTACGAACCTGGAAATGCAAAGCATCACCCTTCAGGTTACCAATTATCATGGTAGCCACCAGGTCAAATTGCCCGAGGAGCCGCATCCCTAACTCTATCGCAGACTCCGCACCATGGTTCTCTTGAACTCTTTTGATTACGGAGGGCAGCTGCAACATAGACGGAGTGCCATAGCACTGCGCGTACGTCGCTGCAAAGACCTTGCCCCAATTTGTACAATCATCAATGTGGGGGACCAAGTCCTTAGGCAAACTAATGGTGAGGATCCTGTGTTTCTCCACAGGTGAAGTATTCGGGTAAACCGCTTCTATTTGGTCAAATTTCTCAGCAAGCCAAAAGGGGAAATCATCCCTAGTTTGGGGGCGCTTGCCCATAACAGAATTGACCATAACAGGACTAATGACCACCGCGTGATGATCAGTAGGCTGTCCCGCAACAGCAGGTGCCCCCGCCTGCATATTGCGCGACACATACTGCACTAACGCCCTATATACCGTAATGAGGGCAGTGTGTAGTACACGCAGCTCAGCCACCGTCACCGTGAGGTAACGGGGATGAGGCGTAAATCCGGCTAGTACCGGCCAAGTGGCCCCTGCAATTGATAAAGGGCCCATTCTCGGCGGTATAACCACATGGGGAAGGGCGCCATTAAACCAAATAAGATGCTGCCAAGCAGATATTGGTATTTCCTGTGTCCTATACGGCGTATAGTTCGCCGGCACTGCAGCGGCAGTATAAGAATGAAAGGTGTCATCATCCCCCACCGCTGGAATCGTCACCCAAGAGTAGAACAACTCATAGGGATGAGCCGCATCGGCTCCCACCACAAAGATGACGTTCATACCAGTGTCCGGTACCCCATACTGCGTCAAATGACGTTTCAGAGCCGCACGGCTATGCGCCGCAATATCCACCGACATTAGGACAATACACGTGAAACTATCAGTAGCACAAGGGTTCACTAACCTTTTTAATTATCAAGCTTGAAAGAACCTATATCAATAGACCTAGGTAGGTTTAAATCCGTCAGACTTGTTATCCGGAAACAAGAGTGAGGGTGTTGTGGACAAACGCGAGCACTACTAAGGCGTTTCAACTCATAGACCAAACGTTAGGTGCGCCATGTTGCAGGGATTCTGCTTATACACAGAACTATGCGTAGAACCCCAGGACCTCAGTGAGTTGTGGTGTACCAGAAACTCACCTCAGAACCCAGAACCCAGTATCCGGCTAGCATAAGTGTCCCATTCGTTATCCGAGATTTAGCTCGGCGGTCCCAATGAAAAGACAACCCAGAACACGCGACTCAGTACATACTCAGGAAAGTTGGGAATCGGAAATACCTGTTCGTATATTATTCTCACATCAGTCCACAACAAGAATCAACAGAGACACGGTGAAAATAAAAAGAGTTTATTTTTATAGACCACGTGTCCTAATATGCAGTACTTTGGCTAATACAAGCAGACAAATGATTAAAATCAAAACCATTAACATAGTTACAATTCCATAGAATATAAAAGGGGTGATCATGTTATAATGACAGTGGATACTACCACTTTCCCTTTACTAAGAAGCTAATATTATTATTAGTCTAACAGAAGGTCTCTTAGGCTTGAATAGGGGACCCCATACCTCAAAGATCAGCTTAGTGAAATCACATCACAGGAGCATCAGGAGACTTCTCGCAGGAAGGCTCGTCTTCGGTCTGAATACTAAACATGATGTCCGTGATATTAAAAGCACCAACTTTCAGGTATGTGCAGCTGCTCGTGTGTTATGACTAAATAGTGGGTCGATCAACCTAGAGTGGAAAACATGCATTGTCTAACAACTCAGACTGTTTGTCACATCGTGTGCAGACCAAGGTCGCCTCGCAGAGCTCGGGATGGTAACAACAGATTGCTCTCGTGTGAGGCAAAACTCGAGTCAGCAGTTCGTTGAAGCAATAACATGTGAACGCAGTGTCGTGTGCAAAAGCAGCAAAATGGCTTTCTAACTTCTAACGTGGTTATGCTAACTTAACAATGTATGTACGTATTAAGGGAGTCCTTACTACAAGGTCTCAATGCTGTCACTAGGACAGATGCCCACCCAATACCTAGGGCAGATGAGCTCATTGACAGACTGGCACCTGCTAAGTTTTTGAGCACATTTGACCTGACAGCAGGCTACTGGCAAATCAGACTAGCTGAGAATGCAAAGGCCAAAACTGCTTTCTCGACCCCAGGAGGACATTATCAATTTGTGGTAATGCCCTTTGGTTTGAAGAATGCACCTGCCACTTTCCAAAGGTTGGTGAACCAAGTCCTTACAGGCCTGGATAACTACTGTGCAGCTTATCTTGATGATATTGCTGTCTTTAGCTCCACCTGGGAGGATCACCTGGTCCACCTGAGGAATGTTTTAGAGGCCCTGCAAAAGGCAGGCCTCACTATCAAGGCCACTAAGTGCCAGATAGGGCAGAGCAAGGTTGTATACCTGGGCCACCTAGTCGGTGGGGGTCAGGTTCAACCACTGGAGAGCAAGATCCAGACCATAAAGGACTGGACTCCTCCAACTACCCAGACTCAGGTCAGAGCTTTCTTGGGCCTGACTGGGTACTACAGAAAGTTTGTTAAGAACTATGGGTCCATTGTGACACCACTTAATGACTTGACCTCTAAGAAGATGCCAAAGAAAGTTCAGTGGACAGTGAGCTGTCAAAAAGCATTTGATGACCTGAAGCAGGCCATGTGCAGTGCACCTATTCTGAAAAGTCCAGACTACTCCAAAGAGTTCATAGTCCAGACAGATGCTTCTGAGTTGGGTGTGGGAGCTGGTCTTTCACAACTGAATGTAGATGGTCAAGACCAGCCCATTGCTTTTATTAGTAGAAGGCTGACCCCTAGAGAGAAACGTTGGTCAGCTATTGAGAGGGAGGCCTTTGCTGTGGTTTGGGCCCTGAAGAAGCTGGGGCCATACTTGTTTGGCACTCACTTCAAGATTCAGACAGACCATAAGCCCCTCTTGTGGCTAAATCAGATGAAGGGTGAAAATCCCAAACTTATTAGGTGGTCCATTTCCTTACAGGGGATGGACTTCACAGTGGAACATAGACCTGGGACTGACCATGCCAATGCAGATGGACTCTCCAGATATTTCCACTTAGAACATGAAGACTCAACTGGTCAAGGTTAGTTTAATGTTCCTAAGTTTGGGGGGGGGGGGGTTGTGTAGGAGAGTAGGGTCTGCTTTCTATGTTCACCCCCACTTTTTGCTTTTGCTTCACTGGTTTTCGACTTAGATGTGGCTGTGGGCCTGCTAATCAGACCCACAGCCCAGCTGTTCTCCCTCTAAAACTAATACTATGTAATTTAGGTGCATAACCTAATTGGATAGGATCACCTTATTGGCCCCTGTACAGTGTACCATAGGTACCCAGGGCATAGGTGTACCCTAGGCCTACCAGGGGCTGCAGCATGTATTGTGCCACCCCTGGCCTGGCCTTCCATTATGACACAACTGGCTGATCACTCAGCTGGGGCAAGGTCGTGTAATCACCCCTGGCTTAGGTGTAGTATTCCTATACCTACCTTATATATAGACACATGTGCACCTATCAGCCACTCCTATGGCAGGCCTTAACAATCCTGGAGGCAGAGTGCTTGGTAACATGTGAGATGGTGCTCTAGCATGAGCTGAGCCTGTCTGCAGCTTTCGGAACCATGTCCTTATAGCTGTTCTATGATATAGCCTACCATATACTCTTAAAGTACCTTATAATCTTAAACGGTTATGGTAACTATGGTTTGGCTTTATCAAAACATGTCGTGTAAGGTGTCTAACACTTTGGAATAATACCCCCATACCATTTCTGGCCATGAGGATATTATTCCTCCCTTCTAGAGGGAGAAGACATGTTGAAACCTACTTACCCGGTTAAAGTTAACCAGAGCCCCAGCATCACAAAATGGATGCTGCTGCCACAGACACAAGTCTGACCTCCTGCTGCTGGGAGTCCTTCCAGCGAGGGAGGCTTGGACAATAGGTTTCCTGCCTTGGGAGGTGCGTGCACCACCCCAGACAGGAGTTAGTGTATTGGGGCAGGGAGGGATGAAAGAAACTAGACACTGCCTGGGGCACACAAGGTGTCCCATGCATAGTCCAGTTCAAACCAGCGCTGGGGCACTCCAGCCCCAGCTCTGGCGCGAAACTGGACAAAGGAAAGGGGGTGTAGCCACTCCCCTTCCTGGTCCCACCCATAGGAGGGACCTTGCAGGTAGCCCAGCCCACTAGCCCAGTATATCAATAGCTAGCTGAGCCCTGCTAAATTAGATTAACCTGAATCTGCAACTTGAACAGAAACTCTGGACCTTCGACATTCGACCTCAGGAAGAAGACTAAAGAAATCTCCCTTGTGGCCAAGGAGTGACCACCCTGGGCAACCAGGCACCATCCAGCGACCGCTGCTTGCTTTGCGACTGAATCCTACGAGGGACGACTGCAGAGACTGACCAGCGCCGAGACTTCCATACACCTCTGAACCAGATCCACATCTCCAGCGAAGCTGAGACCCGTGGAGGCGACGAGGGACGTGGGACCGGCGACTCGGGAAAAGTGGCTAGTAACTGACTAGCGCGACTTCCGAGGCTCCCTCGAGGCTGTGCTTGGGGAATTGAGAAGCTGCACTCCCGAGCACCATCTGCAAAGAAGATCAGCTCCCCACACTTCACGTGTTCTGCGTGGGGCCCTTCTGAACCTGTGTTGATCGACGTGTTGTCCGGTTGCTGGACCGTTGGCTAGTAGCCTCTGCGACGACGAACCTTTACTTTCATCTTGCTGGTCCGGCTCCTCCAGACTGGCACCCGCTCCTCTGTGAAAGAGAAGCACCCCAGACCTTCCTGGTCTGCATCAGAAGCAAGTTCTCCATCCTGCGTGGGTTCCGCTTGCCAAGGCTTGTTGGGTCCTGACTCGACTTCGACACCGCCGACAGCAAGAACCTTCGTGGGGCAGCTCACCTCCTGGTCCTGGTCGTCCTCGACGTCTCCTGGTACCCGTGGCTGCTGCGACTAGCTTCACCTCTTCACCTGCATCTTCACGACATCGCCTGGTTCCTTCCTGGCTCCTGGCTGGTGACCTAGACTCTGTCCCTTCTGCTTGCAGGTATCCTTCCTTCTTGATCCCATCCTTGGGATCCACCGGACACTCTTCGCTGACCGCCTGTCAGCAACTTTTCTTCAGACATCCATAGGAGTCGACGACGAAACCCGACGCAAGTTCACACCTATGCACCCGCAGCCCGTGGGCTAGGTAACTTGAGCATTTCGGTGCTCACTAGGGTATTGACTATCCAAGGGTCTAGTTTCCGAGTCTCGACTTCCTAGCTATACCAGAAGTGTCCTAAAATTGCTAATTTCTAATAACTTGCATTTCTATCGACTTTTACGCATTACGCGTGCGTGTTTCCACTCTGCACCTGAATCCCGTGGGCCTCCCACTTCCTAACCTTTGGTAGTTTAGTGTAGCCCCAGCGATTCCCTAGGCCTAGGCCTATCCTGTGTTCGTGACAGTGGTCCTTATACCACTTACTTAGTATATGGTTTGCGTGGCCCCTAGGGCCTAACTGTATTACTTACCTGTGTGACTTAATGTATTCTTAAATAAGACTGTTGTACTTACCTCGAATCTCATAAAGAGTGTTGAGGGTTTGACTAGAATAAATACATTCTATTTTTATATATATCTGTTGTGGTGTCCTTTCATTTGGTATTCAAGGGATTATATATGGTATAACAGCTGGCTTCACATGCCATTCAGAGTTTAGCCTAAGACTGCTCTTGTCCATGCTACCACTAGGATAGCTGGTCTATAAGGTTGACTTTACAACCAATCACCATAAGGGTTGTTTGGACTGATACAAGGTGTACACTAGAATTAGTGACCTCATATATCAGGCCAACTTCTCACAGTGGACTCGACCAAAGAACCTCTTAGTGGAAGTCCCCTTCCATCAACCAGTTCCGACACAGTCCTTACTAACGGATGCGTCTCTACAAGGGTGGGGAGCGCATATGGATTGCCTGCAGATGCAGGGACGGTGGTCCATCAAGGAACAATCCTACCATATAAACATGTTGGAGCTGCGAGCAGTCCACCTAGCTCTGAAAGCTTTTCAGCCCTCAATCACGTCCAACTCGATCCTGATTCAAACAGACAGCACGACCACCATGTATTACCTCAACAAACAAGGTGGTACGCGCTCTCGCCCGCTCTCCCTGGAAGCTCAAACGATATGGCACTGGCTTCTAGCCCGTGGCCTTTCCATCACAGCG
Source organism: Triturus cristatus (assembly GCF_964204655.1). Taxonomy (NCBI): domain Eukaryota; kingdom Metazoa; phylum Chordata; class Amphibia; order Caudata; family Salamandridae; genus Triturus; species Triturus cristatus. The sequence goes on from NC_140589.1 coordinate 115,949,072, forward strand.
GTGCATCTTCCAGGGGAGCAATACGTGCGAGCGGATGCACTCAGTCGGCACTTCGAAGATCAGCCAGACTGGCTGCTAAACAACGAGGTAGTGGCAGATATTTTCCATCAGTGGGGGCAACCTTCCATAGATTTGTTTGCAGACGACCAAAACAAAAAATGCCACGCCTTCGCATCCAGGTTCCACTGTCCAGGGACGAGGGGGAATGCTCTTTTGATGGATTGGTCCTGAATATTTGCATACGCCTTTCCTCCCCTGTCTCTGATCCTGAAGGTGGTATCCAAACTCATCCGATCCAACATGAAGATGATCTTGATAGCTCCAGACAGGCCTCGTCAGTGGTGTTACCCCGACCTGTTACAGTTGTCGGTGCTCCCCCACAGGAGACTACCTTACAGATCGGACCTGCTGACCATGATGGACGGGAAGGTTCTACATCCCAACCCTCCCTCACTGAACTTGGCAGCATGGCTCCTAAGGTCCTGCAATATGGACACTCGAATTTACCGCAGGACCGGAAGCACATCCTAAAAGAGGCAAAGAGACCTTCCACAAGGGCGTCCTACTCCTTTAAGTGGAAAAGATTCTACTTGTGGTGCACTCGTAATCATTTTAATCATACTACAGGGCAGGAGGAGGTAATTCTTCCTTACCTCCTGTACTTGGCCAAATCAGGTTTAAAGTATTCCTCGATAAGGGTACACTTAGCGGCCATTACGGCCTACAGAAAGTCTCCAAACCAGCCTTCCTGTTTTTCAACTACAGGTGGTCAAGGATTTCCTACAGGGGTTGAAGAAAGTGTACCCCCCTGTTCAGCCACCTTCTCCTCCTTGGGAGTTGAATCTAGTCCTCTCTAGATTGATGGGTCCTCCTTTTGAGCCCATCCAGAAAGCCACGTTGCAGCATTTGACATGGAAGACCGCTTTCTTAGTGTAAGTAAGTGAAATCCAAGCGCTGTCTGCCAAAGAGCCATATACTATTTTTCACCACAACAGGGTAGTGTTAAGGATTCACCCTGCTTTTCTACCAAAAGTTGTATCTGATTTTCATGTTAACCAGTCAATCTCTCTACCATCCTTTTTTCCCAATCCCGCAACTCCCGCGGAGAGATCACTCCACTTCTTAGACCTTAAGAGAGTGCTCAAGTTCTATTTGGAGGGAACGAAAGGCATAAGAAAATCAGATCAATTGTTTCTAAATTATGGTTCCATGAGGACAGGCTTTCCAGCTTCCAAAAGGTCCATTTCGAGGTGGATAGTGTCCTGTATAAAATTGGCTTACCAGTTGGCAAATAAACCCCTATTGTTGTCGCCTAAAGCACACTCCACTAGGGGGAAAGCGGCTACAATAGCTTTCTTGCATGATGTTCCAATGGCAGAGATTTGCAAGGCAGCAACCTGGAGATCGGTACACACGTTCACAAGGCATTATTGTCTTGAATCCGATTCCAGAACGGATACTCAAGTAGGCATGATGGGAAGCTAGGTGTCATGGCTGCCTTAAAGGCACAGTGCCAGTTTATTTCTATGTTGCTATGAGTAAGCTTTTCAGCCTTTTCTAGGCTAAGTTTTCTGCAATGCAGCCTGTGCCCTGTGAGCTGTCAATGCTGTCAGTCCTATCTGAGAGATTGTGCTAAGTGCTAATCATTAAAACAGTTTTCAAACATGCTTTGCTGTGTTTTCCGATATATATATATATATATATATATATATATATATATATATATATATATATATATATATATATATATATATATATATATATATATATACGTTTCCAAAAAAAGAACACCCAGCTTGGAGAGCCAACGTACGTAGTGTCAATCTTTATTCTGTGAGGCAGCCTTGCGGAACAAACTTCATACTGGACATTCCAGTCTTGCAGCAAGTCCCATCTGGTACAGCAACCCACTGGGGTAAGAATTTTTCATGGGGTTTACGGCAGCCGCATTCAACAAGGTAAATGCAAGTTAAGGAACTCAATATACCAGCATGCACTATGCAAAGTATGCCCACCACGGAACGGAGAATGCTGGGTATAAGAGATGCGGCAACCTGCCTGTCCTCATTGTCGACACCTGTGAGCAAGGGCGCGAGGACGCCCGAAACGCACAAGGACTTGTTGACGAGACATTTGCTGTACGTATGAAGTTTGTTCAGCAAGGCTGCCTCACAGAATAAAGATTGACACTACGTACGTTGGCTCTCCAAGCTGGGTGTTCTTTTTGGGAAATATATATATATATGTATGTATATATATATATGGAGATACATATATGTTTGTCACATATATGATTGTGTTTCCGGGGTCCCGCACATGGGCGGGAATATTCTAGTGCTTATGACTTTGATGAGGATACCCCTGGAAGAGAACTAGGATTACAGGTAAGTAACTAATCCTTTCATAAAGGATGACCCACAGGTTTAATTACACGGGGATCTAGATGACTCGCATTATCCCACGTGCTATATGTACAAACACTACAATATCACCTAACTAATTAATAGGTGTTTTTTAATATGTATATATACCTCATTGGCTTAATCTTGCCATGAGTACTCCTATCGAATGATGTTCGAATTAGAAAAATTATTTGAGGAGGACACACAAAAAAACAAACCAATAAAAAGACTCGGTGTCCTCTCTTTTTACCATGGAATATCTCTGATCGATTATGTCCTGTATTGTTTCAATTACGAATGGTTGTTTAAATTACGAATAGCTGTAGATTACAATTCACATGTAGTCTACAGTCTGCATTCAATTTTGACTCCTATGATCTCTTCTGTGCTAACATAGCGCACTCAAAACTTGTTTTGTATGAAATATTAACCACACTGGGAGATTGTATTATTCGCCGTTTCCATGATGAACTTGCTCGCTTAACCGATGTTGAACCCCAATATCTCTGACATGCTCATGAATGTCCTGACTCAGGTTTGACAAGGTTGTGTATGCATGTACTCTGTCTGATATTCCTCCAACATTCATATTGTCTGTATTCTAAAAAAACAATGTCCCCTTACATGTACTGCATAATGTTGGACACTATCGTAACGTGAGACATCTATGTCTTGAATATTATTGTATGTTTATTTTCTCAACACCTCCCTACCCAACTTTCGGATCCCCCATCACTCCACAATTCTGTCGCTAGCACCACTTACGTTGTGTATCGTCGCGTCCATCACTACACTTAATATGGTGGATGCACCTGCACCATGGGTCTGTGGTTCACAGTCTAGCCTCTCAAACCCTTCACCGGTATTTATTCACTTCCGGGTTCATTAGCCTCGCGTATCCTGTCACAACGAGATCCGGGATTACGAGGAGTGTCGGGCTCACACGCCGCAGGTACGATTAGGATAGAGAACTTTTCCCTATATTCACATGAAAAAATAAAAAAGGCTTTTCCTTTGGAAACGAACAACTCAGGTTTCCCCCTGTACTTTTGATTCACAGACGGACCAACGGCATACTGACGCCGTGTCCACCTGATCATCATCACCTGTAACAGCCGTACTCTGCTGCCTTATGGTAGTGGCCCAGATCTACTTCTAAGACTGAGATCTGAGGTAAGAAGACTTGAGCCAAATAAATGACATTGTCGTTATCTAGTATCTTCGCCCGAGCTGCCACAATTGTTATATCACCAAAATGCGTGTTTGAATCGCCCAGCGCTAAGGAAGTTTAATTTCTCTTTGTTTCTTGAAATCCTCAAATTTGTGATAGTTATGAACAAATGCGGATTATTTCTGCATTAAGATACTGATGTGAGTTGTATTGTTTGGAGACTCACACTACTGAACAGAATAAGAGGAAACTGTATCTTGTTTACAACACCAGGATTATATGACCTACTGGCTCGGAATTACCACCGGTTTCAAGGTGAGCAGGAATATGTCTTCCCTCTAACTGTAGAAAATACATAGTCTTATCAACATGCCCACTTATGCATGGAGCATGTTTGCTGATCATTGTCCCTTTCCTCTTATGTATCTTAGGTCTAAACCTTACACGCATCATAACAGGTAGGCGTTTGCTATCTGCCGGTGCAAGTTATACACTGATATTGCTGCACATCACACCAGTGTACTGCACGTGGTTTTCACATTCCCGCATGTCCATCCTAGGAATTCACCCTTTCCAAACATTGCCTTATCCAACCTCGTGAGGTTTCTATTGATTGTCTTGCACGGCCTGATCCATTAAAGTCTGGTTTCACAATCTGCACCTAGACTTCACTCACCTTCACGAGGCCCTTCTTTCCCCCGCTCACACGCACCACCAGGTCCCCGGCACTATATAGTCACAGTTGTCAGCAGGACCTGACCTTGGACCAACACTTTTGACGAGATAAGGCTCAACACAAATTGTCACAGTCACTGTGAGACTCTGGTGCTTCTCCACCTACGGCCAGGAACCCCTCTGGCCCACCTCTGGTTTGTCACCTGAATACAAGGGTGTGTATTGTTATACACAAACCTATAATGTATAATTTGTCTGACAAGAGTTATTTTCTAGGTTGTTTCCAGTCCTGAAGAAGTAGAGGGTGTCACAAACCGATTGACGGAACACATGTTGGCTGGTTTTGTTCGGACACCTTACATTAAAGCGAACCTCTTTAACCAAAAATATCGTTTTTCTCCTTTTGCAATCAACAATAACTCATATTGTACTGTTCTGTATATCTGAAAGAAACACGTTAGTTAGATTCCTCACCTTAGAATATCCCCAGGCGTCAGACTGGATCCGGAAAGATTTTTCATCAGCAATACCCCTTGCACGTCGCTAGGCTCCGCGTCTGTCGTCGGAGTCGTGCCCCGGAATGACGTCGTCGGAGTACTTAAACGCCGCCCTCGCGCGCTGACGTCAGTTCTTCTTTTTTCCGCGCCAGACAGCGCCGATCCGGGAAGAGCTTACCTCCTTAGTCACTTTTTGACTAAAACTTTTTTGACTCTTTTGTCTACTCGACTCGAACTGGTGCCGGTAGGATGCCTGGTTTTAAAGCCTGTGACTTCTGTCACCGACTGATGTCGGTAACGGATCACCATCACCGGTGCCTTTACTGCCTGGGGGCCGACCACGATGCGGAGTCGTGCCTTGACTGCCAGGCCTTGACCTCGAAGGCTAGGCGGGAGCGGTCCCGCAAGCTTCTCGAGCTCCGACACTCTGCTCCGCGTCGTTCCCTGTCCAGGAGGAGGTCGAAGGACCGGTCGCGGAGCTGCAGCCACCATCACCGCTCGTCGTGTTCAAAGTCTTCGGGTTAGTCGAAGCACGGTAAGAAGTCCAAGAGACGACACCACTCTTCGGACTCCCCTCGCCGGTCATGCAACTCTGTCGAGGGTGGTCCCACCCCCGCGGCTCCGTCAGAGCCGCAGGAGCCGCGTCCGTCCCCATACCCGCCGGTCCCTGGGACTGACGCGACTCCGGCAGAGATCAGTTCCTTCCTCTCGGCCATGAGGGGCCTGGCTCCGCCGTCGATGCCTGCCGGCGCGCCTTCGGGCCCCGCGGGCTCGACTGGCCAGCCTAGCGAGCCGGCGGCTCCGGCGCCATCGTCGACTTCGGTCCCGACGCCGCAGGTCCCCGAGGGATCCTGGTCTGGATCTCTGCCGGTCGACCTCACGATGCCTCCTCCGCCGGCACTGACACCGGTTCCACCTCTGGCGCCGTCTCCGGACGACGCCGTTCCGTGGTTCAGCCCCTGTCCGGGCCCGGCGCCGATGCGGCGCCGTCCAACGCCGCATCCGACGCCGATGGATGACCATTTCATCTACCGTCCGGCTCCGGTTATTCCCCCTGTTTATCAGGAATCGGATGACGGGGGCGACTGGGAGGGGTCTGAGGACCCTATGGCCCTGCAGGCCAACTTATCACAGGACTGTTCAGATGAGCTGGGGGATGCCAGTGGTATGGACACCGGCTTCATCTCTCTTCCGACTGTGGCTTCGGAGGAGGGTGCTGCATTTTCAGTGGTGCTGCACAAGGCGGCCGAAGCCCTTGGGCTGGAGTTGCCTGCTGTGGCCGTGAGGTCTAACCTCCTCACTGAAGTGATTCAACCGTCAGCAAGCTACTCGGAGCCTCTGCTGCAGTTCAATGAGGCACTAGTGGACGTTCTGAAGGGCACCTGGTCCAAGCCCTCCACAGTACCTTCCGTTGATCGGAACGTGGCCCGGCGCCACTGCCCTGCACCGGGCGACCCCAGTTTTCTGTCCCAACACCCCACACCCGAGAGTCTGGTTATCCAGGCCTCTACTTCCCAGTCCTCCTTCCCGTCTGCTCCTCCGGATCGGGAATCCAAGAGGCTGGAACAGTTCGGTAAGAAGCTGTTCTCTTCCCTTAGTTTGGGCCTGCAGTCCTTGAACACCGCTTGCCTCTTGGACCGTTTTTCCCACTCTTTGTGGGATACGGTAGAGGACGTGCTGCCCTTGTGTCCGGAGGAGGCCCGGTCACGGCTCACCCAGGCGCTTGCCGATGGGGAGATGCAGCACGACATGGCATACGATGTGGACTAGACACTACGGACTCGCTGGGTAGGGCGATGTCAACCACAGTGGCGCTCCGCCGCCACGCCTGGCTGCGGTCCACGTCTTTTTCACGAGATGTCCAGAGCACCCTCATGGATATGCCCTTTGATGGCACTCGCCTTTTTGGCAAGAAGGCGGATAGTGCGCTGGAGCGCTTTAAGGACTCCAGGGCTACGGCCAAGTCCTTGGGCCTCTCGGCCCGCAAACATCCGTTTTTCGCCCCTTTCGTGGCCAAGGAAGGGGCGCCCCCCTCACGTCCGCCTAGCCACCGGCCGCAAAACCAACCTTCATGCGGTCGCGGACGTGGATTCTGCCGAGGCGGTACCGGGGGAGAACATGCCGGTCAGTCCACATCCACCCCGGCAGCATCCGCCTCAAAGCCCTCCTAGTCCGAGCTTTCAGGCCCATTCCACGCCAGTGGGAGGCAGAGTTCGCCATCACCTGCACCACTGGCGTTCCATCACGTCGGACAGGTGGGTGCTGCAAATCGTCCGAAAGAGCTGCCCCCTCCCCTTTGAGACGACCCCTCCAGCCATGCCACCGCAGTACCACCATATGTCGGGGGATCACTTAAATCTTCTGTGGGAGGAAGTTACGGCCCTCTTGGCCAAAGGGGCCGTTGAGCGCGTTCCTGGTCCAGAAGTAGGTCGTGGTTGCTATTCCCACTACTTTCTGGTTCCCAAGAAGGGCAAAGGGGGCCTACGCACTATCTTGGACCTCAGGAGCATCAACGCCTTCCTCCGGAAGGAGAGGTTCAAGATGCTTACCCTAGCTCAGGTTCTGGCTGCTCTGGATCCAGGAGACTGAATGGTAGCGTTGGACTTGCAGGACGCTTATTTTCACATCCCCGTCCTGCCTGCCCACAGGCGTTACCTGCGGTTCACGGTGGTTCAGGAGCATTTTCAGTTCACCGTGCTCCCCTTCGGCCTCACCAGTGCCCCTCGGGTTTTCACGAAAGTGATGGCAGTGGTCGCAGCTCATCTGCGCAGATCAGGGGTTCCAGTCTTCCCCTATCTCGACGACTGGCTGTTGAAGGCGGGCTCGCCCCAGCAAGTCGTCTCCCACCTCCAGACTACGGCCGACCTCCTGCATTTGCTGGGGTTCTCCATCAACGTGCCGAAGTCGCATCTGAGTCCCTCTCAGAAGTTCCTCATCATCAGAGCGGTTCTGGACTCGGCGCAGTTCCGGGCTTATCCTCCGGAACAGTGGGTCCGGGATATTCAGGCTCTGATTCCCATCTTTCAGCCTCTATCCCGGGTTTCGGTCAGGTTGGTGCTGCGGCTTCTGGGTCTGATGGCCTCCTGCATCCTGTTAGTGCATCACGCCAGGTGGTTAATGCGGGCTCTGCAGTGGGACCTGAAGTTTCAATGGGCCCAGCATCGGGGCAATCTGTCCGACCATGTCTTGATCTCGGAGGGCACTGCACACCAGTTGCATTGGTGGCTCACTGACCGCAATTGAGTCAGCGGCAGATCCCTCTCCCTACCCCAACCGGAGCATGTAGTAGTGACGGATGCTTCCCTCCTGGGATGGGGGGGTCACATGGGGGAGGCGGAGATCAGAGGACTCTGGTCTCCGGCGGAGTCTCGGCTCCATATCAACCTTTTGGAGCTGAGAGTGATCCGACTTGCACTGAAGGCATTCCTTCCCGTTGTCCGGGGAAGTGTGGTGCAGGTGTTCACGGACAGCACCACCGCCATGTGGTATTGCAACAAACAGGGCAGGGTGGGGTCGTGGACCCTTTGTCAGGAGGCTCTGCGCCTCTGGACATGGCTGGAACATCAGGGCGTCTCCCTGGTGGTTCAACATCTTGTGGGCTCTCTGAACGCCAGAGCAGACGAACTCAGCCGCCGGTGCATGATGGATCACGAATGACGTCTAAACTCGGACGCGGCGCAAGGCCTCTTTCGGCAGTGGGGAGAGCCTTGGTTAGATCTATTCGCCACTGAAGAGAACGCGCAATGTCAGCAGTTCTGCGCGTTGGAGTTTCCAAGACGGCACTCGCTCGGGGACGCCTTTCGTTGCGAGTGGAGTTGCGGTCTGTTGTACGCCTTTCCGCCTATACCACTTCTGCCCAGAGTGCTGAAGAAGATCAGGCGCAACCGGGCCCAAGTCATCTTGGTGGGTCCGGATTGGGCACGAAAGTACTGGTATCCCGAGCTACTCAGTATGTCAATCGATCCCCCGATACGACTGCCTCTTCAGGAGGACCTTCTGTTGCAGCAGCAGGGGACGGTCCTCCACCCGAACCTGTCCAGTCTCCACCTCCATGCGTGGAGATTGAGCGGCGACAGTTGATGCCATTTCACTTGCCTCCTGAAGTCTGCGATGTGATTCTGGCAGCCAGGCGTCCCTCCACAAAAACGGTAAACGCCTGCCGGTGGAACAAATTTGTGGCATGGTGCACAGCAAAGTCTGTGGATCCCCTTTCCGCCCCTCTTTCTGAGGTTCTCCTCTTTCTTTCATCCATGGCCCAGCAGGGCTCTGCTCTGGGCACCTTAAAAGGTTATATTTCTGCTATCTCTGCCTTCTTACGGCTTCCTGATCAGCCTTCTCTTTTCAAATCCCCTGTTGTTTCTCGTTTCTTCAAGGGCATTGCTCAGATGTTTCCTCCTGTCCCTTTCATAATGCCTCAGTGGGATTTGAACCTGGTCTTGACATTTCTGATGTGCGCGCCTTTTGAGCCTCTTCACAATTGTCCCCTTCGTCTTCTGACTCTTAAGACTGCTTTCCTGGTAGCTATCACTTCGGCTAGACGGGTGAGTGAGCTCCAGGCCCTATCGTTTAAGCCTCTTTTTCTTTCTGTTCATCCGGACAAGGTTGTCCTCCGGACTCGTCCTTCCTTTCTTTCGAAAGTGGTGACTCCCTTTCACATCGGGCAATCTGTCACGTTGCCCACCTTCTTTCCGCCTCCGCATCCTTCGAAAGAGGAAGAGAGGCTCCACCGTCAGGACCCAAAATGGGCGCTGTCCTTTTATTTGGACTGCACCAAGCAGTTCCGGGTGGACGACCAGCTTTTTGTTGGATACGTGGGTGCTAAGAAGGGGAGGACAGTACACAAGCGGACCATCTCGCAGTGGGTCGTATTGTGTATAAAAGCTTGTTACTCCTTGGCTAAAAAGGACCCTCCTGTAGGACTGAGAAGCCCATTCCACCCGGGCCACAGCGGCGACTACTGCCCTGGGCCGAGGGGTCCCCTTGCAGGACATCTGTCAGGCAGCAACGTGGGCCTCGCTGCACATGTTTGCCTAGCATTATTACCTGGACAGCAAAGTCCAGAGAGACGGCTGCTTTGGCTGTTCTGTTCTCCAGGACTTTCTGGTGTGATCTTGGTTCGCAGACCCACCACCGGGGTTGGTATTGCTGGGGTATCTATTCTAAGGTGAGGAATCTAACTAACGTGTTTCTTTCAGATGAACAAGTTACTTACCTTCGGTAACGATCTATCTGTAAGAAACATTAGTTAGTTAGATTCCTCACCTTAGAATATCCCCAGGCGTCAGGCTGGATCCGGAAAGATTTTTCGTAAGTAACTTGTTCATTTGCATGCGTGTGCATAGGACGTGTTATAAAGTTCTATTGAGGTTCACTTAGCGGCCATTTCACGGTACAGAAGATCATCGTCTTCTCCCTTATGGTCTTCTAGAATAATGAAAGAGTTTCTCATGGGCTCTTTCGAGTGTTTCCACCAGCCAGACCTCCACCACCGGCCTGGCAAGTGAACACGTTCTTTCACAGTTCATGAAAAACCACTTTGAACCAGTTCACACTGCAGAAATCCAATTCCAATCTTGGAAGTTGACTTACTTTGACCTGAGCCAGAAGGCTCAGTGAAATATAAGCTTTTGTAATAAAGGAACCTTTCTTGCAATTCAGATCAGATGGAGTTCTGCTCCCAACAAATCCAAAGTTCATTCCAAAGGTGCAATCTGGTTTCCACCTCAACAAACCAGTGGTTCTTAAGACATTCTTCCCGAACCCTACGACATTGGCTGAGAGAGCTTTGCATTCATTGGACATCAGACGTTGGCTGAAGTTTTATTTAGAGAGAACAAAATCTTCCTGTAACACCTCTCAACCATTTGTGGCATACAGTGCTCCAAGGAAAGGTTTTCCACTCTCCAAACAGAGTATTTCCAGGTGAATTGCAAGTGCAATACAATGATGTCATCAATAGGCTGGCAGACCTCTGTCAGCTAGAGTCCTAGCACATTCTACGAGGTCAGTGGCAACATCTACAGCTTTATTTGTGGGAGTGTCACTTCTGGAAATTTGCTGGGCAGCAACGTGGAAGAATAGACATGTTTTCATCCGACACTACTGTTTGGACTCAGCAGTTCTCAATGATACAGCAGTGGGTCCGGCAGTACTTCGGCATCTGTTCCATTAAGGTGAGCCAACCCGTCTACCCTCCTACCTATATTCAACTGTATCACATTTCCATATGGTAATTTGTTTATTGTTTTGAATGCTTATGGAAGTTTTTTCCTTGACTGTTAACATTATGGTTATATCTTTTACACTGTTTGGTGATTGCTTGCAGGTTATACTGTGTAGATTCCTGTTAAGCGTCAAAACTATGGTAAATGTGCTACCAAACTGCTTGCTACTCTGATTCAAGCATGTGAATCTATGAAAGTTCTAATACTGGAGTAAGAAATAAGTTACTTACCTGTAACTGTAGTTCTCCAGTATCGGAAGCTTTCATAGATTCACTTGCGACCCACCCTCCTCCCCAGGGGGAAGCTCACCTATGATGTCTCAACAGGTTGTATATAACACTTGTGCTCGAAAATCTAAGGTTCTGAGCTTCCTTTAGGAGTGTTCTAGAGGTTGATTAGTGCTGATTGGTTGAGGCAAAAATGTAGTCCTTTTCTTTATAAGGGCCAGGATAGGTTATTAAACTAAGAGGCCTAGGTCTTCTTTGGTCTTTACCTATTGGTGTATTATGACTATTTAAGTCTACTACTATTTTAAGTACCCGGGACTCCCATCATGACAACGGGGAATGATTCAAGTATGTGAATCTATGAAAGCTTCCACTACTGTAGAATTAGAGTTACAGGCAAGTAACTTTCATCGGAAGTTTCTATTTACGAATTGTGGAATCTACGGTTAGAACTATCCATCCGAAGAAAATTATATTTGCCTTCGATGACTGCCATTACTACAGTATGTTCAGTTTATTATAGGCTGTATTACACTGCTGGCCCGATTTCATTTATTTTCTTTAAAAGCTAATTTGATTTAAAAATGTGAACAAAAAAATTCTTCCACAGACCTGATTTTTAGAGAAAAAGTGTGAAAAGGAAAGACAGTGTGGCTAGATAGGCTAGATCGGACTAAGAGTGGAAAACTGACACTGCTCCTTTAAGAAGCATTCTCCAGTATTCCATTGTGCCCTGTCAGTGACAGTTGCTCCTCTTTTTGGCCTGACTCAGTGGCCTCTCTAACTACTTTTCTGTCCAGGTAATTCCAAAAGTGCTTCACTAAATGCCTTTTGTAACAAACAGCGTCTCTTTTCTGATTTGTAATAGAAAATAGTGTCTTTTTCTGTGTGAGATTTCCTTCCTTTTGTAGCAAGAATGCGTAGACTGATCTTGAAGAGGTCGGTATTGTTTGCCTCCCTGGTTTCTATCTTGTCAGAGGAATGTGGTTCTCTTCCAGGGGATCTTCATCAATAGTCCTAAGCACTAGAATATTCCCGCCCATGCGTGGGAATATTCTAGTGCTTATGACTTTGATGAGGATACCCCTGGAAGAGAACTAGGATTACAGTTAAGTAACTAATCCTTACTGCCAAAAGAAGTCCACAAGAACCCTAAATGACAGACAGAAGATGTGCTTCAATCTTCAATGGCGCGTAGGAAGAGCACTTCAGACATCCACGAGAGATGCAAGGAGCATTTTAGAGGGGACTCACTCTACATTCCATAAGGATTCCGCATGGGGAGATCGAAAGAGAGGTCAAGGCATGGAATATGCTGGTGTTCCTGTTTCACATGTAGGTATGTGACATTAGGGACAGGTGCAGTCCCCATCCGTTTGCTAGCGAGGACAGGATCATTGCATGGGAACATTGGACATTAATGATACCATGATATCTGTTGAAGGTGGCCTCAAGTCGAAACGTACTCTTATGGCTAAAGGCTTGAGATCAAATATTAGGAAAATGAATAAAAGGAGGGTTCTATCACTTCAGGATCCTCCCCATTACTTTTTTTCTTCGCTAAATTATAGGTTTAGAACCCCCAGGCACACTTCACCACATGTCTCTCTGGCTCCAGCCGCTTTGCTAACAGCTTTACCTCAATCTCTGGCTCAGTCAGTGGTGTTACCTACTCCTGCTCAATTGAAGGTACATAGATAGTTCTCCAGATGGAAGAAAGTGTGAAACCTCTGAAAGGAGCTACATCCTTTAGAATTCAAAGTGTAGCATACATGTTTTTGTTTTAGACATTCTAGACAGAGGTTACATTCCCTTTGAATATCTTGCACATTTAGTAAACCTATTCTAGGATTTCTTCATCATCAATCATCAGAAAATATTGGGGGGGGGCGTGGCTTGATGCCTCAGCAGCGGACCTCGGAGCTCCTTCGTGGCCTCCTCCCATAGCCAGATATCCTGAACGGCTTAGGGGGCCCCTGACATTGCGGCTGGCGGCGGAGGTCCTGGTGCCCACCTGGGGTAAATTTCGGAGTGCTGGGGTGCCGGGGCTCACAGAGACCAGAAATTTCGTTCCCGCCTCGTGCTCGGGTGGAGGGCAGACAAAATGGCGGCCGCGTCTCGCCACTGAGTTCGGAGCGGCTGGAGATGCCCCGCCGAGCTGAGGGAGCCGATTGAATGGCGGAGTGCAGCGAACGGTGGCAAGTAAGAGTAGCCGCGATAGATATCAAGGAGCGGTGTGGTTTGCAAAGCGCGCAGCGGAGGCCACCTGACCTTAAAATGGCGGCGCGCAATGCAACAGGCGGGTCGAGAGGCTGAATCCAACCGCCGAGGGAGAGCAGCACTTGGGGTCTCCTGCGCAGGCAGTCACCCTCTGGTCCTGGTGCCTGATCTTGGATGGGACTCTTGGTGCTGGGGGGCGGAGCAAGTGAGGAGCCTGCATATTGGCGAGAGCATGCGACTGTGGTGAATGCTCCGGGGACAGAACTCGTGGAGACCAGGGATCATTGTGGAGGACGGAAGCCTGCGACTTGAACGGTGGCTGAGAACCGCGTCGGCACAACTATAGCGTCCACTGCATGCCTTAACTAGGAGTTGGAGCTGTACTGTTGCCCTACTTGGAGTTGCGGAGGCTCTGGGGATCTACTGGTTGGTCTTGTGTGCTGGGGACGGCTGCCTGCATGAGACGGTGACAGTCGGCGGGAGCGAGACCGGAGAACCGGAGGTTCGTGGGAGTGCGCACCCTACAATCTGGGGGGGGCGTACACCCGGTTCCCCTTCTGAGCTGGCGAACCTGAATAGACCGCTCTGCTGTGTAGTCCCAAGGGAATGATCGAGTGCACCGGGGTAGGTCTACTGCCTTTGTCAGTGAACACTGCCTATACTGACTTCTACTGACCCCCCTGTGCTCCCCCACTAGAGGCCCGGTGTGCCCCACCGCAATCAGTTCAAATGGGCCGTACATCTCGCCGGAGGGGCTTCACGGCCTTGCATGTAGAACCCACGGCGCGACAATCGGATGAAGAGGAGGACATGGCGGAACAGCAGAGACACGACGCAGCAGAGGGCTCCACGTTGGTGGACATCATGCAGGCCATCACCTCCTCGAGGGAAGCTTTGGAGACCAAGATGGACGCCATAGGGGTAGACCTCAACCTCCTGAAGGATGACCACCGCAAGCTCAAGGAGCGGGTGAAAGTTACTGTGACGACTCTGGCGGAGGTTCCAGACGCAATCTCTACCCTGCAGCGCTCTCTGAAAGTGGTGGAAGAGAGGGTCCGGATCTTGGAGGTGAGAGCGGAGGACAGCGAGGGGCGCACTCGCAGGAACAATCTGCGCATAGTGGGGGTCCGGAGCGAGAGGAAGGGGACGACGTTGTTCGGTATCTGGAGAACAGGCTTCGGACCGAGGTTGCCCCGGAGGGACTCTCCCCCTTCTTCACCCTGGAACGCGCGCACAGGGTCCCAGCCAGACCTCCAAAGCAGGGCACACCCCCGCGTCCGTTGGTCACGCGATTACTCCACTACCGCGACAGAGACCACATCTTGCAACAGGCGCGAGGAAAGCAGAACCTCCAAATTGCGAATGCTAGGGTGATGATTTTCCCAGATTTCACCAGGGAGGTACAGAGACAGCGTGCTTCCTTTCTCGCCCTGAAGCGGAAGCTCCGACAGTTGCGATTGCCATACGCCATGTTGTTCCCCGCGCGCCTCAGAGTCGTGGACGGGGCGACTACTCATTTTTTCACCACACCACAAGATGCATGGCAGTGGCTGGAGGCGCGAAAACCGGGATCGGATGGGGCTCCTCCGGCAGGCACAGCGGAACACAGATCACCTGAGCCTTCGCGATCACAGAGATCCATGACCCCACCGGAACTCCATCTTGATAGGGATAGGGCGGTGAGGGCGGTTGTGGAGATCAGCCGTGGTGCAACTAGCCCTTGCTCTACTGTTGCTAGCCGTGATGTAGGTGGGCTTGGGACTTCTTTTCCTGCCGGCATCACAAGCGGGGACTCTGAGCCTGAACTCCCTGTGGTTACACCCCAGACGGGTGACCTTCACGTGAAACGGATCAATGATGTTGGGGGCGAGCGGACCGAGCTGGCGCTAGGGAACAGCTACTGGTCGGACTGAACTTTGGGGGTGGAAGTGGGGTAACTCCTGTCCAGACCAATACCTGGGTCTCTTTCTGTCTGCTATGAGTGGGGGGGGTGCCGGGGGGGGCTATGGGTCCTATTAGGTCAGCGCACGCCTCACAACGTTTAGTGACCGGTTGATCGTTGCATTACTTTGGATGGGAGCTAGTTTGAATGTACCTGTCCTGGGGAGTGGGAGTTGGGAAGTTTCTTGGGGTTGAGGGGGTTCTACAGGGGATTGGCATGTCGCTGAGATGGGGCAGGAGGGAAGATCACTGCGATTCCAGATATGGGTTCCACCGTAGGTCTTAAATGTATGTCATGGAATGTCAGGGGCATGCACACTATGATACGCCGGCACAAGATTCACGCATATTTGGTGAGGAGGGGGGTACAGATTGCTGTGCTGCAGGAAACGCATTTAACACAGGCGGAGGGGGCGGCGTTGCAGCGTAGATGGAGGGGGCAGTTGTTCCACACCTCATACTCTGCCTTTTCCAGGGGTACATTGATTTGGATACGAGCAAGGGTCCCGTTTCAGAGCGTAAGGCAGCTGATTGAATCAGCTGGTAGATATGTAGTGGTGGCGGGGCGGCTGGACGGTAGGCTATAGTGTTGGGGAGCCTCTACGCCCCCAACGTAGCTCAAGCTGGCTTCTTCGACCACCTCTCCAGGAAGCTGGCTCCCCTATTGACGGGTTCGATGCTGTTGGGAGGGGACTTTAATTGTATTGCTGATGTGGACCTGGATCGATCTCACCCACCTCTTCCAGATGCTCCCGTGCACAGGCTTGCAGCGACTAGGCGGGTGTGGCAGTGCCAGTGGGGACTGATAAATACCTGGAGGGCCCATCACCAGGGGGATAGGGACTACTCCTTCTTCTCTGGGCTACATGAGTTGCATGTTCGTTTGGACTTGTTCCTCTGCTCCCCAGAGGTACACGGAGGGATTACCCATAGCGAATATTTGAGCAGAACGATCTCTGATCATAACCCGTTGCTAATATTGCTGGATTGGGCACAGGCAAAGCCTGCCATTCCTACTTGGCGGTTGAGACCGGAGTGTAGGACGGAGGACGACTCGGCACGGCGGAAGTATGAAGATCCGGACGGAGCCGTGCGGGAAACGCCGGAAACTGGACTCGTTCTAGTCACCCTGGGAACAGGTGACGTCGGGACGCCTGCAGCGGACAAAAGGGGCGGAACCCGGAACAAGGACGAGAGGAGCAGGACGGAGGACGAGAGGAGCAGGACGGAGGACGAGAGGAGCAGGACGGAGAACGAGAGGAGCGGAGGAGAACGGACAGCGGAGACACCGGATAGGAGGACCGAAGGCGCTGGAGGAGGAGAGACGGAGGTCGGAAACCCAGGCGTAGGAGTCCCAGAGGCCACAACAACCCCAGAGGAGGGATACACTGCGCTCAAGCCCGGCGGCTCACGAGGAGGAGAGGACGCCCCGGGTACGACTGCCACGGCCCGGTACACGGGTCGTGGCCTCAGGCAAGTGCCACTCAGAGGGTCTTTTTGGTGGGGTAGCTGGGACATTCGTTAGGAAGTATACACTACCGGAACCCCTACTCCCTCACACCCCTGTACAAAGTTCCTTGCCTGATAACCCCATACCCTTCCCTCACGTCGTTATGGTGGAGGTGGCACAACCAAGACTAGATCAGGACAATTCCTAACCGGAGCATTTCTGTTTTTATTTTCTTTTGGTGGCCTGGTGAGGAACCCTGGAGAGAATCCCAAGACCCCAGAAGAGGGCGGACCAGGATAACCAGGAGTAGAAAGTGGTAGCGGGACAGCTACTCCTCGCAATCACCAGAATTCAGAAGCCTGATTTCTTGGAGACTGTTATCGTATTCCTTTGAAAAACACTTGGTCACATAGACTTCTTGCCTATTGCTGTGGCGAATAAACAGTACCCCGTATGCAAAGAATAAATTGACTGGTTTCTTCCCTACCCCTAGTCTGCCATCGACCATCCTTACACGGAGGCACTAGACGATCCGGTGTTTAGGGCCTCGATTGAATCGGCGATCGACGACTATTTCCTAGTCTGCATCGAGCCTGCTTATCGAATGGGACGCGTTCAAAACAGTAATCAGGGGGCGTTGTATTGGGGAGGTGGTGGGAGTTCGAAGGGTGCTAACACGGGAGGTGCTCAGGGCAGAGGATAGGCTCCGAGACCTGGAAAAGGAGAGACCGGAACGACCTGATAGGCAGGGGGACTTGCTTGCGGCACGCGAGGAGGTGGCAACACAGGTGGAAAGGCTGCGCTCCTTTGATTACATGGCTTACACCACTCGCGCCCAAGCGGAACGGGACAAATCTGGGGCGCTGCTGGCATGGTTGGCAAACCCGGCGCGTACAGGCACGCCGATTCTGGAGATTAGGGACCAGGAGGGTGTGGCGTATTATACTCAACAAGCCAACGCGCATTTTCTGGACTATTATACCACTCTCTATCAGAGTAAGCTTGCTCCTGGGGCTGCTACTGGCGCGGGGATATTAGAGGGGATAGAACTCCCCCAGCTGGATATCGAGGCAGCGGAGGAGCTTGGTAAAGATGTTGAGGTAAGAGAAGTGCGCAACGCTATCAAACATATGGCTCGGAACAAGACGCCGGGGAACGATGGTCTTCCGGTGGAATTTTATTCGGCATTTGTAGATGCCCTGGCCCCGAAGTTAGTCGTAGTATATTACAAAGCACGACGGGAGGGTTGCCTTCCTGCTTCCACGCGGAAGGCAATCATTGTGCCTCTCCTTAAACCGGTTAGGCCGCCCTGAGACCGGACTGCATATAGACTGCTTGCCATGCTGAACCTGGACTATAAGATACTCAGTCGAATCCTTGCTAGTCGGCTAATGGCCCATATGTCAACGTTGGTCCACGTGGACCAGGCGGGTTTTATCCCAGCAAGGAGCACGGCGATGAACATAAGGAGATTACTGTGTGTCCTGCGGGCAGACACCCATTGTGGGGAGGAGGCTTGTATCTTTGCAGTCGATATCGAGAAGGCCTTCGATAGCTTGGATTGGCCATATCTTTTTGCGGTCCTGAGGGCGTTCGGCCTAGGAGAGCACTTCGTGGAATGGACAACAATCTTGTATAATAACTCCACTGCCAGGGTCTGAACGGGAGGGCTGATCTCTGCTGCTTGTACTGTGGGTAGGGGGACGAGGCAGGGTTGCCCGCTGTCACCCCTGCTCCTTGCTCTGGCAATGGAGCCAATGGCTGTTCAGGCCCGATCGGGACGTCACTACCAGGGGCTAGTAGTGGAGGGACACTTGCAACACATAGCACTGTATGCTGAAGATCTACTACTCTTTCTGGCCGACTCGGAGGAGGCCCTCCGGGGAGCCAAGGGACTGTTGCATTCTTTGGGAGAGGCCGCAGGGCTGCGCGTGAATTGGTCCAAGTCTTGTCTTTTCCAGACTCGCCCAGGCAGGGGTGATATGCAGCCGCCGGAGGGGGTCCCGTGGGAGACTAGCTGTTTGCCTTACCTTGGAGCCCAGATCTACCACAACCCTATTGACATGCTGGAGGGTAATATAGGGCGGGCCATACGTAAGGCCAAGGCCTGTTTTGAGTTTTGGGGACAACTCCCGCTATCGGTAGCGGGCAGGATTGCCTTGGTAAAAATGGTCACACTACCCAGGTTCCTCTATTTTTTTGGGACGCTTCCGATCTGGATCCCAACCCAGGTGTTCGCGCAGCTCAACACATTGCTCACAGGATTCTTGTGGGGTGCGGGGCGTCGGAGGGTGGCCCTGATCACCATGCAGCCACCCAGGGCGGAGGGAGGATTTGCCTTGCCGGATCTAGAGGCATATTGCCACGCAGCGCAGTTGCAATGGTTCACTAAGTGGATGGCGGGCAGACTTAGACACCGAGAGGAGCCTGGTGGGCCGGACCCTCCCTTGGCGCTACTATCCCGGGTGCTGCTGTGCTTACCCATAAGGAATAGGGGGCTCCCGACTGACTTACAGGTGGTGCGCAAGTGCTGGAACCGTTTGGCCAGGCGTGCGGGCATGCGTACCCCCTATGCTCTGGAGATCCCGCTGGCGGTGTGTGAGGCCCTACCACACGGAGGTTATTGGGGTAGACTACGGGACTGGGAGGAGACGGGGATACTTACAGTAGGAGACCTATTTGAAGATGGCAACCTCCTTCCTTTTAATGACCTGGTGGATCGCCATGATCTACCGCGCGGGGATTTCCTGCTTCATGCCGCACTAACGTCAGCCATTAGGAGGCACTGGCGGGAGGGGATGGCGGAACCCCAGACCTCGCTGGCTTGCCAATATGTCGCAATGGCGGCGGGAACGTTCAAGGCGGTCACGTGTCTCTACAGGCGGATTACCCACAGCCTGTGGAAGCCATTGGTGGCCCTGCGTCTCAAGAGTGGGAAGAGGACTTGGGGGATCCCATTGGGGAAAAGCCATGGGGGAATTGGTAGAGCGGGCCTGGAAGTGTGCCAGGAACGCCCGTTTCCAGCTAATCCACTTTTACGTTCTACATAGGGCTTCCCTTACCCCGGGCAAGGTGAGTGAATACTTTGGGGTTTCGGCAGCATGCCCACGGTGCAACCTGGAGGGGGCGGGGTTCCTCCACATGCTTTGGGATTGCCCGCTTCTGGGAGAGTTCTGGCGAGGAGTGACGTCTGAGTTGGCGGCCGCAACAGAAAGAGGTGTAGCGCTGACACCGAGTTGTTGTTTGTTGCATTGGTTTCCACATACTGCCAAGACCAAAATCACTAGCAAGTTTATTGACCTGAGGCTGGTCCTGGCCCAGAGGGAGATCACCAGCCACTGGAAGTCAAGGACAGGCCCCAACTTAGCGCGATGGACTAGGGAGTTAGTGAAATGGGCAGAGGGGAGCTGTAGGTTGCGTATGGCCGCCCGCACTGGGAGTGACAAATCTCTGGAGATGGCGCGAGCGTGGGTTGCATTGGTGGAGCTGGTAAAACATCCGCCTGGAGATACTGAAGGCTCTCCTGGCCGGGGAGAGTCAGCAGCGGATTCTAAAGGTTAGGTGGCACTGATGGTGCACGGAGCAGGGCGCAGATATGGTGGAATGATCTTGGGTGATTACTTGTCCCTCACACTGACATTTGCGGTTCGGAATGCATGAGCTGTGGAATATCACTGTCCTGCCCACGGTTTCAGCACTGAACCTTTTCTTAACACAGCGGCATGCCGGGGGGGGGGGGGGGGGAGGGGGGGTTAGTTGGGATTGGGGGGGGGAGGGGGTTGGTTGAGTTCAAGCTACAGCTGTTGACCGGAGAAATACCTACTAATAGATCTCGCTGGCTTCTGCTACAAGACGGAGGAAGGGGTGCCGGGGATTATCCCCCAATCAGGTTACATTTCCCCATGTTAGGAGGGGGTTCCTTTCTCCTTTGTTTGCAGATGATTGTTGATGCACCATGGAACTGTAATGTCCTGCTCAGCACTAAGTTTGTATTTAATCTGTCCACTTGCAGCCTTCTCTGAGTACGTGTATGTGTATGTGCCTGTGTCTTTTGGATAACTCAATAAAATTTGTTTAAAAGAAAAAAAAAAACAATCTTCAGAAAATATTACCCAACACTTTGATCTCTCCAGTCTTGTGTGACTCCAATTTGTGACATCAGTACTGTCAGTGAAGTTTTGTAGGAGGGACAGCGAAGCTCAACAAACAAATGCCTACTCCCATGGCATCCATGTCACTTATTTTTAATACACTCGGTCTTTCAAGCTCTACATCTCTTCTTGCTATAGTTTCAAGTGGTTTACTGACAGCCAAACCAGCCAAGGAACTTTACTTGATACCTGCATTAGCTAATTCAGCTCAGTCTACACTGTAGGAAAAATAAACTCTTCAGATCCTGACCATCTTTTAATGCATGCAGATCCATCTCTGAATCCTGCCTTTGTGGCTTGGAAATATCATTGTATGACCCTAGCAATCTGGTGTCCCTTTTAACAAGGATAGTAAAAGGCTTGGTTCTGCAGGGAAAATATTTGTTACGGCTATGAAAGCAGGTATGAAAAGTCGCTGTGGGATTCTTTCCAGAGTTTCACTGAAAATCTTCTAGGTGAAGATATTCATGAGGTATAAGAGAGGACATGATGGTTTCTCACCAAGGGATTAGTGCAACTTAGCTTTCATCTGACCTAGATAGTCATGACCCTAGTCTGCCCATGGGATGTTCTTCTTGGTGGAGGCTTACTGGCCCTAAAGCAGAGGCTCAGCAGCATAGTCTTAATCTTCCTTTCTCCTCGTTGTACCATCAGATTCTCATGCTGACAAGGAAATGCAATGTTTGACTACAGGATGAAACCACTCAAAGCTGTAGTTCTCTTGAAAAAGAAAGAATATAAGATGCATTACAAAACTTGAACACCAGTATTTTCCACTGAGGGTTGCAACCCATCAGATACTCCTGCAGTAGCAGAAGTTGCCTCAGCAGAATAGGTCGACAATCATCCACTGTGACAGGAGTACCCACTGCAGAAGGAAAACAGCAACTCCTTTCCTCCACCTCTTCTAATGGTTACTCTGTAGGGGAAACAAACGACCCAAAGCGTCGCAGACCAGCACAAGAGACAGATATGTTATATATCTTGTGCATAATGGGTATTCTCTGAGGTTGACATCTTCTACTCTAACCAAGCCTCCACAATGTCAGGACAATTTTAGCTGAACAAACTTCAACAAGTAGTCAGCACTGTTCTGTAGTAGGGGATCTCTGTGTATAGTCATAATCTAGTGAATAGTCCCGCCCATATGCGTGGACCCCGGAGCAATAAAAAATAATCTCTAAAGGTGACAAATCATGCAGACCTGCATACACCTTTAAGAGAGAATTTAATTTAAAGACAGATAATGCAGCCTATACCCACAGGCTACACTGTCCAGAACTTCAACTAGAATTCCACCAACATCCACAAACAGCACTGCCTGTCCAGCTTTTCTCCACATAGGACAAAACCCTGCCTCTACCAGCAAAAGCCTCTGGAATGATAGAGAGGAAGGAGTGGACAGACAAGCCCCATAGGCTGCCATTATGTGGCTTAGAACAGGATACGGTGCCTTTAAGAAAACTTTCCAGATTTCCAGATCTTTCCCCAGTATCCCAGAATGCCCAGCAGGTCCCTTTTACTTTCAGTTCTTTTTTCCGGCTCCTGCTAGCAGGACCCTGGAGCAGTGAGCTCTCCCCTTTTCAAGGGTTTATTGTAGTTTTTGTCAATTTTTGTCACTTTTTCAAGTGCTTAGTGGCTGGTACTGTCAACATGCCTGGCTTGTTCGACAAGTGCCCGGAGTGTGGTAGAAAAAAGGCTAAAACAGATCCACACGAGGTGTGTATAGGTTGCCTTCCCCAGTCCCACGTGCCTGAAGACTGAAATCTGCCACTCGTTCTCAGCCAGGACCCTGAGGGACAGAATGAAGATCAGGCTTCAAGTCCTGGAGGAGAGAAGACTGGAGGCACCAGGTGGGTCTGGAGGGGCTGATTTGGCCCATACTGAGGCCTCTGGGGGGCTCCCCAGGGGGAGGAAGACCAGTAAGCGTCCCCACTCCCCGTCGACGGCGAGGGCGTCGACGGCGGCATCGAGGGGGATGACTACCATCTGTTCGTCGTCTCCCCAGGGCTCTGGGGAGAAGCGGCGTCGACGGTCGACGTCGAGGGACCTGAACAGGCTGCCGTCGACTACATCGGCATCTTCTGCGACGTCGACATCGCCGTCCAGCAGTCGGCGTCGAGATCGGACCCGGCGTCGGCGCTCACCGTCGAGGGGAGATCGCCGTTCGCCGTCGGTGAAGAGGAGGCGGTCGACGTCGCCGTCGAAGAGAGGTTCGAAGTCGAGACGATCGACGTCAAGAAGATCGCCGTCGAGGCGCAGATCGCCATCGAGGCGCAGATCGCCGTCGAGACGAAGATCGCCGTAGATCGCCGTCGAGGAAGGGAGAGTCATCGGGATCGGTGTACTCTGTGGTGTATACGCCTCCTCGGATGCCTACGCCACCGCCTCCTCCTCCACCACCTCCGACTCCGCCTCCACCACCACCGCCAACACCACCACCACCACCACCGCCACCTCCACCGCCACCACCGCCTCCACATCCGCAGCCAGCACCACTGCCTCTGCCGCCCCCACCTCGGTCGTTACCACGCACTCCGTTGGGGCCGCCGGCGGTTCCTCCGCGGTCGGTTTCCCTTCCGAGGTACCCGACTCCGCCTCAGGGGACTCCGAAGCCGCGACGTCCGCGGTCGCCGGGACCGGCTAGACCAGCGGGCAGACCGAAGCCGAAGAGGTCACGCTCCCGCTCTCTCAGGAGGAGAAGATCACGGAGCAGGACGACGCCGTAGGAGGCACAGGTCCAGGTCGCACACGCGGTCCTCGACCAGAGATTTTTCCCCGACGCTGTCGGACTCGCCGGGGACAGGGGTGTCTCCGGTGGACGATTTGGTCTCTTTCCAAGAGGTGCTGTTGAGAGGGGCAGCAAAGTTGGGTATCACGGTGACGGTTCCAACACCCACGACGTCCGTGATATTCGAGACACTTCATAAGAAACATCTGTCTCGCCTTCTACTGCCTCTTGTACCAGGACTGGTGGAGCGTTGGAGCTGTTCCTCACTCCCGCGGTGACGAAAGCCGCCCCCTCCAGGCTCATGAAAAAGTATAGGGCCCCGCAGTCGGACCCTACCTTTTTGAGGGTGGACCCAAAGCCGGATTCGGTCATCGTGACGGCGGCGAGGAAACAACATGCGACCGCTCCTTCATTGACGGTCCCGCCTGACAAAGAAAGCCGCTGGCTGGATTCTGCGGGCAGGAAGGTGTGTGGGACCGACGCCACCACCATGAAGGCGGCGAGTGCAGGGGCCCTGCAGCAGTATGCGGACCTGCTGCCCCGAGACAGGAAGGAGGACTTCTTGGAAACAGTGCGCGAGGGCATGCTGGTTTCGAATCAGGTGATCGGCGCGGCGGCGGATGTCTCCTTGTTGGCCGCCCACGCCTACTGTCATGGCGTCCACCAGAGGCGGCATTCGTGGCTGCGCCTGACGTCCCTCAAACCAGAGGCGCAGCACAGAGTGGCCAACCTGCCCTTCTCGGGGGAAACCCTGTTTGGAAAACATGCGGATGATGAGATGGCCCGCATGAAGGCGGAGGCGGAAACCCTGACGTCCGTCGGGTTGGAGAAGGCCGAGAAGAAGTGGTGCCCGTTCCAGAGGCGGTTCGGGTCTACGGGCAGAGGGCGTGGGCAGGGTTCGGGACAGCAGCAGCACCAACAGCAGCAGTTCCGGAAGCCCTTCCAGAAATGCCAGAGGGGTAGAGGAGGCCAGCAGGCGGCTACCACTACCAAGGGCCCGGCCGGGTCTCGGCCCTGAGCGGCTACTTCCCCCTCAACCGTTACCCACTCCAGTGGGGGGAAACATTCTACTTTTTCCGACAGAGTGGAGAAAAATTACTCAGGACAAGTGGGTGCTGAATATTGTTTGCAATGGATACAGTCTTCGGTTCATCAGCCCGCCTCCAGCGATTCCGCCGGTCAGCTCTCAGTTCCAGCTGAGAGAGCTCCAGGCGGAGGCAGACATCTTGTTGAGAAAAAAGGCGGTAGAAGAGGTACCTCTGTCTCAAAGGGGAAGAGGTCTGTACTCTCGGTTCTTCCTCGTTCGCAAGAAGGACAAGAACGAGTTCAGGCCCATTCTGGATTTGCGACAGGCAAACAAATGGATTCGCAGAGAGAAGTTTCGCATGCTATCGTTGCATCAGATTTACCCTCAGCTGCAACGGGGAGACTGGCTCTGTGCCATAGATCTACAGGATGCGTACTTCCATGTGCCCATAGCGCGGAAGCACAGGAAGTTCCTGCGATTCCAAGTCGGCGCCAATCACTATCAATACACAGTACTGCCATTCGGGCTAAAGTCTGCGCCCAGGACCTTCTCGAAGTGCATGGCGGTGGTGGCGGCACATCTGCGAAGGAACAAGGTGTTTGTCTACCCGTATCTGGACGATTGGCTGATCAAGGCGTCATCCTTCTCAGAAGCGCAAGATCACTTCCGGTGGACGTGCGCTCTCTTGCACAAGCTGGGGTTACACGTCAACATGTCCAAATCGGTCCCGACTCCGGTCCAGTGCATACAGTACCTGGGAGCCTCCATCGATACGCGGTCTGCAAGCGTGTCTCCTTCGGAGGAGAGACGGTTATCACTCCTTCGGAAGGCTCAGGACCTCAGGACTGCTCCATCGACGACAGTGAGGAAGGTGTCTTCTCTACTGGGATCGATGGCCTCCTGTATCTTCCTCACGCCTCACGCACGGCTACACATGAGACCACTGCAGGAGTGCTTGGAGGATCAGTGGGATCAGAGGACAGGCTCTTGGGACGACAAGATACGTCTGTCTCTACATGCTCTTCAGTCTCTGAAGTGGTGGTGTTTGGCGGAAAACCTCCTCAAGGGGGTCCCCTTCCACAAGGACATTCCCACGACGAGTGTCGTGACGGATGCGTCTCTCCAGGGCTGGGGAGCGCATTCCGGGGACTTGCAGATTCAAGGAAAGTGGTCTCCTTTGGAATCGACGTACCACATCAATTTCCTGGAACTCAGATCTGTCTTCCTGGCACTGAAGGCCTTCCTTCCGTCCTTCCAGACCAACTCGTTGCTGATACAGACGGACAATACAACCACGATGTATTACCTCAACAAGCAGGGGGGGTCGAGATCGCGCACTCTGTCGCGGGAGGCGCAGGCGATCTGGCACTGGCTTCTGGCCAGAGGACTGACGATTACGGCCACGCATCTGCCAGGGGTGCAGAATGCTCAGGCGGACGCCTTGAGCAGGCTGATTCAGGAAAACCACGAATGGGTCATAAACGACGAAGTACTAGGAGAAGTCTTCGCAAGGTGGGGGACTCCAGACGTAGATCTGCTCGCCACCGCCGAAAACAGCAAATGCCGAGACTTCGCATCCAGGTACTACCAGCGGGGGACGCTGGGGAATGCTCTATGGATCGATTGGTCGAACAGCTTTCTGTACGCTTTTCCACCCATTCCCCTGATTCCGGCAGTGCTCATCAAGCTGTCCCAGTCCAGGGCGCAGATGATCCTGATCGCCCCGGAATGGCCCAGGCAGTGGTGGTTCATGGACCTACTTCACCGGTCTCTCCTTCCTCACATGCGGTTGCCGTGCAGGCCGGACCTTCTCACGAAGTTCGGGGGGCGGATGGTGCACCCCAACCTCTCGTCTTTGAGTTTGGCGGCATGGCTCCTGAAATAGTGCAATATGGTCATCTGAATCTACCAGACGATTGTATGGACATACTGAAGGAGTCTAAATGACCTTCCACTAGGACATCCTATGCCTACAAGTGGAAGAGGTTCTGTATCTGGTGTAAGTCCAAGAACTTTGATCCGACGACATGTAAGGAAGATGTCATCCTTCCGTACCTTTTACATCTGGCGCAGACTGGCCTTAATTTCCATTCCATTAAGGTTCATCTGGCTGCTTTGACTGCTTACGGGAAATGCCCTTCACAGACTTCTTTCTTTCAGATCCCTGTGATCAAGGATTTTTTGGAAGGCTTGAAGAAAGTGTTTCCTCCCGTCAGACTTCCCTCGCCTTCCTGGGACTTGAATGTGGTGCTGTCCAGACTGATGAAGGAGCCTTTTGAACCCATTCACAAGGCTTCATTGCAGCACCTATCCTGGAAGGCGGCGTTCCTAGTGGCCATTACATCGGCCCGCAGGGTGAGTGAACTTCAGGCATTATGTTGTCAAGAACCTTATACTGTATTTCATGCTGCGAAGGTTGTGATGCGTACTCACCCTAAATTTCTTCCTAAGGTTATCTCTGATTTTCATGTCAACCAGACCATAACTTTACCTACGTTCTTTCAGAATCCCTCTTCGCCAGCGGAAAGGTCTCTCTGTGAGAAGTTGGCCTGATATGTAGTGCTCACTATTCTAGTGATCACTGTGTATCATTCCAAACGACCCTTATTGATGATTGGTTGTAAGTCAACCTTATAGACCAGCTATCCTAGTAGCGTGGACAAGAGCAGTCTTCAGGCTAAACTCTAGAGGGCGTGTTAAGCCAGCTGTTTACCATCACATATACCCCTTGAACGCCAAGTGAAAGGACACCACACAAAATGTTATGAAAATAAAGGATATTTATTTATCACAAGACTACCCTGGCTCTTTATGAGTCAGGGAGCTAAGCACACTACAAAACTCTTAGGAAAATACTTCTGGTTGCACAATTTACACAAATGCCCGAAGGGCACGAAACCATTTACACTGCAAGTGGAATGGGAGAGGTTAGAAAGTTTAAAGTTACTGATTCCGGAGGAATCCGATCAGGGGGACTAAACGAAAAAGGAACTGGACATTTGTAGAGTGAACCTACGAGGGAGCACCGAGATGCTCGAGTTACCTAGCCCAGAGGCTGCGACTGCGTGGGGTTCAGCAAGATGTCGGGAGTCCTCGTTGTAGTCTCAGGAGCCTGAAAGAAGAAGTTGCTGGCAGGCGACCAGTGTCGATGTTCAGCGAGATCCAAGCCTGGATCGGTGATGAAGGAAACCTGAAAGCAGAGGGGACTCAGTTCTCAACCGCTAGCCAGCGATCGTGTGGGTACCAGGAAGGTACCGGATGAAGTCACCTCGCCCAGGTGAGTGGATGACGTCGGACTCGGCTGTTCCTCGGACCAGGAGGCGCGGCGGCGACCAGGATGGAGGGCGAGCTGTCCCACGAAGGTGTCTGCTGTCGATGATGCTGGGCCCAGGAGTGGGGCAGCAGGTCTTGGCAGTGGCAAACCCACGCGGAGGAGTCAAGATGGCGTCGGGAGTGGACCAGGAGGGTCCGAGGTACTCCTCTGTTGAAGGGGAGCAAGAGCCAGTCTGGAGCAACCAGACCAGTGATGAAAGTCTGTCGTGGTGCGTCGTGAAGAGGGCCACAAGCCGGTCGGCGAGTGGTCGGACAACGCGGTGAGCAGCAAGGAGCAGAAGGGCCCCCACGCAGATCTCGTGGATGCTGGGGAGGCAGACTTCGGGGTTGGAGCCGCTCAGGGTTAGGGCTTCTCAAACCCTAGGTGCACTCACTCGAGGGTCCCTCGGTGGGCGTGCTAGATAAGCGTCGTGCAAGTTCTGAAGATGGCCGGTCCCGCAGGTCTCGTCACACCTACGAATCTCAGCTGGGCTGACGATGTAGGTAGAGGTCAGAGATGGCAGGGAACCCGGGTCTCGTCGAGCTGGGCAGTCTTGATCCGTGGGAGAGACGTACAGCAAACCGCAAGCGCTTAGGTGGTGCCTGATGGTGCAGGGTGGCTACTCCTTAGCCACAAGGGAGAGTCTTCAGAAATAGTCAAGAGTTCCTTTCGTGGAAAGTAGTTCAAGATTCAGAATTATCCAATTTGGGAAGGGGACTCGCTCCTACCTTTATTCTAGGAAAAGGGGCTGGCCCGTGACTAGGTCCTACCTATGGGTGGGGCCAGGAGGGGGGTGGTTACCCCCCTATCCTTTGTCCGGCTTCGCCCCAGCTCAGGGGCAGGGTTGCCCCCGAAACTGGTTTGAGCCGGGCTATGCACAGTGAGCCCTGCCTACCTGGGATACACAAACCCTGTCTGGGATGGTGCTAACACCGCCCTCAACAGGAAACCCTTTGTCCAAGCTCCCCTCGCTGGAAGGTCTCCCAGCAGCAGGAGGTCAGACTTGTGTCTGGTGGCAGCATCCATTTTGTGATGCTGAGGCTTGAGTCAACTTTAACCGGGGTTCAAGGTTACTTCCATGTCGTGCCCCTCTAAAAGGGGGGAATGCGAACCCCGTCGCCAGAATTGGCGAGGGGTTCGTATTCCAATTCGTATGACACCTTACTCGACATGTGTGGGTGATGCGATGCCAGAGTTAGCAAGTAACCGCGAGGATTATAATGCATTTTAAGGTAGTTGGCACGCGTCACCATGGAACGGCTATTAGGACTTGGTTCCGCAAGCCGTCGACGAGCTCAGCTCGCGCCAGAGCACCATCCCACATGATTCCCCGCACTCTGCCTTCAGGATTGATAAGGCCTGCCATAGGAGTGACTGATAGGAATCCATGTGTCCATTTTAGGGTTAGGTATAGGAATACTACACCTACAGCAACGGGTGATTACACCACCTTGCCCCAGCTGTCGTGCAGCCAGTTGTGTCAGATTTGGGCGGCCATCCAGGGGTGGCATAATACATGCTGCAGCCCCTGGTAGGCCCTGGGTACACCGATGCCCTGGATACCTGTGGTATGCTGATACAGGGACTGATAAGGCGGCCCAGTTCCAATTAGTGGATGCACCTAATGTACATGTGTGTTAATTTCGAGAGAGAACAGCTAGGCTGTGGGTCTGATTGGCAGGCCCACAGCCAGGGAAAGTCGTAAACCAATGAAGCAAAAAGCAAAAAATCTGGGTGATCATAGGATTGCAGACCCTACTCTCCTACATGACCCCCCCCAAAACTTTGGGACAATAAGCTAACCTTGACCAGGTGAGTCTTCTTGCTCTAAGTGGAAATACCTGGAGAGCCCATCTGCATTGCCATGATCAGTGCCAGGTCTATGCTCCACTGTGAAGTCCATCCCCTGTAGGGAAATGGACCACCTAAGTAGTTTGGGGTTTTCACCCTTCATTTGATTTAGCCACAAGAGGGGCTTATGGTCGGTCTGAATCTTGAAGTGAGTGCCAAACAAGTATGGCCTCAACTTCTTCAGGGCCCAAACCACAGCAAAGGCCTCCCTCTCAATAGCTGACCAATTCTTCTCTCTGGGGGTCAGCCTCCTGCTAATAAAAGCTATGGGCTGGTCATGACCATCAAAATTCAGCTGAGATAGAACAGCTCCCACACCCAACTCCGAAGCGTCTGTTTGGACAATGAATGTTTTGGAGTAGTCTGGACTCTTTAGGATAGGCGCTGTGCACATGGCCTGCTTTAGGTCATCGAATGCCTTTTGACAGCTTGCTGTCCACTGAACTTTTTTTGGCATCTTTTTACTTGTCAGATCGTTTAGCGGGGTCACAATGGATCCATAATTTCTGACAAACTTCCGGTAATAACCAGTCAGGCCCAAGAAAGCTCGAACCTGAGTCTGGATGGTTGGAGGAGCCCAGTCCTGGATGGCCTGTATTTTGCTCTCCAATGGCTGAACCTGGCCTCCACCTACAAGGTGGCCCAGGTATACAACCTGTGTCTGCCCTATCTGGCACTTAGTGGCCTTGATAGTGAGGCCTGCCTTTTGCAGGGCCTCCAACACTTTCCTCAGGTGGACCAGGTGATCCTCCCAGGTGGAGCTAAAGACAGCGATATCGTCCAGATACGCCGCACAGAAGCCGTCCAACCCAGTGAGAACTCGATTCACCAGCCTTTGGAAGGTGGCAGGTGCATTTTTCAAACCAAAGGGTATTACCACGAACTGATAATGCCCACCCGGGGTAGAAAATGCTGTTTTGGGCTTGGCCTCCTCAGCTAACCTGATTTGCCAATACCCAGCTGTCAGGTCAAATGTACTTAAGTAGTTGGCCGAAGCTATAAGTTCATCTGCTCTTGGTATCGGGTGGGCGTCAGTCTTAGTGACTGCATTGAGGCCTCTGTAGTCCACGCAAAACCTCATCTCTTTCTTACCGCCCTGGGTGTGAGGTTTTGGCACGAGAACTACTGGACTAGCCCAGGGGCTCAATGACTCCCAGCTCCAACATTTTCTGCACCTCTGTCTTGATGCAGTCTCTGACATGATCAGGCTGTCGATAGATTTTACTCTTTACGGGCAGACTGTCCCCAGTGTCGACCTCATGGGTACACCAATTGGTCTGACTGGGTGTCAGAGAGAACATATGTCGAAAGGATTGAAGAACCTGTTTACAATCCTGTTGTTGATGTCCAGAGAGGCTGCCACAAAAGACAACACCATCTACTGACCCATCGTCAGGGTTCTGAGAGAGCAGGTCTGGGAGAGGGTCACTCTCCTCCTCCTGTCCCTCATCTGTGGCCATGAGCAAGCCCATGCCCTCCCTGTCGACATATGCCTTGAGCCTGTTTACGTGGAGCACCCGGTGGGGGCTCCGGGGAGTTCCCAGGTCTACCAAGTAGGTGACCTCTCCCTTTTGGTCAATGATTGTGTGGGGCCCAGACCATTTGTCTTGGAGTGCTGCTGGGGCCACTGGCTCCAGCACCCACACCTTCTGTCCAGGCTGATACACAGTCAGGACAGCCTTTTGGTCGTGCCAAGCTTTTTGTAATTCTTGGCTCGCCTCAAGGTTTTTAGATGCCTTTTCCATGTACTCAGCCATCCGCGAGCGGAGACCGAGCACATAGTCCACAATGTTTGATGCCGGCTTTTTTAGAGGTCTCTCCCATCCTTCCTTTACCAAACAAAGGGGTCCCCTTACAGGATGTCCGAACAGAAGTTCAAAAGGGCTGTAGCCAACCCCCTTCTGCGGGACCTCTCTGTAGGCGAACAAGAGGCAGGGTATCAGGACATCCCATCTCCGCCGAAGCTTTTCAGGTAGTCCATGAATCATCCCTTTTAGGGTCCTGTTGAATCTCTCAACAAGCCCATTGCATTGTGGGTGATAGGGTGTGGTGAATTTGTAGTTGACACCACACTCCTTCCACATAGCAGTCAGATATCCCAACATGAAGTTTGCACCTCTGTCAGAGACAACCTCCTTAGGGAAGCCCACTCTGGAGAACACTCCAACTAGGGCTCGTGCCACAACAGGTGCTGTAGTGGTCCTAAGGGGAATAGCTTCCGGATACCTGGTGGCGTGGTCCACCACCACCAGTATAAACTTGTGCCCTGATGCTGTCTGGGGTTCCATTGGTCCGACAATGTCGATCCCCACCCGTTCAAAGGGTACCCCCACCACCGGTAGTGGTATGAGGGGGGCCTTTGTCGTGCCACCTGACTTACCACTGGCTTGGCAAGTGACACAGGAGCGACAAAACTCCTTCGTATCTTCGGACATGTGGGGCCAGTGAAAGTGTGGAACAATTCTGTCCCAAGTCTTATTCTGGCCTAAGTGACCTGCAAGGGGAATCTCGTGGGCAAAGGTAAGAAGGAAACCTCTCAGAGACAAGGGAACGACCAGCCTCCTGGTCGCGCCAGGCTTGGGGTCTCTTGCCTCGGAGTACAGGAGTCCATCGTCCCAGTACACTTTGTGGGTGCCTGTGGCGTTCCCTGCAGCCTCAGCAGCAGCCTGCTGTCTGAGGGGTTCCAGTGAGGGGCAGTCTAACTGTGCCTTTCCCAGGTCTTCCCTAGAGGGTCCCCCTGAGCCCAGAAACTCAACCTGACCAGGTTCAAGCTCTTTTGGCTCAGTTTCCCTTAGTTCTTTAAGGTCAGCCTCCTCAGAGACTTGATCCACGACCTGGGGCAAGGGGGAAGGTGAGGCCTTACCCTTACTGCTCCTTTTCTTGGATGGTGTCTGGTCCGTTCTTCCAGGATCCAGCACCTGTTCAGTGGGGCATCTTTTGGCCTGTGACCTGGTCACAGCCAGGACATGTGCTGGCAAGCCTAACATTTCCATGTGAGTCCTCTGCTCCACTTCTGACCATTGTGACGTTTCCAAATCATTGCCCAACAGACATTCTACGGGGAGGTCTGAACTAACCACAACTTTCTTCGTGCCACTTACCCCTCCCCAGGAGAAATCAACAACTGCCATACTGTGATTGGTAGTGACATTGCTGGCATTGGTCACTAGGTAATCGGTACCTAGCATGATCTGTCCAGGGTCCACAAAGTTAGGCGTCACCATGGTGACACTGGCACAAGTGTCCCTGTAGGCCTGAGCCACTTTTCCATTGATCAAAGGCGTCTGCCTGTATTTGCCCAAAGTATTGGGACTGGCATCAGGGGACATATCCATATCCCCTGTACAGACAAGGACGGCCTGAGTGAGCGTGCCAACTAAGTCGTCACTCCCCTCAGTTCCCAAGGTTAACCCAACTAATGCCTTGGGAGGCGCACTAACACTGCTGACTGTACTAGGGGGTGCAGGTGCCTTAGGGGCTGCAGTGGCAGGAGTTTGCCCTCCTTTCTTGGTGCACTCACTAAACCAGTGAGTCTTACTTTTACAGTATTGGCACCACCTTTTTGACTGGCTTTCTGGAGTCTTCTTTTTCTGCTGTGAAGCCTGACCCCCACCCTCTTTGGTTTGTTGGGGGCCTGTCGAAGACTTCTGGTCATTTTGTTCGTTCTTGTTACTACCCTTTTGGTCTGCTTTCTTCTGACCACCCTGGTTCTGAGTCTGGTTCTGCTTGACCCATGTTCTGACCCATCTGTCTGCCTTCTTTCCCAATTCTTGGGGAGAGGTCAGCTCCGAGTCGACAAGGTGCTGATGCAACAATTGGTTCTGACAGTTGTTTAAAATCTGTTCTCTCATGATAAGATTGTACAATCCTGTGTAATCAGTAACCTTGCTACCCAGCAACCAACCTTCTAAAGCCTTAGTGGCACAATCGACAAAGTCAGTCCAATCCTGAGACTGAATTTTCTGGGTGTCCCTGAACAGCACCCGGTACTGCTCGGTGGTTAAGCCGAACCCATCAATCAGTGTATTCTTCAGGACTTGGTAGTTGTTAGCATCCTCAGCTCTCGTAGTGAGGAGCTTGTCTCGTCCTTTACCTTCAAAGGAGAGCCACAGTATAGCTGCCCACTGACTTGGGGGGACGCACTGGACAGTGCAAGCCCTCTCCAAGGCAGTTATCCACTTGTGGATGTCATCCCCTTGCTTAAAGGGGGGCACTATTTTACTCAGGTGTCTAGTATCTATACCCCTGTTTTTCTCTCTAATGAGAATGCTGCCACCAGTGGGATCTAACCCACTCAATTTCTGCTCTCGTGCCAAGGCAAGTCTTTCTTTGGCGAGGGCAAGTTCTTCCCGCTCGATCCTCAGATTGACTTCCCTCATCTTCGCTTCGTGCTCCCTTCTCTGAGGGGACGTCATTCCTCTTTGAGAAGATGCCTGAGAAACATGTGTTCGACCAGATCTGTTAGAGCCTCTCGAGAGAGACCTAGCTCGTCCGTTCCCAAGGTTACGCCTGCTTGAGCGTGGGCCCGGGGCTCCCCCAGTTCCATTCTCATGCCTGCTTAAGTTGGTCCTTGTGAGCCTACTGACTACTACGGGACCTCCGTCTGCCTCGTCTCCTGCTAACTCTTCTTCCTCTTCCTCCTCACCATGGAGGTCGAGGTCAGGGTCACCAAGGGTTCCCTCTAAGGGAGGCATGTTCCCATCAGCATTAGGGGGGCCTGTGTTAGAGGACCTCCTAGCATCGTAAGTCTCTAAGAGACCTATCAGAAATGTGATGGTAGGGTTAGAACCCTGGTTTAGCTTCCTGGAGGCACACAGCTGTCTCATCTCCGTGAAGCTAAGAGCTGCATATCGTGACAATACCTGTGGAGGGTCAATGACCACTAAGGGTGTCTCTGCAGACTCTCCGTGGACCGACATGCTTTCTAGTGAGGTGTAAGTGATGCACCTACCTACACTATGTGTTTACCTACTGATCCCTTGCTAAGAGTTGTAGTCAGGGTGTGCTAAGCCCTGTTACACTACAACAGCTGGTTCAGTAGAACTCAGAGTATTCTAAGTTAAGTTATATGTACCTGGGTACTTATGTGATCTTTCAACTTGATGTTCTTAGGATACGTGTGTGGTAAAACAACAGCAAGCTCAAATCCCAACCGCTGCTCACCAATGTGAGAAGTTGGCCTGATATGTAGTGCTCACTATTCTAGTGATCACTGTGTATCATTCCAAACGACCCTTATTGATGATTGGTTGTAAGTCAACCTTATAGACCAGCTATCCTAGTAGCGTGGACAAGAGCAGTCTTCAGGCTAAACTCTAGAGGGCGTGTTAAGCCAGCTGTTTACCATCACATATACCCCTTGAACGCCAAGTGAAAGGACACCACACAAGTTGTTATGAAAATAAAGGATATTTATTTATAACAAGACTACCCTGGCTCTTTATGAGTCAGGGAGCTAAGCACACTACAAAACTCTTAGGAAAATACTTCTGGTTGCACAATTTACACAAATGCCCGAAGGGCACGAAACCATTTACACTGCAAGTGGAATGGGAGAGGTTAGAAAGTTACTGATTCCGGAGGAATCCGATCAGGGGGACTAAACGAAAAAGGAACTGGACATTTGTAGAGTGAACCTACGAGGGAGCACCGAGATGCTCGAGTTACCTAGCCCAGAGGCTGCGACTGCGTGGGGTTCAGCAAGATGTCGGGAGTCCTCGTTGTAGTCTCAGGAGCCTGAAAGAAGAAGTTGCTGGCAGGCGACCAGTGTCGATGTTCAGCGAGATCCAAGCCTGGATCGGTGATGAAGGAAACCTGAAAGCAGAGGGGACTCAGTTCTCAACCGCTAGCCAGCGATCGTGTGGGTACCAGGAAGGTACCGGATGAAGTCACCTCGCCCAGGTGAGTGGATGACGTCGGACTCGGCTGTTCCTCGGACCAGGAGGCGCGGCGGCGACCAGGATGGAGGGCGAGCTGTCCCACGAAGGTGTCTGCTGTCGATGATGCTGGGCCCAGGAGTGGGGCAGCAGGTCTTGGCAGTGGCAAACCCACGCGGAGGAGTCAAGATGGCGTCGGGAGTGGACCAGGAGGGTCCGAGGTACTCCTCTGTTGAAGGGGAGCAAGAGCCAGTCTGGAGCAACCAGACCAGTGATGAAAGTCTGTCGTGGTGCGTCGTGAAGAGGGCCACAAGCCGGTCGGCGAGTGGTCGGACAACGCGGTGAGCAGCAAGGAGCAGAAGGGCCCCCACGCAGATCTCGTGGATGCTGGGGAGGCAGACTTCGGGGTTGGAGCCGCTCAGGGTTAGGGCTTCTCAAACCCTAGGTGCACTCACTCGAGGGTCCCTCGGTGGGCCTGCTAGATAAGCGTCGTGCAGGTTCTGAAGATGGCCGGTCCCGCAGGTCTCGTCACACCTACGAATCTCAGCTGGGCTGACGATGTAGGTAGAGGTCAGAGATGGCAGGGAACCCGGGTCTCGTCGAGCTGGGCAGTCTTGATCCGTGGGAGAGACGTACAGCAAACCGCAAGCGCTTAGGTGGTGCCTGCTGGTGCAGGGTGGCTACTCCTTAGCCACAAGGGAGAGTCTTCAGAAATAGTCAAGAGTTCCTTTCGTGGAAAGTAGTTCAAGATTCAGAATTATCCAATTTGGGAAGGGGACTCGCTCCTACCTTTATTCTAGGAAAAGGGGCTGGCCCGTGACTAGGTCCTACCTATGGGTGGGGCCAGGAGGGGGGTGGTTACACCCCTATCCTTTGTCCGGCTTCGCCCAGCTCAGGGGCAGGGTTGCCCCCGAAACTGGTTTGAGCCGGGCTATGCACAGTGAGCACCGGGGTGCCACTTGCAATCACCTTCCTTTCAGCCCTGCCTACCTGGGATACACAAACCCTGTCTGGGATGGTGCTAACACCGCCCTCGACAGGAAACCCTTTGTCCAAGCTCCCCTCGCTGGAAGGTCTCCCAGCAGCAGGAGGTCAGACTTGTGTCTGGTGGCAGCATCCATTTTGTGATGCTGAGGCTTGAGTTAACTTTAACCGGGGTTCAAGGTTACTTCCATGTCATGCCCCTCTAAAAGGGGGGAATGCTAACCCCGTCGCCAGAATTGGCGAGGGGTTCGTATTCCAATTCGTATGACACCTTACTCGACATGTGTGAGTGATGCGATACCAGAGTTAGCAAGTAACCGCGAGGATTATAATGCATTTTAAGGTAGTTGGCACGCGTCACCATGGAACGGCTATTAGGACTTGGTACCGCAAGCCGTCGACGGGCTCAGCTCGCGCCAGAGCACCATCCTACATGATTCCCCGCACTCTGCCTTCAGGATTGATAAGGCCTGCCATAGGAGTGACTGATAGGAATCCATGTGTCCATTTTAGGGTTAGGTATAGGAATACTACACCTACAGCAACGGGTGATTACACCACCTTGCCCCAGCTGTCGTGCAGCCAGTTGTGTCAGATTTGGGCGGCCATCCAGGGGTGGCATAATACATGCTGCAGCCCCTTGTAGGCCCTGGGTACACCGATGCCCTGGATACCTGTGGTATGCTGATACAGGGACTGATAAGGCGGCCCAGTTCCAATTAGTGGATGCACCTAATGTACATGTGTGTTAATTTCGAGAGAGAACAGCTAGGCTGTGGGTCTGATTGGCAGGCCCACAGCCAGGGAAAGTCGTAAACCAATGAAGCAAAAAGCAAAAAATCTGGGTGATCATAGGATTGCAGACCCTACTCTCCTACATTCTCCATTCCCTGGATGTTCGGAGGGTGTTGAAATTTTATCTGGATAAGACCAAGGATATTCGTAGGTCTGACCAATTGTTTGTTAATTATGGATCAGTCAGGACTGGTCTTGCGACCTCTAAGCAGTCCATTTCCCGGTGGATTGTGTCCTGCATACAAATGTGTTATCAAAAGGCTAATAAGACCTTAGGGGGTAAACCAAAGGCTCATTCCACCAGGGGCAAAGCTGCCACGCCGGCTTTGCTGCGTAATGTTCCTATTGCGGAAATCTGCAAGGCGGCCACTTGGAAGTCGGTCCATACTTTTGCTGCGCATTACTGTCTGGACTCGGATGCCAGGGCAGATGCTCAGGTTGGGCAGGCTTCGCTGCGAAATTTGTTCGCACAGTAGTGGTTTTGTCTTGTTTGTTCTCCACCGCTGTTGTTGTCTGGGGATGGGCTTGCCATTCTATTCACTAGATTATGACTATACACAGAGATCCCCTACTACAGAAGGAGTAGTTTCTTTTCTGTAACTCCAGTTCTGTAGTAGGGTTATCTCTGTTATAGTCATAAGCGCCCGCCCTCCTCCCCGGTGGAGAGATAATTATTCATATGAAGAATGCTACAGGTCTGGCGTGCTACGACTTCAAAAAGAACTGAAAGTAAAAGGGACCTGCTGGGCATTCTGGGATACTGGGGAAAGTTCTGGAAATCTGGAAAGTTTTCTTAAAGGCACAGTATCCTGTTCTAAGCCACATAATGGCAGCCTATGGGGCTTGTCTGTCCACTCCTTCCTCTCTATCATTCCAGAGGCTTTTGCTGGTAGAGGCAGGGTTTTGTCCTATGTGGAGAAAAGCTGGACAGGCAGTGCTGTTTGTGGATGTTGGTGGAATTCTAGTTGAAGTTCTGGTCAGTGTAGCCTGTGGGTATAGGCTGCATTATCTGTCTTTAAATTAAATTCTCTCTTAAAGGTGTATGCAGGTCTGCATGATTTGTCACCTTTAGAGATTATTTTTTATTGCTCCGGGGTCCACGCACATGGGCGGGACTATTCACTAGATTATGACTATAACAGAGATACCCCTACTACAGAACTGGAGTTACAGAAAAGAAACTACTCCTTCTGTAAAGGCAAGCTCTGGATAGCCCCTTATTCCCAAAAAGCAAAGACAATGTATTCCTGCTACTTTCTGGTTCTGTAAAAAGGGACCAAAACAAGAATCCAGGCCCGGTCTCCACTTTAAACTAGCAGATAAATGGGTACAAAGAGCGAAATTCCAGATGTCATCCATTCATCAAATCTAACCCCAGCTGCATCAAGGTGACTTGCTGTGCGCTATAGACCGTAAGGGTGCTTAAATTCATGTTCCAGTCATGGGGCAATATTGAAATGTAATGATGTTCCTTTTGGGGAAAGATCATTACCAGTGCAAAGTCCTTCCAATTGTCTTAAAATAATCTCCAATATTGTTTTCCAAAGTGCATGGAAATTGTTGGCCCACACTTGAGAAGAGCCGGAATAATCATCTCTACATACTCCGGCACTTTGGTGATCAAAGCCTCAATTCTTTGAGAGATTCTGTTGCATTTTCAGTTGATAGCAACCATCCTAAACTGGAGAGATTGATGATGGATTGGGAAGCTAATATGGATCATCTTCAAGTCCAAGGGTCTAAAAAAGAAATGTCATGCCACACCAGTCTACTGAAGTTTAGAGTAGTATATAGGGTTCTCAAGTAATTTTTTCAGCAATAAAGATGAACTTGTGTAGATGAATGACATAAACATGAAAAATCTGAAAAAAGCAAAGAGGAATAAAATCCTGACAGTACCCTCTTGAAGGTCAAGTTACCTGGAAGTAGGTCATGGTCAGACACCTTCAGATCAGATTGGTGTGCCTTTCAGAACTGCAGAGTTTGATTTATTTATCAGAATCTTTCAGGAGAATTGTGAGGGGGTTATAAAGGGCAAAGTATTGTATGATGTCTTAGATGTATGGGTGTAACTGTTTCTCTTTGAATGTGACATGTCAAACCACATTCTGAGGGCCACAGGCAAAAAGGAGCTACTGGCCCAACCTGTGGTAGTTGAGGCCATTTAAAGATGATGATGTCCTGGAGCTCAAACTACTATGGATCATGAGCAACAGGGCCTATTATTTTATTTTATTTTTATTTATTTACGGATTTGTACAGCGCATAGCTGCCCCAGCGACGGGGCGTCCCAGCGCTACCCAGGTGTAAGTGACTAGAGAGGGTCCAGAAAAGGAATGAGAGTTACGCCGGGAAAAGCCAGGTCTTTATGGCTTTACGGAACGCCAGGTGGTTCTGGAGTCCTCTAATGGAAGAGGGAAGAGAGTTCCAGAGTTTGGCTACCAAAACCTTAAAAAAGCGACCACCAGCTCTGGCTCTTTGAACTCGGAGGATACAAGCCAGCCCTTGGTCAGTTGAACGCAGGAGTCGACTCGGAACATACAGCACTAGCATGTTGGCTAGAGCCGGAGGTGCCTGTTGGGACATGATTTTATTACACTTTCAGCACTCGACTCTCAGGAATAGTGTGGTCCTAGCGGTCCAAGACTTTGTCAGGGAAGGAGCTGGATACAGGGGGTGAACACAGGCCTACAACTCAAGCAATAAATTATTGTCCAGCCAAATGCTCACTTTTATTATAAAAGAAGTGTGTTATTTTACCACTATCAACACAAAGGGATATAAAACATTCAATAACCATTACACAGACCCCACCCCTCCCTCCACCTCCACCAGAGCGGTCAGGGATCCGGTGTTTCTTAGACAGTTCCCTGTATCCCACTCCCTCCTTGCTCTAGTGATAATGGTTACTTCCCATTCACTGTAGGCAACATCCAGGTAAGTCCCACTAGTAGTCTGAGTCTTAAGAGTTCACTCTGACTCTGTATTAAAGTCAAAAGAGTTCCAGCGCCGAAGTCTATCTAGCAAGCAAGTTCACCCAGGCCAACTGACCTGAAATCAGGATTTTTCACACCTGCAGGAACAGAGCGACTAGATTCCCTGAGTGTACCCATCCCAGGGTACTGGAGCGGCTGTTTCAGGTCAGTTCACTGCACAAGACTCAGGCGGGCTGTGCTTGGTAGTCCTCGAGTTCCTCACATGTGGTCGTGCAACGCAGCCTTCAGGCAGGGTAAGTCTATGATCCAACGCATGGTGGGGGGAAGTAGTGCGAAGGCCTTGATGCTGAGCCCTTCTCTGGGTGTTAGTGCGCGTGGGTCCCCACAGCTGCCTCACTCCACCGGCGATCATCCTGACCTAGTCACACTTCTTGCTTTTTCTCTGTGACACCCTTTGGCATATAGGGTCACATGTTCTCTGACCCGATGGACAAAGCAGATCCCTTCACGGTCCATCTTGGCATACAGGATTACCAGCTCACCTCCGCACAAGGGCTACAGCCCACTCCGCATGGCAATCTGTCCACACCTGCCCCTCCTGGCATATGGGGTTACCAGAAAATAAGACGCGTCCTAAACAACCAGGGACCAGAACCTACCATCGACATGGTAAGAATGCAAGAACAGACCATACCTGTCAGGCCAGGCACATCACACCGGATGCCACTCGGAGGTGATGAGTTAAAATTTGACACCAACTGGCACTGCCCTATAACAACTCACACAGAAAAGAAATGAAGGAGTCTATCCACGGTCAGACTGAGTACGGGGGAGAATAAGAGAGTGGTATAGCAATCAGGGTTTAAGGTTTTGCTCCACTCCGACTATCCCAAAAACGAAGTAGAGAAGAGTCAGCCTAATAGTCTAACAGATATTGACCATCGAAAGGCATTTCCACCAAGGCAGACCGAACAGCCACAGAAAAGCCATAGGAGAGTAGCCAGGCACGCCGGCGAAGAGCTACTGAAAAGGCCACAGTCCGTCCAACAGAATCTGTGGTATTCATGCCAAAACGAATCGGTAATGTAGCCACCTGATGGCCACCTTGGATCAGCTGAGTCAGAGTGTCCTGAGAATCATCAGGGATGGAGGGCATAAGGCGCAAGACCGAATCTCACAACACATGAGATAAACGGCCCAAAACACAAGCTATATTAAGGGACCGTAAAGAGGAAGGGGTAGCAGAAAAGAGTTAGCGACCAAAAGCATCCAGACCTTTAGACCCCGTGTCCGGAGAGACGTTAGGCATGGTACCAATGCTGGGGGAAGCCGTAGCAGCCTGAACCACAAAGCTGTGTGGAGCAGGCTGACAGGAAAGGTAGAGCAGGTCTCCAGGGGCAAGATGGTGCCTGCGAGCTATAGTCTGGTCCACGGAGGCCCTTGAAATGGGTTTAATCCAGGTGCCCAACAGAATATCAACCAGGGCTGGCCCTGCTGAATTACCCCAAGTAGGGGTATCAATGGCCACTTCCACAGAACAAAGTTGCAGCCCAGAACTAAATCAACTCTCCTCAAAAGCTAAGCTAGCGTCTGAAGCGAGGAGGAGAAAACAGGCCAGAGCATGGGGAAAAATCAAGGCCACTAGCGTCACCAACGGCAGAAGCCTAATGAAACTCTTTAGGCGGCTGTCATGTGATTACCCACACCCCCAAAATACCAGTGTGCGAAGGAGAAAGTAGAAGGGG
The DNA here is from genome assembly GCF_964204655.1 of Triturus cristatus. Taxonomy (NCBI): domain Eukaryota; kingdom Metazoa; phylum Chordata; class Amphibia; order Caudata; family Salamandridae; genus Triturus; species Triturus cristatus. The sequence continues at coordinate 115,991,288 of NC_140589.1, forward strand.
AACCCTCCAAAGGCAGAGGAAGCTAGCCCTAACAGGACTGCTCCACTGACGCTGATCTCAACCGGCGTTGAGAGGGTGACACCTCCGTGTCGGGGGAGAGACAATGTAGGGGCAATTGGTTCCATCAACGCCGAAGTCGACAGATCGAAGACAGGTATCACAGGTGGGAACCCTGAAGGGCTGTGCACCGGAGCTGAGATGGAGTTGATCATGGGTTCTGAGGGCCCCGCTGGCACCGTATTCCTGCCGGTTTGGTGTCAGTCAAGGCCTCACTGACCTCCCTTGAGGCCGAGAAGCACACCAGAGGGAGGCTTAGAACTAAAAATGGTGTGAAGGGTAATATAGTAGTCGCTCATCTGAGCCATAGTCACCTGGGCAATGTGAAAACCCAAAAGGCGTGGGACAGACGGACGCCCTGACTCATAAATCGGAGGAAAAGGAGGAGAGTCAGGAACACCACGCGACACCTCACGTATGCTGTAAATTTGGACAAGGCTGTGGCGCTGGCTGCCTACGGTGTCACTTACCAGGAGACATCGAGGACGAAGGACTTCAGGAGCTGACCCTCGAGCGTCCTTGGAGAAAGAAGAGGACCGCGACCAACAAGGGGCTGTCGACCATAGCACCACTAACAGGGTAATGTGGCGCTCCTGCAATGCCGATGATTTAAGCTGTTTACACAAGCCGCACTGTTCGGAGTCAGGGTGCGCGTCTAGGTGACATCGTTACGGAGTTGTTCGACACCCTCTAGTGGCGCACAGAGGTACTGCTGTAGAAAACTTTCTGGACCCTGTCTGGCGCCTGGGGATAATTCAAAGGTAAGGAATCAGTGACTAGACGTCTCTATCAGATACACAAATCACTGTGGCTGACATTCAGGTGTGAACTCTTGTCACTCCCATATCCTATGCTGTGGGGCTATCAGCTTTGGAGTCTCTCCTACTGGGTCAGACTCCTTTCAAGAGGAAGAGAGGGTAAAGGTGTAGGCACTTCAAAAGGGAGCAGACCCCAACATAAACTTTCAAGACACAGACGCTGAATATTGTTTGGTCTCGAAATGGACTATAAGAAAGGGAGCTTCAAACCCAAAAAATTGTCAACTGTCAAGCAGCCACTCGGGCTGCACAAGGAGGAGAAGCTCTGGAAGACTTCTGCCTGTGACCAGGACTAGACGCCAGGGCCTGCTAGTCTCCCAGCTGGGTGATGTGACAGCACCCAGGGAATTCAAGACACCTGCCCTGGAGCTCCAGCGCCTGCATGCTTGCCAAGACCAGTGTACCCTTTGAGGAGGAGGACAGCATTGGAGGGAGAGGGGTCCAGTCAGGGATTCTTCTTGCAACCACCCCCCACCCCGCCTGTTTGTTGTGTGTTTGTCCACACTAGCCAGGAGGTTCTTTCCTTCCACTCTATCTAGTACCCTTCTTTCCTAGCAAACACAAGGAAAGGGTCATGGTTGTTGACCTTGGGTGCATTGTCTGGTCCTGACCCAAGAGTTCTCCCTTCTTTCTATCTTCAGGCGTTAGCACTTCTTGTGCTACTTCTCGCTATATACGGACAAGACTGTCTCCTGCCCGTTTTCTTTTTTCTCTTGAGTTCCTTGCGACCATGCCTTGTATGTGCCTTGGCATGGGTGCCTACTAGGCCACCCTACCTCTTCTGTGCCTTTGCATAGTCTGTATTTCCTCTGCTTCTGCCATGCACAAAGCTTTGGTTGTTTTCACTTTTTGGTTAGAGATGTTTCCATGACACCTCCAATACCAACCCTGTTTCTTTACTGGCCTGGCTGTTCTTCAGATGTGCCTCCTACCCTTTTTGGGGGGTTTTCATCTTCCGTTCTTCTTGGACATGGGTTCCGTAATCATCCACTCTGGGTTGGCTCGTACCGTAGTTTGTGATCCCTTGGGGTACTATCCGTGGAGTTTCCTCTACTTCTTGTGAATGTGGTTGGGATTCTAGTCTCCTTGGAGGTTAATTTCCCTTGTACTAATAAGCATATCAAGTAGGATCTTGGGTGACGTCAGGATCATCCTTCACATAGTTCCCTGGCTTGTTAGCTGGGCACAGGTTGCCCCGTACACACAAGGATTTTCTTTTGTTTCTGGCCTTGTTTATTTTTATATATATATCTACGCATAGATATATATATTCATTCCTACCTATTTATATATGTTTTATACCTTCTTTTCTTTGGATTCTCCGTTGCATGGTCCCAGAGGGCTTCCTTCTCTCTCAAATTGTTTCCTCTACCTCATGTGGTTTATGGCTATGATTGTTTTTATTCCTCGCAATGCTTTTCTAAGCTATTGGTTGGTGCTCTCTGCATTGCCTAATGCTATGGCTAGGAGCTTTGGTCCAGTTGTTTTAGTTATTGTCCTTAGCCTTCCGCCTCAGTCACTTGGGCCGGTTGACCTTCCGGGGGGGGGCATAGTAGTGCTATGTTTATACGGAGTGTTCTTCCTACTCGTCTTATTCTTCTGCCATTGTGTTTTTCCCATGATTTTGCACAGCTGCGAATTCGGTTCTGTACGGGCTTTCCCCAAGTTTTCTGGAAGGGTGTTTTCTTCCTCACCCTCCCTCTCTGGCGAGCAGTCTCTCTCTCTCTCTCTCTCCCTTTCTTATGCAGACCGGATAGTGTAGCTGGGGACATTTTTTTGGGAATCGGTTCGCAGATCCTACTCCAGGATGGTATTGCTTGGGTATCTCATTCAAAGGTAAGGAATCTGCGGCTATACATCTCTATCAGATGAATAAGTTACTTACCTTCGGTAACGCCTTATCTGTAGGAGTTCTAGCCGCAGATTCCTTACCGACCCACTTATCCTCCCCATTCTGCGAACTGATTCACCTTTTCATACAGATATCTTTTATGCACCCTCGTGCCTTTCGTTGGTAAAAAGCGTCTTTCAAAAAGAGGATTCTTTTTGGGCACACTGTTTCCATTGTAGTTTTTATACGTGACTCTGCGTTTTAGCACGGAAAGTAGTTTCAGAAGAAACTGACGTCAGCAGAGGGTTTATATGGACTCTGACGACATCATATCTGGTGGACGACGACGTTACGGAGTTGCTCGATGCCCTCTACCGACGCATAGAGGTACTGCTGTAGAAAAAGTTCTGTATCCTGTCTGGCGCCTGAGGATAATTTAAAGGTGAGACATCTTGTGCTAGAGCTAGTCTCTCCCGGATAAGACGTTACCGAAAGTATGTAACTTATTCATCAAAAGGTTACCCAGAACCCAAGCCCTACTCTTTGATTCCCTCATCCATCCCATTTCCTTCCTGAGATGTGTCCAAGCCCCTTCATTGTGACCCCTCTCTTAATCAAAGAGCACCCATTGAAGTGTACCATGGGAGCCTGGCTCTTCCTTCTCAAGTGTGTCCCACCCAGCTTACAGGAGTGCAGTAATACACATCGGTCTGAGGGGGGGGGGATTGCTCTACCTCCTCTCCTCATGTTTCACCATGCGGCTCTTGGTCTCCCAAAATGGAAAGCAGTCTGCCATGTAGTGTACCATTCACAGGCACACATACACCCAACACATACATTTAATATACGCACACTACACAGCACTGTATCCTTCATGTATTGTACCACTCACCGACACAAATACACCCAGCAGGTACATTTTACATGCACATTCTGCACAGCACTACATCAGCCATATATTGTACCACTCACAAGTACACATACACTGAGAACATGAAATCAACATGCACGCACTGCACATACTTCCTTATTCCTGTATTGTACCCTTCCCAGACACACATACACCCACCACAGGTACACCACTGATGCGCTGCACACCATACCGGTGTCGGCCAAGGGGTGAGTTAAGCACACAGCAGTGGAACTTTAAATGAGTGAGCCTGTAGGCCTCACTCCAGCAGCACAGGTTAAAAAGGACCTGTTCACTTAACTCCTGATAGAGGCAGTATCGTTTCACCACTATGAGGGTACTGGTGTGGGTGACCCTCCTGGTCCAGAAAGATCTCATCGTTGAGACAGGCCTATGTCATGGCACACTTTCATGATCCATGTTTGCCTACGACAACAAAAATCAGCATTAGAGATCCAGACATCAGTACAGTTTGGGCACTCGGGGCAGGGGTGCACTTATATTACCATGCAGAGGACTTTTCCGTTCCAGCAGTTAGTCTTTTGGTCTACCCCCTCTTTTTAACTGGTATGAAAGTGATTCAGATGAGTCATCTCTGGGAAGTTGTATCCATTTGAAAAGACAAACCACTTAACCTTTGGAAACTTCTATTGATGGATTTGCATCTTCCCACAGATACCTTATCACCCACTCTCCTCTCCCTGGCTGAATCCGATGATTTTTTTTTGTTCCCTCTCAAACTTGTTTGAAGCTCCTGAAGAACGTCTACATTTGTGTGGATAAACAGATGCCATATATTGAAATACTGACCTTAGCAATGAATGAGTCTCTTAAATCTGCTACTGAATTGAAGCAGCAACACTAGTGTCAGTGATGGGTTCTGCTAAACAAAAACGAAATCTGCATAGATTCTTGCGCCAGAGAATGGAATGAACAAATATTCATCAGACCGAACAGTGCCAAAGTCAAGTAACTTGTTCTTATGGGACTGCACTGTGTAATAAATATGGCATATTGTTTGTGATGGGTACTAGAATGACCTGAACAGTTTGGCATGGTCTCAGTCATGTTAATTATTCTTGTTACAGGTGATATCTGAACCACTTGTTCCAGATGCTGTGACATATTTCTTCACCATGGTACTGAACGGGTTACGAGAACACACAAATGATGCTATGTACATTGATGCACTTGTTCAGCTTGGATTCCAGATCTACGAATCTCTGGTAAGTTCTCTGTGTTTCTGGAAGACAGAGTGAGACCATACAGTCAATATGTGGTAAGTAACTTAAATGCCTTTTACATAACGTGTTTTTGTTTTTGAAGGCCATGGTTGGTTAGGGATTTATTTAAAAATTGTGTTTTATACTACATTAACATCCCAACTTTAGCCACTGAAAATTGATTGCTTAACAGGTGAGCGGATTGAATCTAGTATTACTGGTGCTTGATCCCTTGGCAGTGACGCTTTTTTTTTTAATATGTGGTTGGCTAGAAGATGATATCTGTGCCTCACTTTCTGTCACCATTTAGCCCAAAAACCCTCCAGATTCTTTGAAAACTTTCCCAGATGGACCCTTCCTAACGAGGGTGATGTTAGTCTACGGATCCACTGAGTGCAAAGCTGTAGGAAACTGGCTCTATATATACTACACCAAAATGAGATAGAGTCCAGGTGACCCCAGAGGTAGGTAGAGTTTAAAGTTAGATAGAACCTTACTCTCTATTTGTGGTAGTGTGGTTGAGCAGTAAGGCAGTATTAGAGGTCAGTGTTAAGCATTTGATGTATACACTCAGTCAGCAAATGAATTCACCCACTGAAGGACTGAACTCTAGACCAATTGTTTTTGTATTATAATATTCTTGTAGTTATTTTATTTCTAGAACCAAGCACGCCTGGTGCAGGTAAGTAATGCATACTTTACAGTAGTAATGCAATTGAAATACAGGTTGAATGATACAGTTTGGATTGCAATTGTATATGCACTTGATTTGATTTACAGGGGATGCAGAGAAATGCAATACTTAGTAAATGCAGCACATAAGCAGGTAAGTTACTTTTGGATTACTTTTCTTTCTCAGTGCTGTATGCCAGGATGCAGCACTGTGACATTTCCTGTAAACAGGTGAGTAAAAGCGTTTTGGTTAAATCGTAGAATTTTAAGGAATTTCTTTAGATTTCAAAACTCCCCACAGAACTTTTTTCACAGAAAACAGTCCATGTTATCCTATGGAGGAAAATCGTGTTTACAGGTAAGTTACTTTCGTGTTACTTTTTTTACTCAGAGTAGTAGACATGGATACCGGTAAGTAAAATCGTTTTTCTTCGATTATGCAATTATAACGAATTTCTTTAGTTTGATAACTCGACACTTGGAAACTTTTTCACAGAAAACTATCAATGTTATCCTATGGAAGGAAATTGTGTTCACAGGTAAATTACTTTAGGATTACTCTTCTTACTCAGTGCTGTATGCCTGGATGCAGCACTAGGACTTTTCCTGTAAACAGGTGAGTAAAAGCGTTTTTGTTAATCGGAACAATTGTAAAGAATTTCTTTAGATTTCAAAACTCAACACTTAGAAAATTTGCGGCTGCCCGCGGCCCCCACAGGGGGCCACCCTGAAAGGGCGGCCCTTAAGTGCCATTTGGGCACAAACACCACCCCTCCTAGTGGTTGGACTCAGGGAAGGAGTCCTCTTGCCTTTTGCGCGCTAGGTGCGTCACTTCTGGCGCGCCGAGGTAGCGGAGGGTATTTATGCTTCCCCCGGCCTTCCTGGCGTCCTCTGTTGCGCCAGCTGCGCTGTCTCGACTGTTGTCTCGCATCGTGGGCCCATTTTCTTCACCTCGCAGGGCGGCTTGGTCAGGGTTACTCAGCGGAATGAGAGGTTAGTGCTATTACAAGAGGGCCACGGCCTAGGGGTTGCAGAGCCATGCTCCCCTGAACCTCCTTCTCCCACTCACTAATGATTTCGAGTCGGGAGGGTTCTCTGGCCTGGCCGGGCGTAATGTGGGCTGGGTACCGTGTGGGGAGCTTGGTCGGGCGGTCAGTTTAACGATCCCATTTGTGGACATGCAATTTGGAGATGTCTTGGGCTGTGTGAGCGTGTGCGGGGGTCATGGGCCTGGCTTTTGCCAGTGCGCTATACTCAAGGCCACCACTGGGGGTGGCGTTCTCCTGGGGCTCCGTCTGCTGGGGGCACTTCGCCCGATTGTGCTCTCTCCCCACCTCCCGCCGAAACGTGGCCTGCTGGGCGCCACAAACCAAAAGGCGTTATGACGAGGGCTTTACGGTGAACCCGGGCCCTTTGGTGGGCACTTTCGAATACGCCCCCACCGCTCCCCGTTGGGGGTCGTGTGTGTGACCAGCAGGGCGCACCACCGATTCGCACGGAGTGGGCCGTTTGCAGCCCTGATGTTTTTGATGGCACACGATTTTGCTTTGCGGAGGCCCGGGGACAAGTTAGAGGCCCAAAGTGCAAATCAGGGACGCAGTAATTGGAGGAACTGGCGTTTTGGGGGCTCACAAGTGGGTGGAGACGCTACTAAAAGCGAAGCCCCTGGGTGTGAGCTCCACAATTGCATTGCACACGTTTTTTTCGATTTCTCGTAACCTGTAAATGTGTATGACTGTTCTTGTGTATTACAGGGTTTTTGCGCAAGTGGACAGGGCACCGTGACGCCGCAGTAGTACAGATCATTCAGGGTAAGCGCATGATCCAATATGCCGGCCACTGCTCACCGGGTCCGCGGGTGCCCAGTTGGGGGCCTATATGGTCCATGGACCATTCATTCGTTGCCAGGTTGGCGCAGTGGGCTGCACGCAGGAATTGAATGCGGGGGTTTGCACAAACGCAGTTTGTCTGGATGGGATTTCCCGGAATGAGATTGAGCAGCCTCATGAACAGACTGGAGCAGAGACTGGCTCGGGGGGAGCTCTCCCCAACATCTCGGTGATCCATTTAGGGGGCAACAACCTTATTCCCATGGGGAGGGGGGCATTATTACAAGTCACGAAGTCTGACTTGGGGTAAATCAGCAAATGCATGGGGCAATATGAGCTCTGGTGGTCTGAGATCATCCCGCGCAGAGAATTCTCACGGGGCTAGGTCCAGCGAGGCGGTGGAACATTCCCGCAAGAAGGTTAATGGCTGTATGCGTAAGGTCACAGACCAGAGGGGTCTGGGTCTCATCAGACACAAGCTGATCCAGGCTAATGTCGAAGGATATTTTGATAAAGATGGGGTCCACTTGTCTCCAGTGGGGATGGGTCTGTTTCTCCTGGACTTGCAGGAGGCCTTGGAAATGGCAGGTTGCAGGTGAGAATATAGCTGTGTTGGTGGGGTGGGCTCTGGCGGCGACGGGGGCTGCCTCCAGAGCTGTGGCGGAGTTACAGGCCGATCTGGAAGCAGAGGGGTACAGAAGGGTACCTCTGCATGAGCACAATAGGGGTGCCAGAGCCAAATCCCAGGAGCCTCCGGGCAGGTTCCTGGAAAACCGCGTCGGCGCCCCGTTAGTCCTTCGGGCGGTTTGGGGCCTGACCCACAGGGGGTTTGCCTTGCTACGCTCTGCCCTGAAAGGGGAGTGAGTAATAAGGGACTAATGTGTCACGTGATCCGGGAAGAGGATCACCCAAAATGTGTAGCACTGATTGGGTTTCCCACAGTGCTGGCTCATCAGGCGGGCAGGGCAGCATAGGTTGGTTACAGCTGCCTGCCCTTGGATCCCCCGTACAATACCCACCTTATTGCATACTTTTGTAAGGAATAAATCTGCAGCAATATTTTCCCATAACAAAAGTTGTGTTGTGTATTTATTTATTCGTGCATGCTCAGACTGTGGGTGGGGATGTTGCCAATAATGGCACTATTTCACAGAAAAACAGTCCATATTATCCTATGGAGGAAAATAAGGTTGTCAGTTTTGAGGTAAGGAATCGGTCTTTGGAGTTGAGGTTCTGGCGTTAGATCAAGAGGTCCCCCAGGGTCAGTGATGCACTCTTGTTACACCCTCAGCGTCACTAGGGCTGCCGGGTGCAGAGTGTTGAGGCCCAATGTTATCTAATAGGGGATAGGGGGCCTCCGATTGGTGTCTGCTGATGAGCAGGCCACTTGCCTGTGGTAGCAAAGCTCCTGGACTTTAGCTCAGGGCAAATGGGGAAACAAGGCCGCTCAAAAGGTGCACCCTCAGCGGCGCTGGGGCGGCCGGATACAGAGTGCTGTTTTGGCTCGGGTGCCCTGTTGTTTTCAACGGGGATTTTCGGTTTTGGTTTTTAGCTGCAGGCTCGGTCCATGAAGACTTCCAGGAGAAACAAACAGCTGGGCAGGTAAGTTGGAGGGTTCGGTGACGTAGGTGCACCTCGGATTCTATTCTCCGGGGCACAGGCTGCTGGATGCAGGGGTGTCTTTTGAGCTCGGATTTCACCTTACCAGGCCACTCACGGTCTCCGTGCAGAGGCTGCAGGTGACGTCAGGGTGTCCTGGAGGAGTCAACCCACAGTGGACTCGGACTCTGGAGCGCTGGGGGACCTCGCTGGGGCCGGTGGGCCACCCTAACTCGGGCCATAGGTGACTAGTGCAGTGTTAGTTGCAGGCGTCGGGTTTCTTTATCCTCAGCAGGCTCAGAGTCTGTTTTCGAACAGAGCTGCTGTTCACAGGGGATCCGGACTTTGTTAAAGGCAGTCAGTCCTCCCAGGGGTTCTGGAGGTCGCTAGCTAAAGGGCAAAATGATTCGCTGTGTCTCCTGAAACTGCAGAGGGGACGGTAGGGCTGGGGCAAAGTCCGTTGTTCTCTGCAATCTCCTCTGCTGGGCGTCTTCTTTCGTCCTTCTTCTTCTTAGGTTGCAGCAATCTGCTTTCCTGGTTCAGGGCTGCCCTGTAAATACTGTATTTAGGGGGCGTTTAGGGGTCTCGGGCCAGTAGCCACTGGGCTACTGACCTTAGGGTGACTACACCCTTGGTGTGCTCACCCCATGTGGGGGGGTGAGCACAATCCCTAACTCTGATTGGGAGTGCCTGCCATCTGAAAGATGGCCGGCACTGGAGAGTGGGTTTCACCTCGCCTCCCCTCCCCCCCTGAGGGGTGAAGTTGGCAGAGGTGGGCACACCTCCTGGGCTGCTCTAAGTTTTCCCGCCAAAAAGGAGGGGAGACAGGAAGGGGCCTGCTCCTGATAGCAGGAGAGGCTAGGGGTCTCATTACAAAGGCTGCCAGGCCTTTGAAGTTGCCCTGCCACAGATGGCTCTTCCTGGCCTGGGGGAGGTGTGAACACCTCCGCTCAGGAAAGGCTTTGTTTCTGGTATCAGGGAGCATAGGCTCCCACCCTAGGGGTCCAGAAACATATCTCGTGGTGGCAGGCTGGTGTGTACCAGTCAGGGAACCCACCAGAGGCTGGTCGTTTTTCAGGGGGCATCTCAAAGCTGGCCTCTGTGTGTATTTTTCATTAAATCCCACACTGGCATCAGTGTGGGTTTAATGTGCTGAGAAGTTTGATACCAAACTTCCAGTCTTCAGTGCAGCCATTATGGTGCTGTGGAGTTCGTAATGACAACCTCCCAGCACCATATACTCTTAATGGCAGCACTGCGCTTACAGGGCCCAGGAATGGACCTGGGCACTCTAGGGGTACAGGGCTCATGCACCTGTACCCTGTAAGGAAGTGGCTCTGTATATACTGCACCAAAGTGAGGTTCAGTGTGCACAGAGTCCACAGTCCCCAGAACTTTGGCAGAGGCTAAAGTTAGATATAACCCTACTCTCTAACGTGGTAGCTTGGTCGAGCAGTAAGGCAGTATCAGAGGACAGTGTAAAGCATTTGTTGTACACACTCAGTTAGCAAATGGTCTCACACACTCAAGAACTGAACTCTAGGCCAATTGTTTTGTTTATAAAAATATATCCTTGTTTTATTTTAGAACCAACAATAGGTATCAAAATACTTTCTAAAATGCTGTCGTTGTATACTTTCAATAAGCAGTAGACATTTAAATGCAATAGTTACATTTGTTGCAATAGGCAACACAATTCAAACACAAATATAACATTGAGCTCAATGGGAGTTTTTAAGTAAATGCGTATGATTTTTTTTACTCAGGGTTGGATCCTGGATTCAACCCTGGTGCATTTCCTGTAAACAGTTGAAAGAAATCGTTTTTGTTACACAGGCATTTTTAAGGAATATTTGTATGTTTCAAAAATCGACACAAAAACCAGGCAATGTTATCCTATGGAGGAAAATCAAGTTATCGGTAAGTACGGTTGTAATTATTTTTCAGGGTCAGTGCTGGGCACCAAGATCCAGCACTGGGATCTCTCCTGATAACAGGTGAGTAATTTCGTTTTCGTTGTTCGGCTGATTTATAGTGAATATTTTAAAGTTTCAAAACTCGACACTTAAAGAATTTCCAAGTGAGACCAGTCAATGTTACCCTATGGAGAAAAAGTAAGTTATCGGCTTTCAGGTAAGTACTCGACTGGCAGAGTTAAGGTTCTGGGCATAGACTCAGGGGTCTCACAGGGTCAGGTAGGTACAGTTGTTACACCCTCAGCGGCACAGGGGCAGCCGGTGCAGAGAGAGTTAGGCCCAATGTTAGCCGATGGCGGGCAGGGGGCCTTTGGTTGGTGGCTGCTGGCAGGCAGGCCATGAGGCTGTGGGAGCATTGCTCCTGGTCACTCACTCAGGGCAAGTGGGGAAGAAAAATAGGATAGAGGTTGCACTTCCAGGGGCACTCTGGCGGTTGGGTGCAGGGTGCTTTTGAGCCGTCGGGCGCTCAATGTATTGCAATGGAGAAGTTACCAGATGAACAAAGGCTGCAAGCTCGGGGACGGAGATTCTTCAGGTGCGACCACCACTTCGAGAGGTAAGTTGGGAAGCTGTAGGTTAGGTAGGCACCCAGGAGTTGGGCACAGGGGGCCGCAGGGTGCCGGGTGCAGGGGTGCCTTTTGGCGTCAGGAAATCTTACCCTCTGCTCGTCGCGGTTGGAAGGTTCCCTGGTTCTGAGGCTGCAGGCGTCATCTGGAGCGTCGAGGAGGGTCCTTGGGTGCTTGATTCTTGGTCACAGTCGCCGGGGGGACGTCCTCTGGGTCTTTGTTCACTCAGGCACAGGCCGGGCTTGGCGGGTGCAGAGAGTGCAGGAGTCGCGATTCCTGGCTGGCACCAGGGGTTTGTTACTTGCTTTGAGAAGAACCACTGCTCGTGGGAATCCCAGTCTTCTAGAGTCACAAGGCAGCTAGGTCCTCCGGGGTTTTCGAGGTTGCTGACCACTGGAGACGCCGGGTTTTAGCAGGATCAGGTTCGAGGGTCGACAGGCCTGTAGGGCTGGGGCCAAGTGAGTTGGTGTCTTCCTCTTGTTAGCAGCTGCACGGCAGGTCTTCTTTCTTCCTGTTCTTCTTGCTTGTTTCGGATTCGGGATCTGAGGATGGAAGGTTCAGGGTGCCGCTAAATACTAAATTTAGGGGCGTTACAGGTAGGTAGAGGTCAGGGACCAATGGGTCCCTTCCCTGGGGTGGGTACACCCCCTATCCTGCCACTCTCCAGTGGGAGGGGGGCAGGAGGGCTCTCCATCTTCAAGATGGCGAGAGCCCGGAGATGTGCTTCCCCTCGCCTCCCCCACCTGAGGGGTGGGGTTGGCAGAGGCTAGCACACCCCCTTTCCTCACTTGGGCTTTCCCGCCAGTCTTCCCGCCAGAGTGGGGTCTAGAACCGGTGGGGGCCAGTTGCTGAGTACAGCAAGTGGTCTGGGGAGGCTCACAAAGGCAGCATGCCTTTGAAGCTTCCCCTGCCCATCCTGGGGGAGGAGACCTAGCACCTCGCCCAGGATGTGCATTGTTGCAGGCCCAGGAGAGCGAATGGCTCTCCTCCCAGGGGTCCAGCAACATGTCTGCTGGGTGGCAGCCTAGGCAGCCTCTCAGACAGGATGTGGATTGTAGGTTAGGTTCAGGGGCAACTATAAGTTGCCCTCTGTTGTGCATTTTACATTAAATCCCACGCTGGCATCAGTGTGAGTTTAATGTGCTGAGAAGTTTGATACCAAACTTCTCAGTCTTCAGTGTAGCCATCATGGTGCTGTGAAGTTCGTGATGACGACCTCCCAGCACCATATATATTCTTAATGGCAGCACTGCACTTACAGTGCCCAGGAATTGACCTGGATACTGTAGGGGCACAGGGCTCATGCACCTGTGCCCACACCACTGGCATAGGGCACCCAGCTAGAGGGGTGACTGAGGTATGCCAGGGCAGTGTGTTTGTGGGCAGGGCACACACGGATGTGTCCCATGTCGACTCTCTGGTTTGTTCTTCACCAATACACTCAGCCTGCAAAGGCAGTGTGTGTGTGTGTGTGTGTGTCGGGGTACAGGGCCTCTAAGGGTGGCACAATAAGTGCTATAGCCCTTTGGGGCCTTCTCTGGTCATCGTGCCCTGGGTACCTATGGTACCATTTACTAGGGTCTGACCTGTGCCCAGATATGCCAATTGGGTTTAGGCTTCAATCCAGTTTTAGGGAAGGAACATAGGCCCTGGGTACCTGATTGGCAGGAGCCCAGGGCACACTCAGTCAAAGTATATCAGCAATTCATCAAAAAGTGGGGGCATACCATGCAAGAAATATGGCACTCCTCTCACATTTCCTCACCACTGGCATAGGGCACCCAGCTAGAGGGGTGACTGTTCTATACCAGGGCAGTGGGTTGTAGGCATGGCACACAGGGATGTGTGCCATGTCGACTCTTCATTTTGTTCTACACCAAAACACGCAGCCTGCAAAGGCAGTGTGTGAGTGTAAAGGTACAGGGCCTCTAAGGGTGGCACAATAAGTGTTGCAGCCCTTAGAGGCCTTCTCTGGTCATAGTGCCCTGGGTACCTGTGGTACCATTTACCAGGGGCTGACCTGTGGCCAGAGATGCCAATTGTGTTTGGGGAAAGAACACAGGCCCTGGGGACCTGATTGGCAGGGACACAGGGCACATCAAGTCAAAGTGCATCAGTAGTCTGGCAAAAAGTGAGGTGGGGTTACTGCAACAGAAACCCACTTTCCTACTAAAGCGCTCAGCATGAAACCAATTGGTAGTTTTAGAAGCTCACTGGTGACCTCAAAGAGTGGATGCATTACTGTGGGAGGCCCGTGAGGGTGTGTGGCGCAGAGGGTGAACCAGTATGCTCAACATAGCCACAAACTGTCTTGTGTGGCCCCTAGGTGCACCATAGTATAGACCACTGACACCCTGAAAATCCCCATCATGGCATGCTGAAACTACACTGGAATCTCCGGGTGAGCTGAAATAGGCTCTGGAGGAGGCAGTGGCTCTGCTGGCAGAGGAGCCTCAGTGGAATGGTGTCTACTAGCTCTGGTTCCAAAAGCGACTCCAGTCAAAGTGGAGAAACTGAGCCAGCCTCCCACACCGCTGACCTCCACCTCACCTAGATGGCTGCTCCATCCCAGAAACACATCTGTCACCACTGTCAGATCGGGTTGGGGAAGGGAGAGGGATCTGCCACTGACCCAATCATAGTTCATTAAAACTTTAAATGCTTTAAATGGTGCATTCACCTCTCACTTTAGATATAAGGTTTTCCTTTTATCCCGGTCACTGCACTTTAATAATAATAATAATATCCACATTTGTAAAGCGCAAACACTCACCCGTAAGGGTCTCTAGACGCTGGGAGCCGTCGGGAAGATTAAGCAAGCTATTGCCCAGAGTCACATGGTTCTAGGCTAATCTGCCGCCGGCGCCGGGGATCGAACCGCAATCCAACTCCTTTTTTGGGGGGTGTTTCTCGTCACACTTCAATCCACAGAGCATTACTAGTACTCTATTCTGGTGGTGATCTTTTCCTACCAGAGCAGTGGAACAGGTCATATAGTCCTTGGCCTGCTGTATATTGCCCCTCTCTGGCCAAGGCAGTGTTCCCACACAGGATGTTCCTCTCTCATTGTGTTTTAGCACTTCTTTATTGTGCTTCTCCCTATGCCTGGGCATTGGGGACTCCTGCCACTGATCTCTCAGGCTTCCTTGTTGTGGCAACTTGCCTATATTTCTGCTGTGTGTGGGTCATGCTCAAGAGCCTGTTCTCCTGTACCGCTGTCCTTGTTGTCGTAACACTGATTCCTCCCTTCGAGAAGATGTTATGTATCAGTTTGAGAAACTCCTTGTATCTTTATTGCCACAGGCAACATTTCTTCGAGTTCAGATAACACCCACGTCATTTAGTTGCTTTACTGGTTATTCTTAAGACTTTGCCATTTACCCCTTTTTCTTTGTTCGTAGCGGTCTTTCATCTTGCGTTCCCTTCTTCGAACATGTGTTCCTTGAACCTTATAGTTTCGTCTCTTAGGATTGGTTCGCAGGGGGGCTTGGTTGCTCTCTTCAGATGCAATTTTCCTGGTGGTTTTTCTCACTCCTCCACAGGACATGATCATGTTTCTAATCCTCCGGGGTTAGTTATACCACTTTTATCTTATTTTTCGGATTCCTTCTTCATGAAGGGTCCTGCCTCTTGTTAAGTCCTTCACTTCCTTTGAAAGATGCAGGGTCTTTTTTCCTTAATATACGTTGGTATAATGAAGGCTTTGCTGTGCTTACACTTATACCTTCCTGTAATATTTCTGTGCCCTGTCTCCTGTAGAGACACTTTTTCCTGGACTCAACACTTGTTCCTGTATGCAGTACACCTCCTTCTGTTGGTTCAGCTTTTCATACTGCTGGTATTTTGTTTTCGGGCTCCCACTTTCATGGAGATTTTGTCTCTAGAAGGCTGTGTATTGTGGGGCACATGCATCAAGCTATTTTGCGATTGCAAACAGTGTGATTTGCAAAAATTGGCCGTTTGCAATCACAAAATGACCTTTTCTAATGCATGAAAGTTTTCTTAGTTCGCAATTTAGGTAATCGCAATCTTTTGCGATTCCCTAAATTGTGAATGCAAATGCGATTCCCTTATGCACATGCAAGAAGCCTTTCCTAAATGCGAACTGTGCATTTAGGAAACACTAATTAACATCAACTTCAAGTTAATGGTAACCATGTGCATACTTTGAAAATTGCACAAAATTGCATTTTTCAAAGTGCCATGTGGCTCACACATGCCCCTAGGACATGTGTGTGCCTTACATGTGCATCTTTTTTTTGTTAGGGGGGCCTTAGGCCCCCGGGCACCCTTACCTTTGCATTACCTAATTTGCGATTACCAATTAGGTAATCTCAATTTAGGTAATGCAAGACCATTCTCACCTATGGGCCTTGAGGCCCTTAGGAAAGAATGGAGTCGCAATTGCAAATAGCGATTCCCTAATTGCGTTTGCGATTCTTAAGGAATCTCAATTAGAGAATCGCTATTTGCTGTTTGTTTTGTTGCATTGCGCAATTACCAAATAGCGATTTCTAAAAAACCGCTAATTGGTAATCGCAAAATGAAACTTTCATGCATGTGCCCCTTTATTTTTTATCTGATGCTTCAGCCAGGTCCTTCTCTGTCTGATATCTCTTCCTATCTGGTGTTGAGTCTGGATACCTGTTCTAGGTCTTCCATGAGTTGGCCTTTGTTTCACCTTGATATCATTCCATGCCCAGGCTGTGGTCTTGATTTATCTATTCTAGCAAGGTTTTGTAGCAATATCAGTCAGTAAAATTGTTTTCATATTTAGGCTACCATTATTTTCATGGAGTGTGTGACGTTCTCCACATTCTTCATCCTCTTATTCAGTACTATCTGCTGTTTTCTCGGTTCCGTCGTCCTATATGTTTGACATCATCGTGGTGACGACTTCTGTCTCCGACGTAGAGCTGAATATGGAGATGCACGAACTCCCATCCAGCCAACATGTGATTAATGTGACCCCAGCCCCTCCTCCTCCAACCAAGTCGGCCACACTATATTTCCCACTCCCACTATCAGTGGTCACCGGACCACCACTGCCTTCTGGCCATGGTCGCATCTGAAAAATGGTTTTGGATGGATGCTCCGCCTTGGGACCTGGCACCAAAAATTGATTCCAAGGTTAAATTTTCCGCATCGACCTCTTCGGACCGAGGACATGCTTCGGCACCAACCTGACAACAGACCCCATCTACCTCAGTGCCGATAACCAACACCGTTCCAACTCTAAACCATCGGTACCGAAATCATCGGAGGCGAAAAGACTGTAGACCTTGATCGGCTTCCTGTTGAACCCCCTCCGGAAAAGATGGACATTCGTCAGAGAAAGATTCAAATTCAAGAAGGAACTGGTTCAGTTATTGCCTCTCCACCACCAAAGAGGAAATTAATATTTGAGGAGGCACTAGACATTCCTCATTCTAAAAAGAAGACAAAGGATAAAGCCACTAGTCCTACTCACCATCTTCCTCCACCACCGCCTCCTCCACCACCACCTCCATCTCCTCTACCACTGTCTCTAACACATGACCCACTTTATGCTTCTCCTCTAGGGTCACCAAATTCAGACCATGGGGGTGTAGGAGGGCCATTAGGAGATCCTGGCCCCTGGGATATGCAAGATACTCATCCCACATCTCCCAAAGATCCAGATTTATATCCAGCTTGTCCCTCCCCTCCTGAAGATGCCACTTCCTTTCATCAGGTTATCGTTAGGGCAGCAACTTTTCATAGTGTTGAGGATTTTCAATTTGACTCCCTCTCTTCCACTCACAAGGACACCCAGTATTTGCCCACGCTTCCTGGCATTATGAGACATGCTGAGGACATTTTCAAAGTCTGTGCCTATGTCATAACCCCAAGGTTGGACACAAAAAATACAAAGCAACCCCCTCTTTATCCGGAGTCAGGTTCCACCGTACTCCATTGTTGCAACTATTGCTCATAAAAGGGCTACTGGGAACACTCACCCTCCTGAGAAGGAAAGCAAGCACATAGATGCGGCTGGCAAAAGGGTTGCAGCACAAGCAGCCAATCATTGGCTTATTGTCAATTCACAAGCCCACCTAACCCGCTATTATAAAGCCCATTGGTATGAAATAGAAGAACTCTTGCTATACCTTCCCAAGGAATATTGCAAAAGAGGCCAACAAATTGTGACAGAAAGGCAGGCAATTACCAACAATTCTATCCGCTGCGCCCTAGACGCAGCAGAAACAGCAGCTAGAGGTATTAATATCAGCAGGCTTCTTAGAAGACGCGCACAGCTTAGATGTTCTGGATTCAAGCCAAAGATCCAGCAGGCAGTCTTTAATATGCCTTTTGATAAAGAGCACCTTTATTGAACTGCAGGTAGATACTACACTTGACAAAATGAAAAAGGACACCGACACAGCTAAGGCCATGGGGGCGTTACAAACTGCCATTCTTAAAGGCTCCT
The DNA here is from genome assembly GCF_964204655.1 of Triturus cristatus. Classification (NCBI taxonomy): domain Eukaryota; kingdom Metazoa; phylum Chordata; class Amphibia; order Caudata; family Salamandridae; genus Triturus; species Triturus cristatus. The sequence continues at coordinate 116,009,217 of NC_140589.1, forward strand.
TTCGTGGCTTAGTCTACAGAGGTGCATATAAATCCACCTCCACAGACACACCCACTTCCCAACAAATACAAACTCAGTCCACCTGCAGTAAGGATTATTTCAGCGGTAGAGGAGGAAAAACAAGGTAAGGGGTAGGGGTACCTTCGCACATGGAGCAACACCCACTGCAAAGCGGTGACTACCTAATCTCTCCCCCACGACCACACAACACCTGTCAGGGACAGATTATAGTTCTACACAGTCTGGGAATCCATCACCAAAGACAAGAGAGTACTGGTCATCATTGAACATGACTATTTGCTCTAGCTCATTACTACACCACCCAACATTCCACCTCATTATCACGGGAACATCTAACACTTCTCAAACAAGAGCTCCTATCCCAAGGTGGCCATAGAACATGTCCGTCTTCAACAACAAGATTCAGGAGTATATTCTGTATACTTTCTGGTCCCCAAAAAAGGACAGATTGCTAAGACCAATCTTAGATCTCAGACCTCTAAACCCCTGCATCCTATTGGAACACTTCCATATGGTCACTCTGGGATGTTATTCCCTTCTGAAAAGTCAACAGGGTGACATTTTGACAACACCTACACCTTTTGAAAGCCACCTAATTTCACATAGCAATACACCCTACTCACTGCAAATACCTCAGATTTGTTATAGCAGGTAAGCATTACCGATTCAAAGTACTTCCGTTCGGGCTGACTACCGCGCCTCGGGTGTTAACCAAATTCTTGACAGTGGTCACAGCACATCTGCAAAGACAAAATATCCACGTATTTCCATACCTGGATGATTGGCTCATCAAGGCCAACTCTCACAAACAATGCCAACAGCATACTCGGTTAACAGTGGACCGACTTCACAAGCTAGGGTTTACTATCATTATCACCAAGTCTCACCTTGAACCTTTACAAGTTCAACTTTACTTGGTAGCAATCCTAAACACACAGTTCGGATTAGCCTACCCCAGTCTCGCTGGAATTCAGAACTTTCAGGCAACTCTACCCCAGTTCCAACCAAACTAAAAACACTCACAGTAAGAACTGTCATTCATCTGCTAGGAATGATGACTTCTTGCATTGACATAGTTCCCCATGCAAGGATACAAATGCGCCCTTTACAGCAATGTCTAACTCACCAGTGGTCTCAATCACAGGGTCACCTTGAAGATTTAGTGTTTTTAGACTGCCTAACTTACGCATTCTCTGCAATGGTGGAACACCAACAATCTGTTAAAGGGACGGCTTTTTCTGGACCCTGTTCCGTACATCACTCTCCCCACAGATGCATCAAACATGGGTTGGGGTACTGTAGGTAGGTGGCTCTCTATATAGTGTGCTAGAACAAAGTACACTGAGCAAGCAGTGGCAAAAGTAGATAATTCTAATGCTCTCTTTTGTGGTAGTGTAAGCGAGCAGTTAGGCTTATCAGTGCTAAGCATTTGTTATACTCACAGAGGCAATCAATGAAAGGCACTCAAGGAATAAATCTGAGACCGATTTAGAAAAATAACACTTCTTTTTTTATATATTTTAAACTCATAAACTTAATTTCAAGGTAAGTACAGGTAAGTAAACGTTCAAACCTGTGTCATTTTACGCACAATGTAATCCTATGGGAGGGAAAGTTAAAGATGCATAAAGGTAGGTACAGTCCGTTTCAGGGGTTCACCTTCTGGGATCGGAATAGTAGTGGGCCATAATTCAAAGTACTACCAGCAGTTCTTCGGGAACTGCCCGGATTCTGCCGGGAGCAAGGTGCTAGGGAAGCTAATAGCTTGTGCACTACGGAGATGGGCGGCCACCCGAGAAGAGACTGGTGTGCAAAGATGCACCATTCGGTCAGAGACAAACAGCTGAAAGCGGAGAAATCAAGGCAGCTGGGCCACTCTCAAAGTGGGTTTCAGTGATGCGGACGTCCCTCGATGGCTGCTTGGTCCTGGTGCAGTGAGCATCCAGACTGGACTCTCGCTCTTGGTGATTGGTGCAGGGTGTCCGGTACTCTGGGGGTTGGTGCAGCACGGTTGCGTGTAGTCCTGGTGTCTGCACACTTGGTGGGGACACAGATCTGGGCTTCCAGAGCGCGAGTACCTTCTACTGGTCGTCTGTGGTGTCAGTCGGGCCCAGGAGGTGCAAGGCGGTGGAACAGATGCTGCTTGTAAGTGCCTGTGGACTGCAGGGGAGGAGCTCCTCTACTCTAAGTGAGACTGTAGGTGTTTGTCGAAGTGCTGGCAGGCTGCCCAAGGCTTTGGTACTTTGCCAGCACGCAGCACAAGTCACTCTGTCACAATCATCGAGAGGGGGTTGAGGACGGCAGGGTTTTCCACCAAAGTTCTGCTGCAGTTCTCTTCAGGCAATGACTCTTCTTCGTACTTCTTCTGTTGAATCTGAGTTCATGGGGGCCACCTAAATACTCAATTTAGGGGCATTATGGGGAGTGTCAGGTAGCAGCCAATTGGCTACCTACCTTTAGGGTGTCTACACCCTCTGTATGACCACTTCCTGTGAGAAGTGGGCATAACCCTGACCATAGAATGCTAATTCCTTCCAAATAACATGGAGAAATCTGAAAAGTGGGGCCCACATCAGCTGGCCTGCCCTAGGGGTGGTGCTAGGTGAATGTGGGCACACCTCCTAAGCTAACTAACTTTCCTGCCTGTCTTGCCGCCAAAAAGTGGGGTCAGGACAGGGGTGTGGGCACAATTCGTGCTGCAACCCTTAGGGAGCCTCTTTAGGTCCAATGCCCTAGGTACCAGGGGTACCACTTGCTAGGGGCTTGCATGGATCCTAATCGGTTGCCAATTGTGGAACAATCATACAGTTTAGGGAAAGAACAGTGGTGCTGGGGACATGGTTAGCAGGAACCCAAGAGGTCCCCAGCACACTTTCAGTTAAAGTTGCACCAGATACCAGGCAAAAAGTGGGGGGAGGGGGTACTGCAACAACAACCCTGTTTCCTACTGGTGCCATCTACAAGACTTGACAGTACAGGGATTTTTGGATGCCAAACATTAATTTCTACCCATCAGCTACCTGGAGCTTCAGGCATTATATCTAGCACTTAAAGCTTTCCTTCCTCACCTGTCACACAAGGTTGTCCTTGTCCAGATGGACAATATGACAGTCATGTATTATCAACGAAAACACCCATCAGCTACCTGGAGCTTCAGGCATTATATCTAGCACTTAAAGCTTTCCTTCCTCACCTGTCACACAAGGTTGTCCTTGTCTAGATGGACAATATGACAGTCATGTATTATCAACAAAAACAGGGGAGGGTCACACAATCTTCACAACTATCACACCTGTCTCAGACCATATGGAACTTGGCTCTTTACCGCCACATTCAACTGTTGGCGGAATATCTGCCGGGGGCAGATAACAATTTTGCAGACCTGCTCAGCAGGGTGCAGCAACAGACCCACAAGTGGGAACTTCACCCACAAGTCCTCCTTCCGTACTTTCAAAGGTGGGTGTTTCCTCAGATCGACCTTTTTGCCACAGCCTAAAATTCAAACTGTCCAAACTTCACCTTCCGGTAACCACACACGCTATCCAAGAGCAACGCACTATCGATTAATTGGTCAGGGATATTTGCCTATGCTTTTCCACCTCTCCCTGTCATTTCATTTCTGGTTCGGAAACTCCAGCGCACCTCTGTCACTAAGATTCTTGTAGCTTTCACATGGGCGCATCAGCCCTGGTTCACAACATTACTAGATCTCTCAGTAGTTCCACACTAGAAGCTCCCCAACAAACTGGACCTTCTCACTCAGAATCAAGGACACATCAGACAGACAGACACCAAAACTCTCAACATCGCATTTTGGCTACTGAGGTCATAAGAGTTTGGCTACCTAAACTTACCACCAGAATGTATGGACATTCTCAAAGAAGTACCCAGACCCACAACTAGACCATGTTATGCTGCAAAATTGAAACGTTTTGTTTATCACTGCAAGTCCAAAGAAATTGACCCTATAAAACCACGGTACAAGACATTCTCTTCCAGGTGATACTCATCAATAGTCATAAGCACTGAATAGTCCCACCCACATGCGGGGACCCCGGACCAATAACAATTATATGCATATACCTATATATATATATTCCTGAGGCAGAAGCCGGGAGTCTGTGTGTGCTTTTTTAAAATCACTGTGTGTCACCATTACTGTGTTTTTAATTGCTGCTACCTCAATCCCTGGCACTATTCAGGACCTCATTCTTGATTCGACCGCGCAGCGGAGCTAACGCTGCTGCGGTATCGTAGATATTGAAAAGATCTTGCCGCCATTGACGGCCGGCGACGAGGCCACGCCCACTTGGAGGCCGCGCCCCCCGCCCACTGGTATATAACGCTGAAGGAGAGCGCCTCGTACCTTGACCTACATTTCCTCCTGAGGCGGGAGCCGGGAGTCTGTGTGTGCTTTTTTAAAATCACTGTGTGTCACCATTACTGTGTTTTTAATTGCTGCTACCTTAATCCCTGGCACTATTCAGGACCTCATTCTTGATTCGACCGCGCAGCGGAGCTAACGCTGCTGCGGTATCGCAGATATTGAAAAGATCTTGCCGCCATTGACGGCCGGCGACGAGGCCACGCCCACTTGGAGGCCGCGCCCCCCGCCCACTGGTATATAACGCTGAAGGAGAGCGCTTCGTACCTTGACCTACATTTCCTCCTGAGGCGGAAGCCGGGAGTCTGTGTGTGCTTTTTTAAAATCACTGTGTGTCACCATTACTGTGTTTTTAATTGCTGCTACCTTAATCCCTGGCACTATTCAGGACCTCATTCTTGATTCGACCGCGCAGCGGAGCTAACGCTGCTGCGGTATCGCAGATATTGAAAAGATCTTGCCGCCATTGACGGCCGGCGACGAGGCCACGCCCACTTGGAGGCCGCGCCCCCCGCCCACTGGTATATAACGCTGAAGGAGAGCGCTTCGTACCTTGACCTACATTTCCTCCTGAGGCGGAAGCCGGGAGTCTGTGTGTGCTTTTTTAAAATCACTGTGTGTCACCATTACTGTGTTTTTAATTGCTGCACCTACCTTAATCCCTGGCACTATTCAGGACCTCATTCTTGATTCAACCGCGCAGCGGAGCTAACGCTGCTGCGGTATCGCAGATATTGAAAAGATCTTGCCGCCATTGACGGCCGGCGACGAGGCCACGCCCACTTGGAGGCCGCGCCCCCCGCCCACTGGTATATAACGCTGAAGGAGAGCGCTTCGTACCTTGACCTACATTTCCTCCTGAGGCGGAAGCCGGGAGTCTGTGTGTGTGCTTTTTTAAAATCACTGTGTGTCACCATTACTGTGTTTTTAATTGCTGCTACCTCAATCCCTGGCACTATTCAGGACCTCATTCTTGATTCGACCGCGCAGCGGAGCTAACGCTGCTGCGGTATCGCAGATATTGAAAAGATCTTGCCGCCATTGACGGCCGGCGACGAGGCCACGCCCACTGGGAGGCCGCGCCCCCCGCCCTCCTTTCACTTCCTGATAAGCATGTGTTTTCACCGGACGCGCAGCGGGCGCGCCGCTTGCGCGCCGAAGGCGCGCCTAAGGCAAGCCCGTCTGCGCCCGTCATCGCCAAGACATCGCCTCTCGCCAGTCCCCCTGTCCAATCTACTCGATTGGCACATCAATATGATAGAGATTATCTCCTTGCACTAAATCCGGGCAAACGCTGTGATACGCTATTGGGCTGCACTGGACAGACCGCCCTGCAATGTAAATCCTGTACATTTGTTACACCTAGACCGTGTCTACCCGGACACAAAGCCAATACATTAAAACACAGCCCGCTCACGATTCTTCAGCTTAATGTTAGATCTCTGGTAAAGCACCATTCTGAGGTCAATACTCTATTGACTGATGAGAACCCAGATATACTATTCTTGTGCGAAACCTGGCTGAAGGATGAGCTCACCAGCATTCCTAATCTTACGATGCCGGATGGATTCTCCATGATATCCATCAATAGAGACTCAAGGGGAGGGGGTATAGCTGTTATTCACAGAACGCTATTCTCCTGCTCTTTTACGAAGGAAGACATCGTGGGCTGTGAGTGCGCTCGCTTCAAAATCACCACTAGCCCGCACTTTTCCCTCTCTGGCCTTTTCATTTACCGACCCCCGGGGCCTATACTTAAGTTCACGGAGGAGCTCTTAGAGGTTGCCCACACCTTGGTTGTGACCTCCGCTAATTTTACTATCTTAGGAGATTTTAATCTCCACTTCGATTCTCCCTCGGAACCTATCATTAGCAACCTTTTGGCAGACCTTGCAGCCTTACAGCTGATCCCTCTTATCCACTCCACAACACACTCTGCTGGTCACCTTCTGGACCCTGTCTTTACCAATATCTTGGAGGCTAAAGCCGATCCACCCAAACCCATGGGTTGGACCGACCATTTCCTTATTAAATTTGTGATATCAGCAGATGTCCAGCCCAATAAGGATTTGCCTTCCTCCTGTTTTAAACGGCCCTGGCACTATCTCCAAAACAAGGAACTTCACACTATCCTAAGAGAACTCAACTTTGTAACCACTAAAGACATTAATACGTCGTATGCTTCTTTCCAGGACTGGATCATTAAAGGTCTTGATACCCTCATACCAGCTAAATGGACCAGAGGACGTAGCTCTCCCTCCAATCCCTGGTATACCGACAGTTTGAAACTCTTAAGAAAGGAATGTAAAGTAGCAGAACGCAACTGGAGGAAGGATTATAAGGACAAGGACAAAGCCTCTTACCTGTCCAAGTTAAAACTTTACCATAAAGCTATACGCGTGGCCCGCGCAGCCTTCTATGCCAAAGAAATTGCTTCCAGCCCCAATCCCACAAAAACCATTTTTAAACTAGTTCAAAAGTTGCAATATTGTGGCAATCCTGCCTCGTGTGTCTCCTCTACACAGCAGTGTGAGGACCTCGCCACCTTCTTTATTGAAAAGGTAAGGAAAATTTATAGTACCTTTTCACAGAACTCCCTTGATTACATTAGCGCCTCTAATTCTCCCTTTAAAGGTACCAGACTTTTATGCCTACCAGAAATCTCCCACGGGGAGCTTCTCATACTTTGCAGAAAGGTTAAATCCGGCGCCCCCTCAGACCCCATGAGGCCGGCCCAATTTCTAGAGGCACTTGACTTTTTTCTTCCTTCCCTGGCTACTCTTCTCAACCTCTCCTTTGCATCGGCAACTGTTCCTACTTGCTGGAAACAAGCATGGGTCACCCCCATTATCAAAAAGCCGACCTTGGACCCCAATAAGCCGGAGAACTATAGGCCCATCTCATTGCTTCCCTGGGTTTCTAAATTAGCAGAAGCCCATGCTAACGTCGTTCTATCAGATCATATGGCCCGCAACAACATCCTGGACCCTTCTCAGAATGGGTTCCGGCCAGGGCACAGTACGGAGTCTGCCCTTTTGTCTACCACCGAACATCTTCGGATGATACTGGATGCCGGTCAAAGTGCTGCACTGATACTGCTTGATCTCAGTGCAGCCTTTGACACTGTCTCCCACGACATCCTGCTGAAGCGCCTGGAAGATATAGGGATTAGTGGCTTGGCCCTCGAATGGTTTCGTTCGTTCTTGACGGGCAGATCCTTCCGTGTCTCAGCACCCCCGTTCACCTCCCGGTCTCACTCAATTGACCAAGGCGTCCCGCAAGGTTCGGCACTCAGTCCATCCCTTTTTAACTTGTATGTTCAACCCCTCGCGGCTGTGGCTAGAGAATGGGACCTCACGCTGGTGTCGTACGCTGACGACACTCAGCTGGTGATTACCCTTACTGAGACCCCCTCTACCTCTGCCGCGAGATTCAGGGATGGACTGGCCGCAGTCGCCCAATGGATGACGGGAAACTGCCTTCAACTGAATGCAGGGAAAACTGAGGTCCTGGTCCTTGGTAAGAACGCCAGCCGCTGGAGCAACCATTGGTGGCCTTCCTTGCTGGGCCCCATCCCTCCCTCCAAAACTTTGGTTAAAAACCTGGGAGTTTGGCTGGACTCATCATTGTGCTATCAAACCCATACCAAAAAAGTGGCAGCTACGTGTGTGGGCCTGCTGAGAAGCCTTAACCCCATTCTTGGCTTCTTCGATCCCAAAACACGCCAGCTGATAGTCCAATCTATTATTCTTTCCCGGCTGGACTATGCTAGTGTCCTATTACTAGGCACTAATAAAGCAGAGACTACTCGGCTTCAACGAATTCAGAACTCTGCAGCCAGGGCTATAGTCGGCCTTCCGAGAAAGTGCTCGGCGAGAGCCACCTTACACAAGCTCCACTGGCTCCCAATGGAAGCCAGGATCCAATTTAAGGCTCTTATTACTGCCTTCAAAATCCTTAAAACTGAAGGCCCTGTACTTCTCCGTTCACTGCTACGACCCTACATCCCCCAGCGCAATCTACGTTCCCTAGGGCAACATCTGGTAGTGGTCCCCCGTACGAAATTCTGCCGTATCGGGGGGCGTTCCTTCAGAGTTCTGGGAGCCAAACTCTGGAACTCTCTTCCCCTCAATATTCGTTGTCTTGATAATATATCTGCCTTCCGCAAGGCAATTAAAACTCATCTGTTCCCACCACCTTAAGCCTTTGCCCTCTCCGCCCTTCTCAGTAGGTAATGTTATGGTTTCTCAGCGCCGGGACGCCCCGTTGCTGGGGCAGCTGTCGCGCTTCAACAAATTCATAACATATATATATATATATATATATATATATATATACACGCACAAGGTTGCCCTTAAGAAGCCGCCACACAAGGAAGGGTGTAAGCACAAATCTCCACAGGCAGCAGGGTTGGTCAGCATACCACAAGCCTTTCTTTCATGCCATACGCGTTTCGAGCATATTCATGCTCTTGATCACTGGCTGCATTGAAGAGGGAAACGGGCTGATGGGAATATGCTCGAAACGCGTATGGCATGAAAGAAAGGCTTGTGGTATGCTGACCAACCCTGCTGCCTGTGGAGATTTGTGCTTACACCCTTCCTTGTGTGGCGGCTTCTTAAGGACAACCTTGTGCGTGTTTATTCATTGCGGCTGGTCCGGTCGCGAAGCTGCCCCGCCGCTGCTCGGGCGGATCCCTTGTGTTTGTTACACGGACACGTTTGGGAAAGGAGGGGGCCTCAACCACAGGTATATATTGGCAAGATGGCAACAGAACGCACGATGCTTTTCACCCAACCGGGTTTGATATTTTAACTTTGAAGGAGAGAGCGGCGCCCACTTGGAGTGATGGAGCGAGCACACACGAACTACTACAACCATAATGCCTGGGTTCGTGACGCCCACCAGGGCGGGGCTTGACATTCAATAAAGTTACTCTTCCCATCAGCCCGTTTCCCTCTTCAATGCAGCCAGTGATCAAGAGCATGAATATGCTCGAAACGCGTATGGCATGAAAGAAAGGCTTGTGGTATGCTGACCAACCCTGCTGCCTGTGGAGATTTGTGCTTACACCCTTCCTTGTGTGGCGGCTTCTTAAGGGCAACCTTGTGCGTGTTTATTCATTGCGGCTGGTCTGGTCGCGAAGCTGCCCCGCCGCTGCTCGGGCGGATCCCTTGTGTTTGTTACACGGACACGTTTGGGAAAGGAGGGGGCCTCAGCCACAGGTATATATTGGCAAGATGGCAACAGAACGCACAATGCTTTTCACCCAACCGGGTTTGATATTTTAACTTTGAAGGAGAGAGCGGCGCCCACTTGGAGTGATGGAGCGAGCACACACAAACTACTACAACCATAATGCCTGGGTTCGTGACGCCCACCAGGGCGGGGCTTGACATTCAATAAAGTTACTCTTCCCATCAGCCCATTTCCCTCTTCAATGCAGCCAGTGATCAAGAGCATGAATATGCTCGAAACGCGTATGGCATGAAAGAAAGGCTTGTGGTATGCTGACCAACCCTGCTGCCTATGGAGATTTGTGCTTACACCCTTCCTTGTGTGGCGGCTTCTTAAGGGCAACCTTGTGCGTGTATATATATATATATATATATATATATATATATATATAGCGATTTCTTGACTAAAATTTACGATCTATCATGGCATGATGACTTTGTTTTCTTGACCCTTGATGTACAAAGCCTGTATACGAGTATTAGACATAAAGATGGCCTAAATGCACTCAACCACTATTTAGGCACCAGACCCATACAGTTACACCACCACACAATCATGTTGTTACATATGACCGAGTGGTGTCTGGACAATAACATCTTTATTTTCGACAGGCTACTATACAAGCAAACACAGGGGACTGCCATGGGTACCTGCTTCGCCCCCAGCTATGCTAATTTGCATATGGGCTGGTGGGAGGAGCAGGTACTCATGAAGAAATATGCAAGCCATTTTACCAACAATGTCGTTCTATATAAAAGATATATAGACGACATTTTTATCCTATGGCGGGGCACTGAACAAAGTGCAATTGATTTCGTGTCTGACATCAATGATAATTCTCTTAACCTTAAGTTTACATGTACTACCAGTAAAAAATCTATTGTCTTTCTAGATCTTGAATTGTACATAGAAAATCAAAAAATACAATCTAGGACGTTTAGGAAACCAACGTCAGGCAATGCTATCCTTCATGCCGACAGTTTTCATCCTCGCAAACTCAGAGAGCATCCCTTACGCAGAATGCCTGAGGATGAAACGAAACTGCAGCACCCCAGACAATCTCAAGACATCTAAAGACAGTCTTTTCACACGACTAAAGAACAGAGGTTATAATACCAAAACACTCAGATTAGCGAAACAAAAATGTGAGAAATTTAAACGGGAAGAACTTATTTTTAAGGACAGCAAACAACAAACACAGAAGACAATAGACAATACACCTAGAATCATCACAGGCTACAACACTTACCACAAGAATTTAAGAAAGATTCTTTACAGACACTGGCACTTAGTACGGAATGACCCCACCATAGGACCAACCTGTACCAAATTCCCCCAGTTGGCGTTTAGAAAAGCCAAGAGCATGCAACAAGAATTGGTAAACAACGCACCCGTACACAACAAGGGGGGAACTTGGCTCAGACCCCAGAGGGGTTTTCAGAAGTGTTCTAAATGCAAAGCCTGCAAACATGGTGTGAACACAAGAACCATCTCTCTTCCCCTCAGAAAAACCCCTTTTGAAATCCGAGGGAGTTTTTCTTGCAAAACGGATTTTGCAGTATATGTCCTCCGCTGTACCTGCAACAAATTGTATGTAGGGAGTACGATACATCCAGTACATGTCCGGATATTGCAATACCTTAGGGCCATCACAAATGATGACCCGACCTATCCGGTAGCGAGACATATCAATCTACATCATGAGGGCAGAATAGAAGAAATATCCTATTTTGTCATTGACAGTATTGCAAAAAACATAAGGGGAGGGAACAGACAGTTAAGTCTGAGACGACTGGAATCGAAATACATTATACTTCTGGACAGCAAGATCCCCAATGGGATGAATGCTGACGAAGCACTTAATGTACATCTTTAAAAATTAGGAAAGGCCTATTGTGTACGTATCCCGCTCTTGAACTCCGATCCACAACATATGGTCCTTTCTTTTCTTCATAATTCTTTAATTTTTCTTGGCACATACACCTTCACCATATATTATTTATTTTCAACATTTTGCTTGTCTGCCCACTTGGGCTTCACTCAAAAGCATCAAATCAGTTTGACAAATTGTATTTCACAAATTAGTGCATTATAATGATCTTGGTATTTTATGCAAAAGTTAAACTAAAATATGGTGCTCTTTCTGCTAAAATGCATTAATATTTCTCCCAATACAGGTTAAATGCGAAGTGTATTTTAATTCTGCATTGCATTTTTTGTTACATGGTTAGGACATACCTGTTATTTTCTTTATGTCTATGTATAGAGTTGCTGTGGCAACCATGGTGGAATGTGCCTCGTTTCAGTGATAAAAACAAACACTGTAGAGGGACCAGATGTAGTGAAGAAGACGGTTTTCCCGTCGAAACGCGTCTGGGCGTCCTTGCGAAATAAAATATTTCTTTGATTCATCATCCCACGGAGTCAGCGCCTGGATTTGTATGTTTTTGGAATTCAGGATTGGTTCAATATATATATATATATATATATATATATATATATATATATACACACACACACATGTAATATGCATATATATACATATGCAGCCTAAAACCATATTACTAGGCTCAAATATGCCAATATTGCATTGTAAATTTTTTACATTTGAAGTAATAAACATATACACCATGATATTTTTCTGATACAGAGAAAAACACTGCCTTTAGTTTGTTTTGCAAACACAGCCTTTATTTTCAAAGGTAAGAAAGGCAAGATCATAGAGGCAGATTAGCCTAGAGAGGCTGCATACAGAAAAAACTGGCGCCGTGCCTTTAAGCCCTCCAGGCTCCCATCATGCCCCACAGGTGACAGTTAGGTCACTTCTTTTTTCCGGCTCCTTCTGTGAGGATCCTGGAGCATTGAGCTCGCCAGTTAGTGTTTTTTTTATCAATAATTTTTGGTCTTAAGTGGAATTTTTGATTTTCACTTGACGTCTTTAGTACTTGGGGTACTAAAACCTTTGGTTTTTCTGACTTTTGTCTATTTTTTCCTGTCAAAATGCCGGCATTATTCAATAAGTGCCCGGCCTGTGGAAAAAAGATGACTACGTCAGACCCGCACTCGGTCTGTATTGCTTGTGTACCTTCAGCTCATAGACCAGATGAGTGCTACCACTGCAGACATTTTTCAAAAGGAACCCTTAGAGAAAGGGAGAAAATGAATCTGCATGCTATGTAGGAGCGAGGAAAGGAATCAGTAAGTGGCCGAGAAGAACATCCCTCAAAGAAGCCCTCCTCTCAAAAAAGGCTGGAGCGCAAAGGTGAGAAGAGGAAACACCGTTCTTATGCCGTCGGGGGACAGATCGACGTCAAAAATACCTTTGTGCTCCGAGTCAGCATCGAAGATGACGTCGAGGCCTCCTTCGCCGTTGAAGCGAACAACTTCAAGTGAGAAGTCCCATCACAGGCCGAAGTCGACACCACCTCGTAGGCGGTCCAGGTCTGGCTCGCTTACGACGGCAGGCGGTTGTCGCTCGACGTCGACACATCAGTGTCGAAGTCCACCTTCAAGAGATTCCGTGGCGACGTCGAGGACACCTCCGACGTCGAGAGTGCCACTCCCTGACGTCACCTGCAGCCTCTGCGCGGAGACCCTCCCCAACCGCGAGTGGCCCGGTAAGGTGAAATCCGACCTCAAAAGACACCCCTGCATCCAACCCCCCTGGAGAAGAGAATCCAAGGTGCACCTACATCCCCGAGCCCTCCAACTTACCTGCCCAGCTGTTGGTTCCTCCCGGAAGGTTTCCTGGACCGAGCCTGCAGCTAAAAACCAAAACCGGCAATACCAATTGAAAACTACAGGGCACCTGATGCCAAAACAGCACCCTGCACCCAGCCGCCGCTGTGGGTGTACTTTGGGCGATAACTCCGATCCCTCTTTGCCCTTAGCCTAACACCAGGAGCTTTGCTCCCAGAACCCTGTGGCCTGCTCGTGAGCAACCACCAACCAGAGGCCCACAATCCTCCATTGGATAACATTGGGCCTCAGCACTCTGCACCCAGCCGCCCTAGCACCCAGCCGCCGCTGTGGGTGTACTTTGGGCGATAACTCGGATCCCTCTTTGCCCTTAGCCTAACACCAGGAGCTTTGCTCCCAGAACCCTGTGGCCTGCTTGTGACCAACCACCAACCAGAGGCCCACAATCCTCCATTGGATAACATTGGGCCTCAGCACTCTGCACCCAGCCGCCCTAGTGCCGCTGAGGGTGTTTTGAGAATGCATCCTTGACCCTGAGGGAACCCTTGTTCTAACCCCAGAAACTCAAACCCAAAGACCGAGTAATTACCTGTTAACCGATAACTTCATTTCTCTCCATAGGAGTACATTGACTGTTTTTCCTTGAAAAATGTTTTGTGTGGAGTTGATTTGTATGAAAACCTAAAAAACTACAGCTGTGCAAAACTGATTTTACTTACCTTTCTCTAGCAAATGTCCCAATGTGATATCTGGGGATATCACACTGAGTAATAAAAAGTAACTTAAAAAGTAATCTAAAAAGTAATCTCAACAGTAATTTCAACCTATTGATTTACCTGTATTTCAATCAACTGCATTTGAACTTGCATTCAATTGTAAAACATTTCATAAGATTTTTCAAAGCATTTATTTCACTTGCCTGTGCCAGGCTTGGCTTGGTTCTAAAAATAAATTAACTTAATATTTTTATACAAAACAAATTGGTCTGAGTTCAATCTTTGAGTGTGTGCAATCACTTGCTGATTGAGTGTGTATAACAAATGCTTAACATTACCCTCTGATAAAGCCTTACTGCTTGCCCACACTACCACAAATAGAGAGTAAGGTGCTATCTACTTGTACCTCTGCCTACCTTTGGGGTTCCACTGGACTCTGTACACATTATACCTCATTTTGGTATAGTATATACAGAGCCAGCTTCCTACAGTATTTCATTTATTTTTCTTTGGGCATATCCTATCTTCTGTCCAACTACGTATTTCTGCTACATCTGCACTATCATCGACTGTTGGTTTTTTTTTCCCCCTTCCTGGGGGTTGTTCCGCTCATACTCTGCATCCCCGTTTTCGTCTACAGCTTTGGTTGGATTTATTACCTGTTTCTCAAGTTTTCATGTTGTGTTGGTCAGGTTTTTCACTTGTTTCTCCAGCCTCCATAGGTTGGACAGTGTATGATTGCCACATCGACTGTGTGTTGCTCTTAGTCTCCGCCAGCCCTTTTGTTTCAACCTAGCAGTCGTCGTCGTCGTCTTCTTCATGGTGGACTTCCACATGCTGTTTATTCTTCATTTCGCCTATTACCTCCTGCTGGCACCCTTCCTCAGTCAGTGGCATTGGTTTTTGTAATGTTGACCTTGTTTTCCTGTAGTGCGCAATGCCTCCACTTCCTACTCTTTTGTGACATTGTATTGCTGTTTTCCAGCCTAGTCTTTCTGTCTCCACCTTAGTTATTGTCATAACGTCTTCTTTACGGCGGTAGAATGTATTATATCTGTCCTTCCTTGGTTACCTCTGTTCTTAGAGTAGTCTTCGTTTCTCCACTTCTTGCCCTCCCACTCACTGGCAGAGGATGTGGGTAACCTTCAGTTGAGTGGATATACTTTTGATTACTCTGTATGGCTTGTGTGTCTACGGAACTTTATATGCTTTTTAAATGCATATTTATCCTTGGATACATTCATCTTTGAATGTATATGTCTATGCATGCATATACCTATCTCTTGAATGGATCTCTTTTACTTCAGGTATATATGTGTGTGTTGGCCTTCTCCGTCACTGTGTTTTACTTATACCCTTCCTGGTGACCTGGTTCAGCCTGTTTGGCTGTACTTGCCTGTTTTATTCCTTCTCTTAAGTGATCGTCTCAGTTATTTATTTTCGGAGGATGCCCTATATATCCTCAAGGTTCTCAATGTAAGAGCGGTTTCTTTACTGTTCTTGTTGTTTTCCTATCAGTGCTCTTCTGCATTCATTGTTCTCTTTCGCCATCATTCTATCATTGGAGGTCTATTTTTTTCCGAACTCAGGATAGTTTTCTCACCGATCGGTGGGTGCTCTTTATTCGTTGTATGTGTTGCTGTGACTCAGCACGCTGTGTATGCTCCTTCCATTTTGTTTTGAACCTGGACTCTATGAACTATTGTCCTTGGTCTCTTTGCATTTCTCATTCTTAGGTTGCATCCCCTTTTGGGGCTGCCTCTTTTAATGGTTCTAAACCGGGTTTCTCACGGTCTTATTGCTTTCTACTCCCTATGGGCTTCCTATAGTCCTTCTTGGAGATCAGTCCTTTCAGTGAGCATTTGCTTCACCTATCATTTTGGGATAGTCTGGTCCCTTTCTATCTTTGGACCGGCTTCTCCTAGTTGGGGATCTTTGGTGAGGTCAGTTCACAGCGCCTCCTCCAAGGATGGGATTGCTTGTGTATTTGATTCTAAGATGAGGAATCTGCGGCTAGATGTCTCTATCAGATGGACAAGTTAGTTAACTTTGATAATGCCTTATCTGGTAGAGAGAGGCTCTAGCTGCAGATTCCTTACCTTAGAATCCTCCCCAAATGCCTCACTGTAGTGACATCGTCTCCTGGATGCTACATGATGGATTCACTGTAACCCAAGGTGCTTGGTACTAAACACCTCGTCTTAATAAATCTACACTGATGCCGGTGCTCGATTTATTAATAAATGCACACAGAGGGCATCTTAGAGGTGCCCCTGACAACGTGCAGACTACTAGTGAGTTGACTGACTTGTGTCGACCAGCCAGCCCCCATAGACAGATTTCTGACCACCTGAGGTGAGAGCCTTTGCTCTTGGGCGACGGGAAAAAAGCCTGTTCTGGGCAGAGGTGTCACATCTCCTCCAAGCAGGATGGTCATTCCAGGGCAGGAAGCTTCAAAGGCCCTGTCGCCTTTGTTAGGTGATCATGGGCCTCTCCAGATAGTGGAGGTGCCCATCCCCCTGTCCTGACCACAATTTTTGGCAGCAAGACAGGCGGGAAAATGTTAGATTAGGAGGTGTGCCCACAATCAGCCAACACCATACTAGGGCGGGCCAGCTGATTTGGACCCCACTTTTCAGTTTCCACCATGTTGTTGTGTCAGGAATTAGCCTTCTAGGGTCAAGGCCTATGCCCACTTTCCACAGCAAATGGTCATATAGAGGGTGTAGACAACCTAAAGGTAGGCAACCCATTGGCTACTACCCGTCACTCCCACCCTTAAATTGAGTATTGAGTCTTTCTCCACAGTTAGGAGAGTGTTGATTTTTCAGTCCGTCTTTGTGTTCTCCCATCTTGTAGCTAAAGAGGGGTCTGTAACTTTTTTCCCAACTTCATGACCTCATAGTTGGCAAATTCCTGGTCACACAGACATTATGTCCCAGTAAGGAAAATAACATACTTATTAGTACATTCAGTAAGACTCTTGATGGATCGAATGTTCTCTTTTGTGGTTGGAAAAAGGTTGATTGCATGCTAAGAACAATGTGTAGGAACAGACACAAAAGGCTTCAGTACTAACAAATTGCAGGTATCAAGAAATTCCAATGAATAAATCTATGTATGTGCTGACCATGCATTAAAATCCGATGCTATTGGTAGATTAGACATTTGAAGTGCATTTGTTGATAAAAAGTTCTTTAAAAGCCGAGGTAAAAGAGTAATCACATTTCCGGAGTCTGTAGATGAGCAGAATAGTATAGGCGGGTGGGCGAAAGCTCAAGTATAATCAACAACGTTTTCACATTATTCAGCTGTTCTCCCACTACCTCACCTCCTCTGGCAATTGATGTATCTGTCATAATGAGCTTTATGTTTATCTGGTATTGTTTGAGCCAGAAAAAGGGTTAGAAGATTTGCAAAAAAAAGTCCACATGCAAAACAGATTTCGGAACATGCTATCAATATGGAATTAGACAAATCCATGTTCTCTAACTTTATAGAAAACAAGTTTGAAAATTCTCTTTAGATGACATTACCACGCACGTACACTTTCTAAATGTAAAGGGAACCTTCTATATTAGGCACAAGAGGGTGTGGGTGAGAGCAGCGCACTAACACATGTAGTAGGACTCGGAAAAGCCCAAGCTTAGTGGTTTGAATTTGAGCACTAGATCAAAAGATATTAACTGGAGACGCCCCTCTATAAAAGATCAGTTGATGATTTCTCAGCCAGTAATGTGGAAAAGAGAGGGTTCTGTGAATGACCCCTGCATTATCGAGGACAGGGAGGCTCTTTTGGGCACAACATTTAAAGAACTTGAGATTACCAACCAGAGTGGATAGGTGGATTTGTCTCTTTACCTTCCTTCATGGGTGAGTTGTGATTTTCTTTTTGTTTTGACACCAATGAATTGCCTTAAAAAATAAACTTCATTGCAATGTTTGTGACCTAATAAAGGGTAAAATGGTATGAGTACTTCTGTGGTGGGGGCACATGCCCACAGAAGTATGGGGGAAGTCAATCCACTCTGACTGTTCTGCTAATGTTTATGGTCTTCAAATCTGGAAAAAAGCAAATTTTTCGGAATGTTAAAATAGATACAAAACTGTGTGTTCGAGGCATATGAGCTGCAGATTGTACACTGTGCATAGATCGCCATCTGGTGTTGGGCCCGGATGTTTGCAGTTTGTTTTTGTTCTTTGGACAGTCTTTGGAAGTCACGAGTTTGGTGACTCCTCCTTTGGTCCGTACTGCGCATGGGCTTCAGCTCCATCCTCAGATTGTTTTTTTCCGCCATCGGGCTCGGATGTGATACTTCGTGCTCCGGCTTCGAACTTCTACGGTTCCAGCCTCGACGGAAAATCCTCGTTCATCGAGTTTCTTCATCTATCTTCATCTCTCGAAGAGGCACTTTTCTCGATTCCACACATCGGCACCGGCCTTCGGGCCCTCCTCGACTCCGGTCCCGGCCGATGGAAAGGACTCCGTTCAAAAAGTGCCCAAAATGTGGGTCTAAATTTCCCCACACCGACATCCACCAGGTGTGTAACCTTTGCCTCTCTCCAGAACACGAGGCTAGAGACTGCCCCGCCTGTAAGTCTCGTCGATCAAAAAAGACCATCCGGGATCGAAGAGCTCGACGCACCATGGCGCACTCATCGACCTCGGCTCCACCGGACATCTTTGGAGACGACACCGGAGCTTCGGGGCAACACCACACCGAGCAGCAGGAAGACATCGTCAGCGCTTCCGAGGCCGACGACTCCGACCTGGAGGACATCACACCGGCGCAGAGGGTCGTGAGTACTCTACCCCCTCCCACCCCCGCGCCCAAACCCAAAGAGACTCAGGTTACACCTTCGCCTTCGGGCCTAGGGAAAACCAAACACGCAGCTTCTATCACCCCACCTTCGGGCCCGGTGTCGAAGCCTCACAAGTCTCACGGCAGCTCGGGCTCGAGCCAGCCGACTCCTGGTGCCGATAAACACCGTTCGGCACCGAAGAAAGTGACGCCCAGCGCGACTCCGAAGCCACCGGTGCCGAAGCCTGGACTCTCGGTGCCGACAAAACACAAACATAAATCCCTCGGCACCGACGCTCCGGCGCCGAAGCCTACCTCGACGCCGAAAAAACAGGAAGTTCCAAAAAAGCATGGCGCAGAGAAACCACCCAAATCCTCGGCTCCGAAAACATCGGCGCCAGCTGACGACTCGGCGCCAACGGACCTTTTTACACCCGATCCTTCTCAAAAGACATTATCAAAGGATCCAAAGACTGGGCTCTTGATTCTCACTGTCAAGAAAAGACGTCTTGACGCACCAGCTACTCCTCCACCGCCCAAGCGGAAGGACTTTGCCACATCTCCTCTCAGAGTGCCCTCCCCACCACCTGCTACACCTCCTCCTCCTCCTCCACCTCTTCCACCTCCTCTCCCTCCCAGGTCTCCGCCACCCTTGCCTCATCACTCCCCGACCCCGTGCCCAGAGCCGGATTACGGGGATCCGGATTATGATCCAGCGGACGCCCCAATGGACCCCACACCACCGGGGACCCCAGACCCATGGGAAGATTACCACAACCCTGACATACCAGATGTGCCTCAAGATGACCTCTACCCATCCAGGCCATCTCCCCCAGAGGACTCACTAGGTTTTCACCACTTAGTGCAGAGAGCAGC
Source organism: Triturus cristatus (assembly GCF_964204655.1). Lineage (NCBI taxonomy): Eukaryota > Metazoa > Chordata > Amphibia > Caudata > Salamandridae > Triturus > Triturus cristatus. The sequence continues at coordinate 116,028,953 of NC_140589.1, forward strand.
ACACTACCATGGGGTGGAACTACATAGCGAACCAGTGGAAGACGACTTCTTACTGGATACATTTGATATCCAGGATAAGTCCACAGCCATCTTGCCTATGCTTAAGGGTGTCACCAAATATGCTGCTGAGGTGTTCAAAGACCCGGTCAGGGCCAGGGTCTTAAACCCTAGAATTGAAAAGAAGTACAAAGCAGCACCCTCAGACCCTACTTACATTAAGGGCCCTGCTCCCTTAGATTCACTAGTTGTGTCCACGGCTAGAAAGCGGTCTAACTTACAGTCCTCAGGTGAGGCCCCACCGCCAGATAAGGAATCAAAACTCCTAGATGCGTCTGGTAAACGCACTGCCTCGCAAGCCGCGAACATCTGGCGCATTGCAAATACACAAGCGCTGCTCGCGCGTTATGACAGAGCACACTACGATGAGCTTGAGGCTCTTATGCAGCACCTCCCTGAGAAACACAAACGTAAAGCACACGACCTCATACAGGAGGGAAAGCTTATTACAAACACCTCCATTAAATGTGCCCTTGATGCAGCGGACACTGCTTCTAGAGCCATAAACACTAGTGTCCTGCTTCGCCGTCATGCCTGGCTCCGAATTTCAGGCTTCAAGCCAGAAGTCCAGGCATCCATTCTAAATCACCCCTTTGACCAACAACACCTATTTGGGCCAAAGGTGGACGAAGCATTGGAAAAAATGAAAAAGGAACACGGACACAGCAAAGTCTATGTGGGCATTACAATCCCAGACCCCTAAACGCTCCTTTCGGCGTTCATCCTTTCGTAGTACAGGCAGAGGCTACTCCACCGATAGCGCCTCCACCTCCTACAAGTCCCCTCCTCAAAATACCTTCTCAAAGGGCTACCAAAGAGGTGGATACAGGGGCAACAACAATAAGGGCAGGGGCAAAACCAACACCACCCGTTCTGCCACGCCGCCCACACAATGACTTCCCCTCGCTCCCCCCAGACCATCCCACTCCGGTCGGGGGCAGACTACAACACTTTATTCACGAGTGGGAGTCCATAACATCGGACAAATGGGTGACCCAAATTATTCGGTCAGGGTACTGTCTCGGGCTAACATCCACCCCACCCAATATCCCACCAAGGCACCGTCCAATGTCACAGGAGCATTCCACATTGCTCAAACAAGAGGTAATCTCCCTCCTCCAAAAACACGCTATAGAGCAAGTCCCCCTCAATCAACAAAATTTAGGGGTCTACTCTCTGTATTTTCTAATCCCAAAGAAAGACGGGACCCTAAGGCCCATTCTGGACCTCCGGCCTCTAAATGCATGCATACATTCGGACCATTTCCACATGGTCACCCTGCAACAAGTCCTCCCACTACTTTGTCAGGGAGACTTTCTCACTACCTTGGATCTAAAAGACGCATACTTCCATATTCCAATACACCCTTCTCACAGGAAGTACCTCAGGTTTGTGGTGGACGGTCAGCATTACCAATTCACGGTTCTCCCCTTCGGGGTCACCACCGCACCACGGGTGTTTACCCAATGCCTAGCCGTAGTTGCAGCACACCTCAGACGTCAACATATTCACGTCTTCCCTTACTTAGACGACTGGCTCATAAAAGCCGCGTCCTACAACCAATGTGTGCAACAAACAAACAGCACCATCCAACTGCTCCACCGGCTAGGCTTCACGGTGAACTACCAAAAGTCCCACCTCATACCATCTCACACAAAGCAATATCTCGGGGCCACTATAGACACCTCCAGAGGTATAGCCTACCCCACCTCAGCCAGGATCGCAAGCATACAAGCCTTGCGCCAAACGTTTATTCCTCAGCACTCTCTCCCAGCCAGAGTGTTCATGAAGCTAATAGGGATGATGGCATCTTGCATTTTCATAGTGCCCCATGCAAGACTCCACATGCGTCCACTTCAAGAGTGCCTAGCACAACAGTGGAACCAGGCCCAGGGGCAGCTGACGGATCTGGTGTTGGTGGACGGCCGCACCCATCACTCTTTGCAGTGGTGGAAGACCACAAACCTTTCCAAAGGGCGGCCGTTCCTGGACCCGGTTCCTCAGGTGATTCTAACAGCGGACGCATCGCTCTCCGGCTGGGGAGCGCACCTCCTACACCTCACAATGCAAGGTCTATGGACGCCACAGCAAAAATTGCTCCACATCAACCATCTGGAGCTCTTGGCGATCTTTCTAGCCCTAAAATCCTTTCAAAAACAGATTTCAGCCAAAGCAGTCCTCATTCGCACAGACAATATGACTGCAATGTATTATATTCAAAAACAGGGGGGGGACACACTCTCCCCAGCTCTCCCGCTTAGCCCAGAGCATATGGAGATGGGCAATTCCACAAAACATCTATCTCCTGGCACAGCACGTCCCAGGCATACAAAACACCATCGCAGATCTGCTCAGCAGACTAACGCAACAAATACACGAATGGGAACTGCATCCACAAGTTCTTCGCCCATTCTTCCACAAGTGGGGGCATCCTCAAATAGACCTCTTCGCCACCCACGAAAACAAAAAATGCCCAAGCTTCGCCGCCAGATACCCACACCCATTGTCCAAAGGCAATGCGATATGGATGAACTGGTCAGGCAGATTTGCATACGCCTTTCCACCTCTACCACTAATTCCATTAGTTGTCAGGAAACTGCAACAGCACTCCCTCACGCTCATTCTTGTAGCCCCAACATGGGCCCGGCAGCCGTGGTACACCACACTACTACAACTCTCAGTGGTACCACACCAAAAACTGCACCTATCCCCATGCCTCCTAACTCAGAACCATGGAGAAATCAGACACCCGGACCCAGCGCAGCTCAACCTTGCGATCTGGCTCCTGAAATCTTAGAATTTGGATACCTTAACCTTCCCCCTGACTGCATGAATATCATCAAGGAAGCCAGACGTCCTACCACTCGAGCATGCTATGCCGCAAAGTGGAAGAGATTTGTCATTTACTGCCGTAACAATACAATCAACCCTTTAGATGCATCCATACAACACATTATATGCTATCTACTCCATCTTCAAAGGTGTAACCTGGCATATCCTTCCATACGTCTACACCTAGCAGCTATCACTGCCTAACTGCAAAACAGACAACATCTATCACTGTTCCGGGTGCCCGCTATTAAAGCCTTTATGGAAGGCCTTAAACGCATAATTCCACCCAGAGCACCGCCTTCACCTGTATGGAATTTAAATGTAGTTCTCACAAGGCTCATGGGTCCGCCCTTCGAACCACTGCACAAATGCGAGCTACAGTTCCTCACCTGGAAAACAGCTTTTCTAGTAGCTATCACTTCCCTTAGAAGGGTTAGCGAAATACAAGCGTTCACTATACAGGAACCCTTCTTACAAATACATCACAGCAAAGTGATTCTTCGTACCAACCCAAAATTTCTGCCCAAGGTCATTTCCCCCTTCCATCTCAATCAATCGGTGGAATTACCTGTTTTTTTCTCGCAACCTCAATCTGTTGCGGAAAGGGCTCTACATACACTTGATGTTAAGAGGGCTTTACTGTACTACATACAAAGAACGCAACCTTTCAGAAAGACTAAACAATTGTTTGTCTCCTTCTCTCCACCACATAAAGGCAACCCCATCTCCAAATCAGGGATAGCTAGGTGGATTGTAAAGTGTATACAAACTTGCTATCAAAAAGCAAAAAGAACATTATCTGTTCCACCTAAAGCCCGCTCTACAAGAAAGTTAGGGGCTTCTATGGCTTTTCTAGGGAACATACCCTTAGATGACATCTGCAAAGCAGCCACATGGTCAACACCGCACACCTTCACAAAACATTACTGTGTAGACGTGCACTCCAAGCAACAAGCTATTGTGGGCCAGGCTGTCCTAAAGACATTATTTCAATCCGCTGCAACGGATACCGGTGGTCGCCGCTAAGGTTGGGTACTGCTATATAATCTATGCACAGTGTACAATCTGCAGCTCATATGCCTCGAACGGAATATGCTACTTACCAGTATGCATCTGTTCTTGGCATGTAGAGCTGCAGAGTTGTACACGCCCACCCGCCTCCCCGGCTACCTGTATCCGTTCCAGTCTATCTTATTTAGATATTACACACATGGGTTTCTCACTGTTATTACTACGCTCCATCATTTCCCTGCTGGCGAAAAACAATCTGAGAATGGAGCCGAAGCCCATGCGCAGTACGGACCAAAGGAGGAGTCACCAAACTCGTGACTTCCAAAGACTGTCCAAAGAACAAAAACAAACTGCAAACATCCGGGCCCAACACCAGATGGCGATCTATGCACAGTGTACAACTCTGCAGCTCTACATGCCAAGAACAGATGCATACTGGTAAGTAGCATATTCCTTTTTAAAAAATGTGCACTGTTACTTTATTGCCAGATACTTTCTGCTTCACCAGTCAGCAAACTGCCTTTTCTTCGCTCTCTTTATATACACCAATAAAATGTTTCATGTCCTCTTTCTGCAGCGACCTCGATACAAACAACTGAAGGAAGTTCTTAATCGAATCCCAGAAATTAAAGATTATTTCTTGTCAACATATGATAAAAAAGTTCTTGGTACATCCATTTCACCACAGGACTACATCCTAAGACAATATCACTTCAAGCAACTTATCCAATGCTTCCTTGGGGTAAGACATAAACAGTGCACACAAACGCCTTAACATTGGCCATTATATTTTGTGGGGCAGATGGAAAACTCATTGTGATTGGGAATGATTGTACACATTCTCAAAGGGTACAATGTGCTGAATGAAGCCTGCCAAAGAAGCTTTTGTTGGGCCCACTAAGAAAAACTAAAACAAATCAAAAAAGTTAACCGTGTTTTTTATGTCTTGGTGTACAAAGTAGTTAATGCATTGTTGATGGCTACTTCTACCTGCATATTCATCATCTCTTGAATCTACTCAAGGTGCCAGTTTGGATCTGGAAAGTTTAGAAACGTCTCTCTTGCGCCAATAGGTGCCTCCTTGAATCTGGGACAACACTAGATAAGACATCATGGAGCTATATAAGAAGCCACCCGAGCACTGTTCCTTTTTTCACCCACCCTTTCAATGCAAATTGGATTTGCTCTCCTGAGAACATTTCCTTACAGATTGTCTTTTTGCAGTGTTTTGACAGACTGTTTCCCTAAAAATGCCCGGGTTGAAACCATTTTCCCTGTCACTAACAATGTCATTATCAGACTCGCACAACTACTGTGTGTGGTGAATGGGGCCCAAATACTAAGTCATGTGAGAAGTGTAATTTTATGCACACCAAGATCATTAAAGAGTGGGCTGCATACAAACATCAGGACTTTCATCGCTCTAGATCTCAGTCTTGTACAAGGACTGCCTTCTGCTTACCTCTGGACAGCAAATCCTCAGAACAGGCCACTTCCTACGACAGGGCACGTCCTCCAGAAAGAAGCACAGGAACCATTACAAAAGGAAGCTTGAGATTCCCAATGTCACTCCGTTTCAAAGGTAGGTCTTGACATCAATGACTTTGTTCCATGACTCCGACCTCAATGTCATATCCTTGGACCCACTTTTGATAGAGATGCATATAGCACATATTTGGCCTTGGTGACTGCTCTGGATCTAGAGCCCTTTGCTCGATTTTCAGAGTTTCAATCCCTTTGCGCTGATCCGGCATAGATTGTGACTTTCACCCAGACTATGTTGGCCCCTTATCCAGTATTGGGGTATCTTTCATAGATTCACATGCTTGAATCATTCCCCGTCATCGAAGTGGGAGTCCCATGGTACATAGAGTAGCAATATAGCAATAGCATATCAATAGCATAGCTAAAAGAGCAATAGGTAGTATTGTAACATAGAAGTTAATACAAAAAAACTTGTCACTTTAATAACTTGTCCAAGTCATTAGATATGGTCCAAACTCCAGCCAATCAGGTGACAGCACCCTCTGGAACCTTCTCCTCAGAGGCTCAGTGTTGGAAGGCGGACCCCGAGGAGTCGGCGAGACCACCAAGGGGGACCCTCACACTGTACGAAGTAGCCGAGCGCTGCCGAGAAGTCTCCTGAGAGATCCTTCTCCTATCACGTACTAGCACAGTAACACCACCACACAGGACTCAAGGAGGTTGTCTCAAGACAAGCAATTCTTTATCAGCAATAAAAAGGTTGCGAGGTCAATATTTACACAAAGGGATCGAGGGATCCACCAAAAGTCTCAGTGTCTCTTTGGAAGGGTAGGGGTAGCGGGACAGTCCTCGGCAGGAGTGCGGTACGAGGGTACCTGGGGCCCAGTTCTTATCCTCAAGCTAGAGGACCTCCGGATCTCGGAGGGGTCGAGCCGCGACGGCGTCAGCAGGGCTCTGGCGGACAGTTCGGGGAGAGCCGCGATCCAATCAGCAGGGCTCTCAAGACGGTTTCTGTTCAGCTCGAGCCGCGACGTCGTCAGCAGGGCTCCGAGGGAGGTTTCAGCGAGGTTGGGCCGCGACAGCGTCAGCAGGGCTCCGATGTTCCAGGTGGCTTCAAAGTGTTCGCAAGAAGGAGCCGCGACGCAGTCAGCAGGGCTCGTGATGGTTCCGACGAGTTCTTCTCCGTAGGGTCAGCCGCGATTCAATCAGCAGGGCTCTCGACTCCGGGATACAACTGCCGATCTGTGGCGGGGTCGCCCCAGATATAGGTCTGGAGCCCTTTGATGTCCGGACCCAGGCGCCCGGTGGGGGCGGAGAGGCCGGGTGGAGGTGGCCAGACGCCCAGCAGGAGAGGCGCCAGGCCCAAGGGAGTTGCAGGGCGATCACACCTCGAGAGGGGAGGACATTTGGGGGTCCCATCGATACTGTCCTCCGCCGGGGGTGATGAATGGTTCCTGCGGCACCCCCTGGCCAGTTCGTGGTGCCTCGATGTCGGGGCTTCGCTGGGGTCGAGGCCGGGTTGAGCGGGGTCGCGCTGGCTGGTGCACAGAGTCACGTGGGTGCCAACAAGATGGCGGAGCCACGAGGGGTATGCGACCTCGTGCCGCTCAGGGGAAAGGGCCTCGGTGCAGTTCAGAAGGGTGGCCCGTGAAGACCGGGGCGGGGAACGGGCACAATCCACGGGGGTAAGGACCATGCCACGAGGCCGGGTCCAACACTCAGGCTCTCAGGTTTTCTACCGCACATCATGTGAAGGGAGTCTCCCTGAGCTCTGCTCAGTACTTCAATTTTTTCTTCAGAAATTCTTCAGAATATCTTCTCTACAATGTCATCTACTAAGACTCTTCAGACACTGTGAGTCTTGTGGGAATCTCCGGCTTCATTCTGAGGACCCACACAAAAAGTGTATCTACTGCCTCCACCCTGACCATCAGATGAGAGATTGTAAAATCTGCAGTACTTTTCTTTAAAAGACTTTAAGAGACAGAGAAGGACGTCTTCTTCTGTGGCTGCAGAAGCTCAAGATAAAGGCTAACCCCTTATCAGATGTTGAGAGTGATTCCTCTCTCAGGACTGTCACCTCTAAGAAGAGGGCTAGTGAGGCGGAGATGACATCTCCTAAGGCTAAGGTGCTGAAGAAACATCACACATCTAAACTTGAAGACCAGCCTTCCTCCTCAAAAGGGGCTCCTACTCCTCCTAAGGATCAGTCTATGCCCTCTACGCCTCTGAGACCTGCCTCTAAGTCTCAAGCGTCTAGGTCTCTTCCTGAGATACATTTGCCTAAAAAAATTGGTATCTCGTCGACGAGCTCGTCGTCGAAGTCTTCCGTCGCCACTTCTACGACGACGACTTCCACCTTCTCTTCTCCTCAACTTACAATGATTGTTGTCAGCGTCCCCTCCGTCGACGCTTGTGTCGGTGAAGCCTCACTCGTCTACCGCCTCCCTCACTTCGTCGTCGACGAAAAAGAAGAAGCGCACCGTCTTTGGTCATTCATCGACAGACGCCTCTTCGTCGACGAGGTGGTCGACAGCTTTCAAGGATCAGCCTGCTTCTTCGACGGAGCCCTCGTCGACGGCCTCCTCATCGACAGTTGCCTCATCGACGGCACAGAAGCCTTCACATACAGAACTTCAACGACGCTCCTAGTCGACGACTGCAGCTACGTCGGCAGAATCTTTGGTTCCGCCTCCAGCTTTGATGTCTCTAGTCCCCTTGAAGTCCTCAGCAACACGTTTGCTGTCGTCAGGAGTGACGGAGGCTTCCCTGCTTCAATGTAGTGTAGTGTAGTGTAGTTCCTATATCCCTGATAGGCTCTGCGCATTGGAATAACATACACTATAGATTTGACATAGGACTAGGGTCAGTATATCTCCATCGAGTATATTAAACTTAATTATTTGTATGTGCCAGCTAACTCAGAGGTCACTAGAAACTTCTTGAATATACAAGAAGGGATTAGTCTCTGACAACCGCATAAACATGACAACTTTGTTTCCTCTTAGAATCGGAACAGTCTCAGAATCGTGGAAACAATAGATAAGTTTCACTCAGACAATCGTGTATGCTTAGTTTCTACAGAGTTGCACAGAAATAGAGAGACTGGCGTTTCAATAAAAGGGTTTATTGAACAGTCTTATTTCTCATGCAAGAGATATAAATTGCTACAATCATAAGACAAACAGCAAAGTACAATATGTACGAGGTTAGCAGTAAGATAAAATACTGCAATAGCATGGTTTGTAGCTATGACATATATTAATCAAAATACATACATAAATAACATAAGCTAAAATGTGATACTCATCTGATGCTTCTAAATTGTTCTACCCCACTGTACCTAACCTAAGTGCAGTACGAGGTTTGAAGTAGGTGCCATTTCTAAAGTATAGCTAGCTATATTTTAGTTTAGCCAAGAGTTTGCCAAAGGTTTCTCTAAGTTCTAGTCAGCTCCATACCTTAGAATGAGAGAAGTTGGAATCTCTTTTCTGGACTTGATAGTCTAACCCCCCGCAAGGTCAGTCAGAGAGGACTGGAGCTGGATGATTCTCTGCGAGCAGGATGGCAGCGTCAGGTCAGTGCATCAGGCTGGTACTCGATCTCCTTCCAAACTTGCCTTGGCAAACCGCGTAGTCTGGGTTGGATCGAATCCTCCGGGAACCGCAATTTGCCAGGGCAAGTGCTGGTACATTTATACCTTGAAGGTATCTAGGAATGCCAGTATTGACATAAAGGTCAGGCAGAGGAACGTTATGAATGAACCCCTAAGGAATAGATGTTCATGCATACTTAATGAGTTCTTGGAGAAATCAATATTCAAGCTGAGGGAAATTCCTAAAGGCTTAAGGGTCTGGTTTTCCAAGAATTCGTTGTGACGTGGATGGACGGATGTAGGTGGCCATGCCTGTATTTGGTTTCTACGGACAATGTCTAAATAAGGGCCAGATTTCTATATCCAAATAAGGGCAATGTGAATTGTACCTATATAAGGGCATAAATCGGGAAACCGATATACGCAATCTAAATCTCACACAACAGTAGACAGTCTTCTTTGGATATTCTAGTGCCAGTTCAAGCATCTCCTAATCTTCCTGCGGAGCTGTTTGATTATGGGGCTGATGAGGAGGATTCAGAAGAGGTTCCGAGCTGCTCGCAGTCCTCTGAGCTTCTCATCAAGTGCCAGGATATTGATGATGACCAAGGGTATGATTTTTACCCAGAGCCTAATGCTCAACCACCACTTGAGAATCCAACTGCACAGATGCCCATGTCTCTCATTTCCCATTTGCAGCATATGCTTGATGACTACCACTACCGATTACCACCCCCCCCCCTCGCAGTCGGCCTCATCTGTTCCTCAGACGCCTCTTCCTCCGCCTTCATCGATCATCAGGCCGCCCCCCCAGTTTCTCCGGTGGCATCGATGTCTCACCACCCGGAGGACACACATACCACTGACGAAGACAGAGAAGAAGGGGAGTTGGATGATAGATCCCTACTTACAGAGTGTGACAATTATCAGATCCAGACTCCATCGCCTACCACTCCTATTCCTGTCGACTCTCCACCAGCTGATATTTGTGGATTTCATGTTCTCATGGACAGAGCAGCCAAGAGGTTCCAACTTCCTATGGTCACCAAGGACAACGACTATTTCTTGTATGATTTCAAAGACCAGCCACAGAAACAAGTCCGGGCTATGCCGATCATCGACTTTATCTGGCAGGAGATGTGAGAAGTTGGCCTGATATATGATGTCACTAGTTCTAGTGTACACCTTGTATCAGTCCAAACAACCCTTATGGTGATTGGTTGTAAAGTCAACCTTATAGACCAGCTATCCTAGTGGTAGCATGGACAAGAGCAGTCTTAGCATGGACAAGAGCAGTCTGTATGGCATGTGAAGCCAGCTGTTATACCATTTGTAATCCCTTGAATACCAAATGAAAGGACACCACAACAGATGTATATAAAAAATAGAATGTATTTATTCTAGTCAAAATACCCTCAGCACTCTTTATGAGATTCGAGGTAAGTACAACACAGTCTTATGTAAGCATACATTAAGTCACACAGGTAAATAATACAGTTAGGCCCTAGGGGCCACGTAAACCATATACTAAGTAAGTGGTAGAAGAACCACTGTCACGAACACAGAATAGGCCTAGGCCTAGGGAATCGCTGGGGCTACACTATACTACCAAAGGTTAGGAAGTGGGAGGCCCACGGGATTCAGGTGCAGAGTGGAAACACTCATGCGTAAAAGTCGATAGAAATAGTAGTTGTTAGAAATTAAGAGTTTTAGGACACTTCTGGAGTAACTAGGAGGTCGAGACTCGGAAACTAGACCCTAGGATAGTCAATACCCTTGTGAGCACCGGAGTACTCAAGTTACCTAGCCCACGGGCTGCGGGTGCATAGGTGTGAACTTGCGTCGGGTTTCGTCGTTGACTCCTATGGATGCCTGAAGGAAAGTTGCTGACAGGCAGTCAGTGAAGAGTGTCCGGTGCATCCCAAGGATGGAATCAAGAAGGAAGGTACCTGCAAGCAGAAGGGACAGAGTCTAGGTCACCAGCCAGGAGCCAGGAAGGAACCAGGAAGGAACCAGGAAGGAACCAGGCGATGTCGTGAAGATGCAGTTGAAGAGGTGAAGCTTGTCGCAGCAGCCACGGGTACCAGGAGGCGTCAAGGACGACCAGGACCAGGAGATGAGCTGTCCCACGAAGGCTCTTGCTGTCGGCGGCGTCGATGTCGAGCTAGGACCCAACAAGCCTTGGCAAGCGGAACCCACACAGAATGGAGGACTTGCTTCTGGTGCAGACCAGGAAGGTCTGGGGTGCTTCTCTTTCACAGAGGAGCGAGTGCCAGTCTGGAGGAGCCGGACCAGCAAGATAAAATCAAAGGTTCGTCGTCGCAGAGGTCACTAGCCAACGGGCCAGCAACCGGACAACACGTCGAACAACTCCAGTGCAGAAGGGCCCCGCGCAGAACACGTGAAGTGTGGGGAGCTGATCTTCTTTGCAGATGGTGCTCGGGATTGGGGCTTCTCAATTCCCCAAGCACAGCCTCGAGGAAGCCTCAGAAGTCGCGCTAGTCAGTTACTAGCCACTTTTCCCAAGTCGCCGGTCCCACGTCCCTCGTCGCCTCCACGGGTCTCAGCTTTGCTGTAGATGTGGATCTGGTTCAGAGGTGTCTGGAAGTCTCGGCGCTAATCAGTCTCTGCAGTCGTCCCTCGCAGGATTCAGTCGCAAAGCAAGCAGCGTCGCTGGATGGTGCCTGGTTGCCCAGTGTGGTCACTCGTTGGCCACAAGGGAGATTCTTCAGTCTTCTTCCTGAGGTCGAATGTCGAAGGTCCAGAGTTTCTGTTCAAGTTGCAGATTCAGGATAATCTCAAGTTGCAGGGCTCAGCTACCTTCTAATATACTAGGCTAGTGGGCTGGGCTACCTGCAAGGTCCCTCCTATGGGTGGGACCAGAAAGGGGGGTGGCTACACCCCCTTTCCTTTGTCCAGTTTCGCACCAGAGCTGGGGCTGGAGTGCCCCAGCACCGGTTTGAACTGGACTATGCATGGAGCACCTTGTGTGCCCCAGGCATGTCTCATTCCTTCCAGCCCTCCCTGCCCCAATACACTAAAGTCTGTCTGGGGAGGTGCTAGCACCTCCCCAAGCAGAAAACCTTTTGTCCAGGCCTCCCTGGCTGGGAGAACTCCCAGCTGCAGGAGGTCAGACTTGTGTCTGTGGCAGCAGCATCCATTTTGTGATGCTGAGGCTTTGGTGAGAGTTAAACAGCAAAGTAGGATTTTAACATGTCTCTCCCTCTAGAAGGGAGGAATAATATCCTCATCACCAGAAATGGTATGGGGGTATTATTCCAAAGTGTTAGACACCTTACACGACATGTTTTGATAAAGCCAAACCATAGTTACCATAACCGTTTAAGATTATAAGGTACTTTAAGAGTATATGGTAGGCTATATCATAGAACAGCTATAAGGACATGGTTCCGAAAGCTGCAGACAGGCTCAGCTCATGCTAGAGCACCATCTCACATGTTACCAAGCACTCTGCCTCCAGGATTGTTAAGGCCTGCCATAGGAGTGGCTGATAGGTACACATGTGTCTATTTTAAGTGTAGATATAGGTATACTATATCTAAGCAAGGGGTGATTACACAACCCTGCTCCAGCTGATTGATCAGCCAGTTGTGTCCGATTGGAAGGCCAAGCCAGGGGTGGCATAATACATGCTGCAGCCCCTGGGAGGCCTAGGGTACACCTATGCCCTGGCTACCTAGGATACACTGTACAGGGTCCAATAAGGTGATCCTTACCAATTGGGTATGTACCTAGGGTACATGGAGTCCATTTTAAAGAGAGAGCAGACAGTCTGAGACCCTGAATGGCAGGATCTCAGGCCAACTAAGTCGAAAAACCAGCTAGACACTAGGCAAAAAGTTGGGGGTAACCATAGTCAGATATTCACCTTCCTACAGGAGGGTTTGAAGGTCATGAAGACCCCTGCCTCCATTTCTGCAGTCCTGCCATGCCTGGATAAGAAGTACAAGGCCCTGGAAAATTCACCAGCCTGTCTTATTAGTCAACCGAAGAGTCACTGCTCCCTGGCTCTGTCCTCTGAGCCCGCTGGGATGGCTCCGCGCTTCCCTCCTTTTCCAGGAGCCGGAGCGCCCCCTGCCCAGCTTTGTGCTTTTTATGAAGCCCTCCACTCCATCTTTGGGCAGCCCGACTCCGCCGGCACACCTTTGAGCCCCGCGGACTCGGCTGGGGGATCTAGTCCTTCGATGCCGGCAGCTCTGGCCTGGGCGGCCCAGGGCCCCCGTGAATCCAGGCATGGATTCGGATCGGCACCGGTCGACCTCACATACCTTCCCTGGTGCTGATCCCAGTGGCGACGCCCCAGACTCCGGCTGTGCCCCCAGCCGGCGTCGTCTCTAGCCACACCCCTGACTTGGACACGGCACCAATCCGACGTGACCGACCGGCGGCGGAGGGTACTTTTGTACCGCTGTTCTTCCTGGCATTCCCTACCGCCCTGAGTGGCAGCCAGGGGAGGGTGAGGAGGACTGGGAGGGGTCTGTTGACTCTCTAGCAGATCATGTTGAAGAGACGTACTGGAGAGGCGAGTTGGGTGGTGCCAGTGGATTGGATACCTTGGTATGCTTTCTCCCCCTACTATGGCTACGGAGGTGTTGGTGTGCTGTTGCATAGGGCGGCTGAGGCCTCGAGCTTTCTACGGTGGCAAACAGGACTAACCTCCTGACTGAGGTGCTTTATCCAGCAGCAGCCTCCTTGGAGCCCCTGCTGCCTTTCAATGAGACCCTCACTGACATCCTTCGGGGCACTTGGTCAAAGCCCAGCACAGGGGCTCCTGTGGACAGGATAATTGCCCGATGCCACCACCCGGCCCCAGGAGAACCACTTTTCCTCTTCCAACACCTTACCCCCGAGAGCTTGGTGGTCCAAGCCTCAACCTCAAAAGGCATGTTCCATACAGCTCCCCCATATAGGGAATCCAAGAAGCTGGACCATCTTGGGAAGAATTTTTTTTCTTCCACCAGCTTAGGACTGCGGTTGGTGAACACCGCATGTCTCTTTGGTCGTTACACACCCACTGTGTGGGACACGGTTGCGCAAGTGCTGCCACAGAGCCCGGAGGAGGCCTGCGCTGTGCTCACTCGCGCTTTCGCAGTGGGTAGAGACGCAGCGAAGTTCACCATCCGGTGTGGGCTGGATACCGCCGACTCGCTGGGTAGATCAATTTCAACGTCAGTAGCCTGGCTGAGGTCCACTGGCTTTTCTGGGGATGTCCAATCAACCCTTTTGGACATGCCTTTTGATGGCCGTCACCTGTTTGTTGACAAGGCGGACAACGCGATTGTGCGTTTCAAGGACTCTAGGGCCACGGCCAGATCCTTGGGCCTCGCTACCACCTCTTCTCCCCATGCAGTCGGCCTTTCGCCCCTTTCATGGCTACAAAAGGGGTGTCCCACCACGTTCCACCCAGAGCCACAAGCCTGCGCAATCTACCCTTCCTCCGCTCTGCTGGGGCCGTGGGACCCAGAGTTGTTCATCTGGGGGCCAGGGTGCGGGCTGGGTACACCATTGCCCCCCTGCAGCAGCCTCCAAGCCCTCCTAGTCCGACCTTTCAGGCCACCAGTTGCCAGTGGGTGGCAGGATCCGCCATCACATCCCCCACTGGTGCAACATCACGTCCGACAGGTGGGTTTTGCAAATAGTCCAAAGGAGCTACTCCCTCCCCTTCATGACTACCCCTTCCTCCATGCCACCAACACTCCAACGCATGTTGAAGGATCATCTGGCCCTTCTCTGCCAGGAAGTTACAGCTCTCTTGACCATTGGAGCTTTAGAACGCGTCCCTGTGCCGAAAGTAGGCCGTGGTTGTTAGTCCCACTACTTCCTGGTACCCAAAAAGGACAAAGGCCTGCGTCCTATCTTAGACCTCAGAGACGTCAACCGCTTCCTCCGGAAGGAGAAGTTCAAAATGCTAACCTTAGCTCAGGTCTTTTCTGCCCTCGACCCTAGAGACTGGATAGTAGCGTTGGACTTGCTGGATGCTTATTTTCACCTCCCCTTCCTGCCTACCCACCGGCGTTACCTACGGTTCTCGGTAGGCCATGAGCATTTTCAGTTTACAGTGCTGCCCTTTGGCCTTACCAGTTCCCTGTGAGTGTTCACGAAAGTTATGGCGGTGGTCGCAGCTCATCTGGGCAGATCAGGGGTTCCAGTCTTTCCCTATCTCGACGACTGGCTGTTGAAGACGGGCTAGTCCCAGGCTGTCGTCTCCCACCTCCAGACTACGGCGGACCTCCTGCATTCGCTGGGGTTCACTATCAACATGCTGAAGTCGCACCTGATTCCCTCTTAGAAGCTCCTTTTCATCCGAGCGGTTCTGGACACAGCGCAGTCTATCCTCCCGAGCAGCGGGTCCTGGTTTATTCGGGCTATGATACCAATGGTTCAGCCTCTATCCCAGATTTCAGTGAGAATGACCCTGAGGCTGCTGGGCCTCATGGCCTCCTGCATCCTGCTGGTGGATCATGGCAGATGGCTTATGCGGGCTCTGCAGTGGGACCTGAAGATCCAGTGGGCGCAACATCAGGGGAATCATTCCGATGTCGTCCAGATCTCGGAGGGGACTGCAAGTCAGTTGCAGTGGTGGCTCACGAACCAGGATTGGGTCAATGGCAGATCCCTCTCCCTTCCCCAAGCAGAGTTCTCAGTAGTGACGGATGCGTCACTTCTGGGATGGGTCGGCCACATGGGAGAGGCGGAGATCAGAGGCCTCCGACCTCCGGCGGAGTCCGAGCTCCACATCAACCTTCTGCAGCTTTGGGCGATTTGTCTTGCACTGAAGGCATTCCTTCCTTCTCTTAAAGGAAGAGTAGTGCAGGTGTTCACAGACAACACCTCTGCCATGTGGTACTGCAACAAACAGGGCGGGGTGGGGTCATGGACCCTATGTCAAGAGGCTCTTCGCCTTTGGACATGGCTGGAACATTAGGGCATATCTCTGGTGGTTCAACACCTGGCAGGTTCTCTGAACGCCAGGGCGGACGAACTCAGCCGCGGGTGCTTGATGGATCACGAATGGCGTCTTCACTTGGAGGTGGTGCAAGGTCTCTTTCAGCAGTGGGGATAGCCTTTGTTAGATCTGTTCGCCACAGACGAGAACGCGCAATGTCAGCAGTTCTGCGCATTGGAGTATCCAAGGCGCACTCGTTCGGCGACGCTTTTCGTCGCGAGTGGAGTTGCGTGCTCTTGTACGCCTTTCCGCCTGATGCATTTCTACTCAGAGTGCTGAGGATGATCAAGCGTGATCTGGCCCAAGTCATTCTTGTGGCTCCGGACTGGGCAAGAAGAGTCTGGTACCCCGAGCTCTTGAGCATGGCCATCGATCCTCCGATCCGACTCCCTCTTTGGGAGGATCTTCTGTCGAAGCAGCAGGGGATGGTCCTCCACTCGAACCTCCCTCCTTGCGCGGAGATTGAGCGGTTACAGTTGACAGCTGTCGACCTTCCTCCTGAAGTCTGTAATGTCATCTTGGCAGCCAGGCGTCCCTCCACTAAAATGGTATACGCCTGTGGATGGAATAAATTTGTGGCATGGTGCACAGCAAAGGCTGTGGATCCCCTTTCTGCCCTTCTTTCAGAGGTTCTCCTCTTCATTCTTTCTTTCTTTGGCCCAGCAGGGCTCTGCTATGGGCACTCTTAAAGGCTATCTTTCAGCCATTACGGCCTTTCTTTGCCTTCCTGATCAGCCTTCTCTTTACAAGTCCCCTATTGTTAACAGATTTCTGAAGGGCATTATCTTCTAAACCTCCCTTTCTTGCTGTCCATCCGGAAAAGGTAGTCCTCCGTACTAGGCCCTCTTTTCTGCCCAAAGTGGTTACCTCTTTCCACATAGGTCAGACCATCACATTGCCCACGTTCTACCCACATCCGCGCAGTCCAAAGAGGAGGAGAGACTCCACCGTCTGGACCCAAAACGTGCGCTATCTTTCTACCTTGACCGCACTAAAGACTTTCGGGTAGACGATCAACTCTTTGTGGGTTATGCACAATCGTACCATCTCTCGATGGGTCGTCCTATGCAGTAAGATTTGCTATTCTTTGCCTAAAAAGGAACCTGCAGTGGGACTGCACGCCCACTCTACTAGGGCGACGGCAGCCACTACTGCCTTAGGACGTGGATTTCCCTTACTTTTGCCAGGCAACCACGCGGGCATCCTTGCACACGTTTACAAAGCATTACTGCCTGGATAGCCAAGTCCGGAGAGACCCTTTTTTTCGGCCGTTCCGGTCTCCAGGACTTCCTGGTGTGAACTTAGTTCGCAGACCCACCTCCGGGGTTGGTATTGCTGGGGTATCTATTCTAAGATAAGGAATCTATAACTAATAGTCTCTTTCAGATTAGCAAGTTACTTACCTTTGGTAACCATGCATCTGTAAGAGACATATATTAGTTATAGATTCCTTACCTCCGCACCCATCCTCCCCGTTCTGCGAACTGCCTTCTAGGGTTAGGGACTCCCTTACAGGGCTCTAGTTTTGTGCACCAGTGGTCAGTGTCTTGCATTGCTCTGCGCTTCTGGCGTAGAAAGTTGTGTCAAAACTGCGATGTCGGAGCATGGGCCGGAGGGGCTTCCTCCTCCCACATCCACGCCTACCTGGTCGTCTTCGCACAGCCCTGTGCGGCTCCCTGCGTCGACTCCGGTTGCGATGGCAGCGCAGCTCTTGACCAGAAGTCGACGCCGGCCCCTACAGCAGGTTTCTGCCTCGGTGAAGGTCACGTCAACGCCGGCCCGGCACCGGACGGACGAGGCTCCTTAGGGGGCTCTTGATGTGCAGCTCATGCCGTCTCGACGCTGTTCGGCACCGGAGGCCCTCTCAACCATGGCTTCCTCGGAGGCTCTCGATGTCGAGCTGACGCCGCCTCGACGCCGGTCAACGCCGGTGCCCTGCCCAGCCGTTCCTCGGTTGGTGGAGGGTAGGGAGACACACTGAGGAAGCTTCTATGGGTCCATCATCCCCTGGATTGCTTTGCTGTCCCCCGGACCAGGTCCCCCCATTTTGGCAGATACTTGGATGCCCTAGGGCTTTGGTGACAGGCTTAGCCTCATGCCGTCCCCTACTGATGACCTGTTGTCGCCGCCTAGAATGGCTACAATGGCTAGTGTGCAGTTTGCACAAGCAATTCACAGGACTACAGACTTTTTGCACCTGCAACACCCCTCCGTCTCGTTGCCCTTCAGATCCTTTGCTGGAGTTTCTCCACCAGGGCAGCGTGGACATGGAGCCCTTATTGCCCTTTGGTCGTTCGTTATACGACACTCTTCTGGGGATTTGGGCAAGGCCCTCTTCTGGGGACCCGGTGGATCATGCCATTGCGCATCAGCATCGCCCTGCTCCAGATGATCCTGCTTGTTTGTCCCTCTATCCTAGGGCTCAGGGGCTGGTAGTTCGGGCAGCTTCAGGCTCGTTGCCTTCTGCTCCTCCTCCGTTGCTACCTCCCACTTGGGAGTCACGCTGGTTGGAGTCGTGTGGTGCCATGTGTTTGCCTCCGACAGTGCAGGCCTAAGATCCCTTATCATGTCTTGCGTGTTGGCACGGGCCACTGCTGCTCTTTGGGACCCGGTCTTGCGCCTCCTTCCCTCTCTTCCGGAGGGTCCTCAGTCTACCCTGAATCAGTTGATTTGTGACGGCCAGGAAATGGTGCACTTTTCCATACGAATGGTCATGGACACCACGGACTTGGTGGTTCGCGCTATAGCCCGGTCTGTTGCTCTACGTCGCCATGCCTGGTTGTGCGATGGATGTTTTCCGACCAATGTCCAGAAGCGCCTTAGGCACCTGCCCTTTGATGGGGCTTCTTTGTTCGACAGCCATGCAGACTCGGCGGTTCAATGTCTCATGGCTGTGTTTCCATACATTCCATTGTTTCTAGTGGGTTTGCGTTTTGTCGCAGGTTTATCACTGCTTTCGTTTCCATGGTTTATAGTCCTTGTGTGAACTTTATATTTGGTTGCAGTCTTCTCGCTGTTTGGTGCTATGTGCCGTTTCTTGGGTTCAAGACGTTATTACCCAGACGGACTATGCGGCTCTTCGCTGTCTTACCCTTATTTGCGACAGCTGACCAGCTGTTTTTGTCTTTCCTTTGAGTCTCTGCCTACGAGCTTGCTCAAGAGGTGTCCCTTGTTTTGTAGGGATGTGCTCTACCTTATGTGGGGTACTTGTTCGCTATTGCATAGCTCCTACCACGGTAAGTTAGCTTCCGTGGGGTCTTCTACAGACTAATTTTTTCTGTCCTAATTCGGGTCTCCTATTTCGCCCTCTCTGGTGGGACGTCCCCGCTGTTCAGCCTCACGGTTTGCTATGACCCTCTCCTGGGGTATCTGCTATGTCCTTTACGGGCTCTCCACCTTATTCTGTTCCGTTCCGCGCAGTTCTTCCGCGGCTGAGGCCCTGCCATCGTATGGCGCCAGGGGAGAGCCTGGTGGCACAGCTCCAAATACACAGAACTGCATGGCACGACTCTTCAGTGTCTGCGCGTCATGTGGGTACACCCTGGTATATTCACTGTCATGGGGTGCCTGCGTTTTTCTTACGCTTCAGCAGTGACTGGTTCTACCTTCCACTCTTCGGGATGGGTAGTGCTTTCTCATGCTTCAGCTCTGTCTGGACTTGTCTATAGGCGGTGGCGTTCTCGTCAGGTCCGTCTATGATGTACACCGTCTTGTGCCCTAATTTCTGGGCACTTCCCAAGCAGGAGTTTTCCTATTTCCCTGCTGTTTTCCGTGCAGGTGTTTTCCATGCTTGGTTTCTGCTGTACCACTCTCAGTGGAGGTGTCCTCTTCAGGATACTCGCTTTCTTGGGTGGTCTCGTCTTTACATCTCTATACCATTACGTTAGTACACTGTTTCTGCTTTCGTGTTCTGCTCTATCTCCTCGTCTGTCTTGCGGGGAACAGTGGCCCCTCCCAGATGAGTGGCTGATGTCACTTACGGAATGGTAATTTCCGTAGCGTAGTGGTTATCACGTTCGTCTTACATGCAATAGGTCCCCGGTTTAAGACCGAGCGGACACATCTACTTTTTCTGGACATTGTTCTGCCCGACTCTGCTTCAACATGACACTTTGTTCCAATGGCGTACCCTTCTATGGTTTCATGCTACACATCCTTCTTAGATGTGTACTTTTCTTAATATATCTCTGCTCTGTGCTATTCACACAGCACGGTTCCTTGCTGCGGTGTCCGTAATCTTCACCCCCGTCTTCTCATGGTACGAGCCTTGTGTGTGCGTGTCCCTGGTGATGCGTCCTTCACATCTGGGCTGTTCATGCTACCCTACATTGGGATTCCCCTATACTTGGTGTGGTTCTGGCGAACATACTGTCTGCTTATGTGTATTCCTGTCTTCCACATGCATATCTCTTATTGTCGTCCTGTTGTGGGTGCCTCTGCTTGTTGCTTTCCGCTCTTATCATATGTCCTTTGTGAAGTAACGTTTGTGTACTGACGTGTCTGGTGTCACTGATAATGCCGGCACTCACTCCATGGGTCGGCATCCTGCCAATGCTGCACCACGTATCTTACCTGGTGCAAGTTCAACAGGGCCCTTCCACTGTTGTGTATGCTCAACCGGTAGGTGCTGACTCTGTCATACCGTCTTGTCCTCTCTCCAGGCTTTGTAGACAAATCGGAGCCTGGGGATCCGTCGGACCTTCAACTCAGTTCATCTTCTTTTACAAGGTGATGAACTTTTGCACAGGCATTCTGGCTCTGTGCTTTCTCTCTCTCAACCCTGTATACACACAGGGTTTTTCGTGCTGTTCTTTGACGGCTTCTGGTGCCTTTGCCTCCCATTGTTTTCCGCTTTCTCAGAGCTTCATGGTCTGGTGTTGGCTGCTCTGGCATTGTTGTACTCACTGTGTTTAGTCACTTGTTGATGACCAAGTTCTCTCTGGAACTTGGTGGGGTTCAGTCGCACACCTGCCTCCACTATGGGTATGGCTTTGGTATCTATTCTAAGTTAAGGAATCTGCGGCTAGTTCAAGTTCAAATGACTTTATTCGATTGTAAACCTTACAATCATAAAAGCACAATTCATAAACATACAGTAAAAATCAAACCATCCATTTCATTTGTAAGACAAGAATTTACATATACAATATAAAACAAGGGTAACAGGCAGAATAAACATGTTAAGAATATAAATAATTATAACAAGATAAAAAAGTTAAAAATACCTGACGGCAATAGCAGCATAATTATCCCTCCATACTTTTCCTGAAAGTAATTGCTAATTTCAGAAAACTGCATACAAATAAGGTGCAGTCACATTTCAGGAGTTGAAGGTAATAAAGTGCTGGTTTGATCTGTGAAAATTTCAGTTCTTTCAGGCATGGTATTAGATATAGCCTCCGAGGTACTATGTAATAGGGGCAAATAAATAAAAAGTGTGCCAGATCTAGCGGAGACTTCCCGTCGCAGCCGCAAGCTGGCAACACTTGACCTCGATGGGCCCCACTCGGTACCGCCAGTAAGAGATGAAACAGATCAAAACGGAACCTTGTTAGTAGGTAACGTTCATAGCCAGTCATAGGCCATGATAGATATGGTTCCATTTGTAGACAGGTCTTAAGTAGAACATGTTTCTTAACGCTGTCTTTCTGGAGCTCAACCTCCTCCCGGACAAAATACCTAGTTGTCATGAATGTATTTTTCACAAAAGTGACCTCTGATTTAGTAATAAGATTTGGGGTTAAAAACAAATCAGGCCGTCCTATTTCAATAAGACGATCGTTAATATACTTCAGCCACGGGACCTTGAACCTACCATCCCATGTTAAGGCTTCTTTTAGTATATCATGGGTGAGAGGTATGTCGTTATTTAGCCAACAGTTCATCCAACACAATAGGGGGTTTGCTGCTATTCTATCACTAAGGTAGGGCACACCTAGCTCCTCGTGTACCGAGAAGTTTCCGGTTCCCCTTGGCAGTCTCAGTATCTTCTTCAG
The DNA here is from genome assembly GCF_964204655.1 of Triturus cristatus. Taxonomy (NCBI): domain Eukaryota; kingdom Metazoa; phylum Chordata; class Amphibia; order Caudata; family Salamandridae; genus Triturus; species Triturus cristatus. The sequence goes on from NC_140589.1 coordinate 116,050,896, forward strand.
AAAGTTATTTTCTACAACCTCCAAGTCCCGCGTCTGGCTGTAGCCCCAGAGCTCGCTTCCGTAGCAAGCAACGGCGACGCTCTTGGCCTGGTATAATTTAAGCAAGGCTGCCAACGGGCTATTACCCATTTTTCTCGCGAAGCCAAGTATGGCTGCATTAACGCGGATTACCTCACCCTTCTTCTTGAGAACAGCGGGGCCCCAAGATAATTGATGATCAAGAAGGACCCCGAGATATGAAAAGGTTTTGGTGGTTGGAATTTTTTCCCCATTTATGTTAAAAAGATTAGATTTTCGTGACCCTAGGCCTGTCTTCATAACATAGGACTTAGAGTTGTTAATGCTTAGGCCTCGAGACTCCATGAAATCAAAGAAGGAGTTTAAAAGTGTCTGAAGGCCGATTGCAGTCCTTGAAATAAGGACAGCGTCGTCCGCGTAGAGCAGAACTGGAACGCCTTTTCAGCCTACATAGGGGTAATCCGCTCCAGTTCTTAGCAAGTATTCCTCCAGCTCGTTTATATACAAGTTGAAGAGGAATGGAGCCAGGATACACCCCTGTCGAACACCCCGGTTAATTCTGATGTCCCCCGTCACTTTCAGGTTTTGGGTGTATCGAACATTAGCTCTTGTATCGGAGTGCAGATCAGCCAAGTAAATTAATCAAATTCTGCTCAACGCCCATCTTTAACATGGTGTCCCATAGTTTGCCTCTGTCCACACAATCAAATGCGGACGATAAGTCCATAAAGGCCATGTGGATGGTTCCCTGCCGGGCCAAGGTGTACTTACCTATAATCAGATATAGGTTCAGACATTGAGTTACTGTCGAATGGCCAGGTCTGAAGCCATATTGTATTGGGGATATAACATTGTTCTCATTTGCCCATGCAGTTAACCTGTTCAGGATTACACCCCCTACCACTTTGGCTACAGAATTGATTAAAGATATTGGCCTGTAGCATAACGGGCTACTACGATCGCCCTTTTTAAACACGGGCACTATAGTCGATAGCCCCCACGACTTTGGACATCCAAAGGCCGCAGCTGCATTTACTACAGCAGTAAGGGCGGGGCCCATAATGAGATACAAGATTTAAAAAGGTCCGGAGGCAAGCCATCCGGGCCTGGAGCCTTATTACTAGTTAGCCCTTGAATGCCCTTTTCTACTTCATTAACTGAAAAGCACAAAAGATTCTCCGTAGGAATTAAAAAGTCATTTTCTGCCTGTTGCTCATTGCTTTTAAAGATTGCACTAAAGTGAGTGACCCAGTCCTCCTCTGGAATATTAGTAACAAGTGCAATGTCACTGGGATTGTCAAACAGGGGTTTATTAATAATTTCCCAGAATTTGCTGCTATTGCCTTGGACTGATGGATCAAGCAGAGACTCCCAGGTACAGGCCTTAATTTCTTTTTTCCGTTTAGAAATTGATTTCTTGTAAGTCAATCGCAGGTTTTTAATTTGATCTGAATCTCTGGGTTTGGTTTTTAGCGCCTTTCTCAGGTCTCTGCTTGCCTTGGAGCATGTGTGGTCAAACCATTTAAGATTGTTTCTAACTTGTCCCTTCACTGGAACTATTAACATAGATCCTACTGATAACACCACAACCTCAAAAATGGCTAAAATTTGCTCTGGGGACGTAGATGGTGTCACACAAGCCGCAAGTTGCTCACCACATGACTTATTGATTTCAGTATACAGGTTTTCATGATTTACCAGAAACCATTTCAATCGACCTTTACCATTTATACATTTTAAAATTCCCCGGCCTTCACAGTTCATTCGCTGTTCAAATACTCCCCCACCCAATCTGATGGTTAAGGGATTATGGTCACTGTAGATGATCATTCGAATGGTAAATCTGGAGGCCTGATTGGCAAGGTCAGCAGATAATAGTATATGATCTATAAAAGACCCCTGACCTGAGCCTTTAAATGTTGGGGCATCAAAGACCTTGGACTCAGGCACCATGGACATAGCTACAGATAGATTATTTTCATTCATCAGATCATTGAGACAAGTTCCACGCCTGGAGTGGTCAAAATGAAAACCATTCACACTATTACACCCCAAAAATCCCATGGGGGTAACTCCTGGGTTACCACATGGGTGTACATTAAAATCACCTGCGATCAATAAGTTGCGTGATAGTGTACCTGCTCCCTCTCTCAGCATCTCTTTCAAAAGCAGTATATTACATTCCCCTTGGCTGTTTATAGCATTGTAAAAATTAATTAGAGTCAGAGCATGTTTGCCTCTCTTCAATTCGAGCACTTGAATGTTCCGATTAGCATGATGCCGATTACTTGTTTGGCAGGAAAGTGCCAGATTAATAAAAATAGCCAGGCCCCTCTTTGCTCTTCCACTAATCGAGGGGGCTGCTGGCCTAAGGAAGCTTTGGTAGCCCTCAATAAAGGCATTATTATCTTCCATCCATGTCTCTTGGAGGCATATAACTGTGAATTTCTTAACAAATGCCAACCAAGCAGAGTCACATATTTTATCAGCCAAACCTGCTATATTCCAGGAGACTAAACTCGCATTACAAGCATCACCAGGCTCTATTCCAGTGGCGACTTCTGTGGTTATAGGTTCTAGTGACCGAGTAAGTTGTTCTACGTGTGTGTCTCCAATAGATTCTATTGTAGGAGAGTTTGGTTCTACATGGGATGGAGGAAAATTAAAAGCCTCGGACAGAACATGCAGTGTACTAATGTGCTTGGAGTTAGGATTGTCAGAATCTGGGATAATTAGCGAGATGTTCACATTTGGGGAATTATCTACCATGATTGTAGAGTGAGGAAGTCAATCTTGATCATCCAAGCCAGAGAATGTGGCAAATCTGTTGAAAGTGGGGAGAGTGAAGTGGTGGGCCTCAGTGTTTGTCCTTGATAGTAAATAAGGTTTTTGGGGATTTGACAAGAGGGAGCGGGGGTAGAAGTAACTTAGATCGTACGTTGATATACCCGCGCCCCTACTCGGGATGTACCAGTCCACTATGTGGGGTAAGACCCTGCGATCCCTGAAGTTAACTATAATAATGTCACCCTGAATATCCTTGGGTCTAGGACCCATCCACTTCAGTCTTCTCACATGCAATATTTCACCATTGATTTCGGAGGGAAGTGGTCTATTTTGGCTTAACCAGTAGACTACTTTATTTTTGAGTTCCTGATATCTCTCTATTTTACCCGCTGCAAGCTCTGGGACACCAGTAAGTGTCACTACATAGGGAGCTGCTTCGGGGGGCAAGTAGATATGGGTAGTCTTTTCCGGTCTATAGTTCGGTAGGGGCTGCTGCTTAGCATTGTTATCCAGGGGTTCTGCAGGATGGGAGTATTGATCTCCTCTTAGGGCCCTTTTAGCGCTAGATTTTTTCTCTATTATAGGCGTAGGAACAGATATGTTCTCCGTGCGATTCAATGGATTAGGCTGATTAGCTGTTTGAATGGATGGAGGAAGCATGGTAGCCAAAGTGAGATTTTTAGATAAATAAGTATTCAGTTCATTATTTAATGCGGTGAGTGAGGCATGTGATGTTTCAAGGGATGTTAACTGTTGTGCTATGTTTTTAACTCTCTCTACAAGAGGGGAAAGTAAGGATTTTATCAGATGCTCTATGTCAGCGAGCAAGTTAGAAAAAGGTGATATAGGAAGCTGGGTCTGAACCTTTCAAGACCTTGCACACATAGAATTAGGTGTTAATTGTAACATAGAATTAGAAGAGTCAGGGTGATGGTCTTTCCTCCTCTTTTTTTTTTTTTGTGCGACAGTTTTTCTTTTTGCTACGGGCTTTAGAGGAGAGGGTCTATTTTTTGCAGCATTACTCTTAACTATCTTAGCGGATTGAATTGGGGTTAAGTCCTCAGAGGGATTATCCATTGGTGATTGAGGATTAGAGGAGCGTGTATTACTAACCTTTGAAGTGGCCGATATGTCCATTATGTCAAGTGGCTGCAATGAACTATCAATAACGTCCATGCGATCGGGACCTATGTTCGTAATCGGGGGTGAGGGAACCTGTTGGATATGGCCCAAGGACGAACGTTTCTGGTGGATAAGGTCCAAAGATAAACGGCGTTCTGTAATGGCGATCTCTTTTTCTAAGACGGTGGCGGCCCTGGTAATAAAGTGATCGAGAGTCACCCTAACCGAGCCCCCACCAAGGACTGCCTAGATTTAGTGGGACGTGTGGCCATAGTGCTTTGTAATATGAGAGATGACGGAAGCGAAATGTACACAGGCAGAAAGTGATTGTTGACAACTGCTAGTATGCAATGAAAAAAGATGTGTCAAATGTTACTAAGATATATCCTGCCCTCGTATGCATAAATGAAACAGGGTAAATATCAATCACCTTTCACTAACGCAGCCAGTAACGACAAAACAACAAGTAACAAGAGGGGTGGCCCAGCCCAACCTTGATCGGCCTTGGACGGCCGTAGACGGCCCGCCCTTTGCCCGGGCTTAGCCCGGCGAGTCCCGCTGCGTGTCCCGCGAAGCGGGAGGCGCAAGTTCTTTTGAAGTCCGCTGCCGGAGGGAGGGAGGGGCTGCTGATGGTGACACTGCCCCCAACGACTTCTGGGCCAAGTAGTTTAGCGATAATCCGGTCAGAAAGATCCACACTCCGTACGCTGCACGTCCCGCGAAGCGGGAGGCGCGAGTTCTTTTGAAGTCCGCCGCCGGAGGGAGGGAGGGGCTGCTGATCGTGACACTGCCCCCAACAACTTCTGGGCCAAGTAGTTTAGCGATAATCCGGTCAGAAAGATCCACACTCCATACGCTGCGCGTCCCGCGAAGCGGGAGGCGCGAGTTCTTTTGAAGTCCGCCGCCGGAGGGAGGTAGGGGCTGCTGATGGTGACACTGCCCCCAACGACTTCTGGGCCAAGTAGTTTAGCAATAATCCGGTCAGAAAGATCCACACTCCATACGCTGCGCGACCCGCGAAGCGGGAGGCGCGAGTTCTTTTGAAGTCCGCCTCCGGAGGGAGGGAGGGGCTGCTGATGGTGACACTGCCCCCAACGACTTCTGGGCCAAGTAGTTTAGCGATAATCCGGTCAGAAAGATCCACACTCCATACGCTGCGCGTCCCGCGAAGCGGGAGGCGCGAGTTCTTTTGAAGTCCGCCGCCGGAGGGAGGGAGGGGCTGCTGATGGTGACACTGCCCCCAACGACTTCTGGGCCAAGTAGTTTAGCGATAATCCGGTCAGAAAGATCCACACTCCATACGCTGCGCGTCCCCCGACGAATCTGCGGCTAGATGTCTCTAGCAGATGAACGAGTTACTTACCTTCGGTAACAATGTATCTGGTAGAGTAATAGTCTAGCCGCAGATTCCTTAAAGCCCGCCCCTCCTCCCCGCTCTACGAGGAACTTTTCAGGTTGGGTTTTCTGCACTCTCCTCTCTCCGTGTGGCTTGTCTTCCTGCGGGGTGACATCTTTCACTTCCCTCTTCGGCAGGATGCTTCATTCTGTTTTACTTATTCTACTCCACCCATTCTCTGGATTGGGCGGTATGCTCATCTGTCCTTTTCCATCCCTACGTCCTGTGTCGTCCATTGTGGGGCCTACTTATGTGTTTCTTCCCTCCCTCCCACCTTTCTCCATTGCCTTAAGGCCTCTTGACTCTCCTGCAGTCAATTGGTTTGGGGTCTATTTGGCTGTACCTCAGTCTATAGATCTCTTGTAGGAGATACGTCATCACTTGGTGGTGTTTACTTGTGGTGGATTGTCATTCCTCATGTGATCGCTGATGTCACGTCCGTGCACGACGTCAGGGCAGAGCCATACGGCGCCATCCCCCGGCGCGCAGAGGTGCTGCTGCAAAAAGTTTTCCGGATTCAGTCTGACGCCTGGAGATATTCTAAGTTAAGGAATCTGCGGCTAGACTATGTCTCTACCAGATACATCGTTACCGAAGGTAAGTAACTCGTTCAACACCTCTGTCCCATGCAGGCACAAATTGTGTCCTTTCCTGGTAGTCGTTAGCACGTCTCCCCAGAAGGGCAGAAAGCTGTCTGTAGGAAAAAGCCTTGTGTACATCAGTAAACAGGCATTGTAAACCTTGAGCAACTAAAGTGGTAATTTCTAAAGTTGCACGTTGCCCACCAGTGACTTTAAATTTAGTGTAATCATTAAAATTGGATTTAATCTACTGATTCTTTTGATTCCAAACAGTGCCACCCTTAGTAGTACCATAGAGATTATTCAGGGCTGGGGTGTCAGCATGTAACTCTGTACTTGCCAAAGGGGCTACTATCCTTTCTATAGTAAAAACGACAATTTTGTGTGTTTACTGCTGGAACATAAAAAAGTACAGGTCACACTTTGTAACATACAGCACCCTGCCTTAGGGCCCGTCAGGTCTGTCTTCGGGGTGACTTACATTCATTCAAAAGGGAAGTTTGGGCTTTGCCATTACTTTCAATGGAAAAATCGAGCTAGCAGTTTTAAACTGCCCTTCTAGTCTGCAACGGCAGACTGAGAACCTTGGCACACCTTGCCCCACTCAGGGTGGCACAACAAGTCTGCAGTCCCTGGGGACACTAACTTACAGGCCCTGGGTACCCCTGGTTCCATATTCTAGTGCCATAAAAGTAAGTTAGGTTATGCCAATTGGGGACAAGTCAATTAACCATGCACCATTTTAAGGGTCAAAGCACATGCACTGGTCCTGTTTAATCGGGGTTAAGAGCATTTCAGAGCTATTACACCCATACCTAGTAGTCAAAATGTGGGCAAAAAGTCAGGGTAAGCCTGCAAAAAGCCTGTTTCCTACAATATACATATATGCTGCGAGCATCCCTTGATCTCTTTCAAGGCCCCATCAGAGCTAGGGTTATCACTTCCCAGGTGGATAGGAAATATTAAGGCATCCCTGTGAGAAAGTGGGTTTCTGTTGCAGTAAACCCCAACCCCCCATGTTCTTTTTTTTTTCTTTGTTGCCAGACTACTGATGCTCTTTTACTTGGTGAGCCCTGGGCTCCTGCCAATCAGCTGTCCAGGGCCTGTGTTCCTTCCCTAAAACAGCCTGAACCCAATTGGCATCTCTGGCCACATGTCAGCCCCTGGTAAATGGTACCCTAGGTACCCAGGGCCCTGTGACCAGAGAAGACCCCTAAGGGCTGCAGCACTTATTGTGCCACCCTTAGAGGCCCTGTGCCCTGACACACACACACTGCCTTTTCAGGCTGAGTGTCTTGGTGCAGAACAAAACAGAGAGTCGACATGGCACACATCCCTGTGTGCCATTCCCACAACACACACTGCCCTGGCATACCTCAGTTAGCCCTCTAGCTGGGTGCCCTATGTCAGTGGTGTGGGTACAGGGGCATGAGCCCTATACCCCAACAGTACCCAGGTCCATTCCTGGGCACTGAAAGTGCAGTGCTGCCATTAAGAGTATATGGTGCTGGGAGGTCGTCAACACGAACTCCACAGCACCATGATGGCTACACTGAAAACTGAGAAGTTTGGTATCAAACATCTCAGCACATTAAACCCACACTGATGCCAGTGTGGGATCAAATGTAAGATGCACGACAGAGGGCCACTTAGAGTTGCCCCCTGAACCTAACCTACAATCCACGTCCTGTCTGAGAGGCTGCCTAGGCTGCCACACAGCAGACATGTTGGTGGACCCCTGGGTAGAGAGCCATCCGCTCTCGTGGGTCTGCAACAATGCACATCCTGGGCGAGGTGCTCGGTCTCCTCCCCCAGGATGGGAAGGGGAAGCATCAGAGGCATGCTGCCTTTGTGAGCTTCTCCAGGCCACTTGCTGTGCTCAGCACCTGGCCCCCACCGGTTTTGACCCCCACTCTGGCGGGAAGACTGGCGGTAACATTGCCTGGTTTTTGCCAGAAATTCTTCTAAGTGTCAATTTTTGAAACTTACAAATATTCACTCAAAATCGCCCGTGTAACAAAAACGATTTCTTTCAACTGTTTACAGGAAATGCACCAGGGTTGAATCCAGAATCCAACCCGGAGTAAGAAAATAATTTGTAAAGTAACTGAAACTGCTTTTACTTAAAAAGTCCCATTGAGCTCAATGTTATAATTGTGTTTGAAATGTGTTGCCTATTGCAACAACTGTATCTATTGCATTCAAAAGTCTATTGCCTATTCAAAGTATTGAACTAAAGCATCTCATTCTGAGAAAGTATATTTTGATAACTATTGTTGGTTCTAAAATAAAACAACCATATATTTTTATATACAAACCATTGGCCTAGAGTTCAGTTCTTGAGTGTGTGAGACCAGTTTCTGACTGAGTGTGTACAACAAATGCTTTACACTGTCCTCTGATACTGCCTTACTGCTCGACCAAGCTACCACTTTAGAGAGTAAGGTTATATCTAACTTTAGCCTCTGCCAAACCTCTGGGGACTGTGGACTCTGTGCACACTGTACGTATTTGGGAACAATATATACAGAGCCACTTTCTTACAGTCCCCAATAGACACCATCTACATTCGGGGCTAACTCTTCCCCCTCCCCCAGTCTCCCTGGTGGTACATTAAGCTCACAAGCAGGTAAACTCTCAGTGCACTTGCCATGCCCCTCCACCAGATAAGGAGAGTTAACGAATTGACACTGCAGGCAAGATGTCGTGCCACAGTCAGCCAATCATTTGCACATCGCCAACTTGATTTGTCTACTGTCCTGTTATGAGCGCACACATTGGGATGAAATGGAGGAGCTTTTCCAGTACCTTTCAGATGAGCACAGAAAGAGGGGACACAATATAGTGTCAGAGGGAAAACTCATCTCGAGCACCACCATTCGGTGTTCCTTTTGCCCACTGCCACTGCCACTCGGGGTGTCAACCCAAGCGTGCTCCTCCACAGGCACGCTTGACTCCATATCTCCACTTTCAAGCCGGACATCCAGCAACACCTGCTCAGCATGCTGTTTGACGAACAGCACCTCACCTGCGCAGGCATGGCTTCCATGTATTCCCTTACTTGGGTGTCTGTCTGATCAAGAGCAACACTCACCACCAATATCTGACAGAGATCTCTAGCTGCAAATTCCCTGCCTTAGATTTATGCGCCAGGCGTCAGACTGGATCCGAACTTTTTCTGCGCAGTACCTCTGTGTAGGAAAGTGCCCCTTTTTGCATGGTTACCCCCTAACCAGATACCTGATGCCAGATGATTGCGTGTGTGCTAGGATCCTGCTAACCAGACCCCAACACCTGTGTTCTTTCCCCCAAAACTGTATTTTTGTACCCACAATTGGCACATCTCTGGACACAGGAAAGCCCCTTGTAAAAGGTACCATGGGTACCAAGGGCACTGTGACAAGAGAAGGCTTCTAATGTCTTTAGCACCTTCTGTGCCACCCTTAGAGGCCCTGCACCTGAACACCCTAACTGCCATTGCAGAATGCATGTTTTGGTGCAGAGAAAAGTGAAAGAGTCGACATGTCAGACATACCTGTGTGCCATGCCTGCCACCCACTGCCTATGGTAAGACACCCCTATAGCTGGGTGCACTATACTACTGGTGATGGTACATTTGCATGAGCACTGTACCCCAACAGTGTCTAAGTCCATTCTTAGACATTGTATGTGCAGGTAAGCCATAAAGAGTATATGGTGCTGGGAGTTTGTCATTATGAACTCCACAGCACCATAATGGCTTTACGGAATTCTGGGAAGTTTGGTATCAAACTTCTCAGCATAGCAATCCCACACTGATGCCAGTGTGGCTTTTAATGTAAAATACTTAGAGGGCATCTCAGAGATGCCCCCTGAAAAATGGCCAGCTCTGGTGTGTTTCCAGAATGAGTACCCTCCATTTGCCACCACCAGACAGGTTTTGGGACCCCTGGGTAGAGGGCCTCCTCTCTCTGGGTCCAGAAACAAAGCCCATCCTGGGCAGAGGTGTCATGCCTTCTCCTCCAGGATGGGCTGGGTCCACGAAGAGGAAGCTTCAAAGGCCTGCCGCCATTGTAAGCTGACCCTGCCTTTTGCTGGCCCCAGCAACTATCTCTGCATATCACCTAGAGTAGACGATGTAACTGAAAAGTAACCCAAAAGTCATCCAAAGTAGTTTCCATGTATTCTGAATCGTTTTGAGAGCAAATACAAACCTGTAACGATTCCAGTTTCATCCACAATTGCATTTCTGTGTAAAGCCTTGCATTTGAAAGTATATATCTGAAAGAAACACGTTAGTTAGATTCCTCACCTTAGAATATCCCCAGGCGTCAGGCTGGATCCGGAAAGATTTTTGTAGCAATACCCCTTACGTGTCGGTAGGCGACGTCTGCGGCTCTGCGTCCGTCGTCGGCGTCGTGCGCTGGAATGACGTCGCCCTCGCGCGCTGACGTCTTTTTTCCGCGCCAGTAAGCGCCGATCCGGGAAGAGCTTACCCCTGGTCATTTTTTGACTAACTTTTTGACTCCTTTTGGTCTATCGACTGGACTCTGGTGCCGGTAGCATGCCTGGTTTCAAGGCCTGTGACGCCTGTCATCGCCTGATGTCGGTGACGGATCACCATCGCCGGTGCCTGTATTGCCTGGGGCCCGACCATGACGCGGAGTCGTGCCTCGATTGCAAGGCCTTGACGTCTAAAGCTAGACGGGAGCGGTCCCGTAAGCTTCTCGAGCTTCGCCACTCGGCTCCGCGTCGCTCTCGGTCCCGGTCCAGGAGGAGGTCCAAGGACCGCTTGCGGAGCCGCAGCCATCGTCATCGCGGTCTTCGGGTAAGTCGAAGCACTGCAAGAAGTCCAAGAGACGACATCGCTCTTCGGACTCCCCTCGCCGGTCGCGCGACTCGGCTGAGGGTCTGGGTGGTTCCACCCCCGCGGCTCCGTCAGAGCCGCAGGAGTCGCGTCCGTCCCCATACCCGCCAGTCCCTGGGACTGACGCGACTCCGGCGGAGGTCAGTGCCTTCCTCTCGGCCATGAGGAGCCTGACTTCGCCGTCGACGCCTGCCAGCGCGCCTTCGGGCCCCGCAGGCTCGACTGGGCGACCTCGCATGCCGGCGGCTCCGGCCCCGGCGCCGTCGACGGCTCCGGCCTCAACGCCGCAGGTCCCCGAGGGATCCAGGCCTGGATCTCAGTCGGCACCGGTCGACCTCACGACGCCTCCTCCGCCTCCGCCGACACCGGTTCCACCTCCGGCGCCATCTCCGGACGACGCCGTTCCCCGGTTCAGCCCCGGTCCGGACCCGACGCAGGTGCGGCGCCGCCCGACGCCGCACCCGACGTCGATGGATGACAATTTCATCTACCGTCCGGCTCCGATCGTTTCTCCTGTTTATCAGGAATCGGAAGACGGGGGCGACTGGGAGGGGTCTGAGGACCCTATGGCCCTCCAGGGTCAACTTGCACAGGACTGGGCAGACGAACTGGGGGATGCCAGTGGTCTGAACACTTCGCCGGACGCTGGCTTCATCTCTCCTCCGACTGTGGCCTCGGAGGAGGGTGCAGCTTTTTCAGTGGTGCTGCGCAAGGCGGCTGAAGCCCTAGGGCTGGAGTTGCCTGCTGTGGCCGTGAGGACTAACGTCCTCACAGAGGTCCTTCAACCGACAGCAAGCTCCACTGAGCCTCTGCTGCAGTTTAATGAGGCCCTCATAGACGTTCTACAGGGTACTTGGTCCAAGCCCTCCACAGTTCCTCCTGTGGACTGGAACGTTGCCCGGCGCCACTGCCCTGCTCCGGGCGACCCCAGTTTCCTCTCCCAACACCCCACCCCCGAGAGTCTGGTTATCCAGACCTCAACCTCCCAATCCTCCTTCCCGTCCGCTCCTCCTGATCGGGAATCCAAGAGGTTGGACCAGTTTGGCAAGAAACTGTTCTCGTCCCTGAGTTTGGGGCTGCGGTCTTTAAATACCGCTTGTCTTTTGGACCGTTATTCCCACTCTCTGTAGGATACGGTGGAGGACGTGCTGCCCTTGTGCCCGGTGGAGGCCCGGGCACGGCTCGCACAATCACTTGCTGACGGTCGAGATGCAGCACGGCATGCCATTTGGTGTGGCCTTGACACCACGGACTCGCTGGGTCGGGCGATTTCCACCACGGTGGCGCTTCCACGTCATTTTCGGGGGATGTCCAGAGTTCCCTCATGGACATGCCTTTTGATGGCACTCGCCTTTTTGGTGAGAAGGCAGACAGTGCGCTGGCTCGGTTCAAGGACTCCCGGTCCACGGGCAAGTCCTTGGGTCTTTCGGCCCCGCAGCCGCAAACTTCCGCCTTTCGTCCCTTTCGTGGCCAAGGAAGGGGCGCCTCCTCACGTCCGCCCAGCCTCAGGCCGCAGAACCAACCTGCACGCGGACGTGGATTCCGCCGAGGCGGTACTGGAGGTCAACGTGCCGGTCAGTCCACATCTACCCCGGCAGCATCCGCCTCAAAGCCCTCCTAGTCCGAGCTTTCAGGCCCATTCAACGCCAGTGGGCGGCAGGGTTCGCCATCACCTGCTCCACTGGCGCTCCATCACGTCGGACAGGTGGGTGCTGCAAATCGTCCGAAGGGGCTACTCCCTCCCCTTCGAGACAACCCCTCCAACCATGCCACCGCTGAACCACCGTGTGTCGGGGGATCATTTGCATCTTCTACGAGAGGAAGTTTCGGCCCTCTTGGCCACAGGGGCCGTCGAGCGCGTTCCTGGTCCGGAAGTAGGTCGTGGTTGCTATTCCCACTACTTTCTGGTTCCCAAGAAGAGCAAAGGGGGCCTACGCCCGATCTTGGATCTCAGGAGCGTCAACGCCTTCCTCCGGAAGGACCGTTTCAAGATGCTCACCTTAGCTCAGGTTCTGGCTGCCCTAGACCCTGGAGACTGGATGGTAGCTTTGGACTTGCAGGACGCTTATTTCCACTTCCCCGTCCTGCCGGCCCACCGGCGTTACCTGCGGTTCACGGTGGGTCAGGAGCAGTTTCAGTTCACTGTGCTCCCCTTCGGCCTCACCAGTGCCCCTCGGGTGTTCACGAAAGTGATGGCGGTGGTCGCAGCTCATCTGCGCAGATCAGGGGTCCCAGTCTTCCCCTATCTCGACGACTGGCTGTTAAAGGCGGGCTCGCCCCAGCAAGTGGTCTCCCACCTCCAGACTACGGCCGACCTCCTGCACTCGCTGGGGTTCTCCATCAATGTGCCGAAGTCGCACCTGAGTCCCTCCCAAAAGCTCCTTTTCATTGGGGCGGTTCTCGATTCTGCGCAGTTCCGGGTCTATCCGCCGGAGCAGCAGGTCCGGGACATTCAGGCCCTGATTTCCATCTTCCGGCCTTTGTCCTGGGTTTCGGTCAGGTTGGTGCTGCGGCTTTTGGGGCTGATGGCCTCCTGCATCCTGTTGGTACCTCACGCCAGGTGGCAGATGCGGGCTCTGCAGTGGGACCTGAAGTTTCAGTGGGCCCAGCATCGAGGCAACCTGTCCGACCACGTCTTGATCTCGGAGGGCACTGCGAACCAGCTGCAGTGGTGGCTCACGAATCGCGATTAGGTCAGCGGCAGATCCCTCTTCCTACCTCAACCGGAGCATGTCGTAGTGACGGATGCGTCCCTCCTGGGATGGGGGGCCATATGGGAGAGGCGGAGATCAGAGGACTCTGGTCTCCGGCCGAGACTCGGCTCCAAATCAACCTCTTGGAGCTGAGGGCGATCCGACTTGCACTAAAAGCATTCCTTTCCTCTGTCCGGGGAAGTGTCGTGCAGGTGTTCACGGACAACACCACCGCCATGTGGTATTGCAACAAACAGGGCGGGAAGGGGTCCTGGACCCTTTGTCAGGAGGCTCTGCGCCTCTGGACATGGCTGGAACATCAGGGCATCACCCTGGTGGTTCAACATCTGGCAGGCTCTCTGAACGCCAGAGCAGACGAACTCAGCCGCCAGTGGATGATGGAACACGAATGGCGTCTGCACTCGGACGTGGCACAAGGTCTTTTTCTGCAGTGGGGAGAGCCTTGGTTAGATCTATTCGCCACCGAAGAGAACGCGCAATGTCAGCAGTTCTGCGCATTGGAATTTCCAAGGCGGCACTCGCTCGGAGACGCTTTTCGTCGCGAGTGGAGTTGCGGTCTGTTGTACGCCTTTCCGCCTATACCACTTCTGCCCAGAGTGCTGAAGAAGATCAGGCGCGACCGGGCCCAAGTCATCTTGGTGGCTCCGGATTGGGCACGAAGGTACTGGTATCCCGAGCTACTCAGTATGTCCATCGATGCCCCGATACGTCTGCCTCTTCAGGAGGACCTTCTGTCGCAGCAGCAGGGGACGGTCCTACACCCGAACCTGTCCAGCCTCCACCTCCATGCGAGGAGATTGAGCGGCGACAGTTGTTGCCATTTGACTTGCCTCCTGAAGTCTGTGATGTCATTCTGGCAGCCAGGCGTCCCTCCACAAAGACGGTATACGCCTGCCGGTGGAACAAATTTGTGGCATGGTGCACAGCAAAGGCTGTGGATCCCCTTTCCGACTCTCTTTCTGAGGTTCTACTCTTTCTTCTTTCTTTGGCCCAGCAGGGCTCTGCTCTGGGCACCTTGAAGGGTTATCTTGCTGCAATCTCTGCTTTCTTAAGGCTTCCTGATCAGCCTTTTCTTTTCAAGTCCCCTGTTGTCTCCCGTTTTCTGAAGGGCATTACTAATATGTTCCCTCCTGTTCCATTCGTAATGCCTCAGTGGGACTTGAACCTTGTTCTCACTTTTCTGATGTGCGCTCCCTTTGAGCCCCTTCACAACTGTCCACTTCGTCTACTGACTCTGAAAACTGCCTTCCTGGTGGCTATCACCTCCGCTAGGCGGGTGAGTGAGCTCCAGGCTCTGTCAGCTAAGCCTCCCTTCCTTTCGGTTCATCCGGATAAGGTTGTCCTCCGGACACGTCCTTCTTTCCTTCCTAAAGTCGTGACTCCCTTTCACATCGGGCAATCTGTCACGCTGCCCACCTTCTTTCCGCCTCCACATCCTTCAAAAGACGAAGAGCGGCTCCACCGTCTGGACCCAAAACGTGCGCTGTCCTTTTATTTGGATCGCACAAAACAGTTCCGGGTGGACGACCAACTTTTTGTTGGATATGTAGATGCTAGGAAGGGTAAAGCTGTGCACAAGCCGACCATCTCGCGATGGGTCATGTTGTGTATTAAGATCTGCTATTCCTTGGCGAAAAAGGTCCCTCCTGTTGGGCTGAGAGCCCATTCCACCCGGGCCACAGCGGCGACGACTGCCCTGGGGCGGGGAGTCCCCTTGCAGGACATCTGTCAGGCGGCAATGTGGGCTTCACTGCACACGTTTGCCAAGCAATATTGCCTGGACAGCCAAGTCCGGAGAGATGGCCACTTTGGCCGTTCTGTTCTCCAGGACTTTCTGGTGTGATCTTGGTTCGCAGGCCCACCTCCGGGGTTGGTATTGCTGGGGTATCTATTCTAAGGTGAGGAATCTAACTAACGTGTTTCTTTCAGATGAACAAGTTACTTACCTTCGGTGACGATGTATCTGTAAGAAACATTAGTTAGTTAGATTCCTCACCGACCCACCCAGCCTCCACGTTCTGTGAACCGACATCTAGGGTTAAGGTTCTCCCTTTCAGGGCCCTAGATTTTTTGGCACCAGTGTCGGTCTCTTGCATGGCTCAGCGTCCCTGGCGCGGAAAGCTATGTATAAGAACTGATGTCAGCGCGCGAGGGCGGCGTCTAAGTACTCCGACGACGTCATTCCGGCGCACGACGCCGACGACGGACCCAGAGCCGCAGACGACGCCTACCGACGCGCAAGGGGTATTGCTACAAAAATCTTTCCGGATCCAGCCTGACGCCTGGGGATATTCTAAGGTGAGGAATCTAACTAACTAATGTTTCTTACAGATACATCATTACCGAAGGTAAGTAACTTGTTCTTTACCTACTTGCCCCAATTTCTGCTTGGAGCAAAGATAGTATCAAGGAGCACACTAATATTTAAAGCAATTCCCATGTCAAGTACAATATAATTTTTTAAATCATGGCATTTATGAAACCTATGTAGACAGGAGTCTTGATAGTTCTTGAATTCAGTTATGTTGCTTTTATTTTCACAATTAGAAGAATTAATACATGCATCAGCCCAGCCAACGCGTTTCGTCCATAAAAGGACTTCATCAGGGTTAAAATATGACGGGGTATCAATACCAATGGAGCAGGCCTTCCAATTGGGAATAGTTATATTTTGTGTTGTGAATCCCCCGTAGCGTGCTGTCAATCACTGAAATTAAAGCCTCAGTTCTTCGGTTGAGATAAGAATTTCCAAGAATGGAATGATTCTTTACTGATAAATAGATGCAGTTGAATCTTTTCTTGATTCTTATATAATCGCTGGGATTTCAGATAGACGACTGGCAAGAAGACTGAGGATATTTGCTCAGGAGACCTTACCTTCTTTACGCTATGGGGAATCCCAGCGATTATGTATGAAGGATTTTTTCTAATACTCTGGAAGTTCCTGTCAGTGTATGCACGGGACCCCCCCCCCCCCCACTGCTGAAGGTTAGGATCTTCAAGTAGTGGGAGAAAGTAGTGAGAATGATGAGCTCCTTAACGCCCCACCTCAACTACTTAGGGAGGATGGAGACTTTGTGCCCTTCCACTCTAGACCAAGGAGTAGAGGGTCTAGATCCTACAGAGGTAGGGTAGATTCTGTTCAAGACAGTGAGGATAACTTCACAGAATAGGACAACCTTTTAGTAAGGATGGTCAAAAGACTAGAACTAGAGACTAGGCTTGTAGCTGTAGAAAAAGGAAGAGCGGAGATGGGCCTCGGACCTGTCAATGGTGGTAGCAATTTAAACAACCAAGAGAAGAGAAGGAGATCTTAGGATCCTAAAATCCCCAAAGGGATTTCCCTAAATTTGAGGCTGGTGATAATATCACCAAATGGTTCATAGCCTTTGAGAGGGCTTGTAAAGCCAGGAAACTGAAAAAGTCTCACTGGGGGTCACTCCTTTGGGAACTGTTCACTGGTAAGTGCAGGGACAGACTCCTGACCCTTACTGTGGCAGAGGCTGAATCCTATGAACTCTTGAAGGGGACCCTGATTGAGGGGTTTGTGCTCACAAATGAGGAGTACAGAATTTAATTCAGGGGAGCTCAGAAAACCCCAAATCAGTCCTGGGTGGAATTTGTAGACTACTCAGTAAAAACACCAGGTGGCTAGTTAACTGGAAGTAAAGTGCACAATTACGAGGGATTTTATAATTTGTAATTTTGAAGTAACTGCCTGAAATTACTTGTGATTACTTTTGGATTACTTTTCAGTTATTTTAAGTATTTAAGGCGGTGTGCCGGGATATCACACACCGGATCTTACAGCTTACAGGTAAGTACGACAATTTTGGGTTTAAAGCAGAGTTACTTTGTTTCCATACAAAAACTGTTTAACACATTTTTAGAAACAAAACTCGTAACATTAGTTCTTATTTGGAAAAAGAAAGTTATCAGTTTGCATGAAAGTAAATGACCTGCAAGAGTAACTTTTGGGAGTTAGAACCAAGGATCTCCAAGGTTTAGTTAGGCACTCAAATTG
This sequence comes from Triturus cristatus, assembly GCF_964204655.1. Classification (NCBI taxonomy): domain Eukaryota; kingdom Metazoa; phylum Chordata; class Amphibia; order Caudata; family Salamandridae; genus Triturus; species Triturus cristatus. The sequence continues at coordinate 116,068,384 of NC_140589.1, forward strand.
CACCAGCAACAGCACTAGGGCGGCTGGGTGCAGAGTTCTGTTGCCCAATGTTAGCTAAGGGGGCCTTCGGTCAGGGGCTGCTTGCGAGGAACCAATTGGGTGTGGGAGTAAAGCTCCTGGGTTTAGGATCAGCACTGCAGGGGCCAACAATCTGCACAGGAGCTGCACCACCAGCGGCATGGAGGCGGCCTGATGCAGAGTGCTAAGAAGACGTCAGGAGCCCTGTGGTTTGCAATGGAGATCTCCGGTTCGAAGAAAAAGCTGCAGGCTCGGGAAGGGAGGCTTCCTGGAGGCGACCACCAGCAGGAGATGTAAGTTGAGTTCTTGGGGGATGCCTGGACACTGTCGGTTGGTGTAGGAGAGTAGGGTCTGCTTTCTATGTTCACCCCCACTTTTTGCTTTTGCTTTACTGGTTTACGACTTAGATGTGGCTGTGGGCCTGCTAATCAGACCCACAGCCCTGCTGTTCTCTCTCTAAATTAATACTATGTACTTTAGGTGCATAACCCATTTGGATAGGATCACCTTATTGGCCCCTGTACAGTGTACCCTAGGTACCCAGGGCATAGGTGTACCCTAGGCCTACCAGGGGCTGCAGCATGTATTATGCCACCCCTGGCCTGGCCTTCCATTTTGACACAACTGGCTGATCACTCAGCTGGGGCAAGGTCGTGTAATCACCCCTTGCTTAGGTGTAGTATTCCTATACCTAACTTACATATAGACACATGTGTACCTATCAGTCACTCCTATGGCAGGCCTTAACAATCCTGGAGGCAGAGTGCTTGGTAACATGTGAGATGGTGCTCTAGCATGAGCTGAGCCTGTCTGCAGCTTTCGGAACCATGTCCTTATAGCTGTTCTATGATATAGCCTACCATATACTCTTAAAGTGCCTTATAATCTTAGACGGTTATGGTAACTATGGTTTGGCTTTATCAAAACATGTCGTGTAAGGTGTCTAACACTGTGGAATAATACCCCCATGCCATTTCTGGACATGAGAATATTATTCCCCCCTTCTAGAGGGAAAGACATGTTAAAATCATACTTCAACTGTTAGCCTCTGACCAAAGCCTCAGCATCACAAAATGGATGCTGCTGCCACGACACAAGTCTGACCTCCTGCAGCTGGGAGTGATCCCAGCCAGGGAGGCCTGGACAATAGGTTTCCTGCTTGGGGAGGTGCTAGCACCTCCCCAGACAGCCTTTAGTGTATTGGGGCAGGGTGGGCTGAAAGGAATGAGACATGCCTGGGGCACACAAGGTGTTCCTTGCATAGTCCAGTTCAAACCGGCGCTGGGGCACTCCAGCCCCAGCTCTGGCGCGAAACTGGACAAAGGGAAGTGGGTGTAACCACCCCCTCCCAGGTCCCACCCATAAGGCGTGACCTAGCAGGTATCCCAGCCCCCCAGATTAGTATAAGAGTGGGAGTTGGGCCTCAAGACTTTAGATTATCCTGAACCTGCAAAACTGAACAGAAACTCTGGACCTTCGACATTCGACGAAAGAAGAAGACTGAAGAATCTCCCTTGTAGCCAAGGAGTGGCTACCCTGTGCAAACAGGCACCATCAAGAGACTACCCTTTGCTTTGCGACCGTTCTACGAGGAACCGACTGCAGAGCCCGACCAGAGCCTTGACTTCCAGACTTCTCCGACCCTCATCCACATCTGCAGCAGAGCTGAGATCCGTGGAGGCGACGAGCGACGTGGGACCGGCTACCTGGAAAAAGTGGCTAGTAACTTACAGCGCAGCTTCTGAGGTACCCTCGAAGTTGTGCACCGGGGATTGAGAAGCCCCAACCCCAAGCACCATCTGCACCGAAGATCAGCCCCCCACACTCCACGAGTCCTGCGTGGGGCCCTTCAGCATTTTCCTGCTTGCCGCGTCTGTCCGTTTGCTTGCCCGCTGGCTAGTGGCCTCTGTGACGACGCACCCTGAAATCTTCTGCGCTGGTTTGGCTCCTCCAGACTGGCTCCCGCTTCTCTGCAAAGAAGAAGCACCCCAGACCTTCCTGGTCTGCACCAGAAGCAAGTCCTTCGTTCTTCGTGGGTTCCGCTTGCCAAGGCTTGGTGAGTCCTAGTCCAACTTCGACGCCGCCGACAGCAAGAGCCTTTGTGGGACAGCTCGCCTCCTGGTCCTGGTCGTCCTCGACGCTTCCTGGTCCTCCTGGCTGCAGCGACAAGCTTCACCTTCACCTGCAATCTTCACGACATCGCCTGGTTCCTTCCTGGTTCCACGTGGTCACTGGCTAGTGACCTTGACTCTGTCCCTTCTGCTTGCAGGTTTCTTCTCTTCTTGATCCCAGCCTTGGGATCCACCGGACACTCTTCCCTGACTGCCTGTCAGCATCTTTCTTCAGGCATCCATAGGAGTCGACGACGAAAACGACGCATCTTCACCCCTATGCACCCGCAGCCTGTGGGCTAGGTAACTTGGGTACTCCGGTGCTCATCAGGATAGTGACTATCCTAGTGTCTAGTTTTCAAGTCTCAACTTCCTAGCTACTCCGGAAGTGTCCTAAATCTACCGTTTTCTAAACTGTACTATTGCTATTGACTTTTACGCGTGAGTGTTTCCACTCTGCACACGAATCCCGTGGGCCTCCCACTTCCTAACTAACGCTAGTGTAGTGTAGCCCCAGCGATTCCCTAGGCCTAGGCCTATTCTATTTCCGTGACAGTGGTCCTTATACCACTTACTTAGTATATGGTTTGCGTGGCCCCTAGGGCCTAACTGTATTACTTACCTGTGTGACTTAATGTATGCATAAATAAGACTGTGTTGTACTTACCTCTAATCTCATAAAGAGTGCTGAGGGTTTGCTTAGAATAAATACACTTTATTTTATATATATATCGGTTGTGGTGTCCTTTCATTTGGTATTCAAGTGATTATATATGGTATCACAGCTGGCTTCACATGCCATTCAGAGTTTAGCCTAAGACTGCTCTTGTCCATGCTACCACTAGGATAGCTGGTCTATAAGGTTGACTTTACAACCAATCACCATAAGGGTATTTGGACTGATATAAGGTGTGCACTAGAACTAGTGACATCATACATCAGGCCAACTTCTCACATTGGTGAGCAGCGGTTGGGATCTGAGCTTGCTGTTTTAATACCATTGTAATCTTGAGATACTGAATTGAAAGATCACACAGATATTGTCTAGGTACATATAACATAGATTATTATACTTAAGTCCTACTGGACTTTGTAGTTGTAGGTTGAAGGGAGTAACACACCCTGACTACAACTACTAGAGAGGTTTAGTAGATACAACTAGTGTAGGTAGGTGCACACACCACACCCTCACTAGATCATGTCTCTGAGAGGAGATCAAGTAGATGCTCTCTCAGGAGGATCAGGTCTGCAAAAGATCCCCTCTAGATATGATACCTTAACATTCCAGGAGATGAGACACTTGTGTACCTCCAGAGGAATAAAACAGGGTGCAAACCCTACCCTCCTTCAGTTAAGACAACTCCTAGAGGAGTATGATGCTCTTAGGGCATCTCAGGCAGGTGCCCTAGGCACAGAGGAGGGTCTACCCACCACAGAGGAGTCAGATGGGGCTTCAGATGGAGAGGTAGACAGCCAGGGCCAAGTAGGAAGACTTAGCCAGGCTAACCTAAGTTTACATGGGAGTTTGCATGGGGTCCCCCCATACAGACCCACAAGTAGGCTTACACAGAGAAGCAGGAGGGACAGATCCCCTTCAAGGGAATCCATCCACTCCCATGTCTCTAGCATCTCTAATGCTTCCTCTCACAGGGGAATGACTTCACCTGAGAGAAAGGAGCATGCAGCCAGAATGAGGGAGGCTAATCTGAGGATTCAGAGGGAAGAACTTGCCCTTACCAAAGAGAAGCTTGCTCTGGCTAGAGAACAAAAGTTAAGTGGGTTAGAACCCACTGGTGGCAGCAACATTCCTAGAGATAGAGACAGGCACTATGATAATAGAAACCTGAGCAAGATTGTCCCTCCCTACAAGTGTGGGGATGACATCCACAAATGGATAACTGCTTTGGAGAGAGCTTGCAAAGTACAGCAGGTACCCCAAAGTCAGTGGGCAGCTATCTTGTGGCTCTCCTTCTCTGAGAAAGGAAGAGACAAGCTCCTCACAGTTAGTGATGAGGATGCAGATAATTACACTGTCCTGAAGAGTGCTCTGATTGATGGGTTTGGCCTAACCACTGAACAATACAGGTTGTTGTTCAGGGATACCCAGAAGACACAGACTCAGGACTGGACTGACTTTGTAGATTGTGCCACTAAGGCTCTGGAAGGCTGGCTAATGGGAAGTAAGGTTAAGGACTATACAGGATTGTATAATTTGATCATGAGAGAGCAAATACTTAACAACTGTCAAAACCAGCTATTGCATCAACACCTGATTGATTCTGATCTGACTTCTCCCCAAGAATTGGGAAAGAAGGCAGATAGATGGGTCAGGACTAGAGTTAAGCAGAAAAACCAGAACCAGGGCGGTGATCAGAAAAAGGCAGACCAGAAGGGTAATGAGCAGAAACAAAAAGACCAGAAGTCTTCACCAGGCCCCCAAAAGGCTCAGGGGGAGGGTGGTTCCAAAAAGGATAAAAAGAAAGATGGCCAAAAGAAACCATGGTGCAACTATTGTAAGTCCAACTCACATTGGTTTAGTGAGTGCACCAAAAAGGATAAGCCCCCAGCCACCATTGCCCCTAAGGCAACTGTACCCCCTAGTTCAGCTGTAAGTGGTGGTTCCCAGCAAAAGGGTGTAGTAGGGTTAACCCTGGGAACTGAGGAGGATTCTGGCCTAGTCAGAGTACCTACTCAGGCTGTTCTGATCTGTGATGGGGACTTAGCTTTGTCCTCTACTGTAGGCCCCAGTAACCTGGGCAAGTACAGACAGACACCTTTTATCAACCAAAGAATGGCTCAGGCCTACAGGGACACTGGAGCTAGTGTCACAATGGTGACACCTGCTTTTGTGGACCCTGGACAGATCATACTAGGTGAGAATTACCTAGTGACCAACGCTAGCAATGCCACTACCTCCCATAGTGTGGCTATTGTTAACTTCTCCTGGGGAGGGGTAACTGGCCTCAAGAAAGTTGTTGTTAGTTCAGACCTTCCTGTAGAGTGTTTACTGGGCAATGATCTTGAAACTTCAGTTTGGTCTGAAGTGGAGTATAGGACCCATGCAGAAATGCTGGGGATAGATGCACATGTCCTTGCTGTGACCAGGTCACAGGCCAAAAAGTGCACCACTGAACAAGTGCTGGATCCTGAAACTATGGACCAGTCACAACCCAAGAGAAAGAGCAGTAGGGTTAAGGCTGTGCCTTCCCCCCTGCCTCAGGTGGTGGATCAGCCCTCCCAGGAGGATGATTCTGAGAGCCCTGAAGGAACTGTCCTAGAAGAACTTGAACCTGATCAGGTTGAGTTTCTTGGGACAGGGGGACCTTCAAGGGCAGATCTGAGGCAGGCTCAATTAGACTGCCCCTCTCTTGAACCCCTCAGACAGCTGGCTGCTGCTGAGGCTGCAGGGAATGCTCAAGGTACCCATAGAGTGTATTGGGATGAAGGGCTACTGTATTCAGAGGCTAGAGACCCCAAGCCTGGTGCATCCAGGAGGTTGGTCATACCACTGAAGTTCAGAGGCTTCCTTCTAACCTTGGCCCATGATATTCCCCTTGCAGGACATTTAGGCCAGAACAAGACTTGGGACAGGCTTGTCCCTCACTTTCACTGGCCCCATATGTCAGAAGATACTAAGGAGTTTTGTCGCTCCTGTGTCACCTGCCAAGCCAGTGGCAAATCAGGTGGCACCACAAAGGCCCCCCTCATACCACTACCTGTGGTGGGGGTCCCCTTTGAAAGAGTGGGCATAGATATTGTAGGACCAATGGACCCACAAACAGCATCTGGGCACAGATTCATACTGGTGATAGTGGACCATGCCACCAGGTACCCAGAAGCAATTCCCCTGAGGACCACAACAGCTCCTGTTGTGGCAAGGGCCCTGCTTGGAGTATTCTCCAGAGTGGGCTTTCCAAAGGAGGTCATTTCTGACAGAGGTACCAACTTTATGTCAGGATACTTGACTGCAATGTGGAAGGAGTGTGGGGTTAACTATAAGTTCACCACACCCTATCACCCACAGTGCAATGGGCTTGTTGAGAGATTCAACAAGACCCTAAAGGGAATGATAAAAGGATTACCAGACAAGCTTAGGCGAAGATGGGACATCCTTTTACCCTGCCTTCTGTTTGCTTACAGAGAGGTCCCACAAAAGGGGGTTGGCTACAGCCCTTTTGAGCTTTTGTTTGGGCATCCTGTAAGAGGACCCCTGTGTTTGGTGAAGGAAGGATGGGAGAGACCTCTCAGACAACCCAAACTAGACATAGTGGATTATGTACTTGGTCTCCGCTCCAGGATGGCAGAGTATATGAAGAAGGCTTCTAAAAACCTAGAGGCAAGCCAAGAACTCCAAAAAGCTTGGCATGACCAAAAGGCTGTACTGACTGTTTACCAGCCAGGACAGAAAGTGTGGGTGTTGGAGCCAGTGGCCCCAGCAGCACTCCAAGACAAATGGTCTGGACCCCACACTATTGTTGAGAAAAAGGGAGAAGTCACCTACTTGGTGGACCTTGGGACTCCCAGAAGCCCCCACAGGGTGCTTCATGTCAACAGATTGAAGGCATATGTTGACAGGGCAGACATGGGGCTACTCATGGCTACAGATGAGGGGCAGGAGGAAGAGAGTGACCCTCTCCCAGACCTGTTGACTCAGAACCCTGATGATGGCTCAGTTGATGGTGTGGTCTTTTCTGACAGCCTCACTGTCCATCAGCAACAGGACTGCAGACAGGTTCTGCAATCCTACAGACATATGTTCTCTCTGACCCCAAGTCAGACAAACTGGTGCACCCATGAGGTGGACACTGGTGACAGTCTGCCTGTGAAGAGTAAAATCTACAGGCAACCTGACCATGTCAGGGACTGCATAAAAGTTGAGGTACAAAAGATGTTGGAGCTGGGAGTCATTGAACCTTCAGAGAGCCCTTGGGCTAGTCCTGTAGTCCTTGTGCCAAAGCCTCACACCCAAGATGGTAAGAGAGAGATGAGGTTTTGCGTGGATTACAGAGGTCTCAATGCTGTCACTAGGACAGATGCCCACCCAATACCTAGGGCAGATGAGCTCATTGACAGACTGGCAGCTGCTAAGTTTTTGAGCACATTTGACCTAACAGCAGGCTACTGGCAAATCAGACTAGCTAAGAGTGCAAAGGCCAAAACTGCTTTCTCGACCCCAGGAGGACATTATCAATTTGTGGTAATGCCCTTTGGTTTGAAGAATGCACCTGCCACTTTCCAAAGGTTGGTGAATCAAGTCCTTACTGGGTTGGATGATTATTGTGCAGCTTATCTTGATGATATTGCTGTCTTTAGCTCCACCTGGGAGGATCACCTGGTCCACCTGAGGAATGTTTTAGAGGCCCTGCAAAAGGCAGGCCTCACTATCAAGGCCACTAAGTGCCAGATAGGGCAGAGCAAGGTTGTATACCTGGGCCACCTAGTTAGTGGGGGTCAGGTTCAACCACTGGAGAGCAAGATCCAGACCATAAAGGACTGGGCTCCTCCAACTACCCAGACTCAGGTCAGAGCTTTCTTGGGCCTGACTGGGTACTACAGAAAGTTTGTTAAGAACTATGGGTCCATAGTGACACCACTTAATGACTTGACCTCCAAGAAGATGCCAAAGAAAGTTCAGTGGACAGTAAGCTGTCAAAAAGCATTTGATGACCTGAAGCAGGCCATGTGCAGTGCACCTATTCTGAAAAGTCCAGACTACTCCAAAGAGTTCATTGTCCAGACAGATGCTTCTGAGGTAGGTGTGGGAGCTGTTCTTTCACAACTGAATGTAGATGGTCAAGACCAGCCCATTGCTTTTATAAGTAGAAGGCTGACCCCTAGAGAGAAACGTTGGTCAGCTATTGAGAGGGAGGCCTTTGCTGTGGTTTGGGCCCTGAAGAAGCTGAGGCCATACTTGTTTGGCACTCACTTCAAGATTCAGACAGACCATAAGCCCCTCTTGTGGCTAAATCAGATGAAGGGTGAAAATCCCAAACTTCTTAGGTGGTCCATTTCCCTACAGGGGATGGACTTCACAGTGGAACATAGACCTGGGACTGACCATGCCAATGCAGATGGACTCTCCAGATATTTCCACTTAGAACATGAAGACTCAACTGGTCAAGGTTAGTTTAATGTCCCTAAGTTTGGGGGGGGGGGGGGTTGTGTAGGAGAGTAGGGTCTGCTTTCTATGTTCACCCCCACTTTTTGCTTTTGCTTTACTGGTTTACGACTTAGATGTGGCTGTGGGCCTGCTAATCAGACCCACAGCCCTGCTGTTCTCTCTCTAAATTAATACTATGTACTTTAGGCCATAACCCATTTGGATAGGATCACCTTATTGGCCCCTGTACAGTGTACCCTAGGTACCCAGGGCATAGGTGTACCCTAGGCCTACCAGGGGCTGCAGCATGTATTATGCCACCCCTGGCCTGGCCTTCCATTTTGACACAACTGGCTGATCACTCAGCTGGGGCAAGGTCGTGTAATCACCCCTTGCTTAGGTGTAGTATTCCTATACCTAACTTACATATAGACACGTGTACCTATCAGTCACTCCTATGGCAGGCCTTAACAATCCTGGAGGCAGAGTGCTTGGTAACATGTGAGATGGTGCTCTAGCATGAGCTGAGCCTGTCTGCAGCTTTCGGAACCATATCCTTATAGCTGTTCTATGATATAGCCTACCATATACTCTTAAAGTGCCTTATAATCTTAGACGGTTATGGTAACTATGGTTTGGCTTTATCAAAACATGTCGTGTAAGGTGTCTAACACTTTGGAATAATACCCCCATCCCATTTCTGGACATGAGAATATTATTCCCCCCTTCTAGAGGGAAAGACATGTTAAAATCATACTTCAACTGTTAGCCTCTGACCAAAGCCTCAGCATCACAAAATGGATGCTGCTGCCACGACACAAGTCTGACCTCCTGCAGCTGGGAGTGATCCCAGCCAGGGAGGCCTGGACAATAGGTTTCCTGCTTGGGGAGGTGCTAGCACCTCCCCAGACAGCCTTTAGTGTATTGGGGCAGGGTGGGCTGAAAGGAATGAGACATGCCTGGGGCACACAAGGTGTTCCTTGCATAGTCCAGTTCAAACCGGCGCTGGGGCACTCCAGCCCCAGCTCTGGCGCGAAACTGGACAAAGGGAAGTGGGTGTAACCACCCCCTCCCAGGTCCCACCCATAAGGCGTGACCTAGCAGGTATCCCAGCCCCCCAGATTAGTATAAGAGTGGGAGTTGGGCCTCAAGACTTTAGATTATCCTGAACCTGCAAAACTGAACAGAAACTCTGGACCTTCGACATTCGACGAAAGAAGAAGACTGAAGAATCTCCCTTGTAGCCAAGGAGTGGCTACCCTGTGCAAACAGGCACCATCAAGAGACTACCCTTTGCTTTGCGACCGTTCTACGAGGAACCGACTGCAGAGCCCGACCAGAGCCTTGACTTCCAGACTTCTCCGACCCTCATCCACATCTGCAGCAGAGCTGAGATCCGTGGAGGCGACGAGCGACGTGGGACCGGCTACCTGGAAAAAGTGGCTAGTAACTTACAGCGCAGCTTCTGAGGTACCCTCGAAGTTGTGCACCGGGGATTGAGAAGCCCCAACCCCAAGCACCATCTGCACCGAAGATCAGCCCCCCACACTCCACGAGTCCTGCGTGGGGCCCTTCAGCATTTTCCTGCTTGCCGCGTCTGTCCGTTTGCTTGCCCGCTGGCTAGTGGCCTCTGTGACGACGCACCCTGAAATCTTCTGCGCTGGTTTGGCTCCTCCAGACTGGCTCCCGCTTCTCTGCAAAGAAGAAGCACCCCAGACCTTCCTGGTCTGCACCAGAAGCAAGTCCTTCGTTCTTCGTGGGTTCCGCTTGCCAAGGCTTGGTGAGTCCTAGTCCAACTTCGACGCCGCCGACAGCAAGAGCCTTCGTGGGACAGCTCGCCTCCTGGTCCTGGTCGTCCTCGACGCTTCCTGGTCCTCCTGGCTGCAGCGACAAGCTTCACCTTCACCTGCAATCTTCACGACATCGCCTGGTTCCTTCCTGGTTCCACGTGGTCACTGGCTAGTGACCTTGACTCTGTCCCTTCTGCTTGCAGGTTTCTTCTCTTCTTGATCCCAGCCTTGGGATCCACCGGACACTCTTCCCTGACTGCCTGTCGGCATCTTTCTTCAGGCATCCATAGGAGTCGACGACGAAAACGACGCATCTTCACCCCTATGCACCCGCAGCCTGTGGGCTAGGTAACTTTGGTACTCCGGTGCTCATCAGGATAGTGACTATCCTAGTGTCTAGTTTTCAAGTCTCAACTTCCTAGCTACTCCGGAAGTGTCCTAAATCTACCGTTTTCTAAACTGTACTATTGCTATTGACTTTTACGCATTACGCGTGAGTGTTTCCACTCTGCACACGAATCCCGTGGGCCTCCCACTTCCTAACTAACGCTAGTGTAGTGTAGCCCCAGCGATTCCCTAGGCCTAGGCCTATTCTATTTCCGTGACAGTGGTCCTTATACCACTTACTTAGTATATGGTTTGCGTGGCCCCTAGGGCCTAACTGTATTACTTACCTGTGTGACTTAATGTATGCATAAATAAGACTGTGTTGTACTTACCTCTAATCTCATAAAGAGTGCTGAGGGTTTGCTTAGAATAAATACACTTTATTTTATATATATATCTGTTGTGGTGTCCTTTCATTTGGTATTCAAGGGATTATATATGGTATCACAGCTGGCTTCACATGCCATTCAGAGTTTAGCCTAAGACTGCTCTTGTCCATGCTACCACTAGGATAGCTGGTCTATAAGGTTGACTTTACAACCAATCACCATAAGGGTTTTTGGACTGATATAAGGTGTGCACTAGAACTAGTGACATCATACATCAGGCCAACTTCTCACAGTTGGGCCACCCAAGGCCAAGGTGCAGAGGTGTCTTTAGGCGTTGGATCTTCATACCAGCTCTGGTCACAGCCGGGGGGAACCCTTCAGGTTCAGGCTTCAGGCGTCAGCTTGAAGCTTGTTGTAGGTCAGGGATCACCAGATCAGGATCGCTGGGGAGACGAACTCATGGTGTTGGGCCACTGGAACTCGGGCTGTGGTTGTGTGGCGCGGAGTGGTGCAGAACCGCGGAGCAGTCTGGATCCATCTGGATCCTGGTTCTGTGTTTAGAGTCTTTGTTGAGCAAATCAATTGCTCACAGGAGACCGAATCTTTGAGATGAGTGCATGGCAGGTCCTCCGGGGTCTGAAGGGCTGCTGGACACGCCAGGGTTTCTCTGTAGTCAGGTAAGAGTCGGGACAGGACGGTAGGGCTGGGGAGAAAGCAGTTGGTGTACTCTTCCTGGGTTAGCACAGCTCACTAGTCATTCTTCGTCGATTCTGAGGAGGTGAAGTTCAGGGTCTCACCTAAAAACTGAAGTTAGGGGCGTTTACTGGTAAATTCAGGTTGGGACCAAAAGGTCCTTATCCTGGGGTGAGTGTGAAACCGATAACCATTTTTTTCCCGTAGGAGCCCATGTTAGGAGATTGTGGGCCTAAAATGTTCTAATTGGTGAACTGTTGTTTTGTATGGAGAAAACAGAAACTATAACTCAAGCCAAGAAAAGTTTTACCTGGTATTGCGAGATCCTTAGGTGTGGTATCTAGGCATACCACCCCCAGTATTTAAAGTGATCTAAAAGTAATTGAAAAGTATTCTCAAAGTAATTAACGTGTAATTCAGACCGCTCTTGAAAGTCATACCGGCCTGTAACATTCGCCAATCCATCCTGAATTGCATTGCAAGTTTATTTTACCGACCTATACCAAGTCCTGCTTGGTTCTAGAAATAAAATACAAGTATGTCTTTTTTCATAACTTACCTAATTGGTCTGGATTTAGTCTCTGATTGTGTGCATCAGTCTTGATTGAGTGAGCACAATAAATGTTTAATACACTCTCATGATAAGCCTAACTGCTCGCCCACATTACCACAAAGAGAGCTGTTAAGATTTTTCCTATTATAGCCTCTGCAATACCTCTGGGTTCTCCCTGGACTCTGTACACACTATACCTTACTTTGGTATAGTATATACAGAGCCAGCTTCCTATAGTGAAGTATCTAGAATAGCCTCAAACCTTCAGATACTGCTGGTGAAATAGCTACTCTGGGGAGTCCAGATCCACAGAACCTGGGCTTTGGAGATGTGAGACCCACAGAACATGCCGTTGCACAGCTTGGCATGAACATTTCCAGAGCAGAATTGATCGGCTTCACAAATAGCAGGTTGCCATCAAATGACGCATCCTGTAGGGAAGCCTGGATGTCACAAGAAAGTCATGTAGAATGCATTTGAAGCAGTTCTTTGTATAATAACACTGGTTTCCATAACTAAGTCTAACAAATCCATGGAGTGTAGCTCATCACTCAAGTTTTGTGTGGCCGCATCCTTAGCAGTGTGTGAGAAGGCAAAGCGTTGATCCACTTAGTAGAGAGGACTGGACGTTTCATACCATATCCCAAAGAGTAAGATGAAGCAGGGTCTATTTTTATCATATAGTACCCCATGCCCATTCTGTCCACACCTGTAGCATGAGACCCTGATAAGGCCACACAAGCTAGCATATAGGAATCTGTTAAGTTGACCATACTGTCTTAGTAGTCCTTTTTCTGTCTCAGTAGGCCCTAAATGCCTCTCTGCTGAAATACATGTTATTTCTTCTGTGACACACACGAAGCTTCAGCTCTGTCCCCAAGCCCCCACTCTCCTTGCACAAGATGAGCTCGTCACTTCTCTCACCTATATAAACGTATAAAAATTTCCCTGAAGTGACGCAAATCCTGTTCAATGGATGTTCAATTTCATAATGATTCATGGTCAAACATCAAGTGTCCTTTTGGTAAACTTATGTAATGTGTGTTCCTAATATTTCCGAGAAGTGACCAAAATGCGTCATGTTCTACGGTCAAGGCACCTACTAATGTCGTGATTTTGTGGTCAATGGTTCCTCATTAAAAGAGTATAAAGATCTGCTCCTCAGTCCACTCCCGGACTACCTCGCTGAAATGACTCCTTTGGTCACTGACGCCTGTGTGGTCTCCTTCAATCATCTATCTAGCATCTTTGGCTGAAGCTATAACTGCTTATTGTATTTTGAATTCGTCTCTTTCTCTCTTCTCTGCATTTCCATTGCATGAGTTTGTTCCTCATTCCAGAAATGTGTCTTTAAATGCCCAGTCTTTGCTAAGACTCCCAGGCTCATTATTGAATCTTAAAGTGTTTCTTTACACTTCTTATTGAAGTGTTTTCATTGTAAGAAAGTGCAAACAAACTTGATTCAACTGCTATCGTGTACACGTGTGTTTTCTCATGTTATGTAGAGGCACCCCCTCAAATTAAGCCGCCCTGGTCCAGTGCCCCGTGACCATAAAATGTCACCCCCCCAACAAACGCAGTAACAGGTTGTGAAGGGGAAGACAACACGGGAGAGCGTATTGGAGGTTTTAGAGTCTTTATTGCTTTGTGCACATGTTTTCTTATGGGGGTGGGTCAGTAATAAGGTAGGGGAGTCTCTGTGGCCCGTTCTCGGGGTTCCTTCCTTCCCGCTGTGATCCTTCCTCTCCCAGGTTCTGGTCCAATACAGGCCGGCTTGGTCGTCTGAGGGTAGCTTATCGCCCAGGATCTCGGAAAACACAAAAAGAACCTGAGGTGAGCACTCTGTATTTCCTTTGATAGTGATAGGGAAGGGGGTGAGGGAACACTCTGTGCACAAGGGGTCAAGAAGCGTGTGACTGGGTGCTCAGGGAGGGTTGTGATTGGGATCTTCACCGGCACAGCAACTGTAAGTGCCCAGACGTCCCCTTAATTCCCCGCTTTACGGACGCCCACCCTTTCTCCCCACCCAGCCCGTGAAGCGCTCGCGTACCTGCGAGAGCCACGCTCCTCCGGGAACGTGGCTGGGCGGCTCACGATGTCGTTGGCCTCCTGGCTCTCGTAACCCGTAAACTGCTTCCTCTCGTGGGCTCGTCCTCCGACCTTCTCTCCTCCGGCCGACGTCCAGCACCACGGCCTCGCTCTCCGCTCTGCTGTCCGAGGCTCTCTCCTCTTTCTCTGCTCCTCCATCCAGAATCTCTTGCTCACTCTTCGTTCCGTCGTCCTCCTCTCCTTCCCGGGTGTCCACACACACTGGCGGTAGCGCACTTCCTGGTATATCAACCCCTCCTTCTTCTTCGTCACTGCTATGGGCAGGGCTGTACGCGAACCCTTTCCAGTTAAAGGAACGGTGTCCCGTTTCTTCCTGCACGATGGGGAACTGTGCTCCTGATGGGATCCACTCAGTCTGCTGATGGGAAAAAAGAGGGGACAGCGTGTCGATCACCTTGGATGACCTACCGGTTGTGTTCTCGTTAGGCTTCGCCCTGCTACACAGGTTAACAGATAAGAAGTATTCAAGAAACTCAAAGCTATACTGCTTGAAGAAAATACCTTTTTGCCCAAAGCATCAATGCGTTTTGATTACTTGTCTGCAGTAGTAGAAGGTAAAGCTAACAGCTGTGGTAAGGAGTACCCATTAGAAAAGTGAGTTACTTTTCCTTGATAAGGTTTTTTATTCTGTTAGATACCTGACCCTCCTATAGACTCATATCCCACCCTCAATTCCATCCATCTTGCAGAGGCCACGTCAGTTATACAATACTCCACTTTATTTCCATCCTGGCCTCTGTAGAGTGTGGAAAAAGAAGCAGAATTGATCTCACCAGTACAATTTGGTGTCCTCGTGAACTAGTTTATTTCTAGAAATGCGATCACGCGGATCTGCAGCTGGTGCAGCAACAGCGCTTGATGCCCATGTACTATAGTTGCCTAAAATCTTCCAGAACCTGTTGAAGTCAGGGAACGATTCACGAGGCGTGTCTGTGCAAAGATAACTTTTCCATCAGAAAACATGTTATCGAAGGTAAATAACTTCTTTTAGAATTAACCTTGCCGATGCAATTTGTGGTATCAAAAGGGACTGCTTAGTCTATTACCTTGAGAGGTCGAATATCGAGTGTCTGTATAAAAGTAAGCAATAGTCTTTTCTTTCTCTTTACAGAAACCGTTGACTGAAGAGCCCAGCATGGGTATTGTTCCACCTCCTCCAAAGATGCAGAAGACAGAGCTTTTTCCACCTCATCTTCGTGAGCACGCGCATTCTCTTCCGCCTCGTTTCATGCCACAAAATACTTTTGAACCTCCATTTAGAAATCCAGAGCATGTTCCACCTCCATTCGCACCACCAAATATTAATGAGCCACCCCAGCCACGTTCTTATGACATGAATAGATTTGGAATGCCTCGGCTAATCTCGAGCCACTTCCAATACAATTACAGGCACAAATGATGCTTCACTCGTTCTTGGGGAATCCACTATTTTTTCAGGTTCGATTTAGGTAGCCAAAATGTTTAACTTCACTTGAGCATAATCAACAGCTAGTCTCATCCAGTAGTGGTTCTTTTACTGGTGCTCCCTGAAAATGATGCATTTCTTTCCAATTTGAATACCTGTTTTTAATATAGAAAAAATTATTATGTTAAAAACACATGCAATGCTCACCCAAAGGTTGAACTATTGATGTACAATCATTATAAAACATTTTTATCTTACTGATTTAGGAGTAGGTCCCTAACTGCAATTACTGTAATTCAGCAGCGCCAGGAGTTAACAAGAGTACAAACAACTGAAGTTTCAATTTGGTTGTGTTATGTTGTTAAAATGTATCATCTTGCATGGTTATTCTACAAGCAACCCATACATTTAATCTCAGTTGTGTATATAGTGTCTTTATTATGTGATGCATTTGTTAATTTCCAATTAAATAACTACCTCTCAAATTGTTTTATCATTGAAACATCTAGTGATGCTCTCCTTGAGTACCAGGGTATGATTCAAGGCAAAATTTGATGTGAGATAGAAGGAAAAAAAGCTGCTCCTGGTGCTGCACAGGTGCTTTATTTGTTTTTACATTCTGACTGAATTATTATTTTATTACAGATTTATACATGATAAATACCTATACCTGCTATAAATCTGTAAATGTCCACGGGTCAGATTCAATGCTATCACCTTAATATAGTACAGCTAACTTTGGAAATAATTTTTACTGCTGTACAGTGTACATGAAAAATTAAAAGGAAATGAACTGGGCCCTATTTGGCTACTCTTGAATTCACCTCACTTTCATGGCTCCTAAACGGATAGTAGGGTTGAGCTTCCCTTTGAGTTGCTGGAGCACATCACTGCAGTCACTGCTCTCGCTTCCAGACCCTCCTATTGCTCTTCTCTGATTGAATTCCAATCCACCTTTTAACCCCTCCTCTCTGGGCACTGGCTAGAGCATCCAACTAAAGGGCCAAAAGATTTGCTATCTGATAGAGAATTCTTTCTGCAGTTTCCTTACCTTAGAATAATCCCCAGGCATCATATTGGATCCAGAAGTTTTTCTAGCAGTACCTCTTTGCGCCGGTAGGTGGCGTTCGGCTCCGTGTCAGCTGCACCGGATGTGGCATGTGTGGTGCTCATGTAGGTGCCATGCGTAGACGCTGAAATCAGTTTCTTTTTGCAACTTTCCACACCAGAAGCATGGAGCCACGAAGAATGTTGATGTGCTGGTTTGCAGTGCTAAGGACCTCAGAAGTGTAACCCTATAATTAAATCAGTTTGCAGAGCGGGGAGGATGGGAGGGTCAGTAAGGAATCTGCAGCTAGATAGTCTCTATCTGATAAGGCATTACTGTACTGAAGGTAAGTAACTTGTTCATCTGAAGAGACTTCTAGTCGCAGATTCCTTATCTTACAATAGATACCCAAGCAATCCCTCCCCGGAGGTGGGTCTGCGAATAGATTTATACAAAAAAATGCTACAGGACCAAAGGGAAAAATGCCATTCTCTTCCAGGGGATCCTCATGAATAGTCATAAGCACATGAATATTCCTGCCCATTCGCGGGGACCCCGGAAACAGTATATACATATATGTGAAAAATATATATGAATATATATATATATTATCTACTGGCGGTCGCCAGTAGATAGTTATAGTTACAACCTAGTTTCCATAGGAAATCTCAAAATTCTATTTTGAATAACTTTGGCGCCGGTTGACGAATCCTCGCGAAATTTTCAAAACTAATGGGGCGCTCCGTTCAGCTCCTACCCTGAAAGTCTCGGGGTGATTCGTCAAGCGAACGCCGAGAAAAAGGGGGGGTCCCAAAACGCGTTTTCCCCATGCATTTTTCCATAGGACCTTTAGTCGCAGCTACAGCCCGAACGGCTGAACAGAATTACGTGGAATTTGGCAGAGAGATAGCCATAAGGTCAAGGAAGTGCCTTTTGCAGGTCTGGTGTAAATCTGTTCAGTATTTCCTGAGAAAATAGCATTTAAAAGCATATCAATATCGATACGCGCGCACCGTGCGCGCACTGTGCGCGCACCCTGCCGTGCGCGAGCGCAACTCTGATTGGTTGTTAGATGTCGGTAAACATTCGAATCGGTCGAAACCAGGAAGTGTCGGCCGCCATTTTGTCTCTCGCAGTCTGAGGGGGTGAAAAACAAAGGTGGAGAATGTGAAAAGGGGGCAGAGTGGACAGTTCCTGACCCCCTAGCCTTGGTCAGGGGGTCACAGAAGGACCCCCAAGGGAGAAAAAAGCTAATTATTATTTTTTTTTTAAATCGCGAGGTGCGCACACGGTGTAAAACCTGAAAAAAAAAATAATAACATAACTTAGCATTTAAAAAAACGTACAAATTCACAGAAAAAACCAGAGGTTTCACACACGTTATAGTTACGAATTACATCACTGTATTTACCCATGTCTTCTTACATTAATCTTTAGCTATACATATATTACAAATATTTATTTTTCAGAAAGACACATATGTCATCAGTGATGTAATATCTGACGTCATCAGCAGAGGATTGCGGTCGCGTGATCTATAGTTGCCTGCAGTAACTATAACGGGGGAATTTCATTGGTTTTTTACGAGTGAAATGTCCAGCTAACTATAACATGTGTGAAACCTATAGTTTTTTAAGTGAATTTGCAAGGTTTTTTAAATGCTAATTCGTAACTATAACGTGTGTGAAACCTATGGTTTTTTCAGTGAATATATATATATATATATATATATATATATATATATATATATTACCTACTGGCGGTCGCCAGTAGGTAGTTATAGTTAGGACCACGTTTCCATAGGAAATCCGCAACATTCTATTTTGAATAACTTTGGCGCCGGTCGACGAATCCTCGCGAATTTTTCAAAATAGGTGGGGCGCTACGCTCCGCTCCTACCCTGAAAGTGTCGGGGGGGGGGGGGGATTCGTCAAGCGGGGGCTGAGATAAAAGGGGGGTCCCAAAACGCGTTTTTCCCATGCATTTTTCCATAGGACCTTTAGACAGGGCTACAGCCCGAACGGCTGAACAGAATTTAATGAAATTTGGCAGAGAGGTAGTCCCCAGGTCAAGGAAGTGCCTTTTGTAGGTTTGGTGTAAATCTGTTCAGTAGATTCTGAGAAAATAGCCTTTAAATCAATATATATATCTGTGGCAGCTTACCGTGCGCTTACCGTAAGCTTACCGTACGCGTACGCTGGCGTGCGCGAGCGCGATTCTGATTGGCTCTTAGTTCTTAGTAAACATTCGAATCGGTCGAAACCAGGAAGCGGCGGCCGCCATTTTCTCTCTCGCTTCCTGAGTAGGGCAGCAAAAACCAACCCCAAAAATGTGTAAAGAGGCAGTTTAATGAGATCCTAACCACCCAGCATTGATACAGGGGTCCCCAAACCACCCCCAAGCCCAAAAAAAAAAACATTTTTTTTTTTCGGAAAATCGCCGATTACGCTTACCGTACGCGCACGGTAAAAAATAGTAAAAAAAAAAAAATTATCCACATTCTCCCCACCCCGTGTGCAAATGGTGCCCGAAGGGCACCATTTGTGCATGGCTTATCATAGGTAGGAAGTTAACAAAGAATACATTTCACAAAGATGCGCAAAATATGTCCCCCATGTGCGCACGGTGCGCGAAGCGCATCGTGCGTACATGGCCCATCCCGCTTAACGTGGGCACGCCACTGTGCGTGCACGGCACTAACTGCGTAAAGTGGGCGCGCGGTGCGCGAAGCGCACCGCGTGCTCACTGTGCGCGCACGGTGCGCGAAGCGCACCGTGCGCGCACGGAACGAACTGCGTTAACTGGGCGCGCACACAACGAATGGCATAAAGTAACTTAGCATTTAAAAAACCTTGCAAATTCACTGAAAAAACCATAGGTTTCACACATGTTATAGTTAGCTGGACATTTTACTGATAAAAAACCAATGAAATTCCCCCGTTATAGTTACTGCAGGCAACTATAACTCACGCGACCGCAATCTTCTGCTGATGACATATGTGTCTTTATGAAAAAAATATATTTGTAATATATGTAAAGCTAAAATTTAATGGAAGAAGACATGGGCAAATAAGTGTCTAAATACAGTATTAGCATCAGCAGAGGATTGCGGTCGCGTGAGTTATAGTTGCCTGCAGTAACTATAACGGGGGAATTTCATTGGTTTTTTATCAGTAAAATGTCCAGCTAACTATAACATGTGTGAAACCTATGGTTTTTTCAGTGAATATATATATATATATATATATATATATATTACCTACTGGCGATCGCCAGTAGGTAGTTATAGTTAGGACCACGTTTCCATAGGAAATCCGCAACATTCTATTTTAAATAACTTTGGCGCCGGTCGATGAATCCTTGCAAATTTTTCAAAATAGGTGGGGCGCTACGCTCCGCTCCTACCCTGAAAGTCTCGGGGGGATTCGTGAAGCGGGGGCTGAGATAAAAGGGGGGTCCCAAAACGCGTTTTTCCCATGCATTTTTGCATAGGACCTTTAGACACAGCTACAGCCCGAACGGCTGAACAGAATTACTTGAAATTTGGCAGAGAGGTAGTCCTCAGGTCAAGGAAGTGCCTTTTGTAGGTTTGGTGTAAATCTGTTCAGTAGATTCTGAGAAAATAGCCTTTAAATCAATATATATATCTGAGCCAGCTTATGGTGCGCTTACGGTGCGCTTACCGTACGCGTACGGTGGCGTGCGCGAGCGCGATTTTGATTGGCTCTTAGCTCTTAGTAAACATTCGAATCGGTCGAAACCAGGAAGCGGCGGCCGCCATTTTCTCTCTCGCTCCCTGAGTTGGGCAGCAAAAACGAACCCCAAAAATGTGTAAAGAGGCAGTTTCATGAGATCCTAACCACCCAGCATTGATACAGGGGTCCCCAAACCACTCCCAAGCCCAAAAAAAAAAATTTTTTTTTTTCGGAAAATCGCCGATTACGCTTACCGTACGTACGCGTACGGTAAAAATTTATATAAAAAAAAAATTATCCACATTCTCCCCACCCCGTATGCAAATGGTGCCCGAAGGGCACCATTTGTGCATGGCATATTACAGCTATGAATTTAACAAAGAATACATTTCACAAAGATGCGCATAATATGTGACCCATGTGCGCACGGTGCGCGAAGCGCATCGTGCGTACATGACCCATCCCGCTTAACGTGGGCACGCGGTGCGCACCGCGCGCGCACGGAACAAACTGCTTTAACTGGGCGCGCACGCCACGAATGGCGTAAAGTAACTTAGCATTTAAAAAAACGTACAAATTCACTGAAAAAACCATAGGTTTCACACACGTTATAGTTAGGAATTAGCATTTAAAAAACCTTGCAAATTCACTGAAAAAACCATAGGTTTCACACATGTTATAGTTAGCTGTACATTTCACTCGTAAAAAACCAATGAAATTCCCGCGTTATAGTTAGTGCAGGCAACTATAACTCACGCGACCGCAATCTTCTGCTGATGACATATGTGTCTTTATGAAAAAAAAATATTTGTAATATATGTATAGCTAAAATTTAATGGAAGAAGACATGGGCAAATAAGTGTCGAAATACAGTATTAGCATCAGGAGAGGATTGCGGTCGCGTGAGTTATAGTTGCCTGCACTAACTATAACGCGGGAATTTCATTGGTTTTTTACGAGTGAAATGTACAGCTAACTATAACATGTGTGAAACCTATGGTTTTTTCAGTGAATATATATATATATATATATATATATATATATATATAGAACCAAAGTCCTGAACTCCCCAGTAAGACAAAGGGAGCTGCAAACAGGTAAGGACCTCTTCACCACGCACAATGCTGACGTCCATATATATTTATCAATCAACAAATGCAGCCTTCCAAATGAGCTGGGTAATGCTACAAGAATTCCCTTTGCACTTATACACAATTAAAAAGAAGCAGTGAAGAAAAAGCAAAGAGCATTAGAACTGCTTTAATGTACAGCAGAAAACGTAATCCTGCAAAGAGGAATGACAGCATAGCCAGTGTAAAAAGCTGAAAAGTTAACTCAGAAAAAACACATAGGAAAAAACTGGCACCGTGCCTTTAGGGCAGCCATGACCCCCAGCTTCCCATCATGCCTCAGGGGTGACAGTTAGGTCAGTTGTTCTTTACGGCTCCTTCAGGCAGGACCCTGGTACTTCAGCTCTTGGTTTTTCTGATTTCTATCAGAAAATATCAACGATTTTTTTTTCAAAATCTACTTCATTCGACATCTTTTGGCTTTTAAGTAGATTCCTACTTTTTTTTAGAGAGTTAAACGTATTTTTTTCTCTTAGAAATGCCATCTCTCTTTGACTCTTGCCCTTCCTGTGGCAAAAACAAGGTTAGATCAGACTCCCATTCGGTCTGTATCCTTTGCCTTCCTCAGAGTCATGATTCTAACACTTGCCAACGTCAAGAGTTAGATCTCCGGTGTCGCCGTCAGCACGGCGTTCGACGTCGAGCCATGCTCCGCCATCCCCAGTAGATCGGGCGTCTTCGTTGCCGTCAACCAGGCGGCGGTCAACATCGAAACATGCCTCGTCATCGCCAGTAGAATGACGATCGACGTTGAAACAGGCTTCTCCGTTGCCGTCAACGTCGAGACAGGCCTCGCCGTCACCAGGGGCGAGACATTCGACGTCTAAGCGGACTCCTCCGTTGTCGTCGACCAAACAAAGTTCGACGTCGAGAGCCAAATCTCCATCGGTGGCGAAGAAGACCTGCTTGGAGGGTGGATAAGTGCGAGGCAATGTGCGATGGAACACTCATCAATCCACGTGGATTTTAAAACTTTATGAAATTGTGACTTTGGAGAACATACTTGTGGGATTAATCTGTATAGAACTACTAATACCATGAGCCTTTGCATATGTCGAGCAACGGCGACGCCCACTGGAGAGGCTTGTTCTTCAAAATCCCCATTTGACACCTGTGATCAAGGGCGTGTGCCTGAAACGCGTAAGGTGAAACTAACTGCTCTGTTTGTCTCTTGCCTGTTGCAGCGCAACCTCCAATAAAGGGATGGAATACTCACCTGTGTGTGCTTCGCCGAGCGTGGGCAACCTCTTTCTTTCATATATTACGGCCGGCCTGGTCGTGGCAGAGGCACCGCCGCGGTAGCGGACCTGTGGTGACGCCGATGTGGAGTCGCTAGTCTGGACAGTGAGACCTGCTTGGAGGGTGGATAAGTGCGAGGCAATGTGCGATGGGACACTCATCAATCCACTTGGATTTTAAAACTTTATGAAGTTGTGACTTTGGAGAACATACTTGTGGGATTAATCTGTATAGAACTACTAATACCATCATCCTTTGCATATGTCGAGCAACGGCGACGCCCACTGGAGAGGCTTGTTCTTCAAAATCCCCATTTGACACCTGTGATCAAGGGCGTGTGCCTGAAACGCATAAGGTGAAACTAACTGCTCTGTTTGTCTCTTGCCTGTTGCAGAGCAACCTCCAATAAAGGGATGGAATACTCACCTGTGTGTGCTTCGCCGAGCGTGGGCAACCTCTTTCTTTCATATATTACGGCCGGCCTGGTCGTGGCAGAGGCACCGCCGCGGTAGCGGACCTGTGGTGACGCCGATGTGGAGTCACTAGTCTGGACAGTGAGACCTGCTTGGAGGGTGGATAAGTGCGAGGCAATGTGCGATGGGACACTCATCAATCCACTTGGATTTTAAAACTTTATGAAATTGTGACTTTGGAGAACATACTTGTGGGATTAATCTGTATAGAACTACTAATACCATGAGCCTTTGCATATGTCGAGCAACGGCGACGCCCACTGGAGAGGCGTGTTCTTCAAAATCCCCATTTGACACCTGTGATCAAGGGCGTGTGCCTGAAACTCGTAAGGTGAAACTAACTGCTCTGTTTGTCTCTTGCCTGTTGCAGCGCAACCTCCAATAAAGGGATGGAATACTCACCTGTGTGTGCTTCGCCGAGCGTGGGCAACCTCTTTCTTTCATATATATATATATATATATTTATCAATCAACAAATGCAGCCTTCCAAATGAGCTGGGTAATGCTACAAGAATTCCCTTTGCACTTATACACAATTAAAAAGAAGCAGTGAAGAAAAAGCAAAGAGCATTAGAACTGCTGTAATGTACAGCAGAAAACGTAATCCTGCAAAGAGGAATGACAGCATAGCCAGTGTAAAAAGCTGAAAAGTTAACTCAGAAAAAACACATAGGAAAAAACTGCCACCGTGCCTTTAGGGCAGCCATGACCCCCAGCTTCCCATCATGCCTCAGGGGTGACAGTTAGGTCAGTTGTTCTTTACGGCTCCTTCAGGCAGGACCCTGGTACTTCAGCTCTTGGTTTTTCTGATTTCTATCAGAAAATATCAACAATTTGTTTTTCAAAATCTACTTCATTCGACATCTTTTGGCTTTTAAGTAGATTCCTACTTTTTTTTAGAGAGTTAAACGTATTTTTTTCTCTTAGAAATGCCATCTCTCTTTGACTCTTGCCCTTCCTGTGGCAAAACAAGGTTAGATCAGACTCCCATTCGGTCTGTATCCTTGGCCTTCCTCAGAGTCATGATTCTAACACTTGCCAACGTCGAGAGTTAGATCTCCGGTGTCGCCGTCAGCACGTGCTCCGCCATCCCCAGTAGATCGGGCGTCTTCGTTGCCGTCAACCAGGCGGCGGTCAACATCGAAACATGCCTCGTCATCGCCAGTAGAATGACGATCGACGTTGAAACAGGCTTCTCCGTTGCCGTCAACCAGGCGGCAGTCAACGTCGAGACAGGCCTCGCCGTCACCAGGGGCGAGACATTCGACGTCTAAGCGGACTCCTCCGTTGTCGTCGACCAAACAAAGTTCGACATCGAGAGCCAAATCTCCATCGGTGGCGAAGAAGGATTTGTCGTCGGGACCCAGAGAGAAGCATTCGAGACAACGTTCGACGTTGAGACGGCGGTCTCCGTCAACGTCGAGGAAGAGCCCGACCTCGAGAAGGAGTTCTCCGTCTGTTCACACTCCTTGGTGTCTCCTAGACGCTCCGCGTCGAGGGCAAGGTCTGTAAGGTTGAGGACTTCAACGTCAGGCTATTCGACGACTAAGCACAGGGATAGGAGAAGATCCCTCTCTAAGGACTCACCAGTGCTGTGCACATATAGTTGTTCGACGTTGAGGCACTCCCCATCGACTTCTCACCACTCCTCCAGACATCGTTCAGCCTCCAGAAGCCGCGTGGGGTCATCGGCTTCATTGGCGAGCTCTCCTCAAATGATTTCAGCGAGGAGCTCTTCTTCCCCGTCTCTGGAGGCATGGCAATCCCCTAGGTCAAAGTCTCTACAAAGGCAGAGATCGCCTTCAATTCATCTGTCCCCAAGATGGGTCCTTCCCATCGGTCATTGGCGGAAAGATCCTTCTGGCCAAATTCAACAGCCTATGGACTATTCCAGTCCACTGCACAGATCCCCGTTTGAGCGTCTGGTACAAAGTGGACTGATCACCTGTTCCTCGGACCAGGGATCGCCAGGTCAAATCTCCAGAGCGTAGACCATCTCATGCTTCTCGGAAGAGAAAAAGAACACCGTCTTCATCTTCCACTTCATCTCACTCCTCAAAAAGGGACTATTCTCCTACACTTACGGATAGCCCACCCTCTAGAGTGTCACCTATCGATGACATCAATACATTTCATGATGTCCTCGCTAGAGGAGCTCAGAAACTGCAGATTGATATGTCGGCTCAGCAAGTTTCTACCTCCATCATCTTCGAGACCGTTCATCAACGGTCTGCGTCTAGGCCTTTGCTCCCACTGGTTCCTGGTCTTCTTCAGCCAGTGATGGACGTTTTTTCTTACCCCATCCTCGATTAAAGTGACCCCAGCGAGGATTCAGATGAAATACAAGCCGGCGGCAACGGATCCTTTATTTTTTAAATCTGATCCTCCACCGGACTCTGTGATCATAGCGGCAGCAAAGAAAACTCATGCCGTCTCTTCTTTGTCCTCTGTCCCTCCAGACAAAGAGAGTCAAGCTCAAGACTCTTGGGGGAGAAAGGTATGCAGATCTGCAGCATCCTCCTTGAAAGTATCAAGCGCTGCAGCCCTGCTGGGCCACTATGACAGGTCTTTATGGGACTATTTGGAGCGCTTTGAAGAAAAACTCCGGCAGAAGACAGACAAGATTTTGCGGAGATTCTTCAAGAAGGGGCGCTAGTTTCTAATCAGGTGGTTAGTACAGCAGCGGATGGGGCCTCTCTGGTGGCTCATCCATATGCACGCGGCATTTGTGCACGGAGGTCGTCATGGCTATGCTTAACAGCTTTAAAGCCAGAGTCTCCGCATCGGATTTTAAACCTCCCATTCTCCGTCACACCTCTCTTCGGTTCACACACCGATGAAGAAATGGCCAGAATGGAGGCTGAGCTGGATACACTGAAGGCGGTAGGCCTGGAAAAGAAGAAAGAATTCAGATGAAGATACAGGTCGTACAATCGCAAAAATTACCATCAGAGGGTTCAAACCCCTCAATTGCAACAGAGACAGAACCAGCAATCCAGATCTCAGTTCCAAGGCCGTAGATCCTCCAGAGGCAGAGGAGGACAGCATCAACAATCCTCCAGCACAGCCAAGACTCCAGGGAAACAGTGATCTACTGCTTCCTCTAGCGCCGTTGCCCACTCCAGTGGGGGGGAACTATTTTAAATCATGTGGTAGAGTGGCGCAAAATAACCAAGGATCAGTGGGTGCTAAATATACTGAACAATGGATATACACTTCGTTTCAGCGCAACCCCAAAGAACATTCCTCCAGTCAAATCACACACCCACCAACTAAAATTACTACGTCAGGAGGTCTCTGTCCTCCTCAAAAAGTTGGCCATAAAAGAAGTTCCTCCTGCTCAAAGACGAAAGGGAGTCTATTCCAGGTACTTACTAGTACCACAGAAAGACCAAGCGCACAAATTCAAACCTATTCTGGATCTACGATTTCTGAACAAGGTCATTCTGAAATTGAAGTTTCGCATGTTGGCGCTACATCAAATATATCCACACCTGCAAAAGGGGGATTGGAGGTGTTCGATAGACCTTCAAGATGCGTACTTCCACATACCAATTGCTCCACGTCATCGCAAATTCCTGAGATTCATGGTGGGCACCAAGCACTACCAGTTTCGAGTCTTACCGTTCGGCCTAAAATCCACGCCGAGGGTCTTCACAAAGTACATGTCAGTGGTGGCCGCAGCTTTACATCGTCAATGCTTATTTGTGTATCCATACCTGGACGATTGGCTGTTGAAGGGGTCGTCCCCACAGATGGTGAGGGATCAGATTTGCCTAAATCTACTTCACCATTTAGGCCTTTACGTGAACATGGAAAAATCTGTCCAACAGCCAACTCAAACCATCCATTATCTAGGCGCCACCATAGTCTAGGTATAGGAAAAGTGTTTCGGAGGAGCGACTGTTATCAATGAAACAGAAATGCAACTCTCTACTTCTTGCGCGCCAGCCACCAATACAACAATGCATATTGCTCATCCCCAACTCCAGGTTGAGAATGAAGCCTCTACGGCAAGATCTAGAAGACAAATGGAACCAATCCTCAGGTCATTGGGAGGATCGGATTCTCCTTTCCCAAGCTGCGAAGTCATCCATGATCTGGTGGACTCAACCGAAAAATCTGCTAGTGGGAATGCCTTTCCACCAACCTCTCCCGAAGCAATCCCTGATCAAGGATGCGTCTCTTAAAGGATGGGGGGTGCACTTGGGTTGTCTTTAAACTCAGGGCAGATGGTCGAGCTGGGAACAGACCTACCACATAAACATGTTATTGCTGCGGGCAGTTCATCTAGCCCTCAAGGCATTCCTTCCATTGATTCAGTCAGAGTCTATGCTGAGTCAAACGGACAATACAACCACCATGTATTACTTGAACCAACAAGGTGGAACGCATTCTCGCCCTCTGTCACTGGAATCCCTAGCGATCTGGCACTGGCTGCTTGCTAGGAATCCCTCGATCACAGCGGTGCATCTGCCAGGGGAACAGAACGTGCAGGCATACATATACATATTTCAATTATATGTATATATTGTTTCCGGGGTCCCCGCGCATGGACGGGAATATTCATGTGCTTATGACTTTGATGAGGATACCCCTGGAAGAGAAGTAGGAGTATAGGTAAGTAACTTATCCATCACTACAGACCAGACTATCCAGACAGCTGTGTTTGGTGAACCTGTGCAAAGATGCTAACGTTGCTGCCTGACAGATATCAAAGACAGATACCCTGCAAGCTAACGCAGTGGTTGCAGCCTTCACTTTGGTGTTATGAACATGCAATACCACAGGGCAGTTGTTTTTTGGGCCAGTGTGTAGCAGATCTTTATGCAGAGTATTGTCCATTGCGACATGGTTTGTTTCTGCACAGCCCTACCCTTCTTCGCTATGACATACACAGCAAACAGTTGATCGTCCATCCGGAAGTCTCTAGTGCGATCAAGATAAAATTACAATGTTCTTTCTAGGTCCTTTCAGTGGAGTCTCTCCTCTTCTTTGGAAGGGTGAGGTGGAGCAAAGAAGGGTAGGCATGGTAATGGTTTGGACTACATAAAAAGGTGTCATAAGCATCGGGAGGAAGGAGGCGCATGTACTTAAGACCTGTTTGTTTGGGTAGAATGTTGTGTAGGGAGGGTGCACAAGAGTGCTTGCAGTTTCCTGACCCTCCTGGCCTATGAGATGGCCAAAAGAAAAGCAGTTTTTAAGATGATCAGGTGTACCAGATAGTTGTCCAATGAGAAATGTTAGGACCAGATTAAAGTCCTATTGGGGCATGATTAATGGCATGGGAGTTAATAGGTGTTGAATTTCCTAGAGAAAATGGGTCACAACAAGTGACTTAAACAAAAAAGGTTTGCCCAGCATCCACAGGGAAGCCGAAATGGCTGATAAGTAACCTTTAACAGTGCCCAGAGCAGATCCCTGCTGGGCCAGTGAAAGACCAAACAGTAAAACTTAAGTTAGGGGTGCAAAAAGAGGGTTGATGTTACTGAATGCACACCATGCGACAAACTTATCCTAGCAGCAGGCATATACTGTCTTGGTGGAGGGACACCTGGCTGCCAGAATAACCTTAAAGATTTCGGGAGGAAGGTTGAAAGTTGTCAACTGTGACCACTCAATCTCCACACATGAACGTGTACAGTGCGCAGTTGCTGGTCCAGGTTCAAGTACCCTCTCCTGCTGCTGCGACACAAGATCATCCTGAAGGGGCAGCCGGATCGGAGGTCGGATGCTCATGCTCAAGAGTTTTGGATAACAAACTCGTCATGCCTAATCCATGGACAAAAGAATGACTTGGGCCCAGTCGTTCCTGATCTTGAGAACTCTGGGCAGGAGTGGTATCGTTGTAAAGGCGTACATGAGAAGTAAGCTCCACTCGAG
This sequence comes from Triturus cristatus, assembly GCF_964204655.1. Classification (NCBI taxonomy): domain Eukaryota; kingdom Metazoa; phylum Chordata; class Amphibia; order Caudata; family Salamandridae; genus Triturus; species Triturus cristatus. The sequence continues at coordinate 116,097,347 of NC_140589.1, forward strand.
ACGAAAAGCTTCTCTGAGCGAGAGCCCCCTTGAAATTCCCACTGCGCAGAACTGCTGACGTTGCACGTTCTCAGCAGTGGTGAATAGATTTCACCAAGATTTTCTTGTTAGTCCTGTCAACCTTATGGTGGTCTTTCCTCAAATGTTTTATCTTCACAACCTCCCATTGTTGATGAATTTGTTTATGTTGGCCTTCAGACTGTGCACTTTACCACTGCTAACCAGGGCTCAAGTGCCAGTGCTCACTCCCTAAAACATGGTAAATTTACTTCTAAGTCCCTAGTAAAGGGGTATACCAAATACCCAGGGCACTTATTGTGCCTCATACTTAGGTAGCCCTTTAAAACATGTCTCAGGCCTGCTATTGCACCCTGCTAGCAGTTTTTAACTGCCAATTTGACTTGGGAAGATAAGCCCTTGCCAAGTCTAAAACATCCTTTTTAATACATATATCTGATAGAGACATCTAGCCGCAGATTCCTTATCTTAGAATCCTACCCAGGCGCCAGACTAGATCAGTAAATGCTGACTCAGCTTTACACTGGTTCAGAGGTAGTCATGGTGGTGTAGACTTTAAACTCTGTCATCGTACTAGGTTTGTTGGGACAATTTGTTTATCCAGTATTCGGGTATCTTTCATAGATTCACATGCCTGAATCATTCCCCGTCGTCTGGATGGGAGCCCCATGGTAAAATACAAAAGTAGTGCCATAAGTAAGAAATAGGCTAAAAGAGGCCAAAGGCTATACCTTAGTAGCCTATCTACGTCCTTATAGGAAAAGGACCAAAGGTCAGCTCCAACCAATCAGCTACCAGAACCCTCTAAAACACTCACAGCAGAGGCAGTTCTCCTCAGATTTTCACTGCACCTCGAGTCTCCCTGAGTGCTACTCAGTTTTTTTCTTTTTGTTTTCTCTTCAGCTCTTCAAGCAACTATGTCTGACAAAAAAGGCCTCATCCGCTCCCGCAAGACCTGTGGGAAGAAGAGGGTTCATGTTGATGATCTTCATAAAGATTGTCTTTATTGCCTCTACCCTAAACAGGAGGCTAAAGACTGTAAAATCTGCTGTACCTTTCCCAGCAAAGTCTCTCGGGGATAGAGAGGCAAGATTACTTTTATGGCTCAAGTCTAAAGAACAACCTCCTACTTTGGCTGAGGAAGAAGACCGAGCGTCCACATCTAGTAAGAGGGCTAGATCTTCAGGTAAGGGAAGGAAACATCTTAAAACTTACCAGGATAAACCTGTCCATAAAGAGAGGATTTCTAAACATTCCTCTGAGCCAACGTTGTCTCCTCCATCTACTCCTCTTACAGAGCGTTCAAGATCGTCTTCTACTGACTCTGTAAGTAAAAAATGCTTCAAAAAATCTGTTGGCGACAACTGTTCCTTCATCGTTGACGATATGTGTTACGTCAACGACAGCGTCATCGACGGCAACTGTTACAACGACGGCTATTTCCTCTCCTATCTTGTCCACAAGAATCATCATTACGCGAGGCCGTCGTCGAAGTCCATCGACGACCCATCGTCGACGAAGAATCCATCAGTGAAGCCAACGTCGACGAAGCCACAGTCGATGAAGCCACCGTCGACCAATCCACCGTCACCTAAGCCACCGATGACGACAGCGCAGTCAACGACAAACCCGTTGATGACCCCGCAGACAAAGTCGTCGATGAGTGCGCCTGTTATCTTGTCACCGTCGACGAGGGACCTTCCTGCCATACCTGTTTCTGCACCGTCGACGCCCCCGTCGACAAGAGTTTCCCAGCTCAAAACGTTTCAAAGGCCTTTTCAACAACAGCCTTTTCAGGACTATAGTAAGGTTTCTCCTCTATTGCCCTCACACTTTTAGAGGGTTTCTTGGAGGAGGGGGATTATGATGATGATGATGAGGGTTCTTACGGCGTAGCTCACAGCCCATCTGAGCTCAATGTAAAATGCCAAGACGTTGAGGATGACGATTACCAGGAGGGACATTATTATCATGAACAATTTATGGCTCCACGTCATGCCTATTAGTGCCATCACAGACAGGAACCACGCCATAAAGAGATGGCTCATCTTCCTCCAGAACTTATTCAGGATCTGCAGGCAATGCCGGCGGACTACCGTCAAAGATTTCCTCCTCAGCAAATTCCGACAGAGAACCCTCTTCCTCAAGTAACGGTTCCTGCTCCAGTACCAGAGCCTACTATACCTGGTGCACCAGTTCATGCACTGGGTGAACATGACACTGTACACCAGGGCACTTACTCCTCGGATGAAGAAGTTGAGGAAGGTGAATTGCCTGATCAAGCAAATGTTCCGGATCCCTGGGATGATTATATAACCCCGACACCATCTCTGCCTCCGCACTTACCCTCTGATTCTCCTCCTGAAGAGATCGGAGGATTTCATAACTTGATGCAGAGGGCAGCCACTAGGTTCCAACTACCTATCACTGTCAAGCAAACAGACAGTTTTTTACATGATTTTAAAGAGGACACTTGAAAGGTCATACGCTCTATTCCTATTATCGATTACATCTGGCAGGAGGGCGTAAAAATCATGAAGACGCCAGCATCCATACCGGCGGTGCTTCCTCGTGTGGAGAACAAAATATCGTGCTCCAGAGGACAGTCCATCTTGCCTTGTAAGACAACTGAGACCGGATTCGTCATATCTCAGGCCGCCCAGAGGCATTCCAAGAATTCCGCAACACCTATTACCACTCTTCCGGACAGAGAGGGACGTCGTATTGACATTAGCGGGAAGAAATTCTCTTTAATGGCAGCGGCAACCATTAGAGCTGCTAATGCTTTAGCAATCATTGGCCGCTATGACCGTCAGATGTGGTCCGATTTGGCGGGATTGATACATCTCATCCCAGAGGAACAAAGACAGGAGGCCCGGAAGATCTTATTTGAGGGTGAACGAGCTGCCTCTGAAACAATTGATTGTGCGTTAGACATCGCTAATACGAGCTTTCGACAGCTGGTAGGAGCAGCAGTCCTTCTACGCTAGGGGTGGCTTAAAGCTACTACCTTCAGACCTGAGGTTCAGACTAAAATCATGGACATGGCATACGATGGGGACTCACTGTTCGGAAAACATATCGATGAGGCTCTTTCAGCTATAAAAAAATTACACGGACAATGGAAAGTCTCTGGGCGCTCTGCAATATAGGCGTATACCTTTCAGGGGAGCCCAAGGGCAAGGATTCACAACATATTGAGGCGGTTATCAGTCAAATCAACAGTATCGACAATACCAGCCTCAATATCGCCAGTATTACAACCAATCATCGTACCGTCAGACTTGTTTTTCTCGCCAGGGTGGCCGTAAGTGAACACAGCAACAAGACCGTGACTCAGCCAGAAAGCAATGAGCTTATCGGGGTGCCAGTCAAAATTCCCTCCCTACCCGTGGGCGCGAACATTTCTGCCTATGCACAGCAGTGGCACGAGATTACTTCAGACCGCTGGGTGTTGGACCTAGTCACTAAGGGTCACACACTGGAATTAGGCCATAGAAGAAGTACCATCCACACAGAAAGGAACAGGTTTCTATTCTCGTTTCTTCTTAATCAAAAAGTAGTCAGGAGAAAGACGACCGATTCTGGACCACCGCAAACTCAACAAGTTTCTCAAAAAGCAAACATTTTGGATGGTAATGCTTTCTGATCTTCTGGGATGCTTAAAGGAAGGGGATTTCATGACTTCTCTGGACAGGGAAGACGCGTACTTTCATATCCCTATCCATCTGAAGCACTGCCAATATCTACAGTTCACAGTGGCTGGCACCCACTATCAATTCAAGGTGCTCCTGTTTGGCCTAAAACCAGCACCATGGATTTTCACCAAGTGCTTGGCACCAGTAGCAGCGACCTTGCGATCTCAAGGAATCCAAGTCTTCCCATACCTCGACGATTGTCTGCTCAAAGCTCTGTCGGAGCAGGAAGCCAATCTTGCCACTATAGCTTGTCTCCATTTGTTCACTACGCTGGGATTCACTTTGAACAAGATCAAATCAAACTTGGTTCCAACTCAGGTCATTTTGTTCCTAGGAGCGCCCCTGGACAGCGTCCAGTGCAAAGCATTCTTGTCTCAAGACCGTCAAGTGCGCCTTAAAAAATTATCGACAACCATTTAAAAAAGAAAGTCAGTTTCTGTCCGAATATTCAAATCGCTTCATGGGATGTGCTCTTCGACAATCAACTTGGTTCCTTTGGCACGGCTCAAGATGAGGCCTCTTCAAGAGGAATTACAGAAACAATGGCATCAAGCAGTGGGGTATTTCGAGGATGTTATCCGAATAACTGCACGAATGGTGGACGCACTACATTGGTGGTCCCAAACAGCAAATCTTGCCCAAGGTCTCACCTTTCTGCAAAACATTCCAGACTTCATTTTAACAACAGACGCCTCCATGGAAGGATGGGGGAAGTCATCTGCAGGATTTGCAAATTCAGGGCAAATGGTCTCAGATAGAGAAACAACACCACATCAACAGTTTGGAACTCCGAGCCACATTTTTGTCTCTTCAGGCTTTTCTTCCAAGGATAACCGGTTTCTCAGTCCTGGTCCGTACCGAAAATACGACCAGCATGTACTACATCAACAAACAAGGAGGAACAAGATCTGTGACGCTTTCCCAAGAACCACAGGAATTGTGGGAATGGACAACGTTTCACGGAATATCCTTGAAGGCCGAGCATGTCAAGGGTATGCACAATACACTGGCAGATACACTAAGCAGGTCTCAATCCGGCTGTCACGAGTGGGAGTTACAACAAACTCAGGTGAACAAAATCTTTTTGACATGGGGCAAACCAGCTCTGGATCTGTGTGCATCGCAGGAGAACAAGAAATGCCAATATTATGCTAACAGATTCCCTCAACCGGGGTCAAGAGGGAATGCCCTTTCAATGAGATGGTCCAGGATTGATGCCTATGCTTTTCCCCCAATCCCATTGATCCCCAAGGTGATCAGCAAGATGAAACTGGAGGGCTGTCGCCTAATTCTGATTGCACCCCATTGGCCCAGACAGTATTGGTTCCAGGAGCTTCTTCTATTGTCACAAGACAGACCCATTCACCTTCATCCAACAACAACAATGTTATCATGGAACAAGGGCCAGTTGATCCATCCAGATCCACAGTCCCTGCACTTGCACGCTTGGCTCCCGAATTCCTAGAGTTCAAAGACTTCAAAATCTCACAGGACTGTCGGGACATACTGTCTAAATCCCGTGCTGAAAGCACCGTCAAAACATATTGTCTAAAGTGGAAAAGATTATGTTGTTGGTGTGAAACCAATTACGGTTCATCCAGTTCAAGCCCCTGCTGAACAGATTTTACCTTACTTGCTTTCACTGGCAAGGTCGGGCCTCACTTTTTCATCAGTCAAGGTTCACCTGCCTGCTCTTTCCAGATACAAGAAATCTCCCAAGCTTCCTTCCTTATGTTCATCTTCTCTTATAAAACAATTCAAGAGAGGGCTTTTTTGCGCTTTTCCTCCTGTGCGTGCACCTCCTCCAGAGTGGGAACTCAATGTGGTTTCGATCATTTGAACCGATCCATAAAGCAGAGCTTAAATTCTTCACATGGAAGGTAGCCCTCTTGCTGGCTTTTACTTAAGCAAGAAGAGTCAGTGAGATTCAGGTTTTTACGATCAAAGAACCCTTCTTACACTTTACACAGGATTACGTGATCCTTCGGACAAATCCTAAGTTCATTCCGAAGGTACCGACGCAATTTCACATGAATGAACCAGTAATGCTGCAAACTTTCTTTCCGAATCCATCCAGCCCAGCTGAACAGGCTTTACATTCATTGGATGTAAAAAGGTGTTTGAAATTCTATCTTCAACAGACAAAAGATATCAGAAAGACGGATCAACTGTTAGTGGCCTATGGTCAAGGAAAACATGAAACCGCAGTAACAAAAGCCACAATAGCCAGATGGGTCGCATCAGCCATTCAATTCTGCCACGAAAAAGCCAATAAACATCTCGCAGTGAAGGCTACAGGACACTCCACCAGAACTGTTGCTGCGTCAACAGCTTTGTTTGCTGGAGTTACGCTGGATAAAATATACCGTGCTGTGACATGGAAGAATTTCCACACGTTCACAAGACATTACTGCCTCCAATCTGCTCAAAGGGAGGATGCAGCGGTTGGACAAGCTGTGTTACGCCATCTCTTTCACTGAGGTCAGATTCTTTAGTTTTTCTATACATGTTATACTGGTCACAGTATTTATGCTTCTATGTTTCACAACTTGTAAGTTACTATGCTTTAAGTTTTATATATATATATTCTCATACTTATGTCCGTGTTCTCTTTTAATAGTAGTATTGCATTTAATGCTTTGTCATTGCAATATTTCAACATTATGGATGTCCATTGGTAGTTTACAAATACATGTCTCCCACCATCCGCTAACAACAGTACAATTAGGGCACTGCTTGCTATTCTGATTCAGGCATGTGAATCTATGAAAGATACTCCAATACTTGTTGAGAAAACAAGTTACTTACCTGTAACTACAGTTATCCAGTATTGGTATCTTTCATAGATTCACATGCACCCACCCTCCTCCCCGTGGAGTCAGTTCTGAGTGATTTTGGGGATACTTACTTCCCATTTGTGCTTGGAAAATCTGAGAACTGCCTGTGTTGTGAGTGTTGTATAGGGTGCTGGTAGCTGATTGGTTGGTGCTGACTTTTGGTCCTTTTCCTATAAGGACGTAGATAGGCTACTAAGGTATAGCCTTTGGTCTCTTTTAGCCTATTTATTACTTATGGCACTACTTTTGTATTTTACCGTGGGGCTCCAATCCCAAAGACGGGGAATGATTCAGGCATTTGAATCTATGAAGGATACCAATACTGGATAACTGTAGTTACAGGCAAGTAACTTATTTTCTTCCCCTTGTGTAGGCTCTTATCAGCCTTCATAGTGTGGAGTACTTCTCTCCCTTCTGGGCATATACCCGTTGTGGTGTTCCTGCTTGTTGAAGGTGCTTTCCTTCTTATTTATGCTTTCAGTGACCGGTTTAGTTTCTACCCATCTAGAAAATATAGCCTTGTGGGAGTCTGTTCTTAAAGCTTCCTATTGCCGCTTTATTTTTTTCTGCTGCACACTTACTCTATGTTGGGTATTCTGTTATGTTGTGTTGTGTTGATGCACTGTAGCCTTGTTCCCTGTTTTACAGGGACCTTATTTTGTATGCCTTAGGTGCATTTTGTGAGCTAGTTGTACACTTAGTATCGCTTATAGGGACTTCAACTTCATCTTTTCTCTTCTCCCTTTGTCCATAAGGGTGATAATGGTACCATAGGCAGGCAGACTCTTTGGCCTGGGTACTTCTTTCTTGTGTAAGCCATTTTTCTATTTATCGTCCTCCTGATGCTGTTAATCTTCAGCAGTTAGGTGTTCTTTGTGTCTGTTTTTACCCTGTAGGTGTTATAACCTACCCAATTGGGTTATAGCCACTGCTGTTGCTTCTTGCGGGGGGTTTATACATATCTGCCATCGCACCCATGGGGTAGCTGTTGTGTCTGGTGTTCTTTCCAGATTTGCTCCCCTTGAACACCAGTCTCTTTGATTGTTTGAATCCATGTCTTGATATCCTTATTTCACAGGAGGTTAGGTTTCCATTTCTTTCCTGTAACTTCCTTCCTCCTCCACAGGTGGAGATAGTGTTATCTCCCTCACAACTCTGTATGCCACTCCGGCCTTTCATGGCATTATTTTTCAATGTTGCAGACTACTTTATCTTTTTCCCTCCTTCCTGTGGGAGAGGTCCCGTTTACCCCCTTTTTTTGGTGTGGGTATGTCAATACTTTTTCTTTGGGCATATCGTATCTTCTGTCCAACTACGTATTTCTGCTGCTTTTCCACTGTCTTCCAGTGCTAGGGGCTTTTTCCCTGTCATGGAGCATTGGCCAGGTTTCTTACCTGTTTCTCAAGCTTCCATGGGTTGAACAATGTTTGATTGTGAAAATCGACTATGTGTTGGCCTTTGTTTCTGTCGGTCCTTTGTTTCATCCTGGTGGTCGTCTTCTTAATGGTGGTTTTTCCACATGCTGTTTATTCTTCCTTTCACCAGTTACCGTGTGCTGGTACCCTTCCTCAGTCAGTGGTGTTGGTTCTTGCCATTGTGTTCCTGTAGTGGGTAATGCTTTCCACTTCCTACTCTTATGTGGCATTGTGTTGCTGTTTTCCAGCCTTGTATTTCTGTCCCCACCTCAGTTACTGTCATAACTTCTTCTTTACATTAGTAGGATGTATAATCTTTGTCCTACCTTGGTTACCTCGGTTCTTGGAGTGTCCTTCGTTCTTCCACTTCTCATCCTCCCGCTCACTGCCAGAGCACGTGGGTTGATCTTGGAGGTGTAGATATACTTTTGCTGTACCCTGTATGACTTGTGTGTCTAAGGGAATTTTTTATATGCATATTTATCCTTCTATACATTTATCTTTAGATGTATATGTTTGTGCCTGTATATACCCATCTCTTGAATGGATCTCTTGTAGATGCCTTTTACTTCAGATATATATACTGAAGAGTAAGAATTGTTTTAAAAAGACATTACATATTCCAACATGCCTTGCAAAACGAACTCCCCTGGGTAACCCACTGAAGGGTAATTGAACTGAACAGCATGGAAATAATGATGGCAATGTAGTGCATCTGCGCAGTTGCAGTCAGCCTATGATTAACAAGCTGGAGGCTCCGAAACGAGTCAGGCAGATTAAAAACTGATCGGAATGCAACATACTGATTTCCCCTGAAATACAATTCTGATGAATTGAACTTCAGTAAGCGCATCTTCATTTGTGGACAACTTGGAGATAATAAATCACGGCAGTCCAGCCGTGGAGGGCTGCACCACCATTGGAATGTAATCTGGGGCCGCAAGAGTGGAAATGTGCCAAGCCTGAAAGCGGTACAGCCGTTCTGAAAAAGCAAACCGGGTAAGTTGTTTTCTGAGGCCCACTGAAGGGCTGAATTATGAATATTATAAGATTACAGCCACGTGGAACCCACTGAAGGGTAAGAATGGTTTTAAAAAGACACTACATATTCCAACATGCCATGCAAAAGGAACTCACCTGTGTAACCCACAGAAGTGTAATTGAATTGAACAGCATGGAAATAAAGATGATAATGTAGTGCATCTGCGCAGTTGCAGTCAGCCTATGATTAAGGAGCTGTGGGCTCCGAAATGCGGCAGGCAGATTAAAAACTGATCAGAATGCAACATACCGGTTTACCCTGAAATAAACCTTTGATGAATTGAACTGCAATGTGTGTGTCCTCATTTGTGGACAACTTGGAGATTATATATATATATGTTCGAGGCATATAAGCTGCAGATTACACACTTGTGCATAGATCACCATCTGGTGTTGGGCCCGGATGTTTGCAGTTTGTTTTTCCTCTTGGAAAGTCTTTGGAAGTCACAAGGTCGGTGACTCCTCCTTTGTATCGTATTGCGCATGGGCTTCGGCTCCATCCTCAGATTGTTTTTTTTTCCGCCATCGGGCTCGGATGTGATCTTCACGCTCCGGTTCCGAACAGCTTCCAGTTCGACGGTCGACGCGCAATCCTCACCTCAAACCGCGGTATTGTTTCGATCGCGATCTCCCCCACTCAACGCGCCTTCTCATCGGCACGGACCTTCAGTTCCAGTCGTCGACGGCGGCCTTCGGGCCTCTCCAAGCTTCGGTCCTGGCTAATGGAAAGGACTCCATTTAAAAAGTGCCCTCGATGTGGTTCCAAATTCCCCCACACTGATCTCCACGAGGTATGCAATCTCTGCCTCTCCCCTGAACCCGAGGCTCGAGACTGCCCGGCGTGTAAGTCCTTCCGGTCCAAAAAGACTATTCGGGACCAAAGAGCCAGAAGAACTATGGCGCACTCCTCGACGACGATTCCGGACGACATCTTCGGAGAAGGCATCGACGCTCCAGAGCAGTACACCAAAGAGGTCCTCGTCAGCGCTTCCGAGGCCGACGACTCAGATGTGGAGGACATCCCCCCGGTGCAGAGTGTCGTGAGTACTGATCCCCCCCACACCCCTCTGCCCGCACCGATAAAGGCTACGGTCACACCTTCGCCTCCGGGCCTAGGCAAGACCAAGGACACTGCTTCCAACACCCCGCATTCGGGCCCGGTGAAGAAGCCAAGCAAGCCTTCCGGCGGCTCCGGCGCGAGCCAGCCTACCCCCGGTGCCGATAAACACGCTTCGGCACCGAAAAAGAAGCCGACCCCCATATCGACACCGAGCTCCGCACCGAAGCACTCGGGGTCGAAACCCAGCTCTTCGGCACCGACACCACCTTCGGTGCCGACCACAGCACACAAGGCCATCGGCACCGACACTTCGAGGCCGAAACCCATCTCGGCGCCGACCAAGCGTCCGGAGGTTCCCAAACCAGGTTCCAAACAACGAACCGGCACAGAAAAGCCTAAAAAGTCAACGGCCCCGACGCCTTCGGCGCCGACGGACAGACCAGCCTCACCGGACTTATTTACACCGGATCCCTTGCAGAAAACACTCACCAAGGATCCAAAAACTGGACATTTGACTCTTTCTTCCAAAAAGAGACATTTGGAGAAGCCTGCTCCACCTCCGCCTCCAAAGAGGAAGGACTCTGCTACCTCTCCGTTCAGAATACCTTCCCCACCTCCTCCACCTTCTCCACCTCCACCCCCTCCGCCTTCTCCACCCCAACCTCATCGTTCTCCCACCCCTTCTCCACACGATGATGATTACAGGGACCCATATGATGACATAGGGGATGTCCCCCAGGACCTACCCACAGGGGACCCCACTCCTACAGGATCCCGAGACCCATGGGACGACTACAATAACCCAGATATCCCCAACGTCCCACAAGATGACCTTTACCCCTCCAGGCCTTCTCCACCAGAAGACTCATTGGGGTTCCACCATCTACTTCAAAGGGCGGCACACTATCACGGGGTAGACTTGCATACCGACCCCGTGGAGGAAGATTTCCTCCTCTACTCATTCGACACCACACATAGGTCTACCTCCATATTACCTATGCTTAAAGGAGTGGTAAAGCATGCGCCAGAAGTTTTTAAGGACCCAGTTAGGGCCAGGGTCATTAACCAGCCCATAGAAAAGAAATACAAAGCTGCCCCCACAGAGCCCTCCTACATCAGAGGGCCAGCGCCACTAGATTCCCTAGTGGTGTCCACTGCACGCAAAAGGGCAAATTCCCAGGCGTCAGGCGTCAGGCGAAGCACCACCACCTGACAAAGAGTCAAAGCTACTGGACGCATCAGGAAAGCGCACTGCGTCACAAGCAGCCAATATATGTTGTATCGTCAATACTCAAGCGCTATTGGCCAGATATGACAGGGCACATTATGACGAGTTAGAAAGCATAATGCACCACCTCCCTGAAAAATATAAAGTTAGGGCCAACAAACTAATTCAAGAAGGTAAGACTATCACTAACACCTCTATACGCTGTGCCTTAGATGCAGCAGACACAGCTTCCAGGGCCATCAATACCAGCGTCCTCCTCCGTCGCCATGCTTGGCTAAGAATATCAGGGTTTAAACCGGAGGTACAAGCCTCCATCCTTAACCATTCCTTTGACCAGGAACATCTATTTGGTCCAAAGGTGGATGAGGCCCTAGAAAAAATGAAGAAGGATACGGATACGGCGAAGTCCATGGGAGCCTTACAGTCGCACCCTCCTAGACGCTCCTTTCGCCGCTCTTCCTTTCCAAGTACATCTAGAGGCTACTCCTCCGACACCTAGTCCACTTCGTACAAATCCCCCACTCAGTCCACCTTCACGAGGGGTTATCAGAGAGGCGGCTATAGGGGTAACAATAATAAAGGCAGAGGCAAAACAAACAACACCCGCTCTGCCACAACGCCTACCCAATGACTTCCCCCCACTTCCCCCAGACCATTCCACTCCGGTCTGGGGCAGACTCCAACATTTCCTTCCCGTCTGGGCTACCAAGAACATTTAATACTCCTAAAGCAGGAGGTAATCTCCCTCCTACAAAAACAGGCAATAGAACCCGTTCCTACCAACCAACAAAACATGGGAGTCTACTCCCTATATTTTCTCATACCAAAAAGGGACGAGACTCTGCGGCCCATCCTAGATCTCCAGCCCCTAAACACCTACATACACTCCGACCATTTTCATATGGTAACGCTTCAGCAGGTACTTCCGCTCCTCTCCCAAAACGACTTTTTGACCACCTTAGATCTAAAAGACGCGTATTTTCACATTTCGGTGCACAAAGCTCACCGCAAGTACCTCAGATTTGTAGTGGACGGACAACACTTCCAATTCAAGGTGCTCCCGTTCGGAGTCACAACAGCGCCAAGGGTATTCACCAAATGCCTAGCAGTGGTAGCAGCACATTTGCGAAGACAACACATCCACGTCTTCCCATACTTAGACGACTGGCAGATAAAGCCGGGTCATACAATCAGCGTGTTCAACACACATCTACCACCATTCAATTACTCCACCAGCTGGGCTTCACAGTAAACCACCAGAAGTCCCATCTCCAGCCATCCCACATAAAACAATACATCGGTGCCACCATAGACACCTCAAGAGCACTAGCCTACCCCAATCCTGCCAGGATTGCAAGCATTCAAGCTCTACGCGCAAAATTCGCACTACAACACTCCCTTCCAGCTCGAGTGTTTATGCAGCTAATAGGGATGATGGCCTCTTGCATTTTCATAGTGCCTCACACAAGACTCCAGATGCGGGGGGTGGAGCCAGGCCGGCGGCCAAGATGGCCGCCCGGGCTCCCGGCTCCGTCGACTCTCTCCCCTTGCTACTGGATCTAGCTGTCGGGGCAGCTCTGCTGACACTTTCCTGGATGTCGGAGAAGGACCTGTCCCACCGAGAGTTACTCCGGAGGCTCTCCGAGCTTCAGGGACGGAGATATGCTTCCCGGTCGGTGTGGCCTGCGCGGGTCCCGGAGCCGGTACCTCACGTGATACTGTAGCCGGCCGTGAGTGGAACAACAACGGCCCGGAAAAAACGGTCACCCGCGGGGGCGCTCGAACCCACCCTGAACAACAACTTAGCGTCCGTTGCTGAGTGCCGTCCCCTCATGCCGGACGGGCCCCCCCCCCCACCCACCCGAATGCTGCCTTGCTAAATGTGGACGTGTGACGCAGCTCTTTGTCTCTCTGCTGGAGATTGGTACGACCCGCTTGCTGCTGTCTGTATCCCGCGATTCGGCTGATCGGGGCCGATTGCTGCATGGCGATTTGGAGTCGTTCGGACGCACGGGGTGGCGCAGATGAGACCTTCCGGGGGGCAGTTTGAGATGGCTATCACAACGTGTGCAATCGGGGAGACGTCTGGATGGCACAAATGATGGCGGCTCTGGTGTGACCTCCGGTGGCATTTATGCTGTGCGCCCCATTTGGTAGTGATACCCTCACGGAACCCTGCCCACCCGAGGCGATGGCGATGCGCATTTCAAAAGGAGTGCGGAGTTCGGAAGCCCCCTCCCGTGTTTTGGCAGCACAGCGTGTGGGTTTGGTTCGCGTGGCGATTAGACCCCGGCATAAGTGGAAGTATGAGAGAGCCTGATGCGATATTTTCACCGTGTGCCTTTGTCCAGTGACTCCCTCTACAATCTGTGGTATGGCCCGGATGGGTGTCTTTACGGGACCCTACATGTTGCTGCTGAGTGGACGTTGGTGCGTGGGGTCTCCTCGATCGTTGCAAAGGGCATCGTCGGAATGGAACTTGGTCCATGGACACATGGAGTGTTCGGGGATTCCATCGGATGTGAGGCTTGTGGGGACTCCTTTATTGCCCTCTCCCTTGTGGCTGACATCGTCGCGCAACCTAGATAAATTGAACTGCTCACTCTTCCTGAACCAGACTATGTCTTGCTGCGTGGGAGGCGGTCGTGGACTGTGAACGGCTGTGAAATGTGTTGTGTCCTGGTGTATTGCAAGAACTCCTACTCTTCTTTGGATATCCTTGTCTATTGTACTCTTGGTGTTTTGTTGGCTACGCTTTGTGCGGACTGGGACACGTTTCTGATAAAGGCCGGGTGGGGCTGGGTTACAAAATGGTGATTGTTTTCCTCAGATGCTGAAAGGGGGGTGACTGGGTGGGCTGGCGGGGCGACTACTGTTCTGATTCGATGGGTTCCTCGGATATTTTGCAACAGCGCTGATATACTTGTAAGCTACGGGGGGGCCGGGAGCCTGTACTGGGTGACCCCCCAATATGTCTTTTTCTTTTATATTTCCTTCTTTTATATTTCCCCTTTCTTCTATATTTCGGGTTCCGTACACCGGGCGACAGGCACGCTGTTAAGGGGGAGGCCGTAGCCATTGGCAGAGGTGCAGGGTGGGGGGTTAGGGGAGGGGTACTATTGTTCTTTCCTTTTATGTTCCTAGGGCCTCTTTCTTATTCTTTGTGTCTCTTGGCCTTTTTTTTTTTTTTTTTTCATTTCTCCTCCTTTTTACTTCTTTTGGGAATTGTTTAATAGGTTCCTCTCTATACGTCCTGGTGGTACAGATTACAGGGGTGGATGTTTCTATAACGTTTTTATGTTGCAGCGGGCATAAATCTGTATTGGGGGCGAATTGTATTGCTCATTGTTTACCCTCCTTAAGGTGCGTCAACGCCAACGTCCCGCCTGCAGTAGTCCTGCCTGTGAATATCCTGAGCTATGGTAACCCCTTGCTTTTGTATTATTGGATTGTATGGCATCAGATCCTGTTCCTTCCTAAAATTCTAAAAGAAACCTCTTTCATCCTGGTGCCGATATGGTACCGATAATATCCTGAGTTACGACGGGGCATTTGGGAGGCGGGTTGTTGCGCTCTTATGGCTTGATTGATTTGCTTTGACCGACTCTGTACTACTGGCCGGCTGTGATGGTTTCAGGCCCGGGTTTGTAACTGCTTTATGTACCAATAAAGGTTTACAAAAAAAAAAAAAAAAAGTCTGGTTAGGATAGTACACTATACTACCACTGTCCTTGCAGACGGGGGCAATAAAGGTAAACTTTTTCTTAAAAAAAAAAAAAAAAGACTCCAGATGCGTCCTCTCCAAGAGTGCTTAGCGCGCCAATGGAACCAGGCCCAGGGTCAATTAACAGATCTGGTGTTGGTAGACGGTCGCACCCATCGCTCTCTGCAGTGGTGGAACACCACAAACCTTTCCAAAGGTCGACCGTTCCTGGACCCGGTTCCTCAAATAGTACTGACAACGGACGCATCGCTCTCCGGCTGGGGAGCTCATCTACTACATCTCACCACACAGGGCAAGTGGACACCTCAACAAAAGTTACTCCATATCAACCATCTGGAGTTACTAGCAATCTTCTTAGCCCTAAAATCCTTTTAAACTCAAATTTCAGGCAAGGCAGTCCTGATCCGAACAGACAACATGACAGCCATGTATTATATTCAAAAACAAGGCGGCACACACTCTCCACAGCTCTCTCACCTAGCACAGAGCATATGGAGATGGGCAATACCCCAGAAAATCTTTCTCCTAGCCCAGCATGTCCCAGGAGTCCAAAACACAGTGGCAGATCTCCTCAGCAGGCAGACACAACAGATCCACGAGTGGGAGCTTCACCCGCAAGTTCTTCACCCTTACTTTCAAATGTGGGTGGATCCACATATAGACCTCTTCGCCACCCACGAAAACACCAAATGCCCAAGCTTCGCCGCCAGATACCCACACCCATTGTCCAAAGGAAATGCGATATGGATGAACTGGTCAGGCAGATTTGCGTACGCTTTTCCGCCTCTCCCACTCATTCCACTAGTGGTGCGCAAACTACAACAACACTCCCTCACACTAATCCTAGTAGCTCCAACATGGGCCAGACAACCGTGGTATACCACACTGCTGGAACTATCTGTAGTGCCGCACCAAAAACTACACCTCTCTCCACACCTCTTAACCAAGAACCATGGAGAGATCCAACACCCGGACCCAGCGCAGCTCAACCTTGCGATCTAGCTCCTGAAATCCTAGAATTCGGGTACCTAAATCTTCCCCCTGACTGTATGAACGTCATCAAAGAAGCTAGAAGACCTACCACTAGAGCGTGCTACGCCGCCAAGTGGAAACGTTTTGTTGTTTATTACCATAACAACACCATCAATCCACTGGACGTGTCCATTCAACACATAATAGGCTACTTACTCCACTTACAAAGGTGCAATCTAGCCTATACGTCCATTCGACTACACCTCGCAGCTATTGCAGCTTACCTACAAAACAGGCAACATCTCTCACTCTTTAGAGTACCTGCCATTAAAGCCTTCATGGAAGCGCTTAAAAGAATAATTCCCCCCAGAGTGCCACCCTCACCTGTGTGGAACTTAAATATTGTTCTCACAAGGCTAATGGGGCCTCCCTTCGAACCTCTGCATAAATGCGAACTACAATTCTTAACATGGAAAACCGCTTTTCTTGTAGCCATCACTTCCCTTAGAAGGGTCAGTGAGATACAAGCAATTACCATTCAAGAACCCTTTCTCCAAATGCACCATAATAAGGTTGTTCTCCGTACCAACCCAAAATTCCTCCCTAAAGTCATTTCTCCCTTTCACCTAAACCAAACAGTAGAACTACCAGTATTTTTCTCGCAACCACAGACCGTTGCAGAAAGGGCTCTTCACACACTAGATGTCAAACGAGCCTTACTCTACTACATTCAGACAACACAACCTTTCCGTAAGACCAAACAACTGTTTGTTTCTTTCTCTCCACCACACAAAGGTAACCCCATCTCAAAATCGGGGATAGCTAGGTGGATTGTAAAATGCATTCAAATCTGCTACCATAAAGAAAAGCGAACGCTATCCATTCCCCCGAAAGCCCATTCTACACGAAAGATAGGGGCTTCCATGGCATTCTTAGGGAACATCCCATTAGATGATATCTGCAAAGCAGCTACATGGTCAACACCGCACACTTTCACCAAACACTATTGTGTAGATGTGCAAACTAAGCAACAAGCTAGTGTGGGCCAGGCTGTACTCAAAACATTGTTTCAAACCACTGCCACAGATACGGGTGGTCGCCGCTAAGGGTGGGTACTGCTATATAATCTATGCACAAGTGTGTAATCTGCAGCTCATATGCCTCAAACGGAATATGCTACTTACCAGTATGCATCTGTTCTTGGCATGTAGAGCTGCAGATCTACACACGGCCACCCGCCTCCCCGGCAACCTTTATCTGTTCCAGTTTATCTTATTTAGATAGCACACACATGGGCATCTTCACTGTTACTACTACGCTCCATCTTTCCCTGCTGGCGAAAAACAATCTGAGGATGGAGCCGAAGCCCATGCGCAATACGATCCAAAGGAGGAGTCACCGACCTCGTGACTTCCAAAGACTTTCCAAGAGGAAAAACAAACTGCAAGCATCTGGGCCCAACACCAGGTGGCGATCTATGCACAAGTGTGTAGATCTGCAGCTCTACATGCCAAGAACAGATGCATACTGGTAAGTAGCATATTCCTTCTGTAACTTTTTTGTGGGTACCAGTATCTGGTTCCCTTTTATAGGGATGCCCTGTATCATTTTCCACTCGGCATGGCTTTTAAGCCATGTTCTCCACTGAAAGGTTTGGACTCCACGTGCCATATCGCGTAAGAAATTGTTAGTTTGCACAGATCACTTTCATCAGGTGTATGTTAACATCGGCCTTTTCGTTTTCCTTTCCAGGTCTGAAAGTGGCGATGAAGTTATATTCCTCAAAGAATAACATCCAGCGTAATTGTCTCGGTGTGAGATGTCTAGCGTAACGCATAATCTGGAGGTTTCTGTGGTCAGTGTAAACTGTCATCGGTTCTTTGCCTCCCAATAAGAAATGATGCCACTCTGAAACTGCTGTTTTCATCACCAAAAGCTCTATTTCCACAATTGTGTAGTTATTCTCTGCTTCGTTAATCTTTCGGAACATGAACGCTATGGGATGCATCTGCCCCGTGGAGTCATTACGTTGAGACAATACTGCTCCAATGGCCACTTCAGAAGCATCCGCTTCTACGATATTGGGTTTATCTGGATTGGGATGCGCGAGAACTGGTGCAGACACAAAAGCGTGTTTTAATTAATCCAAAGCGGCTTGGGCTTCTTCTGACCACAAAAACTTGGTTTTCTTGCATAGCAACTTGGAGATGGGTGTCATCATCTTAGAGAATTGGTTGAAAAACCTTCTGTAGAAGTTTGGGAACCCCAGGAAGCATTGTATATCTCTGATGTTCTGGGGTTCTGGCTATTCCTTGACTACTAGCACCTTTCTCTCAGCCATCTCTTGGCCTTTGGGCGTGAGCATCACTCCCTGAAATTGGACAGTGTCGACGTGAAACTCGCACTTGCTCAATTTGCAATACATTGTATTCTCTCTCAATGCCTGTAACACGGTACAAACGTGTTGTATGTGTTGTTCTTCATTTAATGAATAAATCAGAATTTCGTCAATGTATACAACGACATACCTGTCCAGGAAATCTCTTAACACTTCATTGAGGAAGTACTGAAATGCCGCCAGGGCGTTGCATAACCCAAAGGGCGTCACCAAATATTCGTACAAATCATCACATGTTTTAAAGGCAGTCTTCCACTTGTCTCTGGTTCTCATCTGCACTAAATGATAGGCCCTGTTAAGGTCTAGATTGCTAAAGATCACTGCCTTTTTCACTTGTTCCAGTAACACCGGAATTAAGGGCAGAGGGTAGCGATTTCATTCAATGCCCTAAAGTCTATGCACGTACTCAGCTCCCCATTAGCCTTCGGACTAAAAAACAAAGGCGAAGCCGCAGGTGATTTGGAGGGACGTATGAATCCTAAATCCAAATATTTCTCCAGATACTGTCGGAGATGTTCATTCTCTTTTTCAGTCAATGCGTATATTCGCCCGCAAGGCACCACAGCCCCCTGGAGGAGATCGATTTGACAATCGTATTGTCTATGGGGAGGTAAGGTTTCGACTTGTATTTCATTAAATACGTCCTCAACCATGGTATTGGTCTGGCAGTGTAGTGTCTTTTTCTGCTACAATGGCGATCTAATGACGTGAGGATAATGCTTGGGAAGGAGCAATTGATAGACCTACACAGTTCTTTAGACTAAAGCTAGGATCCAAAAATAACGGTCTGTTAGTCCAGTCTATGGTAAGATTGTGTTTCTGTAGCCTGGGAAGACCTAGAATATTTCCATATTGGGGGGCTTTAATAATGTGAAACACCATAGATTCTAAGTGATCCTGTTCACATAGGACTTCCAATTGGTCCGATACGAAACCCACGGGTCCAGAATCCAACACTCTACAGTCAATAGCCATTATGACTTCAGGGTGTGGTTTCTTCGCCAGCTTTATTCCCAACTTCTTGGCTATGTCTTCATCCATGAAAGTATCTGTGGCTCCTGAATCTAACAAGGCCCGGGTTTCTTCCCATTTATCCATTACTTTTATCTTGATGTAGATAAAAAAGAACTGTTTCATAGTTGTTTTATTCATAGTGTCCAGTGAGGGGATAAAACTATTGCTCGAGCCTTCTAGTTTTCCGACACCTTATTATTGGAAGCTGTTTCACTTCTGAATAATCCTCGATTGACTTGGGGTTTTAGTAGACAATCCCGAACAAAATGTCCCTTTTTCCACAGTATGAGCAAAGTCCGTTCTTCCTGCGCAAGTCTCTTTCATCTGAAGTCAAAGAAGCCTTTACAGTTCCGATCTCCATAGCTTCTTGATTTGTTCGTGGGACTGACTCCACTATTCAAGGATGATCGTATTTAAGAATCGGACGTTCTTTCCGTTTATTGTCCCCTTTTCTATCACTCATCCGATTTTCTAGTCTCATTAAGTTAATCAAGTCGGTACATGGGATAGGTTGTGGATCTATCTGCTCAATGATGTCTTTCAGCTCATCTTGTAAGCCTTAATAGTATATGGCAAACTGTTTTTCTTTGGACCAGTTTGTTTCTGCCACTAACCTCTGAAAAGAGGTTAAATAAACCAGCAATTCCTTGTTCCCTTGCCTGAGCTCTAGTAATTCTCTATCTGACGAGAGTGTGTGTATTCCCTTATCGAATATGTTTTCAAATTCTGCTCTAAAGGCATCCCAGTCATAAAGCAATGGATCATCTCTCTGCACTAATGGAACCGCCCATGAAGCTGCATCCCCCGCTAGTTACGATATAAGGAAGGCCACCCGTGCTTGGTTGGTGGTGAACACTTTGGCCTTACTATTAAAGTGTAATAAAATTTGTGTAAGAAAAATTTATATATTGTTGGCTCTAGTAATTCTCTATCTACCGAGAGTGTGTGTATTCCCTTATCGAATATGTTTTCAAATTCTGCTCTAAAGGCATCCCAGTCATAAAGCAATGGGTCATCTCTCTGCACTAATGGAACCGCCCATGAAGCTGCATCCCCCGCTAGTTACGATATAAGGAAGGCCACCCGTGCTTGGTTGGTGGTGAACACTTTGGCCTTACTATTAAAGTGTAATAAAATTTGTGTAAGAAAGATTTATATTTTGTTGGCCTCTCCATAATATCTATCCGGAGGTGCTAACGGTACGCGGGTTGACATTTCCACCGTGATGGGAGGTTGGTATAAAGTTGAAATCCTCCTTACATCAGAAGGGTTTCGCTGCATGTGATCCACTTTGGCCTGTAAGGCATCGGTTTCTACTCTAGAAGCAGCAAGGTCTTGTTGTACCTCCTGTAACGTGGCCAACACATCTTCTAAGGTAGCCGTATCGGAGCAGGGTATCCGATCAAGAGGAGTTAAATCCGTCAGCCGATTATTCTGTCGTATCACCAACTCCTTGGGATCAGAATAGTTCTCAAAAATGGTCCACCTCTCAATTGCTCCAAGTCTGCTTGTTATTATAGCACAGAACAGTGAAGCGATCAAACGAGGGAAGGAGATGGTGGGGACAGCGGGGAAGGAGACCTAAAACGACAAGAAGAAAAATCAGAGAGACTATGAGCACCTTACGTATAACCTCTCTAAACTGTATTCACAATTGTTATACCTAGGATAACTACTGTAAAGAAAAATAAGAACTGTTCAGTTGAGCCCACAAGGAGTGTATTGGCACTTGTAGTTCAAGCTAGTATGGAATCCTTGTGCACTCTTGATAGAGCATAAATATAATGCTATAGGAAACAAGAAAACAAACTTAAACAAGAGACTTTAAACGTATATGGATCGTTTGGCAAGGTAAGAATCACTCCTGTTAGATATATGTCTATGGTTTCATAACCTACCCAGATGTGATTGCACCACGCTTCACAGAGGGTGCAAGAAGCTGAGGAGAATCACTGTACCACAATCCCCTGTTAGTTTAGGGCAAAAGAATAAAATAGTTTCATTAAATAAATGCGTATGGTTCCAAATGATAACATATATGAGCATATGTAACAGAGATTTTCAGTTAATCCAACAGAATTATCTTCACCATGCTTTCAGAATGTTTCGTCCTCCACAGAAACATAAATGTCTTCGGTCAGTTCATCCAGAGGACAAACAAAAAGGACATACACACAGTTGGTATGTTAATGTTAAGCGCACGTAGCGTGAGTATCTTAGCCTTGTATCAACAAATGACAATGATCACTCTAGGTTGATTCTCCTTAAGTGATTATGCAGCCTTTCACTCCCCTTTGCATGAATTTGCGGAAGGCAGATTAGTTAACGGAGGGAGAAAGAGTACAAGCAATTTAGGTGCTTGCCGTACATGAGCCCCCACTGCCAGGGAAACTCGCCAATGGGACAATTGTTTGGTTATATAGCCAATATTCTGTAAGCGGTCGCCGGTATTCCTACCATCCGCACGAGACCATACACGTGTGTTTCACCAACGGGGAGGGACACCACACGCTAGGATGTATCTAAGAACGAGATGGCCTCAAACAAGAGCGTTCACTTCCCCCGAAGGAGTCGTCTTGACGCTCCGGGTGCATCAACAATAGTAACTGTTCCGTCTATGAATTAGTGGTGCAACCGCTCCCTTACCAGACCCCAAGACTTTGCAGAACAATTGATTCCAAAGGTTCAGTACTGCAACGCAGAATAATCAGCAGCGCCGCGGGGAAGCGGATTAGCTTTTGTTTGTTTCTGCACTCCCATTGACTGCAACGTGCCACCACCAAGGCTCATGGAAATAGTAGTTTTCCGAGTCTCGGCGGATTGTCACCGCGTAAGAGCTATCGAAGCAGGGGAGAGGAGAGGCATGACAGGGTTCAGGTTAGGGAACATGACAACGTCACTGCATTTTACCTACACCCTTCTTGTTGACCTGGTTTAACTTTCTTGGTTGTACTTGTCCGTTTCCTTCCTTCTCTTCAGTGAACATCTGCATTACATTATTCCAGAGGATACCTTATATATCTATCAAGCTTCTCAGTATAAGAGTGGTTTCGTTTTACTGTTCTTGTTGTTTTCCTAGCATGCTATTCAGCTTTCATTGTTCTCGCTTTCTCTTTTCTCCATCATTCTATCATTGGAGGTCCATTTGTTCGAAATCTGTTTCTCAGGATAGTTTCCTCGACGATCGGTGGGTGCTCTTTATTCTTTGTATGCGTTTGCTGTGGCTGAGCATGCTGTGTATGCTCCTTCCATTTGAGCTTGAGCCTGGAGTCTATGGACTATTTTCCGTGGTCCCTTTGCATTCCCTGATCTTAGGTTGCATCCCTTTTTGGGGCTGCCTCTTTTACTGGTTCTATATCGTGTTTCTCATGGTCTTATTGCTTCCTACTCCCTATGGGCTTCCCATAGTTTCGTGGAGATCAGTCCTTTTGGTGAGCATTTTTGTTTCACCGGTCATCTTTTAGATAGTCTGGTCCCTTTCCATCGTTTGGACCTGCTTCTCCTATTTGGGGATCTTTATGAGGTCAGTTTACAGCCCCTCCTCCAAGGATGGTATTGCTTGGGTTTTTGATTCTAAGATAAGGATGTCGCTATCTGATGGAAAAGTTACTTACTTTTGGTAACGCCTTATCTGGTAGAGACAGGATCTAGCCTCAAATTCCTTATCGACCCTCCCATCCCCCCTGCTCTGCGAACTGAGGTCCCTGTTGTCTCCAAGATCCCCTCTTTGTATACTACTACAGTTCTTACAATCTGTACTTGTTGATATAAGATTTTTCCCTATTTGACACACTGTTTCCAGAGACTGTTTCTCTAAGTGGCTCAGCGTTGTCGGTTCGAAAATAGTCACAAAATAAACTGACGTCGGCGCACCCACGGATGGCCTAAACAACTCTGTGGACGTCCTATTTAGAAGACGAGGCAACAGTGTCACTAGACGCCCTCTACCGACGCGCAAAAAATGTTACAGATCCGGTCTGGCACCTGGGGGGGATTCCAAGGTAAAGAATCTGCATCTAGATCCTGTCTCTACCAGATCAGGCGTTACCGAAGATAAGTAACTTGTCTGTCACCCCTAAGCAGCCCCTAGGGCAGGGTGCATTGTAATTAATAAGTTGGACATGTACGTTTAAGTTTTACATGTCCTGATAGTGAAAAACTTCTAAATTTGTTTTTCTCGACTGAGGTTTACCTTTCCCATAGGAGAACATTAGGTAGCCTTATTACATTTAACAAGTGCTAACTTTTGATTGGGAGCAGCTAGGAAAGTCGAGTTTGTTCTCTAAAGAATTGTTATTTAAAACCCCCTTAAATGGTTAAATTGGATTTTAAGTCACAATTCTGAAAATGTCAGTTTTAGAAAGTGGCATTTTTTTGTCCTAATCATTTAGTGCCTGTCACATGACTAGGTGTAGCTAGCAGTTGGTCTTTATCTATTACTCTCAGACAGTGAGACAAAGGGAGAATAGGTGTTGGCAGGATGGGCCATCTCTGAGGATGAGGAGGAGAATCTGTCCTCTACCACACTTAAACATCACAAAGGCTGTGCCTCAGCACACCCACAAAGGGTTTCACACTGTTCTTTTGTGCCCTCAGATAAGCTGCAGTCAGGTCAGGGAGGCAGCAATTTCAAGACACCTCTGTATGGAGGAGGACTCAAGAAACTTTTCCTACTTCAAAGAAGGCACCAGGTATAAAACAAGCATTGACTTAGCCAATTGGCCTCTGCAATCAGAGACCTATTGGTGTTGTCAATGATAATGTCTTTTAGCCATGTGTTATGGAGTGGAGTGAATGTATGTGGTGTGGATTGGAATTATGTATGTTGGATTGGAATTGTTTGTTGTGGAATTGTGTCGCGTGGAGTTGTGTTGAGTGGAGTAATGTGTAGCGGACGTATGTGGCATGGTGTGCAGTGGAAATATGCGGATAGTAATTATGTGGTATTGAGTGTACTGAAATTATGTAGAGGAGTATGTGCGTCATTTGAGAGCGACAATGTAGCAAGCAAATTGAAACCCAATGGGAAGGCTGAAGCCCACAGATTAAACACTACACGTCTCTTCGAGACAGCGGAGACCTAAAAAGTGTAATTGTGGTACGGTGCTTTCAATATTAATCTGAACTAAACTCCAAATTCTTGTCTCAAAGCATGACCTCACTGATGGTGCAATTGTTCAAGTCTACAGCATCACATTAAATGGAAATGTTAACACCACAAGCTCCAGCAGATAAAAAAAATGTTCTGCCGTCTGATGTAATTCTCATATTTTCCATGCATGTGCAAGTTTCTGAAGACAGCCTACTGGGTCATAAAAATACTGCAATCAGAGCTGACTAGATGAGCCAAGAGTTACTTATGCATTTAGTGCTTAATTTGAGCTGGTGGTTTCTGGTGCTCGGCGCAGGCACTTAATTGTGTACACCTGCACTTATGACAGTCCGCCACATGGTGGCGCTCAGTGTAATTTAAAGAATAGTAGAACAATAGCTGTTTATTAATGCAATATACATTTAGAATGGTTAATTGCTACCGGTCCTAAGCATAGCTTTGGGGGCCTGGAGTAGTGTGAATTTTCACACTTGTAGGTGTGCTATGGTAGGTATTGTCATTGGAAGCGGTGGCAGGGGCAATGGGTGGTTAAAGCTGCTTCCTGATGAGGGTCCTGGCACATATATTATTACAAACTAAGCACTGTATGCATTATATGAAGAAAAAAAACCTATGTTGTGTAACGGAATATGCAACAAATCCAACAATCAACCATGTATACCAACCGGACGGAAACCAAAAAGCAACATAGGAATTGTGTTATGAGGAACAAAGAATATCATGTTAGCTTTCCGGTTATAACCATCACAGATATTCTAAAGGAAGGTGGGGGAGAAAAGAAATGTAATCAGGTTGCTTCTAGTAAAAATCCTTAAAAGGAAACATCATGCAAGCATCATGCATAAGCGTTTATCAGAATCTATTAGTATCTAGTAACTGGTAGCTTTATCTCGCAACATTTAAGTGGTTGTTCATTTTTTTGCACATAAACACTCTGTTCAACTCCATTTATGTCACCATTTCTCAACTAGTCCACATGACTGGTGCTCATTCTTTCTGCGTGGTTTTCAAAGACGAGTCCCTGATGCCAGATACCGAGGGCAATATAGATTAAGTTGTGAAATGATAACCCATAAAGACTGATGTATCGTCTGTCTGCTTTAAAATGACTGAGTGATTC
The DNA here is from genome assembly GCF_964204655.1 of Triturus cristatus. Lineage (NCBI taxonomy): Eukaryota > Metazoa > Chordata > Amphibia > Caudata > Salamandridae > Triturus > Triturus cristatus. Next base: position 116,122,985 of record NC_140589.1, read on the forward strand.
AATGGCTGTCACTGAGGGAGGGCTTTGGGGTATGAGGGAGGAGGGTTGGGTTGAGGAGGCTAAGTTGCAATTATGTTAAGAAAGGAATGCTGGTCTAAAGTTTCTTCTATCCAGCTGTCTGCTCCCTGCTCTCTGTAACTGTACCGCGCTCACACATCGCATCCACACCAGCGCCTGCTGAGAGCGTCACACCAGAGCAGGCACCCTCCCCCGCTATGCTGATTTGGGGAGGGGGCAACACCTCCGACAAGGCACACAGCGCAAAGGTTCAACACCTCGCAGTAAGTGGCAAGAGAAGGTAAGCGTGGCTGCCATTAGCAGGCGGCCGTAGAGAGAGCGCGAGTCCTCAGCAGCCCCGCGGAGGCAGCCCGGCCTGCGATCCTGCCCTGCTTGCCCCTGCCCCGGTGCTTTTTTCCTGATCCTCCACCCTCCTGCAATCAACAGAGCAACACTAGTGCTGCAAGGCAGCCACAAGAGCCTAAGCAAGAGGCAGAGTGGAGACAGTGGAGGGGCAGTAGTGCCCGACCCTGTGCCCTCAAGTGCGCTCAAAGTGCCTAAAGCAGGGGCGGCCTTAGGCATGTGCAAGCTGTGCACCTGCACAGGGCCACCAAACCCCCCAGGGGCCACCACGAGGAATCGGATACAATACATATTCGTGGCGGCCCCTGGCAGGGATTTGGCGCATGAACGACTGAGGCGTGCTAAATCCAATGTGATGCACGCTGAATGGTTGTTCTTATACTCTTTTCCTTTCTAACCCAGTCTCGTCTTTGTGTGGGGTCGGCCTTGTTTCGGGCTCTTCTGGTAGGTCTTGTGCTTGTTTAGAACTTTTTTTCCAGGAGAATCGAGCTTGTTTTAATAGTCCAGATCTGGCACCTCCGGAGGCTCGCATGCGCGCGCATGCGCAGTGCCCGCGAGTCCCGCAGCGAAGGGGTTACAGAAGCACCACGCATCACTGGCAGCAGGAGGGGTGGCAACACCCGTGCCCGGCGTGCAGCGAGCAGCACCGAGACCGGCCGAGGCCATGCACCGGCGCGCCTAGAGACCCTGGGCAAGAAAGGCCGCCTTGCAGAGGATAGCATGCCAGTGTGCAACCTTTGGTGCCAGCTGCGAGGTGAGCAGCCCGAGGGTCAGGGCATGGGGAGGGGGAGTGAGGAGGTCAGCGTGTGCCACTGCAGAGTGAACCCGAGGGAAGGTGAGCCATTGGACGAGGGTGTGGGGAGCCCTGGGGAGGAGGGCAGATCAGGCGTAGGAATGTATCCCAGCCCGTGGGGGTGAGGAGCCGGGGGCGTGGGGAAGGTTGGGTGAGGATGTTATTGTAGATGGTGTGTGCTTTGGGTCTGGGTGGAGGTAAGCCATGTGAGGTGGCGAGCTGGAGGTATTCTGGTGGTCATGGGAAGGGAGGGCATGATGAATCGTGAGAGAGAGGCTCTCTCTCACGATTCATCTCTGAGAGGGCGCGGGTCGGAGAGGTGGTCTCCGTACGCCAGGGGTAGGGAGTGGTACAGATCGGCGCTGTATGTTGAGGGAAGAGTGAGTAAGGAGTCCAGGGGCGGTGTTTACTTGTGGCTGAGGGGAGGCATGGTGACTTTTGGAGGTGTAACTTGGGAGGCACGGTCGTATTGGGGGGAAGAGGAGAGCAGGGTACGAGGTGTTAGACGTAATGTTAAGGATTCATTAAAATGATTACAATTACTTATCAACAATCATGAAAACAGAGTATGAAGCTGATACTTGTGATCTAATGAGTGGATCTGCCTGCACAAATCTTTTAAAACATTGAGTGTTCGAATGTACTTGGCATTTGGTTATGTCTGTTTATATGGTGTTGAGGCAGACATGAAATGCAAGCACCTATGGATGGACGCCTGGAATAGGATGGCAGTGCCTACCCATGTTAACTCAATCTAATGCCCATTTGCAGAGACCTTGGTAGGAGACTGGCTTCTTGATCATTTCTTTAATTACATTCCAGTGCTTGTCATGTGACTAGCAGAGAAAACTAGTTTAACTAGTCCTCAGTTTGCAATTGGTGAAGCAGCCTTCTCTGTCCATACTAGGGGCATAGTTACCATTGGTTCAGCAAGTACAGTGGTACTGAGACCCAAAACCCTCAGGGGCCCATTGAACCCTGATAATTTCTATATTTTACTTCCTGAGCAGCAGCCAAAGGGGCCATTTTCCTTGCTTATGCCACGGCCCATGGGGTCGTTGGTACGCTGTGCTAGTGATTCGTACGTCTGCTTGAAAGTTGTCTCCTGACTAGATGTTCCTTGCACATTAATTTTGCTTCAGTGAACCTCTAGTGCCTTTTCATAGCCTTAGGACTCACTGTAATTAATCCTTGTTTAATAGGTGCTCTGAAAGCGAGCAGAACTGGTTGCTGGAATATGGCACTATACAAGAAACCTTAATTAAATATATTGTATTTTGTCTTTTGACAATGTGGTAAAGTGGACGAGTCTTTGGCTACCTGTAGGCTGTCTTCAGGTTCAGTTAGTGACGTACTGAGACAGGTCTCTGTGTGCCATGATTTCAAGGTAGCTTACTCTCTTCCTGCCAAGGTCACTTCCCAAATAGATCATGAACTATTCTCCAGGCTCTACTGTTCTCAGTGGACTGAGAAAACAGACCTTGTATGCCAAGTCACATGATCTACCCTATAGTTTTATAACACTCTTCAAATAAACCTTCCATATGTGGCTAGTCCTCATAATGTGTCATACATGTAGTGGGAAGGGTAATTACTATCAATCAGTCAGGGTTTGTAAAGCTCAGCTGCTTCACACATAAGGGTCTCGAGGCGGTTTGGGATTCATGCTGCTGGATCATGCTGCTTGTTGGTTGAACAGCGAGGTCTTGTGGTCCTTCCTGAACTGCTGGAGCGATGGTGAGGCTCTGAGGTGCAGGGGGAGGGGTTTCAGGTCTTCACTGCCAGGTGGGAGAAGTAGCGGCCTCCACCGTTTTATCAGCGGCTGCATTGGGTGGCTGCTAGGGAGATGGTTCTGGAACATATTTTCCTGGTAGGTTGGTGGAACTTCACTCGTTCATTAAGGTATGCTGGTCCTTCATTGTGTAGTCCAGGGAAGACATGGCTTGGCAGTTCGGGCTGGACTGTTCCCATGAGGCACAGGGTCAAGGCTGATTTGCATATGGCCATGTCTGAACTGGGGTGGTGTGGTGAGCAAAAAAACGATGGATTTAAGCCCAGATCTCTGTACTGGGGTGAATGTATGACATTGTTCTGCATTCTGTCCATCAACTGTTGTTTTTGCAAGAAAATAAAAATGACACATCAAAATCTTTCAGCAGCCGCCACTGCTGATTGTCTTCTTTTTTTCCCTACCCACTGCTAGCCTCGCCCGCTGCATTGCAAGCAAAATGAAGAGAATTCGAGTACACAAATCTGGTTATTCGAAACGAAAGAGAGAGGTGGCTCAGCAGGCTTTCGTAGTGTCACAGGAAGGAGCAATCCTGAACTTTATCACCCAAGGGAAACCTAAAGATGGAGAATCCTCTGGCCAGAGTACTGCTGATGCACTCGGTAAAACAGGCGCTGACGACCATAAAGAAGAACAAAAAAATGATGATATCCATGAGCAGAATGATACTCATGAGCAGACCAATGACAATGAACAAGGTGACTCTGAAATTGATACAAACATGCAGCAATTACCAACTCAGGGTGAGGATTATTACAAAAGTCCCTCAGACAGAGAAACTCAAACATCATTCATCGGTCCATCAACATCTGGCATTCTGAAGGAGGTTCAGAGTTTACAGACGGATGATGCTGGTATTGAAAAGGAAGCCAAAGAGCAAGACCATGTTACAGACCCGTGTTCTGAATATGATTTATGTGATTGGAGGGATCCTTCTTTGTGGGCGAACTCTCTTACGGACGCGCAATGTGTTTTTCTTGTTGAAAGGGGTCCCTCCAGAGACCCAGATTCTAAAACAAAGTATCCAAGTGATGAGCACTCAAGAAGTAAACGTCGTTTTTCTGTTACCATGTTACTGGTCATCTAACGCCTTTTCTGAACGTTTTATTAAAACACCTTCCTGAGCTCCGCCCCGCCTGGACCCCGTCTTCCGGGGCCCCCTACCTGCGCTCCCTGCACAGGGCCACCATGAGCCTAGAGCCGCCCCTGCCTAAACACCCATCCCCCCTCTGCCCACCCCCCCACTCCCCCCCCCCCCCCCCCGAAAGAGAAAAAACACACACGAAGCAGTAACCCTCCAGCAACCTGCCCCTAAGGAGAAAGCAGCACTGGGAAAGAACAAAATAACAAGCATTTGCAATGCAATAGGTCTCGCGTTAGGGAAGTGTGAGCAGTTTGCATTGCTATTAATAATGTAATAGTATCTATTGGCATTCTAAATGATAATGGCCTGACTTCATGTGTTTGTTTTATAAACTATATTAAAAAGCCATTGTCATGAGCAATGACAATATCTTTAAACAAGCATTGGCATAGCCAATAGGTCTTGCCTTTGGGACCTTATAAGTGTTTAGCAAGGCAACAGTTTGTTGTTGCACCACGGATATTGTGCTGCATAACTAAATACTTATAAGGTCCCAAAAGCGAGACCTATTGGCTATGCCAATGCTTGTTAGTTCATGCTTCTGCATGGCAGAGTGCAATCCCCTTTACAGTTGGTACCTCAGTCTGTAGGTCCTGGGTTCAGGTAATCCGCTGGACTTTCCCTTATAAGTGCCTCCTTTCCCGGTGTCTCTCTCACATAGCGCCTGCAGCAGGCAACTCCATCTCTCACTCCCTCCTCCCCCTTTCCAGCCTCGTTTCCTCTGCACGCATATCCGAAAAGAATGAGTGCCTCTGTGTGAAGCAATCCCAAATAGCAAACAAACCCAGTGTCATGGGGAGGGGGGGATCTTCATGAGACGGAGGGTAAAAAGAATCTGTTATTAAGGGGGGCAGAAAACCTATTGTCCACTCAGCTGCTCTCTTATTGGGCAGAAGTGTCACAGCTGGTCTCCAAGGCTGCTGGGGGGGGGGGGGGGGCAATATAACCTGTGCACTCTTAGGGGGTGTGGTCGCTCTCCCAGCGGCAGGGGGCTGGAGGGCTCGCTTCAAAGGGCTCTCGTTACTTTTATGGTTCGCTCTCCGCATCCTCTGCACTGGCTCCGATTATTGTCTGCAATGATGTGCTATTGTTCCAGCTTCAAACAGCCGCCGTGATCTTAACACCTCTTGCCCTTTGAAGACAGATGCATTGCCCCATCCGCTTCTTCCGGTTAACGGTCGCCATGATGCTGAATGTGAAAAGCTCCAAGGGGCGCCAAACTCCTCGCAAGGACGTAGCTTCTGTTGAGGCCGTGGATGACGCCCGGAGAAGGTTCACTGGTGGCCTTATACCTCATGTTATACGTCATTTTCGTGCTTCGTTTATGGTCCAACAAATAATGTCAGAGCACGGTACCAGGTGCAGAAATGCAAACACTTATTGGTAAAGTAACATAAATGTGTATATATATATATATATATATATATATATATATATATATATATATATACTGCTCCTTCAAGTTCACTGTATCCGATTCGAAAGGTTTTACAGAATATATACGAAAGTGAAACTTCTCAATTACCCTGAAATGCACTGTAGAAAGTACATTTAAAAATACATCTAAGCTTTTGAATAAAACAACGTGCATTTATATATAAGGACAGAACCACGCGGCACCCCTTTACACTGACCTGCTCCCTGCTGACGAGAGGCAACTACCTCGAAACACGTGTCCAGGGATGGCTAACGCATACACATACTGTTCTATTTACATTTTGTGGCATAGGCGTACCTGCCGTCGCCACTACATTTCCCACAGTCCTTTGGGGCAACTTGCTGGTGTGACGAGCGGTGTGCGACCTACTTTTCCTCAATTTAAACGGCTTCCTTAAGCTAACGGGCTGACGAGCCTTGAGTCTGCACCTGCGCGCCAGGAGAGGTACTTGACCTGCTTTTAATTACATTTGGCAGTCCACGCGGCACCCCTTTACACTGACCTGCTCCCTGCTGACGAGAGGCAACTACCTCGAAACACGTGTCCAGGGATGGCTAACGCATACACATACTGTTCTATTTACATTTTGTGGCATAGGCGTACCTGCCGTCGCCACTACATTTCCCACAGTCCTTTGGGGCAACTTGCTGGTGTGACGAGCGGTGTGCGACCTACTTTTCCTCAATAAGGACAGAACACTCAATGTAATACAGAACAATCTACAGCTGACAATATCTTTTCCGATTTTCTAGCTTCTGCCTCTAACCCAATGGCTGGCTGCCATACTAAATCTCTATCGTTGCTGGTTTCCATAGAGAAAAAATACACTGCATTTATTAAACATATTAATGTACCCCATGAAAGCCCATGGGCTGACTTAAAGCGAGGTTCCATTTGAAGCTGCTTCTTCGGAGAAAGACGCATATTTTCTTTGCACTTCGAGTGTTCAGAGACATTGGTATAAGGTGATGTAAACTCATTCTTATAATGGTAAAAAGAAAACTACAAATACCAGCATTCACAGTACTGATGACTAAATAAACAACTGACTGAATGTATCACACGTGGCATACATTCACGTGGCAGCTAGGGGCGGGGCTTAAAGCGGGCTAGGTTCGCCTGGGTCTTAGACCCAGCAGCAATTAAAAATCGACATTGATACGCCCCCCTCCCTCCCCCCCCATTTTCACGTAGTTAGCTGTAATGATAAAAACACTGTTATATTTCAGATGATTTAGTTAATCTTGCATTCCCTAACAGTCTAATATCTGTGTCCATGGTGTTGTGTTTCTGTATTTTTTTTTTCGTGTAACATATTACTCTTGTGTAGGGCATACTTTCAGCCTTCAGGTATCCATAACGAGCCACGATTTATAGCCCAGGAGTGGAGGCTGAAGACAGTGTTGAGATTCTAACTATGCCTGTCGGTGGGTCAGAAAGGTGTTCAGAATACATGATCATCCAATCCTTGGCCTCTCTGCAGACAGAGCAATGGTCACATATTCCAGTTCAAATTGTGATTCTGTGTAAATATGTGCGAAGGAGGTAAATAGATGTCAAGGGGAAAGTAAAAAGAAAAAACGTGTTTACAGGTGAATGGGGGTGCATTGTGTTTATTTAAACGTTTTATATAGTGCTAGCTAGACCCGAAGGTATCAGAGCGCTTTACATAAAATGAAAAATATTATAACGTAGCTTTACATAGGATGCATAAAATGAGAACTAGCATAACCTAGCTTACATAGGATGCATAAAATGAGAAATAGAAGAATGGTGAGGGGAAGGAGACTTGAGTAACTGCATTCAGGAAGGAGTTAAAAGAGGGTGCTGTAGAGAAATGATGAGGCGGAAGATATGCAGATGGACGAGATGTGGACCGAAAAGGGCATACATGTCTAAGAGAGTGAACATAACGGGAGATATTGAGACACTCGTAAGCCCATTAGTTACACCAAACATTCATTTCTTGCAACCTCAACACTTGTAACTAATGTCTATACCTTTCCTGTTCTACACTCAATTCTCGAAGATAGCGCTGCCACCACCTGCAGAACGGAAATAAATGCGTGCTTGAGGAAGGTTATATGATTAATTCAACACATTAAAATATTTCCCCTTAAATGACACATTTTTTTCTGGAACGACTGACTGCACGTTCAAAACGACACATCCAAAGGGGGCAGTCACCAAGAAACGCATTCGCTCTCGCCAATAAAACGTGCAGTGGTTCCAAACAGTGAATCAATCATGCACACATTACAGGAACAATCGGGTTCACATGCCTGCATATTGGCGCTTAAATAAATGCCTGTTCCGACCCTGGCACGGGACGCTGAGGAAATGAACACAAGTTTTCTGTACGCTCTCCAGCTTCTACATCAGCTGTTCCTAAGCTCAGACCCCAGACTTTCAAAACAGAAGACCGAGACGCCCATTGTGGTAGTTATGAAGACAAGCGCGCACTGAAGTTGACGAGGAGGGAGTGGGAGGGGGGAGGCAAATGGTGTGCACTTTGATGTCCTCAGTGGCCGCGCGGCTCACTGAGGACATCAAAGGGGCCGCGAAGTGATCAGGCAGTGCTTTTCAGGCTGCCAAATGGTGCGCGCGACCGGCGCACATGCACTGTATTTGGAGGCCTGAAAAGCACTGTTTGCACTTCCACATCCCCCTTTTACAAAAGCTCTCGCGAGAGCAGCGCTAAAGCGCTGTCTCAGGCGAGACCTAAAAACCCCAAGAATAAAATCCCCTAGTACTCACCGTGGACAAAGACAGCTCCAAGGAGTGAAAGGAGCACAGGGGTTGGAGAAAGGGGGACAAGGCGTGAGAGAAGACAGAAGTGACTCACAAAGCACTCCACGCCTCAACTTCTAGACTGCGCCACCTGGGTTTAGGAAGTGACTGCAAAGGGGAGTGTATCCAGCTTCATCCTCAGAATCCGACTGCACCCTTTGCTTTTCACTCTCAGCTCAGCTCTCCCCCAAAGGGACCTTAGTGACAGCAACTGACGAGGCTGGATCTAGAACAAGTAAGACCCTCAAGTACCAAGCTGCCACATCTGGGACCCAGGATCAAGCACCTCAGCCATGAGATCAGTAAGTCAGCGGTGCGGCTAAAAAGAAATGCAAGGAAAACCCAAGAGGGAAAAGGGGGCTAACGAGATGTGGGGGAAAAAAGCGGGTTGCAGGGTTCAGTGTCTGAGATTGACTCAGACATAGTCAGAGTCGAGGAAAGAGAGCCGACTGCAACCACTATGCATTGCCCAAACACCAAAGCCAGCAAGCGGGCACTTATCACAGACTTTCTAAAAGTATGCCACAAGGGGCTTTTCCCTGAGAATCACGAGGATCACAAGGAGCCAAGACAGGCAACAACAACGACACCTACAGCCAAGGTACCGAGGCAATCCTCCTCTTTAGCAGGAGCAACAAAAAGACAGATACTGCACGGAACATAAAGATCCTTTCTCTCCCATAAGAGAAAATTCAAGCAAGCAAGCAATTAACCAAGATACACAAACAACGATTCACATTTACTTGCCAACTTCCAAGGACACTGCCACCAGCTCGTAGAGGCTTTAGTCCATACACAGCCAGAGCTGAGCTGGAAGCCACTAATCAGCCAGTTGGCTCAGCCAGCCCAACGGCATCATCAAACTCCAACTCACTCAGGAAATCAATGATGACCTAGCTACCTGGTAAAACAATATTTAAAGTCCATTTGCACCATCTTATTCACCGTCTGATCCCCAACCACCGGAACAGCTGGAGCACCTATCAGCCTGCAAACAAGACTTCGACATCCTCTTCTCACCACACGAAATGTCTAAAATAGCACATCAAACGGAACAGGAAGCGCCACAACTAAATCCAAATGGGTGTTCGCCTCAGGAGTCTAAAGAGCCCACGGCAGCCCTTGCAACTGAATCATGGGACTCATGCAAAAAGGCACAACCAAGAAAGATCAAGGACCAACTGGAACGATCCTCGATAGAAGTAGCTATGCACTCTCCAGCCCCCTCCGTGTGGCCCCACCTGCTAAACACCATGGAAACGATTGAAACTGCCATGATATACCATGATGATAAGCTAGACACTCGAGTTGAGCTACTAAACGTCCTAGCTATCCACGTCCAGGGAATAGAACAAAAGTTGCACGCCTTAAATACTATGATAATGAAGGTACAACAGGACTGGCACTCTACTTACCACATGTGCCATTGTCCCCAAATAATCAACAAAACTTCCAAGGGTACCAATCATAATGACAAAGCTGTTGGGGGCAGTCAGGGAAACCCAATCAAACCCCACACTGGGTAGGGATTGGGACTTTAAGGCAGAAGGCCATGGTAGCCCCCAGTCAGCAGAGAGTAACGCCTCAAGAAAAAAAGAGATCTTTACTTCCTCAGAACGCGCAAGCACAACTTCACTCAACGCTAAGGATGTGCTCAGGCAACTGAACGAACAACCACCCGAAGGTTCAGCGTCACCACTCAAACAACACAACCTAACAAGTAAATTTGACGAAAGCACCAAATAAACAAACTCACATACCTCCCTCACGAAGAGGGAACGAAAAAGTTTGAGGAAATCAAGGAAAAACAAATTAAACAAGGGGCGGAGCTTGCCTGGCCTCAAGATGGCTGCAATGTAACGGAGCTCCTGTATACATCGCTGCAATTCTTTAAATATTTGCTTAATCCATGGCCATAAACGTAGATAAGTGGGAGTAACCGACAGCGCTGAGCAGTTGCAGTGCAACGATACCAGCAAATCCCGGATCGGTGAAGGTGCTGAGCGCGGACTTGGGCTGGCGACATCGGGGAGGCCGGCTCAGAGACCGTAATGGCCTGTACCACCCGAGGGCTGCCCGGCCAGCGTGGAAGCAGAGAGCCTGGGCCGAATGCTCGCGGCTGACTGCAGAACAACCAGGCTGCTTTGCTGGAGCCCGCGGAATTACTGTGCAGCCGAAGGTGATTTGGCAGGGGAAGCTCCGGAGTGAGTAGAGGCCCATGCCACGCAAAGACGCTGAGGTGCGGTGAGTGAGGAGGGGCCCATGAACTGTTGTTGCCTGTGTTTCGCTTGCTGGATTGAACTATTCCTCGCACTTCCAGTGGGCCTTATCTCTGGGTGCAACGGCAAAGACGACACTTGAGGCTGCGCCATCTTGACGGCGACGCCATATGGAGACGCTTAGGCACTCGCCCAGCACCTGAGGCCCTGCATTGAGCTCAGTTGCTCCCTGGAAGGCTGGGAACAATATAACACTCCCTCCCAAGTTGTGGAGTTGGTGCCATCATTGCCCATTCATCAGTAGAGCTGCACACATCAACTAAGAGGCGAAGGGGGGCACAGGTCAGAAGGATTGGAATTTGTCTGCCACATTTGGCCAGCGTGGGACACCCTTGGGTTCTTATAGTAGGAGAGCTTCACTACAGGCAGTAATTTTAACCACAGAGCACCAAGGAGCTGCGAAGCCTCTCTAGAGACTCTCAGCTGGAGGCTATAGCTGGGACTGCTCAAAACGGAGACCTCCCACTGCACGAGCAGGCTATAGGCCCGGGTCCTGCACGTAATAATCGCACTATGGGGAAGCCGGACAAAACCCAATCCAATTTACAATTTGACCAGCGTAAATCCTCTCGACTGAGTGAGGACGGTACAGACACTGATCTGGGAGACCTGGGAGCCTCTGGTTCTGAGTCGAGAGGGGACCTGCGCAATATTCTGGAAGCCATGAAGCAGAGCCTATCTACTTTAGATGGGAAAATAGACTCTCTTGTTTACCGCATGAATCGTATGTCGGAGAGATTGGTAAAGCATGCCTAGAGAATCAACATGGTGGAGCAGAGAGTCTCAGAAATCGAAGATCAAAATGTCGAGGCCTCGGGCTCTCAAAAGTAGGCGGCGAAACTTGTGGAGTCACTACAGGCTAAAGCTGAGGACCTAGAGACGCGCTGTAGATGCAACAACTTGCGTATAGTGGGGCTTCTTGAGTCCACCCCGACGGGGAGCATGGAGCTCTACATGGAGAATCTACTTGTCACTCTCCTAGGCCGCGATAGTTTCTCCTCAGTTTTTGTAGTGGAGCAGGCACATCGCTCGCTTGCGCCTAGACCCCCTCTTGGAGCTCCCCCCCCGCCCTATCATAGCATTCATACTTAATTACCGGGACAGGGACGCTGCATTATGGAGAGCAGGAGAGCTCAGGACACTTCCACACGATGGTTTCGAATTTTGTCACTGTTCCCAGACTTTACCCTGCAGGTCCAGGCGGTTTGCTCCCATCAAATGCAAGCTAAGAGAAATGAATATTGAATATGCCATGCTCTACCCGGCTCGCCTTAAAGTCACAGTTAATGGGAAGGCGAAAGAATACACAGACCTAGGCAACGCTCAACAGGCGCCTAAAGGCTACACCAAGGCGCAGGCAACAGACTGCACAGCGGCAGACAACAACACCTCGTGCCGGCTCGACAAAATAACTGATGCACCCACAGGTGCGAGCCTGGTGTTCGGTCAGTAACTACAACAGTGACAGGTTTAAATATGTTTAGTGTACAGCTGCCCTACACCATTGAATCGCAGTAAAGTGGGATATGATGTTTACAGATGGAAATATTTAGGGCTGATTGGTTATTGGGCGGCTGGGGAGGTTAAGTGGTGGAGCGTGAGTGATGACTACTCTTGGTTTCATATTATGTTGCTAATGCCAGGCTGATCATAAGTCCAAGCATTACACTATGCCACAACAAAATAGCTTCAGCCATGGATGAACGAGATCAGCAAGATAATAATTCTAGTGATGTTTGAGTTCACTACAGTTGGTTGGGCACTCACCGCCGTAGGGGGTATTACACATTGTTGTTAGTAGAGGGGTTAAAGTTTTGAGGGAGGGGGTCATGTTGTCATGTCAAATGTTGGGGGATCCGACGTGGGTGGGGGAGGGGGGAATTAAAGATTGTGCATTGACTTGTAGCAGCAGCACGGACAATGTTGAGTATTACTACTTAGGGAGCTATGTGAACAATGGCATTTTTTGGTTCGGAAATGAGTGGGGGGCATGACCAGACAACTTCAAGGGGTGACCACATAATAAGGTTTTTAACCTGGAACGTCAGGGGGCTGAATGACAATCGGAAGGTCCGCTAGGTGGTCTTATACTTGCACTGACATATAGACGTAGTGGTGCTGCAGGAAACACATTTGGCACCTACTACTGCGCTGTTGTCACAGAGGAGAATGAAGGGCACTTGTGTGGCAGCCGGCTTCACTACGCATGCAAGAGGGGTCCTGATATGGGTCAATATTACACTACAATCTGTGGTAATAGACACCGAGGGACTGCACGTTGTAGTGCATTGTCACAAGGGAAACTTAAATGTGCGTGGGAGTGTTTGGCCCGAATTATGACATCCCCCAATTCTTCTGCACACGAAGCTCACTACCTATACAAAAATGCCCACTTTATGGGGTGGCGATTTTAACTGCGTACAATCCCCTGCGCTCAATCATTCAAGAAGCTCACAGTGCCCTCCATTGGCAACAGCTAGGGCTATTGCAGCAATCGCGGACGACTTGGTTGATGTATGGCAATTCCGCACACCAGAGGGTAGAGAGTACACGCACTATTCATCGGTACATGACATACACACGCGTATAGGCTACTGGCTGGCTTCCCGTGCCTTAATGCCGTTCGTAACAAAATGTGAACATCTGGCACGTACATACTCAGACCAATTGAACTGCAATTGAAAATAGAAGACCTCCAACCCAGGGTCCAAACATGGCGTTTTCCACAGTACTCCTTGCTAGATGAGGTATTTAAAGTGTAAGTATCAAAGGAGATATATTTTTTCTTTGCCACTAATCTGGGCAGTGTCCCGAAGATGGCCACGATATGGGAAACATTTAAAGTCTTTATTAGAGGCGTGGTCATCCCGAAACATGCAGGGGTGCTTCGCTCCATCAGAGGGAGACTTCAAAAGCTTGAGACCAAATTAGCGGAGCTGGAGCGACGTGTAGTTACATATTCCTCCTCTGAAGTGCTTGCTCAGATCAGAACTAAGATAGACTAATACAATGAGAGACCCAAGCTGAAGTGGTGCTTTTGGGGACATACGCCACCACGAGAGTGTATGGGGAAGGAGAGAGACCAAGCGCAACGCTGGCCGCTCTGACCCGGCGGCTCGGAGGGTCAAATGAGGTGCTGGAGTTTTTTATGTGAACGGCACAGCACTATATGGAGCTGTGCAAATAGCGAATAGATTTTGCAGTTTTACACCTCACGGCCCTCTGACGAACAATATTTATTGTATATAGCTATGAAGTGGCTGACATACACTCCCAGGGAACATTTGTTGGCGCCTTTGCGCCCTACTGAGATAACTGCAGCGTTGAAAACGATGGCCAATCACAAGGCCCTAGGGTCGGATGGGCTAACCGTAGCATATTATAAAACCTATCAAGATCAACTTCTCCCTCATCTGGTAAACGTATTCGAGGAAATGGCGACAGATGGGGTAATGCCCCCCAGCATGAGAGAGACTACTTTGATCACCGTTAAAGAAGAATAAGCCCTCACACCAATGTTAATCATACAGACCGCTCTCGTTGCTAAATACTTATACCAAGATATTTGCTAAAATTCTCGCAAATCACCTTGCTCCCTTTCTTCCTATGGAGGTAGCCCCTGAGCAATCTGGCTTTGTGCCCACCCGCTCACTCACAAGTAACCTACGGACCCTGATTGGTACAATAGCCAGTATTGACCCGGAGGCACGAGCCTGGGCAATTTTTGGGGATGCCGAGAGGCATTTCACTCTGTCGAATGGCGCTTTTTGCGGGCTGTATTGAGATGGGTGGGTGTTGGTGAGACATTCATCAAACTAATTGATGTTCTGTACGAGAAGCATATAGCGCGAGTTCGGGTGAACGGGCTACTTTCACATCACAAGAGGTACAAGACAGGGGTGCCCTCTTTCCTCAGCTGTATGCGCTGACAGCGGAACCTCTGGCGTGCGCATTGCACGAATATCCTGGGCATCGGGGACTACGGTCCCCCTAGTATAACTTGATAATTACAGCATATGCAGACAACACACTTCTATATGTTGGTGAGTCCTCGCAGACCCTCACACCAATCCTGCAGGAAGTGGAGCGGTTCGGACAACACTCTGGATTACGTATTGGAGTAAATACATAGTGTTTCCCCTGACCCCTAACACAGTCACAGTTGAACTTGCGTACACCATTGCGTGGACATCGGAACCAACTCGCTATTTGGGGGTGTAGATACACACCGACCCTGAGGTAGTGGTTCGCGAGAACAATGGAAGGGTGATACAGAGACTCCCGGAATCCATTGAAAAATGGATCCGTCCTTATTGGGGTGGGTTTCACTACTGAAGATGATAGTGCTCCTGCATTTTCTATTCCTGATGTCAACATACCTATTTTAATGCCGAAATCCTTTTTTCGCACGCTACGCTCTCTCTCGATCCGTCTCGTCTGGGTCGGGAAACAACCGCGTGTGCGGTGGGAGACACTGACCAAACCTTACTCGGCAGGGAGGCTTGGTGCCCCCAATTTCAAATTGTACTGTTGCACCGCGCAACAGCTGCATGCATTTCACTGGTTCCATGGTGCCCCGAACAGCCCACACTTACTTATTGAAAGAGCAGCAGTGGACCCCCTGTCACTACCACTGTATTGTTTTGGGACACCACACGGGCGCTATCATGAAACAGACCCAGTGGGGTGCACGAGGAGTCTACTCTGGAAGGCCGCTGGAATACAGGGGCTCATTCTACTTTACTCCCCGAAACTGCCATTGGAATTGTGTGGGTGGTTGCCAATGAAGAAGGAGAGAGAATTTGTTTTAGCTATGCATTCACTGGGTTTTATCACAATGGGCAATTGCTTTCAAGAGGGGACGGTCCGGCAGTGGGATACGCTGCAAACAGACACCTCGGATGCCCCCATGCTCACAAAATTCCACTTCTTCCGTGCAAGGCATGCACTTCGTGCAATACTGGGGGAAGTCATGCTTTACACTGTCCTCTGATACTGCCTTACTGCTCGACCAAGCTACCACTTTAGAGAGTAAGGTTATATCTAACTAGCCTCTGCCAAACCATTTGGGAACAGTATATACAGAGCCCCTTTCTTACACTTCACTTCAGAACAGATTTTGCGGCACAGAGAATCCTTTGCAACATGGGGCATTGAACTAAAGAAGGTGGTTACCCCGCCACCCAAGCCCACTACATCAGTCCAATCAAACCATGGGGGTATTGAAAGGAGCAAAAGGGCCTGACTATCTTAGCATAACCAAAGGCGATGACCAAACCACAAGGCAAATTACCATCACAATACCTCAGCCCCAAGTATCTAATCTAAGGATAACCCACAGGCGAGACCCTTAAACATGAAACACGAAGCAGCTTGAATCAAAGCACGTAAAGATTTCAAAACAGTCCAGGGCTGCAAGATCTGCTCTTGGAACGTGAATGGTTTAAGCTCCAAACTCAACGATGCTGACTTTGTAGAATTCCTCCTAAAGCACAATATTCTCCTACTTCAGGAAACCTGGCAGTCAGCAAACTCCCCATTTGTAGGCTACAAAGAACACTTCAACCCAGCCATAAAAGAAGAAAAATGCGGCTTATCGATTTACATCTCGACTGACATCCTTTGGGAATACAAAGAAATTGATTTAGACTCGCCCTGGATGCAATGCATCAAACTCGCAGTTTCATCTTCCACTATTTTGCTAATTCTGAACACCTACATTCATCCAGCCCACAAGCATAAGGAAAACAAATCCAGCTATTGACTGCTGCGCTTAGAACTTTAAAATTCACCTATCCACATGCTAACATAATGAATTTATTACAAGGCCAAGAAAACAATCTAGCAGGTCACATACGGGTACGGCAGGGCAACAGAACAAGACGTGACACGTTGGACAAGAGATGTGCCGCATTACTGGAAGAACAATCACTGTTCACACTAAATGGACGAGGCCCCTTGGATAGTCCAGCAACCTTTACAAGAGTAACGGACAAAACTGATGTAACTATCGATTTTACTTTGGCGGACCCAGATCTGTTCCTCTATATCTCCAACTTTCAAAGAAAGGAAAGAGCAGAAAGCGACCATTACCCTCAAACACTTACACGAACTTTCAGGAAAGGACTTGGCAAGCCAAGGCTTTCACATTACCAACCCATACTTACAATTTAAAACAACTCCCATGGAACGAAAACAACATAGATGCCATCATAGAGGCTTGCTCCATCCAATGCGGTTTCGTCCCGGGCAGGAACACATCCCAAAATATACGCCGGCTGTTTCATGTTCAGGATCAAGTCGGTGACGCCTATCCTCGTGCAATACTGGGGGAAGTCATGTTAGAACCTACGGCATTTACCCCTTTAGCGTACTTATTACGCGCTCAATCCCCACAACACATGATATCAATATTGTATACGCTTACTAATGCGCAGATCAGCCCCCTAAACCTGAAGACACTGCAGGAATGGCACGCAGAATTACAGACAGATATCTGAAAGAGACACATTAGTGATAGATTCCTTACCTTAGAATATCCCCAGGCGTCAGACTGGATCCGGAAAGTTTTGCTAGCAGTACCCCTGCGCATCAGTAGGTGGCGTCGTGCAGCTCCACGTCCGTCGCTGGCATCGTAAGCGCCAAGATGACGTCACAGAGACTACTTAGGCGCCACCCATGCGCGCTGACGTCAGTTTTTTCTTTTTCCGCGCCAGCAAGCGCAGATCCGGTTAGAGCACGTACCTTAAGTCACTTTTTGACTACCCTTTTTGAGACTTTTTGTCTCCTTTTCTCCTTGGTGTACGTAGGGATGCCTGGATTTAAGTCTTGTGTGGCCTGCCGTCGCAATATGTCGGTGGCGGACCCCCACGATGTTTGCCTTTACTGTCTGAAGACCGACCACGACTCCGGGAACGCTCGCGGGGCCGCAGTCGTCACTCCTCGGGCTCCAAGTCTTCACCCTCGGATTCGGGTAAGCGACGACATAAAAAGAGTTGAAGAAGCGAGTTCGCGGACGAGGGGGACAGGGGTTCTGCCCCCGCAGCTCCTTGGGAGCCTGGGAGTCCCGCGGTCCGCCAGCGACTCCCGAACAGGTGCAAGAATTTCTTGCTACCATGGACCACCTTTTTAGGCCTCAGGCTCCCTCCGGTGAGCCTTCGGGCCCCGCGGTCCCGTGTCCTGTGTCCGGATCCTGTTGGGCCGCCGGTGGATCCAGCTTCGGCGCCACAGGATCCTGCACCGTTGGCTCTGGCCCCGGCACCACCCTTGGCTCCGCCTCCAGCACCGCAGTGGGTGCCGTTTGTCCCGCCCTTGCCCCGGTTCCAGGACCATTTTGTTCCTACCTGGGATCCGCATTGGGACTCTGCGCCGGCTCGGCCGGCGCCATTCCCGGTGCCGTTTCCTATGCCGTATGTTCCTTCTCCAGCTCCGGCTCTGCCGCTGCGGTCTGTCCCCCATGCAACAGAGGTGGAGGATGACTGGGAGGGGTCCAAGGACCCTCTTCCCCATCAGGGTGACTCCGAGCAGGACTGGGTGGACTACTTGGAGGACGCCGGAGACCTTGATGTTTCTTCTGACCTGGGGTTTGCCTCTCCCCTACCTACCATGGAGGAGGGCGCCTCCTACTCGATGGTGCTGCGTCAGGCAGCTGAGGTCCTCAACCTCGATCTTCCTACGGAGGCCCTCAAAACTAATCTCCTCACTGAGGTGCTCCAAACAGCGTCCACTTCGTTGGAGCCCCTGCTCCTCTTTAACGACGCCCTCACTGACGTCTTGTTGGGCACTTGGTCGCGGCCAGCCACAGGGGCCCCTGTGGATAAGAATGTTGCCAGGCATCATCGCCCGGCGCCTGGTGACCCTGTGTTTCTGACCACTCATCCTACGCCAGAGAGGCTGGTCATCCAAGCCTCGACGTCACAGAGTGCCTTTCCCACGACTCCGCCGTATAAGTACTCTAAGAAGCTGGAGCAGTTCGGTAAGCGGTTGTTCTCTTCGGCCAGCTTGGGGCTGCGGTCAGTGAACACCGTCTGCTTATTGGGCCGCTATTCCCACACGGTGTGGGATACAGTTGCACAGGTGTTGCCTCAGTGTCCTGAGGAGATCAAAGCTGTTGCTGAGGGTAAAGATGCAGCTAAGTTCGCCATTCGGTGTGGTTTGGACACAGCAGACTCACTGGGTAGGGCGATTTCTACGACTATGGCGGTGCGTCGCCACACCTCGTTGCCATCTACTGGGTTCTCGCCCGATGTCCAGAGCTCGCTCATGGACATCCCCTTTGATGGCACTCGCCTGTTTGGCGATAAGGCCGACAGTGCACTGGAGCGTTTTAAGGACTCGCGAGCCACAGCCAAGTCCTTGGGTCTTTCTGCAAAGAGCCTTGCCACTCCTGGTTTTCGTACCTTTCATGGCCACGGCAGAGGCGCCAAGGCACGTCCTTCAGCAAGCCTGTGGAGAACCCGGCAGAGGCGCCCAGGCACGTTCCTTTAGCAAGCCTGTGCAGAACCAGCCTCAGAGCGGACGCGGCTTCTGCAGGGGCAGGTCTGGGAATCAGCGTGGGGGTCAGTCCACCTCCAACCCTGCTGCTTCTACCTCCAAACCTTCCTAATCCAAGCTTCGTGGAGCTCCCCACGCCGGTGGGTGGCAGAATCCGCCACCACCTTCCCCACTGGTGCGATATCACTTCGGACAAATGGGTGTAGCAGATCATCCGCAGGGGTTACTCCCTTCCCTTTCAGTCCTCCCCTCCAGCCGTGCCACCGCATATCGGGGGATCACTTGGTGCTTCTCCAGCAGGAAGTCATGGCCCTCTTGGCCAAGGGGGCCATCGAGTACATTCCTGGGCCGGAAGTAGGGAGTGGTTGTTATTCCCACTACTTTCTGGTCCCCAAGAAGGACAAAGGGGGCCTGCGCCCCATCTTAGACCTCCGTAACGTCAATCGCTTCCTCCGGATGGAGAAGTTCAAAATGCTGACTCTGGCTCAGGTCCTGGCTGCCCTCGACCCTGAAGACTGGATGGTAGCGTTGGACTTGCAGGACGCATATTTTCACATCCCCGTCCTGCCGGCCCACCAGCGTTACCTGCGGTTCACGGTCAGCCAGGAGCATTTTCAGTTTGCCGTGCTCCCCTTCGGCCTTACCAGCGCCCCTCGGGTTTTCACGAAGGTGATGGTGGTGGTCGCAGCTCACCTGCGCAGGTCGGGGGTGTCAGTCTTCCCTTACCTTGACGACTGGTTGTTGAAGGCGGTCTCGTGCCAGGCAGTCGTCACCTACCTTCAGACTACGGCCGACCTCCTGCATTTGCTGGGGTTCTCCATCAATATGCCGAAGTCGCACCTGAGTCCCTCTCAGAAGCTCTGCTTCATCAGAGCGGTTCTGGATTCTGTTTCGGGTTTATCCTCCCGAGCAGCGAGTCCGGAATATTCATGCTCTGATTCTGACCTTTCAGTCTCTGTCCCAGGTTTCAGTCAGGATGACCCTCCGGCTTCTGGGCCTGATGGCCTCCTGCATCCTGCTGGTGACAGATGGCATATGCGGGCTATGCAGTGGGACCTGAAGTTCAAGTGGGCGCAGCATCAAGGCAACCTGTCCGATCATGTCCAGATCTCGGAGGGCACTGCACGGCAATTGCAGTGGTGGCTCACGAATCGCGATTGGGTCAATAGCAGATCTCTCTCCCTTCCCCAACCGGAGCACACAGTAGTGACGGATGCGTCCCTCCTGGGATGGGGAGGCCACTTGGGAGATACGAAGATCAGAGTCCTCTGGTCTTCGGCAGAGTCCCGGCTCCATATCAATCTGTTGGAGTTTCAGGCGATCCGACTTGCACTGAAGGCATTCCTTTCCTCTGTCCGGGGAAGTGTGGTGCAGGTGTTCACGGACAACACATCCGTCATGTATTGCAACAAACAGGGCGGAGTGGGGTCCTGGACCCTATGTCAGGAGACTTTGCTCCTCTGGACATGGCTGGAACATCACGGTATCACCTTGATGGTTAAACACCTGGCAGGTTCTCTGAACGCCAGGGCGGACGAACTCAGCCGCCGGTGCTTGATCGATCACGAATGGCGTCTTCACTCGGAAGTGGTGCAAGGTCTCTTTCTGCAGTGGGGAGAGCCTTGGTTAGATCTATTCGCTACCGAAGAGAACGCGCAATGTCTTCAGTTCTGCACGTTTGAATTTCCAAGGCGGTACTCGCTAGGCAACGCTTTTCGTCGCGAGTGGAGTTGCGGTCTATTGTACGCCTTTCCGCCTATACCACTTCTGCCCAGAGTGCTGAAGAAGATTCGGCGCGACCGGGCCCAAGTCATCCTTGTGGCTCCGGATTGGGCACGAAGATACTGGTATACCGAGCTACTCAGCATGGCGATCGATCCCCCGATCCGACTGCCTCTTCAGGAGGATCTCCTGTTGCAGCAGCAGGGGACGGTCCTCCACCCGAACCTCTCCAGCCTCCACCTCCATGCGTGGAGCTTGAGCGGCAACAGTTGACAGCTTTTGATTTTCCTCCCGAAGTCTATGATGTCATTCTGGCAGCTAGGTGTCCCTCCACTAAAACGGTATACGCCTGCAGGTGGAACAAGTTTGTGGCATGGTGCACATCTAAGGCTGTGGATCCCCTTTCTGCCCCTCTTTCCGAAGTCCTTCTGTTCCTTCTTTCTTTAGCCCAGCAGGGCTCTGCTCTGGGCACTATCAAAGGTTATCTTTCGGCCATCTCCGCCTTTTTACAGCTTCCAGATCAGCCTTTACTTTTTAAGTCCCCGGTTGTTAACCGTTTCCTAAAAGGCATTACTCACACGTTTCCTCCTGTGCCGTTCATAATACCTCTATGGGACTTGAACCTCGTCTTGACATATCTGATGTGTGCTCTCTTCGAGCCTCTTCATACCTGTCCTTTGCGTCTTCTCACTCTCAAGATGGCTCACCTCTGCCAGAAGAGTGAATGAGCTCCAGGCTCTTTCTTCCAAACCTCCTTTCCTTTCTGTTCATCCGGACAAGGTGGTTTTGAGGACCCGTCCTTTTTTGCCAAAGGTTGTCACGCCCTTCCACATCGGGCAGACCATCACTTTGCCCACCTTCTTTCCGCCTCCTCATCCTTCGAAAGAGGAAGAGAGGCTCCACCGTCTGGACCCAAAACGTGCGCTCTCGTTCTGCCTGCAGCGCACACGACAGTTCCGGTGGATGACCAGCTCTTTGTTGGCTACGTGGGCACAAAAAGAGGTCGGGCTGTGCACAAGCAGACCATCTCTTGGTGGGTCGTTCTCTGCATCAAGGCCTCGCTGCATACGTTTACCAAGCATTACTGCATTGACAGTCAGGTCCGGAAAGATGGTTTCTTTGGCCGTTCTGTTCTCTTTGACTTTCTGGTGTAATCTCTTCGCAGACCCACCACTGGGGTTAGTATTGCTGGGGTATCTATTCTAAGGTAAGGAATCTATCACTAACGTGTCTCTTTCAGATGCACAAGTTACTACTTGTGTAACGATATATCTGTAAGAGACATTAGTTGGTGATAGATTCCTTACCGCCCCACCCATCCTTCCCGTTCTGCGAACTGATTTCTAGGGTTAAGGTCATCCCTTTCAGGGCCCTAGTTTCTTGGCACCAGTGGTCAGTTTCTTGCATGGCTCTGCGTTCCTGGCGCGGAAAGTCGTGTACAGAACTGACGTCAGCGCGCATGGATGGTGCCTAAGTAGTCTCCATGATGTCATCTCGGCGCTAACGCCGCCGGCGACGGACGCAGAGCCGCACAACGCCACCTACTGACGCGCAGGTTTACTACTAGCAAAACATTCCGGATCCAGTCTGACGCCTGGGGATATTCTAAGGTAAGGAATCTATCACTAACTAATGTCTCTTACAGATATATCGTTACACAAGTAGTAACTTGTGCATCACGGACGAACAATGGGCATATTGCTGCGCCGGTACAAAATCTATCTCACAAAACGGCAGACATCACCTGGTACATTTTAAGTTCTTGCAGAGAGTGTATCATGCCCCAGCTCGCTTATATAAGTGCAGACTCAGAGAGGATGATAGATGTGCGAGGTGTGGGGTGACTGAGGCAAACTTTACACATCTTGCATAGGGCTTCCTTGGGATTCAGAGGTTTTGGGAGGAGATACACGCAGCGTTACAAGATATAGCCGGAGTAAGTCTGACCCTGACCCCCTTGGAGGCTCTGCTGAGCTATAACAGAGAGTTCCCTAAAAGTACTCGCAAGTTAATGGTTTTAGGTATTCTAATAGCAAAGTGTAGGATTGCTTTGCGATGGATGAGGGGACCCACACCCACAAGAAAAGAATGGTGTGCCGACATGTCTTATTGCAACACACACTCATAAGATATTAACGCTGTCATGCCTACGCATTGTTAACCTAAGTATATTTGGGATCCATACCGGGCATATTTGGCTCGCCATGCTGCGGGGGAGGAAGCTGGAGAAGAACAAGATAGAGCAGGGATTGGTTAACTTAGCGGAGACACAATTGGTCAAAGTCATAACCCTGGTAGAGATGCCACAGATTGTTTTAATGTTAACCCAGGTTGATGCTGAGAAGTTGCAAAACATTTGTTAAATTGCAAAGTATAGGAACCAATGTATAAAGCCATGCCTCCTCAGCTTACTATGTATGATGATGATACAGTCAATGTCAAGATGTTACTTCTTTTTCGTGGCTGCTGCTGAATGTTATGAAATGATCAACAGGAACATGTTTGAATATAAAATGAAAATAAAGTTTAAAAAGAAAAAAAAATTAAACAATGCCCACATCAGTGCTGACACAAAAGACAACCCCTCCCCAAAATATCAATGAAAAAAACAAGAAAGCATCAGGGATGCTACAAATATCACTAGCATACGGGACCACACTTCGAAAACTATGAAAGAGGCCGCCGTTTCAAGAAGCCCAAATCCACAAAATAGCAAAACTTTCCCCACAAGTAAAATATATAACATATTTAAATCCCCGAACATGTCCGAGACAATCAAAAGTACAATCCAGGGTGCTCTAAAAACCAACTTAATCCAACCTGCCAAAGAAACAATGACAAAAGCGAGTGAATTTAGTAATCGGTACGCAGCCACCAGCAGGCGGCGAGTCACAGCAGAGACGTGTAATTGAAAAGGAAGTCGAGACAACATCACAAACCTCGCGAGGCTTGGAGGCCCAATCAGTAAAGAACCTTGAATGCATTCCACAAAACCCCACAGGACAATTTCCACAAGCAGTCACATATTACCAAGGCATCACTGAAGTATCAATAGAGACCCTGACTGACTGTGTCAGTCATAGCCGACTAATCTCCTAACCACATGTAATGAAAAGATAGAGCTGGTTCCCCACTGCAGCTAGAGGGGAGCCATGATATATTGAACAGAAGCGCAATATTAAAATTACTAGACGCACTCCCAGCCCTGAGGTACATGAAATCTAGAGACCTGGAAAGAATAGAGTTCAGATCCAATCCCAACCAATTGGGATCTGAAATCACGATAGCAACCGCGGCAGATCACTTCATGTAAGGAAGTGGGTTTCGGTTGCAGTAACCCCCCACTTTTTGCCTGATAACTGATGCACTTTTCCTTGTTGCGCCCTGGGCTGCTGCCAATCAGGTACCCAGGGCCTGTGTTCCTTCCCTAAAAACTGCCTAACAGCCAAAACCCAATTGGCATCTCTGGTCACATGTCAGCCCCATGTAAATGGTACCCAGGGCCTTGTGACCAGAGAAGGCCCCCAAGGGCAGCAGCACTTATTGAGCCACCCTTAGAGGCCCTGTACCCTGACACACACACACACTGTCTTTGCAGGCTGAGTGTCTTGGTATAGAACAAAACAAAGAGTCGACATGGCACACATATCTGTGTGCCATGCCCACATCACACACTGCCCTGGTATACCTCAATCACCCCTCTAGCTGGGTGTTCTATGCCAGTGGTGTGGGCACGGGTGAATGAGCCCTGTGCCCCTACAGTACCCAGGTCCATTCCTGGGCACTGTAAGTGCAGTGCTGCCATTAAGAGTATATGGTGCTGGGAGGTCGTCAACACGAACTCCACAGCATCATGAAGGCTACACTGAAGACTGAGAAGTTTGGTATCAAGCTTCTCAGCACAGTAAACCCACACTGATGCCAGTGTGGGATTTACTGTAAGATGCATGACAGATGACCTAACCTACAATCCACGTCTTGTCTGAGGGGCTGCCTAGGCTGCCACACAGCAGACATGTTGCTGGACCCCTGGGTAGAGAGCCATCTGCTCTCCTGGGCCTGCAACACTGCACATCCTGGGTGAGGTGCTAAGTCTCCTCCCCCAGGATGGGCAGGGGAAGCTTCAAAGGCCTTTGTGAGCTTCTCCGGGCCACTTGCTGTTCTCAGCAACTGGCCCCTAACGGTTCTGACCCCCACTCTGGTGGGAAGACTGTCCGGAAACCCCAAGGAAGGAAAGGGGGTGTGCCAGCCTCAGCCAACCCCACCCCTCAGGTGGGGGAGGCGAGGTGAAGCACATCTCCGGGCTCTCACCATCTTGAAGATGGGAAGCCCTGCCCAATCAGGACTAGGCTACTGCCCCCCTCCCACAGGAGAGTGGCAGGATAGGGGGTGTACCCACCCCAGGGCAGAGACCCATTGGTCCCTGCCCTTTACCTACTTGTAACACCCCTAAATCTAGTATTTAGGGGCACCCTGAACCTTCCTTCCTTAGATCCAGGTTCCGAAACAGCAAAGAAGATCAAGAAGAAAGAAGACCTCCCGGACAGCTGCTAAAAAGGGGAAGACACCAACTGCTTTGGCCCCAGCCCTACCGCCCTGTCGACCCTCGAACCTACTCCTTCTAAATCCCGGCATCTCCCGTGGCCAGCAACCTCACAAACCCCGGAGGACCTGGCTACCTTGTGACTCTGAGCATCTGGGACTCCCACGAGCAGTGGCACTGCTCAAAACAAGTAAGTGACCCCTGGCATCAGCCAGGAACCGCGAACCCTGCACACTCTGCACCCGCCAACCCTGGCCTGTGCTGGAGTGGACAAAGACCACGAGGACGTCCCCCCGGCAACTGTGACCCCGAATCCAGCACCCAAGGACCCACCTCGACGCTCCTGACGAAGCCTGCAGCCTCAGAACCAGGGACCCCCCCAACCGCGATCAACAGAGGGTAAGATTTCCCAACACCAAAAGGCACCCCTGCACCCGGCACCCTGCAGCCCCCTGTGCCCAACTCCTGGGTACCTACCTATCCTCCAACTACCCAACTTACCTCTCGAATTGGTGGTCGCACCTGAACAATCTTCGTCCCCGAGCTTGCAGCCTTTGTTCGTTCTTGAGCTTCTCCATTGCAATCCATTGAGCGCCCGACGGCACAAAAGCACCCTGCACCTAGCCGCCCGAGTGCCCCTGGCTGTGCAACCTCTACTCCTACCTACTTCCCCATTTGCCCTGAGCAAGTGACCAGGAGCCCAGCTCCCACAACCACGTGGCCTGCTAGTCAGCAGCCACCAACCAAGGGCCCCCTGCCTTCCATAGGTTAACATTGGGCCTAACTCACCTTGCACCCGGCTGCCCCTGTGACGCTGAGGGTGTAAGAGCTGTACTTACCTGACCCTGGGAGACCCCTGAGTCTATGCCCAGACCCTTAACACTGCCAGTCGAGTACTTACCCAAAAGCCGATAACTCACTTTTCTTCCATAGGGTAACATTGACTGGTTTCACTTGAAATTTCATCTAAGTGTGGAGTTTCTAAACTTTAAAATATTCACCTAAAATCAACCGAGTAACAAAAACGGAAATACTCACCTACTATTAGGAGAGATCCCAGTCCTGGATCTTGGTACCCAGCACTGACCCTGAATAGTAATTACAAACCTTACTTACTGCTAACTTAATGTTCGAGGCATATGAGCTGCAGATTGTACACTTAGCATAGGTCGCCATCTGGTGTTGGGCCCGGATGTTTGCAGTTTGTTTTTCTTCTTGGACCGTCTTTGGAAGTCACGAGTTTGGTGACTCCTCCTTCGGTCCGTACTGCGCATGGGCTTCGGCTCCATCCTCAGATTGTTTTTTTCCGCCATCGGGCTCGGATGTGATCCTTCGTACTCCGGCTTCGAACTTCTACGGTTCCAGCCTCGACGGAAAATCCTCGATTCTTCGAGTTCCTTCATCATCTTCATCTCTCGAAGCGGCACTTTTTCCATCCCGTACATCGACACCGGCCTTCGGGCCCTCCGCGACTCCGGTCCCGGCCGATGGAAAGGACTCCGTTTAAAAAGTGCCCAAAATGTGGGTCTAAATTTCCCCACACCGACCTCCATCAGGTGTGTAACCTTTGCCTCTCTCCGGAACACGAGGCTCGAGACTGCCCCGCCTGCAAGTCTTTTCGATCGAAGAAAACGATCCGAGATCGAAAGGCTCGACGCACCATGGCGCACTCATCCTCGACAGTTCCACCGGACATCTTCGGAGACGACGCCGAAGCTTCGGGGCAGACACACACCGAACTGGGAGAAGACATCGTCAGCGCTTCCGAGGCCGACGACTCCGACCTGGAGGACGTAACACCAGGACAGCGGGCCGTGAGTACAATGCCCCCTCCCAGCCCCGCACCGAAAACCAAAGAGACTCCGGTTACTCCCTCGCCTGCCGGCCTGGGCAAAACCAAAACCAAAGCCTCGATCACCCCACCTTCGGGCCCGGTGTCGAAGCACTCAAAGTCTCACGGCAGCTCGGGATCGAGCCAGCCGACGCCCGGTGCCGATAAACACCACTCGGCACCGAAGCCTGCAAAATCCAGCTCGACTCCGAAACCACCGGTGCCGAAGCCTGGACACTCGGCGCCGACCAAACACAAACAGAAATCGGTCGGCACCGACGCTCCGGCGCCGAAACAGCATTCGACGCCGAAACACACGGAGACCTCCAAAAAGCAGGGCGTACACAGAACATCGAAACCTCCGGTTCCGAAATCGCCGGTGCCGACAGACGACTCGGCGCCATTGGCTCTGTTTACACCAGACCCTTTACAAAAGACTTTGTCCAGAGATCCAAAGACTGGCCTTTTGACTGTGATTACTAAGAAGCGTCGCCTTGAGGCTCCGGCTCCTCCTCCTCCACCCAAAAAGAGGGACTCAGCTACTTCTCCCCTTAGAGTACCCTCCCCACTGCCACCCCCCCTCCCACCACCACCCCCTCCACCTTTACCTCACTACGATCCGGCCCCATCCCCAGACCCGGATGACGGGGACCCGGACAATGACCCAGGGGACGCCCCAATGGATCCCACTCCACCAGGGACCCCAGATCCATGGGAGGATTATAATAACCCTGATGTACCCAATGTACCTCAAGACGACCTATACCCATCAAGGCCGTCTCCTCCAGAGGACTCTTTAGGGTTTCACCATTTAGTGCAGAGAGCAGCACACTACCATGGGGTGGACATGCACACGGAACCAGTGGAAGAAGACTTCCTACTGGATACATTTGATTTACAAGATCGTTCCACTGCTATTTTACCCATGCTTAAGGGTGTCACCAAGCACGCTACAGAGGTATTCAAAGACCCTGTCAGAGCCAGAGTACTAAACCCTAGAATAGAGAAGAAGTACAAGGCGGCACCCACAGACCCTGCATACATCAAGGGCCCTGCTCCTCTAGATTCCCTAGTTGTCTCCACAGCTAGAAAGAGGGCTAACTCCCAATCCTCAGGAGATGCCCCACCACCAGACAAGGAATCTAAACTTCTGGACGCGTCTGGTAAACGCACCGCCTACCAGGCTGCAAACATGTGGCGCATTGCAAATACACAAGCACTGCTTGCGCGATATGATAGAGCACACTATGATGAATTAGAGGCTCTTATGCAGCACCTTCCAGAGAAATACAAACGCCAAGCTCATGACCTGATACAGGAGGGCAAACTAATCACAAACACCTCCATTAAGTGTGCCCTCGATGCAGCAGACACTGCTTCTAGAGCCATAAACACCAGTGTCCTGCTTCGACGCCATGCCTGGCTCAGGATATCAGGGTTCAAGCCTGAGGTCCAGACATCAATACTTAATCACACCTTTGACCAGCAAACACTCTTTGGCCCAAAGGTAGACGAAGCGCTCGAAAAAATGAAGAAAGATACAGACACAGCGAAGTCTATGGGAGCGCTCCAGACCCAAGCCTCTAAGCGTTCCTTTCGACGCTCGTCCTTTCGTGGCACAGGTAGAGGCTCCTCCACCGATAATGCCTCTACCTCCTACAAATCCCCTCCTCAAAATACCTTTTCAAAGGGCAACCAAAGAGGTGGTTACAGAGGCAACAACAATAAGGGCAGGGGCAAAACCAACAATACCCGTTCTGCCACCCCACCCGCACAATGACTCCCCTTCGCTCCCCCCAGACCATTCCACTCCGGTCGGGGGCAGACTACAAGATTTTATCCACGTATGGGAGTCCATAACATCGGACAAATGGGTGACCCAAATCATTCGGTCAGGGTACTGCCTCGAGCTAACATCTACCCCACCCAATATCCCACCAAGGCACCGTCCAATGTCCCAAGAGCATTCCACACTGCTCAAACAAGAGGTACTCTCGCTCCTCCAGAAACACGCCATAGAGCAGGTACCCGACAATCAACGAAATCTAGGGGTCTACTCCCTATATTTCTTAATCCCAAAGAAAGACGACACCCTCAGACCCATTCTGGATCTCCGGCCTCTAAATGCCTACATACATTCAGACCACTTTCACATGGTCACCTTACAACAAGTCCTCCCACTCCTCTGCCAGGGAGACTTTCTCACAACACTGGATCTGAAAGACGCGTACTTTCACATTCCAATACACCCCTCTCACAGAAAATACCTCAGGTTCGTGGTGGACGGGCAACATTACCAATTCAAGGTTCTCCCCTTCGGGGTCACCACTGCACCACGGGTGTTTACCAAATGCCTAGCAGTAGTAGCAGCACACCTCAGACGTCAACATGTTCACGTCTTCCCTTACTTAGACGACTGGCTCATAAAAGCCGCGTCCTACCACCAATGCGTGCAACATACAAACAGCACCATCCAACTGCTTCATCAGCTAGGCTTCACGGTGAACTACCAAAAGTCCCACCTCATACCATCTCACACAAAGCAATATCTCGGGGCCACCATAGACACCTCAAAAGGTATTGCCTATCCAAACTCAGCCAGAATCACAAGCATTCTAGCCTTACGCAAAATATTCCTTCCTCAACACTCTCTACCAGCAAGAGTGTTTATGAAGCTCATAGGGATGATGGCGTCTTGCATCTTCATAGTGCCCCATGCAAGACTCCACATGCGTCCACTTCAGGAGTGCCTAGCACAACAGTGGAACCAGGCCCAGGGTCAGCTGACGGATCTGGTGTTGGTGGACGGCCGCACACATCACTCTCTGCAGTGGTGGAACACCACAAACCTTTCCAAGGGACGGCCGTTCCTGGACCCGGTTCCCCAAGTGACTCTAACAGCGGACGCATCGCTCTCCGGCTGGGGAGCGCACCTCTTACACCTCACAATGCAAGGTCTATGGACGCCACAGCAAAAAACGCTCCACATCAACCATCTGGAGCTTTTGGCGATCTTTCTAGCCCTAAAATCTTTCCAAAAGCAGATTTCAGGCAAAGCAGTCCTCATTCGCACAGACAACATGACTGCGATGTATTATATACAGAAACAGGGGGGGACACACTCTCCCCAGCTCTCCCGCTTAGCCCAGAGCATATGGAGATGGGCAATTCCCCAAAACATTTTTCTCCTGGCACAACATGTTCCAGGCGTACAAAACACCATAGCAGATCTGCTCAGCAGACAGACTCAACAACTACACGAATGGGAACTGCATCCACAAGTTCTTCACCCATTCTTCCGACAGTGGGGGCATCCTCAAATAGACCTCTTCGCCACCCACGAAAACAAAAAATGCCCAAGCTTCGCCGCCAGATACCCACACCCATTGTCCAAGGGCAATGCGATATGGATGAACTGGTCAGGCAGATTTGCATACGCCTTTCCACCTCTCCCACTAATTCCATTAGTGGTCAGGAAACTACAACAGCACTCCCTCACACTCATTCTGGTAGCTCCGACGTGGGCCAGACAGCCGTGGTACACCACGCTACTACAACTATCAGTGGTACCACATCAAAAACTGCACCTTTCCCCATGCCTCCTAACCCAGAACCATGGAGAAATCAGGCACCCGGACCCAGCTCAGCTCAACCTGGCGATCTGGCTCCTGAAATCTTAGAATTCGGGTACCTTAACCTTCCCCCTGATTGCATGAACATCATCATGGAAGCCAGACGTCCTACCACTAGAGCATGCTATGCCGCAAAGTGGAAAAGATTTGTAATGTACTGCCGTAACAATACAATCAACCCTCTAGATGCATCCATACAACACATCATATGCTATCTGCTCCATCTTCACAGGTGTAACCTGGCGTATTCATCCATACGCCTACACCTAGCAGCGATCGCTGCCTATCTACAAAACAGACAGCATTTGTCACTCTTCAGAGTGCCCGCTATTAAAGCCTTCATGGAAGGCCTCAAACGAGTAATTCCTCCCAGGGCACCACCCTCCCCTGTATGGAATCTAAATTTGGTCCTTACACGACTAATGGGTCCGCCCTTCGAACCAATGCACAAATGTGAGCTACAATTTCTCACCTGGAAAACAGCTTTCCTTGTAGCTATCACTTCCCTTAGAAGGGTTGGTGAAATACAAGCGTTCACCATACAGGAACCTTACATACAAATGCATCACAGCAAGGTCATACTTCGAACTAATCCGAAGTTCCTGCCCAAAGTCATTACCCCCTTCCACCTCAATCAATCAGTGGAATTACCTGTCTTCTTTTCGCAACCCCAATCTGTTGCGGAAAGGGCCTTACACACACTAGATGTGAAAAGAGCGTTGCTATATTACATACAAAGAACGCAACCCTTCAGGAAGACCAAACAGTTGTTCGTCTCCTTTTCTCCACCACATAAAGGCAACCCCATCTCAAAATCAGGGATAGCTAGGTGGATTGTAAAATGCATACAAATTTGCTATCAGAAGGCAAAGAGAACATTATCTGTTCCCCCTAAAGCCCACTCTACAAGAAAGTTAGGGGCTTCTATGGCTTTTCTAGGGAATATACCCTTAGATGACATATGCAAGGCAGCCACATGGTCTACACCGCACACATTCACAAAACACTACTGTGTAGATGTGCATTCCCAGCAGCAAGCTAGGGTGGGCCAGGCTGTACTAAAAACACTCTTTCAAACAGCTGCAACGGATACCGGTGGTCGCCGCTAAGGTTGGGTACTGCTATATAATCTATGCTAAGTGTACAATCTGCAGCTCATATGCCTCGAACGGAATATGCTACTTACCAGTATGCATCTGTTCTTGGCATGTAGAGCTGCAGAGTTGTACACGCCCACCCGCCTCCCCGGCTACCTGTATCCGTTCCAGTCCATCTTATTTAGATACAACACACATGGGTTTCTCACTGTTATTACTACGCTCCATCATTTCCCTGTTGGCGAAAAACAATCTGAGGATGGAGCCGAAGCCCATGCGCAGTACGGACCGAAGGAGGAGTCACCAAACTCGTGACTTCCAAAGACGGTCCAAGAAGAAAAACAAACTGCAAACATCCGGGCCCAACACCAGATGGCGACCTATGCTAAGTGTACAACTCTGCAGCTCTACATGCCAAGAACAGATGCATACTGGTAAGTAGCATATTCCTTTCCTCCATAGGAAACCATTGACTGTTCTTCTGTGAAATTTCTTCTATGTGTCGATTTTTGCAAACTACAAATATTCTTTAAATATCGTACCAACTGTGAAAACGTAATTACTTACCTGTTTTAGATAGATGTCCCAGTACTGAGCCTATGAGCCCAGCACTGGATTACAAAAGTAACGAGAACATACTTTACCGGTAACTTGAACTTTCTCCCATAGGAAACCATTGACTGTTTTTCTGTGAAATTTCTTCTGTGTCGATTATGCAAACTTACAAATATTTGTTAAAAATCGCCTGTGTAACCTAAACGCATTCTATCAACTGCTTACAGGTGGTATACTAGTGCTGGATCCAGGGTACAACACTGAACCCAAAAAAGTACCCATAACCCCACTTACCTGCTAAGTGAATTTCCTCCCATAGGATAACATTGGTAATTTGACTAGAAAACGTTTCTAAGTGTCAGCTTTTAAAATACCAAAATATTGCTTAAAAATCACAACAGTTACTAAAACGTATTTACTCACTTGTTTGCAAGAACTGTCCCAGGACTGAATCTAGGATCCAGGATCCAGTCCTGGAGTTAGAAAAGTAATCCTGAAAGTAATCAACTGCATTTAACTTAAAATTCCCATTGAGCTTAATGTATTATTGTGTTTGAAATTGTGTCTATTGCAACAAACTGTAACTATTGCAGTCAAATGTCAATTGCCTATTGCAAAGTATTTAACTAAAGCATCTCATTCTGAGAAAGTATATTTTGATACCTATTGTTGGTTCTAAAATAAAACAACCATATATTTTTATATACAAACCATTGGCCTAGAGTTCAGTTCTTGAGTGTGTGAGACCATTTGCTGACTGAGTGTGTACAATAAATGCTTTACACTGTCCTCTGATACTGCCTTACTGCTCGACCAAGCTACCACTTTAGAGAGTAAGGTTATATCTAACTAGCCTCTGCCAAACCATTTGGGAACAGTATATACAGAGCCCCTTTCTTACACTTCACTTCAGAACAGATTTTGCGGCACAGAGAATCCTTTGCAACATGGGGCATTGAACTAAAGAAGGTGGTTACCCCGCCACCCAAGCCCACTACATCAGTCCAATCAAACCATGGGGGTATTGAAAGGAGCAAAGGGGCCTGACTATCTTAGCATAACCAAAGGCGATGACCAAACCACAAGGCAAATTACCATCACAATACCTCAGCCCCAAGTATCTAATCTAAGGATAACCCACAGGCGAGACCCTTAAACATGAAACACGAAGCAGCTTGAATCAAAGCACGTAAAGATTTCAAAACAGTCCAGGGCTGCAAGATCTGCTCTTGGAACGTGAATGGTTTAAGCTCCAAACTCAACGATGCTGACTTTGTAGAATTCCTCCTAAAGCACAATATTCTCCTACTTCAGGAAACCTGGCAGTCAGCAAACTCCCCATTTGTAGGCTACAAAGAACACTTCAACCCAGCCATAAAAGAAAAAAATGCGGCTTATCGATTTACATCTCGACTGACATCCTTTGGGAATACAAAGAAATTGATTTAGACTCGCCCTGGATGCAATGCATCAAACTCGCAGTTTCATCTTCCACTATATTGCTAATTCTGAACACCTACATTCATCCAGCCCACAAGCATAAGGAAAACAAATCCAGCTATTGACTGCTGCGCTTAGAACTTTAAAATTCACCTATCCACATGCTAACATAATGAATTTATTACAAGGCCAAGAAAACAATCTAGCAGGTCACATACGGGTACGGCAGGGCAACAGAACAAGACGTGACACGTTGGACAAGAGATGTGCCGCATTACTGGAAGAACAATCACTGTTCACACTAAATGGACGAGGCCCCTTGGATAGTCCAGCAACCTTTACAAGAGTAACGGACAAAACTGATGTAACTATCGATTTTACTTTGGCGGACCCAGATCTGTTCCTCTATATCTCCAACTTTCAAAGAAAGGAAAGAGCAGAAAGCGACCATTACCCTCAAACACTTACACGAACTTTCAGGAAAGGACTTGGCAAGCCAAGGCTTTCACATTACCAACCCATACTTACAATTTAAAACAACTCCCATGGAACGAAAACAACATAGATGCCATCATAGAGGCTTGCTCCATCCAATGCGGTTTCGTCCCGGGCAGGAACACATCCCAAAATATACGCCGGCTGTTTCATGTTCAGGATCAAGTCGGTGACGCCTATCCTCGTGCAATACTGGGGGAAGTCATGTTAGAACCTACGGCATTTACCCCTTTAGCGTACTTATTACGCGCTCAATCCCCACAACACATGATATCAATATTGTATACGCTTACTAATGCGCAGACCAGCCCCCTAAACCTGAAGACACTGCAGGAATGGCACGCAGAATTACAGACAGATATCTGAAAGAGACACATTAGTGATAGATTCCTTACCTTAGAATATCCCCAGGCGTCAGACTGGATCCGGAAAGTTTTGCTAGCAGTACCCCTGCGCATCAGTAGGTGGCGTCGTGCAGCTCCACGTCCGTCGCTAGCATCGTAAGCGCCAAGATGACGTCACAGAGACTACTTAGGCGCCACCCATGCGCGCTGACGTCAGTTTTTTCTTTTTCCGCGCCAGCAAGCGCAGATCCGGTTAGAGCACGTACCTTAAGTCACTTTTTGACTACCCTTTTTGAGACTTTTTGTCTCCTTTTCTCCTTGCTGCACGTAGGGATGCCTGGATTTATGTCTTGTGTGGCCTGCCGTCGCAATATGTCGGTGGCGGACCCCCACGATGTTTGCCTCTACTGTCTGGAGACCGACCACGACTCCGGGAACGCTCGCGGGTCCGCAGTCGTCACTCCTCGGGCTCCAAGTCTTCACCCTCGGATTCGGGTAAGCGACGACATAAAAAGAGTCGAAGAAGCGAGTTCGCTCTCTGACGCTCCCCTGTCGGTCCTCTGATGCGGACGAGGGGGACAGGGGTTCTGCCCCTGCAGCTCCTTTGGAGCCTGGGAGTCCCGCGGTCCGCCAGCGACTCCCGAACAGGTGCAAGAATTTCTTGCTACCATGGACCACCTTTTTAGGCCTCAGGCTCCCTCCGGTGAGCCTTCGGGCCCCGCGGTCCCGTGTCCTGTGTCCGGATCCTGTTGGGCCGCCGGTGGATCCAGCTTTGGCGCCACAGGATCCTGCACCGTTGGCTCTGGCCCCGGCACCACCCTTGGCTCCTCCTCCGGCACCGCAGTGGGTGCCGTTTGCCCCGCCCTTGCCCCGGTTCCAGGACCATTTTGTTCCTACCTGGGATCCGCATTGGGACTCGGCGCCGGCTTGGCCGGCGCCATTCCCGGTGCCGTTTCTAATGCCGTATGTTCCTTCTCCAGCTCCGGCTCTGCCGCCGCGGTGTGTCCCCCATGCAACAGAGGTGGTGGATGACTGGGAGGGGTCCAAGGACCCTCTTCCCCATCAGGGTGACTCCGAGCAGGACTGGGTGGACTACTTGGAGGACGCCGGCGACCTTGATGTTTCTTCTGACCTGGGGTTTGCCTCTCCCCTACCTACCATGGAGGAGGGCGCCTCCTACTCGATGGTACTCAGTCAGGCAGCTGAGGTCCTCAACCTCGATCTTCCTACGGAGGCCCTCAAAACTAATCTCCTCACTGAGGTGCTCCAAACAGCGTCCACTTCGTTGGAGCCCCTGCTCCCCTTTAACGACGCCCTCACTGACGTCTTGTTGGGCACTTGGTCGCGGCCAGCCACAGGGGCCCCTGTGGATAAGAATGTCGCCAGGGATCATCGCCCGGCGCCTGGTGACCCCGTGTTTCTGACCACTCATCCTACGGCAGAGAGCCTGGTCATCCAAGCCTCGACGTCACAGAGTGCCTTTCCCACGGCTCCGCCGTATAAGTACTCTAAGAAGCTGGAGCAGTTCGGTAAGCGGTTGTTCTCTTCGGCCAGCTTGGGGCTGCGGTCAGTGAACACCGTCTGCTTATTGGGCCGCTATTCCCACACGGTGTGGGATACAGTTGCACAGGTGTTGCCTCAGTATCCTGAGGAGATCAAAGCTGTTGCTGAGGGTAAAGATGCAGCTAAGTTCGCCATTCGGTGTGGTTTGGACACAGCAGACTCACTGGGTAGGGCGATTTCTACGACTATGGCGGTGCGTCGTCACACCTCGTTGCGATCTACTGGGTTCTCGCCCGATGTCCAGAGCTCGCTCATGGACATCCCCTTTGATGGCACTCGCCTGTTTGGCGATAAGGCCGACAGTGCACTGTAGCGTTTTAAGGACTCGCGAGCCACAGCCAAGTCCTTGGGTCTTTCTGCAAAGAGCCTTGCCACTCCTGGTTTTCGTACCTTTCATGGCCACGGCAGAGGCGCCAAGGCACGTCCTTCAGCAAGCCTGTGGAGAACCCGGCAGAGGCGCCCAGGCACGTTCCTTTAGCAAGCCTGTGCAGAACCAGCCTCAGTGCGGACGCGGCTTCTGCAGGGGCAGGTCTGGGAATCAGCGTGGGGGTCAGTCCACCTCCGACCCTGCTGCTTCTACCTCCAAACCTTCCTAATCCAAGCTTCGTGGAGCACCCCACGCCGGTGGGTGGCAGAATCCGCCACCACCTTCCCCACTGGTGCGATATCACTTCGGACAAATGGGTGTAGCAGATCATCCGCAGGGGTTACTCCCTTCCCTTTCAGTCCTCCCCTCCAGCCATGCCACCTCAGTGCCACCGCATATCGGGGGATCACTTGGTGCTTCTCCAGCAGGAAGTCATGGCCCTCTTGGCCAAGGGGGCCATCGAGTACATTCCTGGGCCGGAAGTAGGGAGTGGTTGTTATTCCCACTACTTTCTGGTCCCCAAGAAGGACAAAGGGGGCCTGCGCCCCATCTTAGACCTCTGTAACGTCAATCGCTTCCTCCGGAAGGAGAAGTTCAAAATGCTGACCCTGAAGACTGGATGGTAGCGTTGGACTTGCAGGACGCATATTTTCACATCCCCGTCCTGCCGGCCCACCGGCGTTACCTGCGGTTCACGGTCAGCCAGGAGCATTTTCAGTTTGCCGTGCTCCCCTTCGGCCTTACCAGCGCCCCTCGGGTGTTCACGAAGGTGATGGCGGTGGTCGCAGCTCACCTGCGCAGGTCGGGGGTGTCAGTCTTCCCTTACCTCAACGACTGGTAGTTGAAGGCGGTCTTGTGCCAGGCAGTCGTCACCTACCTTCAGACTACGGCCGACCTCCTGCATTTGCTGGGGTTCTCCATCAATGTGCCGAAGTCGCACCTGAGTCCCTCTCAGAAGCTCCCCTTCATCAGAGCGGTTCTGGATTCTGTTTCGGGTTTATCCTCCCGAGCAGCGAGTCCGGAATATTCAGGCTCTGATTCTGATCTTTCAGTCTCTGTCCCAGGTTTCAGTCAGGATGACCCTCCGGCTTCTGGGCCTGATGGCCTCCTGCATCCTGCTGGTGACACATGCCAGATGGCATATGCGGGCTATGCAGTGGGACCTGAAGTTCAAGTGGGCGCAGCATCAAGGCAACCTGTCCGATCATGTCCAGATCTCGGAGGGCACTGCACGGCAATTGCAGTGGTGGCTCACGAATCGCGATTGGGTCAATAGCAGATCTCTCTCCCTTCCCCAACCGGAGCACACAGTAGTGACGGATGCATCCCTCCTGGGATGGGGAGGCCACTTGGGAGATACGAAGATCAGAGTCCTCTGGTCTTCGGCAGAGTCCCGGCTCCATATCAATCTGTTGGAGTTTCAGGCGATCCGACTTGCACTGAAGGCATTCCTTTCCTCTGTCCGGGGAAGTGTGGTGCAGGTGTTCACGAACAACACAACCGTCATGTATTGCAACAAACAGGGCGGAGTGGGGTCCTGGACCCTATGTCAGGAGACTTTGCTCCTCTGGACATGGCTGGAACCCAACGGCATCACCTTGATTGTTAAACACCTGGCAGGTCCTCTGAACGCCAGGGCGGACGAACTCAACCGCCGGTGCTTGATCGATCACGAATGACGTCTTCACTCGGAAGTGGTGCAAGGTCTCTTTCTGCAGTGGGGAGAGCCTTGGTTAGATCTGTTCGCTACCGAAGAGAACGCGCAATGTCTTCAGTTCTGCACGTTCGAATTTCCAAGGCGGCACTCGCTAGGCAACGCTTTTCGTCGCGAGTGGAGTTGCGGTCTATTGTACGCCTTTCCGCCTATACTAGAAGATTCGGCGCGACCGGGCCCAAGTCATCCTTGTGGCTCCGGATTGGGCACGAAGATACTGGTATACCGAGCTACTCAGCATGGCGATCGATCCCCCGATCCGACTGCCTCTTCAGGAGGATCTCCTGTTGCAGCAGCAGGGGACGGTCCTCCACCCGAACCTGTCCAGCCTCCACCTCCATTCGTGGAGCTTGAGCGGCAACAGTTGACAGCTTTTGATTTTCCTCCCGAAGTCTGTGATGTCATTCTGGTAGCTAGGTGTCCCTCCACTAAAACGGTATACGCCTGCAGGTGGAACAAGTTTGTGGCATGGTGCATATCTAAGGCTGTGGATCCCCTTTCTGCCCCTTTTTCCGAAGTCCTTCTGTTCCTTCTTTCTTTAGCCCAGCAGGGCTCTGCTCTGGGCACTATCAAAGGTTATCTTTCGGCTATCTCCGCCTTTTTACACCTTCCAGATCAGCCTTTACTTTTTAAGTCCCCGGTTGTTAACCGTTTCCTAAAAGGCATTACTCACACGTTTCCTCCTGTGCCGTTCATAATGCCTCTATGGGACTTAAACCTCGTCTTGACATATCTGATGTGTGCTCCCTTCGAGCCTCTTTATACCTGTCCTTTGCGTCTTCTCACTCTCAAGATGGCTCACCTCTGCCAGAAGAGTGAATGAGCTCCAGGCTCTTTCTTCCAAACCTCCTTTCCTTTCTGTTCATCCGGACAAGGTGGTTTTGAGGACCCGTCCTTTTTTGCCAAAGGTTGTCACGCCCTTCCACATCGGGCAGACCATCACTTTGCCCACCTTCTTTCCGCCTCCTCATCCTTCGAAAGAGGAAGAGAGGCTCCACCGTCTGGACCCAAAACGTGCGCTCTCGTTCTGCCTGCAGCGCACACGACAGTTCCGGTGGATGACCAGCATTTTGTTGGCTACGTGGGCACAAAAAGAGGTCGGGCTGTGCACAAGTGGACCATCTCTCGGTGGGTCGTTCTCTGCATCAAGGCCTGTTACTCGTTGGCTAAGAAGGAGCCTCCTGTGGGGCTGCAAGCCCATTCTTCTAGGGTGACGGCAGCCACTACTGCCTTGGGACGTCGCGTCCCCTTGTAGGACATTTGACAGGCAGCTACGTGTTTCTAATTTGCTCAATGTATCTCTTATGGATCTCAGCACTCCCGTTTTTAGCGACATGCAGTGCCCTCTCGTCACCACCTTACAAGCCTCCCATAGCGTGCCTGGCGAATCCACAGTGCCCTCGTTAATCTCAAAGTACTCCTCTAGCTTTTCGCGCAGTTCCTGCTGAAATATCTGGTCACGCAGCGCCCGGGAGGGAAACCTCCAACTAAACGGTTGGATATATTGTGACGGTGTGGACATTGTTAGGTATACCGGGGCATGGTCAGACAGTGACCTCGGCAAGTGGGCCACCTCTAGTACTGACGAGTGTAAGTCTCTGGATAGCAACCAGTAGTCCAGTCTGGACCAGGCAGCTCTATGAGTTGTTATACATGTACCCGCGCGGTCCCTGGGGTGCAGCGACCTCCAGGAGTCCACCAGCCCTGCATCCTGCATAATACAGCCGAGCGCCTCTAATGCCCTAGGGTGATGTTCTCTAGTTGCGCCCTGTCTATCCATAGTGTCTGAGAGTACAACATTGTAGTCCCCACCCCACAGAATCGCTGCCGGGCCACGGGCCTGCACCTTATACCATAATTCCCCAAAGAAATCTGGGTTATCATCATTCGGGCCATACACATTCACCAGCACCATTCTCATGCCGCACAGCGTCCCCACTAGCAGTATGTATCTGCCTCCCGTGTCCCTGATTTCCTCGTGAGTCGTGCATTGAAGACCCCTTCTGATCAGTACCGCCACCCCTCTTGAGTAGTTAGAATAAGATGCGTGAACTATCTCTCCCCATCTATTATGTCTGAGCAGCTGTGCAGCATTAGCTGTCAAATGAGTCTCCTGCAGGAGGCAGATGTCTATGTCTTTTCTGAGTAAGAAGGCCTGCACCAACCTGGCTTTGCGTCTATCATTCATGCCCGGCACATTCCAAGTAAGGCACTTTATTTGCTTCACGGCGACAGGGACATGAAAAAGCCACGTTCAAACAGCAGATCAGTTCCATGCAACTCGCCACCCGGCCACCCCCCGATGAAGGGCATATCATAACCTAACGGCCCAGCGGGCCACAATGCATGGAAGTGGCCATAGCACAGTAAGCAAAGTGACTGTCGACAGGGCAGTGAAAAGTGTACGGTATTCGTTTCAGCACAATATCTCGCTTCCTCTGACCCCACACTATGGAACAAACAAAACCCCCCAAACTCAAGTTAACCCAAACCCCACCCGCTCCAACCCCCCAATTAGGTTGTGCAATGTCCCCCCAAGTCACCCTCCCTGCCATAAAAACTGTAACTAAAGCCATTGTCAGTAACCGATGGGTGGGAATCATCCCCTGAGGTGCGCAGGTTGGCCACCTACTAACCCCGTACTCGTGAAAGGGTGATCGAGCGCTGGCCTAGCGTGTCGGCTCGAGGACCTCCCCCCCCGAAACCGCAGTTATACACACAGCCCTCCCGACACAAAAAGTTAACCCCCAATGCACCAAGCAGACACTAGGCCCCGAACCGGCCAAGACAGGTAATCCACAACGGTATGCCAGATACCGAACATAGTCAATCACTCAACATCACTTAGCCTGTCCTGCAGATCTGGCCCCTCGGCAATTGTTTGATTCTTTTGGTCTCTTGCCAGTTGTTTCGCATATTGCAGGGCCGCTTTCGCATCCAAAAAGAAAGATGGTTTTCCGGGGCCTTATACCCGGAGCTTCGCAGGGTAGATTAGGGAATATTTTGTTCCCGTTTGTTGGAAAAAAAAATTCGCTGGCATGAATTCTCTACGAGCGGCCTGTACTTGCATAGTGTAATCCGGGTATATTGCGATGTGGTTGCCTTTATATTGCACATCTTTCATGTCTCTTGCCATACGCAATATTGTGTCTCGGTCCCTGTAATTTAAGACGCGCGCAATGATAGGCCTAGGCGGTGCTCCCGGCTTAGGCCTGGGCCCCAATGTCCTGTGCGCCCTTTCAACGAGGAACATCAATGATAATTCCGACCCAAACAGGTCTTTCAACATCTGTTCGATGTATTGCTCCATGTTAGTAATGTCTGTTGTTTCCGCCACTCCCGTGACGCGGACGTTGTTGCGCCTTGAGCGCGCTTCCAAGTCCTCATTCTTTTGTTGTATGAGCGCCAGAACTTTATCCATGCCAAGCATTTTTTTGACGAGGTCAGTCTGGCCTTCTTCCGTGTCAGCCACGCGTGTTTCAAGCACCTCTACTCTGCCTTTTTGTTTGTCCAAACGTGTCGTGATGCTGTCCATACGTGTCGCCAGCGCGTCCATTTTGCTGTCTATGCCCTGCAGGCTCGCCTTTAATTCTTGAAACATCGATTGAATGTCCGCTTCTTGAGAGCCACTCCGTTCTTCTTGCGCGGCTTCAGCGTCCCGGTGGTCTTGGTCCGACGTTTTCTGTTTGGACTTGTCGAACGTAAGCCTCGGCTGTCGTGTGTCTGGTTTGCCCATGGCTACTTCCCAGCGCACCGCAATCAAATGAAGGAAGAATAAAAGCGTTGAAG
Source organism: Triturus cristatus (assembly GCF_964204655.1). Taxonomy (NCBI): domain Eukaryota; kingdom Metazoa; phylum Chordata; class Amphibia; order Caudata; family Salamandridae; genus Triturus; species Triturus cristatus. The sequence continues at coordinate 116,165,163 of NC_140589.1, forward strand.
ACAGATGGGCTATATTTAATGAGGTCCAGTATACAGGCCCTGAATTGGTTAAACGGAAAGGGTATACAGTTCCTCTGTTCGTAAAGGAGAGAGTGAAGGATACTCTCTTTGGAATTAGACTAAGTGGGGGGTAGTGTTCAATAAGCCTAAAGGGTATAGGGCTGTGTGGGGTGGGGGAACCCACATTGGTGGAACTAAAACCCTCACACACCCAGCAAGCTAGGTGTCATGCTTCATCATCTGGGTTTTGCTCCTCGTCGGGTCGGCGCTGCAATTCCCGACGGGCACCCAGGGATGGGGCTCTTTGGCGGAGATCTTTTGTTCCTTGCCGAGGGTGAGTGCAGGTGAGGGCCAGGGAGGTGTAGACGTTAGTGAGTGTGGCTAAAAAGGGTCGGTTAGTCTGAATAGTAGATTTTATTTGGTCAGTAAACCGCCCTGTTAAAATGAAAAGAGAGGCGGTAGTCTTGACTAGATGGGTCAGGGACTACTCTACTCTGCTCTGGTGGTCGACATGTTTCATGCCTACAAGGTCAGGAGGATCCAGCGGCAATTCATCAGGACCAGTGATTACAACTATCTACAAAAAATGTGAGGGTGTGATACTAATTATTTACAGTGATGTAAAAACTACCCTAAGTAAGTGTCGGAATAACTAGACTCTTACATTCTGGACCGGCCTAACGTATTAGAAAGTGCCACTCCAGTCGGTACTTGGCGAGCCTCTTGGGGATGCGAACTTGCCTAAGTTTAGTCGCCCAAGGGTGGTGTCAAGACCTACCCCGCTCCGCCGAAACCGGGAAGTGCCCCAGCGCAATCAGTTGACGGGGCAGTTGGACCACAGGCCCCTTGCATGTCGCAGGTCACCCCGCACCAGGCTCCCGCAGCAGACAGCAGGAAGGGCAGACGTCTCCAGCAGCCCAGAGAGCTATTTCCTCCCTACCGGGGTATGCCCGTAGTGCAGTGATCTAGACCCGCCAGCACAGGACAGCCGCAGCGCGGACCCCCAGGTTCAGGCTAGCTCCTGCGCAGCAGCTCCACTCTTGTCCCCCAGGTCAAAGCCACTCATCTCACCCGGTTGTCCACAGCAGCGCTCTCAGCCCCAGCCCAGGCACCCACCGGGCTGAGCGTCCGTCAGGATGGCGGCACGCGCCTCACGACTCAGGCGCCAAAGCCAGCCGACCCCCGACACCACGAACGGTGCCACCGCCTCGTCGGGGGCCGCAGCACCGCAGCGCGTTGTCTCCGGCACCGCCGCAAGGTAAAGGGTGGACTCCGCAGCCAACCACGTCCCTCAGACCGCTGCTTTGGGGCTCCCGATTGTAGTGGACAGCAGCGCAACTGCCCCGGATAAAATGGCCGCCTTCCAACCGTTACCTCTGGGCATGCCCCGGTCTCCAAAAGCTCAAATGGAGTACGGGCGCCCCACGGGCGTGGAGCGGCTCCCCACCTCACGAGGTCGGGCACAGCGACCACGTAGATCGCGGTCCAGTAGCTTTCGCCGAACGCCGGCACAGGCTCCCGCCTCCCGACTCCTTAGCGCCCTTCGAGTCCTCGGAGCGCGGCGACGTGCAGAGCTCTCTCCTCACCTCACCTCCACACATTCAGCAACGATCCGCTGCGTCGCTCTCGCTGCCCCAGCACCTCGACTCCACCTGCGGGGTATATGTTGGGCAGTCCGTGACCCCAGGGCCGAGCTGATCAATAGAGCGCTGCTCCGCAGCACGCCACACTCACGGGCCCAGCCGCACGCCAGCCCCCGGCGTCAGCGAGTGCTCCAGGCCGCCTCGTCGCTCTCCACCCACCGGGCCGATCTCCGCTTCAGCTCCAACAACGGGACCAGGAGTTTCAACGGGCAGAGCAGGTACCCTGCGCGCCCTGCCGGGGTCGAGAGGTCCGAGCCCAGACACCAGTGTAGCCGATAAATGTCAGATTAATTTGCTCGATCGGCGGAGCTGCGGGTTCAGGCAGCCATTCCGCTTTGCAGCCAAGCCACGCCCCCAATGTTAACCCAGGTTGATGCTGAGAAGTTGCAAAACATTTGTTAAATTGCAAAGTATAGGAACCAATGTATAAAGCCATGCCTCCTCAGCTTACTATGTATGATGATGATACAGTCAAAGTCAAGATGTTACTTCTTTTTCGTGGCTGCTGCTGAATGTTATGAAATGATCAACAGGAACATGTTTGAATATAAAATGAAAATAAAGTTTTTAAAAAAAAGAAAAGAAAATTAAACAATGCCCACATCAATGCTGACACAAAAGACAACCCCTCCCCAAAATATCAATGAAAAAAGCAAGGAAGCATCAGGGAAGTTACAAATATCACTAGCATACTGGACCACACTTCGAAAACTATGAAAGAGGCCGCCGTTTCAAGAAGCCCAAATCCACAAAATAGCAAAACTTTACCCACAAGTAAAATATATAACATATTTAAATCCCCGAACATGTCTAAGACAATCAAAAGTACAATCCAGGGTGCTCTAAAAACCAACTTAATCCAACCTGCCAAAGAAACAATGACAAAAGCGAGTGAATTTAGTAATCGGTACGCAGCCACCAGCAGGCGGCGAGTCACAGCAGAGACGTGTAATTGAAAAGGAAGTCGAGACAACATCACAAACCTCGCGAGGCTTGGAGGCCCAATCAGTAAAGAACCTTGAATGCATTCCACAAAACCCCACAGGACAATTTCCACAAGCAGTCACATATTACCAAGGCATCACTGAAGCATCAATAGAGACCCTGACTGACTGTGTCAGTCATAGCCGACTAATCTCCTAACCACATGTAATGAAAAGATAGAGCTGGTTCCCCACTGCAGCTAGAGGGGAGCCATGATATATTGAACAGAAGCGCAATATTAAAATTACTAGACGCACTCCCAGCCCTGAGGTACATGAAATCTAGAGACCTGGAAAGAATAGAGTTCAAATCCAATCCCAACCAATTGGGATCTGAAATCACGATAGCAACCGCGGCAGATCACTTCATGTAAGGAAGTGGGTTTCGGTTGCAGTAACCCCCCACTTTTTGCCTGATAACTGATGCACTTTTCCTTGTTGTGCCCTGGGCTCCTGCCAATCAGGTACCCAGGGCCTGTGTTCTTTCCCTAAAAACTGCCTAACAGCCAAAACCCAATTGGCATCTCTGGTCACATGTCAGCCCCATGTAAATGGTACCCTAGGTACCCAGGGCCTTGTGACCAGAGAAGGCCCCCAAGGGCAGCAGCACTTATTGAGCCACCCTTAGAGGCCCTGTACCCTGACACACACACACACTGTCTTTGCAGGCTGAGTGTCTTGGTATAAAACAAAACAAAGAGTCGCCATGGCACACATATCTGTGTGCCATGCCCACATCACACACTGCCCTGGTATACCTCAGTCACCCCTCTAGCTGGGTGCTCTATGCCAGTGGTGTGGGCACAGGTGAATGAGCCCTGTGCCCCTACAGTACCCAGGTCCATTCCTGGGCACTGTAAGTGCAGTGCTGCCATTAAGAGTATATGGTGCTGGGAGGTCGTCAACACGAACTCCACAGCATCATGAGGGCTACACTGAAGACTGAGAAGTTTGGTATCAAACTTCTCAGCACAGTAAACCCAAAGTGATGCCAGTGTGGGATTTACTGTAAGATGCATGACAGATGACCTAACCTACAATCCACGTCTTGTCTGAGGGGCTGCCTAGGCTGCCACACAGCAGACATGTTTCTGGACCCCTGGGTAGAGAGCCATCTGCTCTCCTGGGCCTGCAACACTGCACATCCTGGGTGAGGTGCTAAGTCTCCTCCCCCAGGATGGGCAGGGGAAGCTTCAAAGGCCTTTGTGAGCTTCTCCGGGCCACTTGCTGTTCTCAGCAACTGGCCCCTAACGGTTCTGACCCCCACTCTGGTGGGAAGACTGTCTGGAAACCCCAAGGAAGGAAAGGGGGTGTGCCAGCCTCTGCCAACCCCACCCCTCAGGTGGGGGAGGCGAGGTGAAGCACATCCCTGGGGTCTCACCATCTTGAAGATGGGAAGCCCTGCCCAATCAGGACTAGGCTACTGCCCCCCTCCCACAGGAGAGAGGCAGGATAGGGGGTGTACCCACCCCAGGGCAGAGACCCATTGGTCCCTGCACTTTACCTACTTGTAACACCCCTAAATCTAGTATTTAGGGGCACCCTGAACCTTCTTTCTTTAGATCCAGGTTCCGAAACAGCAAAGAAGATCAAGAAGAAAGAAGACCTGCCGGACAGCTGCTAAAAAGAGGAAGACACCAACTGCTTTGGCCCCAGCCCTACCGCCCTGTCGACCCTCGAACCTACTTCTTCTAAATCCCGGCATCTCCTGTGGCCAGCAACCTCACAAACCCCGGAGGACCTGGCTACCTTGTGACTCTGAGCATCTGGGACTCCCACGAGCAGTGGCACTGCTCAAAACAAGTAACTGACCCCTGGCATCAGCCAGGAACTGCGAACCCTGCACACTCTGCACCCGCCAACCCTGGCCTGTGCTTGAGTGGACAAAGACCACGAGGACGTCCCCCCGGCAACTGTGACCCCGAATCCAGCACCCAAGGACCCACCTCGACGCTCCTGATGACACCTGCAGCCTCAGAACCAGGGACCCCCCCAACCGCGATCAACAGAGGGTAAGATTTCCCAACACCAAAAGGCACCCCTGCACCCGGCACCCTGCAGCCCCCTGTGCCCAACTCCTGGGTACCTACCTATCCTCCAACTACCCAACTTACCTCTCGAATTGGTGGTCGCACCTGAACAATCTTCGTCCCTAAGCTTGCAGCCTTTGTTCGTTCTTGAGCTTCTCCATTGCAATCCATTGAGCGCCCGACGGCTCAAAAGCACCCTGCACCTAGCCGCCCGAGTGCCCCTGGCTGTGCAACCTCTACTCCTACCTACTTCCCCATTTGCCCTGAGCAAGTGACCAGGAGCCCAGCTCCCACAACCACGTGGCCTGCTAGTCAGCAGCCACCAACCAAGGGCCCCCTGCCTTCCATAGGATAACATTGGGCCTAACTCACCTTGCACCCGGCTGCCCCTGTGACGCTGAGGGTGTAAGAGCTGTACTTACCTGACCCTGGGAGACCCCTGAGTCTATGCCCAGACCCTTAACACTGCCAGTCGAGTACTTACCCAAAAGCTGATAACTCCCTTTTCTTCCATAGGGTAACATTGACTGGTTTCACTTGAAATTTCATCTAAGTGTGGAGTTTCTAAACTTTAAAATATTCACCGAAAATCAACCGAGTAACAAAAACGGAAATACTCACCTACTATTAGGAGAGATCCCAGTCCTGGATCTTGGTACCCAGCACTGACCCTGAATAGTAATTACAAACCTTACTTACTGCTAACTTAATTTTCCTCCATAGGAAACCATTGACTGTTCTTCTGTGAAATTTCTTCTATGTGTCGATTTTTGCAAACTACAAATATTCTTTAAAAATCGTACCAACTGTGAAAACGTAATTACTTACCTGTTTTAGATAGATGTCCCAGTACTGAGCCTATGAGCCCAGCACTGGATTACAAAAGTAACGAGAACATACTTTACCGGTAACTTGAACTTTCTCCCATAGGAAACCATTGACTGTTTTTCTGTGAAATTTCTTCTGTGTCGATTATGCAAACTTACAAATATTCGTTAAAAATCGCTTGTGTAACCTAAACGCATTCTATCAACTGCTTACAGGTGGTATACTAGTGCTGGATCCAGGGTACAACACTGAACACAAAAAAGTACCCATAACCCCACTTACCTGCTAAGTGAATTTCCTCTCATAGGATAACATTGGTAATTTGACTAGAAAACGTTTCTAAGTGTCAGCTTTTAAAATACCAAAATATTGCTTAAAAGTCACAACAGTTACTAAAACGTATTTACTCACTTGTTTGCAAGAACTGTCCCAGGACTGAATCTAGGATCCAGGATCCAGTCCTGGAGTTAGAAAAGTAATCCTGAAAGTAATCAATTGCATTTAACTTAAAATTCCCATTGAGCTTAATGTATTATTGTGTTTGAAATTGTGTTTCCTATTGCAACAAACTGTTACTATTGCATTCAAAAGTCAATTGCCTATTGCAAAGTATTTAACTAAAGCATCTCATTCTGAGAAAGTATATTTTGACACCTATTGTTGGTTCTAAAATAAAACAACCATATATTTTTATATACAAACCATTGGCCTAGAGTTCAGTTCTTGAGTGTGTGAGACCATTTGCTGACTGAGTGTGTACAATAAATGCTTTAAACTGTCCTCTGATACTGCCTTACTGCTCGACCAAGCTACCACTTTAGAGAGTAAGGTTATATTTAACTGGCCTCTGCCAAACCTCTGGGGACTGTGGACTCTGTACACACTGTACCTATTTGGAACAGTATATACAGAGCCTCTTTCTTACACTTCACTTCAGAACAGATTTTGCGGCACAGAGAATCCTTTGCAACATGGGGCATTGAACTAAAGAAGGTGGTTACCCCGCCACCCAAGCCCACTACATCAGTCCAATCAAACCATGGGGGTATTGAAAGGAGCAAAAGGGCCTGACTATCTTAGCATAACCAAAGGCGATGACCAAACCACAAGGCAAATTACCATCACAATACCTCAGCCCCAAGTATCTAATCTAAGGATAACCGACAGGCGAGACCCTTAAACATGAAACACGGAGCAGCTTGAACCAAAGCACGTAAAGATTTCCAAACAGTCCAGGGCTGCAAGATCTGCTCTTGGAACGTGAATGATTTAAGCTCCAAACTCAACGATGCTGACTTTGTAGAATTCCTCCTAAAGCACAATATTCTCCTACTTCAGGAAACCTGGCAGTCAGCAAACTCCCCATTTGTAGGCTACAAAGAACACTTCAAACCAGCCATAAAAGAAGCAAAATGCGGCTTATCGATTTACATCTCGACTGACATCCTTTGGGAATACAAAGAAATTGATTCAGACTCGCCCTGGATGCAATGCATCAAACTCGCAGTTTCATCTTCCATTATATTGCTAATTCTGAACACCTACATTCATCCAGCCCACAAGCATAAGGAAAACAAATCCAGCTATTGACTGCTGCGCTTAGAACTTTAAAATTCACCTATCCACATGCTAACATAATGAATTTATTACAAGGCCAAGAAAACAATCTAGCAGGTCACATACGGGTACGGCAGGGCAACAGAACAAGACGTGACACGTTGGACAAGAGATGTGCCGCATTACTGGAAGAACAATCACTGTTCACACTAAATGGACGAGGCCCCTTGGATAGTCCAGCAACCTTTACAAGAGTAACGGACAAAACTGATGTAACTATCGATTTTACTTTGGCGGACCCAGATCTGTTCCTCTATATCTCCAACTTTCAAAGAAAGGAAAGAGCAGAAAGCGACCATTACCCTCAAACACTTATACTAACATTCAAAAAAGGACTCTGCAAGCCAAGGCTCTCACATTACCAACCCATACTTACAATTTAAAACAACTCCCATGGAACGAAAACAACATAGATGCCATCATAGAGGCTTGCTCCATCCAATGCGATTTCGTCCCAGGCAGGAACACATCCCAAAATATACGCCGGCTGTTTCATGTTCAGGATCAAGTCGGTGACGCCTATCCTCGTGCGGCCTGCCTCATCCTTGACCTGGAGAAGGCCTTTGATACCCTTAAGTGGTAGTTCCTGCTCTCAGTCCTACAACGAGCGGGACCAGGTCCCACCCTTCTGGCGTACACACGACTCCTATACACCAAACTCACCTCACGCGTTCGCATCAGGCGGTACATCTCGACGGAATTCGAGTTACACAGGGGCACGAGGCAGGGCTCCCCACTTTCGCCTCTGCTCTTCACCCTCGCGGTGGAATCTTTGGCTGTACGGCTGCGCCAGGAGGGACAACACTGGGGCATTCCCATAGCGGACGTCGTACACAGCGTAACTATGTACGCCGACGACCTTCTTCTGTACGTTCGTGACATCACTGCAGACCTCACACCCATTTGGGCGACGCTCACAGAATTTGCTGACGTCTCAGGGCTGCGAGTGAACTGGGATAAATCTACGGTATATCCATTACATCCGAATCTTTCCCCCCCGGGACATCTGGATAGGGGACGTGCAAGTGCCCTGGTCTGCAGAGGCCCCCCGATACATCGGGGTCCGGCTCTATCACTCCCCAGCCGACATCTTTGAGGGAAACCACCGTAGGGCGCTGGCTGGAATCAGGTCGGCGGTTGGATTTTGGCGGACTCTCCCGCTAGCCCCAATCGGCCGGGTGGCTCTCGCCAAAATGATAATAGTCCCGAGGCTCCTGTACCATTTCACGAATCTGCCGGTGATCCCGCCCAGGACCTTTTTCAGAGACCTGGACATACTCCTAGGCTCACTCATATGGGAAAAGGGTAGGCGCAGGATAGCACTGGCAAAGCTAAAACTACCCACTACGCAAGGAGGGTTAGGTGCCCCATCCTTCGAATCATATTTCCTGGTGGCACAACTGCAGTGATTATCCTACTGGATGGCAGGCAGACACTTAGGCGAGACGTACACTGTAACCGACCGGATACCCATCTCGTAACTATGCCGCCTATTGGTGCCAGGCACCTCACCAAGACGGACCTACCCCCTACAAGTAGCGATGGCCCGCAAGTGCATGCAAAGAATACACCGCATATCACTGGGGAAGCCCCCGTACTCACGGTTGCTACCACTGGTTGGGTGGCCCAAGCACGAACACTATTACACACCCAACATGCTACACACATGGATGGCCTGCGGTATTACCGAAGCAGAGTCGCTGTTCGAGGATGGACAACTAAGGCCTTTCCAAAGCCTCGTAGACGATCAGGATCTCCCCCCTGGCCAGTTTTTACTTCATCGCCAACTACTTGTTATCGTCAATATCATGATTTATCGACAGGAGAACCACCCACACACCCGGTCATCCACACAATCCTATATATGGGGGCGGGACGACACCTAACAACATGGCTCTATAAAGCCATAAGGGAGCTTGCATATAGACCCCTAGAGCCTCTACGGACCACTTGGGAGGAGGAAATAGGACGCCCCCTACATGAAAAAGAATGGGAGAGGGCTCTAGAATTCCCCAAGAAAGTATCCAAAAACGCGCGCTATAAAAACATACAGTTCTAAATCTTACACAGGGCATACCTGACGCCGGCCCGCCTCCATAGATTCTATCCTGACACTCAATTTCCATGCCCCAGATGTCACTCACTGGAAGCAGATTTTTATCATATGTTCTGGAGCTGCCCTCTTATACGAGCATACTGGCAGTATATTCACAAATCACTTGGAGAGCTCACCGGGCTCGCACATTTGACTACCTGGGAATCCTGTGCACTAGGTATTTTCAGAAAACAAAGGCAACACAAAGTGCCCACTAGGTTTGCCTCATTGGCCATTTTACTAGCCAAACGCGGCATAGCTGTGCACTGGCGATCCCCCTCAGGCCCCCCAATTGCGGTACACATATGGGCAGCAGCAGAGGAGGAAACACTGCGTGAGGAGGAAGTGAAAGGGTTACGCAAACTTCTCCATGGAGTGGGCCCTATTATTGCACCAATTTAAACAGTCCCCGCCCCCCCCCCGACGACTCAGATCAAGGCGTACCCATAACTCTGCAACCGTCAGACCAGCCTCCCAGTACACACTCCAGATCTCCACACATGCGTCTCCGCAGATTCACTAGTGTATAGTACTATACCTCACCCCGCACCTGTCGACCAGATGTCAGAATGCCTCAGTCTAGCTGTTTCCCACGCTCCCGACTAATGTACAACTGCTCTGTTCAATCTACATGCATCGCCCCGAACCATTATCCGACAACAGTACCCAGAATTCCACACCTCCCTTCCCAGTTTGGTACCCCAGTTTTAAATGGCAATCACTGATCCTGCCGCCCCACGGTTGCCTGAACAATGGACTACTCAGAGTACAACTAAAGTTGTCTCATTTGGTAAATAGAGTGTAGTACAATCCATTTTTCTCTGTATACAAATGTACTTTGTCACTGTAACCTTTAAAGGCCAATAAAAACAAGTTTAAAAAAAAAAAAATAGAGGCTTGCTCCATCCTTCTGGCTCCAACCAATGGAAAGCCATTTGGGATAGAGGTCTGGGAGGCCTTTATCATCAATTTAAACACAAAATGTTCTTATTGCACCCCCAGTCATAAAGTATCAGGGACAGGATAAAAGAAAGTAAATAAACACCTAAGATCAATGGGCTCCCAGGGCTTACGACCAACTAAGTACTCACTTGCAACAGCAAAAATGAAAACAGACTTCAAAAAGGAAATCAGGGGGGCAAAGCGCACATAAAATGTGCTCCATGCCAGCCAGCAAAGAAACTCAAAACCTTTCTGGGCGAATATTAACATCTTACTAAATGTTAAAAGCCAACACTTTAACTCAGATATAACGGAAAATACCTGGAGTGCCCACATAGCAACCACATATAACAAGATGTCTCACTCCACTGCAGCAATCATCAACAAAACATCTAATGTGACCCAGTTGGCCTCCATCCAGGGAACGAGCTCCAAGGCCCCATTACTCAAAAACAAATCGAAAACCGATATCAAAATCTGCCTACCAACGACAAATCCCCTTATGTTCCAAGATAATCACTCAGAAGATAATTTGCAGCCACTAGCACACGCAACAACAATTATTGACCCAACGGAGTATCATCCACATATCACACAAAAGCAACAACAAAGATCCGATTGGGCCCAGAGGCCAAACGGTTTGCCCAATGCCTTATTAAAAAAAGACCCAGCTTTTTGTTCCACCCACCTAACCCCCCTGTTCGCTTATGCCTTGGAGACATGTACCATCCCAGACACATGGCGAGGAAGTTACCTACAACCGATATACAAAACAGGGGTGCATTCAGGACTCAACCAACTTTAGACTAATAGCGCTTATCGACGTCGAGGCCAAGTTATACACTTCAAACCTGTTGACAGACCTGGAGGATTGGGTCAACAGCATAAACCTAATCCCTAAAACACAAACAGGATTCTGTGCAGGTATGAGTTCCCTAACTAATCTATCAGCAGTCATGTTCCTGGTCAACCAAGCCATCGCTAAATCAAGCTTCCTGAATGAGTGCTTTCTTAAAGCCGCTTTTGATAAGGCTCCCAGAACCAAGCTATGGGTAAAAATGAAATCTTGGGGAGCTCCCGCAAAATAGCTTGAAGCGATCATCAACCTCTACTCAGGAACATGGGTCCAAATAAAATTGGGGAATGGTCGAAGTCTAACCTATAAAATCCCAACCACCAATGGCTTAAAACAGGGGTGCGTCTTGGCCCCTTGCCTGTTCAACATCTATACAGCGGATCTAGAGAACCACCTCCGCTTAACACAAGAAGACCCCCCCCAAAACTGGGTAATGCCCCAATAGCAAGCCTGCAATATGCCAACGACATTTTGCTGCTTAGCCAAATGCCTTGAGGCCTACAGCGGCTGATCGCCCAGCTAGCAGAATATACATACATTGCCCAACTAGACATTAACTTACAAAAATTGAAGATTATGTGCTTTTCAAGTCCTTTAAAAAAGCAACCCAATTTCACCTGGTGGGTACACATTAATATCTTGGTCCAGGTGGAAATATACAAAAACCTGGGGGTACTATTAGACCGGCATCTCAACTATAAGCAATACCTGGCACTACGGCAGGCAAAAGCAAACAGCTGCTATTCACATTTAAAACCTTGCAGAAAAAACTTAGCAACTGCACTGTAGGAAGGTGGATATCTGACTATGGTTACCCCCAACTTTTTGCCTAGTGTCTAGCTGGTTTTTCGACTTAGTTGGCCTGAGATCCTGCCATTCAGGGTCTCAGGCTGTCTGCTCTCTCTGTAAAATGGACTCCATGTACCCTAGGTACATAATCAATTGGTAAGGATCACATTATTGGACCCTGTACAGTGTACCCTAGGTACCCAGGGCATAGGTGTACCCTAGGCCTCCCAGGGGCTGCAGCATGTATTATGCCACCCCTGGTCTGGCCTTCCAATCAGACACAACTGGCTGATCACTCAGCTGGGGCAAGGTCGTGTAATCACCCCTTGCTTAGGTGTAGTATTCCTATACCTACCTTATATATAGACACATGTGTACCTATCAGTCACTCCTATGGCAGGCCTTAACAATCCTGGAGGCAGAGTGCTTGGTAACATGTGAGATGGTGCTCTAGCATGAGCTGAGCCTGTCTGCAGCTTTCGGAACCATGTCCTTATAGCTGTTCTATGATATAGCCTACCATATACTCTTAAAGTGCCTTATAATCTTAAACGGTTATGGTAACTATGGTTTGGCTTTATCAAAACATGTCGTGTAAGGTGTCTAACACTTTGGAATAATACCCCCATACCATTTCTGGTGATGAGGATATTATTCCTCCCTTCTAGAGGGAGAGACATGTTAAAATCCTACTTTGCTGTTTATCTCTAACCAAAGCCTCAGCATCACAAAATGGATGCTGCTGCCACAGACACAAGTCTGACCTCCTGCTGCTGGGAGTGATCCCAGCCAGGGAGGCCTGGACAATAGGTTTCCTGCTTGGGGAGGTGCTAGCACCTCCCCAGACAGCCTTTAGTGTATTGGGGCAGGGTGGGCTGAAAGGAATGAGACATGCCTGGGGCACACAAGGTGTTCCTTGCATAGTCCAGTTCAAACCGGCGCTGGGGCACTCCAGCCCCAGCTCTGGCGCGAAACTGGACAAAGGGAAGTGGGTGTAACCACCCCCTCCCAGGTCCCACCCATAAGGCGTGACCTAGCAGGTATCCCAGCCCCCCAGATTAGTATAAGAGTGGGAGTTGGGCCTCAAGACTCTAGATTATCCTGAACCTGCAAAACTGAACAGAAACTCTGGACCTTCGACATTCGACGAAAGAAGAAGACTGAAGAATCTCCCTTGTAGCCAAGGAGTGGCTACCCTGTGCAAACAGGCACCATCAAGAGACTACCCTTTGCTTTGTGAAACGTTCGACGAGGAACCGACTGCAGAGCCCGACCAGAGCCTTGATTTCCAGACTTCTCCGACCCTCATCCACATCTGCAGCAGAGCTGAGATCCGTGGAGGCGACGAGCGACGTGGGACCGGCTACCTGGGAAAAGTGGCTAGTAACTTACAGCGCAGCTTCTGAGGTACCCTCGAAGTTGTGCACCGGGGATTGAGAAGCCCCAACCCCAAGCACCATCTGCACCGAAGACCAGCCCCCCACACTCCACGAGTCCTGCGTGGGGCCCTTCAGCATTTTCCTGCTTGCCGCGTCTGTCCGGTTGCTTGCCCGCTGGCTAGTGGCCTTTGTGACGACGCTCCCTGAAATCTTCGGCGCTGGTTTGGCTCCTCCAGACTGGCTCCCGCTTCTCTGCAAAGAAGAAGCACCCCAGACCTTCCTGGTCTGCACCAGAAGCAAGTCCTTTGTTCTTCGTGGGTTCCGCTTGCCAAGGCTTGGTGAGTCCTAGTCCAACTTCGACGCCGCCGACAGCAAGAGCCTTCATGGGACAGCTCGCCTCCTGGTCCTGGTCGTCCTCGACGCTTCCTGGTCCTCCTGGCTGCAGCGACAAGCTTCACCTTCACCTGCAACTCTTCACGACATCGTCTGGTTCCTTCCTGGTTCCACGTGGTCACTGGCTAGTGACCTTGACTCTGTCCCCTCTGCTTGCAGGTTTCTTCTCTTCTTGATCCCAGCCTTGGGATCCACCGGACACTCTCCCCTGACTGCCTGTCAGCATCTTTCTTCAGGCATCCATAGGAGTCGACGACGAAAACGACGCATCTTCACCCCTATGCACCCGCAGCCTGTGGGCTAGGTAACTTGGGTACTCCGGTGCTCATCAGGATAGTGACTATCCTAGTGTCTAGTTTTCAAGTCTCAACTTCCTAGCTACTCCGGAAGTGTCCTAAATCTATCTATTTCTAAACTGTAACATTGCTATTGACTTTTACGCATTACGCGTGAGTGTTTCCACTCTGCACACGAATCCCGTGGGCCTCCCACTTCCTAACTAACGCTAGTGTAGTGTAGCCCCAGCGATTCCCTAGGCCTAGGCCTATTCTATTTCCGTGACAGTGGTTCTTATACCACTTATTTAGTATATGGTTTGCGTGGCCCCTAGGGCCTAACTGTATTACTTACCTGTGTGACTTACTGTATGCATTAATAAGACTGTGTTGTACTTACCTCTAAACTCATAAAGAGTGCTGAGGGTTTGCTTAGAATAAATACACTTTATTTTATATATATATCTGTTGTGGTGTCCTTTCATTTGGTATTCAAGGGATTATATATGGTATCACAGCTGGCTTCACATGCCATTCAGAGTTTAGCCTAAGACTGCTCTTGTCCATGCTACCACTAGGATAGCTGGTCTATAAGGTTGACTTTACAACCAATCACCATAAGGGTATTTGGACTGATATAAGGTGTACACTATAACTAGTGACATCATACATCAGGCCAACTTCTCACATTGGTGAGCAGCGGTTGGGATCTGAGCTTGCTGTTGTAATACCATTGTAATCTTGAGATACTAAATTGAAAGATCACACAGATATTGTCTAGGTACATATAACATAGTTTAAAATACTTAAGTCCTACTGGACTTAGTAGTTGTAGGTTGAAGGGAGTAACACACCCTGACTACAACTACTAGAGAGGTTTAGTAGAAACAACTAGTGTAGGTAGGTGCACACACCACACCCTCACTAGATCATGCCTCTGGGAGGAGATCAAGTAGATGCTCTCTCAGGAGGGGCAGGTCTGCAGAAGACCCCCTCTAGGTATGATACCTTAACATTCCAGGAGATGAGACATTTGTGTACCTCCAGAGGAATAAAACAGGGTTCAAACCCTACCCTTAGACAGCTAGTGGAGCTTCTGGAGGCCTATGATGCTGAAAGAGCTGCCAGGGATGGTGCCATAGCTGTAGATAAGGGTCTACCCACCACAGATGAGTCAGATGGGACTTCAGAGGAAGAGGTAGACAGCCAGAGCCAAGTAAGGAGACTTAGCCAGGCTAACCTAAGTTTACATGGGAGTTTGCATGGGGTCCCCCCATACAGACCCCCAAGTAGGCTTTCACAGAGAAGCAGGAGGGACAGATCCCCTTCAAGGGAATCCATCCACTCCCATGTTTCTAGCATCTCTAATGCTTCCTCTCACAGGGGAATGACTTCACCTGAGAAAAAGGAGCATAAAGCCAGAATGAGGGAAGCTAATCTGAGGATTCAGAGGGAAGAAATTGCCCTTGCCAAAGAGAAGCTTGCTCTGGCTAGAGAGCAAAAATTGTGTGGGTCAGAACCCACTGGTGGCAGCAACATTCCTAGAGATAGGGATAGGTCTTATGACCATAGAAACCTAAGCAAGATAGTCCCCCCCATATCAGAATGGGGATGACATCCACAAGTGGATGACTGCTTTGGAGAGGGCCTGCAAAGTACAGCAGGTACCCCAAAGTCAGTGGGCAGCTATCTTGTGGCTCTCCTTTTCTGACAAAGGTAGAGACAAGCTCCTCACAGTCAGTGATGAGGATGCAAACAATTACAAAGTCCTGAAGAGTGCTCTGATAGATGGGTTTGGCTTAACCACTGAGCAATACAGGTTGTTGTTCAGAGACACCCAGAAGACACAGACACAGGACTGGTCTGATTTTGTGGATTGTGCCACTAAGGCTTTGGAAGGTTGGTTAAATGGCAGCAAGGTGCAGGACTATACAGGATTGTACAACTTGATTATGAGGGAGCAGATCCTTAGTAATTGTCAGAACCAGCTTCTCCATCAACACCTGGTAGACTCAGATTTGACCTCTCCCCAAGAATTGGGAAAGAGGGCAGATAAATGGGTCAGGACCAGGATTAGGCCTAAAAATCAGGGTGGTGACCAAAAGAAAGATACCACCAAGCCTCAAGAGAAGGGTGGGGATAAAGCAAAAGAGAAATCTTCCTCAGGGCCCCAAAACTCCACACAGGGTGGTGGGTCCCAAGCTCCCTCCTCTACCACAGTTAAAAAGCCTTACTGCCATGTGTGTAAAACACCTGGGCATTGGAAAACTGACAGCAGTTGTCCACAGGCTAAAAACAAAACTGTTCCTCCAACTACTCCTGTCACACCACCTACTACTGTCAGCAGTAATCCCCCAGGTGGTGGGAGTGCCCCCAAAAATGTGGTTGGGTTTTCTTGGGGAACACAGGGGGATCCTGGCTTAGCCAATTCCCCTGCAGCAGCTACTCTTGTCTGTGATGGTGGCATGGGGTTTGCCAACTTCACTGCCTGTCCCAACACTTTGGGTAGGTACAGACAGGAACCCTACATCAATGGTAGAAAAGCTGAGGCCTACAGAGACACTGGAGCTAGCATCACTATGGTGGCCCATAGGCTAGTTCCCTCTGAGCAGCTTTTGCCTGGTTTCTCATACCAGGTAACTAACATTGATGGCAAACAGAACAGTCATCCCATGGCAGAGGTATGTCTCAGCTGGGGAGGTGTCACTGGCCCTAAAAGGGTGGCAGTGTCTCCAACCTTGCCTGTGGACTGCTTACTGGGGAATGACTTAGAACTCTCAGCTTGGGCTGGAGTTGAACAAGACACCCATTCTAAAATGGTAGGCCTTTCCAAAAAGGGTAGTGGGGTTGTGCCAGTCACAACCCCTGTCCAAGTAGCTTTCCTCCCTGAAAAGGTTGGTAGGGCAGTGGTAGCCACAGCCCAGGCACAGACAGACTTCCCTGTAGAAATTGGCAGAGCTGTGACAGTCACAGCTCAAACACAAACTGAGTGCCTTCCTGAAAAGGTTGGCAAGGCTGTAATGGTCTCAGCCTATACTCAGACTGACATAGGTGTAGTGAAGCCTGAAACTATGGATCACTCCACACAAACAGAGAGTAGTGGGGAGGAAGAAAAGTCTCCCTCTCCCCAGACATTAGGAAAAGGTCAGCCTCCTCAGGGATCTGACCTCACCCCTTGTGAAGGAACTGCCCCAGAGGTAGCCAGGCCTGGCCTGGCAGAGCCTCTGATGTCAGTGGCCCCTTCCAAGGTGGGACCCAGTCTGGTGCAGGTAGCCTGCCTCTCTCTACCCTGCCTCAGTCAGCCCAGGGCTGCAGAGGTCAGGGAGGCCAGTGGACCCCAAGAGGGCCCCTGTCCACAAGAACCCCCCAATCAAAAGAATGAGGATTGCCTGGCTAGTAGCCCTAGCCAGGTGATGGGTAAAAACATTCCTGAGGGATCCCCTTTACAGGTAGTTAGGGACCTCCCCCAGAGGGATTCTGTTGGGCACAGGCAAACCTGGGACCTTAGGGCCCCAAACCTGACCTGTCCCTCCAGTAAGCCCACAAAAGGGACCCAGCCTCCAGCTTTAGGTAGCCAGAGGCTGACCCTGAGAGCACAGTGCAACTCAGTTAGAGAAAGAAAGGCATCCAGGGTGGAGGATGATTGGAGGAAGCTGAGGCCTCACTTTGAGGACACTCACTTCAGTACTCCATCTCAACACCAGCCTTTTACTTTGCAAAGACACACCAAAGGTAGAGATTCCCTATGGTGGAGACCCTATGATATCTTTAGGATGAGGGATTGCTTAGTGGACCATGAGACAGGGGGTAACCATGCCAGTGCTGGTTCTTCCTTATATGGCCACTCAGGCAATAGAGGCTTACCTTGTCAAGGCCAGCCTTATCTCCTTTCGTTTGGGGGGGGGTTGTGTAGGAAGGTGGATATCTGACTATGGTTACCCCCAACTTTTTGCCTAGTGTCTAGCTGGTTTTTCGACTTAGTTGGCCTGAGATCCTGCCATTCAGGGTCTCAGGCTGTCTGCTCTCTCTGTAAAATGGACTCCATGTACCCTAGGTACATAATCAATTGGTAAGGATCACCTTATTGGACCCTGTACAGTGTACCCTAGGTACCCAGGGCATAGGTGTACCCTAGGCCTCCCAGGGGCTGCAGCATGTATTATGCCACCCCTGGTCTGGCCTTCCAATCAGACACAACTGGCTGATCACTCAGCTGGGGCAAGGTCGTGTAATCACCCCTTGCTTAGGTGTAGTATTCCTATACCTACCTTATATATAGACACATGTGTACCTATCAGTCACTCCTATGGCAGGCCTTAACAATCCTGGAGGCAGAGTGCTTGGTAACATGTGAGATGGTGCTCTAGCATGAGCTGAGCCTGTCTGCAGCTTTCGGAACCATGTCCTTATAGCTGTTCTATGATATAGCCTACCATATACTCTTAAAGTGCCTTATAATCTTAAACGGTTATGGTAACTATGGTTTGGCTTTATCAAAACATGTCGTGTAAGGTGTCTAACACTTTGGAATAATACCCCCATACCATTTCTGGTGATGAGGATATTATTCCTCCCTTCTAGAGGGAGAGACATGTTAAAATCCTACTTTGCTGTTTATCTCTAACCAAAGCCTCAGCATCACAAAATGGATGCTGCTGCCACAGACACAAGTCTGATCTCCTGCTGCTGGGAGTGATCCCAGCCAGGGAGGCCTGGACAATAGGTTTCCTGCTTGGGGAGGTGCTAGCACCTCCCCAGACAGCCTTTAGTGTATTGGGGCAGGGTGGGCTGAAAGGAATGAGACATGCCTGGGGCACACAAGGTGTTCCTTGCATAGTCCAGTTCAAACCGGCGCTGGGGCACTCCAGCCCCAGCTCTGGCGCGAAACTGGACAAAGGGAAGTGGGTGTAACCACCCCCTCCCAGGTCCCACCCATAAGGCGTGACCTAGCAGGTATCCCAGCCCCCCAGATTAGTATAAGAGTGGGAGTTGGGCCTCAAGACTCTAGATTATCCTGAACCTGCAAAACTGAACAGAAACTCTGGACCTTCGACATTCGACGAAAGAAGAAGACTGAAGAATCTCCCTTGTAGCCAAGGAGTGGCTACCCTGTGCAAACAGGCACCATCAAGAGACTACCCTTTGCTTTGTGAAACGTTCGACGAGGAACCGACTGCAGAGCCCGACCAGAGCCTTGATTTCCAGACTTCTCCGACCCTCATCCACATCTGCAGCAGAGCTGAGATCCGTGGAGGCGACGAGCGACGTGGGACCGGCTACCTGGGAAAAGTGGCTAGTAACTTACAGCGCAGCTTCTGAGGTACCCTCGAAGTTGTGCACCGGGGATTGAGAAGCCCCAACCCCAAGCACCATCTGCACCGAAGACCAGCCCCCCACACTCCACGAGTCCTGCGTGGGGCCCTTCAGCATTTTCCTGCTTGCCGCGTCTGTCCGGTTGCTTGCCCGCTGGCTAGTGGCCTTTGTGACGACGCTCCCTGAAATCTTCGGCGCTGGTTTGGCTCCTCCAGACTGGCTCCCGCTTCTCTGCAAAGAAGAAGCACCCCAGACCTTCCTGGTCTGCACCAGAAGCAAGTCCTTTGTTCTTCGTGGGTTCCGCTTGCCAAGGCTTGGTGAGTCCTAGTCCAACTTCGACGCCGCCGACAGCAAGAGCCTTCATGGGACAGCTCGCCTCCTGGTCCTGGTCGTCCTCGACGCTTCCTGGTCCTCCTGGCTGCAGCGACAAGCTTCACCTTCACCTGCAACTCTTCACGACATCGTCTGGTTCCTTCCTGGTTCCACGTGGTCACTGGCTAGTGACCTTGACTCTGTCCCCTCTGCTTGCAGGTTTCTTCTCTTCTTGATCCCAGCCTTGGGATCCACCGGACACTCTCCCCTGACTGCCTGTCAGCATCTTTCTTCAGGCATCCATAGGAGTCGACGACGAAAACGACGCATCTTCACCCCTATGCACCCGCAGCCTGTGGGCTAGGTAACTTGGGTACTCCGGTGCTCATCAGGATAGTGACTATCCTAGTGTCTAGTTTTCAAGTCTCAACTTCCTAGCTACTCCGGAAGTGTCCTAAATCTATCTATTTCTAAACTGTAACATTGCTATTGACTTTTACGCATTACGCGTGAGTGTTTCCACTCTGCACACGAATCCCGTGGGCCTCC
The DNA here is from genome assembly GCF_964204655.1 of Triturus cristatus. Classification (NCBI taxonomy): domain Eukaryota; kingdom Metazoa; phylum Chordata; class Amphibia; order Caudata; family Salamandridae; genus Triturus; species Triturus cristatus. Next base: position 116,185,167 of record NC_140589.1, read on the forward strand.
CACTTCCTAACTAACGCTAGTGTAGTGTAGCCCCAGCGATTCCCTAGGCCTAGGCCTATTCTATTTCCGTGACAGTGGTTCTTATACCACTTATTTAGTATATGGTTTGCGTGGCCCCTAGGGCCTAACTGTATTACTTACCTGTGTGACTTACTGTATGCATTAATAAGACTGTGTTGTACTTACCTCTAAACTCATAAAGAGTGCTGAGGGTTTGCTTAGAATAAATACACTTTATTTTATATATATATCTGTTGTGGTGTCCTTTCATTTGGTATTCAAGGGATTATATATGGTATCACAGCTGGCTTCACATGCCATTCAGAGTTTAGCCTAAGACTGCTCTTGTCCATGCTACCACTAGGATAGCTGGTCTATAAGGTTGACTTTACAACCAATCACCATAAGGGTATTTGGACTGATATAAGGTGTACACTATAACTAGTGACATCATACATCAGGCCAACTTCTCACATGCACAACACACCATTTGTTAAAGGTCTTTGCAGCAAATGTATTGCCCTCAATCTCGTGTGGATCGGAACTGCTTAACACCAAGGATTCATCGGCCTTAAATACTGCACAATCCTGTCTCTTTAAGAAACTATTTTCAATTCCGAGCCACATATCTCAAGCCGAGATAAGACTGGAATTTGGTTTAAAAAAACAGATACAGTCAAGACAAGGGGCCCTTGTCAATTATTACTGGAGAATGAGGGCAGCAGAGGAAAACTCCTTAGCCTGTTACTGCTGGCTGGAGGTTGAAAAACAATCCAGGTCGAATAAGTCAGTAAATTGTTTTAAATCAATCACTTTCTTCTTTAAAGTTGGAGGATGCTTGGCTCACAATATCAGCCTATCCCAAGTTCAAACAAATAATCAACAAAGCCATTAAAACGACAATCCCAGATAATAACCCATACAACTCATGTGTGGGTGGTGATGCTAACATATATAACTCTAAAACCCCAACCATACCTGTTGGAACACTTTTAAAGATCAAAAAAGTTCAACTTGATATTATTGAGGCTGGGAGTTTATCCATCTAAAGACCTTACCCCAAAAGGGAAACGGTCCTGGCCAACCATGGAATGCCGTCTTTGTGGGTATGGAAACAAGTCACTACTCCATCTACTATGCACCTGTCCGGTGCTACTAAACCTTCGGAAAACCCTATTACGGCCAACACTGAAGCAAGAAAAAATAAGGACTTATAGATCTGCTTTTATAAAATGCTTAGGAGGCTCGACAGTCCAACTGGTATGTAAGGCGATAACATTTTTGAGCCTAGCGGCAAAGAACTGGAAAAGAGTGATAGATGAATTAAAAATTCCTTCTCAGAATTAACCTTGTTTACTTAAATCAAAATGCCACAGCTCACATGACTATTACAACAGCACTTTATTCATTAACTAAGAAACTGACAGCCTGCGAATGGCCTAACCTAAATATATCAGAAGCCAGTTTTCTCCTGTAGGGCTGGACATCATATGTTCACATGCAACCAAAGAAAATCGTTTTTAACATCAGTTTTAGAATATATTTTAACGAGTTTAATGCAATGTCACAATCAAATTAATACTAATGTTCAATGATTTTTAAGTATTTTGTGGGTTAATTGTAATGCGCTTTTATAATTTTAAATGAAATCGAAAACAAGTATTTATTTATTTCTTCTTTCTAGTGCTTAAATTAAACAAAAGATAATAAAATTGATTAAATACTAAAATGACTGGGGGCGTGGCTTGACAGGCCATCATGGTGGACGCTGCTTAACTAAGCTCCGTCCACCCACGCCGAAAATCCTACCTACATCCTTCCTAATCCTGCCCTGGAACCACTGTTCGTGATCCATTGCATAACAGTGGGAGTGCAGTGCTGTATCTGATTTGGGGCTGGAGAAGTCATCGCCGTGAACGCCCCGAGGTTCTCGAGCGGCGCCATTGCTGGTCGCGCGGGGGCGGCTGATGTGGCGCTGTGGAGCGGGGCGCAGTTCGGCACCCGCGACCCGGACATCGCGGGACCTGGGCCTCGTGCCACCTCCCTCCCCCCCCCAGCGGCTGCACTGAGGAGGAGCGCTGCGGCTGGTGAGACTTCGCCGCTGGTCCGTTCCCCCCCCTCCCTCCCCCTTGCGGTTGCCATTGTGTTGGTGCGGTGTCCGGGGAGCGACGGAGCCTCGGCGGGGGGATTGCCCTGATCCGGGCCAACGCTTGCGAAGCCTGAACGGAGACCCCTGGGAGAATGGTGCCTGGTACCCTTGCGGAGCTTTGCACTGAAGGAGCTGTGCGGAGCGGTGCGTAGATCGTAGCCTCATCCTCTGTCTGGTGGCCGCCATCCTTTCCGCGCTGTCAGGGCGGTGCTGTGGGCCCATCGGCGCTTCCAGGCCTTCCTTCCAGGGATCGAGGTGCTCTTGAGGCCTCTGGTGCCCACGGACGGGGCGGACTATGTGGAAATTGACTGGACACCTCGGGTGAGTGTCGCAGGCTGGCATCCCCCCCCTGGCCCCAGAGACTGGGAGGTAGAGGCGGCATCGTGCAGTGGTGCTTGGTGTCGATCCTCCACTTCTCTACGGTGATTGCTGCTGCTGTATCCCGATTTGGCTTGCTGGTTCCCTGAGGGCCATACCTCGTGCTGCTGGGGGCGGGTCCACCTGGGCCTTCACTCTTGGCCAACGCCGTCTGGGTTCACTGGCGCGCTGCCCTGGGAGGCGGCGGGGGACACGTCGGAGTGACAAGGTGCCGTGTGCGGCCATTGCCGCTGCCCCCCTTTCCGGTGCCCCGCTGGGTGATCGTCCCTGGGCTCAGGGAATCTACGGGGAGATTAGGTGGTGTGGCCAGATCCATCCTGCACGCCTGGTACTCCCGCTGTGTCTGTAACATCCAGGCCTCCGCCATCTGAGACGATCGCTTGCCCAGGGGGTGAGGACCATCGCCCCCCGTACTCCCCAACTGTTAAGACGGTCTTTCGCCCTCATGGGCAAGGGTGGGCCGAGTGGGGCCGGCCCCAAACAGGGCACCATGGACCAGTACGCCACGGTACCGGGTGGTGCGGCCGGCGGTGGTGTGAGCGGCGCGGCCCCTGACAATGCAGCACTCTTGGCAGCGATCAACGGTGCCCAGGACATGCTGGACGCCAAGATTGGTGCAGTGGGGTCAGAATTTTCTTTTCTGCGGCAGGACCTCCGCAAAGCAGTGGACCGGATAACTGAGGCCGAAACAAGAGTGTCCACAGTGGAAGATTCGGTGACCTCCCTTCAAAAGAAGGTAAACAAGCTATCCGTAGTCACGCAGGAACTGGCTTCTAGGGTGGAGGATGCGGAGGGGCGCGCACAACGGAATGACCTGCGCTTCGTGGGCCTGGCCGACGGTTGTGAAGGGGCGTCCATGACAAACTTTATTACCACGTGGCTCAAAGACATCCTGCCTAAAGATCTCTTATCCTCCGTCTTCGTGGTTGAAAGGGCACATAGGGCCCTGACACGGAGACCCCCCCCCCCGGGTGAGGCCCCAAGGTCAGTTATCGCCAAGATCATGAATTACGCTGACCGAGATGCTATTTTGCGATTTGCCACGACGCACAAGGACTGCTTTATACACGATTCCCGCTCCATTTTAATATTTCCAGACTACACATGCTTGCTCCAGCAACAGCGTCAATCCTTCATGGCCGCGAAGCGCAGACTTAGGGACCTAAATGTTCAATACATGTTACTATATCCAGCTCGGATGCGAGTGATATATAGCTCCAAGTCATACTTTTTCGATACCCCGAGGCGGTTTTCGCATGGTCGGATGAGCACCCTCAGCTCCGTGCAGAATCTCCACCAGTTGTGGACTCAGACTCCTCCCGCAGCTCACGCACTCAGAGGCCACGTCGCAACAAGTCCCAGAAGTGTCGGGGGCCCGGCTCGGATAGAGTGTCACCGAGCCCCGAGCGACAGCCGTGAAGTCTCCAGACTGCTCCATATCTCATGAGGCGATTTAAATGAAACTGCATTCGGCAAATGTTATATTAAAATGTCGTTCCCAGGGCGGGCGTGGGGTTTGACCACGGGTGGTCGGGCCACGGACGCCGTACAGTTCTTGATCTTATAGGTTCATGGGGTGGGGGGGATCCCTTGGTGTGAATTCTGTGGGCTCCCCGTTGGGGGTCCGCTGCTGTTTATACCGCGACAGATGCTCCTTGTTTTTGGTAGTGTCGGGTGGGGGGATATCCGTGCGGATGCGTAGGTGTTTTTTGTTTCTTTTGGTTTGTTCTATATGCAGGCGATGGTGTGTCTTTTCAGCAGCTCTGCTAGCTCTACTCAGCCGATATTGCAACCGCCATGACACCCGGTGCTGACAGCTCCCTCTGGGACCTTATGGTGGTATCATGGAACGTCCGGGGGCTATTGAACAAGGTGAAATGAGGAGCCATACTGCGACAGGCAAAAAGGTATGGGGCGGACGTCCTGCTTTTACAAGAAACTCATCTAATGGGTACGAAGGCCCCGTGCCTAGCTCGCTTTGGGTTTTGCCACGTTTACCATGCAGGGTTCACAAGACGCTCTAGGGGGGTGGCGATACTCGTACATCGTAGAGTCCCGTTTGAGTACCTAGCACATAGGGCGGACCCTGGAGGCAGATTTCTCTTCGTCACAGGCACGATCTGTGGTGAACAGATAACGATTGGTAGCGTTTATGTCCCTCCCCCACTAGGAGCCACCTTTATCGAAAAGTTACTTGGGTTATGGGGCTCCCTTCCGACTGGGTTGACACTGTTGGGTGGGGACTGGAACGATACAATGGGGCCACAGGCCCACCAGCGGGTCGGTGAAGCCCCTCAATTATCGGGTCCAACCAAACTATCTACCCTGGCATCCACAATGAACTGGGCAGACATATGGCGCGAGTTCCACTCTTCGGAGCGTGATTACACATATTTGTCGATGGTCCATGGGTCCCAGTTCCGCTTGGATTATTTTTTCGTCCCCCGGGTTTATCTTCATAGATTCACTCAGGTACAGCATCTACCCCGGGGTCTGTCCGATCATTCTCCGGTCTCAATGCAATTCCACACGGCCTCCCGCAGGCCCCCATTCCGCTGGAGGATGTCCCCATGGCACCTCCGCAATCCGGCTTATCGTGATATGCTCCATACAGCGATTACTACTTACCTAGCGGAGAACAGCCCTTCAGCTCCCTCGAATATTGTCCCCTGGGAGGCGCTCAAGCCCACTGTCCGTGGATACGAAATTAGCTATCGTGCGCAAGAGAAACGTACACGTCGTGCGCAGCTCGACGCCCTTGAAATGCGTCAGGCGGACTTGTCTTCCCAATTCAGTGCCAATCCTTGCCCCATTATTCAACGCAATTTAGTCCTCGCCCAGCAGGAAATGCGCCAGTATTTGCTTAGCGAAGGCAAAGAGATATGGGAGGCTTCGCAACATCGGATATATCAGTGAGGGGACAAGTCCAGTACAATGCTGCATTGATTGTGCCGGGCGAACAGTGCCCCGGCCTTCACACCGGTTATCTGAGGTCTGGACGGGTCCCTGCATGCATCGCCTGTGGATGTAGCAGAAGAATTTGCAAAGTACTTTACGTCACTCTACGCCCGGAAGGAGCAGATTTCGGCGGAACTCATAGCGGAGTTCCTTGTGGATATCCCTCCTCATAAGCTTTCGGACACTATCCGGGAGCGCCTGGAGCTTCCTATTACATTAGAGGAATTAACCGGCGCCCTTGGTGCGATCCAGCCAGGCCGTGCCCCGGGTCCCAATGGGTTCCCCATGGAATTTCTTAGATTCCCATATGCCTCTCTTGGGACCACATTTGCTGGCGACCATTGCTGACGTGTCGGACAAGGCAAGGCTTCCTAGAGACTGGCGGCACGCGGAAATCGTGCTTTTTCTCAAACCAGACCGTCCCCCCGAAGATCCTTCTTCATATCGGCCCATTTCACTGATCAATTTCGAATCTAAACTGCTAGGGAAAGTTTTGGCGGACCGCCTTCGGGGGTGTATTACCGATTTGATTCACCCCGACCAGTCGGGCTTCATGCTGCGGTGGGCTACTCGGCATAACATCAGAAGAGTTCATTTCATAATGCTATCGTGGCCGCACCCCCGTTAGGCCGTCCAGCTGCCCTATTGCTAGCCGATATTGATAAAGCATTCGACTCGCTGAGCTGTCAACTTTGAACCTCGGTTCCTATCATATGTACATCTACTATACGCCAACCTGACGGCATCGGTTCGAAATGCAGGACACCGCTCTCGCCCATTCCCGATACAGAGGGGTACACGTCAGGGATGCCCACTGTCTCCTCTGCTGTTCGCTCTGGCGATCGAGCCCCTGGCGGCCTGGGTCAGGAGTGACCCAGTGCTCAGGGGATTCGAGTGGTCCCGCTCACGATCGGATCGGATTGCGTTGTATGCCGACGACGTTCTTTTCTTCATGACGGACCCGTGGTTCTCGGGCCCTCGTATATTGGAGATCATCAGGGTGTTTGGTGGCACCACCGACCTCCACGCCAATCCAGCGAAATCTATCCTGTTCCCAGTATATGAACATCAAGGCCGCGAATCGTGGGCAGTACAATTATCCCGGGCCTCAGAGGGTTTTAAATACTTACGGATTTTTATCTTCCCGTGCCCCAAGATCTCATGGGCTCATAACATCACCCCTCTGTTGGCCAGCCTTAAAAATGAAACAATGGTATGGTCCGCTCTTCCATTATCCCTATATGGGCGCTCAGCCATTTTTAAAATGGTTTCTCTGCCTCGGCTCCTATACCGCCTCCAAAATTTTCCTTATCCTATTCCTCGCACGTGGTTTGCCCAGGTGAACGCCATACAAAATAATTTCCTATGGGGAGGGGGAGCTGTTTGCCTGGTGCGCCGCACTTGCGTTCAGTCTACGTATTGCGGGGGGATTGCGGCTGCAGACATTTACTCATACTACCTCGCATCACACATCCTTGTAATCAACGAACTTTGGTATAATTCTCCCACTGATCCGGCCTATGCTATAGAACAGGCCGCAATGGAACGGGTCCCCCTGCTCCATTTACTCTACAGCTACACAAGGCTAGATCATTTACCGCCTGCTAGCAGACAAGCCGTCCAGCTATGGAGGGCCAAGACCAGACAAATGGGTTGGAAGGGGCGTCTTACTGGACAGACTCCCATGTGGCAGGGTACGTACCTGAGATCTGCTGACACGTTGAGAGGGTTCCGGGGTTGGGACCTGGTGGGAATCTCTACCCTGAGCGATGTTATGAAGGGCTCGACCTTGAAATCTTTCCAGCAACTACAGACCGACTTTAGCCTCTACAAGTCGCAATTTTATACATTTTTACAGCTCCGACACGCACTCTCACCCCAGATCCGCAATCTGGAGGCCCTCCCTGACTTTTCACCCCTTGAGGGTCGCCTGTTGATGGGGGACCTCGGAATGCATAAAATTAGGCAAATATACCGAACGTTGACGTCGCACACCCCCACCACCCTAGCCAATACCCGGCTAGCCTGGATTGCAGACATTCCCGAATTGACGGATGACGATTGGGCGGAGGCGATCGCCAGTCCGCGGGGCGCGGCCGTTTCCGCCCGGTTCAGACTCCTCCAATTCAAATACTTACACGGAGTCTACTACACGAGGGTGCGATTGTGGCAAATGGGGGTCATTCAGTCCCCTGAGTGCCTGCGGTGTGGTAGAGAGGAAGGTTCCTTCTTCCATACGGTTTGGGCTTGCATAGCCCTACAGCCCTTCTGGAACAGAGTCAGGACGTGTCTTAATGAGGTGCTGGGGTGGATGCTTCCACTGGACCCACGGCTGTTCTTGTTACATTCCACTGACGACATAGGGGGGAACAGATATAAACAGCACCTGCTGTTCCTCGCCCTTACCATAGCAAAGCGTGACATAGGTCAGGGATGGAAGGCATCCTCTCCCCCGATTATAAGCAAATGGAAGTCCGAATTGGATAAGTGTATGGGTGCGGAGATGGCTGTATTTGAGGCTAGGGGCTGCCCTAGGAAACATCGCAAAGTATGGGCGCGATGGGCAGCTTACCGCGGAATTGATTTGCCCCCTGTCCCTGAGGATGACCCCTGAGTTGCCCGCCCAGCTCTTCGGCATGCGTCCCTTAGGGTGGTAACGATGGCCGGTTTTATTATTTAACTGGGTTGTCTGCTGTGAATATGCTGCATCATGTATTTTCATTTAGACACTGGTCCATTGTCTGCACAATGTTTAGATTATTGCTTTCCCTGCACGTTCTGCAAGGTTTGTTTCTTCACATAGAAATGGTTATCGATGCACACATTGTTCGACTGCTTCACTGTACCATTGAAGGGCCGTTGCCCTGTGTATCGAAATATGACCAAATAAAAAAAATTGTTTTTAAAAAAAAAACTAAAATGATCGAGATATTCTTAGTGTACTGCAGTTCATTGACCCAAGCTCTTGCAGTCGGAGGTTCAGGACAGGTAGTTATGGCCAGAGCTGCCGATTATAGAGCTGAGAAATCGGGTTCAAGTTTCGGTTTCATCACAACATCCTGTGATCTTGGGAAAATCACTTAATCTCCCTATCTGAAAGAGACACGTTAGTGATAGATTCCTTACCTTAGAATATCCCCAGGCGTCAGACTGGATCCGGAAAGTTTTCGTCAGCAGTACCCCTGCGCGTCGGTAGGCGTCGTCGTGCGGGTCTGCGTACGTCGCTGGCGTCATAGCCACCGATATGATGTCGTCGGAGCTACTTAGACGCGCCCATGCATGCTGATGTCAGTTCTTTCTTTTTCCGCTCCAGCAAGTGCAGATCCGAGAGAGAGCAGTACTCCTAGTTAATATTTTAACCTGGTTTCTGAGAACTTGTTTCTCTTGTTTTGTCGAGTACTCTACTCCTGGTGCAGTAGGGATGCCCGGGGTTAAGTCCTGTAGGCCCTGCCGTCGGAACATGTCGGTGACGGGCCTGTACGACGCGTGTCTCTTCTGCTTGGGGCACGCCCACGACCCTGAGGCATGCCCCGATTGTCGGCCCATAGTGACAAAAACTTTGCGGAAGCGTTCCCAAAAGTTGTTGGAGGTCTGACAATCGGTTCCGCGCCACTCGAAGTCCCGCTCCCGTGGGAGGTCAAGGGACCGGTCGCGAAGCCAACACCATTGCTCGTCGTATTCAGGGACAGGTAAGTCACGGCGGCAAAAGAAGTCGAAGAAGCGACGTCGCTCTTCGTCTACCCCTCACCGGTCAGGGGATGCGGTGGAGGGGGTTGGCGGTCACTCCCCCGTGGCTCCGATGGAGCCTCCGTTGTTGCCTGCGGCCTAACCGCCCTTCCCAGGCTCACACGCGACTCCGGACAAAAAACAGGTCTTCCTGTCGGCCATGGCCTGTTTGTTCGCCCCATCGGGTCCCTCTGGAGCGCCTTTGGGCCCCGTGGGCCCGTTGGGTGGGTCTGCCCCCGTGTCGCCACCTTTGGCCCTGGCTACACCAGCACGATCCCCTGCGGGCCGCCGTCTCTGACCGCGGCGCCGGACTCGAAGCCGGACTGCATCGATCCTGGATTGGTCCACTACCCCCCAATTCCAATTCCAGGTGGGGAGTTTTTCCCATTTCCCTGGGCACCTTGTCCTTACCGGCCTCTTCCACAGCCAGCGGACGAAGGGGATTACTGGGAGGGGTCTGAGGACCCTCTCGCAGCTCAATGCGAGGATGAACCGGACTGGGACGGTGATATGAAAGGTCCAGGCGATCTGGATTTCTCTCCACACCCTGGTACCCTGTCCCCTTCTTCCGTGGCTACAGAGGAGGTTGGTTGGGACTTTTTCTGTGGTGTTGCGAAGGGCGGCTGAAGCTCTTAACCTCGAGCTCCCTTCTGTGCCTATCAGGAATAATCTCCTGACTGAAGTGCTGCAGCCAGCGTCCTCCTCCACGGAGCCGCTGCTGCCCTTCAACAACGCCCTTACTGGCATCCTGGTAAGCACCTGGAACGCACCTAACACAGGGGTTCCTGTGGATAAGGGTGTAGCACGCCGCCATCGCCCGGGATCTGGTGACCCCAGCTTTCTCACACAACACCCGACATCTCAAAGTCTGGTTGTCCAGGCCTCTGCCTCTCCGAGCGCATTCCCTTCTGCTCCTCCGAACAAGGAATCTAAGAAACTGGAGAAATTTGGGAGAAAGATTTTCACTTCTGCCAGTTCCGGATTAAGGGTGGTGAATACTGCGTGCCTGTTGGGCCGCTCCTCACATTCTGTGTGGGATACCGTGGCACAGGTGTTGCCTCAGTGTCCTGTGGAAGCTCGGGGAGTGCTCTCCCAGGCCATTACCGAGGGGAGAAATGCTTCCAAATTGACTCTCCGATGTGGACTTGACACGGCCGACTCCCTCGGCAGGGCTCTTTCCACAACGGTGGCGCTCCGCCGTTACGCTTGGCTCCGAACTACTGGCTTTTCTGGGGATGTCCAGAACACTCTGTTGGACATGCCCTATGATGTCACATGCCTCTTTGGTGTTGAGGAGGATAGCACCCGGGAACGCTTTAAGGGCTCTTGGGCTACGGACCAGTCCTTGGGTCTCGCCACCACGCGCGCTCCCTCGGGGTCTGCCTTACGCTCCTTTCGAGGTCAGGGTCGAAACGCCCAAGCACGTTCCTTTCAGAACTGCAGGCCGAGGCAACCACAACCTCAGTGAAGCCGCGGTCGTGTTGCCCGCCGTGGTGGGTCTCGGGGCCAGCGGGCGGGTCAATCCACCGCTGTCCCTGCCAGCACCGCCTCAAAACCTTCCTAGTCCGGTGTTTCTGGCCTACCGGACGCCAGTGAGTGGCAGGATTCGCCATCACCTCCCCTACTGGCGCACCATCACTTCAGACAGGTGGGTTATCCAGATTGTCCGAAGGGGCTACTCCCTCCCCTTTGAGTCTACTCCTCCAGCCATGCCACCTCAGTGCCACCGCATGTCCGGGTGTCACTTGGCACTTCTCCAGCAGGAAGTTGCGGCCCTCTTGGCCAAGTGGGCCATCGAGCGCGTTCCGACGCCAGAAGTAGGTCGTGGTTGTTATTCCCGCTACTTCTTGATTCCAAAGAAGGACAAGGGCCTGCGTCCTATCTTAGACCTTCGGAACGTCAACGGCTTCCTCCAGAAGGAGAAGTTCAAACTGCTCACGCTTGCTCAGGTCTTGTCTGCCCTAGACCCGCAAGACTGGCTGGTAGCGTTGGACTTGCAGGATGCTTATTTTCATATTCCCATCCTGCCGGCCCAGCGGCGTTACCTACGGTTCATGGTAGGCCACAAGCACTTTCAGTTCATCGTGCTCCCTTTTGGCCTTACCAGCGCCCCCCGGGTGTTCACGAAAGTGATGGCGGTGGTCGCAGCTCATCTGCGCAGATCGGGGGTTTCAGTCTTTCCCTATCTCGACGACTGGCTGTTGAAGGCGGGCTAACCCCAGGCAGTCGTCTCCCACCTCCAGACTACGGCCGACCTCCTGCATTTGTTGGGGTTTTCCATCAACATGCCGAAGTCGCACCTGATTCCCTATCAGAAGCTCCTATTCATGGAAGCGGTTCTGGATACGGCGCAGTTTTGTGTTTATCCTCCCGAACAGCGAGTCCGGGACATTCGGGCTATGATTCCGATCTTTCAGCCCTGGTCCTGGGTGTAGGAGAGTAGGGTCTGCTTTCTATGTTCACCCCCACTTTTTGCTTTTGCTTTACTGGTTTTCGACTTAGATGTGGCTGTGGGCCTGCTAATCAGACCCACAGCCCTGCTGTTCTCTCTCTAAATTGATACTATGTACTTTAGGTGCATAACCCATTTGGATAGGATCACCTTATTGGCCCCTGTACAGTGTACCCTAGGTACCCAGGGCATAGGTGTACCCTAGGCCTACCAGGGGCTGCAGCATGTATTATGCCAACCCTGGCCTGGCCTTCCATTATGACACAACTGGCTGATCACTCAGCTGGGGCAAGGTAGTGTAATCACTCCTTGCTTAGGTGTAGTATTCCTATACCTAACTTACATATAGACACGTGTACCTATCAGCCACTCCTATGGCAGGCCTTAACAATCCTGGAGGCAGAGTGCTTGGTAACATGTGAGATGGTGCTCTAGCATGAGCTGAGCCTGTCTGCAGCTTTCGGAACCATGTCCTTATAGCTGTTCTACCATATACTCTTAAAGTGCCTTATAATCTTAAACGGTTATGGTAACTATGGTTTGGCTTCATCAAAACATGTCGTGTAAGGTGTCTAACACTTTGGAATAATACCCCCATCCTATTTCTGGGGATGAGGATATTATCCCTCCCTTCTAGAGGGAGAAAACATGTTGTAACCTACTTACCCGGTTAAAGTTAACCAGAGCCCCAGCATCACAAAATGGATGCTGCTGCCACAGACACGAGTCTGACCTCCTGCTGCTGGGAGTGATCCCGGCAAGGGAGGCTTGGACAATAGGTTTCCTGCCTTGGGAGGTGCGAGCACCACCCCAGACAGGCCTTAGTGTATTGGGGCAGGGAGGGGTGAAAAGAATGAGACATGCCTGGGGCACACAAGGTGTCCCGTGCATAGTCCAGTTCAAACCGGTGCTGGGGCACTCCAGCCCCAGTCCTGGCGCGAAACTGGACAAAGGGAAGGGGGTGTAACCACCCCCCTCCCAGGTCCCACCCATAAGGCGTGACCTAGCAGGTAACCCAGCCCCCCAGATTAGTATAAGAGTGGTAGCTGGGCCCCAGGAGATTAGATTATCCTGAACCTGCAACTTGAACAGAAACTCTGGACCTTCGACATTCGACGAAAGAAGAAGACTGAAGAATCTCCCTTGTGGCCAAGGAGTGGCTACCCTGTGCAAACAGGCACCATCAAGAGACTACCCTTTGCTTTGCTGAAGTTCTACGAGGGACCGACTGCAGAGCCCGACCAGAGCCTTGACTTCCAGACTTCTCCGACCCTGATCCACATCCACAGCCGAGCTGAGATCCGTGGAGGCGACGAGAGACGTGGGACCGGCTACCTGGGAAAAGTGGCTAGTATCTTCCAGCGCAGCTTCTGAGGCACCCTCGAAGTTGTGCACCGGGGATTGAGAAGCCCCAACCCCAAGCACCATCTGCACCGAAGATCAGCCCCCCACACTCCACGAGTCCTGCGTGGGGCCCTTCTGCATTTTCCTGCTTGCCGCGCCTGTCCGGTTGCTTGCCCGTTGGCTAGTGGCCTTGGTGACGACGCATCCAGAAATCTTCACTGCTGGTTTGGCTCCTCCAGACTGGCTCCCGCTTCCTTGCAAAAGAGAAGCACCCCAGACCTTCTTGGTCTGCACCAGAAGGAAGTCCTCCGTTCTTCGTGGGTTCCGCTTGCCAAGGCTTGGTGAGTCCTAGTTCAACTTCGACGCCGCTGACAGCAAGAGCCTTCGTGGGACAGCTCGCCTCCTGGTCCTGGTCGTCCTCGATGTTTCCTGGTCCTCGTGGCTGCAGCGACAAGCTTCACCTTCACCTGCAATCTTCACGACATCGCTTGGTTCCTTCCTGGTTCCACGTGGTCACTGGCTAGTGACCTTGACTCTGTCCCTTCTGCTTGCAGGTATCCTCTCTTCTTGATCACAGCCTTGGGATCCACCGGACACTCTTCACTGACTGCCTGTCAGCAACTTTCCTTCAGGCATCCATAGAAGTCCACGACGAAACCCGACGCAAGTTCACACCTATGCACCCGCAGTCCGTGGGCTAGGTAACTTGGGTACTTCGGTGCTCACAAGGGTAGTGACTATCCTAGGGTCTAGTTTCCGTGTCTCGACTCTCTAGCTGCTTCAGAAGTGTCCTTAAACTGTTAATTTCTAACTGCTAGTAATTCTATCGACTTTTACGCATTACGCGTGAGTGTTTCCACTCTGCACCTGAATCCCGTGGGCCTCCCACTTCCTAACTGTTGCTAGTGTAGTGTAGCCCCAGCGATTCCCTAGGCCTAGGCCTATCCTATTTCCGTGACAGTGGTCCTTATACCACTTCTTTAGTATATGGTTTGCGTGGCCCCTAGGGCCTAACTGTATTACTTACCTGTGTGACTTACTGTATGCATTAATAAGACTGTGTTGTACTTACCTCTAAACTCATAAAGAGTGCTGAGGGTTTGCTTAGAATAAATACACTTTATTTTATATATATATCTGTTGTGGTGTCCTTTCATTTGGTATTCAAGGGATTATATATGGTATCACAGCTGGCTTCACATGCCATTCAGAGTTTAGCCTAAGACTGCTCTTGTCCATGCTACCACTAGGATAGCTGGTCTATAAGGTTGACTTTACAACCAATCACCATAAGGGTTGTTTGGACTGATATAAGGTGTACACTAGAACTAGTGACATCATACATTAGGCCAACTTCTCACACTGGGTTTCGGTCAGGAAGACCCTGAGGCTGCTGTGCTTCATGGCCTCCAGCATCCTGCTCATCCATCATGCCAGGTGGCATATGCGGGCTCTGCGGTGGGACCTGAAGTTCCAGTGGGCGCAGAGGTCCAGATCTCGGAGGGCACTGCACAGAACTTGCAGTGGTGGCTCACGGACCAGCTTTGGGTCAGCGGCAGATCCCTCTCCCTTCCCCAACCGGAGCACACAGTGGTGACGGACGCGTCCCTTCTGGGATGGGCCGGCCACATGGGAAAGGCAGAGATCAGAGGCCTCTGGTCTGCAGCGGAGTCCAAGCTCCATATCAACCTTTTGGAGCTCCGTGCGATCCTACTTGCACTGAAAGCATTCCTTCCCTCTGTCAAGGGGAGAGTAGTGCAGGTGTTCACAGACAACACCACTGCCATGTGGTACTGCAACAAGCAGGGCGGGGTCGGGTCGTGGACCCTATGTCAGGAGGCTCTACGTCTCTGGAAGTGGCTGGAACATCAAGGCATTTCCTTGGTGGTTCAACACCTGGCAGGTTCCCTGAACGCCAGGGTGGACAAACTCAGCGGCCGGTGCATGTTGGCATCTTCACTCAGAGGTGGTGCAAGGTCTCTTTCGGCAGTGGGGAGAACCTTGGTTAGATCTCTTCGCCACCGAAGAGAACACGCAATGTCGGCAGTTCTGCATGTTGGAATTTCCAAGGCGGCACTTGCTCGGCGACGCTTTTTGTCGCGAGTGGCGTTCCAGTCTGTTTTACGCCTTTCCGCCTATGCCACTTCTGTCCAGAGTGCTGAAGAAGATCAGGCGCGACCGGGCCCAAGTTATTCTTGTGGCACCGGACTGGGCTCGAAGAGTTTGAGATCCCGAGCTACTCAGTATGAGTGTGGATCCCCGATCCAACTGCCTCTTTGGGAGGATCTCCTGTCGCAGCAGCAGGGACGGTCCTCCACCCGAACCTGTCCAGCCTCCACCTCCTTGCGTGGAGATTGAGCGGCGACAGCTGATTCCATTTGACTTGCCTCCTGAAGTCTGTAATGTGATTGTGGCAGCCAGGCGTCCCTCCACTAAAACGGTATACGCCTATCCGTGGAAAATATTTGTGGCATGGTGCACCGCGAAAGCTGTAGACCCTCTTTCTGCCCCTCTTTCTGAGGTCCTTTTATTCCTTCTCTCTTTGGCCCAGCAGGGCTCTGCTCTGGGCACTATCAAGGGCTACCTTTCTGCTTTTTCAGCCTTTCTTCGGCTGCCTGATCAGCCCTCTCTTTTCAAGTCCCCGGTTGTCAATAGATTGCTCAAAGGCATTACTCACCTTTTCTCTCCTATTCCTTTTGTGATGCCTCAATGGGACTTCAACCTGGTCCTCACATATCTGATGTGCGCTCCATTTGAGCCTCTTCATAACTGTCCACTGCAGTTATTGACTTTGAAAATTGTCTTCCTGGTGGCCATCACCACCGCTCGGCGGGTGAGTGAGCTCCAGGCTCTTTCCTGCATACCTCCTTTCCTGGCGATTCATCCGGTCAAGGTTGTGCTTCGACCGCGTCCCTCCTTTCTACCAAAAGTAGTCTCTGCCTTTCATCTCGGGCAAACTGTAATTCTGCCCACTTTCTTTCCGCCTCCGCACCCTTCAAGAGAAGAGGAGAGGCTCTACCGTCTGGACCCAAAACGTGCGCTTTCGTTCTATCTCAAACACACACAACAGTTCCGGGTGGATGACCTGCTCTTTGTTGGCTATGTGGGCACCAAGAAAGGCCGGGCTGTGCACAAGCGGACTATCTCCCGATAGGTTGTCCTGTGCATTAAAGCCTGTTACTCTCTGGCTAAAAAGGAACTTCTGGTAGGACTGCGCGCCCATTCTACTAGGGCGACTGCGGCTACTACAGTATTGGGACGCGGTTTCCCCCTGCAAGACATCTGTCAAGCAGCCACTTGGGCCTCGCTGCATACTTTCACTAAGAACTATTGCCTTGACCGTCAAGTCCAGAAAGACGGCTTCTTTGGCCGTTCAGTTCTCCGTAACTTTCTGGTGTAATCTCACTTCGCAGACCCACCACCGGGGTTGGTATTGCTGGGGTATCTATTCTAAGGTAAGGAATCTATCTCTAACGTGTCTCTTTCAGATGCACAAGTTACTTACTTGTGTAACGATATATCTGTAAGAGACATTAGTTAGTGATAGATTCCTTACCGCCCGCCCATCCTCCCTGTTCTGCGAACTGTTCTCTAGGGTTCAGGTCATCCCTTTCAGGGTCCTAGTTCTGTTGCACCAGTAGTCGGTCTCTGGCACGGCTCTGCGTTCCTGGCATGGAAAAGTCATATACAGAACTGACGTCCGCTCGCGTAGGCGCGTCTAAGTAGCTCCAACGATATCATCTCGATGGCTACGACGTCATCGACGTACGCGGAGCCACGCGACGACGCCTACCGAAGCACAGGGGTAATGCTGACGAACACTTTCCGGATCTAGCCTGACGCCTGGGGATATTCTAAGGTAAGGAATCTATCACTAACTAATGACTCTTACAGATATATCGTTACACAAGTAACTTGTGCGTTACTACAAAAAGGAACGTGTCCTTGTGTAAAGTAACTGGCGCTCGCGTAAAGTGCTCTAATACATTTAGGTGGTGTTCACGCTATACAATACTGCTTTTGTTTAAACGAGAGATACTTAGTGTACTGCAGTACCTTGATCCGAGCCCTTTCAGTTGGAGGTTCAGGACAAGCATAGTTACCAACACATTCCATTTGGGAGGATACATGGCGAAATGAGTCAGTCAACACATTCTGTTTAAAGAAAACAAACAGCTCTACTGGCAGCCGAACTAAGAAAAATAAAAATAAAATTATCCATAAACAGTGCCCTACAATGCCCACTTCGTATGTCTAACAGTAGTTGGGTGGATCATTCGGGCAGGGCTAAACATGGAAGAGGCATGATGTATATATGCCCTAAACAAATGGGGAGAAGACAAAATGCAGCAACGATGGTGCCAGCAAATGGAAAGCCACTGGGCGGGCTGTAACCCATGATGTAAATATAGCATGCCTTGGTTCAAGACCGCGCATGCGCGCCATCTAGGGCTAAGACCTAAAAAGGGACCCTCAGACGCACTCTTCAGTAGAACTCTAGACCTATGAAAGACTCAGAAGAAAGACTGCTGTGTTGTCCTCCTACTCTGCTGCCTGAATTCGAAGGACAGGACCTGCACCCTGAACGCAGGACCATAAGAGTGACTCCAAGGAAAGGGTCCTGATCGGATCCTCATGGACAGAAAAGGCTCCAACCATCTTGTACCCTGCACCTGGACTCTGCTTGCTGTGAGTCCTACTCTCTCTCCCTCTCCAGCTCACCAAAGCCAAGTGGTGTCCATCCAGTCCTGGACCCTTGGAATTGAAGTTATAGGGTCTCTGCCAGCCCAGCTGTGGTCTCATCAGTTCCCATACAGTGTGACGCAAACCCGACGCAGCTCTAAGCAGTGCCTCATTGGAACCGATGCAGCCAAGACACAAACCATCTTCACAGCCTGCCCAGCTCATTGCAACGGTCCCTGTGCAATGCATCTGTGACGTGGACCTTGCAGTCTTTCATCGGAACAGATACAGCCTCAACGCTCTCCCGCATCATAGCTCATCAGAATCAGCGCTTTGTGACGCATCTTCGACCTTGCACCCTTTCATCGGAATGGACGGAGCCTCGAATCCCTTCTCAGGACGCTGCTGTGCAATGCTCTACAACTAGGATTTAAGGTACATTTCTCAGCGGGCTAAATTGTTCTCTCGCGGTCGGCCTGAACTTGTGACGTTGTCTCAGTCCGATGCTACCATAGTTGTTGCTTTGCGCTTTTAAGTGCTAGGTTTACCTCAAACTTACAAATTGCTTACCTCCGCTTCTATTAATTAGTTGTCTGTTTTTCTAGATTGGTGTGGGATTTTTCTTGTGTTGTGTTTTCACTTAATTACTATTTGTGTGCTGCATAAATACTTTTGGCATTGCCCCTAAGTTAAACCTGACTGCTTGTGTGCCAAGCTACCAGAGAGTTAAGCACAGGTTAATTTAGTGGCTTTTGTGGGGCACCATGACTGGCTTTGTGTCTCTTGCTTGCGCAGGGTTTCACCCCCCTCAACCAACAACCCTATTTCTCACATTGGTGTTTATTAGTGGGAAACAGTACTTGGGTTTGTGCAGTCCTATACAGTGATTTTGTGTAACACAAAAAATCCCAGAAAAATAATCTGAGACCAATTTGAGTTTTTTTAATTCTCCTTGGTTTTGGATTGTCCATTTGTATTCCTTTTTCTAAATTTAAGTTCCACACCTCTTTTGGAGATGGATCTGCCCAATGCTGACAACGTCAACAAGACTTAGCTGAGGGGCCTTGCAAGGAGAGAGGGGGTTGAATACAGGGGAGAGGGTCACAAAGCTGGATCTTCAGATAGCCCTCCATGCCTATGAAGAGTTCAAGTAGATGCATGTCAACCCAGATCATGACAATCCTGAGGAGGCAGAAGTAGATTTGGAGGAGGAAGAGAGACTAGCTGTAGGCCCTGAGCTGCAGCTCCCTCTATTAGAGGATGTAGGAAGCTGGCTTTTTGTGGTTGTGCCATGCAAGGGCACACCATGCAAAAAGCACAGACGACCCTTATTAGTTTACAGGGCATAAATTATAATCTTAAATGCTCTATTTCTGGTAGTGTGGTCGAGCAGATTAGGCTTATCAGAGGGTAGTGTTAAGCATTTGTTGTACACATAGTCAATACACGAGACACACACACTGAAAATCAGAAACCAATTTAGAAAAATGACAGTTTTTTTTATAATTTAGACTCCAAGACCTAAGATATCAGGTAAGTACTTTTGAAGTTATGAATTATTACAGTGAGCGAAAAATATTTGAATAACTATTTTGAGGTATGAGCCTCGAACAAGCAGTGGCGTAGCTAGAACTACTGCCACCCGGGGCATCCCCCAAGTTTGCCGCCTTGTACAGGTAAGAGCAGGGGTGGTGGCTGACTAACAACTTGTTCTTGGGGATCAGGGGGATGGTGGTAGTCAACAGACATGACTTGCTCATCTCCACCGCCTCCCCACCCCTAGCTATGACACTGCTAATGCATTAATGTTATCCAGTGGGAGAAGCATACACTACATACATATACTTATAAATGGTTTCAAGGGAAACCTTTCAGTACTTAAGGTGCTTGGGGGCACGTTCCAAAGAACCATCAGTAGTTCGGGTTTACCTACCCTTGGGTGTCCGAATGCAGAGGTGCTGGTCGCGATGGTAGCCTTGAACACTACACATTAAAGTCAATGGAAGGGGTACGTGTAAGAAATTGGCTGCAAGTGGGGACAAGTCCGGCTGACCCCAACCGGATCTCAGCTTGTGAGGGTCTCTGGAGCTCAAGGACACAGTCTATTTCTGTAGCCCCCAGCTGTGGGGCTCAGGTGCAGAGGGGATTTGTCCAGCAGGCCGCTGGAGATATAGGCTCTCATTTGGCTTTGGTGACCTCTAGAGGGAGAGAGAACAGAACAGCAGGTACACTCTCGATGTTGGTCCCAGTGATCCTGAAGTCCTGTGACAACAGATCAGTTTTGGCATTGGTGGTGCCTGGACTGAACACACAGGACTTGGTTGTAGAAAATGGTCCAGGGTATTAGTGCTGTGCAACTCCTGGGGACTCTTGGCAACTCCAAACTTGGCAGGGAGTCGGATCTGACCCCCTGGAGCAGCAAAGACTTCTTCCTGGCATGATGCTCCCTCAGTAGACCCGATCGTGAGCAAGTCGAGGTACAGGGCAAGTGCGGTCGGTGCTTGCAGCTGCAGGCAAATGGCTCCTCCACCCCAAGGGAGATGCTGATTGGTTGTAAAAGCGTTGGACAGTCCTCGACGGACTTGGAAGCATGCACAATTTTTGGACGAGCTTAGTCAGTGCAATTGTCAAGGTAGCAGCAGCAAGGCAGGGTTTGATGCCAAGTTCAGGGTAAGTCCTCAGTTCTTGCGGTGATTGCTCTCTTCTCTCCTTCTTTGGTTCACAGGTAGACTAATCTGAGTTCCTGGTGTCAGGGGGTGTGGGAGGCGGACTCAGTATATGGTGTACACCTTTTGGTGAAGCACCGTGCACTGAGTCAATCAATCAATCAATCAATCATACTATTTGTAAAGTGCACAACATACCCGTGAGGGTCTCAAGGCGCTAAGGAGGGGGGAATGCTGCTACTGTTCGAAGAGCCAGGTCTTGAGGAGTCTTCTGAAGGTCCGTAAGTCTTGGGTCTGCCATAGGCACATGGGGAGGGTATTCCAAGTCTTGGCGGCGAGGTGGGAGAATGATCTGCCGCCGCCGGTCACTCTTCGGATGCGGGGGACAGTGGCAAAGGCACGGTCTGCGGAGCAGAGCTGGCGGGTGGGGGGTGTAGCAGCTGAGTCAGCTGTTGAGGTATGCTGGTCCGGTGTTGTGGAGTGCCTTGTGGGTGAGGAGCTTGAAGGTTATCCTCTTGTTGACAGGGAGCCAGTGCAGGTCTCTCAGGTGGGGTGTGATGTGGCTGCGGCGAGGGATGTCGAGGATCAGGCGTGTGGAGGCGTTCTGGATGCATTGGAGCCGTTTCAGGAGTTTGGCCGAGGCTCCTGCGTAGAGGGCGTTTCTATAGTCCAGTCTGCTGCTGATGAGGTTCTGGGTGACCGTCCTTCTTGTTTCGGTGGGGATCCACTTGTAGATCCTGCAGAACTTGTGGAGGGTGTTGAAGCAGGAGGAAGAGACAGCGTTGACCTGCTTCGTCATGGAGAGGGTGGAGTCGAGGATGACCCCTAGGTTGCATGCGTGCGTGGTCGGTGGGTGTTGGGGCTGTTCCTAGTGCAGTCGTCCCAGGCCGAGGGGGTGGATCCGAGGATAAGGACCTCCGTCTTGTCCGAGTTCAGCTTCAGTCGGCTGTTCCTCATCCAGTCGGCGACGGCCTTCATTCCTTCGTGGAGGTTGGTTTTGGCGGTGTGGGAGTCCTTGGTGAGGGAGAGGATCAGCTGGGTGTCATCGGCATAGGAGATGATGTTGAGGTCGTGCAATCGGGCGACGTGGGCAAGCGGTGCCATGTAGATGTTGAACAGCGTTGGGCTGAGGGATGAGCCCTGGGTTACGCCACAGATGATCTTGGTGGCTTCGGAGGGGACGGGGGGGAGGTGGATGCTCTGTGTTCTGCCGGAGAGGAAGGAGGTGGATCAGTCCATGGCCTTCTCTTGGATTCTGGCATCGTAGAGGCATGTTCGTAGTGTGTGGTGGCAGACCGTGTCGAATGCGGCTGACAGGTCCAGGAGGATGAGGGTTGCGGTTTCTCCGTTGTCTAGCAGGGTCCTGATGTCATCGGTGGCGGCGATGAGGGCAGTTTCGGTGCTGTGGTTGCTGCAGAAACTGGACTGGGAAGGGTCTAGGATGCTGTTCTCCTCGAGGAAACTGGTCAGTTGTTTGTTGACGGCCTTCTCGATGACCTTCGCCGGGAACGGGAGCAGGGAGATGGGTCGGAAGTTCTTAAGATCCTTGGGGTCCGCCTTGGGTTTCTTGAGTAAGGCGTTGAGCTCGGCGTGCTTCCAGCTCTGCAGAAGGTCGCTGTCTCGAAGGAGATGTTGATGGCTTTCCGGGGATGTGGTGCGATGGTGGTGCTGGCTTTGTTGAAGATGTGGTGTGGGCAAGGGTCTGACGGGGATCCGAAGTGGACGGTATTCGTGATCTTGATGGTGTCGTCGCCGTTGATGTTGGTCCAGGAGAGCAGGCGGTTGGTGCGGAGGGTGGCCGTGGGGGCGGGGGTCTCAGTGGTTGCCGGGGCAGTTGTGACATTGAAGCTGTCATGGATGTCAGCGATCTTGCGGTGGAAGAAGGTGGCCAGCGAGTCGCATAGGTCTTGCGAAGGTGGGATGTCGTTCGTGTTGGAGAGTTCCTTCACGATGTTGAAGAGCTCTTTGCTGTTGTGTGCGTTGTTGTCTAGGCGGTCTATGAAGGAGGCCCTGTTGGTGGATCTGATGAGGTGGTGGTGTCTGCAGGTGGCGTTCTTGTGGGCTGCGTAGCTTTCCAGTGTTCGTTCACGGATCCAGTTCTTCTCCAGCTTTTGGGCAGGTTTGCGTGGATGCCTGGAGGTCTTCGGTGAACCAGCTGGCTTTCTTGCTGGTGTGGCTGTTGGAGGGCTTCTTGAGTGGGGCGAGGGTGTTGGTGCAGTCGTTGATCCACTGTCTGAGGTTGCGAGCGGCAGCGTCCGGGCTCGGTCGGGTCTGCGGGTGGGCTCCAGGCGAGGGTGGATAGCTGGTCTTCGGTGACTTTGCTCCAGCAGCGGCGCGGCATCTGTTGGGTGCGGTGGTGCGTGGTGGGTTTCCGGAAGGTGAAGTGGATGCAACGGTGGTCGGTCCAGTGGAGCTCGGTGGTGTGGTTGATGGAAACGTGGGAGCTTGCGGAGAAGATGGGGTCAAGCGTGTGGCCTGTGGAGTGGGTGGGTGTTGTGACGAGTTGTCTGAGTCCGAGGTTGGCGAAGTTATCAATCAGGGCGGTGGAGTTGGTGTTGTTGTTGTTCTTGAGGGGAAATTCAGGTCCCCGAGGAGGATGTAGAGCGTGGAGGTGAGGGTGTGTGTGCTCACGAAGTTGGCAATGGAGTTGCTGAACTGTGGTCGGGGTCTGGGGGGTCTGTAGACGAGGGTTCCTCTGAGGCTGGTGTTGGGGTCGGTGTGGATGCGGAAGGGCAGGTGTTCGGTGGTGCTGAGGGTGTCGTCAGTGTTAGTCGAGACTTTGAGAGTGTTCCTGTGGACGATGGCGATTCCTCCTCCTACTCCATTGGTGCGGTCCTTGCGGGTGATCGTATAGCCTTCCGGGATGGCTATGGCGATGTCGGGTGCCGAGGAGGGGTTCAGCCAGGTCTCTGTCAGGAAGGCGACGTCAGGGGTGTTGGAGTCGAGTAGATCCCAGAGTTCGACGGCGTGTTTGCGTGCGGAGCGAGTGTTGAGGAGGATGCATCTGAGGTAGTTGGGTTCTTTGGTAGGTGGGTTGGCGGGCCGGATGCTGGTGAAGCTGCAGTTCCAGCAGGAGAAGGGTCCTTGGGTGCGCTTCGGGGCGGCCAGGCAGCAGGTGCGTGATCGTCCGGAGACGGGCGTTGTGGCGTTCGCTGGGGCAGGGGTTCTGCCGCTGGGCGCGGTCCAGGTTGCGGACGGGCGCAGACAGGCTTGCCTTAGGCGCGCCTTAGGCAGCCCAGGCAACTCTTACTTATAGTTGTAGTGCTTCCTGATAATTAAAGCTCTGGAAGAGTAGCTGTGGAGAGCAGTTAAGGCTTATCCAGGAGGGTGTAAAGCGGGTGCATGTACCACAATAGTTATTCAGTAAGCTTACATACAAGAAAGACCCACACCAGTGTTAGAAAAATTCTTCTGTATTTATTAAACACAGCACAAGAACTACTTGGTATATCTCCTACCCGGAGATATCAAAACACACAAAGAAATACTTTAAAACGGGTAAGTAAGCATAGGAAAACACATGGGCCCCTATGAGGGACCACACCATTTAGTAACAATAGTTTTAAAAAATGGCATGTGATGTGAGTAACCAAACAAGACTAATACCCAAGGTTGAAGAAGCCTGGGGAAGCACGGAACCACCAAAGGTAAGTAGCCCCAGGCGCCCGGGTGTAGAGGTGTTACACCAGGTCAAACTTCCATAGGATAACACCAGGAAAGTCTTGATTAGTATTTTACTGTTTTAGGAGCTTTCCCAAAAATTCCAGAGGAAACCAGTTGGATCAAGCAAGATTGGAGAGCCGCGAAGTGGTGTCAGAACCGCCCGTTGATGTCAATGGAGGATCTTGGAAGTCCGGCAGCTACTGCGTCTCGTGCACCAGGTTGGTAGGACGCAAACGTGGATTGAGGACGAGAAGTACCTGAAAGCAGAGGGGGCAGAGTACAAACCATCTTAAGGTGTCCAGGAGGAGCAGTAGCACGATTCCACCCTTTGTTGGATGTACTTGATGTAGCACGGAGGTCTTGATGAAGCAGCTGTGGAACCCAGTTGACGATGCAGGAGCACTCCACCAGCTGTCCCACGACTGTTGAAGAATGCAGGAGGGTCAGTGGCCGTCAGGACTACCAGCAAGCCTTGGAAAACGCAACAGTGGGGTTACAGGAAACAATGCTTGATTTCAGACCAGCAAGGTCTGTGGGACTAACCCAGGAAGGGTAAGACAGGGCTGACCCCCCCTGCACACAGCAGCGCCATTAGGAATCAATGGAGATCGCAGAAGGTCCCTCTGCAACAGGTACAGGGTCGCAAGGAGGCCTCAGCAGCACACAGAAGATGGACGCCCACGTCAAAGGAGATGCAGGGAGGACGACACTCTTGAAGCTGTGCGATGCTTGAGGCTGGGGCTTCTTGGAGCTGGAAGAGCTTCAGTTAGGCGAGTCAACAAGCCTTGGCAATGGCAAACAGATGCGGTGCTCAGGGATGCGGTTCAAGATGGCTGGAGAGGGATTACAGCCTCCCAAGTTTCAGGAAGAGCTGGTAGGGTCTCTTGGGAGCCAACAAACCACCACTTGTGTTGCAGAGCTGGAGGTGCCCATGGGACAGCTGGATCAGCAAACCATTTGTCAGCATTGAGGTGCCTGCGGATGCAGAGAAAGTGACTCCTTGTAGGAAACTGGCTCTGTATATATTCTTGTCAAAGAAGGGACAGCTCCTACAGTTTATGCAATAGCTCCTAGAATAAATTCTCCAAATGACAGCATCAATGTATTAATGTTTCCTCATTT
Organism: Triturus cristatus; assembly: GCF_964204655.1. Taxonomy (NCBI): domain Eukaryota; kingdom Metazoa; phylum Chordata; class Amphibia; order Caudata; family Salamandridae; genus Triturus; species Triturus cristatus. Next base: position 116,210,308 of record NC_140589.1, read on the forward strand.
AATTGATTATGGAAACAAGATTAAAAAAATAAAGAGAATGAACAGCCGACACGTGTTTCGCCTATCTGGCTATCCCGCCAAGCTTTTTCTCAAGGCATATAATCTCAAGTCACTTCTTCCTGGTTCTGTTGAATCATATGAAAAGAGAAAAAGTCTTGGGGACCGTAGAGACTTTTGCTCTTTTCATGAGGTCACCAGCTGCAGAACAAGTCGACTTTTGGCGCAGGATCTCTGTGAACTGCAGACGGGCCGGTAGGGCTGGGGCCAAGTCAGTTCTTCTCTGCAGTCTCCTCTGCTGTGTGAGTTCTTCTGTCCTTCTTCGTAGGTTACAGGAATCTAGGAAGGCAAGGTTCGGGGTTGCCCCTAAATAGTAAATGTAGAGGCGTTATAGGGGTGTACAGGTAGGAACCTATGTGTCTCTTCCTTGGGGTGAATCCATCCCCTATTGTGCTACCCTCCAGTGGGAGGGGAGCATGAGCCTCTCACTGATTGGCTGTGTCCTCTCATTTTCAAGATGAAAGGAACTGAGATCTGTGCTTCACCTCGCCTCCCCCACCTGAGAGGTGGTGTTGGCAAAGGTGGACACACTTCTCTTCCTCACTTGGGTTTCCTGCTGATTTGCCCACCTAGAGTGAGGGTCAGAACCGGTGGGAGACGGGTGCTGGGGGCAACAAAATGAAGGGTCTGCTAACAAAGGCGGCAGGCCTTTGAAGCTTTGTCTTCATGGACACAGCCCATCCTGGTGGAGGAGGCATGACGCCTCTGCCCAGAATGTGTTCTGTTTCTGAACCCACAGAGCGGAGGCTCTCCACCCAGGGTCCAGACACCTGTCTGGTGGTGGCGAATGGCGGGCAGCCATTCAGGAACCACACCAGGGCTGATTGGTTTTCAGGGGGCATCTCTAAGATGGCCTCTGAATGCATTTTACATTAAATCCCACACTGACATCAGTGTGGGTTTAATGTGCTGAGAAGTTTCCTACCAAACTTCCCTGGTTTCAGTAAAGCCATTATGGAGCTTTGGAGTTCATCATGGCCAACTCCTGGACCATATATTCTTTATGGCTTTATTGCACTTACAATGTCTAAAGCATGGACTTAGACTATGTAGGGGTACAGCACTCATGCAACGGTACCTTCACCTGTGGTCTAGTGTACCCTGCTAGAGGGGTGACTTACCTAGGCCCCAGGCAGTAGGTTGCAGGCATGGCAGACAGGGATTTGTGCCATGTTGACTCTTCACTTTTCTCAGCACCAAAACACGCAGCCTGCAATGGCAGTATGTAGGTGTTAAGGTGCAGTAGGTGCTGCAGCCCTTAGAGACCTTCCCATGGTACCTTTTACAAGGGGCCTACCTGTGGCCAGAGATGTGGCAATTGTGGGTACAAATGTACAGTTTTGGGAAAGATCGCAGGCCCTGGGAACCTGATTGGCAGGGATCCAGGGTACATCAAGTCAAAGCCATACACCTGGCAAAACATGGGGTGGTTACTGCAACAGAAACCCACTTTCCTGCACTCCTTCACTCTAAGGTAGATTCCTTCTTGCTTGGATGCATGCAGAGTCATTTTAGGCTCATGGGGATGCACAGCCATGGAGTTGCAGAAACTTCAGAGAGCACGAAGACAAAGTTGCAGTAGGAGTCTTCCTACCAGAAGCGGTCTTGTCTTGGTTCCTGGCTCGATCCAGCAGCAGAGCTCCAGTTTCCAACAGCAGAAGTGTCTTCACACAGGTCTTGATGAAGTCCATGACTAATCCAAGGACCCACTCTCAGGGGAGCCCTTAAGTAGCCCTAAAAAGGGGAAGGACGCCTTCTGCGGTGACCCACCAATCAGAGGGGGTCAGGGACCCTACTCTGAGTACCTAACCAGTCAGATGCTCCCAGGGGCCAAGATTCAAGATGGCAAAGAACAGCAGCCTACAGAAGGAGCTCTGTGCACCTCCCAGGGGAGGAGCTGTACAGGAGGTGGTCACTCCCCTGTCCTCTGTGTAGTTTTTCACCAGAGTGGGAGACGTGGAAACTGGCTTATGCAAGGAGGGCCCCAACTGTGCCCTTCAATGCACTCTGAAAGCGCTGGCAAGGACCTCCACCCTACCTACTTCTAAAGAAGAGGTGGTCACACCTCTACTCTACAGGAAATCCTTTGTCGTGCCTTCCCCTGCCTGAGTTAAGCTCATCAGCTGGGGGGCAGAACAGTGTCTGGGGTCAGCAGCAGCACAGGCTGGCAGGCAGACCCTGCAAGGCTACAGAGGTAGGTAAAGAGGGTCCTCTAAGGAGCCCCCCTAGAACATGGTATCATGCAGCTAGCACTTGAATCGGGGTAGTGGCATGATTCCAACATGTTTGATACCGAACATGACCAGGTTTGGAGACGCCATTATGCAGTTGGACATCTTGAGTTGGCAGTGTCGACTACCTACCTTAATATGGCTTCCCGACACTTACAAAGCCCAAAGAATGGAGTCTGGGTTTTAAAGGGGTACATCTACTCGTGCAGGGGGTACCCACACACTTAGAACCCTGCACGTGGGCTGTAAAGTCTACCTATGGTGGTGACTTATAGGTCTTAAGTGCAGTGATCTGGATACAAGGAAAACCTTATATCTAAAATGAAATGTGCATGCACCATGTTATCAGGCTGCAATGGCAGACCTGCAGACACAGTTTGCATGGGCTCCCATGGGTGGCATAATACATGCTGCAGCCCATTGGAGACCCCTGGTGTACCAATGCCCTGGGTACCTTAGTACCATATACTAGGGGCTTACAAGGTTACACCAGTATACCAATTATGGGGTGTACAAAGTACTTACCGATGAATTGAGGAGAGAGACAACCGACATAGAGGTCCAGATTAGCAGGCTCACTCAAAACACATTAGCAGGACACTCAAAACACACTGACACCCAGGCAAAACGTTGGGCTTTCTAAGTCAGAAAGATCTTCTTTCCTACATAACCCATTCCCAAACAAAAGAAGATAAGACTAACCTTGCCCAGTTGAGTCTTCATTTTGTAAGGGGAAATATCTGGAAACTTCATCTCCAGTGCCATGGTTACTCCCAGGTCTATGTTCCACTGAATAGTCCATCCCTGTGGGGAAATGGACCACCTCAAAAGTTAAGGATTTTCACCTTTCATCTGTTTGAGCCATAGGATGGGCTTGTGGTCTGTCTGAACAATGAAGTGAGTGCCAAATAGGAATGGCCTCAACGTATTCAAGGCCCAGCCCACCGTAAAGGCCTCCCTCTCTATAGCTGACCAACGATTCTCTCTGGGGGTGAACCTTCTGCTAATAAAAGCTACTGATTGATACTGGCCCTCTTCATTGAGTTGTGATAACACTGCTCCTAGTCCTATCTCAGAGTTATCTGTCTGAAGTGTGTGCAGAATGGGAGCTGAGCACATGGCCTTCAGGGCATCAAATGCCTCTTGACAACTAACTGTCCAATTCACCTTCTCAGGCGGCATCTTAGAGGTGAGATCATTGAGGGGTGTCACAATGGACCCATACCCCTTAACAACTCTTCTGTAATGCTCAGTCAGGCCCAGAAAAGCTCTAATCTGAGTCTGGGTAGTGGGAGCAACCCAATTCATAATGGTTTAGATTTTGCTCTCCAATGGTTGAACGAGAGCTCCACCTACCAGGTGGCCCAAGTACACAGCCTTGCTCTGCCCTAGCTGGCACTTGCTGGCCTTGGTAGTGAGGCCTGCCTTCTGCATGGCCTCACTTGCACTCCTGAGATGGACCAGGTGATCCTGCCAGGTGAAACTAAAGACAGCTATATCATCTGAGATGGACCAGGTGATCCTGCCAGGTGGAACTAAAGACAGCTACATCATCTAGATATGCTGCTCTAACGTCTTCCAGGACTGACAGAACTTGATTCACCAACCTCTGAAATGTGACAGATGCATTTTTCAAACCAAAGAGAATTACTGTAAACTGGAAGTGCCCCCCCATGGTTGAAAATGCATTTTTGGGTTTAGCAGCATCTGAGAGCCTGATCTGCCTGTAGCCTGCAGTCAGATGTTGAGATATTTGGCAGCAGCCAGAGTATCTATAGGTTCATCTGCCCTGGGGATAGGATTGGCATCAGTTGTGGTGACTGCACTGAGGTCTCTGTAGTCTACACAAAACCTCATCTCTCTCTTTCCACCTTGGGAATGAGGTTTGGGCACAAGAACTACTGGACTAGCTCAAGAGCTGTCTGAAGGCTCAATGACCCATCCCAATTCTAGCATCTTCTGGACCTCTGTCCTGATGCAATTTCTGGCATGGTCAGGCAGCCTGTAAATTTTACTCTTGACAGGCAGACTGTCGCCCTTGTCTACCTCATGGGTACATCAGGTAATCTGACTGGGTATCACAGAAAAGAGTTGTGGGAACTGGCTGAGAACCTGTCTACAATTAGTTTGCTGTTGTTCAGTGAGGCTGTCTGCCAAGACTACTCTATCTACTGAACCATCAACAGGATTGTGTGAGAGGAGATCAGGGAGATGTTCACTCTCTTCCACCTGTCCCTCATCAGTAGACATGAGCAAGCTTCTATCAGCCCTGTCAAATTAAGGCTTCGGGCGGTTCACATGAAGTACCCTATGAGGGCTTCTAAGATCCACCAGGTACGTGACCTCACCTTTCTTCTCCAGGATGGTATGGGGGCCACTCCACTTGTCTTGGAATGCTCTTAGTGCCACAGGCTCCAACACCCATACCTTCTGCCCTGTCTGGTAAAGAGTCAGAACATCCTTCTGGTCATGCCATAACTTCTGAAGTTATTTTTGCTGGCCTTCTTCGTGTACTCAGCTATGCGTGAACGTAGGACTAGCATATAGTCTACAATGTCTTGGTTGGAAGGTTTGAGAGCTGCTCCCATCCGTCCTTCAGTAGACAAAGTTGACCCCTAACTGGATGTCCAAACACAAGTTCAGATGGGTTGTAAGCCACTCCCTTCTGTGGAACCACTTGCTAGGCAAAAAGAAGGCAAGGTAATAGGACACCCCATCCCCTCCTGAGCTTGTTAGATAGTCCCATAATTATACCTTTAAGGGTTTTGTTAAATCTTTCAACTAACCCATTGTACTGTGGATGGTAAGATGTGCTAAAATTATAATTTACTCCACACTCTTTCTATATGACCTTCAGGTAGCCAGACATGAAGTTTGCACCTCGACCTGACACCCCCTCCTTAGGAAAACCCATTTGGAAAAGATCCCTAAGAGGGCTGTTGCCACTTCAGGAGCTGTAGTGGCCCTCAGGGGAATAGCTTCTGGGTATTTGGTGGCATGGTCCACCACCACCAGGATATAACTGTTTTCAGAGGCAGTTGGAGGTTCTAGGGGACCAACTATGCCAATCCCTACCCTCTCAAAGGGGACCCCAGCTGCTGGTAGTGGGGTTCAGGGACCCTTTGTAGTACCACCTGACTTACCACTGGCTTGACAGGTGACACAGGAGCGACAATACTCCTTATTTTCATCAGACATATGGGTCCAGTAAAAGTGTGGAACAAGCCTGTCCCAAGTTTTGCCTTGCCCAAGATGTCCTGCAAGGGGTATGTCATGTGCCAGGGTTAAGAGGAATTCCTTAACCTTCTGAGGAATGACCAACTTCCAGACTTGGGGTCCCTAGCCACAGAATAAAGTAATCAATCTTCCCAGTAAATTATATGGGGTCCACTGACATCCCCTGCCTCTTCTGCCGCAGCTTTTTGTGTCAGGCCTTCAAGAGGGGGGCAGGATTTCTGCTCCAGGCTCTCTTCCTCCCTGGAGGGTCCCCCTTCTCTCAGGAGCCCTACGGTGTCAGGCCCAGGCACCTCTTGGGCAGTTCCCTCATAAAGGGCAAGATCATATTCCTGAAAAGGGTGATCCTCACATGGTCTGAGGGGAGAGTAGTTTCTTACCCTTCCTACCTCTCTTGTTGGGAGTAGTCTGGGCCATTAAGGAGTCCCCCAGTACATGGGATCATACTTCCAATACTGGAATCAGTGTTGGGGTGTAGGGGGTTGGCTTAGTATATGGTACACACTTATTTAAGTGAAGCACCTTGCACTGAGCCAGACAACCCTTTTGGTGATTTTAGTGGTCTTAGACAACCATAGAAAGCTCTCTAAGTGGTAGCTGTGGAGAGCAGCCTTCAGGTTTATTCCAGAAGGAGTGTTAAGCAGCTTGTTTTACCAGATCTAATCATATAGTGTAGGTTAAGTGAAAAAGAAACACACAGTGCAGTTATAAAAATAGTTATTTATTATCCACACTCACTAACACATTAGTATATCTCCTGCCCGGAGATATAAACACAATACACACAATAATTCAATAGTAAAACAGGTAAGTTAGCACAAATACACCGTGGTCTCCAGGAGGAGACCAAATCTATACTAATTAAGTGGAATGCAAACTGCGACCGAAGTCGAGACTTGTCCCAGAAGACTTACAAGATCTGGGGACCCAAGGAACCACTCAAAAAGAAGGACCCTTCTCAGAAGACCCTGGAGAAACGCCGTGGTAGATGGAGGTTTGGAGAGTCACCCCACCTGGTGATACCCCAGGAACCAGGATACCTACACCAGGAAAACCAAGTGCATAGGTGCGAAGTGACGTCGAAAACCGCTGTAGACTACAATGGAGGACTTCAGTGAAGATGCCATTGGTGAAGAGGGTGAAAAAGTCTGGTGGAATCCAAGGTCGGATTCTTGAAGAGGAGTACCTGCAAGCAGAGGGGACAGAGTCTATGCCATTCAGGAGTGACCAGGTGGCACGGAAGATCAATGACCACCGATGACAGAAGATGCAGGAGAGTTGACGGTGACCTTGTCGCTGAAGCTGTGAGGACCAGGCGATGCTGTGGAAGACCATGACCCATTCGTGAGCTTTCCCACGTCAGAAGTCGAGAACCAGAGCGTCGGTGTCTGGCAGGAGCACCATCAAGCCTTGGTAGCTGCAACAGATGTGGCAAACGAAGAAGGTGCAGTGTTGGGACCAGCAAGATCCAAGGAACTCTCCAAATACAGGAGAGTCAGAGCAGGCCTGAACAAACAGGGGAGCCCACTGGAGCCAAAGAAGATCCTCAAGATTACCTACAGGCCGAAAGCACAGGAGTCTCAAGAGGACCTCGAATAGCTCACAAAGGATGCAGAGACACGGTGCAGAGGATGCGGTGAGGATGAAGATCTTGGTAGCAAGAGATGCTGGAGGTTGGAGCTTCTTGGGGCCCGAAGATCTCTGGAGAAGATGGGCAACAAGCCTTGGCAATGGCAAGTCGATGCAGAGCACATGGATGCTACTCCCGCGGTCCTGACGAGGGATAATGGCTTCAAACTTGCTGAGAAGACAGTGCAGGCCTCGAGGGAGTTTCAGCACCACAGCCTGTGTTGCCTGGCCTTTCGAAGTCCAGAGGACCTCAGGAGCAGCAGACCGGTCAGCTTAGTTCCGGTGCCTGCAAATGCAGGGGAGTGACTCCTTCACTCCAAGGGAGATTCCTTCAGTTGTCTTTGATGCCCACGGGCCTGGAGAAGAATCTGGATGGAGCACAAGCACAGATGATGCAGAAGACTGCAGGACGACGAGACAAGGAGCAGCAGGAGTCTTCCAGATTCAGTTTCCGTTTCCAAAGCGAAGTCCAACCAAGTCAAAAGTGCCCTGGCAATTGAAGTTTAAGTGTTTTGGATCGGAATCTACAGGTAAGCCCTTAAGTACCCAAAGGAAAGGGTTGGGACGATTCTGGGGTCCCTCCCAGAGGAGAGGATGGACAGAGGGGATGATACTCCCTTGTCCTTTGTCCAGTTTCACGCCAGAGCGGGAGCCAACTGCTCCCTAAACTGGTTTTAACTAGTATGCAAGGAGGGCACCAAATGTGCCCTTCAAGGTAGTCTGGTGTTGCTGGCAAGTGCCCTCACCCCAGCCCAATTCACCAAGTCCCAGTCACCAAGCGTGTACCTATGCTCTGCGTACCTTAGTACCATATACCAGGGACTTGGAAGGGTACACCAGTAGACAATTAGGAAAGTACCAAAGTAATTACCATAGTCCAATTAAGGGAGAGAGCACAGTGACTCGGGACCTGATTTACAGGATCCCAGTCAGACTAGTCAGAAAACAGAATGACACCAGCAGAAAGTGGAGGTAACGATGAAAACAGGTCCTACTTTCCTACATGGGGTACGATTCCAACATGTCCAATATGACCGGGTTCGGTGCAGCCACTATATAGTTAGACATCTCTTAATGACTGATATCCACTATTTGTTTTAAAATGGCTGACCGCACTTACAAAGCCTGGAAAATCGACTCCGGGGTTTGTAGGGGTGTCCTCATGCAGGGACACCCTCTCACTTATAAACAAGCACCCTGCCTTCAGGACTGAAGAGCCTACCATAGGGGTGAAGTATAGGTTTTACGTGCAGTGACCTCAGATATAAGAAAATGTCAATCTGTCGTAAGAGGTGCAAGCACCAACTCACACAGGCTGTAATGGCAGGCCTGTAGTTACAGTCTAAGTGGACTCCCATGGGTGGCACAATACATGTTGCAGCCCAGGGTAGACCCCTAGTGCACCTGTGCCTTCTGTCCCCTAGTACCATATACTACAGACTTATATGGGTACATCAGGAGTCAATTGTAGAGGTACCAAAGTACTTGCCATGTCAACTTAGGGAAGAAAGCACAGTTGTTGGGGTCCTGATTAGCAGGCTCCTAGCAGACTAGATCAACAAGCATTTGCAATGCAATAGGTCTCGCATTTGTTTAAAGTTAGAGCTGTTGGCGTTGAAAATAATGTTTTTTACTTTCGTTTTCTTATTTGCAGTGGAGTTATTATATTTTTCATAGCACTGTTGCCAATGGTATAAAGAACAAAAGTAAAAAACATTGTCATTTTCAATGCCAGCATCTCTAACTTTAACAAATGAGAGACCTATTGCATTAGAAATGCAATCGGTCTCACATTTGTTGGAGTTTATGGCATTATAAAGGCCAATGTTTTTTACCTAGCCATGTTGTATGGTGCGGTACCATATGTGGCCAAAAGAGGTCCCACGGGACCTGCAAAGTTGGAGTTATTGGCAATATAAATGGCAATGTTTTTAACCTAGCCATGTTGCAGGGTGCAGTACCATATGTGACCAAAAGAGGTCCAATGGTACCTCTTTTGGTCACATATGGTACTGCACCCTGCAGAAGATGTGGTAAATCCACCCTACCCATAATGCATTGCATGCAAGACAGTACCATGAGTACATTGAAATAGCTATGTCCATATATACAATTAGTAGCTTTGAAATGAGACAAAAGAATGATTATATTATTCCGGATTAGATTGTACTCTGTGTGGAGCTGATGAAGGGAAATTTATAGAAGGTCTCATATAAATGTGAGATGTGCTAGTGAGTAAAGTAACTACTGCCAGCCTTGCTTAGGACCAAGCGTGTATCCAGCCAGAAGCCCTTTAAGAAGATAGTGCCTTGAGGCTGTAATTAAAACCTAGGGAGTAACAACACATGTAACATGGGATGTCCTCATGGGAGGTTACAAGAAGAGATGAGGGACTACTAAGCCTATTGACCAATGAAAAGCCTCCATTTACAATGAACAGGGACAGGAGTCAATTAAAAAGATGGGCAGAAAGTGGGTGGTGTTTTATGCCCATATCCTGAATACGACAAAAAGAACAACCGTGTAATCAAGGATGAATTGGTGTGGCGTGCTTCTGGGGATTCACTTTCTTATCCTCAAAGTGTGAATATGGAAACAAACGAATCAGTAGCGTCTCCTATCGAGGAGATGTCCCCCTATGCACTGCACAAGCGTCCCACGAAGTGGGTAATGTTTATCAATGTAAAATAATCCAAAAGGTGAAGAAAAAGTTGCAAGAAGATGTTTTAATTCACATCATACTGCTGCATTTAAATCTTGAAAAGTGTCATTCAACATCTCCAAAAGGGTTCAAACCAAAGCGTTATGTTGCAGTTTAAATCAGTCCCGATGCATTTCGGGCGATCACTAGCCCTTCGTCAGGGGAATAGTCTGTAATGAAATCAAAGAAATGCACCACTTACAGGAAGAACTTTTATCCTTCTTTCTCGCTCCTGACTTTTTTTCGGCTTTACGTTAATTTTCAACTGGTGCACCGCATTGATTTTTAGCAATAACAACCTATTCACTAGTGGTCAACCTCTGACCTCACATGGGTGTTTCAAGCAACATATATATTTGCATGTGAATTCAACCCCCGTTTATCTTGTATACGAACGTCTGTCCTGTCTCGTTTAGCACAATAACATAGTCTATGTTAATTTCTTCAATTTCATAACATATTTGAGGTTTCTTCCTGTAAGTGGTGCATTTCTTTGATTTCATTACAGACTATTCCCCTGACGAAGGGCTATTGATCGCCCGAAATGCATCGGGACTGATTTAAACTGCAACATAACGCTTTGGTTTGAACCCTTTTGGAGATGTTGAATGACACTTTTCAAGATTTAAATGCAGCAGTATGATGTGAATTAAAAAATCTTCTTGCAACTTTTTCTTCACTTTTTGGACTATTTTACATTGATAAACATTACCCACTTCGTGGGGCGCTTGTGCAGTGCATAGGGGGACATCTCCTCGATAGGAGACGCTACTGATTCGTTTGCATGACTCGAGACCTAAAAGAAATGGGGCTGCATCATGCCATATGCGCATGTAGGAGTGGTGACACATGCGGTGTGGTGTGGTGTGTATGTGTTATCACAGTGTACCGCCGTAGTGTCATAGCACATTCATGCACATGCATTATGATGCATGTATGCGTGTGTAGGCATCATTGTGCTTTACTTTCCTTTTTCTGATGCTGCTGAGCATCGTTAAAATGATTTGGCAAAGCCAATAAGTATCCATTGGCAAAATCAAAAGACGAGATCTATTGTTTTTGCCAATGTTTGCATGCCACGGCAAGTGCTTCCATTGAAGTGAACTAAGAAGGCAACACCAAGAACACACAGGCTTATTAAATGAAAACCCAGGCGTTGGAAAATGGAAATCACCGCATCTGGTCCAGGCTTTGTATCCAACAGCAGTTTGCATTCTTTGGTCAGACACCCTCCAGGCACACAGCCAAAGTGATTCCCTATCCCTCCCCCCAACCCTTCCAGTGGATCCCCAAACCTTATAACATTAAGTGACTTATTTGGAGACGAACGTATTATCTAAATTATGCCCTGCTCAGAACATGTCTTGGACTTCGGGAATGTTGAACACACGTTTCCCAGTTTATATGCGACTGTCAGCCCTCAAAGATGTTCAACAGGTACAGTCAGACATCCCTCAAAGATACAGAAGCAGCGAGACACTCCTCGAAGATGTTAAAGAGATGCAGGCAGACATCCCTCAAATATGTTCAACGGGTGCGGTCAGACATCCTTCAAAGATGTGCAAGAGATGCAGCCAGACACCCCTCGAAGATGTGCAAGAGATGCAGCCAGACACCCCTCAAAGATGTGCAAGAGATGCAGCCAGACACTCCTCGAAGATGTTCAAGAGATGCAGCCAGACACCCCTCGAAGATGTGCAAGAGATGCAGCCAGACACTCCTCGAAGATGTTCAAGAGATGCAGCCAGACACCCCTCAAAGATGTTCAAGAGATGCAGCCAGACACCCCTCGAAGATGTGCAAGAGATGCAGCCAGACACTCCTCGAAGATGTGCAAGAGATGCAGCCAGACACCCCTCGAAGATGTGCAAGAGATGCAGCCAGACACCCCTCGAAGATGTTCAAGAGATGCAGCCAGACACTCCTCGAAGATGTGCAAGAGATGCAGCCACACACTCCTCGAAGATGTTCAAGAGATGCAGCCAGACACCCCTCGAAGATGTGCAAGAGATGCAGCCAGACACTCCTCGAAGATGTGCAAGAGATGCAGCCAGACACTCCTCGAAGATGTTCAAGAGATGCAGCCAGACACCCCTCGAAGATGTGCAAGAGATGCAGCCAGACACCCCTCGAAGATGTGCAAGAGATGCAGCCAGACACTCCTCGAAGATGTTCAAGAGATGCAGCCAGACACCCCTCGAAGATGTGCAAGAGATGCAGCCAGACACTCCTCGAAGATGTGCAAGAGATGCAGCCAGACACTCCTCGAAGATGTTCGAGATGCAGCCAGACACCCCTCGAAGATGTGCAAGAGATGCAGCCAGACACCCCTCGAAGATGTGCAAGAGATGCAGCCAGACACTCCTCGAAGATGTTCAAGAGATGCAGCCAGACACCCCTCAAAGATGTGCAAGAGATGCAGCCAGACACCCCTCGAAGATGTGCAAGAGATGCAGCCAGACACTCCTCGAAGATGTTCAAGAGATGCAGCCGGACACCCCTCAAAGATGTTCAAGAGATGCAGCCAGACACCCCTCGAAGATGTGCAAGAGATGCAGCTAGACATCCCTCAAAGATGTTCAAGAGATGCAGCCAGACACCCCTCGAAGATGTGCAAGAGATGCAGCTAGACATCCCTCAAAGATGTTCAAGAGATGCAGCCGGACACCCCTCGAAGATGTGCAAGAGATGCAGCCAGACACCCCTCGAAGTTGTTCAACGGGCGCTGTCAGACATCCTTCAATGATGTTCAAGAGATGCAGCCAGACACCCCTCAAAGATGTTCAGCGGTTGCAATTTGGAACGAGGCATCCCTCAAAGGCGTTCAACAGATGCACGGGGCTGCGTTTAGAGCTGATCGGTGGGTTGAAGTGGACACGCTGTAAACGCAAACAATATTGGTGAGGTGACGTCAAACCGCCTATCTCAGGGGTGTCCAACGCAGGTCCAGCACAGCCACGCCCATTCCGGGGTTTGAAGACATCAACACAAGATATAAATACATACATACAACCTGAATGGGACTCATGTATTTAGAGAGAGGGTATCCTGTAAATGTGACACGGAAGCAGCCTCCACCTCCCCCTCCCCCCCCCTCCCACCCCCCCCCCCCCACTCCCTAGACTGGACAGCCATGGCCTCGATAACATGGAGAGTACAAACACGGGGCCAAGAGCACGCATGATGAAGAATCCCACCCCTGATTCCAGAAGAGAAGGGCATACCAACCTAGAAGACGTGCTTCAGAAAATCCACCTGAAAATAACCCCCCCAGGCACGCGGGTATGCTGCTCATGAAAAATTCAGTGTCAGGAAATCTTTACACTCTTGAAAATAAAACATTTCAAAATTCAGAGGTGCCCTAGATTTTGAGGGAAAAGAAGAGCTGTCATTTATATTGGGAGGTAGGGACTTCCAGCTTTGTTTTATAGGTAAATATTTTTTATTTATTGGCTTCTGTGTGAAGCGAGATGGGATATTACAGCTGATATTAATGGCTGTTATTTTAAGGGCCCCTATACCTAATGGTGTCACAGTGGCTCTCAAATCCCAATCGGACATCATAACAAAGGGTCGTTCAGGAGCCCTTATTGTTGGCAGTGAGGGCTTGGGTGGAGGGAACTGGCTTTCTGGGGGGTTTGGTCTTTACACTGAGTGGCCCCTTTAAGAGTGCATTGCAATTTGTTAGTATTTTGTGCCAAAATAACGGTCAGGATTATGGATGGACTGGTCCCACTGCCCAAAGAAGGCACACTTTCCCATATGTATCCATTCGATCGGGCTGTGGCCTCCAAGAAATGTACGCCACGCTCTATGCCCATCCAGTCCTTGGCCTCTCTCGTGATATAGCAAAGTAGATTGCCAACCATCAAGGAACTGCAGCTATGTTTGATGACTTGTGATGACGGCATGTCATAGAAAAGTGTCTATTGGGGGGGGCACTTGTTTTGCAGTGCACACTGTCGTGTTTGTGGGACTCCCTCGTATAAGGTTGCTGTGTGGCCCATTTTCACAACCAGTGGAGTGACTGAGTGCCTGGGAGTCACAAAGCACGAAGGCTGACTCCGTGAGGGGGGCTTCTGGGTACAGCTCCGACTCATGAGGAAGGGGCGTTTCACATTTTAGGTGTTGTGGCGGGGTGACATCTGGGTGGCAGGACCACCTTGAGTGTACTGCACCTAGACACCTCGAGAGAGAGGGTTCACCTAGAGGAGGCTGGTCCATATTTCAGTGCAAGGCCCTGTACCCGACACATAGTGCCTCGAGACGGTGTTCGCTCAGTGAGCGGAACCAGTGGAGCGCCTTGTGAGGGCCCTCGCTTAGCACATCGAACCAAGTAGGCAGCTGTTCCATATCGCATGTCTCTTTAGGGGTGTCCTATTATTATAGTGATAGTTGCATGTGAAGAAAGGACTGAACTGACCAATCAGAACATCAGGATTCTAGGGTTGGCCCAAACGACCCCTGTGCAGACCCGAAAGAGCAAATACCATCCGATGCTGGTGGTGTTCTGGCAGAGCGGATCAGGGGTCCATGGGCATCCTCAAGACAAGGACCCCTCTAGATGGTCAGAGCGGGCCCCCATTCCTGCAGTAGCACCCAGCCAATCACAGGCTGTGTTGGCACAGGTGGCAGTAGGTCGGGCGGGGGTGAACGGTGTGAGGGCGTATACAAAATTAGCACCCGGCAGGTTGCGCCATGACAATGGCCTGCGCGCAGGAAACAAACTGACACAGACACCTTAGCTAGAGCACTCAGGGGGACCGGAAGTCCCGAGCGACCCCGGTCCATTTATTTAAGCCTTCTGGCCACGCCTGGCCAGAAGGTGCTATATTGTGTGCATGTGCTTCCGGGTAGGGGTCCCCACGTGGCAAGCAGTGAACAACTAGACCGCTACAGACGGGGGGATCTGCGTGCCCTGTAAACAGGGGGGCAGCAGCTGTGTTTGCCAGGAGGTATCAGGACCTCCTGCACCCCTGTGAGGCCACAGCCTGGGTACGGGTGCCAAAGGGGGGTTTCAGAGTTCACCCCCACCAGGCCCACCGAGCAGAGGCCCCATGAATCACTCGTCAAGAAATCAATAAATGTAGTGTCCTATGCAGGGCACAAGTCCTAAAAAAAGAAGTGGGGGGTCTCTCCAAGTTAGGTGGTGTGACAGGAAGTGACATCACGCCAGGAAGTGACATCACATGAGTTTTTGAGTGTGTACGTCACTTCCGTTAATCAGTGGGCCTGAATTTTGCACGGAGGAACGTGCTGCGAGTCGCCGGACCGTTACCCAGCCGCTTCATCCTCGAGTGGGCAGGCCCGGGTCCGTGGTCGGAGCCCCTGGAATTACCGTAACTCGAATACAGATCATTACCTGTCCCCCGATGACACCATAGCAGACCGGGACGGAGGAACCATCACCGTCACCGTCGGTAGCGGGTGATAGTGCAGCGATTGTTGGTCGGACCCTGCCCTAAGGACCCCACGGGGAGGAAGAGAGCGACCTTACACCCTAATGCCACGCGACTCACGGTGAAGGAGGCAGCTTGAGTAGGGGAGCTGCAGCCAACCCCCCCCTGCCCAGGCATTCATTGTGGCGAGGAGGTCCCGTGCGGGTCTTGGACGGTGCCGAGGTAAGACCTCTCAACGTGGAGGCGTGAAGCAGCCATTAGTGGAGGGGCTACGATTTTGGACTGCTGTGCCGCCTGTGGGCGGTGTGTGGTCCTACATTTGCTGCTGCGAGTCGCGTTTTACTCCGGTGATTGTTGCAGCAGCTGCGGGCCTGCGGCTGGCTCGGTGTGCAGGCCATGAGGTCGTGTTGAACGGGGGGGGACGTGGCCCACAGGTCGGACTTTGAGACCCAGGACCCAGTCATAATATTTGTTTCAGCTGGGCCTTGCGGAGAAGCCTGTGAAGAGGGGAGGTCATCGCCCCTGTGCCGTGGGGTAGCAGAGAGGGCGGAGATCTCGAGGGCCCTGTGGACAGGCTGATTGACTACTTACCGGGCTTGGCTCCGTGGTTGTTTTTGTGGCCGGGCCTTGTTCCGCTTCCATTTCCTGAGCCCTTGTGACCTATCCGGGACATTGGCCGGCTGGGTTTGGCTCCGCCTGTCACGCCGCTCACAACTACAGGCCCTAAATAATGGGGAAGAATACTTTCCCCCAACTCTGTTCTGCTACTAAGCAAAAAGAAGTTCCTAATACTCCACTCCCTAGCTTGACAGCGATTGATTGAATGCTGCAGCAAACTATTGGGGTAGTTGCTTCTGCTATTGAAAGCACAGAAAGGCGACTCTCTCTTCCAGTTGGCACACTTCCTCCCTTGCCTGCTACAAATGTTTCGATGCTTACAATAAACTCCCAGGACTCGATATTAGTGCCTTCTTTTGCTGGCCTCCCTGGTGTCCGATCGACACATTCTGCCCAGGACTTTGTTTCTATCTTGCCTAACTTGCCTATTATTACCAGGTTATCTTTAACACCAACAATTCTTCCAGCAAATGTATCCTCTGAGATCACACCCTTGCCTAAGGATTCAATAGAGAAAGGAGGGTCTGACTCGTGTTTAAGTTCGCCCTTGGTTTCGGCATCAATTGTTAGTTTAGATAGTCACAGTCCACAACTAGAGGGCAGAAGGCAAAGCGTAAACAAAATCATATTAATAAGGAAGGACCAAATGTATTGATTGCCAAAGGGAAGATTACCCATAAGCAACGTAAATCTACTGCAATTATAAATGAAACGAAAGGTAATAAGGGTAGTAGGCAGACAGAGATTGCCTTTCCCTCGATTAGTACAGGTGAACCAGTAGATGGGGAATGTTATTGGGGGAAAATGGAGATATTGATATCAACTCTCCTAGAACCTATTCGTATTAAAGTATCGAATATAGAATCCAGGGTAATTAATATGGAGAAATCTGCAGTCTACGCAGGTTAAATTACCCCTTATCTTACCCCAAGTGACTCCGCCTGAAGCAAATAGCAATCCCAAAAACACAACGGGGGCCTTGGAAAAACATGTTCAATTTAAAACCAATGTGGAATTGGGACGTTTGGAGTTTAATAAACTCAGGGGTTTAGAACCTAGCGTAGCAGGTATATCCGGTCCCCCTTAAGTGCTAACTAACAACTCTGATACTGTTATGAGAAGAGTTGAAGATATTAGGGAGGCTGATTCGATATCAATTTTACCAACTCTTAATTTGCCCCCTGAGGCTATTCCATATACAGTGGTGTTAGCAAATGTTCCTCCTCTCCCCCCCAATGTTTACGAACACTGGTCGACTCTCAGGAATAAAGCACTTAATTTCCTTTCTACCAAGCTTGGACCTAATAGTTCCTTGTTTCCTGAGTTCAAGATGGTTAGAAGAGTTAGTTGGCTAGGCCCGTCGACTAAATCTCTGAGTGGTGATTGTATAATTTTAACATTTCGGTCACCACCATTGGTTCGGAATATAATTGAGAGGGGTTGTACTGGGTCAGCTAGTTCTGATTTTGTTAACATTCTCCCCCTCGGCTTTTTCTACTCTCCCCAACGCCTGGATAGGTTTTCAGGTCCCCGTTGCCAAACATTAAGTCAGGGGGGGTCCATGGGAGGGAGATACGGTATCCCGACGTTTAATCCCTTTGATACCCTTAGCGGTTTGGACACAAATGATTGACCACAACTCTATTCCCTTCACAACTCCCCAGAGATAGTCACGGATCTTATGCCTGTTATTACTTTAAGGGAAAACAGCAAGGAAGGCAAGGGGTTAGATCCTAGTCCTTCAATGTATGAGGGTCTCACAGGGGGGCTGGAGGCTCTGGTTGGTGGGTTAGAGAAGCGGAGTGAGTGTGGTTCTGTATCTCTACCCGTCGGTCTGAGTGTGGACTCTTCCATCTCCTCCCCCCCTTTGGGTCCTCCTTTATCTAATGTTTGTTCTTGGAACATTTCTGGTATAAAATCTAAGATTGGTAACCCATTGTGGCAGGCCTTTATTCAGACTTACGATCTGATTTGTCTACAAGAAACATGGAGTAGGGATCCGGTCCATATAGATGGGTTTAAGACCTTTCACACACCAGCCGTGGACGTTATCCACGGTAGAGCTAAGGGTGGACTGATGATTAATTTGTCAAATAAGTTGAACATCTTAAAGGTAACGGAGCCTGTCAAAGATACTTATTTCCAATTTCTGTTACTCGTTTTGGACTCAGACACTCCGATTGCCCTGATTAATTTGTATAATAACATTCCCCCTGGTGATGTACTTAATGTCTTTAAAAAGTTGGCTAATGCACTCTTTCTACAAGGTAAATTTTGTGGATATAATATGATGACCCTTCTCCTCGGTGATTTTAATTGTACTTTGTGCACCATGAGGGGAGACAATAGGTGCGGAATCACCCAGGAAGATGGCTTGTGTCAGTCACATTTTAATCATTCCCTTTTGGGTGAACAATTTTAATGAACTAATAGGCAAACTTGATTTTGGATTTGTAAACAAAGTTTGTGCAACCCCTTTCATCTTACCTCCTACATTTATTGGGAGGGGTTGTACTTCCACAATTGATTTTGCTATAGTAACTATTAAGCATGCTGGTAGCATATATTCTTTCAAGGTCTCAGATATTGCGTTAAGTGACCACTTTCCTCTTTGTGTAACCATTCTGATTCCAAGGAATTCTGTCCCAAAAGATAACATAGATGCGGACAGATTGCGTGAAAATTTGAGCATTGGTAGTATGAATGGCTACACGCTAAGATGGGATAAGGTGGATCAAGTAGAAACACTTAAAACAGTAATTGTTAAAAGTATGTCTGAGGTAGTGACTTGTTTGAGGGAGGAGTCTACATCTGAAGAGATTCTTGCATCCTTCCCATCTATTTGTAATGAAATCAGGTCCTCCCTTATTAGGCAATGTAAAACTAAAACCAAACAAAACGGAGGCTGGTTTAATTCTAGGTGCACAAGAGCTTATTCTCTCTTAAAGAAAGAACTGCATAAATCACCTAGGTGTGCAAAGGAAGTGAGTAGATTTAGGATTGAATATAAGCTCGCCCTAAAAGATAGAAAGAACGAGCTAAAAAATGAATCTTGGGAAGCATTGCACGACGCTGCGGTAAGGAAGGATAGTGCGGGCTTCTGGAAGATCACTAGAACTCCTTTCCTTAGCGATGCTACTGGCCCAACTCTAGAGTTAGCAATTGCTGAAACAGATTGGATGAATCATTTTACTAAAGTATACGAAGGAACAGGTAAGTCTAGCCCTCTTTTGAATCCCTCTCCTTATCCCATCTCAAGAAACTTAATGTTCACCCTGGAAGAGGTTGAACTAGCCTTACGTGTGAGTCAGGGCGGGAAGGCACCAGGTCCGGACGGTGTCCCTATAGATATTTTTAAGGCAATTGTTCCTTTGTGGGGTCCCCTTCTGGTCCAGGTGCTTAACGCTAGTTGTATTACAGAATTATTGCCCACTTGGGTGGAGTCCATAATTGTGCCCATCTGTAAAAAAGTGGATAGACACGACCCGGGTTGTTATAGACCCATTTCCCTTTTAGATTCCTTTACTAAGATAGTGGGTCAAATAATTTTGGACCGCCTTTTGCTTTGGGCTAAGGATAATTCTATTTTATCTGACTTACAATATGGTTTCGGCTCTGGTTTAGGAACAGTGGAACAGAGCTTAAATCTTTTAATGCTGACCGGGAAGTACACGAGGGCCATGAAAGGGAGTTTGTTCCTGGGCTTTGTTGACCTCTCGGCCGCATTTGATTGTGTTGACCATTCCACTTTATGGACTGTGCTGGGACAACTTGGGGTTGAATCCAATATTATTTATTTTTTTTAACGATTTTATAGTGACGCCTCAGCTCGCGTCCGCTATGGCCTTAGGGGGCAATGCACGGGCAAAATCCCAATCAGGAGTGGTGTCAGGCAGGGCTGTGTCCTTGCCCCAGTCCTTTTTAATTTGCATATAAATGGTCTGGAGAAAGCCCTGTGCAATAGTAAACTTGACCCCCCATACGCTGCTGGTCGTCCAATCCCGGAGTTGATGTACGCGGACGATGCTGTGCTAATGTCCCGTACTCAAGTGGGATTACAGCGCGTGGTGGATAGTTTTGCCCTCTTTATGAACGAGTTGGGCCTTAGAGTGAACATCTCGAAAACTTTCATCATGCGCTGTGGTCGTAATCCCAAAATTAAAAAGGCCATTTTTATAGCAGGACAGAAGCTTGATTCCACTAAACAATTTTCTTATTTGGGTATCTTGTTCAACCAGAATGACTCTTGGGGTCCGGCAGTGGCAGCGAAAAAACTTGCATTGGTTCGCTCGACTGCTGCCCTTAAATCCTTCTCCATGAAACTAGGTACCAGATCGCCGGTAGAATTAATTAAGATTTACAAAGCTAAATGTGTGTCTGGTGCAATGTACGGTAGTGGGGTTTGGGGCTTTGCTGACTCTGCTCCCATTCAGGCAGTTGAAAACTCCTTCTTGAAATTTATCCTCGCAGTACCCAAGAGTTCCCCTAACTATAATTGTCATGCAGAATTGGGTCTTCCTTTTATATCTGATCTTATTAAACTTGAACCAGTGATACTATGGCACAGGATGTGGACTAAAGATGAAACCAAGTTTAATAGAGATATACTGATAGATATCTTGGAATTGGAAGGAGTGATGAGGATACCATGGCTGAGATATGTACGTAAATTTTTAGCTGACTTGGGAAAGCTGGATTATTTTTTAAATCCTCTTACTATCTCAGCCATATCCCGTAAGGACTTGAAGAAGGAGGGCCTTGCTTTTTTGGATTCCGCGAGAATTTCTGTGGAAATCCTAAAACCTACTGTCCTGCAACACCAATTAATTTTAACAACTTTTAATATTCAACCCTATTTGTTGTACGTCCCTGGTAACTATGATAGATTCCTACTATCACGTTTCAGATTTGGAATCTTCCACAGATTGGTTAGTTTTCCTATAACAAATGATTGGACGCACTAATTATTGCCCTGTCCTGGTGATGATGTTCCCCTCAAAGTACTATTCATGTTGTTTTATTTTGCAAATTTTACAGCTATATTAGGGACACAGTTTTACTGCCATTTTTGAGAGAGGTGGGCCATCGGCAATGTCGTTTGGCTATGTTAGATATCCTACATTTGGATAATCATTTTTGTGTTGCCACAATTACATTGTTTTAAAAAAAAGTGATTTGCACCAGGAAAAGTATAATATAATGCACTTTATCAAGTCCTTGAATGATTTGTATTAATAATTCTGGTGTTTAAGCCATTGAGTTATCGCTAAATGAATTGTTGTGACTTTTTTAAACGCAATGATTTTTTAATGTATGCTTTTATGGTTGTTTTTAACAAACAAATAAAGTTATATTGGATTGGATTGGACATCACATGTGCAGCAGATCTATCATTTGCACGTATTGCAAGATTTAACTATTGAAGCTGCTCTGTGCTTAAGCCTGTGACTTAAGGTCCGTGTATAGGGGAATTGACAGCCCAAATGTGGATGAAGTTTGGTGTACAACTACATTAGTAAAATCATTTAGTGCTATAAGCGAGGCATACTAAAACATGGCTTGGAGGGTGTGGAACCCTCGTAAGGAACATTAAACCCATACTTCGGCAGCCCACCACACCCACGCCCGTATTGACCTGTTCCTACTGCCTGCCACGGACTGTCAACTATTGTCTGGGGTCAATGTATTACCTAGGGGTATCTCCGATCACTCCCCTGTGTCCCTCCATCTGGGGAACTCCTCTCACGGCACCTGCACGGCATGGCGGATGAACGCTTGGTTCCTGCAAGACGCCAACTTTGTTGCCTCCCTCGGGGGGAAATGGAGCTCTGTTTCTCTACCAACACGGGTTCTGTCTCCTCACCAGTAACATTGTGGGAGGCTGGCAAGGCTGTACTACGGTGCGTGGCTAGAGGTCTGGTCCACGCGAAGCGTGTGGAACAGTCAGCCCGGCTGGCGCTGCTGGAGGCCCAGGCGGCGCAGCTGGAGGAAGCCCAAGCCGCCAGCGACAGTGAGGACTTCGCTCGGCAGCTCAGGCTGCTCCGCGAAGAGATATGCCAGATCTCGCTAGAGTCTGCTAAGATGCTATGGCGCTCCTCGGTGGCGCGCGTGTGTGGCTGGGGCGATAAAAATGGCAAACTGCTGCACAATTTAGTGACCTACCCCAGAGCCAACCGTATTATTCCGGAGATCCAGCCGAGACCGGGGCTCACCATGTCACAGCTCAGGTCATCGCTCAAACCTTCGCTAGATTTTATGCGACCCTGTATGTGGCCTGACCTCCACGGACCTCCTTGGCGGACTTGCTGGCCCAGGCCGGAACTCACCTGCCCTGCCTCTCCCAGACGGCCTCAGTGGCTCTTGACCTCCCCTTCACTCCGGAAGAGATACACGGGCCATATCGCTGTTGCACTCTGGCAAGACGCCCGCGCCCAACGGCTACCCCCAAAGAATACTATGGGACTTTTCGCGACACACTGGTTCTCCACTTAACGACCCTATTTAAACATGTAGTGGATGAGGGATCCTTCCCGCCAGAGACAGACGTGGCCACTATTGTAGTCATCCCAAAGACACAGCCGCCTTCCCTTGACTGTGCAGATTACCGCCCTATTTCCCTCATCAATTCGGAAGTCAAACTCTTTGCCATTGTGCTGGCCCAACGGCTCAGTCCTCACCTGCACGACCTGGTTCACCCAGACCAGTGCGGTTTTATGCCAGCCCGGGGTACCCGGCATTGCATACACCGCCCCCACCTCGCCCTTGCACACCGCCATCACCTTACCCCGTACCTGGCGTTGCTTTTTATAGACTTCGAAAAAGCATTTGACACGGTGGATTGGCGTTATCTCGAGGAGGTGTTGGAGAGGATGGGTTTCGGCTCCCCCTTCCGGCGTCTCATCCGGTTCCTCTACTCTAATCCCCGTGCACGGGTCCTCATTAACGGTGTGCTGTCCGAGACGTTCCCCATCCAGAGAGGCACTCGCCGGGGCTGCCCATTCTCGCCGCTTCTATTCACTTTGGCGATGGAGCCCCTGGCCTCCCTCATTCGTCAGGACTCCCTCATCAGGGGCTTTGCCTGGGATCTGAGTCACACCGACAAGATAGCCCTGTACGCCGATGACGTCCTGTTGTTCTTGGCAGACCCGGAGAACTCTGGCCCGCGATGCTTGGTCGCTCTTTCAGCATTTGAACGGGTCTCCGGCCTCAGGCTCAACCCGGCAAAGTCCACGCTGGTTCCCCTGCACCCCTCCCGGGCATGCTTTGACTGGCAAACGACTATTCCCCTACGCAGGCAATCGTTCAAGTACTTGGGTGTGTGCATCGCCCTCCTCCCGGAGCTTGAGTGGGCCCTGAACATCACGCCCTTGGTCGCCAGAGCCAAGGCGGACCTTAGGAAATGGCAATCCCTCCCTCTCAACCCCTTAGGCCGGAGTGCCCTCTTCAAAATGATGGTTCTCCCCTGTTTCCTGTACATCTTACAAAATACCACCACCCATCTCCCAGGCAGTTGGTTTCGGGAAATAGACGGCGTCTTCACTCGGTTTCTATGGGGAGGCGGGAGACCGCGAATACCCCTAGCACATTGTCGTATTCCTCCCTACGACGGGAGTATGGGGGGTCACTAATCTCCACCTCTACTACTTGGCCACACGGCTAATCGTGATCCACGACTGGTACGCGGGCGGCTGGTCCGACCCGGCGTACCGGGTGGAACTCCGATCGATGGACTTTGCACACATTCAAGCATACCTATACGGGAGCCCAGTGCCACGGGATCTTCCCCCATCACTAGGATGGTGCTTATGGCCTGGCGCACAGCCCTACGCCATGTACGGTGGGACTGGAAACTCACCAGGCAGACGCCCTTGTGGAGCGGGGCATGGTTGGGGGGGGGGGTCTCATCTCTCCAAGGTTTCTCTTTTCTTCCATTTTTGGGCAAAATTACGGAAACCTTTGTCCTAAAGGAATTAACAAAATTTCTAGAAGAGCAACATATTTTTCATCCATCTCAAGCCGGATTTCGGCCTAAACATTCTACGGAGTCGGCCCTCATTGAAGTTTCTGACTCCCTGAAAATGATTGTCGATAGAGGCATGAAGGCAGTTTTGATCCTTTTAGATCTGTCGGCTGCATTCGATACGATCTCCCATGACATCCTTCTGAGACGTCTCGAATGCAGCGGCGTTTCCGGTATAGTGCTGAAGTGGATCAAATCTTTCCTTGCCTCTCGGAGACAGGCAGTCACTCTTGGCTCGTTCCTGTCCCCAGAACGCTCCATCACGGCAGGAGTTCCTCAGTGGTCTTCCTTGAGTCTGTTACTGTTTAATGTGTATATGGCCCCCCTTATTACTCTGATTAGTACTTTCGGGATAGAGGTCATGTCATACGCAGACGACACTCAAATGATTATCTCTATAGAGAATGACTCCATGCAGGCTGAATTGAACTTCAAACACTGTCTGACTGCGGTTCTCCAATGGATGCTGAACAATCATTTGAAATGTAACACGGATAAAACGGAGATTCTCCCTATAGGGGCGGATATCCTTTTTCAGCCACCTAACTGGTGGCCTGATGGAGCGATTCCACCGCCGGAGGTTGTGAAGGTCGCCAGGAATTTGGGAGTACAATTTGATAATTCCCTCTCCTTTTTACCTCACACTAAAGCGGTCGCAGGCATGTGTTTTAGTCTAATTAAAACTCTAAAAAAAATGTTCAAGTTTCTCCCTTTGTCTGCAAGAAAATCTGTTGCCGTGGCTTTGATACTCTCTCGTATTGACTATTGCAATGGCCTCTTGGCCGGAGTCGATAGGTCTGTTCTAAAGAAGCTTCTGGTGGTACAACATGCAGCAGCACGCCTGGTGCTTAAACTCCCCAGACGATCTTCAGCCTCCGCAGCTTTGAACAGCCTTCACTGGCTTCCGGTTCCTAAAAGAATCCTTTTTAAGATTCTCTTGATCACTTTTAGAGCAAAAATGAATATTGGTCCTAAATTCCTGTCAGTACGCTTCGCCCCATACACAACTACGAGACTGCTTAGGTCCTCTTCAGCAAACCTCCTTAAATTGCCCAACTTCAGATATAAATTAAAGGGCGCCAAAACTCTGGCCTTTCTGGGTGCCAGAGCTTGGAATAAGCTCCCAGTTCAGATTAAATCATGCAATACTGAACTCCTTTTCAGGAAATCTTTAAAAACTTGGATTTACGGCATTACAGATGACTGTTGTATTGCTCTGATTTAATGTTCCAAGTCGGTAAATCTCTTCTTTTCCTCACCGCCTGACGTTAGCGCCAAGATACTCCTCGCGGAGTGATAGCTGCGCTCTATAAATACATTCTCAAATTAAATCAATCAAATCAAATCCGCCGATGGGATCTTGTCGGGATCTCGTTATTAGGGGACGTCTGGGTGGGGGACCATATCAGATCCTTTACAGACCTACAACAACGTCACTCCCTCCTTCCATCCCAATTCTACAAATACCTGCAGCTCAGACATGCCCTCCACACACACATCCCCTCTCCCACTGCCCTTCCAGAATTCAGCCCCTTGAAGGCCCAGGTGATGTTGGGGAACCTTGGCAAAGGCGGGGTGTCACGAATATACCGATCCCTGGTGAACAATGGTCCAGCGTCCCTCGACCGACTCCGTGCCCGATGGGAGGGATAGCTGGGTCCCCTGGAGGAGGCGGACTGGAGAGACGCACTTATGGCCCTTAAGACTCCGACAACCTCCTCCAAACTGCGTCTCGTCCAACTCTGTTACCTCCATGCGGCATACCTCACCCCGCACGCCTGTACAGCGCCTGCATGCGACCTTCCCCGGCCTGCGCGTGTTGCAGCCACGCTCCAGCAGACTTTTATCATATGGTTTGGCAGTGTCCCGTTCTTGAGCCATTTTGGAGGGGGGTTGAACTTGAGCTTAAGCGGGCCCTGGGAGGTCCCCCACGACCCACTGCATCTGATCCTGGGGTGTTCGATTGCCTTGATGGATCCCGGGCAGATAGGCACCTCCTAGGAACAGTGGTTGCAGTGGCGAAGTGCGATATAGCAATGCTATGGTCCCAGGCTAAACCACCGACTGTGAGGCAGTGGAGGCGTGGGGTGGACTGGTGTGGAGCCCAGAAGGAGCCCCTCTTCGAGGACCGAGGCTGTCCCGAACTTTTTGGCAAAATATGGGGCAAGTGGTTTAACTTGCTGCCCGCTTGAGAGGCCCGAGTATGTTGGAGGACTACATACTGATAAGCAAATGTTATATCCACTTCACCAGTGCTCTTTGAGTCTCAGTCAGCTTACCTTGATTGTAATTTACCCCGATGATGTGTTTGATTCGCTATCGCTATATTGTTGTGCTAAAAATGCAATAAAGTTGATTATCAAAAAAAGAAAATGGCACCATAAACAAAAGCAGAATTTGTGCGTTGTAAAAAAACAAAGAAAACTACATGCCAGAAACTACAATAGTGCTTATCAAAACTATAAAATGTATTACGCTACCTAGAACACCACATTTAAATATACTGACAAGTTTAGTACACTGTGACCATGATAAAAAAAAATGCAAGGTGCACTCTGTACAGTTTCAACCCAATACTATGTACATCTGTTATTGCAGATATTATGGGACATGTTCTAGTGCCACAGGATGTTTAACCATGGAAAAATAGCATTACATAGAACCATGGTGGGTGCACTCCCTGTCCCCTTAGTGCGTCATTGGTTATAGAAGAACGTGCATTATATACTCCTCAGGTCTGCCTACATCATGTACAA
Source organism: Triturus cristatus (assembly GCF_964204655.1). Lineage (NCBI taxonomy): Eukaryota > Metazoa > Chordata > Amphibia > Caudata > Salamandridae > Triturus > Triturus cristatus. Next base: position 116,236,953 of record NC_140589.1, read on the forward strand.
ATTAAACAACAGAAGTGAAGGTTCATTCAGTCTACTGTTAATGAAAGTTTCACAGCTTCCCCAGGCATTCACAGTAAAGTAAACACAAGGAGATGATGGACGGAGCGCTGAAAGGTTTCAAACACTCACCCCCAATCACAGATCTGGGTTGAATCCATCATCATTCTTTAGCTCACTTTGCCACCCCAGTTCAGACACAGCTATATGCAAATCAGTCTTGACCCTGTGCCTCATGGGAACAGCCCAGCCTGAACTGCCAAGCCAGGGCTTCACAGTAAAGTGCCTATTAAACTAAAGTGCTTGGCATTTGTGAACTCATGATGAACCAATAAAGCGTCCTCCAAGCAATCAAGGGGAATAGGCATTTTTAGGTCTCGCGCCTAGCGTTGCACTGCGTAGCTACTTGTGCAGCGCGAGATGAAAAAAAGGGGATTTGGAGCTGACCTAGGAATGGCACACGCACAAGCGCTTGCCTTTCCTTCTGTTGCACGTTATTGGCCTTTGGGTGCGTGCTTTTTTGGAAGCCAGCACGCAATAGGCCAAAGGCGGGCGCATTGCTCCGCCCACGGCTGTGCGCGTAATAGACACCAATAGGCCATGTGGTTTCAATTATCATGCCCAGATACGGGCGCGATAAGTGAAAGCACATGGTTCGCAGTGGCGCGCGCACCATTCGCGGGTTTGTTTTTTATCTAACTGAAGGAGCCTCAGTACGCGCCTCTTGTTAGTTTCTGTGGGTGGGAATGAGTTATCACCAGAGACAATGTGATAGTGTACTGTAACCCCTGCCCCCCCGTGTTCAGAGTGTATTGGAGGATGTGAAGCGAGGGTGTGGACTGCAGGAACGGTATATAAAGCAGCCGAGCTCCGCAGACTGCACTGGACGTGGTGTTCTGGAGAGGGGCGGGTCTATGAACGCCTCTTCGTATTTCTTACTCACAGACCTGCATCTCAGTTTGAGGTTGAAGGAACCCCCCATTTTTATTCGGATACCGCTTTTGTGTGCGCTTTACACATTTTCCATGGTAGCAGGCAGCACTCGCCCCCAAGAGTTTTTTTTATCCCAGAGGGTCCGGCACAGATACGAGCAGGCCCGGCTCCAGGAATTTTTATTTGGGTGGGCCAAGGGTGCATTTGGGTGGGCCACTGTAGGCTCGATTTGTCGCATATATGTCTGGGCAGGCCTGCTTCAGGGCCCTTCTTTATCTCTTCTTAGTCCTACAAGGCCCAGTAAAACACACTCTTTTCCAAGTCTCTTTCTCAATGTTATCACTCTCAAAAAGTGTTTTTTCCATGTAATGTCCCTTTGATGGGAAGAGGAGGTTTCTGAGGTGGGAGTATCAGGCAAGTGACACTTCTCAGGCTCCCTTTCTGCGAGCCTTCAGTGAGAATCCCTCTTCATTACTACCTCCGCCTGACCCTAGACTCTGCAACGCACTCCCTTACAGGCTTGATTATCCACTACTCCTCTCCAGTGCACCTTCTCTCACAGCTGACCTTGGGCCCCAGCCCCATATCAGGCACCATCGGGCTCCACTTTCATTTTCCCCTGTAAAAACATTAGTAAAATCACCTTCAAACTTAAAACTTTGTTCTGTACTGCTTTACTAATTGCTCCAAGTTATTTTTTGGTGCCCTTAATATATTGCCTTTTATTTCCAACGCCCAAATGTATATTTCTCCTGCTGAGGTCACTGTGTAAGTGTCATTACTGCTGCTGAGTTGTGGTTTTTATTCTCAATGAAAATTGTTTTAAAAAAAAAAATTAAAACATTGAATATAGCAGTACATATAATTAGCACGCACTTTAAAGTATGTTCCACAGTAGCCCTTATGACCCGACTGCTAATGAAATAAACAAAAACAGAAAGGCCATGACAAGGCCGGCTTCAGCGCTGATGCGAAAGTCTTTTTTGGCGCCGAACCAATAACCTTTACTACCACCTTCCAACAGTGGCCCTCATCCCTCCATGGCCCCCCCTATTGACTTCCTCCTCGGATTCCCTCACTGCCACACACAAGTGCCCCTCATCTACCCATAGCCCCTCCCCCTCATGACCTCCTCCTCAGACTCCCTCACTACCACCCTCCACCAGTGCCCCTGCTCTCCCTAGCTCACCCTCCACCCCATGACCTCTTCCTTAGAGTCCCTCCTTGTCACCCTCCAATAGTGCCCCTCATCGCTCCATAGCCCCTCCCACTACCTCCTCCTCGGATTCCCTCACTGCCACCCTCCAACAGTGCCCCTCATCTTTACGTAGCCCCTTTCTCATATGCATTTCATTTGTTGTATAGCGCTACTCATATCAGTGTAGTGTGTGTCAGTACTTTACACCACGCACACATTATACAGAGACAATGAATCCTACAAGTATGTAAATCAGTCTACAGGGAATGTCACATAAGTCAATGAGGATTACAAGGTGTATGAATCACATGTCATCCATACTGGTGGACAGTATATTTTAAAAGGGTTTGGTCTGTGGAAACACAACCTTAGGATTTAAAGAGTATTCCATGGGGGTCAGCTTTACGGATAAAAATATATATCTGCCCAAACATACTCATTTTAGCAGCATTAGAATAATGAAAGACTGGGGAAGTTCTAACTATATCACAAAACAAAAAAAATCGAAGTTCTAACTATACTATTCATGTATGTATGGAGCTCTTTGATGACAGTTCATTGGTCACTGTCCTATATTTAGGATTGTAACTTCTGAACTGCAAGTAGCACAAGGATCTCTGTGACAAAGGCATTAACCCACTGAGCTTCCACATAACATACAGTTCATCTGCATTTAAAAACCACTAACAGACAAACGCTTGATCTCCAGCAGGATCATTAATCACCAGCGTTATTGGGGCATTTTTTTATTGTTTTATTGTAGTCCTGCATCGGCCATGATAATGATAAAAACTGTTTAAATGAAGCACACACGAAGTACATGTCCTGCTGGGCCTGCACAGATTTTAAAAAGAAAAACAAATAGTAACACATTCTCTTACATACTCCATTAGTCAAACTTAGTGTCGCAGCCTGATGTGATAAGCAGCTGCAGGGGTCAGGAGAGGTGAATAGGAATAAACAAACTTCTTTTCTCCTGCGCTGCATTGAAAAAGAAATATCCACGCAGCAGGACAGTCGGCAAAGGTTACCGGTGCCAACGAAAGGATGTGTCCCATTCGCCATGCCCCTGGTGGATGTGAAGGGGTAAAAAAATTAACTAAGCCTCGTTAACATGTAAATGGTCTTTTAAAGACCCGTGAAGTACTCGGGTGCGGCTGCGATGACCTCGAAAACTGTCTGTGTGCGCGCGCGCCCGGGCTGACACACACAACGCGCGCCTGCCTTCAAGCCCTCACTGCGAGGGCCAAGGCTCCTGTTTGGGCGGGCCAGGCTCATATTTGGGTGGGCCTGGCCCCCACCCGCTAGAACCGGGCCTGGATACGAGTCCGCATTACACCCACCCAGGGAAAGGAATCCAGCTGCCGTAACCAGGGGGCTGCCGTGGCTTTCATCCGTCTCGCCGTCTCCTCTGGTGCACTAGTGAATAGTGATTCCCCCTCACAGTTCGGCAATGGGGGCTCCCCGAAGAGCGCGCGCTCACGGAAGACCGGAAGCTCGTGGCCGTGAACGGGGCCTGCACCCAATGCTCAACATGCAAAAGGACTGTCTGCGCGCTGCCAGGTGAGCCAATGCCCTCCCTTCCCCGCAGCACTCAGTGCCAACTTTTCACACTCACCCCTGCACTACCACTGACAGACACCCAGCACAGGTGCACAGCACACCTTGCACCAGGACAGTTTTTTTTAAGGAGAGCAGGCTGCCTGGAGTTCTCCTTGTTTGTAGGGTTTTTAGCGGGCTTGTTTATTTTTTATATCCACCCCTAAGGGTCCCCCAAATTCTCTGTTGTTCCACAGTCCACTCCCCATTCCTCCCCCTATGTGGACTGTATTCCCCCACACGTCCACAGGTGGCGGGAATACAGGATCCCAGGGTGGGTGTGGCGGGGATTGGAGCGTACGAGAGGTTGCGCCCTGTCCCGGATTGAGGTCAGAGATTAGATCTGGGTATCAGTTGCAATGTGGCTGTGGAAAACTGACTTCTAACGCAGGGGACTGACGTGTCATACTGGTCGTATCGCGGATTGGTACGTGCATGGTGTGTGCGTATTTTGTGTTTGCTTGGTGGGTTGTGTCACTTGCAAACGTTGTTACATAATTATGTGAAATAAAACTTATGGAAACGGCGTCACTATTTAAACGTTTGTTTCTTGGATGTGTGTGCTGTCGCTACGGGTGCTTTTTGCTGGGGGGGGGCAGGTGTGGAGCAGAGCCTGCAGGGATAGAGTTGGGGAGGGGGGGTCAGGCAGCATTTGGCGGTGGCTGAATTGGGTGTCAGCCCCGCATTTGGTGGCGCTGGTGGAGAGCTTTTGAGGGGGGCCCCAGTACTTAGTATTTTACACATGAAGCACTGCTAAGAAGGCATACACAGTTTACACTAAAGGTGCGCGTACATCGAAGATGAAGGCACTGAAGTGAGGCCAAGAGATGGCGATAGTTGGAATGAAGAGAACTGTAAAGGCTCATTTAGAGCACTCAACAATGGATATCTTTCATCTATAATTGGCGTGCAAACGTGATGACGTGCTACTGTCTAAATACCAGATCCGTTTTAACATTTCATTTGAGAGAGACAGCAGTGTGAGAGACAGCAGTGTGTGTGTCCTAGACAGAGCATGGTGTGTAACAGAGACAGCAGTGTGAGAGAGACAGCAGTGTGTGTCTCTTAGAGAGAGCATGGTGTGTAACAGAGACAGCAGTGTGAGAGAGACAGCAGTGTGTGTCTCTTAGAGAGAGCATGGTGTGTAACAGAGACAGCAGTGTGAGAGAGACAGCAGTGTGTGTCCTAGACAGAGCATGGTGTGTAACAGAGACAGCAGTGTGAGAGAGACAGCAGTGTGTGTCCTAGAGAGAGCATGGTGTGTAACAGAGACAGCAGTGTGAGAGAGACAGCAGTGTGTGTCTCTTAGAGAGAGCATGGTGTGTAACAGAGACAGCAGTGTGAGAGAGACAGCAGTGTGTGTCCTAGACAGAGCATGGTGTGTAACAGAGACAGCAGTGTGAGAGAGACAGCAGTGTGTGTCCTAGAGAGAGCATGGTGTGTAACAGAGACAGCAGTGTGAGAGAGACAGCAGTGTGTGTCTCTTAGAGAGAGCATGGTGTGTAACAGAGACAGCAGTGTGAGAGAGACAGCAGTGTGTGTCTCCTAGACAGAGCATGGTGTGTAACAGAGACAGCAGTGTGAGAGAGACAGCAGTGTGTGTCTCTTAGAGAGAGCATGGTGTGTAACAGAGACAGCAGTGTGAGAGAGACAGCAGTGTGTGTCTCTTAGAGAGAGCATGGTGTGTAACAGAGACAGCAGTGTGAGAGAGACAGCAGTGTGTGTCCTAGACAGAGCATGGTGTGTAACAGAGACAGCAGTGTGAGAGAGACAGCAGTGTGTGTCCTAGAGAGAGCATGGTGTGTAACAGAGACAGCAGTGTGAGAGAGACAGCAGTGTGTGTCTCTTAGAGAGAGCATGGTGTGTAACAGAGACAGCAGTGTGAGAGAGACAGCAGTGTGTGTCCTAGACAGAGCATGGTGTGTAACAGAGACAGCAGTGTGAGAGAGACAGCAGTGTGTGTCCTAGAGAGAGCATGGTGTGTAACAGAGACAGCAGTGTGAGAGAGACAGCAGTGTGTGTCTCTTAGAGAGAGCATGGTGTGTAACAGAGACAGCAGTGTGAGAGAGACAGCAGTGTGTGTCTCCTAGACAGAGCATGGTGTGTAACAGAGACAGCAGTGTGAGAGAGACAGCAGTGTGTGTCTCTTAGAGAGAGCATGGTGTGTAACAGAGACAGCAGTGTGAGAGAGACAGCAGTGTGTGTCTCTTAGAGAGAGCATGGTGTGTAACAGAGACAGCAGTGTGAGAGAGACAGCAGTGTGTGTCCTAGACAGAGCATGGTGTGTAACAGAGACAGCAGTGTGAGAGAGACAGCAGTGTGTGTCCTAGAGAGAGCATGGTGTGTAACAGAGACAGCAGTGTGAGAGAGACAGCAGTGTGTGTCTCTTAGAGAGAGCATGGTGTGTAACAGAGACAGCAGTGTGAGAGAGACAGCAGTGTGTGTCCTAGACAGAGCATGGTGTGTAACAGAGACAGCAGTGTGAGAGAGACAGCAGTGTGTGTCCTAGAGAGAGCATGGTTTGTAACAGAGACAGCAGTGTGAGAGAGACAGCAGTGTGTGTCTCTTAGAGAGAGCATGGTGTGTAACAGAGACAGCAGTGTGAGAGAGACAGCAGTGTGTGTCCTAGACAGAGCATGGTGTGTAACAGAGACAGCAGTGTGAGAGAGACAGCAGTGTGTGTCCTAGAGAGAGCATGGTGTGTAACAGAGACAGCAGTGTGAGAGAGACAGCAGTGTGTGTCTCTTAGAGAGAGCATGGTGTGTAACAGAGACAGCAGTGTGAGAGAGACAGCAGTGTGTGTCCTAGACAGAGCATGATGTGTAACAGAGACAGCAGTGTGAGAGAGACAGCAGTGTGTGTAAGAGAGACAGCAGTGTTTAAGAGAGACATCAGTGTGTGTCTCTTAGAGAGAGCATGGTATGTACGAGAGACAGCAGTGTGTGAGACAGCACTGTGTGAGAGACAACACTGTGTGAGAGACAACACTGTGTGAGAGACAGTATTGTGAGAGACAGCAATGTGTGTGAGAGAGACAGTAGTGTGAGAGACAGCAGTGTGAGAGACAGCAGTGTGTGTAAGAGAGACATCAGTGTTTAAGAGAGACAGCAGTGTGTGTGTCCTAGAGAGAGCATGGTGTGTAAGAGAAAGCAGTGTGAGAGGCAGCAGTGTGAGAGACAGCAGTGTGTGTAGGAAAGACAGCAGTGTTAGTGAGACAGCAGTGTCTGTGAGACAGCAGTGTGAGAGGCAGCAGTGTGAGAGACAGCAGTGTGTGTAAGAAAGACAGCAGTGTGAGAGACAGCAGTGTGTGTGAGAGAGACAGCAGTGTGAGAGACAGCAGTGTGTGTGTCCTAGGGAGAGCATGGTGTGTGAGAGAGACAGCAGTGTGAGAGATAGCACTGTGTGAGAGACAGCAGTGTGAGAGATAGCAGTGTGAGAGTGTGTGAGACAGCAGTGTGAAAGAGAGTGTGAGAGACAGCAGTGTGAAAGACAGTAGTGTGAGACAGCAGTGTGTGTAAGAGAGACAACAGTGTGTAAGAGAGACAGTAGTGTGTGAGACAGCAGTGTGTGAGACAGGAGTGTGTGTAGGAAAGACAACAGTGTGTGAGAGACAGCAGTGTGTGAGACAGCAGTGTGTGAGGCAGCAGTGTGTGTGAGACAGCAGTGTGTGAGACAGCAGTGTGTGAGACAGCAGTGTGTGAGGCAGCAGTGTGAGAGGCAGCAGTGCGTGTAAGAAAGACAGCAGTGTGAGAGACAGCAGTGTGTGTGAGAGAGAGAGCAGTGTGAGAGACAGCAATGTGTGTGTCCTAGGGAGAGCATGGTGTGTGAGTGAGACAGCACTGTGAGAGAGACAGCAGTGTGAGAGATAGTACTGTGTGAGAGAGACAGCAGTGTGTGAGAGACATCACTGTGTGTGTAACTAAGACAGCAGTGTGTGTGAGAGAGACAACAGTGTGTGTGAGAGAGACAGCAGTGTGAGACACAGCAGTGTGTGTGTCCTAGGGAGAGCATGGTGTGTGAGAGAGACAGCAGTGTGAGATAGCACTGTGTGTGAGAGACAGCAGTGTGAGACAGCAGTGTGAGAGACAGCAGTGTGTGTAAGAGAGACAGCAGTGTGTGTAAGAGAGAAAGCAGTGTGTATGAGACCGCAGTGTGTGAGGATAGCATAACAAAACACAACATAGCATAGCATAACAAAACACAACAAAACAGCATAGCATACCAAAACACAACAAAACATAGCATAGCATAACAAAACAAAACATAGCATAGCATAACAAAGCATAGCATAACAAAACACAACAAAACAGCATAGCATAACAAAATGTAGCATAGCATAACAAAACGTAGCATAGCATAACAAAAGATAGCATAGCAAAACATAGCATAGCATAACTATGCATAGCGTAGCATTACAAAGCATAGCATAACAAAACACAACAAAGCATAGCATAACAAGACATAGCATAGCATAACAAAAACACACAACAATATAGTTTTTAGAAAAGAAAAACAATATAAACAAGCATTTGCAATGCAATAGGTCTCGCATTATTAAAGTTTGAGCTATTGGCATTGCTAAATAATGAAACACCAATAGCTCAAACTTTAATAATGTGAGACCTATTGCATTGCAAATGCTTGTTACTTTCTGGACAGCATGGTGTACATTTACAATCACAGGCGCAACTAGAGTGAAATAAGGGGGGGGGGGGCTAATTCTCCCAGCAATCAGCAGAGTGAAAATGCAGGCGCTCTAAGGAGTGAAAACACAACAAAGCCTCATTCACAAGCAAATGGTCTTTTAAAGACCTGTGAAGTACTCGGGTGCGGCTGTGTGTGTGCGGGGAAGGTGTCTCAGCGCCGGCTGACACACACGGGGGGGGGGCTGAAGCCCTTTGAGCCCAATGGGCGTTGCTCGCCTGTTTACAATGGCCTGTGTGATTCTTGAAGACAAGATCAGCTCAGCTACTTCAAAATTAACATTGACTTCTATCAACTCTAAATCCTGTTTTGTGACAGCCCGTTGTACCCTTGAATATACTATGGCTAGGTAGTGTGCTTCTGAATAGGGACCGCCTACGAGTGGGAATCACCCTCTATCTCCCAATTTCAATTATTACTAAATCTGTTTTGAAGGAGATGGAATTGGGCGACAGCCTAATAAATAAATCTGGTTAGGAGATGTAAGAAGATGAATGCCTGTTGCTTAAATGGGAACACGAGAATGTTATTTTGGTTTTTTCGCCATGGCATTTTACAACAGCTGTTACTTCCGCAGGAACTCATTCGGATAGCACACGGCGGCATCACATCATAGTACCCCCAGGGGCACCCCGCTTTCCCCCCTCCCCCAAATTAGGTTACCCAAAGAAAACACAAGAAACAGTTGTAAGTGGGTAACAAATGCTGCAGGTTTTATTACATAATTCCAGGATATGTAATAGGTGGGTTATCTTACGGGCGATCCAAGGGCAGGCGGCCATCTACTTCACCTGCCCGCCTGATGAGCCGGGCAGCACGGGAACGACCCGCAAGTGCTGCCCCCCAAGTGATTCTTTTTCGATCACGTGCCGTTGAAATTCTACTCACACCCCCCCTCTCGGGACGGAGCGTCGCATAGCAAGCCCCCGGTTGTTCAGGCCCACAACCGCCCGCAGGCCTAGCGGGGCGCCGACCGGCTTCCGGGACCTCTCTGGAGGCTCCTCGTTTTGGCTCAGGCACCACGTGGTGCCGCGCAGAGGTACCCTTTGTACCGGCCTGCTTCCAGATTGCCCTGTAACTCCGCCTGCAACGAAAAGGAAAACATTACAACGCTCAGCAAAAACCCCACCCCACCACGCCTACGCCGGGTAAGCGGTAGGGAGGGAAAAAGGCGAGGTGGGCGACAAAGAGGTCGCCAGTGAGGGTGGGGGAAGGCTAAATAGCCTCCCCCTCACACCTGGGCCCGGAAGTGACGCGCATTGCGCGTCACTTCCGGCCCTGACACGAAGGGGGGCACCAGTCTGAGTCCCTGCCCCCGCCCCGCCCCCCCCGAAGGAGGGAGTGGGGAGGGGTGACCGGGGCCCCGGGGCCACTAAGGCGCCGACCGCCGAGTGGCCCCCTGCGGGGGCCGCGGTCAGCGGCATAGTACCCCCAGGGGCACCCCGCTTTCCCCCCTCCCCCAAATTAGGTTACCCAAAGAAAACACAAGAAACAGTTGTAAGTGGGTAACAAATGCTGCAGGTTTTATTACATAATTCCAGGATATGTAATAGGTGGGTTATCTTACGGGCGATCCAAGGGCAGGCGGCCATCTATTTCACCTGCCCGCCTGATGAGCCGGGCAGCACGGGAACGACCCGCAAGTGCTGCCCCCCAAGTGATTCTTTTTCGATCACGTGCCGTTGAAATTCTACTCACACCCCCCCTCTCGGGGCGGAGCGTCGCATAGCAAGCCCCCGGTTGTTCAGGCCCACAACCGCCCGCAGGCCTAGCGGGGCGCCAACCGGCTTCCGGGACCTCTCTGGAGGCTCCTCGTTTTGGCTCAGGCACCACGTGGTGCCGCGCAGAGGTACCCTTTGTACCGGCCTGCTTCCAGATCGCCCTGTAACTCCGCCACAGCCCTGGAGGCGGCTAACCGTTGCAGCCAGGGCCCCCCACCAACCTAGCTCTTTACCTGCACCCTCTGTTCACCAATGCTTCGCTTAAATCCAATAAAAACAGGTCCATGCCTATTTGGGAGAGGTGTACTCCATCTAAGTCGAAGTACCCCTTTACATTCCCCCGAATCATCTCATGGCGAAGAAAGCCCAAACCCCTTTGGGACGTGAACTTACGCATTGCTCCATTAATGCGCCTCCTGGAGTGCTCTACCGCTTCTAAGGATTTAGCCCCCCGCCAGGACCTGCGGGGGATGATCTCCGACCACACGATCTCACACTCGCCCAGACGCTTGCAGATTTCCCCTAAGTCTCTTTTCATGGCTAATAGCAGCAATCGTCTCCCTAGGGTAACAAGGTCGTTCCCACCCAGGTGGATCACCAACAGGTGGGGCAAGGTGGATCCGTGTGCTCTTAGTCTCTGCTCGATCTTATTCCTGAGTTCGAACCATCTCATCCCCGGCACCCCCATCCATTCCACTTCAGTCTGAGAGAAGTGTCGCATCCAATTCCGGTGCGATGCCCATTGGGCAGCCCGGGCGACAAATGAATGCCCGATCACCCACACCACTCGTCCTAATAAAGAGGAGACATGGTGTACACACAAGTTATTTAATCAGAAAGGGTGATTCCAACGATACACACTATAAAATCACAAAACACATTAACTAAAGGCTGCCTCACGGGCGAACATATATCTTATAACAATCAGATTCCCAACGCCCCAATTTCTTCACCTGTGCGGCCTCTAATCCCGCCAGGTGAGCGGCGGTGGCTGCGCCAATGCGGAAGGAGTGGCTGGAATACCTTCTGTCCGGCCGGGCGAGCCCCGCCCTGGCTAAACTGGCCCTGATTACCTGCTCAAACTGGTATCTAGTTACGGGGGTACCATTTGAATGCAACAGAAGATAACCAGGGCCGGGCGGTCTGTACTCCAAAAACGCCTTTACCCATTGTACTGGGCAGAACCTGGGGTCACCTAGGGGCTGAAGAACCACCCTGATCCCCCGCCCCGCCTGATCAGTCTTGGACTTGCGTAAATGAATGGTCAGTGACCCGGAAATAGACACATCTGAAATTGCCAGCGCATCCCCTGAACAGTCGACCTTGGACCTAGCCACTAACTCGCTGACTCTGAATGCCCCGAAAAATGCTAAGCAGAATGTGGCTGAAAACAGCGTGGCCTCGTAATGAGAGTAGGTGACTAGCTCGAGAGCCCCTAGCATGCCTTTCAGGATTTCGAAATCAATGGGGGCCCTTTTTTTTTTTATTTATTTTTTTTTTTTCCAGTGAGGGTGGGGGAAGGCTAAATAGCCTCCCCCTCACACCTGGGCCCGGAAGTGACGCGCATTGCGCGTCACTTCCGGCCCTGACACGAAGGGGGTCACCAGTCTGAGTCCCTGCCCCCGCCCCCCCCGAAGGAGGGAGTGGGGAGGGGTGACCGGGGCCCCGGGGCCACTAAGGCGCCGACCACCGAGTGGCCCCCTGCGGGGGCCGCGGTCAGCGGCAGTTCCATCCTTTTACAAAACAGGTATGTTTTTTTAAAGGAATGGGCACAAGATGATAATGGTCAGAATAATGATAGCATAAGATGGAAAACCAGCCGCAAATGTCGAAGTAGTCTTGGGTTGAGCCTCAGCACAGTAGGACGCCCAGGCGAGGCCGCATAGAGCGGCCGGTCGGTATCAGACACGCGGTGCAGGGGCAATGGCTGCCGCTGCGAATGAAAGAGAGATGCGCCACGCAAGCGCCTTGCTGGCTCTCTCATCCGGTTGTATGTGGTTGTATGGTCATTACAACGCATTCCGTTGCAACGCATTAATTTACTACGCATGCGTTACAACGCGAATGCCGTTACCACGAATAACATTTACTACGAAAATGCATTTACCACGCACAGGCGCGCAACACCCATTGGACTCACAGGGCCCCTGCCGCTGCTCACTCCCATAAGGTAAACGCCAAACGTGCACGAGTGGCAGAACAACCCAATGCAAAACATGCACCCGTTTAAGCATAAGTAAACGCTGTGTGTGTCTGGTCCCTGTTACCATACAGACTGCTTGTTTCTTTTCTTTGTGAGCCACTCTCACTGCAGGCACAACGTGTTTTTTTTAATTAACGGAGCATTGCGCTTTAATGCGCTTACATTTTTTTTTATTAACGGAGCACCACCACCCTTGACAGGTAAAGTGTCACTGGCGGGCAGGAATAATAGGAGTGTCAACCCCGGCTGTACATGGGACACGTAAGGATGCATTGGGTGCGAGAAGACGGGAATAGGGGCTAGAAGTATTACACCAGACCCAAGATACATTTTGAAAAGGGCGCAATGTCACAGGGGGTTCTGTAAAAGCACTCGCAGCATCTCTGCTCCACAGTGGCATACCTGCACGAGTCACTCACTCAAAACAAGCATTAGCATAGCCAATCAGTCTCGCCTTTGGGACCTTATAAGTGTTTAGCCATGGAACACTTGATGTTGTAGCACCAAGGATATTGTGCTGGATAACTAAACACTTATAAGGTCCCAAAGGCGAGACCTATTGGCTATACCAATGCTTGTTCACATTTGTGTCAGGGAGGAGAGGATATGTTATGTATAGCTCTCCTAGTATCCTCTGACCCTGCCCAGTAATTGACCGCATGACCACCACCATGTCCATCATCACCACCACATCCATCACCACCACCACGTCCATCACCACGTCCACATCCAGCACCATCACCACATCCAGCACCATCACCACGTCCAGCACCACCACCACGTCCACGACCACCACGTCCACCACCACCACCACATACACCACCACCACATTCACCACCACTGCGTCCACCACGTCCACCACCACCACCACCACCACGTCCTCCACCACATCCAGCACCATCACCACGTCCAGCACCACCACCACCACGTCCACCACCACCACCACGTCCACCACCACATCCACCACCATGTCCACCCACACATCCAGCACCACCACCAAGTCCAGCACCACCACCACATCCACCACCACCATGTCCACCACCACTACCACGTCCACCACCACCACATCCACCACCACCATGTCCACCACCACCACGTCCACCACCACATCCACCACCACATCCACCACCACGTCCATGTCCACCACCACATCCACCATCACCACATCCACCACCACCACCATCATGTCCACCACCACGTCCACCACCACATCCACCACCACGTCCACCACATCTGCCACCACCACCACATCCACCACCACCACCACGTCCACCACATCCACCACCACCACGTCCACCATGTCCACCACCACCACCACCACGTCCACCACCACCACCACGTCCATCACCACCACCACGTCCACCACCACCACATCCACCACCACCACCACCACATCCACCACCACCACCACCCGTGACAGGTAAAGTGTCATTGGCGGGCAGGGATAATAGGAGTGTCAACCCCGGCTGTACATGGGACACTTAAGGATGCATTGGGTGCGAGAAGACGGGAATAGGGGCTAGAAGTATTACACCAGACCCAAGATACATTTTGAAAAGGGCGCAATGTCACAGGGGGTTCTGTAAAAGCACTCGCAGCATCTCTGCTCCACAGTGGCATACCTGCACGAGTCACTCACTCAAAACAAGCATTGGCATTGCCAATCAGTCTCGCCTTTGGGACCTTATAAGTGTTTAGCCATGGAACACTTGATGTTGTTGCACCAAGGATATTGTGCTGGATAACTAAACACTTATAAGGTCCCAAAGGCGAGACCTATTGGCTATACCAATGCTTGTTCACATTTGTGTCAGGGAGGAGAGGGCATGTTATGTATAGCTCTCCCAGTATCCTCTGACCCTGCCCAGTAATTGAACGCATGACCACCACCATGTCCATCATCACCACCACATCCATCACCACCACCACGTCCATCACCATGTCCACATCCAGCACCATCACCACATCCAGCACCATCAATCACCACGTCCACCACCACCACCACGTCCACCACCACGTCCACCACCACCACATACACCACCACCACATTCACCACCACTGTGTCCACCACCACCACCACGCCCTCCACCACATCCAGCACCATCACCACGTCCACCACCACCACCACCACGTCCACCACCACCACCACGTTCACCACCACATCCACCACCATGTCCACCCACACATCCAGCACCACCACCAAGTCCAGCACCACCACCACATCCACCACATCCACCACCACCACTACCACGTCCACCACCATGTCCACCACCACCACATCCACAACCACATCCACCACTACGTCCACCACCACACCCACCACCACTTCCACCACCACATACACCACGACCACCACATCCACCATCACCACATCCACCACTATGTCCTCCACCACCACTACGTCCACCACCACCATGTCCACCACCACTACCACGTCCACCGCCACCATGTCCACCACCACTACCTCGTCCACCACCACGTCCACCACGTCCACCACCACCACGTCCACCACCACATCCACTACCACCACCACGTCCACCACCACCACGTCCACCACCACCACATCCACCACCACCATGTCCACCACCACCACGTCCACCACCACATCCACCACCACGTCCATGTCCACCACCACATCCACCATCACCACATCCACCACCACCACCATCATGTCCACCACCACGTCCACCACCACATCCACCACCACGTCCACCACATCTGCCACCACCACCACATCCACCACCACCACCACGTCCACCACATCCACCACCACCACGTCCACCATGTCCACCACCACCACCACCACGTCCACCACCACCACCACGTCCACCACCACCACATCCACCACCACCACCACCACATCCACCACCACCACCACCCGTGACAGGTAAAGTGTCACTGGAGGGCAGCGATAATAGGAGTGTCAACCCCCGCTGTACATGGGACACTTAAGGATGCATTGGGTGCGAGAAGACGGGAATAGGGGCTAGAAGTATTACACCAGACCCAAGATACATTTTGAAGAGGTGTAATGTCACAGGGGGTTCTGTAAAAGCACTCGTAGCATCTCTACTTTGAGTTTAGAATCCTGGCTGAAGAGGGGTGAAACCCCGAAACCGGTCCTAGGATGCTTGTTTCCGGTCCAGGGAGGACCTGGCTTGGCAGTTCGGGCTAGATTGTTCCCATGAGGCACAGGGTCAAGACTGATTTGCATATAGTCAGGTCTAAACTGGGGTGGCATGGTGAGCAAAAGAATGATGGATTTAACCCAGATCTCTTGACTGGGGGTGAGATTTGTTCTGCATTCCGTCCATCAATTGTGTGTCTTTTGCTTTCTCGCCCTAAGTGCGCCAGGTATGTTCAGACGTGAGTCCTGGGCTCACTGTGCCACTAGAATCAAGCTATCCTGGCTGAAGAGGGGTGAAACCCCGAAATCCGTCCTAGGATGCTTGTTTCCGGTCCAGGGAGGACCTGGCTTGGCAGTTCGGGCTGGACTGTTCCCATGAGGCACAGGGTCGAGACTGATTTGCATATAGCCAGGTCTAAACTGGGGTGGCATGGTGAGCAAAAGAATGATGGATGTAACCCAGATCTCTTGACTGGGGGTGAATGTTTTGATTTGTTCTGCATGCCGTCCATCAATTGTGTGTCTTTAGCTGTAGGATACACGGCGGAAGGCGCTGAAAAAGACAAATGTCAAAGTAGGGCCTTCCCCACTCGACCTCCCATGGAGAAAGAAGGATAGCCACCTAGGGCATTTTCTTTGGAGTATTATACCGATGGGGACAGTGCTATTTACACAACCCCCTTTAGTGGTTGATCTTTATTTATTCACTTTCCATATAAAGACGGAGCCCTTTAGATACATGGTCCTGATGAATGCTATGTACCCTTCGGGGACCCTCAGCAGAAACATGTTGACCACATCGAACACGGTGAAGGGATAATCAGTTCCCAAATCACCGCTTACTTCTTTTAATACCATACAGTTGCCCAATTCATTAAAAGTAAGTCTTAACGACAACTGTAATGGTTTTTAAATCACTTTCACTATTCACGGGCCCCCATTTAGTTTAGAAGTGCATCCCTGTCATCAGGTGTATGCCCGCTCTCTATCAAAACAAGTTTTTAGAGGGCGAGGACGGCCTATGTTGAAGCATGACACCAGGTGGTGTGTGAGGCCAGTCCTTCACTTTTTGTGAGATGCCCCCACTTCACGTGCATCTCTAAAAGTCCTATAGTAATCCCAACTAGGGGCAGCCCCATTTGTGTTTAGATTTCGTGTTGGAGGCTGGCTAGCCCCTAGGCCCTGTGTCTCTAGTTTCCATCCCTGGCTAAAAACTAGGGCTAGTGTGTTCGCCACACATCCCTGTGTGCCATGCCTACAAACCACTGCCCTGGCATAGGTAAGCCACCCCTTTAGCTGGGTGCACTTCACCAGTGGTGAGGGTAAAACTGCATGAGCCCTGTACCTCTACAGTGTCTAAGCCAATTCTTAGACATTGTAAGTTCAGTAATGCCATTAAGAGTATATGTTACTGGGAGTTTGTCATTACGAAGTCCACAGTACCATAATGGCTTTACTGAAAACTGGGAAGTTTGGTATCAAACTTCTCAGCCCATTAAAAACACACTGATGCCAGTGTGTGATTTAATGAAAAATGCACTCAGAGGGCGTCTTGGAGATGCCCCCTGAAAAACAACCTAAGTGTAGTGTCCTGGCGGAGTTGCTGCTCACCAGCTGCCACCACCAGACATGTTTCTGGACCCCTGGGTTGACAGCCTGCCTTATGCGGCCCAACCAATGGTGTCCCAGCATCCCCAGACATCCCAACTTACCTCTCCAATCGGTGGTCACCTCCAGAAGATCTTTGTCCCCGAGCCTGCAGTATTTGTTCCAACCGGAGAATCCCCATTGAAATCAATGGGGATTCTGCACACGGCCACCCCTGTGCCGCTGTGGGTGCACCTTGTTTGCTAAACGGATCCTCCTTTGCCCTGAGCCTAACACCAGGAGCTTTGCTCCCACAACCTTGTGGCCTACTCGTGAGCAGCCACCAACCGGAGGCCTCTTATCCCCCTTTGGATAACATTGGGCCTCAGCACTCTGCACCCGGCCACCCCGGTGCCACTGAGGGTGCTTTGAGAGTGCCTCCTAGACCCTGGGGGAACCCTGGTTCTAACGCCAGAAACCCAACTTCCACAAACTAGTACTTACCTGTAAACCAATAACTTCATTTCCTCCCATAGGATTGCATTAACTGTTTTTCTTTGAAAATTCTTTTAAATGTGGAGTTGGTTTGTATGAAACCTTGAAAAACAGCAAATGTACCAAAACTGATTTACTTACCTTTTGTCTAGGAAATGTCTCAATGTGATATCTAGGCATATCACACTGATTAACAAAAGTAACTTAAAAAGTAATCCAAGAAGTAACGTGTACTTTAAACTATAAAGTAACTGAAAAGTAAATTTGATTATTGACTTACCTGTAAATCAATCAACTGCATTTGAAGGTGCATTCAACTGTAATTCACTGCATAAACCTAGCAAAACATTATTTCACTTACCTGCATGAGGCCTGGCTTGGTTCTAGAAAAAGAAATACCTAAAAACTGTTTTTATAAAAATAAATTGGTTTGAGTTCAGACTTTGAGTGTGTGACATTTTTCTTGCCTGGGTTTGTACAATAAATGCTTAACGTTACCCTTTGATAAAGCCGTACTGCTTGCCCACTCTACCACAAATAGAGAGTAAGGTAAAATCTACTTTTACCTCTGCCTACCTTTGGGGTTCCACTGGACTCTGTGCGCACTCTACCTCACTGTGGTATAGTATATACAGAGGCAGCTTCCTACAAACACCCAATAGTACACCAGATATAATATTTTCTGGGACCAATAGGATTGGGCAAAGCAATAGTAGTTTAAGTCACAACTTTGCATCTGGAATCCAAGAATATGGATGTCCAAGGAATGCGCTTTTAATTAGTTCATCAGAGCTGGAAAGAAGCCAGAATGAGAATGGCATTAACTACGTGTTTCACATGATAGTTAAACTACATAAGACTTGCTAGAATTCCTTTAAAAAAGTAAATGTGGGGGCGGAGCCAAGATGGCGGAGTGAGCAGTCGTCCTGCTCCGGAGCTCCCGCCGAGGTTGGATCAAGCACCGGCCGTACGGCCGACAATAGCATTCAGGAACCTCGAGTGGCACTCCCAGACCCTCGGGATTGGAATCCGAGGCAGCGGAGCGGAGGTTGGCGGCCGGGAGTGGACACGAGGGCGAGAAGAGAGAGGCAGTGCGGGGAAGCGCTGCGGCCGCACGGCCGAGGCTGCTCCCGGTGGGGAGATAGGAGGGCGGAGCAGCGGTGGTGGGAAACCCTGATCTCCAGAGTGGCGAACACCCGCACTCATAGTGGGCCGCTGAGACACAGGTGGGAGCCCCCGAGACCGGAGGAGTGGCGCCGCTGCTGAGGAGGAGCCCGACTCGCCATCTTGGACGGCCGGGAGTGACGCAGGAGCCAGGACAGGGAGATCGGAGGCCCGCGGCGTGCAGCACGGACTGGACCTTGAGCTGTTGTAAGATCGGGGGCCTGGGGGATCCCGAGGTGGCGGGGGGCGCCCCCTTCCCCCCCCCCAACGTACATAGCGCTGAGGCGGCATTGGAGGTGAGGAGCAGCGAGTGGAGGAGCGGCCCGGGAGAGCGAGTCGGGCCCAGCCTGCTCTCTCCCTTGTGGTGGGGACGCCCCGGTCTGGACCCTCGAGTTGATTGCCGCCTGGGAGTCTGGGGCTGCTGGACATGTCGCCTGGGGTTCGAGGCCTGGCCCTTGCTGCTGGGGTGCTGCATCGCCGGAGGGCTGGTCGGGGACGCTGAGGGCAGTGACGGAGAGCCTTGTGGAGCGGCCCCTGGTACGGGGCGTAGTGGCTGAGTTGTTGGAAGCCGGCCACGGGCGGAGAGCGGTGGGGGTTGCCCCTCTGGCCCCCCCCCCTGGATACCGGAGAGACTGGTTGGGGTTGAGTCGTGGCACGTTGGATACGCTGGTAGTTGGGGTACTCCGGTTCGGAGGCTCGGGCCGGTAATCAGCTTTGCAACGAAGACCGCTGCTACCGTGCCTGGGAGCATAAGGGGCGTATCGAGCCCCGCGCCTGAAGGAGGAGAAGGACACTATGTGCTGGGGGTGAGGCCCACGACGGCGGTAGCCGGAGTGCGTTGACAGACCGAGCAGGTAGGGAAGAGCACTTGGTGAGCATTGGGGAGTTGGAGGTCCCTGCTGGCTGCTGAGGGAGTTGGCGCAGCTGGTGGTGGCGGCGGTGATTTTTGGGGCACGGAGGCCCATCAGAAAGCGGCTCCCCAGCGGAGGAGTGGTGGGGAGGGCCGGGGTCCCCCATTCGATAGCCCGGGGCACCGAGTGCGGAGTGATGTCCAGCCAAAGGAAGAGGCAGGACAAAACCATTAAAGATCTGTTCTCCAGGGGTCCGGACGGGAAGATGCCCGCGGCCTCGGATCACGGGGGCTCCGGGGGGACGGCCCCGGAGGACGGAGAGTCTGAGCCCATTACTAAGGCCTTCATGGAGTCGATGTTGGCCGCGTTGCGGGCGGACATACAATCCTTCAAGCAAGAGTTCAAGTCGGAACTCAAGGAGGTCCGCCGAGACGTGGACGGCATCAGTGAGAGGGTCGCGGAGCTGGAGGGCAAGAGCGATGGGAGAGATGAGGAAGTTGCGACCCTGCAGCAGGAGATCATACGACTGCACGACCAGCAAGTGGACCTTCAGGGCCATCTTGAGGATTTCGAAAACCGCTCCCGTCGCCATAACATCCGTGTTAGGGGGGTGAAGATGGACGATACCTCAAAAGATCTTTTTGCCTACGCGAGGGAACTCTTCAATCACATCCTGGAGCGCCCTCTAGACACGGAGTTGGTGATAGACCGGGCCCATAGGGTGGGGCCCCCCAGGGCACTGTCGGCCCCACCATCAGACATTCTGGTGTGTGTACAGGATTATCGCACCAAGGAGTTGATAATGCAAAGAGCGAGAAAGATGCACCCCTTGCAGTTTCAGGGCCACAGCCCAGTGATATATCAGGACTTGTCTGCCCTCACGCTGCAGAAGCGGCGTCTCTTTAGGCCCGTTACGACTCACCTTCAGCAGAACAACATTCCCTACAGCTGGGGTCACCCCTTTCGTTTGGTGTTTCGGAAGGAGGACAAGCTCTACCAGTTGCGCTCATTGTCGGAAGCCTGCAAGTTGCTGGGGGTGGACCCCCCGGAAGAGACGGTAGCTGAGGAGTCCCCCGCAGTGGGGGCGGAGAACACTGGGCTTAGCTGGCGTCAACAGGGGTGTAAACACCGGTCCAAGAAGCCGCCGGCAGCAGAGATCACAAGGGGCCGCCGGTCGGCGCTGGAGGCTGTCTCCTCGGACCTTTCTGGTACTAATAATGGCTGACCTGGTTCAGCAAGGTATCTGAGTAACTTTGCTTAGTGAATCCGGACCTGGGCGGGAGGGAGGGCTTCTATCCACTTTTTAGTGGACATTCCTCAATGGCTTATTACCGATCATGGACGAATGATGGACTTTTTGTTCTAAGTTTTTATGAGGTTGTGTTTTTTGGGCTGGGGGTTTTTGGGGTGGAGGAGGAGGGAGGGACGGTGCTCCGCGTCTTCCATTCCTTTAAGATTGGAGTGATTCTTAGTGCCCTTAGGTCCCTGACCTGTTCACACTGCAGAGGCCCCGGTGCCACAACACGGGACACCACACTGGGGCAGAGTAGTCCAAGGGATACACATCATGCCACCCACCACACTTAAGATATTGACCCTGAATGTTCGGGGTCTTAACAATCCCGTTAAACGAAGGGCTGTTCTATCTTGCTTAGAAAACTCCCACGCGGATCTTTGTTTGTTGCAGGAAACCCACCTACTGGGGCAGGACTGCCACCGGCTTAGGTCCCGGAAGTTTCCCACACAATTCTTCTCCTCGGGACCAGCCAAAACAGCGGGGGTGGCGATCCTGGTTGCACAGCGGTTTCGGGGGGAGGTTCTGCACATGGTAGCGGAGATCAGGGGACGATTGTTGATATACCGCTTCGCTCTTAGGGGAGCGTCATTCACAATTGGCTCCTTGTATGCTCCGAACGAGGGGGCTGAGCGATTTTTACGGGCGGCAATTTTGGAGGCCACGGCTACACCCAATCGCAATGTTGTCATCGGGGGGACCTTAATTTGGTTTTTGATAATGCTCAGGACCGATCTAGCCAGCGCTCTCACCAGACTGGGGCAATCTCTAGGGAGGGGCTTTTGTACCTGCAGGAGCTGGAGTTCTGCGATTTATGGCATAGTATGCATCCGCGGGATAGGGAATACTCCTTTTACTCTAACGCGCATAAGACCTACGCCAGACTAGACCATTTCCTGGTGTCTTCGTCGGCACGGGCGATCTCTACGGCAGTGGAGATAGGCACAGCATCTTTGTCAGACCACGCTCCGGTGACCGCGACTGTCACCCTCCCGCCCATGTCGCGTCCATCTAGGGTTTGGCGCCTACGGGATGCCCTCCTCCACCGGGAGGCAGTGCTCAAAAAAATCCAGCATCAGATTCGGGATTTCCTTAAACACAATGATAACTCGGACACCACACCTGCCACGCAGTGGTCGGCGTTGAAGGCAGTCTTGCGGGGAGAGTTCATCTCCATCTCGGTGGCGGACAATAGGGAGCGGAAGAGCAAACGGGGCGAGCTTACGCAGCAAGTCAGGGAATTGGAGCGGATACATCAGCGGACGGGAGCCCCGAGAGTTAGGCGGCAGCTTAAGGCCGCTCGCCAACAGCTAACGGCACTTGACCAAGATAGGGCAGAGTTTGCGGCATTACGGTTGCGACACGCCTATTATGCAGGGGGGGACAAATGTGGATGCCTTTTGGCCCACAAGCTTCGTGAGACTCGTCAACGTCAGGGAGTCATGAGGATCTCTCGGGCGAACGGGGTAGAGGCGACAGAGGACAGGGATATCACAGAAGCATTTCAAGAGTTCTACGAGACGCTGTATGCGGAATCCCCCCTAGCCCGTTCTGATGGAATGGCTTTTTTAGACTCGGTTACACTACCAGTTCTCTCTAAGGCGCAAGCAGATCATTTAGATAGAAATATTCAACTGGAGGAGGTTGTTTCCGCCATTTCTCGTCTCAAGTTTGGTTAAGCCCCAGGCCCCAACGGCTTCTCGGCCATCTTTTACAAGAAGTTCTGCCGCCAGTTGGCCCCGATCCTCATTCGGCTGTTTAATTCTTTTGCCGCTCAGGGAGCTATTCCCGGCGACCTCCTAGAGGCTTCGATTGCGATTATCCCAAAACCTGGGAAAGACTGTTCGCGTTGCGGATCTTATCGTCCAATATCCCTCCTTAACGTGGATCTTAAACTGTACACCGGGATTCTAGCTGCCCGCCTTGGCTCCCAGATGCCACTCATAGACCCGGACAAGGCGGGCTTTATCCCCGAACGACAAACGGCAGATAACACGAAATGGATTTTGCATCTTATTGAAAAGGCCACTCGGGTTCCGGGGGAATTTATGATGTTGGCTATTGACGCTAAAAAAGCGTTTGACCGCGTCCACTGGCCGTTCCTGGAACAGGTGTTGGAGAGGGCGGGTTTGGGTGCACGGTTTCGCACGCACATCCTTAATTGTTATAGGTCTCCCACCGCGGTTGTTAGAGTGAATGGCTTCACGTCCTCCAGATTCCGAATTGAGAGAGGCACAAGGCAGGGGTGTCCACTATCCCCCCTCCTTTTTGCTCTCTATATGGAGCCCTTGGCACAGAGGCTGAGACAGAACCCGGAGGTCACGGGGATTCGGTTCGGGGGTTATGCCCACACGATAAGTTTATACGCGGATGATGTCCTGTTGTCATTGTCTGACCCACTGTCTGCTCTCCCGGCATCCTGGGAGGAGCTGGATGGGTTTGCTCGGGCGGCCGGGTTTAAAGTAAATGCAGAGAAGTCCGTAGCTTTGGACTTATCGTTATCTAGTTCTACTCGAGCGAGCCTACAGACCCGTCTTCCCATTAGCTGGTCAGTTACCGCAATCCCATACCTGGGGATTCAATTGGCCCCCTCGCTGCCTGCTGTGATCGACTCGACCTATACTCTACTGCGCGACAGAATCCGTCGTCAGCTTGACCGGTGACGGCACTGCCCCCTTTCCTGGTTGGGAAGGATCGCAGCAGTAAAGATGACTGTCCTTCCGCAGATTCTGTATCTCTTTCGTACTATCCCTCTCCATCCGCCGATGGGATGGATCAATGTGATGCAGTCGGAGCTGTCCCGCTTCGTCTGGAAGGGGCGGAGGCCGCGTATGCGGCGGGCACTGACGATGCTGGGCCCGGAGGCGGTGGGCCTCGGGGTCCCAGACCTGAGACTCTATTCCAAGCTGCCCAATTGAGATATTTGGTAGAATGGAGTAAATGGGAATCGGAGAAACATTGGCTGTTCCAAGACCAGGCTATTGCGGCGCGTCCCCTGCAGGGGATCCCCTTCTTACGCAAACCCCATAGGTCCCCAAATTTATATGCCTCTTATATCACGCGGGTCCCTCTTGAGGTTTGGGATGCCACCAATCTTCTGCACGAATTGACCACCTTTCCGTCTCCGCTTACCCCGCTGGTGGGCAATCCCGACTTCACCCCTGGCCTGGAGGAAGCCACCTTTGCGGGGTGGACAGCGGCAGGTTGCCGGTCCCTTTGCCATGTTTATGGGGGGGATGGGGGGGTACACTCGTTTGCTCAGCTGCGGGAGGACTTTGCATTGCAGGAAACGGAGAGGCTGCGATATATGCAGGTGAGACATTGGGCGCTTCAGCCACAAGTTCGCTCTGGGGTGGAGCGGCGCCTCTCCCCCTATGAGCGGTGGCTCATTACACGCACAACAGATAAACACCTAATTTCTGACCTCTATAAGCAATTACAGAGCACATATAAGCACTCCTATAACTCTAGCAGGAATAGGTGGGACCGAGAGCTGGGGAGAACATTGAGCCATAAGGAATGGGAGGATATATATTATAGGGCACGGCACTCTGCATACCACATGGGACTCACGGAGACTCTCACGAAGCTTGTGACGTACTGGTATTACACCCCGTAGCGTTTGCATCAGATGGATCGGGCCCAGGAGGCACGGTGCTGGAGGGGTTGTGGAGTGGTGGGTAGTCTCACCCATGTCTTGTGGGAATGTACCCATCTCAGATCTTACTGGTGGCAAGTGTCAGATGAAATTGACAGGCATTTTGAGACGGAGATACCACGTTTCCCGGCATATGTGCTTCTCGGCCTGCCCAACCCTTTCACTTACCCGTTACGGTCCCGTAGGGGTCGACTGATGACCATTGCACCAGGGTCCGCTATCCAAAACATCCTCAGTCACTGGGGTACTCCTCAGGGGCCGACTTTTACGGGGTGCTTGTATCGTTTATGGTACGTCTTGGGTATGGAAAAACTAGCACTGACCATGACGGGGGAAGGGGAGAGATTTGGAGAGTTATGGCGGCCCTTCCTGTCGATCTTGGCTGCTGAATTCTTCCCAAAATAATATCACACTGGCTTACCTATGACTCTACATCTCTCCAAGTTTTGTTTTCAAATCCACTTTCTGCAGCACAGACGTTTCTACATACTTTAGATGTCAAAACAGCGCTAAACTCAGTGCTTAATTTGTGGCGGTGTGGGGCACTGGCACTTAGTTTTGGGGGCCCGCACTTATTTTTCTGCATCAGGAAATGACTTACAAATTAAATGAAACTGATGGTATTAGTTTATCTTTAGTGGTGACAAATCACCAACAGGGCTTCCGCAACAAACAAAAAGATGCTGTGACCACATTTGGGTCCATTTTGGCCTGTTGTACGCAGTCTGCCTCCTGGTTAATGGGCGTCTGCTGCTGTACGGTGGCTTGTAGCATGGTGGGAGAAGCGATCTACACAATGGTCTGTGGTAGTCCAGAATCTAAGGGCCTGATCCACAGAGGTAACTTGCAGTTATCAGTTTTTACGCTTTTTAGCCACTACTTTTGTTTATTTGCAAAATCCGAGTGTAAATTTACTCCAAAAGTGTAACTTACATGTCTCCATATAATTGAAGGGCCTGAGAGCTAAAGGGCCTGATTAACAACCAGCTGCAGAACGTACTACAAAATGCTATTCACAGACTACTTGCGCAGTTTATGTCTCTGCTTGTCCTATCTTTTTATGTGAAAGATCTCCGCTCCGACTGCATAGTCTCCACACACATCCGCATACAGCATATATTTTAGGTCCTGATTACGAGTGTGAGTGCTCTTTGGCACACCTGATAAATAACAATACTGTGGGATAGGTTATTTATTGGGTGTGATAAATAGCACCTATTGCTAGTTTATGAGGAATTACAATCATATTTTGATATTTGATGCACAAAATTCCACATGCTACAGTAAATACGATACACATTTGCCCTGTATTTCTTACCCATGTGTAAACGGGGATTTGGAAACGGAACGGAATTAACTGAGGCTTTTGTATTCAGGCCTACTGTAGTAAATGCGAATGGGACGGGGGGAGTGGGTGGAAAATGGGGCAGACTTACTAGTGAGGGGAATAGGGAAGAAGAAAGGGGGGGGCAGGGATGGCCAGGAAAGGAGTTTGGTAAAATGTCACCCATCTACAAAAGAGTAAGGCCACTGATATTCACAAACTGCACTTCTAAAGTTATTATGAATTAATTAAGTTTGTAAAGCGCCAATTTATTTTAAAGGTTTTATATAGCGCTGGCTAGACCTGGAGGCATCAGAGCGCTTTACATGAGTATCAGACCATAATTGCAGGTTACATCGTTACAAAGGTTACACAGTTATTAGAGCCTGACAACATAGTGACAAGTAAGGTCGAGACAAACAAAAAGGACATATACGTATGGGAAAAAGCAGGCAAGGGGAGAGATTCAGGGGAAGGGGGTAAGAGCAGGGGAAGTAACAGAGAATGGAGGAGGGAAAGAGGAGGGGAGGGTGAGAGACACAGCATGGAAAGAGGGGGGGGGGTGACGGGGACACAAACCGGTAGACGAGTCAGAGCTGCGTCCAAAGTCCAGTAAGCTGTGATCCCAGGGGAAGTGGTATCGTTTCCCCATCTCTGTTGCAAGAGGCTCCCTATACGCAGTGGACTCTCTCAGAGGGGTCTCTGAGACTCCAAGGCCTACATACTGGATTCTTCCCCAAAAAGGGAGAGGGAGTGCTTTGGCAAGGGGTGCCAATCCATACCTCAACTGTGAGTGGCTCCCTAGGCGCTGTGGACTCTCTCAGCGGGTTCGCTGAGACTTCAGAGTATAAATATTGGATCTTTCCCCAACAAGGGGAGAAGGAGTGCTTAGTCAAAGGGCACAAAAGGACAGGGGGCTAGGCAGTGTAGCGGGCAAGGGGAAAGATTCAGGTCAGAGGGGATAGGAGCAAAGGAAGTAAGACAAAGAAAGAAAGAGTGCTAAATGGGGAATGGGAAGATAGGAGACAAGGAAAAAGCAGAGTTACAGAAATACGATGAGGGGGGGGGGGTGGGCGAGACAGGGAGACAGGGAGAAAAACAGTGCCCAAAGTCCGGCTGGGTAGGTGACGGTCAGGGGATGAACCAAGGCCGATCTCCTCAATAGCTGAACAAAGCTGCTAGATCTGAAGGTATCAGAGCGCTTTACATAAGGTTCCACATAGATGCAAACTTACATCAGTTACAAGTTACCAATGATACCAGTAAAAATATTTAAGGAGCATAGAAGAAAAGGAAAGTGGAGTGAGAAGGGAAAGGGGGTAAGGGGAAAAAGGGGTAGGGTATAGATACGACGGAGAGACGAAGGGAAAGTCTGCCCAAGACCTAGCTGGGTAGGTGACGGCAGAGGGGGAATCCGCCGCCCATCTCCTCTTCAGCTATCAGGTAGTTCCACCGGGCATTGGTCAAATAGCTAGGTCTCAACAGAAAAACAAAAGAAAGGGATAGAAGGCAAGAAGAAGGGAGCGTAGAGGGGGAAGGGGGCAGGGTGAAGGGGTAGGAGGGAGATACGACAGAGAGACGAAGGAACGTCTGCCCAAAGTCCAGCTGGGTAGGTGACGGCCGAGGTGACACCCAAGGGTGTCTTAGCGCTGGGCGAAACAAGACGACAGGACAGAACAGCAGCCAGGAAGGTGAGTCATCAGGCGTTAGGGCTAAGTCAGCGGGAACAGCCAGGTCTTAGGGTGTCTTAGCGCTGGACGAAACAAGACGACAGGACAGAACAGCAGCCAGGAAGGTGAGTCATCAGGCGTTAGGGCTAAGTCCGCGGGAACAGCCAGGTCTTCAGCTGCTTTATGAACAGCTGTAGGCTTTGTTGGGAGCGGAGGGCCGGAGGGAGGGAATTCCATAACTTTCCCCCCTGAAATGTCAAAGTTCTCCTGCCCCATTTTAATCACTTAATTCTCTGGATCTGAACCTTGTGTTCTGTGCTGGATCTCAGCATTCTACTGGGATTGTACCAAGTAAATAGCTCCTGAAAGTAAAGGGGGCCAGTACCATGAAGTGCCTTATGCAGTAGGAAACAAGGCTTTGAACGAAATTCTCCTCTCCACAGGGAGCCAGTGCAGGCAATGTAGTAGATGCGCCACAGGTTTGTACTTAGGAATGTTCAAGAGCGTTCTTGCCACCGCATTTTGGATAGACTGCAGTTTTTTTATTGAATATTTTGGAATGCCTAGATAGAGTGTATTACAATAATCTAGCTTTGACCCAACTAGGGCCAACATTACAGTCTTCTGAAGATCAGTCGGAATAAATGGAAGTATTTTTTTCAGAACCCGCAGCAAATAGTAGCCCCCGAAGGTCCCTGCATTGATCTGAGCACTGAAGCATAGCTTGGTATCAAAAATGACTCCAAGATTTTTAGCCTTCAGAACTGGCTTTGGTAGATCCCCCAACTTCTGGGGCCACCATGACGCATTCCAGAAGGAGATTTCATTCCCGAATAGCAATACCGCCGTCTTCCCAGAATGAAGATGTAGCCAATTTTTCTCCATCCAGCCTGCTACAGTGGTCATGCAGCTGCAGAAGTTTTAAGCGTCATTCTCAACCTGGGATGTTGCTGACACCACAATCTGTGTGTCGTCAGCGTAAGAGTGTACGGACAGGTCAAAGCTCACAATAAGCTGAACCATAGGGGTAAAGTAAACATTAAAAAGCGTTGGACTGAGTGCTGATCCCTGTGGGACCCCACATGGGAGAGAGAAGGGGCTAGATTTAACCCCACCCAACTCAACCCACTGTTGCCTGTTTTCTAGAAAGGAGGTCAGCAGCGACAGTGCCGTACTCCTAAAGCCCAGCGCATGCAAGCGTCTACTCAGGAGCACATGGTGGACCGTGTCAAAGGTGGCAGAGAAAGAGGGAAAAATATAAAACAATAGTTCATCAAGCACCATTAACCTGGTGCTGCAACACCCTCCCACAAAAAAATAATAAGAAAACCACATAGCAGAGAATGGTAAAATAAATATTTTAGAAATATTTTATGGTAAAAATACTGACCTGCAAATAAATGCATTTCTTGAAATAATGTAAAAATATTTTTACAAACAAAATGTATACCTCACAGCTTCTTAATTCTAAATCCATCATTAAAATAAATATAAATAAATAACATTTTAATCAGTTTTCAAAGTTAAATTCCTTAAAAGTGTTCATTAAATGCTGTACATAAAAGTAACAATTATTTCAGCACTTGCAACATACCTGCTAATGAAAGTAGTGAAATCCACCACCCATCTCCAGCAGAAGCTCGCTACAACAACAACTAATCACAGCCAAGGTGACCACATAAAAAAGGAATGCACATACCAAAATAAATTTCCTGTTTTCACTATTGTGCTCATTCCGATGTTGGTGGGACCGCCACCGACAAGCCGTCGGTGCCATTCCCACCGACATTTATGCCATCGGTCCGACCACCGGATTACAAATCCGGCAGTCAGAGCGATTTAGGTGGAAAGACCACCGCCTCCGAAAGGCTCAAGAAACCCATTGGGATGGTGGTTGGATTCCTAATCCTACAATGGCACGGTGCCTGCACAGGCACCACCGTAGGGATTAAGATATCTCTTTCCGACTGCCATCCCGTGTTGGCCTTGACTATGGGATCAGGGGAGCAGATATGGTGCCCCTCAAACATCCATACACTGTGTGCCAGGCACCACATGGTGCCTGGTACACAGTGCATGGATGTTTGAAAACTGCTCATTTGCATTGTGACTTGTATTGCAGCCCTCTTCAAGCCGCAATGCAAAACAGCAGCTTTCCGACATTGTAATTGGGCAGGCGTAACCACCGTCATGTATTCACCTGCCCAATACGATGGCGGTTGGACGCTCGTCTGCCCGCCATCATAATAAGGCCCTGTGTTGTCGAACACTTTGAGGGTTTGCCCTTTCTGTTGCTTAGTAATGATTTAAGGAGGAGAGAGAGGGTTTATAGTTAAAGAGCTGGATTTACCTACAGGCCACTGCCAGGCTATCCAAGCCTAAGACGTACTACTAGCTGCACTCCATTTTATGGCCACTGGATCTTCCCGAGTGTATCCTCTGAAAGTGTTGGCATCTCACAGGCAAGCCAGTCTAGATGTTTGCATCAGGTCCTGAGATACATAACCCGAAGAGTGCACCAGTTTATCACCATGCCATAATCTCTGTCCATTTCCCTCATGTACTAGGTGCAATTGACTGCATGTGGCACGTCACAGCGCACTACACATCTTTACCCCAACAAACTCCACTAGCACTCCATCAACATGAGACTGCCTCACACTGATGTATATGCTGTCTTTCTAGGAAGCACACACAACAGCTACATTTTCCAGCAGTCACTTCTTGCACATTGTTTGGTTGCTGGGGAATTTGGTAACATGGCTTCATGGTAAGTAAGTACATCTCATACGGGGCTTACCTTGGTATCGGTGTAGAAATATTAGCGCTAATCCAGATTGACTACACACAATGAACATTCATGACCCTGACATACACTGCATGTAGGTAAGCATACACAATGTAAGTTTTTCAGGTGATTCTGGATATATTCTCTCTCCCCATCTCCTCACACCCTACAAACATCCAACCACAGTATCTCAGCAGAGGTACAATAGTGCACACATACATACATGAACCATTGTTGAGTGCAATTTGGCCTAGTCAAGTTGCAATTCAGGGTTGTTGGAGTACTCCCCAGAAGTTGTGTACAAAATTATAGTAGCCGGTTCTGTGTTGCACAGCATTGCCATATAACACAACTTACAAATAGTTGTTCACCCTGACCTACGTCCACATCCAGGGAAACAGGGTGATGTCCAGAACAGAGGTAAAGTTATGTATGTGCGTGATCTACTTAATTTTTCTCCTGACTTGCTAGTTTGGTAAGTGCGATTATGTGGTTGGGCAGTCTGTTGTCAACGATGAATGCTGAACATCTAATACACTCTCCATACCTATCATCCTGAGACCACTCGGTTTACATTGCATAATGTATATAACTAACATGTTATACTCAAGTGGAAAAAAATGTACTTTACCTGTTCAAAAACATTGGCTCACTCATGGTTTAAGGGAAAAAGTAAATATATTTTAAAATAACACATATTAGGTTCACAAACCTTTCCTGTTTATATTTTGTTGCTGGGTTTTCTACAACATGTATGGCGCCTCTGCAGGTGGTGTCTCCACCCCGTGAGCAGAGCTTTAGCTCTGCACTTAGGGTGGGGAGTCCCCCCTCGGGTTGGAGACTCCACACTCAAAGTGAGGATCTCCAACTACAGTGAATAAACAGCATTATGGACTTCTCCTCCCAGCCACATACATCCTGCAAAGCAATTCCTCATGATTATCTTATCATAAACGTAAATTGTATTGGAAGCCTTGGAGGATGCTTGGCTATCATCCATAAAAAACACTACATGTAACAATATTTGAAAACCTCACCATGGATAGCTATGAATCCCTGTTGTTAAGCTGTCATTCCACTCCAGCTATAAATTATTCCTTTCTCTTATTATATAGACCACCATGCAACAATGCCATCTTTAAAGATGTCTTACTTGTTACAGTAACCAAATCCCATCTGGTCCACCCAAACCTAAGCATTCTAGGAGACCTCAACATGTGGTTTGACTGGAAGAATCTAACCACAACTATCACATACTTTCTAGGAGACCTTAACTTGTGGTTTGATAAGAAGAATCTAACCACAGCTACCACAACCAACCTTGAAGCCTTCAACATGCAACAATTCGTTTCTGGCCTCCCTCACTGCACAGGGCACACTCTAGATGTCAAATGTGCACCCTTAGGATAAGCCACAGTTATAGACAACTCCCCCTTACGCTGGAGAGACCACACCATCATCACTTTCAGGATCAATACTCCTATCAATGACAAATCTTTGAGACACCAAAAATCAACATGTACAAATGCTCGAACAGCCAGTGGAGACAACTAGCCATCCAGCAATTTAATGCCCACCTTAAAAGAACTCAAATAAACATACAACTGAAAGACATACACATCTTCTACAACAGGATCTCCTCTGCACTGGAAAAACAGGTGCCAACAAAAGCCAGATCCAGGGTTGACCACAAAAAAACACCACGTGGGTTAATGACAATATAACAAGAATGAAAGCACAACTCAACATACAACAACGCAAATGGAGACAATGACAGGAGATGAAACAGACAAAAGCACACTTCAGAGCCTAACAAAAGAGCCTACAAAAGAGCCATGAGAACCACAAAAAGACACCACTACTCCACGCACATAACTGAAGCAGATTCCCCTTATAAAGAACTCCATAAAACTCTAACAGAATTCTGCAATCCAAAGTGCCTAAACACAGAAATACCACAATCACAATACGTCTGTGACAAAATATCCAATTAATTTACCTCAAACATGTAAAAGATAAAAAATCGCTTTAAGGAGAATGCGGAGTAGAAAACCACAACAACACATGACATAACTATCATAGAAAGAGACAACAATAATCATTCATCAATGCATACATTTAATACCCTGTCACAAAACAAACCCTCAATAGTATCATTGCAGCCAGACCATCAGGATCACCTTCGGACCCAGCACTGCCAAAAATCATTAACAATGTCCTTCACTCAGCCTGTGCAGTGGAATTATCCAGATGCCTACTCATCAAGTCCCTGGAACTAGGTTCATTCCCACCTAAGCTCCTACGTTAGACCGCACCTCAAAAAGAAAAACCTTGACCCACCAAATCACAGGCCCATAGCAAATGTACCATTCTTAGTCAAACATTTTGAGAGAGCAGTGTTTACTCAACTTTTAAACTTTACAAAACTTTATGGATTGTTGTCAGACCAACAGTCCAGGTTCACACCAGGTAGGGGCACAGAGGCAGCCATCATATCCATCCTGGATGATCTAGAACTCACAATGAAGAAAAACGGAGTAACTGCCTTGTTTCTTCTGGATTTATCAGCTGCATTTGATGCTATCTACCATGACACGCTACTGCAAAGACTCCACAATCACCAAAACCGTAAAAATGCTCTAAAGTGGGTTCTTCTTATCTTGCAGTCAAAGTCTAATCTACCTACTACGTTTCGGGTCACTTCATCACACACAAAACTGTGGGGTTCCTCAGAGGTCCATCACAGCCCTCTATTATTCAACATCTTCCTAACCCCCACCCCAAATCTGATTAAATCCTAATATTTGAATATAAAACTATATTTGACACCAATGCATTAAAAAGTTGGGGACACAATACAATAAAAACAAGGTTAAAGTTTGCATAGTCGAAATGTTATACATACATATAAACCATCAGAATACATAAGTTATGATGTCATGTAAAGGTTCTATCAATTTGAAAATAAATTTCTACTCAAAAATGCAAGAAATACATAATCAGAAATCGGTATATTAAAATCTTGATTTAAAAAAAATCATTTCTTATTCTTTCTGCAGTCTCCATTCTAAAGTAATACCAGAAGTGCAGGTACAACTAATTCGATGACATGCACAGTCAAGACAAAGAATGTACTTATTTCCAATGGGATATAAAGATGAAAACCTAGCTCCACGTCCCTTTAATGTAATATAAAGTGCAATGTGCAATCTGTGTCAGGAGTACAAGATACAATAAAAACAAAGATCTCCATATAATAACATTTTAACTTATGCAAACCATGCTCAAGTGCTGAGAGCCACATTTAAAATCCAAAAAGGATATGAGCTTAGAACAATACAATCAGGGCACCCAGTTTCCATTTCATATAGCTGAATGAGCCCCACCAGGATCCTTCCAGGGGTTGACAGCCAGTTATTTCCAGCTACCATCCTCACAATGTTTACCTTTGGATTTATTTAGGACCCTGGGCAATCCCATATGGCAGGTAATCTAAAAAAATTCAAAACATTTAATCATTATACAAAAACCTCTTTTCAGTTCCGCTATTTAAAAAATAAGCAATGTCCACCAAGTCGGACTCAAAAATACACTTGCCCGCTTGCAATGACAAGCCAGATTTAATCAGGACGAGCTACTTTTAGGGCCTACTTGCACTTTCTAGCTAGTAGGAAGACAAACTGACTTTTGACCTCTGTCTATGAAAGCGGAGCAAATGTGACAAGATAACAAAGTGAAGAAGCAATAAAGATGTCGTTAACCCCTTGCATTTTCGCGCTGTGCGGGCGATTTGAATAGTGGGCAGGATTCGGACGGCCCCCGGCCGTCCTCTGCACATGCCCACCATGGAAGGGGTTAACCTTCCTATCATGTCTCATTGGCTCAGCTTTCAGAGACACATGTCAAGTACATTACAGTTAGTCGAGTAGATTTTTCATGTTACTAGACCTGCAGGTTTAGTAACATTTTTATGATTTTTCGAGCTCTGCTTCAAGATACTAAATCAGCAAGTTGCACTTGAGTATAATTATTCCATCCTTACATACAAGGCATGAGTTCTTGAACTATTAGCTTTGCATTTGGATTGACATGACTTTCCACCTTATAGTCCACATCTGTCCTAAAGCATAGGCATAAGGTGGTCTAGGGCCAGATCTTAGTATTCTTAGGGCTATTGCATGGTTCAGTGCACCAATCTAAGAACAATCTGGTTTAATCCAAGTAAGTCTCATGCTAGAGTACGCTGCACAAGCAAATAAACATGAGCTACGGTTTTGTTGTGAGTGTTGCACACTGGGCATGTCAAGGATGGCATGGATGTAGTTCACCATTTGGCCGTAAACGTATTGAGATGCAAGGATCCTAACCTAAATTGGATGTATAATTTTCTATCTATTGGATCACTAATAAAATCCAAATAATGTTAAAAAACACTGATAGTCTTGAATTCAGCAAATTTGTTTTACAGTGTGCCCCTATTACTATAATGAGCATCATTCTGTGCTGTCCATAACCAATGTAGTTCTGTTATTTTCTCTTTCGAAGTGAGACGCTTGGTCATAGTGGTATCCCACAGCTCTTGCACATCCAATCAGCAATTTCTTAATATTGTTTAGTCAATCTGTAGGATCTGGCTCTCTGTATACTTGTCGCGGTCCCAATGATTCTTCTCCTCAGGATAACGTCGATGCTATGTGTGGGTCCCACGCCCATCCGTCCCCTGTCCGGTGTACGTGTAATACCCTCGGACGAGAAGATAGGTGGGTGAGGGAAGGAAGGGAAGGGACAGCGGGGAGAGAGACCTGGAAGAGACAAGAAGATGGATTTAGCCACAGGCTCCTCTTTGCCTCCCCCCCACCACCCAAACTAGTTCTTCCCCTACCTGGTGTTCCTTCCTTCCTACTGCGGAAGATTTGGCTAGGGTCCTCTCGGGGATGCTGGGGGGGCGCTGCCACTCACGCCCGGAAATCCTTTGGGCGGAGGAGCGCCGAGAGGTCTGGTGGTGCGGGTGGCGCTGCCACTCACGCTCGGAAACCCTTTGGGCGGAGGAGCGCCGAGAGGTCCGGTGGTGCGGGTGGCGCTGCCACTCACGCCCGGGAAATCCTGGGGCGGAGGAGCGCCGGGAGGTCAGGAGGTTCAGGTGGCGCTTGAGGAGTCTGCCGAAGAGCGCTGGGAGAACCGGTACTGAGACTGCTCCGGGCCTCTGGGAATAGTATGGGCCAGGGAGAGCCCCGCCGGTTCCGGCGGCGCGAAGGGAGAAATTGCGGCACGCTTACCTCCGAAGGGTCGTCGGGTAGTCTGCTTTCTTGAATTCCTCGCTGGGTCGCAGGCTGAACGCAGAATCAGGATGGCGGGTGCTGCGGGAGTCTGCTCTGGGCCGTTGTGATTAGCAGCTTGGACGGGAATCATTGGCCCCGCCTACCATGTTGCCGCGCCTTTTATGCGCGACCGGGATGCCGTGATGTTTGCTTCCGACGGGTGGCCGCGGGGGCTGCTGGGACTTGGAGTTCCTAGTCGCGGCCCCGTGCCGTCGGCCCTTCGGATCATGACAGCACACCCCTCTTCACCCCGGCTACCGGACCGCCGGAGCCCCCGGGCTTGGAGGGCGAACGACGGTGGAAGGCCGCCACCAGTCTGGCGGCTTGCACCGCTGCCGCCGGCTCCCACGAGTTCTCCTCGGGTCCGTAACCCTTCCAGGCCAAAAGGTACCAGAGCTTGCCCCTCACCAGCTTGGAATCCAGGACACGGCGAACAACGTACTCTTGTTCGTGGCGCACCCAGACAGGTGCCGGGGCCTTCTTCACCGGGCACAGAGAGGGTTTGAGCAACGACACGTGGAACACCGGATGGATGCGTAGATGCGGGGGCAACCGCAGTAGCACCGCCACCGGGTTCACATGTCGTACCACCGGGTATGGCCCTATGTACTTCGGGTGGAAAACGCTGGGGTAGCGGAAGCGGATGTTCCTGGTGGACAACCACACTCTCTCCCCCTTGCGGTACACCGGTGCGGGTCTCCGCCGTTTGTCGGCTTGAGCTTTATAACGTGTCTTCGCAATCTGTAAGCTAGCCCTGGCCTCTTTGAGAGTGGAGCGTATGGTGCTGAGCCTTATCTGTAACTCAGGAAGGGACACCACCTCCCGGGGGAGAAGGAAGGGAACAAACCGGGGGTGGAACCCTGATGCGAGAAAGAAGGGAGTGTGGTGTGTAGAGGCGTGTTGTGAGTTGTTATACGCCACCTCGGCCACCCTGAGCAAATCAACCCAAGAGTCCGCCGCTTTATCGGCGTAACAACGTAAATACTGTTTAAGGGTTTGGTTGAGGCGCTCTGTCTGCCCATCCGTCTGGGGGTGGAAGCTCGTGGAAAGGGAGGAATGGATGCCCAGCTGTTCACACCACACCCTCCAGAACCGGGCGGTGAACTGCGACCCCCTGTCTGAGACGATCCCCACCGGGAGTCCATGGAGACGCACTACGTGTCTCAACAGGAGAGATGCCAACACCCCTGCTGAGGGGACTTGCTTGCAGGCGATGAAATGTCCCATCTTCGTGAGATAGTCAACGACGACAATGATGGCGGAACATCCCTGGTCCTTCGGCAGCCCTACCACGAAGTCTATGGAGATCCGTTCCCAGGGAGTCATCGGGGTAGGAAGTGACATCAGCAGTCCTTGTTGTCGTCGATGGTCAGTCTTCATTTGTGCGCATACCGCACATCTTTTCACCCATAGCAACACATCAGGTCGAACGGAAGGCCACCAGAACTGTCTCAACACCTTTTCCAGGGTTTTTGTCCCTCCCATGTGCCCCGCGCTGGGTATGTCATGGCACCATGAGAAGACAAGCTTACGTAGCCAGAGTGTGGGAACCAATACCCGGGACCCCCACACAGGAAGGCCCTGGTGCAGCCGCCATTCCTTGTGGCTTCGTAACCATGACGACCAGGCGAAGGTTTGGATTCCTTTCTTTACCCCCTGTAGAAAGGATTCGGTCTTCAGGCTGCCGATGACCTGCGGGGAGAGAGACCTGGAAGAGACAAGAAGACGGATTTAGCCACAGGCTCCTCTTTGCCTCCCCCCCACCACCCAAACTAGTTCTTCCCCTACCTGGTGTTCCTTCCTTCCTACTGCGGAAGATTTGGCTAGGGTCCTCTCGGGGATGCTGGGGGGGCGCTGCCACTCACGCCCGGGAAATCCTGGGGCGGAGGAGCGCCGGTGTCGCCGCTGTTATGGATGGTGCAGGAGGTGCTGGTGGCGCTGCCACTCATGCCCGGAAATCCTTTGGGCGGAGGAGCGCCGAGAGGTCTGGTGGTGCGGGTGGCGCTGCCACTCACGCCCGGAAACCCTTTGGGCGGAGGAGCGCCGAGAGGTCCGGTGGTGCGGGTGGCGCTGTCACTCACGCCCGGGAAATCCTGGGGCGGAGGAGCGCCGGGAGGTCAGGAGGTTCAGGTGGCGCTTGAGGAGTCTGCCGAAGAGTGCTGGGAGAACCGGTACCGAGACTGCTCCGGGCCTCTGGGAATAGTATGGGCCAGGGAGAGCCCCGCCGGTTCCGGCGGCGCGAAGGGAGAAATTGCGGCACGCTTACCTCCGAAGGGTCGTCGGGTAGTCTGCTTTCTTGAATTCCTCGCCGGGTCGCAGGCTGAACGCAGAATCAGGATGGCGGGTGCTGCGGGAGTCTGCTCTGGGCCGTTGTGATTAGCAGCTTGGACGGGAATCATTGGCCGCGCCTACCATGTTGCCGCGCCTTTTATGCGCGACCGGGATGCCGTGATGTTTGCTTCCGACGGGTGGCCGCGGGGGCTGCTGGGACTTGGAGTTCCTAGTCGCGGCCCCGCGCCGTCGGCCCTTCGGATCATGACAGCACACCCCTCTT
Organism: Triturus cristatus; assembly: GCF_964204655.1. Lineage (NCBI taxonomy): Eukaryota > Metazoa > Chordata > Amphibia > Caudata > Salamandridae > Triturus > Triturus cristatus. Next base: position 116,275,138 of record NC_140589.1, read on the forward strand.
CACCCCGGCTACCGGACCGCTGGAGCCCCCGGGCTTGGAGGGCGAACGACGGTGGAAGGCCGCCACCAGTCTGGCGGCTTGCACCGCTGCCGCCGGCTCCCACGAGTTCTCCTCGGGTCCGTAACCTTTCCAGGCCAAAAGGTACCAGAGCTTGCCCCTCACCAGCTTGGAATCCAGGACACGGCGAACAACGTACTCTTGTTCGTGGCGCACCCAGACAGGTGCCGGGGCCTTCTTCACCGGGCACAGAGAGGGTTTGAGCAACGACACGTGGAACACCGGATGGATGCGTAGATGCGGGGGCAACCGCAGTAGCACCGCCACCGGGTTCACATGTCGTACCACCGGGTATGGCCCTATGTACTTCGGGTGGAAAACGCTGGGGTAGCGGAAGCGGATGTTCCTGGTGGACAACCACACTCTCTCCCCCTTGCGGTACACCGGTGCGGGTCTCCGCCGTTTGTCGGCTTGAGCTTTATAACGTGTCTTCGCAATCTGTAAGCTAGCCCTGGCCTCTTTGAGAGTGGAGCGTATGGTGCTGAGCCTTGTCTGTAACTCAGGAAGGGACACCACCTCCCGGGGGAGAAGGAAGGGAACAGACCGGGGGTGGAACCCTGATGCGAGAAAGAAGGGAGTGTGGTGTGTAGAGGCGTGTTGTGAGTTGTTATACGCCACCTCGGCCACCCAGAGCAAATCAACCCAAGAGTCCGCCGCTTTATCGGCGTAACAACGCAAATACTGTTTAAGGGTTTGGTTGAGGCGCTCTGTCTGCCCATCCGTCTGGGGGTGGAAGCTCGTGGAAAGGGAGGAATGGATGCCCAGCTGTTCACACCACACCCTCCAGAACCGGGCGGTGAACTGCGACCCCCTGTCTGAGACGATCCCCACCGGGAGTCCATGGAGACGCACTACGTGTCTCAACAGGAGAGATGCCAACACCCCTGCTGAGGGGACTTGCTTGCAGGCGATGAAATGTCCCATCTTCGTGAGATAGTCAACGACGACAATGATGGCGGAACATCCCTGGTCCTTCGGCAGCCCTACCACGAAGTCTATGGAGATCCGTTCCCAGGGAGTCATCGGGGTAGGAAGTGGCATCAGCAGTCCTTGTTGTCGTCGATGGTCAGTCTTCATTTGTGCGCATACCGCACATCTTTTCACCCATAGCAACACATCAGGTCGAACGGAAGGCCACCAGAACTGTCTCAACACCTTTTCCAGGGTTTTTGTCCCTCCCATGTGCCCCGCGCTGGGTATGTCATGGCACCATGAGAAGACAAGCTTACGTAGCCGGAGTGTGGGAAACAATACCCGGGACCCCCACACAGGAAGGCCCTGGTGCAGCCGCCATTCCTTGTGGCTTCGTAACCATGACGACCAGGCGAAGGTTTGGATTCCTTTCTTTACCCCCTGTAGAAAGGATTCGGTCTTCAGGCTGCCGATGACCTGTTCTGGAGCGAGAATGGATTGCTCGGGCGTCACCGCAGGGAGACACGGAGGACTTTGGCGTGAGAGGGCGTCTGCTTTTCTGTTCAGGGCCCCGGGACGATACGTCACCACAAAATGATACTCCGCGAAGAAGAGCATCCATCTTTTTTGTCTTGGTGACAGGTGGCGGGCGGACCGTAGGAATTGGAGGTTGCGATGGTCCGTGAAGACGGTCACCTGATGACGAGCCCCCATCAACCAGTGCCGCCATTCCAAGAAGGCTTCACGTATGGCGAGCAGCTCCTTCTCCGAGATGGTATAGTTGAGTTCAGCCGGGCTCAGTTTTCTGGACATAAAGGCCACCGGATGGAGCAGCCCAGTATCCGGCTGTCGCTGAGATGGGATTGCTCCCACCGCTTCGTCGGACGCATCAGCTTCCACAAGGAACGGTAGCTCCGGCTGGGCATGGCGTAGGATGGGGGCGGATGTAAACGCTTTCTTGAGCTGCTCGAATGCAGACTGGGCTTCTGGAGACCAAATGAAGGAGGTTCCTTTGCGTGTTAACTTGGTGAGCGGTGTTACCATTTGGGAGAAGTGGTGAATAAATCTCCGGTAAAAGTTCGCAAAGCCGAGGAAGCTCTGTATTTCCTTCACGGTGGTCGGTTGTGGCCAAGTGGCCACGGCCTGTACCTTCCGATCGGTCATGATCTGTCCTTCAGGGGTGAGCAGGACGCCAAGGAACTCAACGGTGGTAACGTGGAACTCACATTTTGTGAGCTTGCAGAACAGTCGGTTTCGTTCCAGGGCTCCCAGCACTGATCGTACGTGCCCGACGTGTTCCTTGGGATCAGACGAAAAGATCAAAATATCGTCGATATAGACCACGACGTATTTGTCCAAATAGTCCCTCAATACTTCGTTGAGGAAGTATTGGAAAGCGGCCGGGGCGTTGCACAGCCCAAACGGCATCACCAAGTACTCGAACAAGCCGAATCGGGTCTTGAAGGCGGTTTTCCACTCATCCCCCGCGCGTACACGAACCAAATGGTACGCCCCACGGAGATCCAGCTTCGTGTAGATCCGCGCTCCCCGGACCTGTTCCAAGAGGACGGGAATGAGCGGCAAAGGGTATTGGTTCCTGATGGTCATCGCATTGAGAGAGCGGTAGTCGATGCAGCAGCGTAGCTCGCCGTTGGCCTTAGGGATAAAAAAAAGGGGGGATGCCGCCGGAGAGCTGGAGGGGCGTATAAACCCTAGTTTCAAGTACTTCTCTAAGTACTCTTTCAGGTGACAGGTTTCAGGACCGGTAAGAGCATACACCCTGCTGCACGGAACGATGGCTCCTGGGACCAGATCAATGCGGCAATCGAAGTCCCGATGGGGTGGCAGCTCTTCGGCCTTTTGCTTATCAAAGACCCCGGTATATAGTGCATAACAGTCAGGGAGAACCACCTCCTTCTCTGCGGCTGTGGCCACATGGTGCGCGGTTCCGTCCTTTTTCCCCAGTGGGTCTTCTCTGTGACGGCAGTGGGTCTGGCAGAATGGGGAATCGAACGTAACCGTGTTCGTCGCCCAATGAATATGAGGTTCATGCCGCCGTAACCACGGCAACCCAAGGATGATCCTGCAACGAGGAGCTTGTATAATATTCAGGGTAAGCCACTCTCCGTGTTCCTTCCCTATCGTCACCCACAGGGACGGAGTGACCTGCCGAATGGGACCGGATTCCAACTCCTTGCCATCAACGGCATACACCAATTCGGGAACGTCTTTGAGACGTAGGGGGATTCGCAGTCTCTCCGCTTCCTCGATATCCATTAAGCAACCCGTGGCTCCTGAGTCAATCATGGCTCTGACGTCCAGAGGGCTGTTGTCGACCGTCACTTGGGCGGTGACAAACACATGGTCTGGTTCCTGGGAGAGGTCGGCTTCCAGTGAAGGGATGTACTGACAGCTTGAAGGCTTCCCTTCCCATTCCTTCAAGCCCGGGGGTTTTCCGCCGGCCTTTCAACGAGGCTGGCCGTTGTTTGACCCGTTCGGGGCCTACCGGCCTTCGGGCGCACCGGGCATTCGCGTAAGAAATGGCCCTTCTTCCCGCAGTATAAGCAGAGGCCCTGTTTTTGTCGGTGGTCCCGCTCCGAAAGGGTCAGGGATGCTCTCACCGTCCCTATCTCCATGGGGTCGGGCCTGGACAACGTTGCTTCCGACAAGCGGGGTTGCTCGTACGGCGAGGAAGCCTTGTCCTTTTGTTTATGTTCGCCTTTTCGCTCCCGGAGACGATATTCGAGCCGGGAAGCCAATTCGATCATGGCCGTGCAAGTGAGAGGCTGCGGGTCGATCTGGGCGATAACGTCTTTAAGCTCTTCCGTGAGCCCTCTGTAGAAGATCGCGGACTGTTTCGTCTCTGGCCAATCGGTTTTTGCTACTAAGCGGCGAAAGCTGTTGACATACCCCAGGAAATCGGAGGGGGTTTGCCGCAGGTCCAGAAGATCGCGGTCGGCGGAGAAGGTGTCTGCTCTACGGTCGAATGTTTTCTCAAATTCCTGCCGAAATGAGTCCCAATCGTATAGGAGGGCGTCATCTCGCCGCACTATGGGTACCGCCCATTGTGCTGCTTCTCCGGTTAAGTAGGAGATGAGAAACGCTACTCGGGCCTGGTTCGTGAGAAAAAGCTTTGGCTTGCAGTGGAAATGTAGTTGCACCTGTGTTAGGAAAACCTGCACTTTCTGGATGTCCCCGTGGAACCTCTCCGGGGGAGCCAAGGGGATGTGAGCCGGCGTTTCCACTACGACCTGCGGCGAGGTTGACTGGGGTGGCATTCCTGCATCAAAGGGATTACGCTGCATGCGGTCTAGACGAGAATGCAGGGCTACTGAGTCAGCTCTGGACGCAGCCAGTTCTAGCTGGACTTGTGTCAACGCTGTCATTACATCGTCTAGTGAGGCCATGTTTCCGCACCGACGAGATCAGGAGGAGATATATTCGTGGGCCAATGATTCTGTCGCGGTCCCAATGATTCTTCTCCTCAGGATAACGTCGATGCTATGTGTGGGTCCCCCGCCCATCCGTCCCCTGTCCGGTGTACGTGTAATACCCTCGGACGAGAAGATAGGTGGGTGAGGGAAGGAAGGGAAGGGACACCGGGGAGAGAGACCTGGAAGAGACAAGAAGACGGATTTAGCCACAGGCTCCTCTTTGCCTCCCCCCCACCACCCAAACTAGTTCTTCCCCTACCTGGTGTTCCTTCCTTCCTACTGCGGAAGATTTGGCTAGGGTCCTCTCGGGGACGCTGGGGGGGCGCTGCCACTCACGCCCGGGAAATCCTGGGGCGGAGGAGCGCCAGTGTCGCCGCTGTTATGGATGGTGCAGGAGGTGCTGGTGGCGCTGCCACTCACGCCCGGAAATCCTTTGGGCGGAGAAGCGCCGAGAGGTCTGGTGGTGCGGGTGGCGCTGCCACTCACGCCCGGAAACCCTTTGGGCGGAGGAGCGCCGAGAGGTCCGGTGGTGCGGGTGGCGCTGCCACTCACGCCCGGGAAATCCTGGGGCGGAGGAGCACCGGGAGGTCAGGAGGTTCAGGTGGCGCTTGAGGAGTCTGCCGAAGAGCGCTGGGAGAAACGGTACCGAGACTGCTCCGGGCCTCTGGGAATAGTATGGGCCAGGGAGAGCCCCGCCGGTTCCGGCGGCGCGAAGGGAGAAATTGCGGCACGCTTACCTCCGATGGGTCGTCGGGTAGTCTGCTTTCTTGAATTCCTCGCCGGGTCGCAGGCTGAACGCGGAATCAGGATGGCGGGTGCTGCGGGAGTCTGCTCTGGGCCGTTGTGATTAGCAGCTTGGACGGGAATCATTGGCCACGCCTACCATGTTGCCGCGCCTTTTATGCGCGACCGGGGTGCCGTGATGTTTGCTTCCGACGGGTGGCCGCGGGGGCTGCTGGGACTTGGAGTTCCTAGTCGTGGCCCCGCGCCGTCGGCCCTTCGGATCATGACAGCACACCCCTCTTCACCCCGGCTACCGGACCGCCGGAGCCCCCGGGCTTGGAGGGCGAACGACGGTGGAAGGCCGCCACCAGTCTGGTGGCGTGCACCGCTGCCGCCGGCTCCCACGAGTTCTCCTTGGGTCCGTAACCCTTCCAGGCCAAAAGGTACTAGAGCTTGCCCCTCACCAGCTTGGAATCCAGGACACGGCGAACAACGTACTCTTGTTCGTGGCGCACCCAGACAGGTGCCGGGGCCTTCTTCACCGGGCACAGAGAGGGTTTGAGCAACGACACGTGGAACACCGGATGGATGCGTAGATGCGGGGGCAACCGCAGTAGCACCGCCACCGGGTTCACATGTCGTACCACCGGGTATGGCCCTATGTACTTCGGGTGGAAAACGCTGGGGTAGCGGAAGCGGATGTTCCTGGTGGACAACCACACTCTCTCCCCCTTGCGGTACACCGGTGCGGGTCTCCGCCGTTTGTCGGCTTGAGCTTTATAACGTGTCTTCGCAATCTGTAAGCTAGCCCTGGCCTCTTTGAGAGTGGAGCGTATGGTGCTGAGCCTTGTCTGTAACTCAGGAAGGGACACCACCTCCCGGGGGAGAAGGAAGGGAACAGACCGGGGGTGGAACCCTGATGCGAGAAAGAAGGGAGTGTGGTGTGTAGAGGCGTGTTGTGAGTTGTTATACGCCACCTCGGCCACCCAGAGCAAATCAACCCAAGAGTCCGCCGCTTTATCGGCGTAACAACGTAAATACTGTTTAAGGGTTTGGTTGAGGCGCTCTGTCTGCCCATCCGTCTGGGTGTGGAAGCTCGTGGAAAGGGAGGAATGGATGCCCAGCTGTTCACACCACACCCTCCAGAACCGGGCGGTGAACTGCGACCCCCTGTCTGAGACGATCCCCACCGGGAGTCCATGGAGACGCACTACGTGTCTCAACAGGAGAGATGCCAACACCCTTGCTGAGGGGACTTGCTTTTAGGCGATGAAATGTCCCATCTTCGTGAGATAGTCAACGACGACAATGATGGCGGAACATCCCTGGTCCTTCGGCAGCCCTACCACGAAGTCTATGGAGATCCGTTCCCAGGGAGTCATCGGGGTATGAAGTGGCATCAGCAGTCCTTGTTGTCGTCGATGGTCAGTCTTCATTTGTGCGCATACTGCACATCTTTTCACCCATAGCAACACATCAGGTCGAACGGAAGGCCACCAGAACTGTCTCAACACCTTTTCCAGGGTTTTTGTCCCTCCCATGTGCCCCGCGCTGGGTATGTCATGGCACCATGAGAAGACAAGCGTACGTAGCCGGAGTGTGGGAACCAATACCCGGGACCCCCACACAGGAAGGCCCTGGTGCAGCCGCCATTCCTTGTGGCTTCGTAACCATGACGACCAGGCGGAGGTTTGGATTCCTTTCTTTACCCCCTGTAGAAAGGATTCGGTCTTCAGGCTGCCGATGACCTGTTCTGGAGCGAGAATGGATTGCTCGGGCGTCACCGCAGGGAGACACGGAGGACTTTGGCGTGAGAGGGCGTCGGCTTTTCTGTTCAGGGCCCCGGGACGATACGTCACCACGAAATGGTACTCCGCGAAGAAGAGCATCCATTTTTTTTGTCTTGGTGACAGGTGGCGGGCGGACCGTAGGAATTGGAGGTTGCGATGGTCCGTGAAGACGGTCACCTGATGACGAGCCCCCATCAACCAGTGCGCCATTCCAAGAAGGCTTCACGTATGGCGAGCAGCTCCTTCTCCGAGATGGTATAGTTGAGTTCAGCCGGGCTCAGTTTTCTGGACATAAAGGCCACCGGATGGAGCAGCCCAGTATCCGGCTGTCGCTGAGATAGGATCGCTCCCACCGCTTCGTCGGACGCATCAGCTTCCACAAGGAACGGTAGCTCCGGCTGGGCATGGCGTAGGATGGGAGTGGATGTAAACGCTTTCTTGAGCTGCTCGAATGCAGACTGGGCTTCTGGAGACCAAATGAAGGAGGTTCCTTTGCGGGTTAACTTGGTGAGCGGTGTTACCATTTGGGAGAAGTGGTGAATAAATCTCCGGTAAAAGTTCGCAAAGCCGAGGAAGCTCTGTATTTCCTTCACGGTGGTCGGTTGTGGCCAAGTGGCCACGGCCTGTACCTTCCGATCGGTCATGATCTGTCCTTCAGGGGTGAGCAGGACGCCAAGGAACTCAACGGTGGTAACGTGGAACTCACATTTTGTGAGCTTGCAGAACAGTCGGTTTCGTTCCAGGGCTCCCAGCACTGATCGTACGTGCCCGACGTGTTCCTTGGGATCAGACGAAAAGATCAAAATATCGTCGATATAGACCACGACGTATTTGTCCAAATCGTCCCTCAATACTTCGTTGAGGAAGTATTGGAAAGCGGCCGGGGCGTTGCACAGCCCAAACGGCATCACCAAGTACTCGAACAAGCCGAATCGGGTCTTGAAGGCGGTTTTCCACTCATCCCCCGCGCGTACACGAACCAAAAGGTACGCCCCACGGAGATCCAGCTTCGTGTAGATCCGCGCTCCCCGGACCTGTTCCAAGAGGACGGGAATGAGCGGCAAAGGGTATTGGTTCCTGATGGTCATCGCATTGAGAGAGCGGTAGTCGATGCAGCAGCGTAGCTCGCCGTTGGCCTTAGGGATAAAAAAAAGGGGGGATGCCGCCGGAGAGCTGGAGGGGCGTATAAACCCTAGTTTCAAGTACTTCTCTAAGTACTCTTTCAGGTGACAGGTTTCAGGACCGGTAAGAGCATACACCCTGCTGCACGGAACGATGGCTCCTGGGACCAGATCAATGCGGCAATCGAAGTCCCGATGGGGTGGCAGCTCTTCGGCCTTTTGCTTATCAAAGACCCCGGTATATAGTGCATAACAGTCAGGGAGAACCACCTCCTTCTCTGCGGCTGTGGCCTCATGGTGCGCGGTCCCGTTCTTTTTCCCCAGTGGGTCTTCTCTGTGACGGCAGTGGGTCTGGCAGAATGGGGAATCGAACGTAACCGTGTTCGTCGCCCAATGAATATGAGGTTCATGCCGCCGTAACCACGGCAACCCCAGGATGATCCTGCAATGAGGGGCTTGTATAATATTCAGGGTAAGCCACTCTCCGTGTTCCTTCCCTATCGTCACCCACAGGGACGGAGTGACCTGCCGAATGGGACCGGATTCCAACTCCTTGCCATCAACGGCATACACCAATTCGGGAACGTCTTTGAGACGGAGGGGGATTCGCAGTCTCTCCGCTTCCTCGATATCCATGAAGCAACCCGTGGCTCCTGAGTCAATCATGGCTCTGACGTCCAGAGGGCTGTTGTCGACCGTCACTTGGGCGGTGACAAACACATGGTCTGGTTCCTGGGAGAGGTCGGCTTTCCAGTGAAGGGATGTACTGACAGCTTGAAGGCTTCCCTTCCCATTCCTTCAAGCCCGGGGGTTTTCCGCCGGCCTTTCAACGAGGCTGGCCGTTGTTTGACCCGTTCGGGGCCTACCGGCCTTCGGGCGCACCGGGCATTCGCGTAAGAAATGGCCCTTCTTCCCGCAGTATAAGCAGAGGCCCTGTTTTCGTTGGTGGTCCCGCTCCGAAAGGGTCAGGGATGCTCTCACCGTCCCTATCTCCATGGGGTCGGGCCTGGACGACGTTGCTTCCGACAAGCGGGGTTGCTCGTACGGCGAGGAAGCCTTGTCCTTTCGTTTATGTTCGCCTTTTCGCTCCCGGAGACGATATTCGAGCCGGGAAGCCAATTCGATCATGGCCGTGCAAGTGAGAGGCTGCGGGTCGATCTGGGCGATAACGTCTTTAAGCTCTTCCGTGAGCCCTCTGTAGAAGATCGCGGACTGTTTCGTCTCCGGCCAATCGGTTTCTACTACTAAGCGGCGAAAGCTGTTGACATACCCCAGGAAATCGGAGGGGGTTTGCCGCAGGTCCAGAAGATCGCGGTCGGCGGAGAAGGTGTCTGCTCTACGGTCGAATGTTTTCTCAAATTCCTGCCGAAATGAGTCCCAATCGTATAGGAGGGCGTCATCTCGCCGCACTATGGGGACCGCCCATTGTGCCGCTTCTCTGGTTAAGTAGGAGATGAGAAACGCTACTTGGGCCTGGTTCGTGAGAAAAAGCTTTGGCTTGCACTGGAAATGTAGTTGCACCTGTGTTAGGAAAACCTGCACTTTCTGGATGTCCCCGTGGAACCTCTCCGGGGGAGCCAAGGGGATGTGAGCCGGCGTTTCCACTACGACCTGCGGCGAGGTTGACTGGGGTGGCATTCCTGCATCAAAGGGATTACGCTGCATGCGGTCTAGACGAGCATGCAGGGCTACTGAGTCAGCTCTGGACGCAGCCAGTTCTAGCTGGACTTGTGTCAACGCTGTCATTACATCGTCTAGTGAGGCCAAGTTTCCGCACCGACGAGATCAGGAGGAGATATATTCGTGGGCCAATGATTCTGTCGCGGTCCCAATGATTCTTCTCCTCAGGATAACGTCGATGCTATGTGTGGGTCCCCCGCCCATCCGTCCCCTGTCCGGTGTACGTGTAATACCCTCGGACGAGAAGATAGGTGGGTGAGGGAAGGAAGGGAAGGGACAGCGGGGAGAGAGACCTGGAAGAGACAAGAAGACGGATTTAGCCACAGGCTCCTCTTTGCCTCCCCCCCACCACCCAAACTAGTTCTTCCCCTACCTGGTGTTCCTTCCTTCCTACTGCGGAAGATTTGGCTAGGGTCCTCTCGGGGACGCTGGGGGGGCGCTGCCACTCACGCCCGGGAAATCCTGGGGCGGAGGAGCGCCGGTGTCGCCGCTGTTATGGATGGTGCAGGAGGTGCTGGTGGCGCTGCCACTCACGCCCGGAAATCCTTTGGGCGGAGGAGCGCCGAGAGGTCTGGTGGTGCGGGTGGCGCTGCCACTCATGCCCGGAAACCCTTTGGGCGGAGGAGCGCCGAGAGGTCCTGTGGTGCGGGTGGCGCTGCCACTCACGCCCGGGAAATCCTGGGGCGGAGGAGCGCCGGGAGGTCAGGAGGTTCAGGTGGCGCTTGAGGAGTCTGCCGAAGAGCGCTGGGAGAACCGGTACCGAGACTGCTCCGGGCCTCTGGGAATAGTATGGGCCAGGGAGAGCCCCGCCGGTTCCGGCGGCGCGAAGGGAGAAATTGCGGCACGCTTACCTCCGAAGGGTCGTCGGGTAGTCTGCTTTCTTGAATTCCTCGCCGGGTCGCAGGCTGAACGCGGAATCAGGATGGCGGGTGCTGCGGGAGTCTGCTCTGGGCCGTTGTGATTAGCAGCTTGTACGGGAATCATTGGCCCCGCCTACCATGTTGCCGCGCCTTTTATGCGCGACCGGGGTGCCGTGATGTTTGCTTCCGACGGGTGGCCGTGGGGGCTGCTGGCACTTGGAGTTCCTAGTCGCGGCCCCGCGCCGTCGGCCCTTCGGATCATGACAATACTATACCAAAATGAGGTATAGTGTGCAGAGAGTCCAGTTGATCCCCGGAGGCTTTGCAGAGGCTAAAGTAGATCATATTAATGCTCTCTTTTGTGGTAGTGTGGATGAGCAGTTAGGCTTATCAGAGGTAGTGTTAAGCATTTGTTGTACACACTGTGGCAATAAATAAGACACACACTCAATGAATAAATCTCAGGCCAATTTATAAAAGTACCTCTTAGTTATATTTATTTTGTAGAACCACAGAACTTTGTCATAGGCAAATACGTTTTTCATAAGAAATACTATTCAGTATCAAAAATGGATGTTTATTGCTTTGCCCGGCCTGTCCGTCGAGGACCATGAGCAGCTGGACGCCCCCTTGTCGGTAGATGAGATAGCAACTGCGATTCGATCCCTTCGCTCGGGCAAGGCTATGGGTCCCAACGGTCTACCTATCGAATTATATAAGTTGCGCCCGGATAAACTAGCGCCCTTCCTCCGTCGTATGTTTCAGGAGTCCCTTGAGGCAGGTTCCCGTCCTGTCGACCAGCGACTGGCCACGATAGTCGTGATCCCCAAGGAAGGTAAGCCGCGGGACCGCTGTGCCTCCTACAGGCCTATCTCACTGCTAAACGCAGAGCCTAAAATCCTGGCTAAAGTCCTCGCCAATCGTTTGTTGAGCGTCATCTGCGATCTGATACATCCTGATCAATGCGGCTTCATCCCGCATCGCAACACCGCCCTCAACTTGCGGCGTGTTCATGGCGCCCTCGCCAGGGCGGAGTACCTCTCCGAACCGGCCGTGCTGGTTTCTTTAGACGCCACGATGGCCTTCGACACCATCGAGTGGCCGTTCCTCTGGGCTGTCTTGACCAAATTCGGCTTTGGGGAGGGATTTCTTGGCTGGGTGAAGCTTCTCTACACGGGACCCATGGCTCAGGTGGTGGTTAATGGGCGGGTCTCTCGGCCCTTCGCGCTCGGTCGGGGTACGAGGCAGGGGTGCCCGTTGTCCCCTCTGCTCTTTGCTCTCGCCCTGGAGCCACTCGCTGCTTGGCTCCGCTGGGAGCCCTCGATCAGGGGGATCCGGTGGGCCCCGGGCTTCGAGGATCGGGTCTTGTTATATGCTGACGATATTCTCCTGTATCTTACCTCGCCGCGGCAGTCGCTTAACGTTCTCTTTGATGTTCTGACTTCCTATGGGAGAAATTCGGGTCTCACGATTAACTGGTCTAAATCCTGTGTCTATCCTATCTCCGGTGGCCCTTCTCTCTTGCCGCCTCGGCTTCCGATCCAAGTATCTCTGGCCGGCTTTAAATACCTGGGGATATACGTCTCGTTGGACCCGGTGGCTCGCTATGAGCAAAATCTCCTGCTTCCACTTCGGCGTTTGAGGGAAGACACGGCTCGGTGGTGTAGGCTGCCCTTGTCCCCGCTGGGTCGGGCAGCACTGTTTAAAATGATGTCCCTTCCCAGATTCCTCTATGCACTTCAGAACTCCTTCGATGTCATTCCAGTGGCCTACTTTCGGGAGGTGGAGAGCCTGCAGAGGAGACTGGTGTGGGACGGACGGGCGCGTATCGCCCTGGCCAAGCTTACTCTCCCCTGGTACGATGGGGGCATCGCGCTTCCCGACATTCGCAGGTATTATTGGGCCTCGCAGTTATCGGCCATTAACCATGCCACGTATGCGCCTGGCTTGAATCCGGCGTATGAGATGGATAAATTCTTGCTTCCCGGCGGGAATTATAACAGGGCGCTTTACTCCCGCTCGGCTGGACGGACCCTGACGGGCCCTACTAAGATTGCGGTGCGGATCTGGAAGGCGGCCAATGTAGCCATGGGCTGGAGTGAGCGACTAACATGTGCTACTCCTTTATTTGCCTCCGACCGACTGGGAAGCCTCTGGACGACGAAAGGGTTTGACCGTTGGGACACGATTGGTATTAGTAGAGTGGGAGACCTATGGAGGAAGGGCGCGGTTAAGACCTTCGCGGCGCTCCAGAGCGAATACGAACTCACGGACAGGGAGTTCTTCCGATATGCCCAGGTTCGGCACGCCCTGCTCTCCGTCTTTGGGGAGGGGACTAAGATCCCCTCCTCTTCGCCCCTCGAGGACCGCATACTCGATGGTCATGTCCCCGACAGTACTATCTCTTTAATCTATAAAAAACTTATTAATAATCGGGCTGACCTATTGGTGCGCCTTCGGGAGGCGTGGACGGGGGATGGGGTGGAATTAGACGACGAGGACTGGCAGTCCGCACTGTCGTCCCCTAAGGAAGTAGCCATTCCAGCCCGTCTCCGCCTGGTCCAGTTAAAGATTCTCCACCGGGTGTATGTGACGGGTCCCCGTTTGGTCTCGATGGGATTCTCGGAAGATGGGCTCTGTAAGCGGGGATGTGGGCTCAGTGCCACCTTTCTCCATATCCTTTGGGAGTGCCGCGAGGTGGCGGAATACTGGCGTCGGGTTCATGGGGTCATGGGACAAGTCACCGGAGTTGCGCTGCTGCCGGAGGTGCGTCGCTGTGTCCTGAATGTGTGGGAGCCCAATGATTATAACGCGGCTCAGACTCGGTGGGCGGCCCTGGGGAACATGATTGCCAAGAGGGATATAGCGCAGCTTTGGGGCTCCCAGCGGCCTCCCACCGTGTCAGTATGGAAGGAGAACATGGATTGGTGTATGTTCAGGGAGAAGACTGTGTATGTGGCCCGTGGTAAACCCGGGGCATGGGGTAGAATTTGGGGGCAATGGAACGCGTATCGTGGGGGTATCTGTACTCCCCCCCTTGTGGACACCGATATTGCCTTGTCCCCCTGACCCTTGATAGTTCCTTGCAACTTGTTGTAATAATCGAATATAGATGTTCCTCTCCCGTTACCCCCCCCCGATCTTTCAGTACTCCTTCCTCTTGATAGCTAATTGAAGGTCCGAAGTAGAGTCCCCCGGATGTAGCCTGACCCACGTTTTTTGCCCTTATGCCTCGCCTTTTGTTTTTTAGTTGTTATTTATGTTAAATTTATGTCTCCTGCCTCCTTCGAACTATCCGGAGCCATTTACGGGGCTGGGCCCCAGGAGTCGCCTACTGCCTTAACTAATGTACGATCCTTTCTGCATCTAGCGGCCGGCCCTGGTGGTTGTAGGCCCATGCTTGTAACTGATTTATTGTTCAATAAAAATTTAAAAAAAAAAAATGGATGTTTATTGCAATTGTCAGACTTTGCAATGTTAACCTTTGGGAGGAAGAAAACATTCAGCATACTTAGGGATAACATTGACTTACAAGACCAGTCTATGGAAGTTAAGGTAAGTATTGGAAAAGGTTCAGTTCTGCACCAACAGTGCACCACCAGCGGCACAGGGGCAGTCGGGTGCAAGTTTGAGGTCGGGTGCCAAATGCAAGTCAATGGGGATAGGGGGCAATCGGACAGAGGCTGCTTACAGGTAAGTAGCAGCGACTTGTGAGGCCAGTCTCCAGGGGTTAAAGCAAGCACAGGATGGGGCCCAAGGCAGCACCAACACTCCACCACCAGCGACACAAGGGCGGTGCAGGGTGCCAACTCACAGTCGGAGGTCGAATGCAAAGCAATGGAGAAAGCTGAAATCAGAAATAGGCTGCAGGCTCAGGCCAGTAGGCCGGTCAAAGTGAACCAACAGCTGCAGAGGTAAGTTGTGATGCTCAGGGACGTAGACACACCTTTGGTCTTCTTCACCAAGGCCCAGGGTGGACAGGTGCAGGGGTGTCGTTTGGCATCTGAAACGGCTTACTAGAGCAGGCCGCTGTTGGGGAGAGGCTGCATGCGATGTCGAGGAATCCCGGAGGGGTCAGCTCACGGTGTACTCGGGCTCTGGAGTGCTGGGGAACCGCGCTGGAACCAGTGAACCACTTGGACTCGGGCCGGAGGCATCGGGTGCAAAGGTGGAACCAGGGGGCAGGCTTTGAGGTTCTTCAGGTCACAGAGTCTTTTCTTTGAAGATGGTTGCTTGGTGAACAGATCTTCTGTTGTCTGGAGTCTTGATCTTTGTCGAAGGCAGACAGCCCTCCCAAGGCTTTGGAGGTCGTTGGGCTGCAGGACCCAGGCGCACAACGCCCATTGGGCTCAAAGGGCTTCAACCCCCCCCCTCCCCCCTGTGTTGTGTTGCAGCCCGGGCTGAGACAGCTTCCCGGGCACACACACAGCCGCACCCGAGTACTTAACAGGTCTTTAAAAGACCATTTGCTTGTAAATGAGGCTTTGTTGTTTTTTCACCCCTTCTTAGAGTCCCAGCATCTCCACTCTGCCTATTGCTGGAAGAATTAGCCCCCCCCTGAAAATATTTCTTAGTCCCCCACCCCCCGAAATTTGGCTCTAGTTGCACCTCTGGAAGGATGGATCGTCTTTTGGTGCAGGATCCGCAAGGTCTGCAGACAGGCCGATAAGGCTGGGGCCAAGTCAGTTGGTTTCTGCAGTCTTCTCTGCTGGTGAGACTGTTTAGTGTCCGGCTCTTCATAGGTCATCAAAACTGAAGTTCAGGGTCTGGGGATGCCACCTAAATACTACATTTTGGGGTGTTACAAGGGAGTGACAGGTAGTGATCAATGGGTCCCTTACCTGGGATGTCTACACCCTCTAGTATGCCCACCCACCTGTGGGAGGGGGATATGGACCTGGCCCTGATTGGATAAGTTCCACCATCTTCAAGATGGTGGGAACTCAAAATTGTACTTCACCTCGCCTCCAGCACCTGCAGGGTGGAGTTGACAGAGAGGGGGCACACCTCCTAATCTTGCTAAGTTTTCCCGTCCGTCCTCCTGCCAAAAAAGGGCATAGGACAGGAAGGGGGCCTACTCCCTCTAACAGGAGAGGCAGGTGTTGCATTACAAAGGCAGCAAGGCCTTTGAAGCTCCCCACCATGGATGGCGCTTGCTGACCAGAGGGAGGTGTGAACACCTCTACCTAGGAAAAGCATTGTTCTCGACCTCAGAGTGCATAGGCACTCTCCCCATGAGGTCAGAACACTGTCTGATGGTAGCAGGCTGGCTTAGGCCACACTAGGGATTGGTAGGTTTTAGGGGACCCCTCTCAGTGGTCCTCTGTGTGCAATGTTTACTGAATCTGACACTGGAATCAGTGCAGGTTTATTACGCTGAGATGTTTGGTACCAAACATCCCACACTTCAGTGAAGCCATCATGGAGCTGGGGAACTCGTAATGACAAGTGCCCAGCCTAAGTACTTACAATAGCTTCCATGATCACTTACAATATCCAGGAATTGACAAGGATATTTCAGGAGCATATCTGCTCATGCAGATATGCCCTCACAGGATATATAGTGCACCCTGCCTTATGGATAAGGCCTACCACAGGGGACTCTTACCTATATCACGTGCAGTGTCTGTGGGCATAGCACACAGGTATGTGTGCCATGTAGACTTTTCAGTTTTGTCTGCACCAAGTCACGGAGGCTGCAGTGACAGTGTGCATGTCTTGGTGAGGGGTCATTTAGGGTGGCACAATTCGGGCTGCAGCCCTTAGGGACCCTCTTTATCCACAAGGCCCTTGGTACCAGGGTACATTTTACTAGGGACTTATATGTGAGCTAACGGTGTGCCAATTGTGGAAACAAAAAGTACAGTTTAGGGAAGGAGATCTGTCACAGTGGACCTGGTTGGCAGGGACCCTGTGCACTTCCAGTCAAAATGACATCATTTCCCAGGCGAAAAGTGGGGCTAACCATGTCCATAAGAGGCACATTCCTACACAATCTGTTTCATGAAATTTGTCCAGCTCAGCTATCTCTTGCAGGGCTTCAGCATAAGATAGTTTTGGCATGGTAGTCCGCCTCCTCCAGAACAAGACAGGTCTGATTCTTGCTTTGTCTATGATCAGTTTCTCCCACATATCATGTTTTAACAGATATATTGGTGTACTGCAGAGGAGACAGACAACATTTTTCAAAAACGTGTTTCCAAATCTAAATATATCTGCTAAATTGTGGAACCCCCAAAGCTCTGCCCCATAAATGGTAGTACCCACTACCTTCAAATCGTAGAGTTGTAGGGCTGGAGTGATTGGCTTACTATGTGGTGCACAATACTCTTACAGTATTGCGCCCAAAAGTTGTTTATGTTTTAAGGATCATTTATCAATGTGCATTTTCCACAACATTTTGGATGATAATCTGATTCATAAATAATTAAAGGCGTCAACTTTTTGTAGCTCTGCTCCTACCAGTACCATCCTCCCTTTGAACGATTTATGTTGGTTGATAGTCATGTACTTTGGTTTAGTTGTATTTACTACTAGGCTGCGCAAAGAGCAAAATTCTTCAAAATGGTTCAGTATTTGCTGCAATCTACTTGGAGTTTGGGACTAGGAGTGTGTAATCAGCGAAAAGTAGAGTAGGTATTATTACTCTAGACAAAGATGAAGCATCAGTAGCGGGCAATGACAGAAAATGTACCACATTGTTTAAGTACAAAGAAAACAAGGTGGGAGCCAGAACACAACCCTGAAGACCGCCCTTGCTAACGTAAATGGGGTTTGTAAGCTGCCCTTGGCTGCCCCATCTTAAACTGGCAAAGTTATCCTCTGATTAAATCATCCAGCCTTGCTACAACTACAACTATGCAGATGTCCAAGGAATATATTTTTTTTAATGGATAGCACCGAAAACTTTTACAATTCACAACTTGATGACTGCCTTTGTAACCATCTAAAGCTCAATACCGCTAAACAGATATTATACCCTGCAGACAATGGCATAAGTACCAGCCTACCACCATATGTCCTAAGGAGCTTCACACCCCTCTAACAACATCAAGAGAGATTAGAAATGTAGGAGTAACACTGGATTCAAGCCTATCCTCAGTATTGCATGCCAATGTTACGTAGTGCCTTTTACTCAATTAAAACACTAGGTTGCATCTTCCCATGCTGTCCAAATTATCATACACCGCAAGCCATTCTCACACTCATAATCTCCAAGCTTGAATATGCCAGCAGCCTATACATTGGCACACACCCATTCATCATACGCAAAATACAACTTATTCACAATACTGCTGCAAGACCTCATCTCTAACGTCACCCAAGAGAACACATGACTCTAGTCCTGCAATCGCACCGCTGGCTATCTATAGCTAGAAGGGCAATGTTCAAAGCACTCTGCATTGTCCACAGAGCCTCCCAATAAAAAGGACCTCTATACCTCATTCAAGCAATACACCCCAAACGTGCTTCACGCTTGTACCACATATCATACCACCTTACCATAAGAAATCCGTAGAAGGCACTGCTTTCTCAGAACAAGCTGCCTCGCTCTGGAACTCAATACCAGCCAACATTAGAAGCACCCATGAGCATATACACTTCAGAAGACAGTTGAAAACATGTCTATCTTCTAGATAAATGCACCACACACATCCCAGCAACAGAGTCCAGAAAACAGTTACACCTTCAAGTGCAATCCTTAGCTTACAACCCATGAGCTGAAAACAACTCAATCAGCAAACTGTTTTCAATAGGCAGGCAAGCTTAGAAGGGCTGACCTATGGTTTGTCACATATACTTTATAGTTATGTACTGGCTTATATAAGGGTTATGGCCCACAATAATACTAAAACCATAATACAGAGCAGTCAGCAGCTAATTATAACTTATACCCCTTAACTTTAGCTAGGACATAACTGCTATAAGGGTTGAGTATCACCAGCACTGTACAGCCAAAAACAGACATCACCAAATTTAGTCGTGGAGTAACTGAAGAGATCTGTAACATTGCTGGACAATGTGGAGGACTTTAGTATAGTTCACCACTACAGGCCCTGAGTATTTATACAATCTGACCACTTCTTTACAGCTCACAAAGATACCCAAATATGGGCTGATAATACAAATACCCATCCCAATAGATATCTCCGTTGCTCTCGCTATCCAACCACGCCAGATCAGGACCACAACTATACACAAAATCTCAGCTTATAAAACCCAGTGCAGTGACCAGCTAATTAGATGTATCATTAGAATTAGCAGGGACTTGCAGAGCTGTTCAAAGGTACCAGCACACTGAAGGACATTTAAACTGCAGGTCTGTCACTCACACTTCATTTTCCACCCCGCTGCATCCCATAACATAACTGCTTCTCGGTGGTCATCACGCACAGCATAGAAACACTTTCCACATCAGATCAAAACAAAGACAACATCCTTCCAACCACACAGCCTGCTATGAAGCATGCTACCCATTTAGGCAAGTGTTTCAATGCCCCACTTAGAGGTAGTAAGCTCTATATAAATGCTGCAATACAATACAATACATGACGCCCCCGCATGACACCACTGTACCAGAGGGTCCTGACAGCTGCCTGTGAACTTTTTCATAACATAACGTATTCTCTTTAACATGTTATGTGTTTGCTAGAAAGTCTGTGATGTTCATATTTAATAACATGCATGTTTATTGTTTGTTTTCTTTGTCTTGACTACTAATATGTTATTGGCACTAGGGAAGTCCTGACAACGTGTACCTTTACCTTACTGCCTAAACAACGTACGTATGCGATGCTTAATTTAGTAGGTTCACACATATTAATGAATAGTGTGCTGAACTTTGTTAGTCCACAAATATATACCAGTTCTACATCATTACCAATGCTTTGTAGGCTGGTGCTAAAAAGTTTTACTTTCAGACAAACCGTGTGTGAAACTTATTGTGAAGCTACATTTCCAATGGTTCCGTAAGCATTGTCTTTGAGCCCAACCCTCGTCAACAAATACATGATTCCTCTATCATCCACTTTCATGACATCAAAGTCCTCTCCTATGTCGACAACACGCATCTCATTCTCTCCCTCATGGACAAGACGCCTAGTACCCGGATCAAGTTCAATGCCTGCATGACTGAAATCACCCACTGGATGAAGATCAGCTGTCTGAAGCTGAACACTGACAAGCCCGAAATCGTATTCTTTGGGAAGAGCCATTCACTGTGGGACTCCACCACAGAGTGAGGACCAACATCCACCCCAACCCATGCCAAGAATCTTGGGATCGGCATCAACAAAAAATTCGGCATGACCGCCCAAGTCAACGTCATCGCTGCCTCATGCTCCCATACCCTGAAGATGCTGAGGAAGATTTTCAAATGGCTCCCAATTAACACTCAGAGAGCTGCCACACATGCTCTCGTAACAAGCAAGCTGGACTACGGGAGCACCTTCTATGCTGGAATCAACAAAAGAAGCCACCAGAAGGCTGCAGACCATTTAGAACTCGGCGGCCAGAATCACGCATTCGCATCACACCACATCTGCAGGAGCTCCACTGGCTCTCCATACATAAAGAAGCACAATTCAAACTCCACACCCACACTTACAAAGAACTAAATAATACTGGCGCAGCATACCTCAACAGTGGCATTTGCTTTCACAAACCTTCCAGACACCCCCGCTCATGCAAGCTCCTACTTGCACACATCCTAGACATAAGGAAAACAGAGATTAGCCTTTTCGTACATCGCTCCTAAAGCATGAAACAGCCTGCTGCTACACAGAAGAGCCTCCTCCTCACTTCTTGAATTCCACAAGAAACTAAAGACCTAGCTTTTTGAGTACTCACATTTGGCCCTATGTTTGACTTGTCTAACACCTGCTCAGTGCCAGGATACCCTCGTGGGTGATAGTGCGTTCTTCACACCTCCATAACATAGGTCTTCAACATACTTGGAATGGGTAAAACCTCATCTATATTGTGAACCAGCTACTAATGTTACTTCTAATTCACATCCTTTTCAGATCACAGCATAGAATAGGGATTTGTTTGGTAGAATGACCACATTGTCAGCAATAGTTTAAAAGCTATGTATTACTGAACACATTTATTTATTTATCTGAAATGTTTCATGAAGCCCGAACAAGACCCAGACGGGTATCAGAGCGCTGTACAAAAAAAAACTAACGTTGACATGAGGAAACCGCATGAGTGCAATACAATAGGGAGACATAGGAGGTACCTGAAACATTAAAAGTAAATGGGGGTGCAAGGGGAAGACGAAGTAGCAAGTGATCAACAGTTAACAGCCCTACTAGAAGGTGCCGTGAAGTTTTAGCAGAGCATTAAGTCAAAAGGACAACAAAATACATTTCGATACACAATGTAAAACGATTGTCAAACAAGAGAAGGAAGTGAATTGCAAATGTCATACGGCTATTGCTGATGAAGTTCATTCAAGAGTAGTCATTTGACCTGTTTTTTAAATGAAGCAGTCGAGGGGTTGGCTCTGATCTCCGTCGGAAGGGCATTCCAAATTCTTGGAGCCAGCCCTGAGAAGGTGCGGTTGTAAGTTCTTTTTTTGTTGAATTTAGGAGGTTTCAGGAGTAGAGTATTGGCGCTTCTTAAGTTCCGACTGGAACCGGAGAGCTCGAGTTTTTTGCCAGGTAAACGGGGGTATTGATGTGTATAGCTTTATGTGTCAGACATGCTGTCTTGAAGCGGATCCTTGCTTCAATGGAAAGCCAGTTAAGTTAAATTAAGTCAGGTGTAATATGATCATGATTTCTGGAGCCCGTGATGAGTCTGGCAGAGGCGTTCAGCATAGCTCTTAGCGGGGCTAACCTAGTCTTAGGAAGTCCAGCTTCGGTCACCAAATCCTATTCCAATGGTGAGATAACTAGGGATTGGACTGCGGACTGGATGTCCTCAGGAGGTAGGAAAGGCTTGATTTTCCTAAGAGTGTTGAGCTGATGATTGGCACTCCTAATGGTGGATTCTACTGATTTGGGTGTATGAGTCTCAGGCGCTGTACATGGAATACACTGTTACGTTTTGTCAGAATAAATTGGTGTGGTGCTCTTGAGAGAGGGAGAAACCACCCGGCTCCCCCAAGTTTATCAATCAAAATGATTGAGACAATATTTTTACCAAGTTCAAGGCACACAACAATACATTCAAAGCTATATTAGGCAATTATTTCATAGCAAAGAAAAATGCTGGAATTCTTGTTCCTCTTATGATGTGTTCTTTAATCCTCTTTTAGCCATACGCCAACGTGTTTCATCGCAACAGGGGAATCACCCCTTGCGACTTCCTCATGGCTAAAACATACCAAAAATACCTTTGTTGTAAAATATACACAGTACATATTCATCATACACGTACATGTTTGGCGCCCAGTGCAAAGGCATTGCAGGAATTCTTATGACCAATTTTGTGACAGCCTAAACCATCACCGTACCATTTTAGTTTTCCTAGATTTTCTGAAAGCGATTTATGAAGATTTAGCCACACGTGATTTATCCAAGCTATTTAGATCATAGCATTCCTATTGTTAATGTCCGCATCCTACCAGTGAGTCTTCATGCTTATACTTATTGTCTTGTGACATCAATACATGCAAAAATGTGTGTAATACAAATAGCAGACACAGTACCTAATGGACCAAAAGGAACAGAGACATACGCACCATTTCCGAGCAACAATTGCAATAGAAGTTGAGTAAACCATTTCATCACCGCTTACCTCCTAAAGACCCAGTAGGATTTTGGAGGATTCCAAACTGCTGGTTCTCAAAACTGAGCCCTTAAAGGTTTAAATGTTCTGATTTTTCTTTTAGGGTATCTAAAGTAACACAAATACGTGTCAACTCTCGATCTGAAATAGCCATAATACCTCGTAACCTAAAGTACCAAAATTGAATATAACAAAGTGACCCACTCACCCTATGGTTGTTATCCACAAAGTGTGCCCCAAGTTATTCCACTCTCGCCTAATATGCGAGAATAAAGAAAGCAGTTAATCGTTTTCCAAATCCTATGCACTATCTGTGGGAGTTTAAAAAAAGGTAAATCCACAATAATCCACGTTTTAAAAGACTATTACAACTAATGATCAAAGAGAAGCGGAAGCCTTCCGTCACTTACCATATGGTTTCTCTTGTGGCCTTTCCTCGTGTAGGGCCGGACAGGCCGTGGCGGGCACCGGGCAATCCCCCGGTGCGCCGCACGGGTGGGGGCCGGTTTTGGGCCCCTGGGGGCCGTTTTTGTTACAGGGCCGTTTTTGCTGCAAAATCGGCCCTGTAAACAAAATCGGCCGAAAACCGGCCCTGGCAAAGAGCTCGGCGGCCCCCCCAAGCCGGGTGGGTGGGGACGTCCGAGCACTTTGCCAGGGCCAGTTTTGGTTCCCAGTCCGGCCCTGTGTACGAGTCGATCCCTCCCGGATACAGGCACAGGAATCGGGCCGTATCTTCCCTAGAAAAGCAGTTCCGGGCTTTAAATAAAAGTCGGTCTACCTTGCCCGTTTCTTCATAGAGAGCCATCACATCTTTGAATGGTAATGGGTGGATATAATATGTATGGCGGTAATTGATCTAGAATTAACTAGAATTCTTAAACGCATTTCCATAATTCCAGCTTTAATATATAACTACGGACAAACCATTTAGTTCAAATGGCGAAAATTGCCAAATAAAAATAAGCCGAACTAAGAAGTCCAGGTGTTTCTATAATAATTGCGCCTTCGTGTGATCACAATTAGTCCCATTCATGATTCTAAAAATAACATTTTGCTAGTATGAGTGTCACACTTTTTTGATTATTTCAGAAAAGCGGGCGAAAAAATATATTCTTTTCTTAAACCCCTACTCTTCACGGTGATATATTCTTATGGTATTAAACCACATATTAACTTTGAGTTCCTCATTCATGATTGGCCAAAGCTGCATTAAATTAACTCCATGTGCGTTTACTCATAGGTTTAGTGCAAGATTATTTAATCTACACAATCAGGCGGCATCAGTATTATTGTTGGGGGGTGTTCATGTACGGCAGGTTTTGGTATTATGCAGATTACATGATTTAAACTGGTTAGCGAAAAAGTAATTCCATAAATCAAAGTACATTAAAAACTGCGCCGTCCGAGGTACAAACTACTACCAAGGACAAAAACGATCTACCAATGTGATTCATCCCTTTTCGAAATCCCTATACTGCCTAAAGAGGTTCACAGATAGTACCAAGGACAAGACCAATTCAACAATCTAATTACTCTGTATTTAATATCTCAGTAGTCTCCGAAAGCCAAGATCCTTAGTTTCCTAAGAAATATTGCAATTCCTGATCAAAATTTAATTCGTCTTCGACTACTCTAAGGCACATTATCCATTTAGCTTCATGTCTGCGCAGTTTCAGTTCACGGTTGCCACCTCTAGGGTCCCTTGTAACATGTTCAATACCATAGAAAGTAAATGTGTTATTGCTTCCTTGTTTTTTACAGTTGTTAACATGTTCCGCAATAGGATATCTCATATCATTTTGTTTAAGAGCCCACCAGTGTTCACTAATTCTCACTTTTAGCGGTCTTATTGTGCTCCCCAGATAAATTCTATTGCATTTGCAAGCGATGACATATATAACGAATTTAGTGTTACAGTTAATGTTAGTGAGTATTGTATATTTTTGGTCTGGAATGATGCCAAACTCCTTGGTTTTATCCTGTGCCCATTTCCACATTCCACAATTTCCACACTTGTAGAATCCCTTTGACAACATGGTTAACCATTGTTCCTTGTATATCGGTGATTGGTAGCTTTGGCTTAGTATAGATCCCAATGTCCTACCTCTTCAATATGTTATTTGTGGGGTGGTTGTGATGCATCCCTCTAAGCTTCTGTCCCCTCTCAGAATGCCCTAATGTTTACAGAGACTTTTACGCAGAACATGACTTAGGTGTGTGTAATCCCCCACCCATTTACCCCACACCTTGCGGTACTTCTTGGGACAACCCCTAGCCTCATATACAGAACGTTCTTGTACGGCACACCAGTGCACCCCTCTGCGCCAAAGTGACAGAGAAAGGGCCATCGGATTCAGCCAGCGCTGATTCAGCCAGCGCTGTGCAATGTCTCTCTTTGCCACCACTAGGGCTGTGTTGAGGAAGAGTCTATCCGCACGAGAGCCATCCAGTCCCTCGGTAATGCCCAGGAGTATATTGGTGGGGTTAAGAGGCACTCCGAACCCAAGATCTCATTGAGTTCCCCCAGCACTGATTCCCAATAGTGTGTGATGGGTGAGTATGACCATACCATGTGAAAGAAGTCCACGTGAGGGTGTGAACATCGTGGACAGGACACCTCCGGGCGAAGGCCTGCGCGGTGGAGGCGCAGCGGCGTGAGATAGGCAGCGTGTAAATAGTATAGTTGTATCAATTGGAGGTGCGCTGAGACTGTAATTAACTTAGGGTCCATTAGGACGTCGCACCAGTCAGAATCATCTAAGGACTTGATCCATCCCTCCAACCTGACTCTGAGCTGCGCGAGTGTGTTGGGGGTATGGTTTGTGAGAGAGCGGTAAATACGGGAGATCCCAAGTCCCCAGTCAGAACCTGAGCCTCCGGCGGGCTGTAGTCAGGCAGGGCCGTGCCCTCCGGGACGTGCGACTGGACGGCATGACGCAGCTGTAGATAGCCATAGAACTGCGAGGAGTGTAGAGAGAATGTATGTTGTAGGTCTTGAAAGTGCGAATGCGTCCCCCCTTCCAGATGTCCCCCAACTGTTAAATCCCGATCAGGTCCCATGCCTGGAAGCCGGATAAACCCCACTACCTCTCGGAGCCGGGCGCCCTGCCAGAGCAGAGTGCATTGGGTCAGTTTCCCAGTCCAGTGAGTGTGGCCTAGAGAGGCCCACCAGGCCAGGAGGGCCCCGCGCGTGATCTCTGGTAGTGCTCTGGAGATGGTATTACCATACAGCATCCCCTGAATACTGGGCAGACCCAAGGTGTGAAGCTCCAGTCGGTAGGGCGGATCCGACCATCCCCCGTTGAACCAGTCGTGCACTACAAGAAGGCGGGTCACCAGATAATAAAGATACAGGTTCGTCATCCCCAGACCGCCATCATAAGGCGGGATTTGACACTGCACGAGGGCCAGTCGGGGCCTCCGACCCCCCAGATAAATTTGACAGCCAGGCTATCTATTTCTCTGAACCATGCACGGGAGAAGAGAAGAGGCGTATTCTGGAGCATATATAGGTACCTGGGCAAAATCATAATCTTAAATAACGCTATTTTGCCCATAGGGTTTAGGGGCAACGACTGCCACCGTAGGAGGTCGGTCCGGGCCTTCTTCATTATTGGGGCTACGGTAAGCGCCCAGGTTAGATCAGGGAGGAGGGCCACCCAGATCCCGAGGTACTTGAAGGATTGCCGCCGGAGGGGTATCGTGGACTGCCAGTCGAAGCACTCCCGTGAAAGGTGATGGTGGACCAGGACGGATTTGGCAGAGTTCAGTTGGAGGCCAGAGATTTGCTCAAAAAGGGTCAGTGCTCGCGACCGTGCGGGCTCAGCCAGGTATAGAAGGACGTCATCGGCGTAGAGGGCAATTTTGTCCTCTCCGAGTCCGGGCCATCTCCACCCCTGGATGAGTTCATCAGAGCACACCAGACACGCCAGGGGTTCCATCGCGAGGGCAAAGAGGAGGGTGACAAGGGGGCACCCCTACCTGGTGCCCCTGCGGATAGGGAAGGGTGGGGACATGGCTCCGTTGACCAGTACTCTAGCCCTCAGGCGGCAGTATAACGTGTTCACAAACTGGCGGAAGCGCTCCCCGAAAACCAATTTCTGCCAAGACCGCCTCCAAATATCGCCAGTCCACCGAATCAAAGGCCTTTTTGAAGTCTACAAGAAGGAGGGACAAGTACGGGGTCAGGCGCTGGTGATTCGCTAGAGCGAGGTGGAGATGCCGGAGGTTTAGGTATGCTAAACGCGAGCAATCTGATGGTAAATATTCCTGGAGTTGCAGGCGCCGGGTCCTAATAGCATAATCAGCTAAGAGAAAGTTCTCATACATATGGAAGAAACATATGATTAATGCGGGTGAAAAAACTGATAGTGTGTTTATGAATTGTGTTTTCCTCAGGTGCAGACAGAAAGTTCATTGGTCTGAACTAGCAGTGCAGTGTGGCCAGTCAACCCCAGCCCTGATGAAGTTGCTGCAAAGTAATTAAGGCAATGAAACATGTTGGTTTTAAATGAGCAGACACACAGCACAGAATAAATAATCATACAGCTAGTATTGTTTTGCTCGGTTTTAACGTGGACTGACGCGGGTTCTGATCAGACCCCGTCTCTCCTATTTTGGGTTGACATTATTTCTATTTTTATTTTTGAACACAGATACACCAATTAGAATTTAATTTCCACATGCAGCACCATATGATGGGATTGATAAGAGGATTTTTGATTTAAATAAATGTTTTCCTTTCCGGGTGGCAGGTGCTAATGATGAGAAAGTGAGGTAGTAGGCGAGTACCTGTCTGCGTATCCTCCATGGTGTTACTTCCGTGAGGCACTGCCATCCTTTCCCCACCTTTTTTTCTATCACTGTTGTCTTTGAGTGGATACCATACGCACATGGTTTCTCTCTGCCTTTTCCTTTAGTATATGTTTTTAGGAAATGGGATAACAAGGGAAACACTTCACACACACACACACACAGACACGACATAGGTCTTTTCAAAGAAATGAGTGACATCAGACCCTATCTATGCACGGCATAAAATTTGTCCACTCATGATAAATCAAAACAAAGTAGTTTTGAATGTGTATGGGTTACAGACGAAGGTTTGCTCACTCTGTTTACTTTGCTGGGCAGGTCCATTTTTGTGAGTAGTCTATGAGTGGGGGGCGACCTGCCCATTTACCCCCTTAGCTCCGTATTGTTGATGGAGAGTTCAGTTGGAGGCCAGAGATTTGCTTAAAAAGGGTCAGTGCTCGCGACCGGGCGGGCTCAGCCACGTATAGAAGGACGTCATCGGCGTAGAGGGCAATTTTGTCCTCTCCGAGTCCGGGCCATCTCCACCCCTGGATGAGTTAATCAGAGCACACCAGACACGCCATGGGTTCCATCGCGAGGGCAAAGAGGAGGGTGACAGGGGGGCACCCCTGCCTGGTGCCCCTGCAGATAGGGAAGGGTGGGAACATAGCTCCGTTGACCAGTAATCTAGCCCTCAGGCGGCAGTATAACGTGTTCACAAACTGGCGGAAGCGCTCCCCGAAACCCATTTCTGCCAAGACCGCCTCCAAATATCGCCAGTCCACCGAATCAAAGGCTTTTTTTAAGTCTACAAGAAGGAGGGACAAGTATGGGGTCAGGCGCTGGTGATTCGCTAGAGCGAGGTGGAGACGCCGGAGGCAGTGATGGGTACCCCGCAAGGGCATGAAGCCGCATTGGTCAGGGTGAACCAGTTTGGCCAAGTGTGGCCGCATGCGGTTAGCCAGGACGGTAGCAAAGATCTTGAGTTCCGTATTGATAAGAGAGATAGGCCGATATTCGGCACAGTTCTTCGAGGGAGGCTGAGACTTAGAGATCACCACAATAGTGGCCATCTGTTATCAATCTTACGTTTGTGTCAGATCCTTGCTTTATATGGTTGGCCCTTAGTGTTTTAGCACGTGTGGTCCCCATTGCCTTCTCTTTGGCCTTTGTGACTGTTTGTTTAGAATAACCTCTCTGGGCAAATCTTTTCTTTATGTCCTATAGACAAGATATAAAGTGGGTGTCCTTACTACAATTTCTTCTTGCCCTAATCATCTCCCCTCTGGGGATTGATTTAATTTGATGACGGGTATGTGAGCTTCCTGCGTGCAAGATTGAGTTGCAGGATGTCGGATTCTGATATATCTCACTGTGCATTTGTTCATCTTTAATGTACAGTATAAGATCCAAGAATGTTACTTCAGTTGCGCTACTGTTAGGTGTAAAGCGAATATTTACATCATTGTCATTTAAGTAATCACAGAATTTCTGTAATTCTGCCATTGAGCCTGTCCAGATCATGAGGCAGTCATCTATGTAACGACCCCAATATAATATGTATTCACTCCAATTGCATCCACCTGGGCCCCAGATCATCACCTCTTCTAGCCACCCCATAGAGAGGTTTGCATAGGCAGGTGAGAACCTGGAGCCCATTGCAACTCCTTGTATTTTCCTGAACCAGTCATCTTTGAATAAAAATAAATTATTCTGTAGGATTATTTCTGGCATTGTTAACAGCATTTGTGTATGCTCCCAAAGACTAGCTGATCTTTTTGATAGAAAGTGGCTTAGTGCTTTAAGACCTAGTTCGTTACGAACACTCTTGTATAATGATACTACGTCTAGTGTCATCATTATCATTCCTGGTTCCCAAACAATGTCTCCCAGTATATTAAGTATGTGGCCTGTGTCCTTTATATGTGATGGTAGATTGTGGACCAGGGGTTGAAGAAAAATATCCACAAACTGTGATAACCTTTCTGTGGGACCCCCTATTCCCGACACAATTGGTCTCCCTGGTAGAAATAGCTGGTCCTTGTGTATTTTTGGCAGTGTGTACAAACATGGATATCTCGGGCGATCCACTTTTAGATAAAGATATTCATCATCATTTAGCACACATTTATCATGCCATCCTTTAAGTAACCCATTTATCGTAGCCACCAACGTAAAGATGGGGTTATGTGGTACCTTTTCATAACGAGCATCATTCAGTTGGGAATACACCTTGCATTCATAGTCTTCTCTATTCATAACCACTATGTTGCCGCCTTTATCTGCCTTTTTTATAGTCAGATTGTCATTCATCATTAGGCATTTCAGTGGCAGTCAGGTTCTCCTTTCTGGTTCCCAAAGAAGGTCCATGTTTAGCAATATAATCCTCCAAGTCCTTAATCACCTGGTTGTGGAAGATCTCTACATTGTTCCCACTGGTTAAGTTTGGTGACCATAGTGACTTAGTTTTAAGCCCACTAGTAAGTGTCATATCCGCCCTAATATCTAAGACTTTGGCTATTGTAATAGGGTCCTCTTCCAGTTCAGTGACTGATAACAAAGTCAGTGTGTCATGTATTTCTTGTATGGTGGATGTACTCAAAGTGACACCTTCTGCATGTGTATCATTCATTTTATTTTGCTGCGGGTTAAGTGCAAAATACTTTGTAATCCGGACAAAAACCCAATACCCTCTTGAGCAGAGAGATCATATCATCAGTAAGTGTTTGATCTGAAATATTTATCACATTCAAGTCACATTCTTCCCCAGTCCTTAATTCTTTTTGTTCCAGGACCTCGTTTTCATGCCTATCCTGTTTTTCTCTTCTGCTCCCCCCTCTTTTGCCCCACCTGGTTTTTCTATAATTTGCTTCTCTCCTTGCTTGCTCCCTGTAGGAAGGTGGAAATCTGACTATGGTTGCCCCCAACTTTTTGCCTAGTGTCTAGCTGGTTTTTCGACTTAGTTGGCCTAAGATCCTGCCATTCAGGGTCTCAGGCTGTCTGCTCTCTCTTTAAAAAGGACTCCATGTACCCTAGGTACATACCCAATCGGTAAGGATCACCTTATTGGACCCTGTACAGTGTACCCTAGGTACCCAGGGCATAGGTGTATCCTAGGCCTCCCAGGGGCTGCAGCATGTATTATGCCACCACTGGCCTGGCCTTCCAATCAGACACAACTGGCTAATCACTCAGCTGGGGCACGATCGTGTAATCACCCCTTGCTTAGATATAGTATACCTATATCTACCCTTAAAATAGACACATGTGTACCTGTGAGCCACTCCTATGGCAGGCCTTAACAATCCTGGAGGCAGACTGCCTGGTAACATGTGAGATGGTGCTCTAGCATGAGCTGAGCCTGTCTGCAGCTTTCGGAACCATGTCCTTATAGCTGTTCTATGATATCGCCTACCATATACTCTTAAAGTGCCTTATAATCTTAAACGGTATGGTAACTATGGTTTGACTTTATCAAAACATGTCGTGTAAGGTGACTAACACTTTGGAATAATACCCCCATACCATTTCTGGCAATGAGGATATTATTCCTCCCTTCTAGAGGGAGAGACATGTTAAAATCCTACTTTGCTGTTTAATTCTGACCAAAGCCTCAGCATCACAAAATGGATGCTGCTGCCACAGACACGAGTCTGACCTCCTGCAGCTGGGAGCCCTCCCAGCCAGGGAGGCCTGGACAATAGGTTTCCTGCTTGGGGAGGTGCTAGCACCTCCCCAGACAGACTTTAGTGTATTGGGGCAGGGTGGGCTGAAAGGAATGAGACATGCCTGGGGCACACAAGGTGCTCCATGCATAGTCCAGTTCAAACCGGTGCTGGGGCACTCCAGCCCCCGCTCTGGCGCGAAACTGGACTAAGGAAAGGGGGTGTAGCCACTCCCCTTCCTGGTCCCACCCATAGGAGGGACCTTGCAGGTAGCCCAGCCCACTAGCCCAGTATATTAGAAGGTAGCTGAGCCCTGCTGAATTGGATTATCCTGAACCTGCATCTTGAACAGAAACTCTGGACCTTCGACATTCTACTACGGAAGAAGACTGAAGAATCTCCCTTGTGGCCAAGGAGTGACCACCCTGGGCAACCAGGCACCATCCAGCGACCACTGCTTGCTTTGTGACTGATCCTATGAGGGACGACTGCAGAGACTGACCAGCGCCGTGACTTCCAGACACCTCTGAACCAGATCCACATCTACAGCAAAGCTGAGACCCGTGGAGGCGACGAGGGATGTGGGACCGGCGACTTGGGAAAAGTGGCTAGTAACTGTCTAGCGCGACTTCTGAGGCTTCCCCGAGGCTGTGCTTGGGGAATTGAGAAGCCCCAATCCCGAGCACCATCTGCAAAGAAGATCAGCTCCCCACACTTCACGTGTTCTGCGTGTGGCCCTTCTGCACCTGAGTTGCTCGACGTGTTGTCTGGTTGCTGGCCCGTTGGCTAGTGACCTCTGTGACGATGAACCTTCAATTTTTCCTTGCTGGTCCGGCTCCTCCAGACTGGCACCCGCTCCCCTGTGAAGGGGAAGCACCCCAGACCTTCCTGGTCTGCGACAGAAGCAAGTCCTCCATCCTGCGTGGGTTACGCTTGCCAAGGCTTGTTGGGTCCTAACTCGACATCGACGCCGCCGACAGCAAGAGTCTTCGTGGGACAGCTCGCCTCCTGGTTCTGGTTGTCCTCGACGCCTCCTGGTACACGTGGCTGCTGTGTTTCACCTCTTCACCTGCAACTTCACGACATCGCCTGGTTCCTTCCCGGCTCCTAGCTGGTGACCTAGACTCTGTCCCCTCTGCTTGCAGGTATCCTCCTTCCTGATTCCATCCTTGGAATCCACCGGACACTCTTCACTGACTGCCTGTCAGCAACTTTCTTCAGGCATCCATAGGAGTCGACGACGAAACCCGACGCAAGTTCACACCTATGCACCCGCAGCCCGTGGGCTAGGTGACTTGAGTACTCCGGTGCTCACAAAGGTATTGACTACCCAAGTGTCTAGTTTCCAAGTCTCTAACTCCTAGTTCCTTCCGAAGTGTCCTAAAACTCTTAATTACCAAATACTACTATTTCTATCGGCTTTAACGCATTACGCGTGAGTGTTTCCACTCTGCACCTGAATCCCGTGGGCCTCCCACTGCCTAGCAACTGATAGGATAGTGTAGCCCCAGCGATTCCCTAGGCCTAGGCCTAACCTGTGTACGTGACAGTGGTTCTTATACCACTTACTTAGTATATGGTTTGCGTGGCCCCTAGGGCCTAACTGTATTACTTACCTGTGTGACTTATGTATGCTTAAATAAGACTGTGTTGTACTTACCTCGAATCTCATAAAGAGTGCTGAGGGTGTTTTGACTAGAATAAATACATTCTATTTTTATAATATATCTGTTGTGGTGTCCTTTCATTTGGTATTCAAGGGGTTGCAAATGGTATAACAGCTGGCTTCACATGCCATACAGAGTTTAGCCTAAGACTGCTCTTGTCCATGCTACCACTAGGATAGCTGGTCTATAAGGTTGACTTTACAACCAATCACCATAAGGGTTGTTTGGACTGATACAAGGTGTACACTAGAATTAGTGACATCATATATCAGGCCAACTTCTCACACTCCCTGCTGCCCCTCTTTATGCGGTTCACTTCTAGCAAGAAGGAGGAATTCCCTAAAGGGTTCAATGACTTGCTTGAGGTACCTAATCCTGCCTCATTCTCACTTTCACTCGTTGGTATCGTACTTAGTGACACATTACTCGAGCTAGTTGAAACAAGGTCTGAAACTAGCTTTCTCTTATCTCCTGGCACTAAGTAATCAGACTTTTTTGAGAATGTAAAAATCCTACCGCTATTGTAGTCTGCCTCATCTCTCTTCAATTTGCGCGGTTTTCTTTGTTTCACACCATTCTGGTGGTTTGATAATATTCCATTCAGGATATCGTAATTCTTAGTAGTGGCTTCTGGTAGGTTTAAAGGGGAGATTTCGCTTTCTAACTGTGCTATTTCTGCTTGGAATTTTTGGACTTTTCTGTTGGCATTTTCTATCAGTATATCAAATAATTTGAATGAGCTTGAAGTCAGCTCTTTCTCCCGCATATTCAGCAAGCCCTCGTCTAGATCGTCATCATCACTCCTAATATTGGCACTGATGTACCCTTGCATGTTTAGGAATTTGTCCAGGGTGACGCCTAAAGAACAGGTGGAGTCCACCATATGAAGGGTGCAGTTGAGTGCTGAGATTGTTTTGATCCAGTTTAGCATCGGGCCGAGTGGTTACGGGGGGTAATCAGGAGAAATTCTGTTTTGAGGGTATTTAACTAAGTCATTTGTTTGTGTTTCTATCTTTTCAGTGGACTGGGCTGGCCAAGTATCTTCAGTGCAGGATCATGGACAACAATGAAGATCCTCGGCTTGAAAGGGTGAACGTGCCTTTGATACCACCAGTGATGGGAGAAAGAACCAATCACCAGCAGGGTTAATGGTGACCAGGAGCTTCAAGGCATGCTCCCAGACCTCCTTGGGGATCATTGCGTGGCAGTCTGGGAAGGCCTTGGAGTTGTGGCCCGGCTCCAAGTACCATAAGCAAACTAGTTGGGGTTCAATAACAGATATCTGCCTGTGACAGAAACTACAGGGTTTAAACCCCACAGGTTTTTTAGGGGATACCCCTAATGCACACTGGGAGTTGAGCTACCGCAGTACTTTTTTGGACTACTTTTTAAAAACGTTTTGGCAAAATTCTTTTTGTGCTAAGCCCATCCTCTGCATTCTGCGAAATGGATTTTTACACTTACAGAGGTTCTTGTCAGTCTGTAGTTTTGACACACCAGTCACAACACCATGATGTGCCTCAGTGCTTCTGGCGTGGAAACAGTCACATAGAAACTGAGGTCAGCGTGCTGGGGTGGTGTCTACTTAGGCACTGCTCACATCTCATCTGGCATGAAGCAGATCGAAGCCATCTACTGGTGCACAGAAGCACTGCTCAAGATTTTCTGGATCCAGTCTGGAATCTAGGGAATATTCGAAGGTAAGCAATATGCAGCTAGATAGTCTCTACAAGAAAAAGTGCTACTGAGATAAGTAATTTGTTCTTCCATTTGGTGCTTTATGCTTCTAATTCTGACGTGTGGCAGAACCTGCTGTAAGAATGCAAGGGCGCAATTGAACTTTGTTAACAGTGGCATTTTTCTCCGTTATCTGAAGCTGCACTCTGTAAAGGAGTGCTCCTTTACCCTGTACCAAGTTTTGACTACTACACTTGCACTGCTGAAAAGCATCTGGGCAAGGCAGATAAAGTTTCCACTAATCTGAAGGTGAACAAGAACACTGACTGCCTTTTGCTTCTTCTTGCCCTTGTGTGCAGGTGACTCAAACAGAAGCTTAATTTCTCATCAATGTATTTTTGTTTGGATACTATATCTATATATATATATATATTTTTTTTTTTGCAGGGTTTTATATAGCGCGAACTTGACCCAAATCCAATCAGGTATCAGAGCGCTTTACATAGCACCAGTTACGTTACAATAGGACACACATTCATTCTTTGTTAGGCACGTGGAGATTAAGTGATTTGCCCAGAATCACAGGATGTTCAGCGTCATTACCGAGACTCGAACCCAGTTCCCAGGACCGAGGTCGAGCGCCGTAGCCGTTAGGCCAACTTATATATATATATATATATATATATATATATATATATATATATATATAGATAGATAGATAGATAGATAGATAGATAGATAGATAGATAGATAGATAGATATTTTTTAAGGACATTTCTAGGCTAATCCATTATAGAAAAGGCGCAATTTCTATAGTTTATCTAATTAAAGAGACATAACTGCTTTGTTAATCTTTCAATAAAGTGTCACTTTATAGCCAGAGCTGCTGATTTGCAGCTGGGGAGCCAGGTTTGAGTTTCAGCGTTGGCTCAATGTCCTGTGATTCTGGGCAAATCACTTAATCTCCCTGTGCCTACTGAAAAATGAATGTCTCCTTGTGTAATGTAACTGGTGCTCATATAAAGTGCTCCAATACCTTTGGATTGAGTTTCCGCTATAGAAAAACTGCAAAAAAACAGGAATTGAAATGTCAATAGAAGTGCACTGAAAACATGAAAAAAATGTCACACACGATCAAGCGGTAAAATGGCAGCTATGTGAATAAGAGGTCCCCCCTCTTGTTGATTTAGGTAATAGCACGGCGTTCCCGTGGGACTATTTGTCAAGGTTACCACAGAGACTACCATGTGGCCTACATGTGCCATCAACTTTGGAAGTGAATTTTTAGTGAAACTGTTGATTATACCCACGTCCCTTAATATGGAACGCAACCAGGGACTGAGCTTCGATGATGAAGCAGTAGTCGAAATACTAAGGGCCCCCCACCTCCTAGGATCTGATGGCAGTTCAGCTTCTGGGAGCCAGTCTGAAGACTGGACATCCTTGACCTCTATGAAAAGGGAGTGGCTTAAAGTCACTCTGCATGGACCTCTAATGACAGAATATTTACGGGCGAGTATTGCCCCGAACGGCCTGATTGATAACAACTTTCCCAGGCTATTCTTGGAGGATGCCACCTTTAAAAAGGAATGATCCCTAGTGGCTTGGAAATGCACTAGGGACTGGCTTGTGTTGATTATCACCATAGCTAAAAGTATTGCAGAAGCCCTGTTGGTTAGAATACAGATTGCCGAAGGGGCACTGAAAACAACAATTCAGATAACGGCATATAAATCTAAATTGGCCGAGATCAGCGCTGAGATAGCCGACAGCAAGGACTACCTGATGAAGCAAGAAATTGCTAAGCTTCAAAAAGATATAACCAAGTTTAGCAAGGAAAAGGTATACCCCTATCTGAAGGCAGATTATACCTCAGCTATAACCAGCTACTCGAGCGATGAGAGTACAGACAACAAAAGGGGTTCCTACAACAGTGACTCCAGCTCTGGGAGTGGAGGTAGTAACCACTCAAGGAGGTTCAATAGACCAAATCAATACTACAATGTCCCGGCGTTTCCAGCCCCCTGTCCCCATACTGGCAATACCCGATGTATCATCGGGGACAATCTCAATTCTTCCATAACAGCAACCCCTCTTTTTTAGACAGAGGCTGGGACAGAGGAAGAGGGCGGAAAAGAGGAGGAATAAAGCAAGTGCAATGGTAGGAACAACCTCCACACAACGTAGAAACGAGGAGCAAGACAAGAGGTCAGAGGAATTGATAGTAAATCTATCACACAGATTGCTCACTGAGACAGAAGCTATGGTGCTAAAAAAAAAAAGCCTAGGCTTTGTTCCCACCCCTAAGACTGACAGATTCAGCGATCAGTGTGAAATACAGAACTTCTTCAGAAA
Organism: Triturus cristatus; assembly: GCF_964204655.1. NCBI lineage: Eukaryota > Metazoa > Chordata > Amphibia > Caudata > Salamandridae > Triturus > Triturus cristatus. The sequence continues at coordinate 116,311,612 of NC_140589.1, forward strand.
GGTTCGCCTAAAAGCCTTTTTCCAAGACGGACCCAACAACAACCAAGAGGACACTGGGTTACGCTACCCCTCTACGTTCACACCTGGCAGCAGTATGATTCATGTAGAGGTGTTGACTTTTGAAAAAGCTGTACTAAATGAATTGGCTTCCCCTTCCAACAACACTCCTTTTCACAGTCTGTCTACAGCAGAACTGGCGGCTGCCAGGTCTCTGGCTGATGACATGACGATTACCATAAAACAGGCCGACAAGGGCGGTGCAACTGTCATTCAGTCAACTATTGACTATGATTCAGAAAGTCTCAGACAACTACAAAATACAAGGTACTACACCGCAATAACGGACAATCCCACTAACAGATTGACAACTAAAATTACCAGCATGATCCATGAGGCAGAAACCAACAAATGGATCAGTAAAAAGGAGGCAGAATTCTTGATTGCCAAAGAACCTAATATACCATACTTCTATACACTCCCTAAAATACACAAAGGCATTACACCGACCCCAGGCCGTCCTATTGTCTCAGGCATTGGCTCACTACTTGAGCCTCTGTCTAAATTCTGTGATCACTTTCTTCAACCTCTTGAGAAACAGACACCGTCTTACGTACGAGACACCACTGACATCCTCCACATCATAGAGGAGGTACCCAATAGCAATGATATAGACTACCTCATTACTCTTGATGTGGAGGCCCTGTATACAAATATTCCCCAACAGGCAACATTAGCGGTTATAGAAACTGCATTAGGCAAGAGCGAATGGACGTCCCCGACCCCGGTCACTTTCATAATGGAGTGTGCAACCCTAGTGTTGACAGAAAACTTTTTTGAGTTTAAAGACCAATTGTATCATCAATCACAAGGTACTTCAATGGGGAATACCTTTGCCCCTAGTGTGGTCTGTCTGTATATGGCTGCGTTTGAGGAAGACATCATCTGGAACCATAACAATCCATATGTAAACAACCTGCTACCAATGTTCCCTCTGTTTTTTTTCCTCTGTGTGCGGCAGTGGAGGGTCTCTGTGCGCTGCGACCATGGCTATGTGCACCAGGAACCAGACTGTGTGCGTGTGTAGCGCCAAATGTCACTCCAAACGTTTACTTTAAAAAGTGAAAAGATGGTGCATTTTCACACATACAGGGCCACATTAAGGGTCTTAAGGCCGGTTTGCACATTGGCTAAACATGCCATGACATGAATTGGTTACACAGGCAAGTACACTTCAGGTTTAGAAACATGGAGCCCTGCCCAAATGCACCAGTTTGACAATTCTACCATCAAAGCTTCTTGTAGCACAGACAAAGAAGAGTGTATAAATTGAAAATACATTTAGAATAAGTGGTCCCAGGGCAGGTTTGTGTAGGTACTTCCTTCATACAGCAAACTCTGCACTGACTCCTGCGCCCTCTCTGCCACTCACTAGGCCTCAAAGAGGAAGGAAAATGTTTAGTTTTGCCCCAAGCCAGACACTGCCTCGAACTCTATCAAGAGAGTTACAGTCAAAGTGTGAGTGAGATCTGAATGAGGAAACCCTCTCCAGGTGGGACCTCATAGTTTGTTTAAAATCCAGATAATGGAGAACATATTCAATTAAGTTGGAATGATATCAATAAAATTACTGGGAGGTTAGGATATTGAAGGAAAGAATAGTGCATTTTGACGGATGCTGTATAAGTTTAAGGCATCTGAATAATACTTGAACAATGCCAGGATGTACAGTTGGGCTACAAGATTTTGCAAGAGATTGTTTGCTTGATTCCCTAACTGGTAATTACATCTTCAAATCATGGCAGAAAGACAATTGGATTCTGTTAAAATCCACAACATCCTGCCTTGATTTTGAAGGGGTACAGCTCAGCTCATGATACACCAGCACCAATGGAAAATCTGTACCTGAACCATATAGTACTCTTGAAATTCAGTTCAAGCCTCATCAATGCTTGTAATAACACTTGCATGATACCACACAGATTGCTTTTGGCCTTAATAAATCATGCAATCTGCAAAAGTAATGGCCTTTCAATATGGTGATTTTGCAACCTAAGCACTGCTGTCTGCCATGGGACACCTGAGAATTTAGACTTTAAATAGCCAACTGAAGGCCCACAAATTGAGGATGAAAAACACTACAGAAAACCTACTAGTGCATAACTAAATATCTATGTGTAGCATTGAATGTCTGTAGAGACAGTGTTCTTGCTGATACCCATCCCCTCATTTTTTGTTCTGGTGGACACAATATGTATCCTGGTGCAGTGGACCGGTCACAAACCTCTTGACCAGTGCTTTATGTGATTACTGCATGTTATTCAATAACAAAGTGCTAGACACTGTTGGGATTTTGGGTAAAACCCAAAGCCCTACTCCTTTTAATGCGAGTGACTTCTGTCCTGTCATCAGACCATTGCACTACTAATGATTGGTGATAGCTGGTTATAGTAGTACGATACAGGACATTTCACCTGGACCTCAGAGGAGAGACTGCCTACTAGCTCACCTTCTCACCTTGATATATGTGTAGAATGTTATAGCCAGGCACCTTTATGTCCCATATGTATATGTGGAATGTCCATGCTTATGCTTGAGTAAGATCAGGTGATGTACCTATGTTGTGGTCGCAAAGACTGAGGCCTGGAAACATAGCCACAAACACATCCCATAGAATGACTGAGGCCTGTTTGCAGACTTGCTGTATTGTTTTGGTAGTAAAGTGAGGCTTAGGGGGAGATTGTGTGCTTTTATTTAAGTATCCATGTTAATTACAGCCCCTTCACGAGCGGCGATTAACATGGATACTTAAACAATAGCACTCAATCTGTCTCGCAGCCTAGCATTACTATCAAACCAATACAGCAAGTCTGCAAACAAGGCAGATTAGCCTAAAAAACACACGCCGTGTTTTTAAACTTACTGTATTGCTTTGTTAGTAAAGTGAGGCTGCGGGGGAGATTGTGTGCTTTTATTTAAGTATTCCTGTTAATCGCAGCTCGTGAAGGTGCTGCAATTAACACGAATAATGAAATAAAAGCACACCATCTCCCCCGCAGCCTCGCTTTACTAAAAAAACAATACAGCAAACAAACAGTGCGTGCGCTTCAGGGCAATACAAAAAGCACACACAAGTGGCCACATCAAAACACTTACCTCCGCTCCTTTCGCCACCGGCCTCCGCAATCTGGAAATGCCCGGTTTTCGCGCCGCGCGCCTTTTAAAAGCGGTGGCGCGAATACTCTTGCGGGATGTGCCCTTTGTGCACGCTCCACAGATGGCACTGCGTGCTCGGGGGTAGAGAAGTGCGCGCGCCCGAGCGCGCACATTATTGGGAATAGTGCCTGCTACTATGGAAACGTTTTATTGATGCCATCCTTATCCTTTGGAAAGGGGATCGATCAACCTGTGAGGACTTTGTGCTGTGGGTAAACAACCAAAATGAATACCTGAGGTTCACCCACAAGGTCTTAGCCACTGGCATACCTTTTCTTGATTTAAAGATTAGATTCAATGAAGGCTTACTGAACACCACCCTGTATAGAAAACCTACAGACCGAATTAGCCTTTTGCTATATAGCAGTTACCACCCCAAAACACTCAGGGACAACTTACCCATGGGTCAGTTGCTCCGCATTAGACGTAACTTTAGCTCAATTACAGATTACAAATCAGAAGCTCACACTTTAGCCTCTAACCTGAGAGAGCGGGGTTACCCAAAACGTCAGATTAACACCGCCATGAAAAGAGCAAGGAACAATCCACGAGAGGCTCTTTTAGAGGTGAACACCAAATCTTCTGTTGACACTCTCACCTGCGTGACATCGTTCACCCGTGAATCTAACAGGATAAAACACGTTGTTAAAAAACATTGGAGCATACTGAACACGGGCGACCTACAGATCCCCGCACCAAGGTTTGCATTCAGACGCAGAAGAAATCTCAAAGACATCCTGATCAACACCTGACTGAAACAAACCCATCGCACAGACCAAAGACAACTTTGGGATCTGCCTCCAGTCATTGGCCACCACCCTTGCGGCACATGTACTGTATGTCGGTTCACCTCTACTGTTAAGGAGGTGTTCCTATCAGAAACCTTCAGGTGGAAATTAACCAAGCACACTAATTGTAATACCACCCACTGTATATACATGATCACCTGCCCTTGCGGCCTCCAATACATAGGCATGACACAACGCATTTCCGAAACTCGTATCACAGAGCATAGGAGCAACATCCGCCGCCAGAAGGTCACCACTAAGATGTACACACACTTCAGAGACTGCAACCACTCCCCCGAGTCCATTAAATGGCTAATCTTAGAGGCACGCCCACAGATTACACAAAGGGCTCTGTTCAGGATTGAACAGAGATGGGTACATAGAGTATCTACTGACAGTAAGAGACTGAATGATGATATTCCCTGGGCCACTCTGACCAATACATGAAATGCGATAAATTATCCCTCTAATACAGGAGATATAGCATGTGCCATAAAGATACCAACAAGGATCATTTACCTGTACTTCTAATCCTTGTACCGCCAGTTGAGTGAGTGAATGTGACGTCAAGAAATGGGTGGAAAATGATTTATTCTTAAGTTCAGACGGCTCAACAATACGTAGCCACTGAATTACAACTAATACAGGAGATATAGCATGTGTCTTAAATATACCAACAAGGATCATTTATCTGTACTTCTAATCCTTGTACCGCCAGTTGAGCGAGTGAATGTGACGTCAACAAATGGGTGGAAAATGATTTATTCTTAAGTCCAGACAGCTCAACAATACATAGCCACTGAATTACAACAGTCTAAGATGGCTGCCATTCATTTACAGCCTGTTTCCAACATTGCCTAAGCGACCTAGACTAGGCTAAGATGGCCGCCACTCACATTTGTGAAGTCCTTCTTTGAATCACTGCCATGACGAGCATGCGCCGCAAAGCTCCGCCCACCCCAGCTGCACGGATACCGGAGTGTAAACTATCGATGAGCATGGCGGTCACACACCACCCGGTTCCGGCGGTGAGGGTAGGTGAGACTGCAAGCACGCATAGGAGTGCCGGTAAGTACAAACGACACCCTTAAACCGACCTCGCAACGCTTAGTGTTGCATGACATCCTTAGAGGGAGTCCCGAAGTGCGTGATGATTAACTGTGGTTACCGTGCCCGCTTACATGTCAGAACATGACTCCGAGCTCCCAGGGCATGATTGCTGTGCAGGCTTGCCAGGCTTTAAACACACACCATTGCCACATTGTGTTGACCCTCGGCACCTGGTGGTGTCCTGACTACAAGGGAGTCAGACGCAGTGAAAGACATGTAGGGGGCATATATGATACACCGTTGATATCATAGTTCCTCCTTCTCTAATGTTATACGTCACTGTCCTTTTAAGAGTTAATGGATTGACAGTGGCGCATTGACTTACCGGTCAACTTATATCCTTATCCTCGACAGGACACTAACTGTTGGTGTTCATTTTATCACGCCGGAGACTGATGAGGCTTAACTAAGTAGGAATGCACCCCCCTTTGAACACTTTGGTGCATTTTTCATAAGGCAAATAAGATATACAATGCGACATGTATGTGGTTTACAGTTTATATAATATTTGTCACTTCAACTCAATCTAGGTTCCGTGACAACGGTGGTAAATTGCCCCCTATAACACGATGTGGGAGGTAGGTTTCCCCTCTCACTGTGTGTAGATAGCATTTTCTCAAATCTGGTCCTGAAGAATTGCCAATGATCCCTCTGACAATAAAGGCAAGAAACATGTCGACCTATTGAGAGTAGGACGTAGATATCTAGGCACATATCCCTAGGTTTACGCCACTCCATACATTTTAATCAGGCAGGTTACCTACCAGAATAAAGATAGTTCAAGGATTAACTGACCTGTTTTAACTCACTTACACCACATCTACACAACTAGGCCCCTCACCCCCACTGCACCAAACGGCAGGAACAAAAGATCTCCGAAAAAGAGCCCCATTTATGGGAGTCCGTCGGGCATTGCAGCGGCGGCCCGACGAGGAGCAGGCCCAAATGATGAAGCATGACACCTAGCTTGCTGGGTGTGTGAGGGCTTTAGTTCCGAAGAGGGGCTTCCCCCTCTCGCCAGGAATCACAGGACATTCACTTGTGCTCCTGCACTTAGAACCTAGCACCCCTCTGACCTTGTATATTTTCATGCCCTTAGGAACTGCATACCCTTCTTCAATACATTGCCTTGGGCACGTATGCTGGACCTAGTAAAAAAGCCCTACTCTCCCCGCCTCTTGTTGATTTATGTAACTAGGGTTGCCACCTTTCCAGCACAAAAATACCGGCCATTTGTTTTTGTTTTAAGAGTCTGCAAAGGCCCGATCACAATACTAAACAGAACTTTTAAAGAAAATTGTATGCATTAATTTGTAACACTACTTTTCTGCCTTTTTTTAATTACTAATGCAAAAAGAACAATTGATTAACAGAATGCAGAACAATGTCATACATTCACTGCAGTACAGAGATCTGGGCCTAAATCCATCGTTTTTTGCTCCCCATGCCATTCCAGTTTGAACCCAGCCATCTGCAAATCAGTCTTGACCCTGTGCTCAATGGGATCAGTCCAGCCCGAAACTGCTCTAAACAAGCATCCTAAAACCGGTTTCGGGGTTTCACCCCTTATAAGCCTAGGATAACTTGACTCCAGTGGCATGGAGAGCATGTGACCCACGTCTGGGCATACCCGTCCCACTTGGGGTGACAAATCAAAAAGATCAATTGATTAACAGAATGCAGAACAATGTCATACATTCACCCCAGTACGGAGATCTGGCACTAAATCCATCTTTTTTTTTTTTTCAAGGATGTTTGTTTCAGGTCCAGGGAAGACTTGGCTTGGCAGTTCGGGCTGGACTGTTTTCATAAGGAACAGGATCATGAGGGTTCTGTGTAGGGTTTTAAGTATGCAGGAAGAATGGCGCTCTAAACTGGTAGCGTTAAGTAAGGCAAATAGAACAAGATAAATAATACGGTGCTACTAGGTCAGAGGAAACCCCAATAACCCCTGAATGGAGTGGCAAGGGCCCACTCTGTAAATGCAACAAAGGTCCTGTGCACACGTTTAGGTAAATACAAATAAATGTCTGTATGAGGAAACACAATGTAATGGTAGGAATGGAGACAAGTTCAACACCAGTAGACAGTTTTCGTTTTGGTAAGATATATTTGAACCTTCATCTTCAGAAGGAGAACAAAACCAGCCGACACGTGTTTCGTCAATCGGGCAGTGTACCCGTGACTCTTCAGGGCTGAAAAAAGCACGGTACGCTCAGTGTCGTGAGACCGGTGATAATTCCAACCCGGCCTTAACGGGTTCTGAAATACAGGAAGGGCCAGTAGTGACATGGAATCGTGAAGGGAAACACAGGCGGACAAATCAGTCACTTTCCTGTGTGTCCAACAAAAAGGGATGACGGGCGGTTTCAGCCGTCACCGGAGTAATCTCGTGAATCTGAGACAAGATGGGTATGTTGTTCTTTCTAAGGAACAGGGTCATGACTGATTTGCATATGGCTGGGTCTAAACTGGGGTGGCAAAGTGAGCTAAAGAGCGATGATGGATTCAACCCAGAGATGTAAGGGGGGTGAGTGTCTGAGAAGTTTCAGTGCTCCTTCCATCATCTCCTTGTGTTTGCTTTGTTCGCCCTAAGATAGCAAGGTATGATTTGAGGTGGGTTCCTTGCTCACTTTGTCACTGAATTCAAGCTAGCCTGGCTGATGAGGGGTGTTATCCCGAAACCGGTCCCAGGATGCTTGTTTCCAGTCCAGGGAAGACTTGGCTTGGCAGTTCGGGCTGGACTGTTCCCATGAGGAACAGGGTCATGACTGATTTGCATATGGCTGGGTCTGACCTGGGGCAGCATGGTGAGCTAAAGAACGAAAATGCATTCAACCCAGATCTGTGACTGGGGGTTGAGTGTCTGAAAAGTTTCAGCGCTCTGTCCATCATCTCCTTGTGTTTGCTTTGTTCACCCTAAGTTGGCAGAGTATGCCCAGACGTGGATCCCTTGCTCACTTTGCCACTGGATTCAAGCTACCCTGGCTGATGAGTGGTGATACCCCGAAACTGGTTCCAGGATGCTTGTTTCCGGTCCAGGGAAGACTTGGCTTGGCAGTTCGGGCTGGACTGTTCGTGAGGAACAGGATCCTGACTGATTTGCATATCACTGGTTCTGAATAGGGTGACCAACCGTCCGTAAATTTCACGGACTGCCCGTAATTTGGGCCACTTGCCTGTTGCCCGTAAGGGTTTCTCCACGGATCAGGTGTTTGTTAAGCGCGACTACTCACCCGTAAGGGTCTCAAGGCAATGGGTGGTGTGGGGGGGGGGATGTTCGTAGGTTCCAGTCCATCAGAGAGGGGGTCTGTCGAAGATCCAGGTTTTGAGGTTTCTTGCGAAGATGGGGAGCGATGTTATCTGTCTGAGGTGGAGCGGAAGATCGTTCCATGCTCTGGTCGCGCAGAAGGAGAAAGAGCGGCCTCCCGATCTGGTCTTTCTGGTGCGGGGTACCACGGCGTAGGAGAGCAGGGTCCTTTGGGGTGCGTGGAATTTGAGTCGGCTATTCAGGTATGCTGGTCCGGTGTCGTGGAGGGTCTTGTGAACGTGGGTTAGCATCTTGAAGGTGACTCTAGCTTTGATGGGGAGCCAGTGGAGTGTGCGCAGGTGCTGGGAGATGTGGCAGTGTCTTGGCAGGTTGAGGACCAGTCTTGCGGCAGCGTTTTAGATGTTCTGTAGCTTGCGGGTGAGGTTTTTGTTTAATCCGGCATAGAGTGCGTTGCCGTAGTCGTGCCTGCTGGTGACCAAGGAGTGAGTTACGGTCTTTCTGTGTTCAAGGGGGATCCATTTGGCGGAGGGTGTGGAAGTAGGAGGATGAGACGGAGTTGATCTGGCCGTCCATTTTGAGCTCTGAGTCCAGGATGATTCCCAGGTTGCGTGCGTGGTCCGTGGGGGTAGGCGGGCTTCCGAGGGCGGAGGGCCACCAGGTGTCGTTCCAGGCGTCTGGGTTTGGACCCATGATGAGTACTTCCGTTTTGTTAGTGTTTAGTTGTAGGCAGCTGTTTTTCATCCATTTGGCAATGGCTTCCATGCCTTCTCAAAAGTTGTGTCTGGCTGTGTTGGGTTCGTTGGATAGGGAGAGGATGAGCTGGGTGTCATCTGCGTATGACACAATGTTGAGTCTGTAGGTTCTGACGATGGGGGCGAGCGGAGCCATGTAGACTTTGAAGAGCGTAGGGCTGAGGGAAGAGCCCTGGGGGACTCTGCAGGTGGTAGGTGTTAAATGGTAGCGGCAGTTTCAGTCGATAACCTTTCAAGTATTGCCCGGCGGTAATCGCCTCTCATACCATTCGATAATTTACCAATGAAAGAGGCAGGCGCCGGAGACTGGAAGGCAGGAAACAAAGTTTTTATTCCGTCGGAGCAGAACACATCAGATCAGACAGCAAGGTATCGTCACGAGGTGCTCTCCCTGCATCTCTGAGGCCTGGCCTCTTATACACAGGTTTATGACTTTATTGCAGGGTTATCGTACATGGCACATTCTTGAGATTGTCTTGGAACATGAAAGAACATCCTCGGAATCCCCACTTCGAACTCGTTCCCACACATATCTACAGTAGGAGTCCCCACCCCATCCACAGTAGGAGATGGCTATCACACAGCTGGACATTCCGCCAATTCCCGGGGGAGTGTGCGACCGGCCGGGTCTCAGGGGGTAGGGGCTTTGATCTACTGTAATCCCTTTGATGTGGGGTGTTTCCCTTACAGTAGGGGCAATAAACTGCATCCGCAGGACTAGGTGGTGGCCTGGGATTGGTTCGGACAATGGGGCGCAGAGGAAGGGGGTTATCAAAGAGATGCATGACCATATACGGGATGTCGGTCAGGCGCGGGGTGTGATTCTATGGCAGGGTCGTGCAGAAGGAGAGGGTTTATGGCTCGTGTATGAGAGAACGGGGGTGGCCGGCGCGCGGGGGATGCTTGCAGCGCCAGGGGAACGCGCTGGCGATCGGCAATGAGCAGGGAGAGACCAGGGTGCCACTTAGGATCGGGCCAGGGCTGGGCGATTCCCTTTAGTTTGCTGTACGTATTGGCGGGCGGGTACTAGGACGGGACTGCTAATTATCTGATTTATTTGCACATTTGGAATGGAGTCTCCCCACCTGCTGCTTTGCTTGCTACTTCAGTTGTGCTGATGATATTCAGGGTGGGGGATGCTTATGGGGCTGTGGTGACCGGGAGTATGTAAAATTTCCTCCTCCTGCCTTCTCTGGGAGTCGGAGACTGGGATGTTCTTTCCCACTCTCCGGACTCTCTTCCTACTTGGGGTTCATTTGGGGCGACAGGCATGCCTATTGGGGGGGGGTGGGCCGTGGCCTTCCGCTGGTATGCAGGGTGGGGGGATGGGATGTGTTCTATGTCTTTTCTTTGTCTCTATGGCCCTCTTTCTCTTTCTTTCGCTCTTCTTCTTCGGTTTCCTTTTCTTTTATGTTTCTTTGTTTCTTCGGGGTCGGGGTTCAGTGTTAGTTGGGAGTTTATTGTGTTCTATCATTCTGTGGTATAGTGTTTGCTCTTAGTTCCCGGATGGTGGCTACCCGTTTCCTTGCAAATGCTTTCCTATATAACGCCTCCTTCTGGGAGCTCCGTGAATGGTTATGTCTCTCCTGGTCAATGTTAGCTTCGACTCCTCTCGTAGTTCACTACATTGTACTCGACAAAATCATAAAATTAAACCTTTTCTTATCCTGACATTATTGTTCTATGTTCTACAATGTCATAGCGGCCGGCCCCGAGGGGTTGTAGGCAGACGCTGTGTATTGTGCATTTACCGAAATAAAGGTTTTCAAAAAAAAAAAAAAAAAAAAAAAAAAAAAGAATCCCCTCTCTTTCCATAAGAGCCCAAAGTGGTGAACTACCCCGAAGGCGTACTGACTGTCTGTGTAAATGTTTGCGGTTGTCCCTGCTGCCAGAATGCATGCTCGTGTGAGAGCAATTAGTTCCGCCGCCTGTGCGGATCGCTGTGTGATGCGGGCTGTCTCAACAACTGTTCGGGCTGTGGTGACTGCATAGGCAGCTGAGGTGGTGCCATCGGGGAGCTTGATACATGAGCCATCCACCCACAGTTCTCCGTCAGGGTCCGGGAAGGCAGTATCCCGGAGGTCAACCCTACTCTTGGTCTGTTCGTCGGTGAGGGTCACGCAGTCATGTATAGGCGACGCATTGGGGTCAGTGTCAGGGAGAGGTAGTAGAGTAGCTGGATTTAGAGTGGTGCATCGTTTCAATGTGATGTGGGGTGCAAGCAGAGTCAGTTCGTAACCAGTCAGTCGTGCGCTAGTCAGGTGTTGAGTCTTGGTTTGGTTCAGGAGGGTGTCAACCGCATGGGGTACCAATACTGTGAGGGGGTTCGAGAGCACGATCCCCTCACTTTGTCTGATGGAGACAGCAGCGGCGGCTACTGCTCGAAGGCAGGCGGGCAAACCTCTGGCTACAGGGTCAAGAGTGGCAGAGAAGTAGGCACAAGGGCGTTGTTTAGGGCCTATGGACTGGGTTAGGACAGACAGCGCACATCCCTCCCTTTCGTGGGTGTAGAGGGAGAAAGGTTTAGTGTAGTCTGGGGTTCCTAGGACTGGGGCCGAGCAGAGGGCGTCTCGTAATTCTTTGAAGGAGGATTGGCATTCGGGTGTCCAGGGGAGGGGGAAGGGGACATCTTTAGCCAGCAGGGAAAGCAGAGGTTTTACGATAAGACTGAAGTTTGGCAACCATTGTCGACAAAAGGAGGTGAGGCCTACTAGGGACCGCACTTGCTTCTGAGTTTTGGGAACAGGGGTTTCTAGGATGGTCTGAATTCGGTCAGGGGTAAGTTTTCTCCCGTCTTTGGATAGTAGGTGGCCTAGATATGTTACTTGGGGTTGGCAGAATTGCAATTTCTTCCTGGAGACCTTGTGACCGTTCTCCGCGAGGAAGTGGAGGAGGTGAATGGTGGCTGTGACGGCAAGTGGAGTGGTGTCGGCCGCCAAAAGAATGTCATCGACGTACTGTATTAACACCACTCCATCGGGTAGTTGGACTGCATCTAGTTGCCTCTTGAGGGCTTGGCTATAAATGCTGGGACTCTCAGTGTAGCCTTGGGGTGCCCTACAGAATCTGTACGAACGGGCTTTTAAAGTGAAGCCGAACAGGTAGCGGCTGTCTGGGTGGATGGGGATGGAAAAGAATGCGTTCTTGAGATCAATAACGGTAAAGGTGGTGGCAGTGAATGGAATCAGGGTGAGGATGGTGGTGATGTCTGAGACCACGGGGTACTGAGGTATGACTACTTTGTTAACTTCTCGTAAGTCAACAATAAAGCGGTATGCTTTCTCATCTCCCTCGCCTTGCTTTTTTACAATGGGTAGGATAGGGCTGTTGCAAACATTACTGACTACTTCTTCTACCACTCCTGCATCGACTAGGGACTCGATGATTTCCACCAATGCCTTCTCGCCTTCGGGCGATATCCGATACTGTGGAAGCTTTGGGAGCACTGCGTCCGGTCGGACGGTTATGTGTACTGGGTCGATCACCATGCGCCCTACATCTGAGTCGGTTTTAGCCCATAGATGTGAAGGTAATGTGCCGAGTAGGGACAGGTCAGCATCGGTTATAGAGAGCATACGCCGTGTGTGACAGGGTCTGAACAGATCTGGGTTATCGTGCAGGATGACTCGAACTCCGTCTGGGGAGCATCTGATGGTAGCTCGAAAATGTATTAGCAAATCAAGTCCCATAATAGCATCGGGGGTGTTGGAGGAGAGCAGAAAGGTCGTGCCAGTGGCATTATCTTCTACGTCAAAGGAGATTGGTGCTGATAAGGGGTTAGTGGAGGGCGTTCCATCGAAGCCTATTGAGGTTACGTGTGAGCCAGACAAGGGTGCCCTAGGAATCAGTCGTTTAGATAACGCACTACGTGTCGCCCCAGTATCTACCAGGAATGGAGACTTTGTGCCCAAGACCTTAGCAGTGACGTAAGGACCTTGCTGGTCAACACGGAGTTCGACTGGATCCCTCCCTTGCCCCTGGCGGTCCTATGCGAAGTCATGGGTGCTTTCGTAGTCGGACTGCTGACACTGGTTTTGTCGGGGGCGATCAAAGGTGTTTGGTCTGCCTGGCCTGTCGTTGATGGCGTCGTTCATGTGCCCTCGTCCCTGTCCTCTATTTCTGGGGTCATATGCTGTGTCTCTGGGGTCCCTATTTTTGTTCAATTCCAGAAGGACCGGGCACTGGGATTTCCAGTGTCCGAACCCTCTACAGAACGCACATTGGTTCCCATCTAAGTCTCTCCGTCCGTTGTAGGGTGCAGGTGTATGGTCTCTAGGGGGTGGCTTTCTAGGGGCGGTTGGTTGGTAATTCCCTTTTGGGGGTTCCCTTCCTATGGTCACCCCTTGCAACTGTGCTATCATTACCCTCTCCTTCAGTTCCTTTTTCTTCCTCTCTGACGCCCTATCGTTCTCATTCTTTTGGTTTTCGTAGTATTGGGCCATCTGGAGGATTGCTGCGGGTTTGGAGGCCGCCCAACTACTCTCGCTGGTCTGTAGCTTCTGGGAGACTTCTTGTGACAGACCGTTCACATAATTCTGGACAAAGAGGTGATGTCCGGTTGCAGTGGTCATGTCCTGGCCACTATAATCGGAAAACACAGTCTCGAATCGGGAGAAGTATTCAGACACATCCTCCTGAGGTTTCTGGCGACAAGCCGTCACTATCGACCAGTCTACCTTTCTTTCTGGGATTAGAGTCTTCAATTTCTGTACAACCTTGTCTGGGAGCTCCAATATGGCTTTCGGGGGTTTCTGTCCCGGTTCTCGCTGTTTATCTATGGTATCGAGTTGTACCCAGGTATATTCGAACGGCTCAGCGTGGTCAACTTTCCGGATTTGCTTCCACACATCAGCCGGCAGACATAATCCGAAGAACAAGTCGATATCTGCTAAAGTCATTATTGTTGAGCCTAAGGCTGTACCTAGTTCAGTGTAGAAGGCAGTCGGGTTCTTTCTTAAGTCGGGTAGAGTCTTTCTAAAGGTCAAAATATCTTGTCGGTCCCATGGCTGGTAGACCCAATTATATACAACCCTTCCCTTCGCATCTTGGTGGTTGATGTCGTCATGTGTTCCCTGACCTCGTGGGGGGACCCAGTAGGGGGCGGCCTCTTTGATGGGCATCATGGTATTAGTCCTTCCTTCCTGGGGCTTAGTCGTTATGGGGGTTTCTGCTTTGGTTGCCTGTCCGTGTTCTTTAAGGTGTCGATAGACCTCGAGTGTACGAGTGAAGAGGTTCGTCACATCGCCCTCTCCTTCTTCCCCAATGTCTACCTTCCTATATAGGGCTGCTAAGCCTTCGGGACCTTTATCGTGGTACCTATCCTCATATGTATTCAGAGCGTGATAACAAAGTCGTACGACAAAGTGTCGTCTGCGGCTGTCGGCATACGAGTTATACACGTCTGTTATATACTCCTCACTTTCCTTACGCTCCACCAGTGTCTTTACTATCTTGTCGATTCCTGTTCGTTCATCCTTCGTTAGTCGATTCATTCTGGTGGACTCTTTCTTTCTCATCTCAGGGTTGTCCAACGTTATTGCCGACGTTGTGTTCAGTACAAGAGGCTCGGCCGGCGCGGAGGCCGTGAGGACCGAGGCCCCTGTACTGCTTTCGCTCGTGTTGGGGGTTGTGGGTGTTGCACTATCGATTGGGAGGGTGCGTATGGAGGGGGCATGTAAATGATCGGGGGACCTAATAGCAATTCGTCATTCGTTCGTTGCTTAGAGGACAACTCAGGGTAGAGCATAGAGGGGGTCCTAACAGCGTACTGGCCTGATGTTTCGGGCTCCTGTCTTAGTTTAGTTTCCCTTCTCTCCTTTATTTCTTCTTCTAACTTTCTAGCGGCAAGGTGAGCTGCCTTTCGTAATTCCTTTTCTGCTTTTACTTCTTCCCTCTTTTTCCGTTGCGTTGCTTCTTTGCGCCACATGCCGATACTGTCAAGCATAGTAGGCGTCGTCTTATTGCTACGCAGAGCTATTTCTAGCATTTCTATCTTTTTTTTTTTTTTTTTTTTTTTTTTTTAAAACCTTTATTTCGGTAAATGCACAATACACAGCGTCTGCCTACAACCCCTCGGGGCCGGCCGCTATGACATTGTAGAACATAGAACAATAATGTCAGGATAAGAAAAGGTTTAATTTTATGATTTTGTCGAGTACAATGTAGTGAACTACGAGAGGAGTCGAAGCTAACATTGACCAGGAGAGACATAACCATTCACGGAGCTCCCAGAAGGAGGCGTTATATAGGAAAGCATTTGCAAGGAAACAGGTAGCCACCATCCGGGAACTAAGAGCAAACACTATACCACAGAATGATAGAACACAATAAACTCCCAACTAACACTGAACCCCGACCCCGAAGAAACAAAGAAACATAAAAGAAAAGGAAACCGAAGAAGAAGAGCGAAAGAAAGAGAAAGAGGGCCATAGAGACAAAGAAAAGACATAGAACACATCCCATCCCCCCACCCTGCATACCAGCGGAAGGCCACGGCCCACCCCCCCCCAATAGGCATGCCTGTCGCCCCAAATGAACCCCAAGTAGGAAGAGAGTCCGGAGAGTGGGAAAGAACATCCCAGTCTCCGACTCCCAGAGAAGGCAGGAGGAGGAAATTTTACATACTCCCGGTCACCACAGCCCCATAAGCATCCCCCACCCTGAATATCATCAGCACAACTGAAGTAGCAAGCAAAGCAGCAGGTGGGGAGACTCCATTCCAAATGTGCAAATAAATCAGATAATTAGCAGTCCTGTCCTAGTACCCGCCCGCCAATACGTACAGCAAACTAAAGGGAATCGCCCAGCCCTGGCCCGATCCTAAGTGGCCCCACAGATCCACCCCCGCAATCAACAATAGCAAATTACACACATGCGGCACAGCAAATACATAGACAAATATTCTAGTCCGGGTCATGCCAGGCGGTCAGGCAGGATCATCAAGGGAGACAACATCAGCCCTGGCCAGAACGCGGAGACCCCACCAAGCATGGCCACCGCTGGGAGTGTACCTCAGGCAGAACAAAGGAGCAAGATGGCCGCTCCCGGCATAGAAGACGCAGAGGGAGAGGAAGCGAGAGTTCCCAATCATAAACCATCACCACAGCGATAGTAACCAACACAGTTTTCCCCACAGAACGGCACACACTCCGGCGATGTTGAGGAAGCCGTGGCAACACTTGCAGAGGCAGAGTCTCAGCTTGTAAAGTGGAAGGGAGCTTTGTATCTGCAACTTTGTCATTAAAAGAACACTCGACACTGTAGCCAGGGAGAGGACGTTCCACAGTATCCCCCTGTCGCCACATTGTATCCACCTCGAAGGGAATGAGAGGCATTGGGGGGTCAGACAACCGCAGTAGTTCCCTGGATGGCATAGCAGCATCGATCTTCCGCTCCAGTTCTCGAGTGTGTTGGCACCATGTCGCCCTCAAGTCTTCCAGGGCTAGAAGGATATCACCATAGGTCAGGTCTGCTCCTCGCTTCCGCATGTCGGCAGTATGTAAAGGCGCCACCAGGACACCCTCCAGCTCGACAGTAGGCAGGGAAGCTTGCGTCAGGGGTATGGAGGCTTCCGTCTTTCCGGCGAGGTAGACCGGCACCGCCACCATTTTGGCAGTTAGCCCACAGCGGAGGGGTGAGGGCGACTCCATAGGGCGGAGGAATAGTAGTTAAGGCAAGAAAAGTTACTGCTCGCTATACGGGGCTCACTCGATGGGAGAGCCCTCGGCTGTATTGCAATGCGGGTGGTGGGCGCTCTAAAACGGATACCGCTCTGACCGCTGGTAGCAGGACAAAGGAAGGTTCGCCAGCCCGGGCCCAATCATACAGGAATTCTCTCCGTCGCGAAGAAGGCTCCGCCAAGCCGCCCACTCCACATCCGGTCACATTTCCCCAGGCGCCGGTCCAGCCCCAGGTCGTCTCACCGTACGTGATAAGCGGTGTCCGGTGACGGTGGTCGGGCCAGGGTGCGTGGGCAAGGTCCGAAGTCGGCAAACTCTATGAATCCTCGACCAAAAAAGCCGGCGGGGACATCGGAGGAATGCGGAAAGTATCAGCGCATTCGTGGTTACATTTGCTCGCACCGTAGGCAGGATTAAAGATCAGGATGTCATATAAACAGCAGACGGGCTGCGGAGCCGGGAGCTCAGACGTCCTGTCCGTCCGCCATCTTGGCTCCTCTAGCATTTCTATCTTATGGTTGTCGAAGGATCCCATCAGTGGCCACTGACTCTCGGGGTCCTTCCTTGTATATTTATGCCATAGCTTGCTATAAGCTACGGCGACTAGTCCATATTTAGTGAACATGTCCTTATTAGGGGTGCCTTCCAGTGGAGCCGGATGGTTCACCTCGAATAAGCGGTCCGGGCAGAACCAACTACCAATCAGTGGGGAGAAGATAGGCATGACGGGTTTCAACGGGGACAAAAGTCAGCACTACCTATCTTTTCACTGCTTGCAAAGACTAGACAGAATATCTCTATTCCTCGTTATTTGTAAGCAGAGAATACCTCCAAAGAACCAATATCGAACAACTAGTGTTCGGACAATCAATCAATCAATCAATGGGGAGATAAAGATAGGCACGACGGGTTACAACGGGGACAAAGGTCTGCGTTACCTACCCTTCACTATTTGCAAAGACTAGACAGAATATTTCTATTCTACGTTATTTGCAAACAGAGAATATCTCAAAGAGCACTATTCTTCAAAACAATCAATGTTCGGACAATCAATCAGTGGGGAGATAAAGATAGGCACGACGGGTTACAACGGGGACAAAAGTCTGCGTTACCTACCCTTCACTATCTGCAAAGGGAGAGAGAAAGAGAGTATTTCTACTCCTCCCCGTTTGTAGATAGCGAATATCTCAAAGAGAACAATCAATGAGCAATACTAGTATTTCAAACAATCAATCAATTATTTCGCAATTTGTCGTGTTTCACGACCTTACCCGGACCGCGTGGACAGTTTCTCGTCTTCCTCCTCCAGCGCCCGATCGTCCTCTACTCTCCGTATTTGCCGCGGCACTCCTGATGGTTCCCAGTCAGGACCGTAGATCACTCGAGAGAGGTCTGCTCGGAACCATTGAAGTTCGGATGATCGGCTGCCAGACGAGGGTCTATCGGGCAGGAGCTCTCCCGATCGTTGCAGTTGTTCACTCTGTCGTCAGGACCTCTCCCACTGGATCCACGTGTCGCTGATGGGCCCCACGCTTGGGACGCCAATTGTTAAATGGTAGCGGCAGTTTCAGTCGATAACCTTTCAAGTATTTCCCGGCGGTAATCGCCTCTCATACCATTCGATAATTTACCAATGAAAGAGGCAGGCGCCGGAGACTGGAAGGCAGGAAACAAAGTTTTTATTCCGTCGGAGCAGAACACATCAGATCAGACAGCAAGGTATCGTCACGAGGTGCTCTCCCTGCATCTCTGAGGCCTGGCCTCTTATACACAGGTTTATGACTTTATTGCAGGGTTATCGTACATGGCACATTCTTGAGATTGTCTTGGAACATGAAAGAACATCCTCGGAATCCCCACTTCGAACTCGTTCCCACACATATCTACAGTAGGAGTCCCCACCCCATCCACAGTAGGAGATGGCTATCACACAGCTGGACATTCCGCCAATTCCCGGGGGTGTGTGCGACCGGCCGGGTCTCAGGGGGTAGGGGCTTTGATCTACTGTAATCCCTTTGATGTGGGGTGTTTCCCTTACAGTAGGGGCAATAAACTGCATCCGCAGGACTAGGTGGTGGCCTGGGATCGGTTATGACAATGGGGCGCAGAGGAAGGGGGTTATCAAAGAGATGCATGACCATGTACGGGATGTCGGTCAGGCGCGGGGTGTGATTCCATGGCAGGGTCGCGCAGAAGGAGAGGGTTTATGGCTCGTGTATGAGAGAACGGGGGTGGCCGGCGCGCGGGGGATGCTTGGAGCGCCAGGGGAACGCGCTGGCGATCGGCAATGAGCAGGGAGAGACCAGGGTGCCTAAAATGGCTGCCGTGCGCTTTCCTGTGTGTCGCGCTGGGGAGAGACAAGATGGCGCAGATAATGTTCAGTTTGCTAAATTTCCACAGTAGGTGTAGGGTCCGAGAGGAAAGGGGGGAGTCTGACCCGCTGCGTTCTGCCAGAGAGAAAGGAGCGGATCCAGTCGAGGGCCTTGTCTTGTATCCCTGCATTGTGGAGTCTGCGTATTAGGGTGCGGTGAGAGCCTGTGTCGAACGCCGCTGAGAGGTCGAGGAGGATGAGGGCTGCTGTTTCTCCCTTGTCCAGTAAGGTACGGATGTCGTCTGTTGCGGCGAGGAGGGCGGTTTCCGTACTGTGGTTTTTTCTGAAGCCAGATTGGGAGGAGTCGAGGATGTTGTGCTCTTCGATGAATGTGGCGAATTGGCTGTTGATGGCTTTCTCGATGACTTTCACTGGGAACGGGAGCAGGGAGATGGGTTTGTAGTTTTTGAGGTCGGTGGGGTCTGCCGAGGGTTTCTTCAGGAGGGGATTGATCTCAGTGTGTTTCCAGTCGGCAGGGAACGAGGTGGTTGCCAGGGAGCGGTTGATGGTGTGGCAGAGCATGGGTGCGATGTTGTCGGCGGCTCTTTTGAAAATGTGGTGGGGGCCCCGGAGTATATTGACTTCATCGTCTTCAGTGTGTCTTCGGTGGTGAGGGCTGTCCAGTTGTCGATCGCTGGCTTCAGGGTGTCGGGGGTGGTTGGTGAGGGTTCAGTGTGTTGGTTGTCTTCATCAAAGTTGTCGTAGGTGCTCTTGATTTTGTGGTGGAAAAAGGTGCTGAGTTTGTTGCAGAGGTCTTGTGAGGGAGGGATGTCGGTGGACTCGCTGGTGGGTTGGGCGAACTCCTTAATGATGTTGAAGAGTTCTTTGCTGTTGTGTGCATGAGTGGAGATTCTGTCTTCAATTGCTTTTTTCCTCGTTTTTCTGATGAGTTGGTGGTAGGCGTTGGTGGCGGCTCTGAAGTTGTGGGCTTCTGTGGATTTGGTGTACCTCCAGGCCTTTTCGAGGCGGCGGCAAGTGCGTCTGGACTCTCGAAGTTCGGTGGTGAACCATCTAGCTTTCTTGGCGTGGGTGTTGTTTTTTTTCTTGAGGGGGCCTATGGTGTTGGCGCTGTTGGAGATCCATCTGTGCATGGTTCGGGCTGTGGTGTTGGCGTTGCCGTTTTCCGCAATGGTTGGGGTGGAATTGCTGAGTGATGAGGTTAGCTGGTCATCGGTGATTCTGGTCCAGTTTCTTCGTGGGAGCAGGTGCTGGTGTCTGTGGATGGTGGGTGTTCTGAAGGTGAAGTGGACGCATCGATGGTCAGTCCATGGGAGTTCGGTGGTGTGGCTGGAGGTGATGGAGTTTCCTGTTGTGTAGAGGGGGTCGAGGGTGTGTCCTGCTGAGTGCGTGGGTTTGATCACGATCTGGCGGAGTCCAATGTTGTGGAGGTTGTCCAGGAGGGATGTCGTGCTGGGGTCCAGTTGGTTGTCGAGGTGGAAGTTGAGGTCTCCCAGTAGGGTGTAGTTGGTGGACGTGATGGCATGCGGCGAGATGATGTCCGTGATGGAGTTGGTGAAAAGTCCGCTGGGTCCAGGGGGTCAGTAGATGAGGGTTCCTCGGAGGGTGGAGGTAGGGCTGGCCAGTATCCTGAAGTGAAGGTGTTACATTTGGTCTGTCGGCTCGTTGGGGAGTGTGCTCAGGCGGAGAGTGGATTTGTGGACGATGGCGATTCCCCCTCCCGGGCGGGTGGTGCGGTCCTTCCTGGAGATCTTGTATCCTTGGGGAATGGCAATGGCGATGTCCGGTCCCAAGGTGGTGTTGGTCCAGGTTTCGGTAAAGAATGCTACGTCTGGGGTAGTGCTTTCGAGGAGGTCTCAGATTTCAGTGGCGTATTTGTGAAGGGATCGGACGTTGAGGAGGATGCATTGCAGGGTTTTCGGTTCGGTTGTGTTCTTGCGGGCGGATTGTGCTGGGTCAGTGGCTTGACGGTGCTGCAGGTGTGCCAGCAGTGGTGACAGCTGAAGGGTCCATGGGTGCCGGCTGGTGATGCTAGCTTGCAGTTGTTGTTGAGGCCTGGGTTGAGAGCGTGGAGTGCCGCTGGGTCGTAGCGTTGTCGGTGCAGAGATCCAGGGTTCCTGGCGCTGGTCGCAGTCGGGTCGCGGACGGGCGCAGACGAGCTTGCCTTTGGCGCCCCGGCAGCACAGCCGCCATTAAGTAGGGGTCGGGGAGGGATGGACAGCTGGAAGGCGGGGAGGGAAGCTGGAATGGGCCGGTCGCACTGGTCGTGCTGGGGGGGAGGGACCGCGGGGGCAGCAGCGGCAGGGAAAAACAGGCTGAAAAAGGCAAAAGGAAAAAGAGAGAGAAAAGTGCAAATAAGGCAGCAAAAGTGCAAGAAAGTGTGGAGGAAAGGCACAGAGGACACAGGAGAGTGAAAGGGGGAGATTGAGATGAGTGTAGAAAATGAGTGAAAAAGCGGAGGAAAGATACAGAAGGAGAGTGAAGGGGGAGCTTGAAAGGAGGGGAAAACGACAGAAAAAGTGAAAGAAAGAGTGGAGGAAAGACACAGAGGACACAGGAGAGTGAAAGGGGGAGATAGAGATGAGGGTAAAAAACAAGTGAAAAACGGAGGAAAGACACAGAAGGATAGTGAAGGGGGGAGCTTGAAATGAGGGAAAAACGACAGAAAATGGAGGAAAGACCCAGAAGAACAGTGAAGGGGGGAGATAGAAGTGAGGGAAAAAACGAGTGAAAAGGAGAGAACAAGCATTGGCATAGCCAATAGGTCTCGCCTTTGGGACCTTATAAGTGTTTAGCCATGCAACACTTGATGTTGTTGCACCAAGGATATTTTGCTGGATAACTAAACACTTATAAGGTCCCAAAGGTGAGACCTATTGGCTATGACAATGCTTGTTTTGTACATGTCTTCCACTTCTTCGGACTCCCTCAGTGATCGCAAGTGACCTGAAGGTGCATAATGCGCCACAAGTGACAATGTACTAAGGGTGAAAGAAATGCCTTGGAGCACCATTCTCGCTTTGCCTTCATGTTTTGGGGGTGTGGCGGGAGGCGGGGGTTCCAGTGATGTTTCCAATCACATGAACGTTACAGTGCTTAGATTAATTTAAACTGGCTTGGAACGACAAAACAAAGACTGCCTCCATACCATGCTTTCCTCAAGGCTAAGATTTTCAAAAAGTAAAGCCGTTTCGCTTTATAAAAATATTCCCGGATTGTGTACCTGGCAGGGATGTTCTGTCTTTTAGCAAACGAGGAAAGCTCACGAAGGAGGGCCGAAATACCCAGGGATCCTGTCCCACCGCACGGATGCAGTTTATATCAGGTTAGATGAAGAAGGGTGTGGGTAGCCATAACAAATTGGTTAATTGTGCTGAAATGTGGTTCTGGTCGGTTTCTGTCCTTGACGTTTCTATAGCGCAGTCGGGCGTTAGTATAGCATCGCAGCACTTCTGATAAATGACGTCATTTAAAGTGAATACTTACAAGTAGAAGTATGGAGAGAAAGTCTAGGGTCATAACATACAATAACAGTCCCCGTTGCAGAGACACCGGATTTTGGGGACGAGAGGGCTGCTACGGAAAAGTAAGCTAGTCAACAAGCGATCTAGTAATCGCTACAGGAAAAACAAGCAGGCGAGTGGTGCGCGCGCGCCACAGCGAGACATCTGTTTTCTATTATCGTGCACGATAATTGCAAACAGATGTCGCACGTGCGGATAACCGCAAGCAATAGGCTGTGGGCAGAGCAAAGGCGGGACATGCACCCACCTTTGCCCAATTGCGTGCTGTCTTTCTTAGAAAGACGCACGCAAAGCCCAAGAGCCTGTGAAAAAAACAAAAACACACGCACGACCGTGTGGTGAGCTTTCTGAAGCCCCTTACTAAAAGTCTTGCAAGCAGCGCATGCGCGCTGCTCTAGGCTCGACCTAAAAAGCAGCATCGAATCATACAATAAAAATCTGGGACTAGATGTACGAAATTTCCATTTACAAAAAAGTTGTGATAAATTGTGCACTGACTTCTTTACAAGTGGAAAATAATTTTGCAAACCGATCTATATGCCAATAAGAGATGCCAGAAGTCTTATACAATGACCTGAGTTTGGGGGATATGGATTCTGTTGTAAGGGAGTTTGGCTGGGTCATGTGCCCCCCCCATCTAACCTGTGTGAAAGTAAAGCATGTAATAGG
This sequence comes from Triturus cristatus, assembly GCF_964204655.1. NCBI lineage: Eukaryota > Metazoa > Chordata > Amphibia > Caudata > Salamandridae > Triturus > Triturus cristatus. The sequence continues at coordinate 116,334,947 of NC_140589.1, forward strand.
TTTGCCTTCGTATGGAGATACGTAGTGGGGTGAGGGAGAAGTGTTCGGGTCTTGAGGCCTTTTATGTAGCCCAGGTCATCTATGGAAGTGTTTCCACCTAGGTGGTTGTGTGGCCGAAAAGTGCAAGATTTGTGGATCTTCATCTGGGGTGTACTGTTTTTGATATAGGTTCTAATGTTAACATGTCAACATGAGGGACGAGATGTGTCCAGAGCTGCCGACCCTGAAACTGGTGAGCCAGGTTTTAAGTCCCTGCATTGGCTCAACATCCTGTGATTATTGGCAAATGACTTCCATCTCAGTGGTAAAAAAAAAGACCCTTGTGTAGTGTAACCTGCTACTCATTTAAAGCACTCCAATACCTTTGGGTCAAGGTTGAACTATACAAAAACTTGCCCATAGTAACAGCGGCCTGTCTTTATCTTGCAGTATTTATTTTGTTCTTGGGTGAAACCTACCTGTGTTCTTGAGTGATATGTTTGCCAGCCCAATAGTGATCCGTTGTCCCCTGTCCCACCTGCTCCTTGGCTCCCAGGTAGACGGATAGCCAGACCGGAGTGCATATAGCCAGGGATATCTGAGCAGAGCTAGGTAATGAAGCATCCGTGACAAGTAAAAGGTGTTAGACCTGTCAGCCCTTTGGGTGGTCCCTCCTCATCATTATTTATTTTGTCCCACTTTTGCCTCAAACCCTGTTTGAATTTTTCCTTTTTGGGAACCACCAGACTTTTTAGTGTTGCTACAGATTCAGGGAGCCATTTTAGCTACCCCTGAAACTTCTGTCTGAGGGCCTGGAGCACAAAATGGTGGCCTCCTGTGACATCACCAGCATCCACTGGAACCTACCAGCACCTTCCAGAACCTTCCAGGAGATTCCAGAACTGTGTGACAGTTGGAAACCGTTTAGAATGTTGGGAGGATAAGAGAGGCAGTTGGCAGTTGGAGCTGGCAGTTGGCACCTGACTGGTGAAGGGAGAGGAGCACAACAGTGAAGGAGGAAGGAGTGAAGCAGCAGGGGTGGAAACTTGTGCCTGGAGTGGGGTCCATAAACCCACCCTTGATACTTGACCCTACTGATGGATCCCAGCCTATAGCCCTGTGTGGGAAGAAGTCAGAAGAAAACCATCCTAAGGACCTGGACAGCAGGAACAGGCCTTAGAACCAAGAAAGCAGTAAGATTCTGACCTGAGAACTGGTTTCCCTGGAGCCTGGCGTCGAGTAGCCGAAGACCTGGAGCCCGAGGAGGAGAAGCGGCGCTGACTGAGGTAGCAGACGTCGTACCCGGAGCCGCCTGAGGTCGTAAGAGGGCGCCGGCGGAGGTCGAGAGGAATACCAAAGGTCGGGAAGGAAGTGAACCGAGGTCGAGCGAGCGGCGTCATCGGAGGAGTGAAGTCCGCCCTCCGGAGTCGTCGGAGACCGAGGTAGAGGAGCACCGGAGGTCGGGAGTGAGGATCGCACTCCGGAGTCGCCCGGAACCTGTGAGGAGGAACACCGGAGGTCGGGGGTGAGGATCGCACCCCGGAGTCGCCGGAAGTCGACAGCGAGGCCAGGCCGGCCGACGTCATCGGAGCCGAGTGCGCCATCGGACCGGAGCCGCCCGAAGTCGACATCGTGAAGAGACTGCCCGACGCCGTCGAATCGGAGGTCGAGATCGAACCGAGGCCACCGACATCGGACCGGAACCGCCTGCCGGCGTCGTCAAAGAACTGACATTGTGCCGAGGCCGCCGAGACCGAACCGGAACCGCCTCACGGCGTCGACACGACTCCAGCGGCGTCGGAACATCAGAAAAAGGGCAGTAAGTGGAGTAGAGGGCGCCTAAGGCCCTGTGGAGACCTGAGAGACTGCTCTAAGGGGCTAGGGAGGTGCTGAAACCCACCTGACTGTGCCTGGGGTGAACTGGGACTAACCTAGAGAGGTTGTGTGGAGAGGAAAGCCAGGGCATTGGAATTCCCCCCTTTGATCTACCTCAGTTTAGGCTTCAGCCTTTGCCTCAGCCAGGGAGTAGGACCCCCCAAGCCTTCCACACCCTACAAGCTGTGCCTGGGCCAAATCAGCCCTTAAGTATTGAAGTGTCATCTGATTCATGAGTGCTACTGTATACTTCTAATTATTTATTGAGGAAACTGTATTTATTAAGTTCTTATCTATTTAATGCTGCACTGTATTTATAGGTCCACAGGACTTGTTGGTGTACAGTATTTATTGGTACAGTATTTATTGGTACAGTATTTATTACCTCAAAGTATTTAATTGTCTGTATATATTGCACTTGTATTTATGCCCTGTATTTATGATCACCCCTATTTATTTCAGCAAACAGCAAATATTTATTTGACCTGCTCTATTTAAGAATTTGTATATTGTGATTGTTATTTATTTTCCCAATCAGCAACTAAGAGAAAAAGATAAAGAAGAATATTTTCATAATTTTTACGGTGTAGAGTCGTTTTTGGAACGGATGCACGCATGGTTATTGTATGGGTATATTGTATGCTTAGCACTGCGCCTGTTTCCTGACCACTCGAGCCAAGCTACCACAGTGTGTTCGGGGAGTCCACCACCACCCTGCGGAGTGGAGGTGGGCTGTTTCCAACATAAATTGGTGTTCAGTGGTGGGATAGAGCTGTGCCTACGTATACTCAACAATAACTGTGGGTAGTCCATAGGCCTACACCGGGAGTTTTCTCAAAGCGGCCTTCCTAATTGTGGGTTTTTGTTTTTTCCAAATTTACTCTGGTGGTGGGAGGAGGTATTATTAAAGGTACCCCCCTGCATTGTTACTGCACAAAACCTGTCCTCTAACCTGAGTGGGCAAGATGGAGTTTGTTCTTGAAAACCTAGACACATACACTGTGGCCCAACTCAGGGAGTTTTGCCAGCGAGAGGGGGTGTACTGTCCCCCAGGAGCAAAGAAGGGTGCACTTCAAACCAGCTTAAGGGCTTGGGGGGAGGCACGCAGGGAAAGCAAGGCTGAGGAGGAAGACAGGGATGGAGAGCCTGACCCCGAGGGGGCTGAGATGTACCAACCTGAGGTGGGGAACCTGTCCGCAGGGCCCAGGACACTTTCTAGGAAGGGCAGCACTGTCTCTAGTGGGGGCTTATCCGAAGTGGAGTTAGCAGACCGGAGAGAGAAGAGACAGCTCACATGGGACTTAGCAAGGCTGGAAAAGGAGAAAGAGGAGCAGAGGATGGCCCATGAATTGCGACTGAAAGAAATAGATCTTCAGATCTTGAGAATCGGGGCACAACCTGTTCCTAATGGTGGCAGCCAAAACCAAGAGTCCACCAGGGAATCCAAACCTTACCTGCCAAAGGACATTGTAGCGAGCTATGGGGCGGGTGACGACATCGCCAAGTGGCTAGCAGCCTATGAGGTCTCATTGAGGGCCCATGGGGTTCCAGCGAAGTATTGGGGAGGGGGATTGTATAAGTACATGCCTCCAGCTGGTAGGGATGCTTTATTGGCCCTCGAAGAGGATGAGCAGACCCACTACCCCACCATGAAACTGGCGCTCATCAGAAAGTTTGGACTAACACCTGAAAAGTACAGACAGAAGTTCAGGGGTAGTCACAAGCTGGGCACACAGAATTGGGTGGACTTCCTGGACTATGCAAAGAAGGCACTGGAAGGTTGGATTCAGGGCAGTGAAGTAAGGAACTACGAGGAGCTGTTTGACCTGGTACTGAAGGAACACCTACTCGAGAAATGTTTCCCTGAACTGCGGCAACACCTGGTGGATAGCAAGCTGACCAGTCCCCGGAAGCTTGCTGAGGAGGCGGACATTTGGGCTAGTACCCGGGTGTCCACAAGGGGGACTGGAGGGGATACTCAAAAGGCCGGACAGGGCGCCCCCCAGAAGAAAGAGGGAGGGGAAAAGAAAAAGGAGTTCTCCAAAGGCCCCCAAAATAACTTCCAAGGGAAGGGAACAGGATTCACCTCTAAGGCTAACCCACCCAGAAACCCTAATCCTGGCCAGAGTCAGCAGCCAAGGGTTGTCCATTGCTACGAATGCGGTGGCGTTGGACACTATAAAGGAGATCCGAAGTGTCAGAAACGATCACCCCCTCCCACTGGAGGAAAGCCCCCCGGAGTAGCTAGTGTAGTGCTCGGGGAGGAGATGCCCTTAACTAAGGGAAGGGAGTGGGCGGGTGTCACTTTAGTGTCCCTGGGAGAACGGGAGATGGTTCCCAAGATCCAGGTGCCCGCAAATACCGCAAAGTATGGGCAGTGGATCACCATCAACGGCCAAAGAGGGGAGGCTCTGAGAGACACAGGAGCCAGTATGACTATGGTACGTAGCCAACTGGTGTCTCCAGAGCAAGTCATTCCCGAGGTACTCCACCCAGCCGCGATGGCTGACGGCAGAACCGGCCACTATCCCGTGGCTGAGGTTCCCTTTGAATGGGGGGGGGTTGCAGGTTCACTTCGAGTTGCCGTAAGCCCTGCCGTGCCAGTCGATTGTCTACTGGGCAATGACATGGAGCACAACGCTTGGAAGGAGGTGGAATACCGGACTCATACCGAGATGCTGGGTACACCTGACTGGGCCTGTGCTAGCACAAGGTCCGTGACTACCCGAAGAGGGAGTTCATTCCGGCTGGAGCCTGGAACAAAGGCCCAGCCAGCTGCCAGTCAAGGGAAGAACCGAGGACAGGAGGAGCCTGTCTCGGCGTCTCCACCCCGTAGGACGGATAGGCCACCGGAGGTGGTGGACCAGGAGTCTGCGGAGGGGGACGTTACCAACCTGGAGGACCTACCCATCCCGGCCGAGTGGCACGTGGAGGGAGGCCCGTCCAGGGAGGAATTCTGCCAGGGCCAGAGGGAGTGCCCTACCCTTGAGGGGCTGAGGCGACAGGCCGAAGCCCAGGCAGCAGGGAACGTTGAAGGGAACTACAGTGTTTACTGGGAGGATGGCCTCCTCTACAGTGAACCCAAGGCACCCCTACATGGATCGTCACGAGCCTTGGTAGTCCCTCAACGTTATCGAGCCTTCCTTTTAGAGTTGGCTCACGAGATACCATTGGCAGGACACCTGGGGCAAGACAAGACCTTCGCCCGTCTTGTCCCACACTTTTATTGGCCTCAGATGAAAGTGTCGTCCGATACCTACTGCCGGACATGTGTGTCTTGCCAAGCCAGTGGGAAAACAGGGGTGAAGCTGAAAGCTCCCCTGGAACCACTTCCTGTCGTTAGCACCCCCTTTGAAAGGGTGGGCATCGACATTGTGGGTCCATTAGATCCACCGACTACAGCTGGTCACAGGTTTATCCTGGTTCTGGTGGATCATGCCACACGGTACCCAGAGGCAATACCTCTGAGGACCATAACAGCACCTGTTGTGGCTAGGGCCCTGATGGGGATCTTTACCCGAGTGGGTTTTCCCAAGGAAGTTGTGTCCGACAGGGGGACCAACTTCATGTCAGCGTATATGCGGGCAATGTGGAAGGAGTGTGGAGTGACCTACCGGTTCACAACTCCTTACCACCCCCAGACCAATGGTCTGGTGGAGAGGTTTAATAAAACCTTGAAAGGCATGATCAGAAGTCTGCCTGAAAGCCTGCGGAGGAAATGGGACGTCCTCCTACCCTGTTTACTTTTTTCCTACAGGGAAGTGCCACAGAAGGGAGTGGGCTTCAGCCCCTTCGAGCTTCTGTATGGGCACCCTGTACGTGGACCTCTCAACCTGGTGAGAGACGGATGGGAAAGAACTCCCAGAAAGCTTCCCCAGGATGTGGTGAGCTACATGCTGGCCTTCCGGAGCCAAATGGCTAAGTTGTGGAAGCAAGCTTCTGACAACTTGGAAGCCAGCCAAGCAGTAATGAAGGCGTGGTATGACCACAATGCTCACCCGGTGGAGTTGGAGCCTGGCCAGAAGGTGTGGGTGATCGAACCAGGAGAGCTTAGCGCCCTCCAGGATCGCTGGTCAGGACCCTTTGAGGTGTTGGAGAAGAAGGGTAAGGCTACCTACTTGGTGGACCTGAGGACCCCTCGTCAGCCCCTGCGGGTGCTGCATGCCAACCGCCTCAAACCCCACCACGAGAGGCCCGAAGTCATCTTGATGATGGTGACTGACGGAGGAGAGGACGTGGAAAGCGAGCCTCTCCCTGATCTGTTTGCGTCTCAAGAAAAGGATGGGTCGGTGGAGGGAGTGATTCTCTCCCCATCCCTAACTCCTGAACAGCAGGAGGACTGTCGCCAGGTCCTGGGGCAGTACTCTTCATTGTTCTCCCTTGTCCCGGGTAGGACTCACCTGTGCGTCCATGACGTGGACACAGGAGACAGCCCACCTGTGAAGTCCAAGATCTACCGGATGTCAGACAAGGTGAAGGCCAGCATTCATAGTGAAGTCACTAAGATGCTGGAGCTAGGAGTGATTGAACCTTCTAGCAGCCCCTGGTCCAGTCCGGTGGTGTTAGTACCAAAAGCTGCACCACCGGGTGCCCAACCAGAACTGAGGTTCTGTGTGGACTACCGGGGACTGAATTCAGTGACAAAGACTGATGCTCATCCGATCCCTAGGGCGGATGAATTAATTGACCGGCTGGGAGCTGCCCAATATCTAAGTACCTTTGACCTTACTTCAGGGTACTGGCAGATCTCTTTGACAAATGGAGCAAGGGAAAGGTCAGCCTTCTCCACGCCCAATGGCCACTACCAGTTCTGTGTGATGCCCTTTGGGCTCAAGAACGCACCTGCCACGTTTCAGCGCCTGGTAAACCAGATCCTCACCGGAATGGAGAGTTTCTCTGCTGCTTATCTGGATGACATAGCCGTCTTCAGTAACAGCTGGGAGGATCACTTGCGTCACCTGCAAGCTGTTCTCCAGGCCCTGAGACAAGCTGGATTGACGATCAAGGCCAGCAAGTGCCAGATCGGGCAGGGGTCGGTAGTGTACCTTGGACACTTGGTGGGTAGGGGAACGGTGCAGCCCCTCCAGGCGAAGATCGAGGCCATCATGGCCTGGGAACCCCCCAAGACACAGACTGAGGTCCGAGCATTTTTGGGCCTCACGGGATACTATCGCCGCTTCGTGAAGGGGTACGGTACCATCGTAGCCCCTCTCACGGAGCTCACGTCCAAGAAACAACCTCGACGGGTAGTCTGGACGGAGGCTTGTCAGCAAGCCTTTGAGAAATTGAAGAAAGCCATGTGCGAGGCCCCGGTCTTACGGGCCCCAGACTTTTCCAGGAAGTTCATTGTCCAGACAGATGCATCAGAACATGGCATTGGGGCAGTGTTATCGCAACTCAACGAAGAGGGTCTGGATCAACCCGTGGTCTTCTTATCCAGGAGACTACTTCCCAGGGAACAGAAGTGGAGTGCAATAGAGCGTGAAGCCTTTGCAGTGGTATGGGCTCTGAAGAAGTTGCGGCCATACCTGTTTGGCTCGCACTTCCTGGTTCAGACCGACCACAGACCCCTTCGTTGGCTGATGCAAATGAAGGGGGAGAATCCCAAGTTGTTGAGGTGGTCTATTTCCCTACAGGGGATGGACTTTCAGGTGGAACATCGGCCTGGAGTGGACCACGCCAATGCAGACGGTCTCTCAAGGTATTTCCGCCTTAGTGATGAGAACTCCCAAGGGGTTGGGTAGCTCACCCCACTTTCAGCTGGGGGGGACGCGTGTTAGACCTGTCAGCCCTTTGGGTGGTCCCTCCTCATCATTATTTATTTTGTCCCACTTTTGCCTCAAACCCTGTTTGAATTTTTCCTTTTTGGGAACCACCAGACTTTTTAGTGTTGCTACAGATTCAGGGAGCCATTTTAGCTACCCCTGAAACTTCTGTCTGAGGGCCTGGAGCACAAAATGGTGGCCTCCTGTGACATCACCAGCATCCACTGGAACCTACCAGCACCTTCCAGAACCTTCCAGGAGATTCCAGAACTGTGTGACAGTTGGAAACCGTTTAGAATGTTGGGAGGATAAGAGAGGCAGTTGGCAGTTGGAGCTGGCAGTTGGCACCTGACTGGTGAAGGGAGAGGAGCACAACAGTGAAGGAGGAAGGAGTGAAGCAGCAGGGGTGGAAACTTGTGCCTGGAGTGGGGTCCATAAACCCACCCTTGATACTTGACCCTACTGATGGATCCCAGCCTATAGCCCTGTGTGGGAAGAAGTCAGAAGAAAACCATCCTAAGGACCTGGACAGCAGGAACAGGCCTTAGAACCAAGAAAGCAGTAAGATTCTGACCTGAGAACTGGTTTCCCTGGAGCCTGGCGTCGAGTAGCCGAAGACCTGGAGCCCGAGGAGGAGAAGCGGCGCTGACTGAGGTAGCAGACGTCGTACCCGGAGCCGCCTGAGGTCGTAAGAGGGCGCCGGCGGAGGTCGAGAGGAATACCAAAGGTCGGGAAGGAAGTGAACCGAGGTCGAGCGAGCGGCGTCATCGGAGGAGTGAAGTCCGCCCTCCGGAGTCGTCGGAGACCGAGGTAGAGGAGCACCGGAGGTCGGGAGTGAGGATCGCACTCCGGAGTCGCCCGGAACCTGTGAGGAGGAACACCGGAGGTCGGGGGTGAGGATCGCACCCCGGAGTCGCCGGAAGTCGACAGCGAGGCCAGGCCGGCCGACGTCATCGGAGCCGAGTGCGCCATCGGACCGGAACCGCCCGAAGTCGACATCGTGAAGAGACTGCCCGACGCCGTCGAATCGGAGGTCGAGATCGAACCGAGGCCACCGACATCGGACCGGAACCGCCTGCCGGCGTCGTCAAAGAACTGACATTGTGCCGAGGCCGCCGAGACCGAACCGGAACCGCCTCACGGCGTCGACACGACTCCAGCGGCGTCGGAACATCAGAAAAAGGGCAGTAAGTGGAGTAGAGGGCGCCTAAGGCCCTGTGGAGACCTGAGAGACTGCTCTAAGGGGCTAGGGAGGTGCTGAAACCCACCTGACTGTGCCTGGGGTGAACTGGGACTAACCTAGAGAGGTTGTGTGGAGAGGAAAGCCAGGGCATTGGAATTCCCCCCTTTGATCTACCTCAGTTTAGGCTTCAGCCTTTGCCTCAGCCAGGGAGTAGGACCCCCCAAGCCTTCCACACCCTACAAGCTGTGCCTGGGCCAAATCAGCCCTTAAGTATTGAAGTGTCATCTGATTCATGAGTGCTACTGTATACTTCTAATTATTTATTGAGGAAACTGTATTTATTAAGTTCTTATCTATTTAATGCTGCACTGTATTTATAGGTCCACAGGACTTGTTGGTGTACAGTATTTATTGGTACAGTATTTATTGGTACAGTATTTATTACCTCAAAGTATTTAATTGTCTGTATATATTGCACTTGTATTTATGCCCTGTATTTATGATCACCCCTATTTATTTCAGCAAACAGCAAATATTTATTTGACCTGCTCTATTTAAGAATTTGTATATTGTGATTGTTATTTATTTTCCCAATCAGCAACTAAGAGAAAAAGATAAAGAAGAATATTTTCATAATTTTTACGGTGTAGAGTCGTTTTTGGAACGGATGCACGCATGGTTATTGTATGGGTATATTGTATGCTTAGCACTGCGCCTGTTTCCTGACCACTCGAGCCAAGCTACCACAGTGTGTTCGGGGAGTCCACCACCACCCTGCGGAGTGGAGGTGGGCTGTTTCCAACAAAAGGTAACTGCTGTCTGAGCCAAATAAGCTATAGCTTTGCAGTCTGCACTTAGTGAAATATTAACCAGCAGAGAACTGGTATGATTTATTGATTTGTAGTTGCATTTATATAGTGCGTCACACCCTGAGAGAGCATGCAGCACATATAAAGGGTTGATAGCACGGTATATATACGGTGCGCGTGGTTGCAAGAATGTAGATTCGCAGTGTGTGAGGGAAGCATTTTGATACTGAATCTTTAGTTACTTGTCCCCATACACAGATTTCCAACACAATACAAGGACACTTGAATCCAAATATATTAACCAATGTAGGACAAATAATCACTCATACCCAAAAAAATAAAGACAATCAGAATACACAACTCATGTCATCTACAGACAACCTACTGAGGAGAGGCTCCATTAATTGTGGCAGCTGCAGCTGGGCCGAAGTGCAGCTTTTAAATCCTTTTCCATGTCTGTGACAGTATTGAATGGTGAACATTCAGAAATCTCTGATGCTGCTGAACATAGTCCCATCCTGCCCCTCCCCCAAACCTGCAGATTACTGGGCTGTAGTGCTGAGCGCTGCTGCAGTATTATGCACTCTGCTTTCTGTCCGATGAGGAGAAAAAAACATTGCACAGTAGGACGCAATGCTGGGCATTCTCTGCTTTATGTAAAACTACCTTTTCAAAGGCCGTGATCAAGCTTTCAATAAATAACAAGAAGCGTGAGCAAAAAGTGGACACGAGTGGTGCGCACGCGCGCGATGGGAAGTGAAAGTAGGTTGTGCGCGCGAAAGTGATCGCGGCTGTACATATTGCAAAGCTGCCGGCTGCGCGCGTGCAAGCTCGCGTGAACGCAAGCTTGTTGCCATCCCGCAGCACTTTGAAAACTCACCTACTAAATGTCTCTCCGAGCAGCGCATGCACGCTGACTCAGCGAGACCTAAAAAGCGGAGCAAGAGAATGGAGACAGAGGTCCACTGGACCACCAGGGATGAGGCGCAGGTGAAACCTGCGGGTGGAGGAGGGCCTCGAACACCAACACTTGAGAGTGCAGGGGCTTGGGAGAGGGCCTCACTTAATGGTGGAACTGTGAGGGAGGGAGAGCAATTTCACTGACAATGAGTTAGTGGTCTTGCATGGACACCTTTTGTCCGTAATTTCAGAAATTGGCGTGAGCTGCCCCCTGCAAGCAGCCTGTAACTCTCACTGCAGGGGCCAGCTCACACTCCTGCTGTGATCTGTGGCCTGCAGCAGCCCCTCCCCGACCTGGGACAGACTGCTATCAGACCCATTATCATTCTTTATGTCGGCCTAATTATCACATACAGAATGATAATGGGCCTCTCTGCCCAGTGATAGCATTTGGGATCTGGTGTTTTTTTTTCAGGGGGAGAGGGGGCATGTAAGATCTGAGAAGCCTTCTGCTTTGATCTTTTTCTTCACTTTTTTTTTTTAATATGCAAACACAAGTGTGTTTTACTCACGTACACAACAGGTGCAGTGAGTGCAAGGTTCTCTCAACTTAAAATAAACTTATTTTGATTTGTGCTTGTGTTGGTTGTCTATTTACTTATGCACTATTGCGCTGACTTCCTCTGATGTGTATGCTGAAACGTACCTTTTGTCCCGAATTTTTGTCCTGAATTCTGACCTTCTGTCCCGAATTTTCGTCCTGAATTCTTACCTTCTGTCCTGAATTTTTATCCTGAATTTTTGCACTCACTGTCCTGAATTTGCACCCATGCCAGTTGGTCACCCTAGGTCTGAGCTAGGGTGGCGAAGTGAGCTAAAGAACGATGGATTCAACCCAGATATGTGACTTAGGGTGAGTGTCTGAAAAGTTTCAGCAATCTGTCCATCATCTCCTTGTGTTCGCTTTGTTTAATTTCAAGTCAGGAATCTTTAATACAGCTCTATAACACAGCTAAAAGTGCTTTCTATTTATAGTTGCTATTCAAGTATGTGCAGATAAGGGCTAAAAAAAAATATCGTCTTTAGGTGATTTTGCTTATTTTTGTACCGGATCGCAAATTGACATAACATCACATTTAAGAAATCTGAAAACTTGGGGGCTTATTTACAAGCCCCTTGCGCCACGTTGTGGCACAAGGGGCTTGTAAATCTGCCCCTTGGTTCTTATGGAATTGTAGCTCTGTATTCTTGGGTGTCCACATAATATATATTCGCCTTCGTAAGTCGAAATAAAATTGACTTTCTAGGAATAGCTCTAGGAAAATATATTCTATATGATATCTTGTAGTCGGCGCTTCATAATGACGTCAAAATTACGCAACGTCACCAAGCAACAACAGAACCCATGCGGCATTTTGTCCGCCACTTGTGCGGTTCAAGCCTCGTTTCCGTTAAAGCACCATTGGACAGTGTGGCTGCTACGGAGGGTTTTTTTTCTTTCTAGAAGTCTGCCGAGATGACGGAAATGGAAGTGAAGTACGAATGCGAACTCCTTACGAAGGCGGTGAACGTTATCATGGACCCGAAGTCCACACCGCTGCAACGGGCGGAGGCCCAGAAGGTTAGGCGCAGGGATTCGCATAAACGGGCCCGGCAGAATTTGTAATGCGCATGCGCTCTGCTAGTGCCGTTTGCAGCCGGTGAACTGCTGTCTGAAAGGGTCCGGCAATGGGCGGTGATCCTTGAAAGGGAGCGTGTTTCGTTGTGCTCTGTCCTGTCCGTATTGTCTCTGTCTTCCTCCAATGTACGACGAAAAAGAACAGCTCTTCAAAAGTGAAGGATTGCACACAAACTTCATTCCCATCTCCTTAAATATTTTTGCATTTTTATATAGCAAGAACTTGTCTCGAAATTATATGAACGTTTTTCATGAGTACCGGTAAAGTCACACAAGGCCATATATTTATTTTCTTATGGCAGGAAGAGTGGTGATGTGATCTGTATGATAGGATGTTGAGTAAACTATTAGACGTGAACCTGGTTACCCGGTTCCAGACTCGGCAGCTCTGACCGGCCCTATAGCCACATGTATTGGGGCTGGGGAACCAGGTTCGAGCCCAGGCGTCGGCTCAACATCCTGTGATTCTGGCCAAATCATTCGATCGCGCCGTGCCTTCCAAAAATGAATATGGCCTTGTGTAATATAATTGTTGTTCATGTCCATACTCCAATACCTTAGGGTCGATTTCGCGATATATAGAACCGCAATTTTTTTTTAAAAACACTACAGACGGACACAATCATTTTTAGGAAAGGGCAGATTAAGTGATTTGCCAAGAATCACAGGATGTTTGAGCCTCCCGCCTGACTCGAACCTCGTCCCCTAGCTTTAGAGTAGCAGCGGATGCACATTTAGAAGTACTGTACATGTGAATCTTAGTCGTTTACGTTTTAATATAGTTACATAATTTAAAGTGAGAAATGCCATTCTTTGTTTCTTACCCACTATCTCTCTATGCACGCTCTATTTTTGTATTTCCCTTCACATAAGAGTACCTGTTGTGTTAATAACTACCGCAGCCCTACTAATCCATTGCCAGTTATTGGAAAGGGTAGGGTGGAAGAATGTAAACTTTATTAGCAATAGTGAGGGAAAGTTCAGTTCTATTAAGGACATGGAGGCGAGGATTATGCCTAATTGTTTAATTTATTCTGCTCAGCAGTTTAAAACAACACATTTTTTTCAAAGACTACAAATCCCATGAGTCCTTTCAACAAATCAACAGTACAACCATAGAGTAAATCCCATATAAGCAACATCAAGGAACAGCACTTCCTCTTTCTTCAAGCTTAATATCCTGAATTCTGCTTTTCTTCAGTAGTCTTGCTTCTGATCTGATCCTGGAGAAAATCGAAAACATGACAGCCATACATTTTCAATGTATGGCACATATTTAAGTTATACACAACATCAGCAATATCAGTAACAATTGAGATAAGTAACAATGAACTAGATTCATCCACCCATTAATTAATAGGGAAAGTTGGAATCGACATTACTTAACAAGCTGTAAAAGGGCTTTAATATTAGTCCTCAATCTCAGCATACTTATCCAACACTGAAGACTTCAGAGGATAACGGGAGGGTATATTTGATAATCAGAATAGGAGGGATAATCCTCGCCTCCGCGTCCTTAATAGCGAATAGCATTGAAACTTTCCTTCAGGATAGATAGGAACTTTTATATTCTATGGTAGGACCGGAAGCTCATATTATGCTAGTTTAAAGCTAGTTGATAACCAGTGAAGCCATGCTAGTGATAGATTTGGATGAAAATGTTTTGAAAGTGGAGTCCAAAGACCAATCAGCTTCTCTGAGAATATCCTCTAGGCGACTCCCCAGGGAGAAGGCCTTAGAGGCCATAGCTTCCCTGGTGGAAGGTGCCCCAAAGGCAGATTTATCTATTCCTGCTTCTTGCAGGATCCAGCTCACCCAACAGGCAATAGTCATCACAGAGACTGGCTTGAAAGGCTTCTTGAGGGAAATAAACAGTTGAGCTCAGAAGTAGCCAACAAAAGAAGAGGAAGGAGGAGGTTGCATGCTATTTATGAGATGGAAGATTATTTTCGTGATTGTGATGTTGGATTCCATGAGAGGTTTCAATGGTGCTGCTCAGAAGTGGCAAATAAAAGTTAATGCATAATGCTAGCCTCCTATCTTGACATAAAATCTTTGCTTGGGCCATCTGAAGAATGGGCATAAGCGTAGGGTCTTTTAGTTTTGTATAAAGAGACCTAAGGATAGTGCAATGCCCTTCTTCCTGATTCCATTCAGTTGGTCACAGTATCTACCATTATTATTGAAGTGGACTCCAAGGTACTTGAAACTTTTGGTTGACTCAAGCCTTTCTTGATCCAGAAACCATGATTTCTTTGAGTTTTAGTGCCTCTGACCACGAGGATCTTAGTTTTCTTTTTGTTGATCCTTGGTTGAGAAAGCTGAGGTGGCATCCAAAAGGCTTTGCAGGCCGACCTTGGTTTTCCTTAAAAGGACTAGATCATCCGCATACTGCAGATTTTACAGCTGGAAGCCCCTGGTTTGGGCAGATGGGAATTAACTAATCTGGGATCAAGTCAAATAAGAACAGATTGAATAGCATTGGTGCAAGGACACAGCCCTGCTTGAGGCCTTGAAAGGTGTTGATTTGCCTGGATAGGCGTGACCCATCACTAATTTTTATTCTGACCCATATCTCTTGGTGCAACATTTGCAAGACCCGAAGCAGACCATCCGAGATGTTGAGTTGAGACAATTTCTCCCAGAGCTTCCCCCTGTTGACCCTGTTGAATGCGGATTTATAGTCCATAACGCCCAAGAAAACTGGTTGACTATTACATTTCGCCTGATCAATTAAGAGAGAGAGTGCCATCAGCTTCACAGAAGTCCCTCTGTACTTGGTGAACCCAGTTTGATTTGGCAGGATGATCTTGTTTGTATTGGCCCACAATTTCAGTGTGTCTAGTTTCAGCTTCCCACCCGCCCATTGCCTGCGGCATCTAGTCTGTTTTTTATAAAATCAGAAATTTTAATCTGACTTCCAGTTGCTATGATCATAAGCCTTGCACATTGTGAAAGGGCTTTTTAGGTCTGGCCTGATACAGCACATCTGCTGCTGCTTGCCATACATTTAGTTTACTTACAGGTGTCTTAGAGACTGCCTGTTGCTTACCATTAGGTTTCTTCATTGTCATTCTTATTTACTTGCTTCTCTTTGGTCAGCGCGTGCGGGCTCCTGTTGGCATGTTTGTCTTCCTTTAGAGAATGGCCGCTAAGTACCTCTTATTTGGCCAGTATTCTTTTGGAGCTAGTGTTGTCTTTTAATTGCAGCATTCCATAAGTGTGTGTGTTTCTTTCTCTCCTTCCCCCACTGTTCTGCTTTGGTGCCTGCCATTTCTACTGTGTTGTGTTGCCTGCTCTGTCCCTTGTGCCCCTGTGTTGTTACTTGACCTGCCCACCCACCACGTTGTGTTACTTGCTCCGTCTTCCTGGCCCTCCTGTGTTGTGTTGCTTGCCCCCCCTTCACTGAGTTGTATGTCCCGTTGGCTCCTTCACCCACCTTGTGTTGCTTGCACCCTTCCTTTCTTCACCCCCTCATTCATTGTTTAGCTTCCACCGTCCCCCCTGAGTTGTGTTGCTTGCTAAGCCCCTCCCACCAGAAAAGAGCACTACGACTCGTGCTGGCAACGTCATAGCATTTTTTCCCTAACTTTCTGCCACGCTGCACAGCAGCCTTCCTACTTTACAACATGGCTAAAAATATTTACAAAGCCAATAGTTCACTTTGGTGAGATCTACTGTCTTTGTCGACGGTTGTTTTCTTGTGTACTTCTAAATGCAGTGTTATAATTTATGGTTGCTTGTACTTGTTTGTTCCTCTTGTGGAATCCAACTTCTGTCAAATTCCATGTGTCTTATATTTGAATAAGGGTTCCACGCAGGGCAGTTGACTTCTGGCTGGTTTGGGATCGGGTCGTGCCGACGGAGCTGTGTGACCTATCTAATAAAAGGAAGCTGTTTAAGTCACTTACCGTGCACTTGCTGTTGACTTCATTTTGGCGACGATCTGGCCAGTCATCACCGTCGGCGCCTCGACCCACAGTGGACCCACGCATTTCCCGAGTGGAGAACATTTCTGACAGACAGCTGGCTCGCTGCAGTGCGCAGCCCACGATCCTTTGTTTAGTCATTAATTACATCAGTTTACCCCGGCGAGCCGCACAACTCCTCCAGCAGCCCCAAGCGGTGTGTAATTTCGTCTTCCAATGATGCGTCGGGCTGCTCTGCTTTTTGCAAAAGTTAGCAGTCCATCTTGGGAGAGGAAACATACGCTGCACCCATCGAACTGCATTCATCGCTGAAGAGTCTGCGCTGCAACGAACAGCATTCTGCAGGATAGAAGTCGCCGCTGGATCACACTCTTCAGTTGTCAGGTGATATTCAGCGCAGTGACACGCACACCCTTTGCGTGCAACCTCTTTCTCGGTGACACACACACCTTATTCTCCCTCATTTAAGTTGTCATTGCACGTCACTCATGTTTTTCTACCGATGATGCACAGACTACGTCATTAATACGTTTTTGTGCCTCCTCAGTGACACACACACTCTGCTTGCAATTTATTTCACTTAGACACACTAATTATTTACTTGAGTTTACTCATCCACACACACACTCGTTGTTTGCATCTGCTGCACAGTGGCACACACACCTGCTGCGTGTCATTTCTCAAATTTTCCTGCATATCTTTGTGAACTCATACTATGGGAGAAGCTTCTGAGAGCCTACTTAGTGCAGCTTCTGCTGGTATTACATTGGCCCCCCATGTCTCTATAGCACCTCCTCCCTACTTTTTATCCCAACCAGGCTCGCCTCCAGTTCCATGGAAGGATTGGATTATAATGTTTGACAATTACATTGAAGTGCTTGATGGCCAAGAGTTTCGCCCGTCCAGGAAAAGGGCATTATTGTTGAGTGTATTGGGCAATGAGGGTGTTATGTTATGTTAAAAGGTACTTATCAAGCGCTCGTTCACCAAACGGTTTCTTGGCGCTGGGGTGGAAGTAATGCAGCATCAGAGGGAAAGCCTAATTGTTATATTGGGCAATGAGGGTCAAAGAGTATTTTGATTTCTCCCTGATATTACCAAGCATAATGGTCAGACGGTGGTAAATGTGTTTGAAGAAGCTAAATACAGGTTGAATGTCAGGTTTGCCAAAGAAGAGAACTTAGTTTTGACACATTATAAGTTTTATACTCCACCTCAGATAGTGGATGAATCAATTGATGAGTTTTTGGCAAGGTTGCGTGAACTTTCCATGAAATGCAAGTTTGGCGTCATGACTGATGAGTTAATAAGAGATCAATTGATTGTTCAATTCAGGGCTAAGAAGATCCAGAAGCGCTTATGAGCAGCGAAAAATCCGACATTAAGAGAGGCCATAGATATGGCTAAGGTTTTGGAGCAATCTGCATGTTGCATTCATGAGTTGGAAAGAAAACAAAGAGAGGTCTCTGTTGTAGGCATAAATGCTGTTACCAAAGAAGTTGATTCCCCTGCCATGTCCAAGTATAACAGCAGATTTAATAGGTATATGTGGGTTTAGTAGACAAAATGCCAGGGTTTGCAATCGGTGTGGTACCTCTAACCATTCTTCAGATTCTAAATTGTGTTTTGCCAACAATGAAGAGTGCAGGAAATGTGGTCGTTAGGGGCACTTTGCAAAGATGTGCAGGGTGAGCAATCGCAATAAAGTTTCCCTGGTCTCTGATGAGAGTGTGTGTCAGGGGGAGTCTTGCGACAGAATACTTATGGTTGGTGATGTGTATGAGTAAGGCATAAAGGTGATGATGATCAAAGAAGGTTTAGGCCCAAGGCATTCTTTACCATAAATGGTCGTGAAATGGAGCTCATGGTGGACAAAGGGTCATTGTACACTATCATATTAAAGTCAATCTTTGAGCACTGGTGGTCTCTGGGTACCTTGAAGCCCCAAGACATCTCCCCTGTAAGTTTTCAAGGGTAGTCGATCGACATTTTGGGATTAATGGAATCTGAGATTGAGTTTGAGGGACGTTGCACTAAGGGTGTGATGTATATTGCTGAAAGTGGGCCACTTCTGCTTGGTTGGCTCCATCAATATGATTTGCACATCATTGTTAATCCGAGGGCACCTTCACAAGTTATGGTCATTGACCAAGAATCTGTTGAAGACTGTGCGTGCACATGTGAAAGTGTTCAGAGAAGACTTAGGCTTGTTGAAGGGTTATGCACCCAAGATTGTTTTAAAGCAGGGCGCCATTCCTGTCCAACATAAGCTGAGGAGGGTCCCTGTGGTGAACCGTGAGGAAGTGAAGGGCTTAATCCAAGATATGTTACTGCAAGGTGTGATAGAACCTTTGGAGCCATCTAGCTGGGTTTCTCCTGTGGTCCTAATGCGCAAGTCTGATGGGCGGCTCAGATTTTGCATGAACTTTAAGTCGCTTAATCTGAACATTGTGGCGCATACTAACACTCTGCCAAATATCAATGAGATGGTGTTGTTGCTGAAGGCGGGGAGGTACTTCTCCAACTTGGACTTGAAGAGCGCCTATCACCAGATAAGGTACAACCAAGACTCTAAAGCACTTACTGCCTTTATCACAATGGAAGGTACCTACCAATTTACGAGAATGCCCTTCGGTGTCTCGTCGACAGCTAGTGTTTTCCAAAAGGATGATCTCTGATGTTTTTCAGGGATTGGATAATGTCATCTACTTCCAGGACGACATAATGGTCTTTGAGAAATCGGTTCAAGAGCACAATGGAATTTTAAAACTTGCTTTGCAAAGGATTGCTGACGTCGGGCTTATGTTGAGGAAGGAGCAGTGCTGTTTTTTTGAAGGAGCAGATCTATTATTTGGCCTACATTTTGTCTGCTGGTGGAATCAGTCCCAAAAAGGACTTGTTGGAAGCCAAACGCTTAGCTCCTTCCCCTCAAGACAATTACCAGTTTAGTTTCTTTATGGGCCTCATTGAGCACTATTCAAAGTTTGTTCGCAACTTTTCTACCAAGACTGAGTCCCTGAGGGTTCCTTTAACAAAAGGCATGAGTTTCGAATGGTCGAGTGTGCAAGAAGGATGCTTTTCAAACATTAAGAAGGAAATCTGTGATGCTGGTATGTTGGTGCCCTTCGATATTAAAATCAAGTCCGTGGTGACCATGGATGCGAGTGCTTCGGGTCTGGGTGCCGTTCTTTTCCAGAAGCATAAGGATGGTGAGAGAACCGTGGTCTTTGCATCCTGCACTCTGACTAATATTGAAAGGAACCATTCGGTAATAAAAAAGGAGGCGTTGGCTGCCGCTTTGGGGGGGGGGAGGGTTGAGTACTTTTGCACATATTTTTTGGGTACCTAATTTACCTTGAGTTTGAGTTGAGTTTAAATCACTTCTAAAGCGCACATACACCTCTAAAGCGCACATACACCTAACGGTTTCATGGCGCTGTGGTTCACTGAACCTAATTAGCAGGGGGGACCAGGGGGCAGGAAGAAAATCATTAGGAGAAGGCCTGTGAAAAAAGAAAGGTTTTTAATGCTTTACGAAACAGAGGATATTGGGTGAGGGACCTGAGGTGAAGCGGGAGAGAATTCCAGAAGGTGGGGGCAATAGTGGAAAATTTGGAGCCTCCCCATTTTTTTCGGCGAAAACGGGGGACAGTCAGCAGATGTTGGGAGGATGATCTCAATTCCCTTGCAGGGGTATAGATTCTTATCTCAGAAGAGATAAAGGCGGGGGCGGATCCTGACTGAGCCTGAAAAGTAATACAACCCATTTTGAACAATGAGCGTTCAAGAATAGGGAGCCAGTGGAGGGATTTTAGAAGCGGGGTGACGTGATGTGACTTGGTCAACTTATAGACTAGCCGAGCGGCCTGGTTCTGCACCAGCTGAAGCCGTCGAACATTGTAAGCAGGCATAACGCAGTATAAAGCGTTGCCGTAATCTAGTCTAGAGACGACCATAGCCAACACAATAAGTTTAAGAGCAGAGAAAGAGAAAAAGCGAGATACCTTGCGGATAGTGCGGAGAGAAAGGAAGGAAGAAGACACCCCAGAGCTCACCTGGGAGTGCAAAGTGAGTTGATCATTGATCTTGAAACCGAGCGCTTTGACGGAAGGAGAGGGGGAAGGGGGGGGAACCCAAGGAAGGGGGCCAGAAGAGAGATGACCAGGGATTGGCACAACCACCTGTCAAAACCAATTCGGTTTTATCCGGGTTTAGTTTCAGGTGGTTGTGGCTCATCCAGTCCCGGATGAAGATCATAGTGGTTTGAAAATTAGATATAGAGTCGGTGGATGGAGACAGGGTAAAGATGAGCTGGAGGTCATCCGCATAGTTAAATACGGAGACCTCCATTTGTTGAAGGGCAAAAATGAGAGGGGCAATGTATAGATTAAACAGTAGTGGGGAAAGGGAGGAACCCTGGGGAACCCCACACGGAACCTTACAGGGCTTAGCCGAGAAATCGCCCAGCCGCACTGCTTGAGAGCGGTCCCTAAGGAAGGAGGACAGCCAGACCAGGGCTACCCCGCCGACCCCGGCCGCCCCGACACGGGAGAGTAAGATGGAATGGTCCACCGTGTCGAAGGCGGCAGACAGGTCGAGGAGGACCAGGGCCTGGGGGAGATTGGTGTCCATACCTTCTCTGAGGTTGTCAAGGACGGATAGCGCCACAGACTCGGTGGAATGAGCGGGGCGGAATCAGGCATGACGGGGGGCCAAAACCTGGTTTTCTTCTACAAAGGTGGTAAGGGCTCTGGTCACGTGTCGTTCCAGTACTTTCCCTAAAAAGGAGAGTAAGGAGATGGGTCGGAAGTTGACTGGGGCGGTGGGGTCAGCGCCAGGTTTTTTCAAGATGGGAAGAATAATGGCTGTTTTTAGAGTTGGGGGAACAACGCCCTGAGATAAGGAGCAGTTAAGAAAGGAGAGAGGTGGTAACATACAAGTTGTGAAAATGAGCCTGAGGATGTGAGCAGGGCAAGGATCTAGGGGGGAACCAGATTTGACCAAGGATAGAAGGGAAAGGAAAGAGTCTTCGGTTAGTGGGGGGAATGAGTCAAAGTGAGCCTTTGCAGGAGGGCTAGGGGGATTGTAAAAAGAAA
Source organism: Triturus cristatus (assembly GCF_964204655.1). Classification (NCBI taxonomy): domain Eukaryota; kingdom Metazoa; phylum Chordata; class Amphibia; order Caudata; family Salamandridae; genus Triturus; species Triturus cristatus. The sequence continues at coordinate 116,356,161 of NC_140589.1, forward strand.
GCGAAGGAGGAGGAATATTGGCTTTGATTTTATCAATTTTATCCAAGAAGTAGGTGTTGAAGGAATCACAAAGAGACTGTGACGGAGGGGGTTTGAGAGTGGTTCTGTGGGCATAGGCAAGATTGTGAACTATAGAAAAGATTTCTTTAGGCTGGTTCTCTGCGGCTAAGATTTTGGAAGAGAAATATTCCATTTTGGTAGTTAAAATAGTTTTTTGTATTGCAATAGGAGGGAAGTATACTGGGATTTAAGGTTGGGGCAGTAGTGGCGTCTCCAAGCTCGTTCGGCATGGCGAACTGAGAGTTTCAGCGCCTTAAGTTCCTCACTGAACCAGCGATTGGACTCATTCGGCTGTTTAGAGGAAACTCGTCGGAAAGGTGCGATTGAGTCACAGCCTGACTGGAGCCATGAATTAATAGAATCAGCTTGTACTGTAAGCGGTAATCCAAGTAGATCACGACAGAGGGGAAGGAGTGTGGAGGCCACTAAAGATGCATCAATCCGGCCCCAAGAGCGTGCCCAGATATTTTTAGGAAGTGAGGGCTTGGTGGTTAAGTCAAGAGGTGAAGAAAAAGAAATCAAAAATTGATCAGACCAGGAACAGGGGGAGATAGAGAGAGACACAATAGGGCAGTTGAGAGACCAAATCTGGTCGAGGGTGTGACCCTGATTGTGAGTAGGGGAGTGAACATAGGAATTGAAATTGAGAGAACGAAGGGTGTCTGAAAATTCTTTGGAATTGGAACATTCTACAGGGTCAGAGGGCCAGAAGTTAAAATCACCTAGCACCATGATGGAAGAGTTGTTAACCGCTAGGGTGGCCACCAGATCTTGAAACCCAGGAAGAAAGGCTTGGGAAGGTTGGGGGGGGACGGTACACGAGTAGGAAAGTGAGAGGGACTTTGAAGGAAAGAGAACGGACTACTAAGAAATCGGAAGTACCAATAGGGGGGAAAGTAAGAGGCTGAAAGAGGAATTCTTTCCGAGCGATCAAAGCAACACCACCGCCCGCTTTATCCGTGGATCGGTCGGCTCGAATCGCGTAGTAAGTGGTAGGGGGAGCTGCTAATAAGGAGGGGAGAGAGCTGTCACGAAACCAGGTCTCTGTGAGAAATAAGAGATCAGGTTTGTATAGGTCTAAGAGGACAGAGAGCTCGTGATAGTGCTTAACAGCAGAACGCGTGTTGAGGTAATAGATGGAGAGAGAAGCAAGTGTAGGTGCAGCAGGGTGCTCAGGACGGGAGACGGGGGGATACAAGGGGGAGTGAGAGGAGGAAAGAAAAGAGGATGGGGGTATGGAGGCTGTGAGTCCCAAACTGTCAATGTGAGAGGTCACAGAGTCATTTATCGGCCAGGGGCCTTGAAGACCGTAGAGTTGGGCTGACGAATAATGTCTCGATGGGGCAGAGAGAGGTGGCCCTTGGTCCGGTCGGTCGCGGACGGGCGCAGACGGGCTTGCCTTAGGCGCGTCTTCGGCACGCAATCGTCGCGCCCGCTGCGCCCGTCCGCTGCGCTTCCGGTAGGGACACATGCTATATACTAGTGAAGAGGAAGTTGGAAGGGGGGCGTGGCCTACGCAAGTGGGCGTGTCTTGCTGGCCGCGGCGAATGGCGGCAAGAAGGTCCAAAACACCTCACCCTCTGCAGTGATAGATCCGCTGTGCGGGGGTGTCAGTGCCTGAAGCGAAGTGAAAGCCCAGGGGTAAGTGAATAGGTAAATAAAAACACACAAGTATACACGTTTTTAAGAAAATCACTAAAAAGCTGCTCCCGGCTGTGCCTCAGGAGGATTCGGTGTAATAGGGCGGCGCTCGTATTCAGCGCTTAAATAGGAGCCTGGTGGAGGGGGCGTGGCCTGCGCAAGTGGGCGTGTCTTGCTGGCCGCGACGAATGGCGGCAAGAAGGTCCAAAACACCTCACCCGCTGCAGCGATAGATCCGCTGTGCGGGGGTGTCAGTGCCTGAAGCGAAGTGAAAGCCCAGGGGTACGTGAATAGGTAAATAAAAACACACAAGTATACAAGTTTTTAGGAAAATCACTAAAAAGCTGCTCCCGGCTGTGCCTCAGGAGGATTCGGTGTAATAGGGCGGCGCTCGTATTCAGCGCTTAAATAGGAGCCTGGTGGAGGGGGCGTGGCCTGCGCAAGTGGGCGTGTCTTGCTGGCCGCGGCGAATGGCGGCAAGAAGGTCCAAAACACCTCACCCGCTGCAGCGATAGATCCGCTGTGCGGGGGTGTCAGTGCCTGAAGCGTAGTGAAAGCCCAGGGGTAAGTGAATAGGTAAATAAAAACACACAAGTATACAAGTTTTTAAGAAAATCACTAAAAAGCTGCTCCCGGCTGTGCCTCAGGAGGATATCACATATATTATATTTGAAATAGCTCAATGCGCCAGATAAGCAAAATATAAAAGGTACATTACTTCAGCAGCAGCACGCTAAATAAACACTGATCGAACTCCGATAACTCCCGGCTCAAGCCTCAGGAGTGATAATGCTGCGCGCTTGCGCCAGCGTTCTAATTTATGCACAGCAGGGGCAATCGGCAATCCGGTGTGGGAGCAGGGAAGCCTAGACTGTCAACCCCGCCTCACCCAAAATGGTGGAACGGGAGCGCAGGACGCCGAGAATCGATGTCCAGCCTCCCAATAAGGAGAGAGAACCCTAAATGAGAGGTACTAACAGAAAGCTAGCATCATATCACATATATTATATTTGAAATAGCTCAATGCGCCAGATAAGCAAAATATAAAAGGTACATTACTTCAGCAGCAGCACGCAAAATAAACACTGATCGAACTCAGATAACTCCCGGCTCAAGCCTCAGGAGTGAAACGGAAAACATGGTTATGATGCCGTTTATCACGGGTGAAGTACTGAGGTCAAAACCGCAGTGTAGCCCGAGTTTCTAGCTCTTTCTGCAAAGAACGGGGACTTACTTGGTATGTTCTTCTCTCTGTAAATGTACCTGCATGGTTCCCTCGAGACCACAAGCCTCTGATCAAAATCCTTCTTCCTGGTGGTGCTGGTAAGGGTTCAGTCAGATTGACATGTTTTGCTGCCAGACTTTAGTAGTTTAGTTATACCTTGGAGCACATTCAGGGGTGGAGAAATGTCCCAGCAGATTGTCTATCTAGGTTGCCTTTGCAGTGGGAAGCAGTACGAGGTCCGGCTGTGGAGGTGAATGATGGTGCTTTTGCTTTTGTGCAAGATGTTGTGTTGGAGGGTGCAGGTTCCTTTTCAAGAGAAGATTGGTGTCAAGCCATGAATGCTGACTTCACCCTTAAAGAAGTCCTGCCTTTGGTTGTCTCAGGCAAGCGGAGGGAGAGGTGTCTTGCCAGTTATGTCCATCCGTTTTTTAAGATTTTGGAAGAACTGACAACTTGCGGTGCCCATATTTTGATGAGGGGTGAAAGGTTTGTGCCACCCGTCAATCTCAGGCAGAGGCTTCTGGCTATGGCACATGCTGGTCACTTAGGTCAAAGTCTCATTCAGCAGCGCCTTAAAGCCCAGTTTTGGTGGCCAGGTATGGATGTTCAGGTGGTGGATTGGGTGGTCAGATGTAGTGCGTGTAAGTAAAATGAGAAGCGTCTCCAACTTGGTAGCCAGTCTTCTGTTGGCCACATTACCAATCCAGGCGTGCCTTGGCACACTGTTTGTTTGGATTTCATTGTTCCAATGTCAGAGGTTCGGTGTGGTCTCAGGTTTGTCATGGTTTGTGTGGATTCTTATTCTAAGTGGTTGCGTGTAAAGATAATGGGAGAGATCACCACTAGTGCCACCATTCGTGCTTTGAGGGGGAGATTTTTTGAGGAAGGTGTCCCCTCCGTCCTCGTGACTGATCATGGTACTCCACTCACTTCCAGAGATATGGAGAAATTATTATGCAGCATTGGTGTCAAACATCAGCATACCTCTTTGTATAATCCTCAAGGGAAAGGCATAGTGGAGAGAGCAAATAGATTGGTCATGGGTGTCATTCAAATGGCTTGTGTTTTCAATCTTGAGGTAAAGGAAGCGGTTGATGAGATGGTTTGGGTGTATTGCGCCACTATGCAGGACGCCCTGGGTAAATCCCCCCCCTTTGGTCATGAGAGGTCAGTTTTCTGGAGACAGGCTGGTTCCAATCTGGAGAGGATTTCGGCCAGGGTTCATCCTTTGAGGAGGTTGTGGGGAAGAAGAGCATTGAACGTGGAGATTGGGTAAAAGTCAAGTCTGGTAGAGTCTCAAAGGGGCTGACCAAGTATATACCTTCAAGGTTAAACACTCATTCAACTTTTATGTTGTTTTGGAGAATGGTGAGCATTGGAACAAACATAGGGTTGCTTTATACCAGAAGGGTAGTGTTTGTTCCAAGTCTGCTGATGTGTCCGTGCATGGTTCTTTCTTCATGAAGGATTGCGAGTTTACTGGCGATTCTCCCCTCAATCATGACCAGGGGGAATGAGTGTGTCCTCAAAGGGACATTGTAGACCCTGAGGTTCCTGAGAGTCAGGGTGCTGGTGAGTGTACTCCTCAGAAAGAGAAAAGCTCTAGAGCTCAGAAGGCTCCTTCGTAGCTAAATGCCTATGTCCGGTAACCCTTCAGAGGGTTTTGCTCTTTTGTATCCATATTACAATTTTATAATATTACAATTGTTTCTTTTCCTTTGCTCTTGTATCGACTACCACCTTCTCTTTCCGTCTCTCCCCTTCCCGGTCCCTTCCTACTCTCTTTTCTCTTTGCAGTCTTTACTTCTCCTTTATCTCTCTATGAAGGAGAGGAGATGTGTTATCATTTTATGGTTGTTTGTGCTTGTTTGTGCCTCTCTTGGAATCTGACGTCTGTCAGATTCCACGTCTTATTGTTTGAATAAGGGTTCCATGCTGGGCAGTTGACTACCGGCCAGTTTGGGATCGTGCTATGCCGACTGAACTGTGTGACCTAACTAATAAAAGGAAGTTGCTTAAGTCACTTACCGTCCCCTGGCTGTTTACTTCATGCAGCATACCTGCAAGAAACAACAGAATGTCAATGACTGGGGAGGTGAATAATCGCTTAGTTGTCCCACATTTTTCACAGCAGATAGCAAATAGTAAGGCCATTACATAACATAGTCACAACATCTAATTCTCTCTACTGGAGAGTAATTCAAACTGCAGCTTCTCCCTCGTTAGCTGCCACATTTCCCTGGGTTAATTAGTATAATTCTCTTAATTGAGAGGAAATATTTAGGAGCTGTTCAAATTCCATCTCCTTTCAGTTTTTTTTAATGACGCAGATTGTTTAAGGAATTCTCAGTGAAACATTTTAGTGCCTTATTGTTATCTCTGAAGGTGTGCTTCTATGCTTTACTCGCTGGATCAGTAGTAATGATGTGAAATATGTCGATTTGGGAATTATAGAAACTTTAATTATGCTCACAGAGATTAAAATGTATTATCAGTAGGCTGCGGAACACGTATATTACTTGAAGATAGCGTCATATATTTGACAATGTTAGCCATTATGTTCTTGCACGAGGCTCAGTTTGTGTGTTCCTGTTTTAAAATAGTTTCAGTCTGTTTGCTACACCAAACTGAAGCCGTCTTCTTCTCCATTAGCTGTTAAGCTTCAGACGGTTAATTGTGGAGTTCCTCCAGGGTTGACCTTGAGACTCAGAATTATCAGTTTCTTAATTTACCTGGCTCAGCGAAGGTATTGTGATGGTTTCATTCTTTATTCATGTGCCAGTATGTCCTCATTGGATTGGGCGGGGATCTGAATATCATATTTGCCTCATTCACATTTGGGAGTAGCTTTGCCGGCCTCTGGTTCATACCCTCTGGCTATGAGTGGTGGGAGAGTGTCTAGTCCCAGCCTAACATGTGAAGAGCTTAGACTTAAAACTAGGGGCCAGTGTCTTACTCCCAGCCCAGGCTCTGTTTTAGGATTCGGTTTTATCTTTCAAAACGGCAATCAGCATTAGTAGAGGTTATAGTAGAGAAATGAGATCTTAGCAACTGAAAGGATGATTTTCTTTGTCAGTCCAGCGTTCAACTGGTTTCTGGGGCTAAGACTTGTGGTCTTTAACAACCACTGCAGTCATTGGGTGGGAACCAGTCAGATTTCTGTGTTGGCAACCATTATTGAGCTGGAACTAGGTTCCAGACTTGGCTCAATGAATCATTGCAATTGTGTTTCAGTGAAGATTGCCAACACCGGGACACATGCAGAGGGACGCGTGCACAATTGGCAGCATAACCCGGCACCAAATGCCTCACTTCTTATACAGTCACAAATTCTTTTTGTTTAGTGTGTGTTCTGGCCCTGAGTAGTTTGGGTTAAATGAAGCACAACTGCAACCGCAGCCCTTACCCATATACTGCACAGTCCAATAAAAAATCTGCCAGTGTGTCATTTCACTAGTCCAGTTTCAAGTGAGATTTGAAAGTGACTTTGAATCAAGCTCTATATCCAAATAAGATATTTATATCCGTCTAATTTCTGTGAGAATGTCCGGTATGTCTGCTTGTGTAATAGCAATAATAGCTACGTGCATAGCACACAACACAGACTGATTAATTTGATTCCTGTTAATAAATGTTTATTGTTACCAAGCTGAAAGCATTTATCAACCTTAGAAGAACTAAAGATTTAGTTAAAACCTACAAAGGTTTAAGCATACATCTTGTAGGTTAGACTGGGCTGGTTTGCAGCACGTGATTATCTCGATGAGCTACCTAATTGTAACGTAAACTTCAGATAAAAAATATTTTTGCCGGAGGTTCTTTATTTCCTAAACTGTCTTAAAATGAAGTATTGTTGAGCCAAAACAGCTGTACTTTCCATTTTTCTCCGTAGTGGTATATTATTTAGATGTAGAGTTTGTAGAAAAATATGTCATAAATTGACAGTCATTGATTTTGCTTCCCATGACTGCGCCTCTTATGTCTTTCCTCCCTTTCTGATGATGTCTTTCTACCTCCAATTTCTTCTGTTTCCAGTACTGTCTCACATCCTCTGATTTCGTTTCCTCACTTGCACCCTGATGCTGCATGTGTTACATTTTTTGTTTATATTATAGTTCAGTCTTTGAAATCTACCTTTGATTCCTGCATCCCAAGCTACTGACTTCACTTCAAAATTGTCTCCAGAGTCGGTGTCTCAATGGAATCTCCATTTACCTTAGTGCTGCAAACAGTGGAAGGGTATTTGTGCTTTTTCAGGGCTAACTCTTAGATTATTGAACAGCCCTAATGTTTCACTGTATTGAATACAGAGGTTTTCTCATGTTATGAAACCGTTAAGAAGGTCCATGTTTGTGATCTAAGTAACTCCTCCAGTTTGGTGTAGCAAGCAATCATGATCAATAGTGCCAAGAAGGCAGTGCGTGAACGTGTACTATAATTAACCCACATTCATACAAAGGTTGATGATATCATTCAGCAGGAAAACCAATAGAGTTCCTTTTTTTTACATCCTCATCTTTAATCTGTGATTCAGTTTGTCATTTTTAGGTCAAGCCTTACCAGACAGCACAAGCTGTCTGGTTGCAAAAGATATATTGTGGGCTTACCAAGAACATACAGGTGCTTGAAGCCTGACCTTTATTTGCCATTGATTGGCTTTGTTGTAACTCTTATTCTCCTTACTTTTCTCCTCCCACTTGCTCTCTTGCCCATGTGCTTCCCTCCACCACTCCTTGCTACTCTGTCTCTTCTGTGTTTTCTCCCATTTGTTGATTCTTCCCGTGTTGTTTCACCCCTTCCCAAATCCACTTCCACTACTGACTTACCTGTTGATTTAAAAAAAACTCTTTTGCACTACGTTTTAAAATAGCGCTTTTTATCTACTTTTTTCGAATATACCAGTCCATGTCAGACTGCTAAATTAAAAAAGATCATGTACTTTTGTAGGCACTTGAAATTGTGTTGGAAACATATGCACAACTATAAAATGATGCAGCAGGCATATTAGCTTGTCTTTCAATTATTTCAATCTTTTAGCCATGCTGCACAGCAGCCGGGATGCTTACAGGATGGCTAAAAAACATTAGCAATGCCAAAAGGTCGTATAGTTGAGACCTATTGACTTTGCCAATGCTTGTTTATGATGTTCCTCCAGGTATAAAAGTTCCTGTCTAAAGAATGTTAACTGGGCCTCCTCTTCGTTCTAGCTGCCTCTTTTATGAAATTATACCTGATTACCGCCTGTAAGGCATCCCACTTTGTCGCTGCATATACTTCACTAGGTCCATTAGAGTAAATGTGTTCTTTAACATCGTCTATAATATTCTGCATTATCGTTGGAAGCACTCATTGACTTTCCACCCCCATCCTCTCCCAGTCCTAGGAGTTATGGAGGCAGGTCCATTATCCTATGTAGGAGGGGGGCGTGGCTTGGATGCCGAGGGGAATGGCGGCGTGAGCTCGGAGCTCCGCACCCGATCCCCACGAAAATCCTGCTAAATCGTACGAAATCTGCTGCGAGCCGCACCACTGCATCGGTGCTGGCGGCGGAACAGATAGCAACACCTCAGGAGACGGGAACCAGAGCGGCTTCGGGAGGTTTGAGCCGTCCCGGAGTGCCGCGAGCCTGGGGCGCAGTAAAACAGAGGAGACCCTAAAATGGCGGCCGGGGCCGAGCGCCGCAACGGTGGAGCGCCGCCGGACCAGTGAAGTCTGCGAGGGCACAGCCTGCGCGGAGAAGAGCCCCACTGAGGTCCCCCTGACGGTGGGTGACGGGACGGACTACGCTCTGGTGCACGGTGAGAGGGGACGGTGTGGAGGACGGATCGGGATCTGAAGATCCGAGCGCTGCTTTGACTCCAAACCCTGCGTCCCAGCGGCTGCCGGCGCTACCGAGTGTGCAGACGGAGATACGGCCCGAGGAGTGCGGTGGTTTGCGGACCCGCGAGCGTGGCCAAGGTGGAACTGGGCGCCACCGCCTATCGCGCGCTGCTGCTGTGGGCCAGGCCCCGCGGGCTGGGAGAGACGGCGAGATCTGGAGTGCCCACTGCGATGCCACGGAAGTTTATGGCCAGGACCCCCGAAGCGACGACCTATACCCCCCGGAGATCCAGCGGCGCGCGCAGGTGTCGGTGACCCCAGGACTGCCTGAGTGGGGGAGACCAGACCGGGAGGAGCCGGACGCTTTCCGAGGGCAGGGGATCTCCCGGAAGGAACACGAGAGACGAAGGGTGCCCGGGCCGCGGGGTGCCCAGGGAGCTGAGGTGACGAGGGCTGGCGCCCGGGGAGAGCCGGGAGGAGGCACGCTTGGAGCACCCGCTGACCGGCGATCCGGAGAGACCACGAAGTTGAAAGCGCCTGTGTGGGGCCGTACGAAGTACGGTGGCCCCTGACGTCGGCTGAGCTGGGTGAGCTCGTGGGAGTGAGCAGTTAGGGGGTGTGCGAGCGGGAGTCGATGTAGACTCGCCGGTGGGCCCAGCGGATCGCGAACCCCCCCCGGCCTGAGGAGACGATACCCGAGCGCCCCGCGAGCGGAGGACGAGACGGTGGTGCCCCTGTCTGGATGGTGCACTGGCCACGACAGCCAAGAGAGGCGACGAGATGGGTAAGCCTAAGGCCAAAGGTGGGGAAGGAGCACCCGGGGCGGAGCCGCAAGACGGAACAGCCCAGAGCCCTGCGGACTTGCAACAACTCCGGGATTGTATCCTAGAGGCCATAGCGGCCACGAAGGACGCGTTGCAGCAAGATATAGCGCAAGTGGCATCGGGCTTGGGGATTTTGAGGGCGGACCATGGGAAGCTGAAAGACCGAGTTAAAACGGTGGAAGATCAAGTACAGGACATACTGCCGGCACATAAATCTCAGGAGGGGCGCCTGGTGGAGGCGTTGGAGCGGAGGATGCCGAAAACCGCAGTCGTCGCAACAACGTCCGCTTGGTGGGACTGCCGGAACACAAAGAAGGGGCCGATATGGTGGGATTTCTGGACGCTTGGCTGCGCTCCGAGGTGGCCCCGGAGGGCCTCTCGCCCTTCTTCACATTAGAAAGGGCGCACCGAGTGCCGGCGAGGCCCCCCAAACCGGGCCAACCTCCTCGCCCAGTGGTGATAAAACTGTTGCACTACAGGGACAGAGACTGGCTGCTACAGCGGGCCAGAGAAGCGGGGCCATTCCAGGTGGACAACAGTAGCGTCACGATGTTCCCGGATTATACCTTTGAAACTCAGAAGCTGCGTGCCTCCTTCCTGTCACTTAAGCGTGAATTGAGAACAGAGGGTTTGCAGTACTCGCTCCTTTTCCCGGCCAAGCTGCGTGTCATCGTGGACGGCAGGACGCTCTTCTTCCCAACCGCGGCGGAGGCCTGGACGTGGTGGGACACATACAAGGCCAGAACGCACGAGGCTGGAGCCCAAACGGCGGAGGCGCGGAGGTCACAGCCGATGCGGCAGTCGCGAAGGCTCCGACAGAGGAGACAGAGGGCTGGAAAACCCACGGACTCGCAAACGGAAGAAGAGAGGAGAGGGGCACTGAAAGCAGTGGTGGACTTGTCCGGAAAGGTGGCGACACAGTCATCCCGCGGGACGGGCTCGGACAGCCGCGGCACGAGCTCGGAGTCTGACCGCTCCGTATTGACTGGGGGCCGAGGCCCCGTGGTGACCCCGCAGACATCGGGGGAAATTGTCGAAGGCTAATGAGACGGCTCTGCCGGGGGGCCAGCACTTGAGAACTGGGGAGCCAACTCCTATCGAGGTGGACGCATTCAGAAGAAGATGCTCAGGTTTTCGTGAGTGCCTATAGGGGATGCCCTTATGGGCCTCTAGGAAGTAGCCTGGTACCGAAGGAGGCTACCACAGTCCCGTCCCCCCGCCCGGGACTGTGGTAGCCTCCTTCGGTACCAGGCTACTTCCTAGAGGCCCATAAGGCCACTGCAGTGCAGACTGCAGTTTAGGTGATTGGTTGAGCGAGTTTGCTCTACTCTAGTTTGGATGGGGGCTGCTTCTCCGAAGTTGGGTCCTATTCTGGGGGGGGAGGGGCCGAGAGTAGTTGGGGGGGCTCGAGGCGAAGGGGTGGGAGGGGGGGGATCAGTGTTTTCTCTGGGGAGGGGTGGGACAGTGCCCTCAAACGCGGCTGGACATGGAGGGGTATCAAGCAGTGGCCTCTGACGTGGGACCATGGCTAATGTGGGGTTGGTGAAATGTGTGACCTGGAATGTGCGGGGACTCCACACCATGGCTAGGAGACACAAGATTCACGCGTACCTGGTACGCAGGGGTGTGCAGATCGCGCTCTTGCGAGAAACGCATTTAACGAAGCAGGAGGGCATAGCACTGCAGCGCAGGTGGAGAGGGCAGGTGTTTAGTACAGCTTACTCCGCGTTTGCGAGGGGAGCTTTGATATGGATCCGAGCGGGCACCCCCTTTCAGGTGATGAGGCACATTATAGACCCGGAGGGCAGGTACGTAGCTGTTGAGGGCAAACTCAGGGGTAGGGACATAGTGCTCTGTAATCTGTATGCACCCAATCTGGATCAGGGGCCCTACTTTATGAAATTGTCCGGGGAGTTAGCCAGCTACTTGACAGGCCCCATTGTGCTGGGAGGGGACTTCAACTCCATCGCAGACATCGCGTTAGACAGGTCACACCCGCCCCTGCGGACGTCCCCGGTCCACAGGTTAGCGAAGCGTAGACTCGAGTGGCAGGGGAGGTGGGAACTGACAGATGCCTGGAGGATGCAGCACCCAGCGACGAGGGATTACTCCTATTATTCACCACTACACGACTTACATGTTAGGTTGGACGCTTTCTTGTGCTCTCCGGCAGTGCTTCAAACTGTGGCACACACGGAATATTTAACCCGCACGATCTCTGATCACAACCCTTTATTAATGACCCTAGAGTGGATGGTTGAGACCCCGCGGGTCCCACTGTGACAGTTGAGGCCGGATACCTTAGAGGACCCGCCTTTCCGAGCGGCCTTGCGGGAACGGATTGCACACTATTTTACTGAGAACGAGGGTTCCACGGCGGCCAGGGCGCTAGAGTGGGACGCATTCAAGGTGGTGGTTAGAGGCCATTGTATCGGGAAGTACGCTGGCGTGCGCAAGACTCTGCTAGGAGATCTGGACAAGGCAGAAGGGAAATTGCGCGAAGCGGAAATAGCGCGGCCGGGTCGTCCTGAGCTCCAGGAAGCAGTGTGCGAGGCTAGAGAGGCGGTGGCGGTCGAAGTGGAGCGGCTCCGGAGCTATGATTACAAAGCCTTTATGGTGCGGGCACACGCTGAGGGGGACAAGGCAGGCACACTATTGGCTTGGCTGGCCAATCCCACCAAGCGTAGCCAACCGATTTTGGCCATTAAGAGGAGGGGAGGAGGCATGGTCACTACTCAGGAGGACATATTGGACAGTTTCTGCTCCTACTACGGGACACTTTACGAGAGCGCGCTAGAGGGGCGGGGCGAAGACGCGGAGGCCTTTCTGGAGGGGCTACAGCTGCCTCACATAGAGCGGGAGGAGGCGGAGGCACTGGGCAGCGAAATAGACCTAGTGGAAATCAAGGGGGCGGTGGCAAGCATGGCGCGGAACAAGACCCCGGGCTTGGACGGATTGCCCATTGAATTTTATAGTCGGTACCTGGACCTGCTGGCTCCACGGCTTCAGGAGGTATATAGAGAGGCCAAGCATAGGGGGAGATTGCCACGGTCCATGCGTGAGGCGCTGATGATCCCGCTGTTGAAGCCGGGCCGAGAGGGCTCGGACCTAGCGGCCTACAGGCCGTTGTCAATGTTGACAACGGACTATAAAATCCTGAGCACCATCTTAGCGAACAGATTGCTGCAGCATATGCCGAGGCTGATTCATGGCGACCAGTCGGGGTTCATCCCTACACGAAATACCACCGCCAATATCCGCCGACTGATCCGCTTGTTAGGGGATCCGCTGGAGGGAGTCCGCGCACCGCTCGTGCTGTCGGTCGATATAGAGAAGGCCTTTGATAGCCTGGAGTGGGACTATCTGTACAGAGTCATGCGTGGCTTTGGTCTTGGGGAGGGATACATAGGATGGACGAAGGTCCTTTATGCCTCGGCGATGGCGAGGGTACGGATCGGTGCTCTTGTCTCTGACCAGTACCGGGTGGGCCGAGGCACCAGACAGGGGTGCGCGCTTTCCCCATTGCTGTTCGCGCTGGCAATAGAGCCCCTCGCGATAGAGGCCAGGACGGGCCGTTGCTACAGGGGGCTGGTCTACAGGGGGACTCCGCAATTCATTTCCCTCTATGCTGATGACCTGCTTATGTTCTTGGAAGACGCGCCAGACGCACTGACTGGCGCGAAGAGGCTTCTAGCGAAGTTCGGCAAGTTGTCGGGACTGCAGGTCAACTGGTCCAAGACCTGCTTGTTCCCGCTGCGCCGTGGCGGCCCAAGGCCGGACGTCCAACCAGTGCTCAAGTGGGAGCCTCACTGCCTCAAATATTTAGGGGTCCATATATACCACTCCGCTCCTGATATACTGGAGGGTAATGTGGGTCGCTGTATAAGAGCGTTGAAGGGCAGTATGGCCTTTTGGGCCACTCTCCCACTCTCGGTGACGGGACGCGTCTCGTTATTGAAAATGATCGCCTTGCCGCGCATTTTATATTACTTCCGCACGCTCCCGGTGTGGATACCGAGTCCGGTTTTCCGGCAGCTGCGCTCCTTGTTGGTGTCGTTCCTTTGGGGTTCGGGACGACGCAGGATCGCGTTGGCAACTCTAACCAGGCCGAAAGACGAGGGAGGCCTGGCAGTCCCGGACTTCGAATTCTATTATCTGGCGGCGCAGCTTCAGATCTTTACGCAGGAGGTGGCCAGAGTATACCGGGGCCCGGAGCAGGACAGGGAGGGGGGCACTCCCCGCCATGTGCTGGCGTATATTACACTGCAGCAGCGTTTGGTCCTTAGGGACTTGACTATGGAGGAACAGACATTCCGACAATGTTGGAATCGATCGCAGCGTCGGGCGGGGGGGCGGCGCCCATATGCACCGGAGATTCCGTTGGGTATGGTGACAGCGCTCCCGCACGGGGGAGATTGGTCGAGCCTACAGGTATGGGAGGAGGCAGGCCTCCAAATGCTGGGCGATTTATACGAGGAGGGGGAATTGCTCCCTTATCAAGCGCTACGGGAGCGGTTCGACCTTCCGAGGGGGGACTACCTGCTGCACGCGGCGGTGACTGGGGCGATGCGAGAGTACTGGGGGGAGGGGCTCCGTGAGCCTCCTACGTCTGCGGCGTGCCAATACGCTATGATGTCGGCGGGCACCTGCAAGGCGGTCACCTGTCTGTACTCCAGAATGCTGAGCGAAACATTACAACCGCTGACAGCCCTGAAAGAAAAATGGGAAGAAGATCTACAGACAGAGATTCCCGATGCTACGTGGGCGGGCTTGGTTAGAAGGGCCAGAAAGAGTACGAGAAATGCACGCTTCCAACTGATCCACTTCTATATCCTCCACAGAGCTTACCTTACTCCGGGCAAAATTCGGAAATATTTCGGGGCGGAGGGGGCGGCGTGCCCTAGATGCGGCACGGTTGGAGCGGAGCTCGGCCACATGCTGTGGGATTGCCCCCGCCTGAGTGATTATTGGAAGGCTATGAGCGAGACGCTGACTGAGGTAACAGACAGGGAATTGCACTATAGTAAAGCGGTCTGCGTTCTGCACTGGTTCCCACACACTCCCAAGAACAAGACCACGAGTAGATTTATAGATATGGGCCTCCTCTTAGCAAAAAGGGAAGTGACGAGACTGTGGAAATCAAAGATGGGTCCCACGCATAGGAGATGGCTTAAGGAGCTGCAGAGGTGGGCGGCGAGTGAAAGTACACTTAGGTACCAGCTGGCGAGCCGTAGGGAGGATGATAAGGCATTGGAGGCGGCCACAGCGTGGGAGGTGATGGTGCAGGCCCTGCGCAACAGTGAGAATGAAGACGGAGGGGACCCATCGGACGGGGAGGGCAGCCCCCGGACTACTCCGGTCGCACACACACAGTAGATAGGTAAACACGGCACAAAAGTACCCGAATCCACTTATTCGAGCCTCCACCAGGCGTCGATGAGAGCACTGTTGGGGTGGGGAGGGAGGGCGAGAGCACTCGGGGTTAGGATTAGGGGATGGGTTTTGTTGGGGAGGAGGGGGGGGGAGGGGGGGGAGAAAACACTTCAAAGCGGAAAGTAGATGTCCTATGAGTAAGCCAACGACATTAGCCGCTGAGGTCGATCGGGGACGCTGTCCCACCTGTTGACGCTGCCCGGCCTCCGGGATGTGGGCTAATAAGCTGTGTATGGAGGCATCCTAGCCTACCAAAGATCTGGCACAGGTGATTGAGGCGCAGACCCGTAATGTATGTACAGTGATAATCCTGTGATTCTGCAATAAAAACGGTTTAAAAAAAAATAATAATAATAATTATCCTATGTAGGAATTTGGTATTGTTCTCCCCTTCATACTCCTAGTTAGTTTTTTTTCTGTTTAAATAAAATTGCGTATACATGCATATGTTTTGAGCCCTTGTGAATAGTCTTTAGGAGTGGTTGCCTATGTTGTCCAGTCATCAATAGTCCAAACTCCTGTAAGAAACGTGTTCCATGTACTGTGATGACACTGTTTCTTCCATATCTCTACTGGGTTTTATGTAGATCAGATTTTAGGACCATGTTACATTATGTTCTGTTGATATTTGTAGCATGCTAATCACCCCTAGTGAGGCTATTCATGTTAATGTCCCTCCCCATCAATATGAGCTGACCCATTTCCTTTCTTTCCAGCCTCTGCAGGTTTGCAATCGGAAACTGTTCTTGCCCTGTGTTTGGGCTATAAGTTAGAGATAATTATAGTTAGAGCCTCCAGTTTTATGATATTTATTTTTTGGACATATCTGTCTATCTTTATCAATTTTTATTTTTTGATGATTTTATCCGTATTTATATTGCGTTTAGTGTAATAAATGAAGCTGTAATGAATATTTTTCTACATTTATTTAGCAACATATGTTTACTCATGTTTGAATGCCCTATATATTTTGGCCAGTCACAGTGCAATGCAGTGATCTAAAACCGTCTGCATTGTAGAACAGTATAAAAAGCTGTGCTGCTGCAGTTACTTAAGCTTCATTAAGAAATCTTTTTAATTTGTTTACCTTCCCTACCTGTCAATCTGTACAATTATTGACCTAGCACTCATGATTGACATTAGTTAGTATTGACCAAAAGAAAATGGCTTTCTATCTGTATTAATCAGTAAAAATGGAAACCTGGGAGCTTTAATAATAATTGAGTTACTTTTATCGACCCTTTTAGAAATAACTGTAAGAAAACCAGGCTCTTTGCAGATGCCCCCCACTTTTTGGCCCCATTTGGACTACTAGATGCTGGTTTTCGACTCTGACAGTGTACTGGGGCCTGCTAACCAGGCCCTGTGCCAGTGTTCTTTCCCCAAAACTGATGTGTGAATTGGTAACCCAAATTTGCAAGGACTTTACCCCCCTTATCGGTCTCTAGTATATGGTGCCAGTGGTACCTAGGGCACTGGTGGTAAAAGGGGTCCTCAAGGCTGCAGCACGGTTTTGTGCTACCCTGAGTGACACAACTAAACTACTGACAGCTGGCCTGCCATTGCAGACTGCAAGAGAAGTGCAAACTGCTTGAACTCGACTTTCCCCTCACCATGTGTGGCACAGCCCATACGCTATCTTTAATATATGTCAGACTCCGCTAAGGAAGGCCTCCTCAGCCCAGGAGCCAGTATATTTAAAATGAGGACATATAACTGCAAGCCTATATGTCCCAATGGTAGTATTCCCCATTGGAAACAACTGTGTTAATGATCCATAGAGTAAGATGACCTCCTTCCAAAATGCGCAGGCCTGGTTTCAGGTGTCACTGGACATTTTTTACAATATGCTAAGATATCGCGTACTGTCTGGGAGATGACGAGCTGAAAGCGACCAGTTCACTTGTGACTCTGCTGGACCCAGGGTCCACTCAAGGGCTTATTTCCCTCATATATAAGGCGTTGAAGGTGGAACGGGGCTCGAACTTAGGGCTAGAGCACGTTGGGAAGAGGACCTACCCACCCCTCTGACGGATGGCAAGTGGAGAAGAGCGTTAACACAGGTGGCTGAAGCTAACAGTAATGCACGATTTAAGTTGGATCAATTTTATTACCTTCATCGCACTTACTTGACCCCCCAGTGCCGGGCTCGATTCACGCCAGGGGTATCTTCTGCATGCCCGCGCTGTGGCACAGATCCGGCTACATTAATACATATGGTCTGGAGCTGCCCCTGACAGTAGCGGTACTGGCTCCAGGGGGTGCAATCTCTGGGTGCAGTGACTGCGGTTCGCATGGAGGTCTCCGGAAAGCACTGCTTACTGGGAGTACTTACGATACCTAAGAAAGGGATGAAGATGCGCTATAAATTTGCAGTCTTGTGACTGGGCCTGGCAAAACGACGAATAGCTATTCATTGGATACAACCTGGCCCACCTGCATTGAAAAAATGGAGGGACGACGTACGGGAATGGGGGGTAACCGAGGAGTGTCGACTTAAGATAGTGCGGACTGATGACAACGCGGAGAGCGATCTCCTGGATTGAGGGCAAATGTTAACCGCAATGTCCACAACAATAAATGAGTGAGATGGAAAGCGCGCATGGCACACAGAGCACCATACTTTTCTCAACACACCCTAAGGAATCGCCGGTTCCTACATCCTCTCAGAACATGAACACATAATTCACACGCTAGTTATGAGTGTACTGCCAGCTTTTCTATTGAGGTTAAACAGGTTAGGCCACCTGTCTGCCACTGTCACGAGGGTGGGGGGGGTGGGCGAGGGCGGTGGGAGCTGGATTGGAGAGGGGATTTAAGTCCCTAGTTGGTATGATTATTAGTGTTGTTTATTTTTTATGTAGAGTATAGGTTCTATGGACATAAAAATATATATTGCATTTGCAATGTTATAATAGACAAACACTGTGGTCACGGGATGTGAACACGATGTGAATGTGTGGACATCATAGACTGTATATTGCATATAAGATTTCTAATTGTATGTGCGTGTCCTTTGTACCTGATGCAATGGAAGCGGTTTTTAATAAAAACAAGTTTAAAAAAAAAAAGAATAAGCCGGGCATTCTCGAGGTTGGCAGCTCTATTATGGTACAGCTGAAATATGTCATGTTTGGTATCAACCAATGTGCCTTCTCGCCTCTGACAAGAATCTCGTGCCCTGGGTGATGTACATGCACCCAGTTGACCACCTCAGATGTTGCCCACCTGGTTGCCCCAACTTCTCTGTGCTCTTGCTGGCAAGCCTGCGTTTCCCACTCCTGCTGCTGCCAAGACAGGATTCTGACCTTCTCCCAGGCAGTGTGATCACTCCTAGGAGTCAGGAACAAAGACTTGGGCAGGCTGATGGTCACAGGAAGGAGGTCACACCTCCTTCCTCCCAACCAGGCTAGTGAAGTGACACATCAAGGTGGTGGGCTTCAAAGGTTATACCGCCTCTGATATGCATCAGGGCTAACTCGCAGTGGAGGAAACTGCCCTCCCCAAGCACATTAGCACACGAGCAGACCGGAAATTAGCTATGCAAGGAGGTGTACACCACCAGAATGCTGGCCATACCTCCAGGCTGAGTGGCCTGGTCTGTACACTAAAATTAGAATTCTGCCATCTTTAGAAGTGGTAGAATAGAGGGTTCGGGTAGAAAAGGTGGCCCGTACTCTCAAATGTGGTTATCTCTTTGGCAGACTAGCTGCAGGGAGTAGCTGCCCATTGCCTACTAGCGCCCACACCCCTCACTCCCCTAAATCTAGTATTTAAGGGATCCCCTCTTGACACCAGAACCTCTGTTATAAACAACTTGAATCAAAGAAGGACCAAGAGGTGACCCGTGCTGCCGACAACAGGACTTTGACCACAACACCAAAGCAAGAGAGGAATACATTTTCCTTGTGGCAACAGATATGGAACTGCTTGAGCGAGCCTCGTCCTTGGCTAAAACTTGGCACACACTGAGAGGGGCATCTGTGAGATCCAGAAAGGCCCTCAGATTCTCCTGAACTAGTGGAACAAGTCTCCTGCAAACTGCAGGTAAAAACGCTCACCAGATCTGAAGATTCACTGGCTATAGGGCCCTCTGTTGGATTGCCCAAATCCTGGTGGTCCAGTGCATTGCAGGAGTTGTAGTCTTGCTTTCCACGAAGTTTCAGGCCGTTACTTAGCTCCTTGGGATCTAGTGAAGTGCCATTACCTTTTCGCTGGGCTTATCACTGTCAAGGGTTTTTGGTCGCCAATTCGACAACTAATCCCCACACCTTTGACATTGAATCTACAGGGAACACCATGCAACCTTCATCCGATTTCAGCAGCTGAGCATCCATTGTGTTTTTACATTCTGATCTTGTAGCACTGTATAAGCGGTAAAACCATCATCTCTGCGGTTCCTGTTCAGCACGAAGGACAACCCACACAACTCTGTACTCCGACTCGACAGACTAGGTAAAATTGAACTGACTGTCGTGCCCTAGTCAAGGGGCTCGCATGACCTTAACCCTTTAAGGGTTCCATGCAAATTGACCTGCAAATGACTGATTGTCACTAGTGTTTTTACCTATTGACCCCAATGTTGTATTTTCTGTGTATTATTTTGCACTGATTTAATATTGCTTCTAATATCTAAAGCTCCAGTTATACGTATGCTATTCTGTTCGTTTTGGTGTCTAAATAAAGATAAAAATACCCTTTATTTTATATAAATTGGTGTTGGATTTCTCTTGAGTTGTGTCAATTACTTATCGTCCATGTTGGTCCTCTGAAATGCTTAGCACATGTTCTAGTAAAGCCTGACTTCTCTTTGCCACACTACCAGGACTGAGCTAAGGATTTATTAGTGTGAATCTAAAGACCATCTTTTAGGTATTGTGATAGTATTACACGGTGAGGTCTCATCCCCACATCACCTAATGCTCCACTTTCCTACAATCACTATATGCCTATTTGGTCTTTATGTACAGTCTGCATCATATGGAAATCCTGTAGACCACAGGAAGCTGACCCCCATGCTTTTTCTCACTGGATGCTATTTATATCTCAGAAAAGTTTCACGATTTGATTGGATTGCGTTCATCTGACAATAAGTGAGTTTCTTGCTTGAAGCATACATTGTTATCACTTCGCCTAAGTTCTTATATGATTGCTACCTACTTAGCCAGACTATTCAGCTTATATACTGTGCATGTTGTACATTTGTATGTTACAACAACAAGGTGATGGATGGAATGCTGTATTAATCTCAGCCACTGGAAATTGCTCAAGCCGCATCCTGATCTGGCGTTTTTAGCCCTCCATACCACCTCAGTTTGGACCCAGCCATATGTAATATGCAAATCAGTGTTGAAGCCTGCTCCAATGAAATTAGTCCAGCCCGAACTGCCAGCCCAAGTTCTCCCTGAACCGGAACACAAGCAACAAAGGACTAGTTTCGCCCTGATTTGGGCTCATCAGCCAGGCGTTGCTTGGTTCCAGAGCGACTGTGAGCACGGGACCCACATCTAGTCATAACTAGTCCTAGGTTGCCTGTGTTCCGGTTCAGGGAGAACCTGGCCTGACCGTTCAGGCTGGACTGTTCCCATTGGAGCAGGGTCAAAACTGAAATGTATATGGCTCGGTCTCAACTGAGGTTGCATGGTGTGTGTACGGAAAAGCCTCTTTGTGTATGGTCATCCTTAAGTTTTTGGACTGATGTTGCTGGTTTTTCAACTCTGGGAGTGTCCTGAGGCCTGCTAACCAGACCTCCTTATTTGTGCCCTTACCCTTAAACTAATATGTCGAATTGGCTCTTAACCCAATTGTCTGAACTAACTTACCTTGAAGGTCCTAGTAAATGGTAACCAGGGTACGCATGGAATGTACGTTAGAGGGTCCCCTCAAGGATTTCGGCTCTGGCTGTACCACCCTGGAGGTGACACGAGTGAAATGAGACTCCCAGCCCATCATTTGCAGGCTGGAAGAGCAGTTTAAACTGCTAGCCTGACTTTACCATCTAAAGTAAAGCCAGACTTCCACCGTGTATGTGTGTAAGTCACTCCTATGGCAGACCTATCGAGTTCTAAGGCAGGGTGCAACATATCCTGTTGGGCAGAACATGTACTTTTGCATGTTCTGATAGTAAAAATGCAAAACTGTTGTTTTTACTGTGGAAAAACTTGGTTTCCCAATTGGCAAGTACAGAGTTACATGCTGACCCCTCAGCTGTGCTAATTCTGCAACGCTGCAACCAAAATGGGCCATCCAAGGTATCAGACAACACAGTATATTAAGCATGACCTGATTCCGTGTGCAACTTTAGCTAAGTTGCCACTTCATTTTTTTTTTTCTTTATTGGCATTTCAATGTTCTCATCATATACATTGTACTTTTGTCAGATTATGATACAGAGTGTATATTCTCAATATCAGCGTTGCACGAAAAAAACAAGGGGGGGGCAACAGGGGACGCATCTTCCACTCAATACATGTTGTCCACTAGTCTATGCATCCATGGAAGAATGAGGATTTAATTTTCACAACATATCATTTGATGTAGATATCCAGTTATGCAGCGACATTTTGAATGCATTGATCATAGTGACTAACACAAAGTAGAACCTGGTTTTATAAGTGAAGGTCTACAGGGATTCCATGCTTTGTGTGCGTGAATGAATTGGTGTCATGATGACATTGGAGGGTTGGAGTCCTCTGCATTGCGAGTGCCTAGCCATGCTGCAAACAGTCCCCAAATGTCTTCGGGTCTAGATGCGATTGGCATCAGTTCCCAAAAGGTGGTCAGTAGGTAATGTTGTGTATCCAGGTTTCCATTGAAGGAGCATTACGTTTCCCCCAGTGTATGGCTACTCTGCGTTTAGCTAGTAGGAGCAGCATTGCAAGGAGACTGCGGGTTCCTTTCGGGGGCTCCTTAACATAGCACAACAGACCTGTTAGGGGTGTGTAATTTAATGTTATTCCCAGAATTTATCGGTTTGCTTCAAAAGTTTCCCCCCAAAATTGCACCGTGGGGGGGCAGTCCCATGCCAAATGGAGGAATGAGGCCTGTGGGGTGCAGTATCTCCAGCAGTTGGCCTGAGACCCATTCGGCAGAGCTGCAAGGGAGTCCGGTAGAATTGATGGAGGAATTTAAAGTGAATCAAACTCAGTTTGTAATTAGGGTATATGAGTTCTAATTGGCTGCAACAGAAGCGCCATTGTTCGTCTGTTAAGGACGAGTGTTGTTCTGAGCACCATTTCTCAAGTGCCTTTGGCTTGGTCACCGGGGTGGTGTGTTGTGTAGTGTTATAAATGTGAGGATGAGTCGGTCAGTATGTGTTCAAGCACCGGGAGTATGGGAGGGGGGGCTCTGTAATATACTATGTATCTGACGAGATGCCGCTCGGATCTGATAGTATAGTAGTAGGTCAGAGAAAGTGGGCGATGTATCTCCAGTTGATGTTAGGGGAACCATGAATGTGTCCTTGGGGTAGAAGTCCGCAAAAGTGTTCAGGCAAAGGTGATGTGCTTTTGCAACGTTACCATGGTCTATTAATGGTGGTATTTGTGGGTTGTTAGCTAGTGGGATTGACTGGGCATATAGTATCACGTTTCCAGCTCTATTCCGCAGTCCCTCCCATGCCCATCGCAATGTCTCCACTGTGTTAACTTCGTTCCTGGGGCGTTTAAATTCTTGATATGCTGCCACCCACAAGAGGATGGGATCAGCTCTATCTTTCTCCATGGCAGTGTGGGGCTGAAATGGGGTCGGGCGGATCCAGTGATGGAGGTATTGAGCCTGAGTACAGTAGGCATATAACTGTATGTCTGGCGCGCCCATCCTGCCCTGTTGGAGAGGAAGTGTAAGAAGTTTCCAGGAGACCTGGGCTTGTTTGCCGGCCCAGACTAGCGATAGCATAAGAGATTGCAGTTTCCCGAACATTGCTAGATTGAGTGTTAGGGGAGATTGATAGATAAATATAATAGCTTAGGAAGAATAATCATTTTAGTCGGCGCTATTCTGCTGGCTAGTGATAGTGGTAGTTTGGAACAGGCGTCTACCATCTCTTCCAGCCAGGTCACAGTGCGGCCGTAGTTTGTATTCCAGAGTTCTTGTATGTCGCGACTTAGCCAGATCCTCAGATATTTTACTGGGTCCTGGGCCCAGGTTAATGGATATTCCAACGCAAAGGGGGTGTGTACTAGGATAAGGGGAATAATGTGGATTTAGACCAATTGATCTGTATTCCTGATAGTCCCCCAAATGTTATTTCTCGTAGTACGGGGTTTACATTTTCTTTGGGGTTCTGTATGTAGAGTGTGATGTTGTCTGCGTATAGTGAAATGATCAACCCTCTGGAAGTGAACGTAAGTCCTCAGGCAGCATGATGTTGTCGCAGTCATGCCGCTAGCGGTCCCATTGCTATGGCGAAGAGAAGGGGCGATAGGGGGCAACCTTGTCTTGTGCCCAGCGTGATAGGGAATGGGGCCAAAACCAGGTCAATTGCCCTTAACCTGGCCGTGGGTTCGGAATACAGGAGGCGGATCTGTTGTATGTTTAATGAGATAAATCCCAATCTGGTCAGTATAGCAAAGAGGTATGTCCACTCCAGAGAATTCAACATCTTTTTAGCATCTAGGAGGGCTGCAAGAGCGGGGACATAGGGTTTAGGTGGTGTAAGACCGCAAAGAATGCACGCAGATTATGTGCTGTCGATCTTGGGGCTGTAATCTGTTTGCGAGTAGTTTTGCATAAATCTTGTTATCTATGTATGAGTGATAAAGGGCAGTATGAGTCCCGGAGATTGGGGGGCCTCCCAGGGTTTTTAGCAGTGTCACTATTACTGCTTCTTGCATGGTAGGGGGGAGGGTTCTACGCTGTATTGATTCATGATATACCTTACGGACGTACTGCGGTAAGTGTGATGCATAGCATTTCTAGAAGGAGGCTGTCAATCCATCCGACCTGGGGGCGTTGTCACTAGGGAAGCTATTTATGACCTGAATGATGTCATTGGTGGTAAAGGGTTCATCAAGATGAGCCCGGTGTGCACCACTCAGCCAGAGTAATTCAAGTGAATCTAAAAATGTAGTAAATTCCTCAGGGATATCAGGGACGGTACAGGGGTATCAGGTAGGGTAGAAATTAGTGAAGCATTCTAGTATCTTCTGAGGATCTCTGACGAGACTGGAGTCCCCATCTAGTATTTCTGTAATATATGATGCATTTCAAGATGGTCTAAGACTAGCGGCTAGGGTTTTGCCCGGTCAATCTCCCTCCCCATGCCGTCTGGCTGTGGCATATTTCTCTAAAAAATGTGAATGCAGCTAAACTTCGCTCTCAAACTCAGATATTTTCTCCCTGAGTGTTGCGAGATGTGCCTGTTCGTTGGTGCTGTAGTATTGAACTTCTGTGTCCCTGATTAGGGATTCCAAGTTCCCAAGAGTTTTTCTGATGGCTCGCAGTACCCCAGCTTATCTAGTCATGCAGGACCCCCGAATTACCACCTTAGAGGCTTCCCATAGCATGGAGGGAGAAGATACTGAACCTTCATTAAGGATAAAGTAGTTAACTATGTCCTTTAGTATTTCCTCCCTGAAAGCACTGTCTTAATATGACATGAGGTGGGAGTAACCAGCTGAATTCCAGCCGTGGTGACGACGTGATAGTCAGGCGGAGTAAGTTGGGGGCATGGTCGGACAGTGTTCTCGGGTGGTGTCTCCTGTCTGTTGTTCACGTCACTACATCCTTCGATACTAGCCAGGCATCTAGTCTGGACCAGGCATTCTATTGTGAAGAAAGGCATGTTCCCTCCCTGTCTCCTGCGTGTCATTGTCTCCACACATCTTCCAGTTCATTTCCACGCACAATTGAGTGTAAGGTCGCCCCGCTTTGGGTGAAGCTTGCGTGAGGAGCCTATCCTATCTAGAGTCTTGTCTAGCATGGCATTGAAGTCTCCTCCCCATATTATTGTGTTGCAATCTGATGATCTGATTTTAGCCCAAATGTGACTGAAAAACTCAGGGTCATCTGTGTTTGGACCATAGATCTCTGCCATGGTTGTCTGGGTAGTCCCCCGTGTACCCCTCCCCACCACATACCCTCCATCAGGGTCTACCTGTAAGTGGTGCATAGTCCAGCCGAGTCCTCAGCGTATTAGTATAGCCACGCCTCTGGCGTAGTTAGAGTAAGCCGATAGGTAAACATCCCCCCAATGTTTGTGATGTAATTTAGTAGAAGATGTGCCTCTTGGAGAAAACATATATAAATATTATGTCGAGTCATTTATGTCTGAATGAGGCATGTTTTTCTATGATCGTTTAAGCCCCAGATGTTCCAAGTCAGGAAATTGTAGGAAGTCATTTAGAACTACGATAGGTATTATCTATGAGTGTATTCGTGCCTGGCCGATCTAGTTGCCTGTTATCTCTAAGTGCCGCTGTACTAGTAAAATTATGTTATGAATAATGAGTGGCAGGTCTTGTGGAGCTTCCCAGCATTTGTACTGCAGAGTAGGTGTCAATTTGCGTCGTTCCCTCACATCCTCACCAACAAAACGAAACTTACTACCCCGTTCCAACCTCCACCCACACCAACCCCCCAATTAAGTTGTGTATAATAACCCTCCCATCCTCTCATAACCAAAACAGTACTCCAGAACAGAAGTAAGAAAAGGGGAGCTCTCCCAGGGAACATGATGTCACCGGCGAACTTTCCTGCCTGGTGGCTGAGTTGCCAGGGAAAAAGCTAAGGAGCAGAATCAAATGTAGTTCAAGCAGGTAGATCCAATGTTAGTAACGTGCTGACCATGCAGTTAGTGCTAATCACATCTGTGTTGCCAGATATCTGTGCCTCTGCCACAGTGAGTGCATTACATTAGCTCGCGTTATGCACTGTCCATATTATGGAATGTTATTCAATGTGACTGAGTCCAGCACCTGTCGGGGTGCTCTGTGGGGATTCAGAAGAGCGTCTCTTGCCACCAATGTGCTTTTTATACTTAAGTGCCGATTTAACATCAGCGAAGTAGTGTATGTGGCCGTTGTATGTGATTTTGAGCCTAGGGTGTATGGCACACACGTCTGTTGTAAAATACGCTTGACTGGAGCAAAGTCATAACGGGCTGCCTGCACTGAAAGTGTGAAATCCAGATAGAATGAAACGTTGCTGCTCTGATGGTTTATACTTCCTCTCTCCCTGGCCAGTCGGAGGATCGTGTCACGATCACGATAGTTAAGCAGGT
Source organism: Triturus cristatus (assembly GCF_964204655.1). NCBI lineage: Eukaryota > Metazoa > Chordata > Amphibia > Caudata > Salamandridae > Triturus > Triturus cristatus. The sequence continues at coordinate 116,382,385 of NC_140589.1, forward strand.
GGGCCAGGATTGCGCCTACAGGAGGTCTGGGGCCTATTGATCGGTGCATGCGTTCTACAATGAAAACTGTTGAGGTCAGATTCGAAAAGCTTCCGCAGCAGAGACTCGACACATGTTTCCATTTTGGGGATGGATGTGGTTTCTGATATCCCCGTGATGCCAAGATTGTTTCTCCGAGACCCGGCCTCCAAATCTTCATTTTTGGCTTTAATTACATTCAGGACTTTTTCCATTTGCAACAGAGGCTCTTTGGATTCTACCTGGTAGTTATAAGCGTCAAAGGCACGGTTTTCAAGCTGGTCTAGGAGTGTCTCATGGGTATCCACTTGTTGTTTTACCTGATCCAGCTGAGAAGTAAGTATATCTAGTTTAGAGTCAATCGTTTTGAGGCTGGATTTGACCTCTAGTAGTATGGCTCAGAGGTCGTCGTCTTGTCTTTCAGGGACCTTCCTAGCGCCAGCCTCTGTGTCGGATTCGGCCCCTGCCTCTGTCATCTTCATCAGTTTCTTATTTTCGAAGGTGAGATTAGTCTCTGTTTTGCATACTTTTTCCCCATAGTTCTGCCATGTTGTATTGCGGTGGCTTTCTTACAGAGTTTTGTTGTGGTTGTGCTGGGGGTTGTGATCCAGGGGTGCAGTTATATCGCACAGCTGTATGTAATCCTCCAAGTAAGAGAGTTACCCCAGTTAGGCCAAAAGGGACTGGGCAAATATATCACAATGAAACAAGATTTCCCTTCTGTGCCAGAATTATTTTGCTAAAAAAGTATCCACTGAACCATAACCTAAATATCTAGAGATTGCAATCTATTTAAATGCTTTTAACATATCAAAATTCACATTAGATAATTATTATTCTCACAATTTATTAAAATATAATAAATTAAGAAAATATTGTTTAAAAGGATTTGGCTTTGTCTGACGATTTCAGATTCCTATTTTCCAAATCTTTATCACAATTCACATATAGGAAAACATTTATAAACTGTGCAAATTTCTTTAATGAAAAGTCCAAATTATGAAACCTTATACAAATAAAATAATTTGGACATTGCATTAAAGAAATTTGCACAGTTTTGTAAAGAGAACGTTGTAACAATTTATGTATAGAATTGTATGAATATATAAGAAAGAGTTTTCCTATACGTGAATTGTGATAAAGATTTGGAAAATAGGAATCTGAAATCAAGCAAGATGTCTTGGGTACGGCGCCACCGGGAGAAGCTCTCACCTTGTACACCCTGGTGCAATCTCTGCAGCTTTTTCGGTCCTCCCCTGCCAACTGCAGTACCGCCCCAACAGCTATTGGGCTTAATGAAGTCCCTTCGGGGCCAAACCGGAGCTCAGACACTAGCTCTGTGCCATCTCTGAATCCACTGCCTCGCCTCGGGGTTGCCCTCACCACGCTGCAGGCCCGAACAGTCAGGTCCGTTAGGCGACGGAAGGCTGTAAGTTACAAGTCGTTCACGATGCCTCCCGAGGACGGGATGTTCACTGTAGTCGCAGCCAGCAATTTGGCGCTCGTCGCCTCCAGCTGGGATCTCCCAATACCATCTTTTAGCTAGGATTGATGATAGATAACTTCTCTGCCGGCAGAGCCTCCTCAGCGAGCGGCCATCTAGCTGCTCGGCGAGACAACGCCCCCCCAAGTTGCCACTTTGTTGCCATTAGTCTCTGTGCCCATACCTCTTGTACACAGAGGCCAGTCACTAATACAGGTTTCTGCCCTCCTGGGGAGGTGTACTAATTACTCCCGCAAAAGAATACAGTAGGGGCCTGCTTTGGCAGGAGTTATCACCTCCCTCCTACTGGAAGGCATATGGGTGTTGGACCAAAAGGCAAGCTTCAAAGGAGAAGCTGCCTTTGAAGGGCAAATGGGTAACACTTGGTAGAGAGGCTGCTCCATTATTTAGGCAGACAGGCTGGCGCTAGCAACAGGATAGGGGAAACCAGTTGCCAAACCGTTTTTCCAGTGGTTTGCAGCTCCCTTGCTAGCCACACATCTGGGTTGGGCTAGGGAGAGTGGTCCCCATATTGGAAGTGGACAGAATGGTGCATCCTGGGTTGCCCAGTTGCCACACTTTGCAGGCAATGGTCATCAGGTGGGAGGGAAACTTGTAGTCCATTGGCCACCAACTGCATTCTGTCCTGAGAGCATTTTCTGAGCATAAGTAGGGTGTCCCTGGCACCCAAAATTTAGATCTCGACTGGATTGGAAGAAGGACCGGCTGCACAGTGGAACTGGCAAAGAGAGGCTGCACCAGGGTAGACCTCAGCGGCTGAACCTGGTGGCGAGCAAAGGAGAGGGGCTGTGCCTACTGTGTTCTGCTTGTGGAGAAGTCGTCTCCTGGGCCCAGCCAAAGCCAAGAGACTCCAAAGGTCTGTGAGTTGGGCTTTTGTTTACAGCACAGGGACACAACTGCTGAGAATCCTGATGTGGTAAGTTGGTAGCCCAAAACCTTCAACCCGCTGCCAATCATTGCCGTGCAGCACCAAGGACCAGGACCCAATGTACAAAGTTGCACTAGCGTTTGCTGAGCCTGGGAGTGTCATCGTAGTGCAGCTGGGACTTCCAGAGGATGAGTTATCTACCCATGAAGGAAGGAATGGCCTGTGACTGCGATACTAGGCGACTAATAATCCAGTGGCAGCTGAACCAGCAGCAAGAGTACTTCAAGGAGCATCATCCATGTGACTAGAACCACTTCACCCCGTCTGTGGACTACAGCAAGACCCACGTCGCCAGCATCACATCCACAGCATCCTTTGAGCATCTTCAGTATCCTTCCTTTCTTGCATCGTTACATCAGGGCCACTTCCTTAATAAATCCCTGCAAAGGATAAAAGTGCCTGAAACTGACTGAAGACTGCTTCACCTGCTGTGGTAACTGTTTCTGAGGACCTTGCTGACCCCCCCCCCTGACTGACTCCCTACTGGAGAGAGTTACTTTAGGTGACCAAAAGTGACCTTATTACAGCTATCCCAAACTTTTTGCTGAGAATGTTTCTAAGTGTCAAGTTTGTTGAATTTGCCAATGCTTGTTCACGGTTGAATGAAATGCTTTACTATACCTTGTAGATTCTATATCTCTGGAACTCATCAGTAGATCTTTTTCCTTGTGGTGTCTAAAAGTACCTAAAAATACAGTCTATTTTTATAAATTGATGGTTGATTTCTTTGGTTTCTTGTCGAATTCTTCTCCAATTGTTTTGGTGCTGTTTAAATGCTTTATACTTGTTCCTTTTTGTAAGCCTTTTAACTCAGAATCACAGCTACCCTGGGTTGAGCTGAATGTTTGACAAACGAAACTTAGGGGTCCTAAAGGGGTGTGTATTACACTGTGAGGTCACACAACCAAGCCATATAATACACACCATTTCCTCACAGAGTGCAAAATAACGTTGGATTGGGATGTGGCCTAATTGACGAACCCGTGACTGAGATTAATTTAAGCATTCTATACATTACATGTTACTCCCACTACCCACCTGACCTGATCCCACTCTAGCAAGGACGTTATGGACCATGAGAAACTTGTACTGTAAGCATTCAAGAGTGTTGCCACAAATTTGTAAGTGTTGTGAGGGTTCTGTGGCTTCATGAGACATGCAGTCCTTCTTGCTTTCATCGCTCTTTGAGTCGAGGCTTCTGTTACGACGGTGCATACTCTTTCTATACTGATCATGTATCCATCCATGACTGGCATGCAATGGTATGTACATACTGAGCCACATCCTGACAAACCGTCTTCCATTTTCATTTCCCATGCCTCCATACCCCTGCACCAGTTAATCAACACTACTGACTCTTCTCAATTCTGTGTTTCTTTTGTCTGACTTTGCCTTCATCTTTGTTTTCATTTCATTGCACACTTCCCACTCTTTCTGTTCCTGCCTACTGTCCACACAGTGTGAGTGATGTGTGCTTGTGGCAGGATGGCTCAAATGTCTGTGAGAGATTTTCTTGCCCCTGTTGCCTTTCTATTGGTTATGTACCAGCTAAGCACAGCCCGGTACTGTGGTTTTGTACAACACTCTGGTCAAGTCAGTACTTTACCAGGTGTTGTTTTTTTTAATTTTTTATTTATTAGCATTTTATTAAAGGCATACAATGCTCGAAACAAAAAACATACAGGCTTCAAGATAGATAAAGTATCCATACATTACATTTCAGAATGTCAACTTTACCATCAACCATACCATTACGTCCAATACATCAATTCACAGCTATACAGTTTGGTGTGCTTGGAGATAGGCAACCAAATGCATCCAGTAGTCTCTGGGTTTGGATCCTGCGGGTAGCTCTTCTCATATACCTTACCAGATGTTAAATATTATCATCATAGTTTCTTCATTCCATGTATTATTTGTCAAATGCAAGAATTGTAACTCTACTTTGCGTTAAGAGCTGCTCATAACTAACATTTTACTTCTGTTTTAGTTCTGCGATGCATTTAAAGAAAACTCTCCACTCTGCATTACTTGTGGCCTGAAGCTGGTAGAGAAAACAGAACCAACTATTGTGCGGTATCTTGGTCTCCAGATCTTAGTACATGTCTTCAAGTAAGACACTCCATCCCACTTTACTATGTGAATGAAACTCTGTTAACAGTTTTTAAACAAATTTAAGTGCACTTTACATTAAAGCTTGTTTACATTAATCACTCTTGTCTTTTCATACACATGTATTGGTAAATGACTACTGTTGTTGTCTGCATCAGTCAGTATTTTTGTTTTTGCTACATATTTATTCGCTGTCCCTTCAGTTATTTTCCTACGGATCGCATATGTCTGCAAATTTCTAAGGTCGTTTTCATATTCTATTTTATTCCTCCTCTCAGCCTAGTTTACTGTAGTACGATTTACAAAGTAAAATGTTTATCCTGGAGATGAGAAAGTAAGTTATGATTGTAGCATTTAATATTCTCATCTCCAGATTTCTAGTGGTACTCTAGCTATCAACAGCCACATTGTTTACCTCTCAGATGTAGGCTTATATGCTTAAACCACTTACCTGGCTAACTTCATTAACTTACTAGGTCTCGCGTATGTAGACACGATACAGAGCTTTCACTGTTATTGCCTCTTTCTTTCTCCTATTATGACACAGTTGTTCATGTTAGCTTTTGAAACTTGAACCACTATATCTTGCAACAGAAGTAGGTTTGAGGCAACTGCACAAGTATTGTCAGGAGTGGAGAGACATCCCAGTCTTTCTTAGAAGCCCGCCTCTTTCAACACAGATGGTACGCAGATCTGCATTTATACATTAGAGGTTTTTAGGACTCGCCTAGCGTTGCAGCGCGCCAGCGCGGCTTGCTCTGCGGGCTATTGTGATCGAGGAGATTTCAGAAGGGGACTTGTAGCCCCGCCCATCATTTTCATTGGCTGGCGTCGTCGTCTTTGCTAAACGGTGGCCTCCGATTGAAAATGAGGCTTCTTTGTTCCCGCCCGGTCTCCTTTTGGGACGGCCCATCCGGATTGGATCGTTTGAATGTCGGCTGTCGTGAGGGTATTTCTTATCTCTAGGAGGCGTGTAGTGATGGATCATGTTTCCGAACAAGCAGCTGCCTTTCCGCAATGGCAAGCACTTGTTTTCTTTGTAGTTCGGTTTGTTTAACAAATGCTCTAGTTTGTTCAAACAATTTCCTTTTCTCTGAAAACATCTTCTAATTCCGTATTTATAAGTGATGTTACAAATCTCAGTATGAATAAAAAATGTTTCAGCAAAGCAGCAAGTTAAAGCTGTGTTTTCGTGTTGCGACCCTGCTTTCATCCCCCTGCAAAAATGGGGTCTGCTCCGCACATGTGTAGCACGTGAAGAAGTGAGTGAGAGCGAGGACCGGCGCGCGGTAGGTGCGGGTGTTCAGGCGCTGAGAAGGCGGCAGAGAGTACGGGGACTCAGGCACGGTAAGGGCCTTTGTTTCACCGCTTCGGGGCTGTGTTTAACCTTCTGCGGTTGTCGTTGGTGCTAATTAGATGCGGGTTCCTGCGGCAAAGCGACCGTAAGTAGGTACTTACTGTTCCATTTTCAGCATCAAATATTCATTGCACATCGATTAGTTTTAATTCAATCCAACTTCCCCACAACGACAGGCCTGGTCCAAGCAAATAGGTTTACAACTACATGGGTTTGAAAGGAAAACCTGGAGTGGACCTGATTCAGGTTTATGCAAAGGCATGGTTATCCTTGTCCATAAACTCTAGACCGAGCCCCAGATATTGCCAGATGTTCTCATATACCCCTGCATGGTATACACAGTATACTGCATTGCAGCATTGTGAGAAAGTGCCATCTTTCTTGCATGTTATGCCCCCACTTTTTGCTGAATTGCTGATGTACTTTGACTGAGTGTGCCCTGGGCTCCGCCAATCAGGTACCCAGGGCCTGTGTTCCTTCCCAAAAACTGCATGAAGCCTAAACCCAATTGACATCTCTGGCCACATGTCAGCCCCTGGTAAATGGTACCCTAGGTACCCAGGGCCCTGTGACCAGAGAAGGCCCCTAAGGGCTGCAGCACTTATTGTGCCACCCTTAGAGGTCCTGTACCCTGACACACTCACTGTCTTTGCAGGCTGAGTGTTTTGGTGCAGAACAAAACAGAGAATCGACATGGCACACATCCCTGTGTGCCATGCCCACAAACACACTGCCCTGGCATACCTCAGTGACCCCTCTAGCTGGGTGCACTATGCCAGTGGTGTGGGTACAGGTGCATGAGCCCTGTACCCCTACAGTACCCAGATCCATTCCTGGGCATTGTAAGTGCAGTGCTGCCATTAAGACTATATGGTGCTGGGAAGTCGTAAGTCACAAACTCCACAGCACCATGATGGCTACACGGAAGGCTGAGAAGTTTGGTATCAAACTTCTCAGCACATTAAACCCACACTGATGCCAGTGTGGGATTTAATGTAAGATGCACGACAGAGTGCATCTTAGAGTTGCCCCCTGAACCTAACCTACAATCCACCTCCTGTCTGAGAGGCTGCCTAGGCTGCCACCCAGCAGAAATGTTGCTGGACCCCTGGGTATAGAGCCATCCGCTCTCCTGGGCCTGCAACAATGCACATCCTGGGTGAAGTGCTAGGTCTCCTCCCCCAGGATGGGCAGGGGAAGCTTCAAAGGCATGCCGCCTTTGTGAGCTTCTCCAGGCCACTTGCTGTACTCAGCAACTGCCCCCACCGGTTCTGACCCCCACTCTGGCGGGAAGATCGGTGGGAAAACCCAAGTGAGGAAAGGGGTGTGCCAGCCTCTTCCAACCCCACCCCTCAGGTGGGGGAGGCGAGGTGAAGCACAGCTCCGGGCTCTCACCATCTTGAGGATGGGGAGCCCTGCCCCATCTGGATTAGGCTCCTGCCCCCCTCCCACTGGAGAGTGGCAGGATAGGGGGTGTACCCACCCCAGGGAAGGGACCCACTGGTACCTGACCTCTACCTACCTGTAACGCCCCTAAATTTAGTATTTAGGAGCACCCTGAACCTTCCTTCCTCAGATCCCGAAGCCGAAACAAGCAAGAAGAACAAGAAGAAAGAAGACCTGCCGTGCAGCTGCTAACAAGAGGACGACACCAACTGACTTGACCCCAGCCCTACATGCCTGTCGACCCTCGATCCTGCTCCTGCTAAAACCCGGCGTCTCCAGTGGTCAGCAACCTCGAAAAACCCCGAAGGACCTGACCGCCTTGTGACTCTAAAAGACTGGGACTCCCACGAGCAGTGGTTCTGCTCAAAGCAAGTAACATGTCCCTGGTGCCAACCAGGAACCGCGACTCCTGCACACTCTGCACCCGCCAAGCCCGGCCTGTGCCTGAGTGGACAAAGACCTCGAGGATGTCTCCCCGGCGACTGTGACCCAGAATCCAGCACCCAAGGACCCACCTCGACGCTCCTGACGACGCCTGCAGCCTCAGAACCAGGGATCCCTCCAACCACGACTAGCAGAGGGTAAGATTTCCTGACGCGAAAAGACACCCCTGCACCCGGCGCCCTGCGGCCCCCTGTGCCCATCTCCTGGGTGCCTACCTAATCTACAGCTTCCCAACTTACCTCTCGAAGTGGTGGTCGCACCTGAAGAATCTTCGTCCCCGAGCTTGCAGCCTTTGTTTGTTTTGTAGCTTCTCCATTTGAAATCCATTGAGCGCCCGAGTGCTCAAAAGCATCCTGCACCCAGCCGCCCGAGTGCCCCTGGGAGTGCAACATCTATCCTAATCTACTTCCCCACTTGCCCTGAGTAAGTGACCAGGAGCCCAGCTCCCACAGCCTCGTGGCCTGCCTGCTAGCAGCCACCAACCAAAGGCCCCCTGCCCGCCATAGGCTAACATTGGGCCTAACTCTCTCTGCACCCGGCTGCCCCTGTGCCGCTGAGGGTGTAACAACTGTACCTACCTGACCCTGGGAGAGCCCTGAGTCTATGCCCAGAACCTTAACTCTGCCAGTCGAGTACTTACCCAGAAGCCGATAACTCACTTTTTCTCCATAGGGTAACATTGACTGGTTTCACTTGGATATTCTTCTGTCGAGTTTTGAAACTTTAAAATATTCACTAAAAATCAGCCGATCAACGAAAACAAAATTACACACCTGTTATCAGGAGAGATCCCAGTGCTGGATCTTGGTGCCAAGCACTGACCCTGAAAAGTAATTACAACTGTACTTATCAATAACTTGATTTTCCTCCATAGGATAACATTGCCTGGTTTTTGCCCGAAATTCTTCTAAGTGTCGATTTTTGAAACTTACAAATATTCCTTAAAAAGCGTGTGTGTAACAAAAACGATTTCTTTCAAATGTTTACAGGAAATGCACCAGGGTTGAATCCAGGATGCACCCCTGAGTAAGAAAATCATACGCAAAGTAACTAATTGCATTTACTTAAAAAGTCCCATCGAGCTCAATGTTATAATTGTGTTTGAATTATGTTGCCTTTTGCAACAACTGTAACTATTGCATTCAAAAGTCTATTGCCTATTGAAAGTATTTAACTAAAGCATCTCATTTTGAGAAAGTATATTTTGATACCTACTTGTGGTTCTAAAATAAAACAACTATATATTTTTATATACAAACCATTGGCCTAGAGTTCAGTTCTTGAGTGTGTGAGACCATTTGCTGACTGAGTGTGTACAATAAATGCTTTAAACTGTCCTCTGATACTGCCTTACTGCTCGACCAAGCTACCACTTTAGAGAGTAAGGTTATATCTAACTTTAGCCTCTGCCAAACCTCTGGGGACTGTGGACTCTGTGCACACTGAACCTTACTTTGGTGCAGTATATACAGAGCCACTTTCTTACAAGCATGTTTCAGGTTTTCACATACCATATCATATACATTGATGTCTGGTTCTGCCTCCCAAAATTTAGCTCTAATTAACACCTACTTACCTGGAACCACCTTTTTTTGCAGGTAGTGTATCCACTCCCCTTGCTACACACCGTGAAAGGAATATGCTGGAATGACCCACAGTATTTTCGATCAGAAAATCTTTGAAATGATATCCCTCACCAGTTGCCAGAATTGTCTTATTTCCTTACATCCACACCAAATGTCCGCAGTTTTTCGGCTATTTCTGACTGGGTTGTGCTGTTGGTACAAATGATAATCCCTTACTAAGGATCTGCGTTTCATTATCTTTCAAAGCGTAGGAGGAGATGTTCACGACTGGATTCTGTTGCCTACTCACCACCTGTAGACTTTGCGTCGTGTTGCTAACTCTCCATGGCTCTCCGCCGGGAATCTTACTTGTTTTTGGGTTTTGCCCTGGCCCCTCTCCCAATTCACATTGGTTTGTTGTTGGCCTCGTTGGGATCCTCTGGGCCAGTAGCCACCGCGACCCCTCGGTGGTCTCCATTGGCCTTCCCCTAAAAAAGGAAAAGGTCCCTGGGGTTGGTGCCAGTTCTCTTGATAAGAATAGTTGTTACTTGGGCCAGCCTGTTCGTTTTCGCTGTCTGTACTGTAGGAGGATTCTGAAAAAGTGGTGTAGTTCCTTCTTCCACGGTAGCCTCCTCTACCACGACCAGTGAAGCAACCCTGTGTGTCCTGCTTGTAGTAATCCTCTTGTAAGTAAGGATATGTGTTCTTTTTTTCGTAATAGCGGATGTCTTTAGCTAATTTCTCCAACTTCTTATTCTGTGTGGTTGTCTCAATCCTTGAGTGATTCCCCTAGGTGTTCAAGTGCCTCTTTAGCATTGGATAGTGTGGAATCTCCAGCGATTTCAGATTTCAAGGCAGCGATTTCGCGTATGAGGGCCTGTACTTGTTCGGCTGCTGTTTCTACTCCCAGCACCATCCAGTGCCGAGAGCAGTTGTTAGCAACAAAACTGAATCCCTCCTTAAACTTGGGTATGTCTATAAATATCGCTAGTTCATTCTTGACTTGTAATTCCACTGGGATTATATTTGCTTGAAGGCGTTTAGTCAGGAGATGACCATGCAAGCGAGTCCTTATTAGTTTCTTCTCCCGGTGCTCAAGTCTGGCAATGTTATCATTCAATGTAAAGTCAATAGTAGGCGTAGTAGAGGATACAAATTGGTTTGCAAGGTCCTGTAGTAATTGGTTAATGTAATCCTCTATGTATGACAGAGTTTTGCTCTCTACCATTTTGGCAGGGTGACTTTAATCACCAAAAATACCTCGCAGGTATGCACCTGCTCTGAAGTAGTTATATATATGGGTAGACCCAATGGTACTGGGACCTGGGTTATAGGCAATACAATGGAAAGTGGTCCCAGTAAAATGTACTTTGCCACAAAGCTTAAGAAGAAGAATCGCAGATTTAGGAAAAAACCTATATAGAGTGAAGGATTGAACAGTGTTATTTATTCACACTGTCATGTTCTCAAATACATCTAATACATAATCAGAATGCATACACAAAGTGCCCAGAGCGACAGGGAAAGAAGGAATAATAAAAGAAGTGATTTCGTGAAGGTAAAGCGTGTGAGCCAGTGATAATTGTGCAGACAATTATTTCATAGTGCATGTATCTCAGCTGAAGACCTTGCAACTTGGAGATCTAAAGTCTCTCGGGCTGAGTTTAAGGACACATCCCTCTGTAAAAGCATGGCTTTCAGTCTGCTCCGAGAATCAAACTGTATAAGGGAAACATTCAATGAAGGCCTCAGCGGCGCCTTCCTAACTGTGTGGGTCGGTGGAAACAATATTTGCAGGCAACAAGTAACCCTGGAACTTACAGTGACCAGATACTCGATCCCACAACAACCTTGATCATTAACATCAAATAACTCCTGTTCGAGAGCAGTTTGAACACTGTCTAAATCACAGCAGCTGGGGATCCTTTCAAGTGACACAATAGGTTTGCAACCGAAGCATTACATGCTCTGTGAAGCATAATATCCTGATAAATTAAAGACCCCCTTGTCACAGTCTGATCCGCTGGAAAAACATCAGTGTCCCCATTCCTGCATCTAAATCTGTACAATAATTCCCAAGATTCATGTATGTATCCCTCTCCCAATGCTTCATACCTGCCTACCTGGTGATACTGTAGACAGTACTGAAATTGGAATGTTGTGACTGGCAGCGTAATATGCACATGGATTAACCATTCTGTGGACGGTGACTCCGCCATGGTAAAAGGTAATTGGTCCAATTTTTCAATGTGCAGCATTGTATGTAATGCATTTTTTCGTGCCATTTTTGTCTGCCTTTCTGTTAAGTTGTATGCAGAAAACAGAGACAAACTTTTGATATACCGCCAAGTCATGTGACCAGAACGCAGTGATTCCAGCGTCCAACGTAATAATAGATTGCGATTGCCCATGGTGAAGAATCGACAAATACTGTTCCATTATATCTATCGCAGAAGACACAATAAATCCTGGATGTCAGCGTGATCATACCATTGTCGACCACCGCCAAAGCCTTTTAACCCTGTCAATCTCATGCAATCTTTTAGCAGCCTATTGTTGAGAGATTTTCCATACTTCGTTGTATATAGCGTATAAAAAGCGCTTATGATGTGGCTTCTGGGAACCTAACAAAAAATCCCTTAGATCCATGTCATCAGAGAGTAAGGACAGGTGTTGTTTCACTTCGGACAGTGTTGAGGTTTCTAGCCACTCTAGACAACACTTCCCAACACTGTAAGATTTCACCACCCCAAGTGTTCCATTTGTACATAGCGTTGGTCAGGTATATGTATACTAAACCCTTCGATGGTTCCCCTGAATTTTGACTGACACCTATTTGTGTCGATAGGCCAAACCAACCATCCCTTCCAATTGGGGTCTGAAGAATTGTATGAACCATCAATCAATCAATCCGGGGTTTATAAAGCGCGTTACTCACCCGTGAGGGTGTCATTTAGCATATCCTCACTATCTTGTGTATAATTTCCCTACCCCTCAAAGTGAGTTAGTGAGGGAAACTGAGGTGTGTTCAAGTCCTTTATCATAGCTAGTCCAAGACAGGAATCAGTTGCACTGTGTTGTTCAGGAAGATAATTTGCTGTGGTATGAGGCATGCTTTAAATAAGGCCTCAGTTCCCTGAATTTGCCCATCTTTAGTCCCCCAGACAGATTTTGTGTCTATGGTGTTCCTCCAAAATCAAAACTCTGTAAAGAAAGCTGGGAAATAAAGGATGCAGAATATATATGTTTCGTATTAATTAGCATATTTTTGTTTGCTGGTGTAGCTTATAATGATAATATCTTGTGCCTGAAATATTAAACCCAGAAAAATAAGCTCAAGTTCAAACGTTTGTGACTACCTTTTGGTGGTGTTAGGCAATGTTCCCATTGATGGTAAGTGGAAATATTACGTGGGATACTTGCTTTGTGCAAGAAATGATGACCATAGTGTTGGTAACAATACATGGTGTCAAAATCAGATGTATCATCATACAACTCATTACTTGAAAACCCAGCAGATTGTTCTAAATCTGACAGCATAGTATTTACAGTTTAAAAAAAGCACAGGTCAAAAGGGGAAGACGACCCCGACGCCGGCCCAGTATTTTCTCTCCTCTGTTTCAAACGGTCCTTCTGACATTTTATACAGAGGGAACCTTCTAAGACTTCTCCAACACATACAGTCTCTGAAGCACATTATCACAGTCAACCTCCACTCTGTCAAATTCACTCACATCCCTGGAATAAAGACATCTGAATCCACAATCACCAACTGGGGCTCGAGAACAACCAGGGTTACAACCCTCAAGGAAGCCCCTAAGTTTGAGGAAGGAGCGTAAATATCCATATGTTCTAATCGTAGAACATAGAACACCCTCCAGAGGAAGTATACTGAAGGGAGCTTGGGGCGCATCCCATAACTGGCGAGTAAGGTCAATGCTGGCATCTAACCCCCTGATAGTTCATTGTGGTATTAATGATAGGATCATTTGCTGGCAACCTGCAGCTGTGTATCACGAGGGGAGAACCCAGCTGCAAACACCTAGGAGCAGCAACCACCATTACGCCACCTAGCAACACGGATCTCTCTTATTCTTCTTTGCTCTTCCAGATGAGAAAACACATATCAAAAGATCAACTTTCCATCATCTCCTGGAATGTGGCTGGGGTGGCCTTAACGCTAAGATCTCATCAGGGTCACGAGTTCCTTAAAAGTAGTGACATCCTATGTCTTCAGGAGACGTGATCACGAAAACCCACGCAATACATGCATTCTCTGAAGTCTTTCACCCGGCTATACAAACAAGCCTATTCGGGTAGCCCTCAGGGGACCTCTCGATCTTCCTAAAGCAATCAGTCACAATATCGATCTCACCCATACAAACCTACAGGGATCTACAAGCCCTATCCATTGAAGGCCTAAAATTGGTCAGAAAGTCTTTTCTTTGCTCCTCATGAATTGTTATTTTAACCCACGTAAAGCTTCATGGGTGCACACTTTTGCCCCTTCTTGCTCGAGCATAAAAGCAATCATTGAAGCATATCCCTCCCACGAAATCATACTGGCAGGGGACTTTACCACTAAATCCCTAGGTCAATGCCACAATGTCGTGCAAACGAGCAACGAACGATAGCAGTTTAACAATCTACTTGCCATATTTGGCCGAAATTTTGGCTGACCGGAACCAGTCGAGCCATGGGAATGCGCCCGCCACACATTTAAGGAAATCTCAACAAATTACGATGTCTTTATGTCCAATCCCTTAATAAAACATCTCCAGAGTTTTGACATAACTCGTGCAGAAAGCAAGATGAATCAATGACTCTAGTAAGGAGAATCAAGTGGCAACCTTACCATGCACTTCAGGTAGCAAAATGGCTTGAAGATAAGGGATCTTGGTATAAGGACCAACCAGGGGAGCTACGTTTGACAAACTGGGACCTTATGATCAGAGCTTTGGCAGTATCACTTCAGAGATACACAGGCCCCCCACAAAGGGTACCCAGCAGCCACCCAGCCACATAAATAAATCCCTGCCGCAGTGGAACATCAGTCTCACGCGGATGAAGCTGAGGAAGAGAACACGCCTGTTCAAATTTAATCCAACCTACTAATTGCTCCTAAAGATGCATGGAAAGCACACAAAAAATGTCTAGGTTCTGAAACGAGCACAACAAGAGGAAGAATGGAATTGTCTTTTTTGAAATGCTCAAGGAAAGCTCCCTAACGCAACTCTGGAGTTATGTGAACACCTTAAAATCCCTTGGGAAACCAAGGGTAAATGCAGTTCCAGTTTCAGACTGGGAGAACCACGTGAGGGGCAGTTCCTAGCACATAAGCACCAAGATGTCATGACGCTTATATGGCCTAAAGTAGAGGAACATCAAGTTTCAATTTCATCTTTGGAAATAACAAAACTTATAAAAACCATGAAGGCCGGCGGAGTGCTGCGTCCAAACTGGGTCCTAGCAGGGATCTTTCAATCCACCCCAGATGACTGGGCCGCTTTACTAAACCTGCTATTCAATTCTGCCTTCACATCTGGTTAAACACCGGAATCCTGGAGAAGCTCAATACTATTTCCCATCTTTAAAAAAAGCGACCCCCCTAAAACCAAACCTTATAGCTCTGCTAGATCTGGAAGCAAAAGCATATGCCCAAATCTTATAGGAGAAATCGGAAATCTGGACAGAAGAAAACCAGCTGCCCCCCTTTTTTCAAACGGGCTTCTGTCGAGGAGCCTCCACAACTGATAACATCAGATCATTATCAGTCATCTGCCACCAAGCCATTCAGCAGCAGAACCAACCTCCACTCTACTGCTTCTTTGTTGACCTGTCCGCAGCATTTGATAGGGTCGATAGACAGATTCTCTGGATGAAACTAGCTAAATGGGGAATTCCATTTTCACTCCTAAAGGCCATAATGTCCCACTACTCGTAAACCTGGGTATGAATAAAAACAGGACCACATCTCTATCAGCTAAAATTGCAATGACAGGGGGTCTGAAACAAGGCTGCGTTCTGGCACCCTTATTGTTCAACCTGTACACAGCGGATTTGGGAAAAGCTCTGTCTAACAGCTGCCTGGTCATGCCCCGTCTAGCCCACTCCACATCCTTCAATATGCGGATGACATAGTCATTATGGACCACACCAACGTGCAACTTCAATGTACACTGACCAGTCTGAACACATACAGCATAACGAACCACCTTCCCATCAACCCAAACAAGACGAATATCCTTGTACTCGGACGCCAAAAGAACAAAAAACAAATTGCATGTACCATAGGTTCCATGACCATTAAGTCTGCTCCAAAATACAAGTATCTGGGGGTTTGGTTCACAGAGGGAATAAGTAAAGTCACTCAAGCATCCCTCCTTCCAGCACTTTCCTACAGTCCTCATGCCTTCCCTGGCTCCTGCGTGGAAATCTTGGAGCGGGCGCAGTGCGTGGGTTATAAAAAGATCTTCAAACTCCCAAAATACCTCCTCAGGGCAAGACTCAGGCTGGAGCTTGGACTGGTTAAACAAGCACTAATCCTTGATGCTGACTTCCAAAAATATTTCATTCGTATTTTGAAAGCTCCAGAAAAATCTTTGAAAAGCTGCCTTAGAGACATATTTGAAAAAACAGGTTCTCCATGGAATATTCAGCTCACAAAAGCCCATGTCACCACCGAAACAAACTAAGCAGCACTAACCCTGCCTAGTATCACATACACAACCTGGTAAAAGTCCATTAATAAACAAGTGCAAATAGCCTCATTTCAGCTAGACCAGGCTACTTTAAAAACCTCTCCTTTTCTTGCCCGCTAAATGCCTCATACCTGGTAACCAAACACCAGCCTTACCTCTCTGCGTCTCTCAATCCAAATACCAGAAGAGAGATTATGTATATGCGATTACTGGCACTGCAGATAGTGGATTTTAGCCAGCCCTGGGCAAATCAATAAACTGGAGGAGCATGCAGACTATGCGACTAAAAACAAGAATCATGGCTGCACCTCCTGCCATTATGATGGGAAGGAAAATTCTTCTCAGGGAACTATACCTGCTGGAAAATGCAAGTACCTTTCTAGAGGCTTCTGCAAAATGTTTTTCACAACAGGAGCCCTTCACCCTGGTACGTTGTAGAAAATGTATACAAATAATGAGTGATGCTCTTCATCCCCGTTCCGATCCCCCCTCCGTGCCCTTGCTTAATCCAAAAATTGATTCTGGATTATTTTAAACAGAAGCCAGGAGATGGACCTTCTGCAGACCAGAAATCAAACCTAGTAGCCATGCTTAAATTCTCCGAAAGACAGGTGCGCAGACAGAATACACAGCTCTACGGCGGAACTCAGATGCCGTTCAAGAATGATGAAGCACAATAGATGCTGGGGATTTCCAGCAATTTTATCAAATTAAGGACCGTTTTTTAAACCTCACAAAGTCGCAAAGCACTAAAAACTTTTATCAGAGAATCAGGATTAAGGACAACATATATAGCACTTAAGGGCACGGAAAGAATGGAGGAGCCGGCAAACGGATGAATCAGATGGGGACCAACTTTCTATACGAGCTGGTTCTTTAGGAATGTGCAACTGTAAATATGAAATTTAAGCCCTGGGCTACATTACGGCACATACCACCTGCACCTTCCTAGAGAGTTGGTGCCCATAGGCAAAGCTCCGGCTGCTAAAGGGAAAGGGTTCCAGAGAGGTAGCAGTGACAGACCACAAAATTGGAGACCATGATTACTGGGCACGGTCCAATGAACAATGCGTAGCTTCCCGCTCATAATCAGAAGTAATTTAGCTATTTCTTTTACTTTGATATAAGGGTCAAGCACAGATACTATGGTGCTTTTTAATGTTATTCTATTGTAATGCAATGGTTTTAATTAACTTATGCAAATAAACTTTCAATACAGATACAGTTTCAAAATCCCAGTCATCAGCGAGTACTGGAGGTGCTGATATAACTTAAAGAAATTTTAAATAAGTGTGGTATTTTCAAAAGTTCAGTTGGACCATATACATCATATGCAACCCTATCCCAAACTATTCCCTCAGGAACTGGAACTGCTGTAATGCTCACTAAGGACAGGTCTCTTTGTTCATGATGTGATTATGCATGTGGTTTCAGGACCAAGTTCACATGTTGTACTGCGGAGCGTTCTGGGAGATAATGTCCCTTCAGAAGCAGAAAAAAGACAGTCACAATACCTATCCAAAGGATTAGGAAAAGTAGACCAATTGCAATCCAGAGCTGTAGCCAGGGAGTAAGAGAGTACGTTGTTTTGAGCCAAAGGTAGACATCATGTAGTTGCTGTTCATGGGAAATTGAAGCAGGCGGTGACTCTGGTTCACCTAAATCCAGAGAGAAGGTATCAAAATAGATTAGGCATACGCTGTTTGATCTAACTTTGATAGCTTAGCAGGTTTCGTACATGCGTTTTTGTTTTTGTAAATCCCTTTTTATTAAACAGTCTCGACATGAAGGTACAAATTCACATAATCAATTGACGGTTACAGTGAAATCAGGTTACATACAATACAACAACATAATTACATTGAAATTCACGGGGATGGGGGATCATCATCATCGGCATCACGGGGAGGGGTACATATATCGCCCCGGTATGCATTCCAGGGGGACCAAACCTTGGACCATTTGCGGGGGCAACCCCGGGCTACATAGATTGTTTTCTCTTAGCATACACCAGTCAAGATCTCGCCCCCAAGCTATGACCGTAGGCGGGTGCGGGGCTCCCCAGAGCTGTGCAATATTTCTCTTGGCGATCATGCAGGCAAGTGTGACCCATTTCGTAGTATAAGTGTTGAGGTTGGTAGGTTCCCAGATGTTAAGGAGGCACCTGGGTGCTTCCGATCTGACTTGCACCCCCAACACTTCACTCATGATTGTGTGGATGTTGCGCCAGTATTCCTGGATTTGCTCACAGTGCCGTAGTATATGTATGAATGTGCCCAATTGTGTGCATCCCCTCCTACAAGAGCCATCCGTCAGTCCACCCATATGCACCAGTTGGGGACCAGCTACGTAAATTCTATGGAGGATCTTTAGCTGCACCAGTCTGAGTCGCGCTGGGATAGCGACCGTTTTAGGAGAGGAGACCGCTTCCTGCCAGGTTTCATCATCTAATTCAATCCCGTCCTCAGTCCATTTGTCTCGCAGTTTTAATAGGGGGTTGTGTACATGCGTATTTTGTTAGTGCCAGTATCAGGGATTTCAGTTCTGCCAGCTGTGCCGTGCAATCTCCTAGAGACTGCTTCTGTGTATTACTAGGACGGAACTTGACGTCCCACATACGTCCCTTCACAGTCGCGCAAGCTGCGCTATATTGCTGTTTACTGCAATGCTTCCCATGCATTTGCACACATCGAAATAGCGAGAAGTACGCGAGCGAAGGCCCAGTGTGTCTGTTTCGTATGTTCATGGTGAACAGACTGGTGACATATGTCGCTATCTGGAGCTAGAGAGTGATGGTCGTTGAAGGTTTTAATGGCCAAGCCTTTGCGTTCACATTGCCTATATGTGCATTGTTTAGCCACCTTTTGTTATTTGCCTGCCTGCCTTTTGACGGTTTATGTTTAAGATGTTAAACAATATAACTGATTATGTTTATTTTCCAGGCATCGTTGGGACACAATTCCTCTAAATGATAGAATGTTCCTGAAGGAGAGGGTTATGCATCTGATAGCCACAGTGAGTACTGTAAAGGGGTGTGACTTTGAAAAGATTGGGCCAGATGTATAAAGATTCAATTCACAAAAAACTGTTGCAAATTGGGCACCAAACGTTTGTGAATGGAATCTGATTTTGTAAAATAATGATTACGAGGGGGGTCATAGAACAGCTTGTCTAATTAATATTATAGTCATTAAACAGGGCACAGTTTCCTACTCCCTTGCGGTGGGCAGCAATCACAGTGAACGTGACCTGCAAGGGACAACAGACCACATTCTCGTTGATTACATTCCAAAATGGAGAACTTAATTTTTTTTATTTAACGCAGTCTATGTACTTTACAGAAATAGGTGCTGCTTTTAAAACAAAACAGTTTTGGAAAACTTAGAAGGCGCTAGTAGGGGTCCCCTGGACCACTGCCAACTTACCCGGAGACTGTCAACACGATTCACCAAGGGAAAGTGGTCCAAGTGGGTACCTTCTCCTTTGCAAATCCGTTACCACTCCAACTTGGGAGTCAATAACTCATCAATGGTTTGCAATTTCGATATAGGGTTGCAAACCATTGATACATGCCATATCAAATTGCAATTTGGAAGAAGTACCCCTTCCAAATGACGATTTGGTATGAGTCGCAGAGTATATTTTACGAGTCTAGAAAACCTTTCTGACTTGCAAATTTGGTTGTGTACATTAGGAAAAGAGACTTTGCAGTGGCAAACCAAGGGATTTTGCAAATCAAAGGATTTATGACTGCAAAAACTTTTAGTACCTCTGAACCTTTGTGCTTAAAGCATCACTGGAGAAAGATGTAATTTGTTTTGAGTGAGTGATAGCTTTTAAGTGCTTTGCTTTTATTAGGAAAAGGACCCAGTAAACACTGCTATCTTGACGTAGAGAGAAGTGAGTGTCTTGGTCTTCTCCTCATCTGTGTATTATTTTCTCCACATCATTCTTAACTGTATTTCTTTCTCTTTTGTTAGGGATTGAAACCTGTTTTAGAAGAAGAGATTTGCATTAAAGATGGTTACGCTCATATTGCTGTGGAAATAATAAAACATAAAGAGCCAAAAACGTGGTCGGATAAGTTGGTTGAGTTGCAAACTCTTCAATCGAAAGGGGTATGAATTCTTTCTCTATTGCATTCGATGTGCATGAAAGTTATTATATTAGGATGATTTTTAATTAAACAAATACTTGATTTATAATTTCTACCTGCCTGTTCCTCATGCTTATCACAAAGTCATTTCTGTTCAGTTATAGTGTTTTCTGGAGAACACAGCAAAAGCTTCATCTAGTGTCTTTTTTTTTAACCAGTCAGTTAGTGTTCATAACTTGTGTGGTTGTAGATAAGCATGCTTCTGTCATCTTGTGTTGGCTCAACATTGCAATGTTTTTCTTTAAAGAAGTCTTACAATTTGCAGGGTGTTGAGTGACTCCATTGTTAGATTGTTTTTGTCTTCCATCCGGGTTGGACATGTACTGGTGGGATGCTCCAATCTGACTTGCACAACGCTCATTCTTTGGGCCCTCGCCCTCGCTGTTTAACTCGTTGCTTCCAAAAAAGGCTTTTCTAGCAACTGTTACTCTCAACCGTTTCTCCTCCACAACAGCGCACTTTGGTGACCGTCCCGTTGGTAGGTGATGGAACAGATGCCCTTCAGGCAATGCTCATGATGCCATGCTAAGTATCCTTGGGCTGACCATCATACCATCGAAAACCTTTGTCTCTCCCCAGATCATAATGACGCCAAGTCTGTCTTTCCTTTTGGTGCAAACAGACCCTTTGTTCTCAGAGAGCTAGGTGCTGGGCCCACATCTGGGTACGGAAATAGCTAGCCCCAGATATCTTCGGGGAATCAAATCCTTTCTGCACCATTGAGGAAGATGATGTTGAGCTGTGGCAACCCACCTCACTGACCATGCCCTGAATTCGGCATCTCCAGCTTATCTGAGGCTGTTGAAGCGGAGGAAGAAGGGGCTCCATCTACCTCAACTTACGCTGGTGCCTGCACAAAGACCACACCTCAGAATCGTGAGCATGTTTGAAGCCAATGCACATTGTAAGTCTTATAAGACATCACACTTGGAGAAAGCCCAGTGCATTAGAAACGTCCACTTACAGGGCCATCACCACCTTCGGACTCCAGTCAACACCTTGGGAAGGAATCCGAGCTGAAATGAAATCCACCGAAGGGTGTCAATCTCCCATCAGCATTCAGATTGAAAGAGAGGTTCTGGCACAGACCGGTCCACAACTGTACCTTCATCGGTGCCAAAGTCAGCATTCTTGTTCAGACCTCCTTCCATGGCTAAATCAGATGACTATGACAGACCAATCATCAAAAAGCTCCAAGAAGAGCTCGACCATAAACAAAAGTGGATATTCATTCAACCCCGCACAGGGAAGATTTCTGCCAAATAATGTGGGCACCCTACCAAGAAAAAGGAGGCTTGCCTTTAAAGAGGAACGTGCTCCAAACGTGCCCTCAGAGGCTACACCACTGCGTAGAAGGTTGAAGGACACAGATACTAGCTCTCCTCCTTCCTGTCCCCCTCCGCTCCTCCATCTTCACAACCTCCTCCACAGCCCCCTCCTCCTTCTCCACCTCACCTGCACCCATCCAGAGGATAACAAGGGTCCATTCCATCCTCAGCCTAGGGACTACTCATGGGAAGATTAAGACATTGAGCCACAAGGTGATCTAGATTTACATCATGTCCCAATAAAGGCCTACCCCCGGATGATGTTACAATTTATCACGGTATACAGATCTACAAAATTACTGACGGCGTTCCTCTGCTTCGGTCATACTCACTAATCTAAGGTGTGGTCTTTGTGTGGGCGCCACCATCAGCTGACGTAGATGGAGTCCTTTCATTTTATAGAAACTAATATCTACAGATTTCTTATCCTAGAAAATTCCCCAAGCATCCGACTGGATCCGGAAATTTTTCAGCCATCCCCTTACACACTGGTAGGTGGCGTCCTTTGGCTCTGCGTGACGTTGTTGGTGCACAAAATAACGTGCGTGGTGCCTATCTAGCCGCCACCTCAGCTTGCTGACCTCAGTTTCTTCTTTTCTGAGCCATCGGCCTTCAAGGCCTGTGCGGATAGCAATACCACGAATCCAAAGGCCATCTGTGAGCGGGCGATGAAGCTTCTGGCCTTTTGCCACGTGATTCTGCACCTCTCCAGTTCCTGTTTGCGACAGATGTCCTGGAAACTTCTCTTGGAGTCTCTTGTGTCATTCATTGTCGTGATCCCAGACTTCTTCTGGTAAGTCCCACAAGAAGTCGAAGTGTTCTTTGACTTCTCCACTCATGTCCCATTCATCGGACCAGGCACAAGAACGACGCCTCAAGTCCAAGCCCTGCTCCCAGGTTATTCCTGTGGAGCTTGCGCCTGACCCCAGTTTTGCTCCGCACTTCCCGAGTTTCCTGGAGCTGGAGCGACCTCCCCCCCCCCCCCCCCTAACTTAGAGACTTTAATGAAGCAATGAGTCTCATTTTTGGGCACTGAACCCCACTGGATCGCCTTTGGGCCCATGGGCTCGGGAGAGACTCTGACCGGGGCTCTGCTGGCGGGTTCTCCTTGGTACCAGTCGAGCCCTCAAGATCCGTTGGTGGATTCGGACTGGCACCGGCTTTGCGACCTGCTCTGGAGACTGTTACAGCGGCACTGTTCTTGGCGGCTTTGAACCCATCATCATTCCCAACTCCGATATGGAGCCGGACAGGAGTTACTTGATGTCTGTTCCAGCAACGACCAGGCCCACGCGGCCTGAATTGGAGATGGAGCCTTATTTCCCTGAAGGGCCTTTGAGCAACACAAATGGAAGAGAACTGAGGATTCCTATGATTAATCTGACCCCTTAGCAGAGTCCATGGCTGAAGACACCTGGTATGTGGATCTAGCTGATGCCTATGCTCTGGACACCTCACCAGACACTGGCCTCCACTACAGTGGTTACAGAGGAATTGGCTTCCTATGAAATTGTAGTCCAGAGGGCGACTGAGTCCCTGGTTGCGGTCAAGACCAATTTCTTGATAGAGGTGCCTCAACCTTGGATGTCCCCCCCTTGTGAGGAAGTGGGTTTCTGTTGCAGTAACCCCCCCACTTTTGGCCAGACTACTGATGCCTTTTTACTTGATGTGCCCTGAGCCCCTGCCAAACTGGTTCCCAGGGCCTGTGTTCTTTACCCATAGTTAACCCAATTGGCATCTCTGGCCACAGGTAGGTCCCTGGTAAATGGTACCCCATGTACCCAGGGCACTCTGACCAGAGAAGGCCCCTTAGGGCTGCAGCACTTATTGTGCCACCCTTAGAGGCCCTACACCTTTTCACTCACACACTGCCTTGCAGGCTCCGTGTCTTGGTGCAGATCAAAAGTGAAGAGTCCCGCCCACAGAGCGACCTAAGCTTCTGGGAAGAAGTAAGGGAAATGGGGATGGTCCATTTTGTAATGGGGTTGAAGTACACACCCTGATTATAAGGCAGCAGGGGTAACTGGGAGCGGAAATGGACTCGTTCCTGGAGTTGACTGACAGGAGTCCCTCCTGGGATGGAGGTTCCTACAACTCATTGTTTTAGTTGTGTTGTATCATGGTGCTTTTTCATTTTTAATTTTTCAGCGGTGGGTGGTGACGGGTGGGCGGGGAAGGGGAGATGGGCCGGGGGCCATAGAGAGGTTTACAGCAGGGAAGGACGGTCGTGACCAGGAATATGGCAGGTAATTGTCTTTCCTGGAATGTACGGGGACTTAACTCCCCCAATAAAAGGCAATCCCTATGGAAATATCTAACGGATCACCGGATCCTCCTGGCCGCACTACAGGAAACACACCTTCAGAAAAGTGAAGAGGGTAGGCTGAAACACAAGAGGTACCCTCAGCTGCTTCGAAGCAGAATGGAGTGGCCCTTCTCTTTCATTCCACGGTCCCCTTCAATCGCCGGGCTACTAAATCAGACACGTCAGGGCGTTTTTTAATGAGTCGGGGGGGAGCTCAGAGGCAGGGAGTGCACTATTGCCACAATATATGCGCCTAATATGGGGCAATTGGTCTTTATGGACTCCTTCCTAACCACATTGGAGGGGTTTGCCACAGGAGATGACACGACCCATCCCCAGCGGGCAGCAGGAGGGACATTTAGTAAATCTCTTAAGGCAGCGATCCAACGTTTGGGATTAGTGGACGCATGGAGGGAAACTCACCCCACTGGGATAGATTATTCGTTTTTTCCCACTCCCATAGAACCCACTCTACAATAGACCACACCTTTCTCAGTCAGTCCCTCCTTGGAGCGGTATCAGACACCCGCTACCACTCGATCTGCCTTTCGGATCATGCCCCACCGGAAAGTACACTACATTGTCCGGCGCCGCGGATAAAACATAGGAGATGGGTTTTCCCCAACATCCTCAGCAGGGACAGACTTTTTAGAGATGACCTCAGGCCGACTATCACGGAATACTTTAAGAATAACGACCCAGCCCTCACCTCCTTTGCCATCAATTGGGACGCCTTCAAGGCGGGGATCAGGGGCAAATGTATAGAGTTAGTCACTACCCTTCGGAACCAACAAAAGGAGGAGAGGATCCTACTGGAAAAAGACCTACACCTAGCGGAGAAAACACACCAAGAGGCCCCATCAAGCCAAACGCTTAGAAAGGTCACCCCCCTGAAGGGCAAATTAAAGGCCATATATACCAACAGAGCAGAGCACACACTATTGAGACTACAAGCGAGAGGGTACAAAAGTGGCAACAAGATAGGCACACTTTTTTAGCATGTCAGCTAAGGGCAAAACAAGAAAAATAATACATTAAACAGATAGTGGATGGCACGTGCGTCTCCCACTGCAAGGAAGAGGGTAAAGCGAATGCCTTTGGTCAGTCCTACAAAGCACTATATTCCGCAGATCCAGTCGACAGCCAAGCCCAAGAGCAATATTTGCAGACCCTCCCCCTGCCCCAGGTTTCTGATCACACCAACGAGGAACTGAGTAAACCCATCATCAGGGAGGAGGTTCAAAAGGCGATCGATGCTCTGAAACTTCAGAAGGAGCTGGGCCCGGATGGGCTTAATGCCCACTTCTATTGTACGTTTGCTCCCGAACTGACCCCACATCTGGAGACCCTATTTAATGAAATAGCAGAGGTGCGCAGGGTCACTGACACTATGGGGGAGGCCCTTATTACAGTCATCCCCAAACAAGGTATAGACCCAACCGTATGCACCTCTTATAGGCCTATCGTGCTCCTGAATCTGGATGCCAAACTAAACTCAAAAATTTTAGCTAAGCGCTTGAAACACCTCCTCCCGGCACTGATAAATCCCGACCAATCGGGTTTTGTCAAGGGGCGCCAGACCCATGACAACCTCCGTAGAATAGCGCATATCATTGAAAAGGTACAGAGGAGAGATATCCCTGCGGCCATCCTCTTGCTGGACGCGGAGAAGGCCTTTGATCGGGTATATTGGGCCTTCCTAGCTAGAACCCTGAAACGATTCGTTTTTGGTGACGAGTTAATAGGTATGGTACAGGCCAATTATCACGCCCCCACTTCGAGAGTTCTAGTCACTGGAACGGTGTCCGACGCCTTCACGCTCACGAGGGGAACGCAGCAGGGCTGCCCCCTGTCCCCCATGTTGTTCGCTCTTAGTATTGAGCCACTAGCAGAGGTGATAAGGGCCAACCAGGACATCAAGGGGGTTCCTTTCGGCACAGATATCCACTAGATTTTCCTCTTTGTAGATGATTTGCTCCTACCAATTACCGACCCACAGAACTCGCTATCGGCAATTCTAGCGGAGCTTGAAGGTTTCGAGAGAGTGGCAGGTTTCAAGGTGAACAGCTCCAAGTCGTTCCTGATAAACCTCACCCTATCAGCGGAGGAATGGGAGTGAATAAATGAGACTATGCCTTTCTGTTGCACACGCAAAGACATTACTTATTTAGGGGTCAAACTCACTCCAACACTCTCAGGGCTCTACAAGGCCAACTACCCGCCATTACTGAGACAAATTAAGGCTGACCTAAACAGGCGGAAAGCGGCCTACACATCCCAGGATAGGAAGAATAAATGCGGTAAAAATGAATATCCTCCCTAGACTTCTCTACCTATTTCAAGGCCTCCCGATTTCCGTAGACAGGGAATTTTTTGTTGACCTCAAAAAAAGTGGTCACCAAATTTATCTGGCAGGATCAAAGAGCCCGTCTTTGCCATCGGGTCTTGGTTAGGCCACGATCAGAGGGGGGCCCGGCCCTCCCGGATTTCAAAAGCTACTACAGAGCAGCCCAGCTACGGGTCATCACTGAATGGTCGCTTAGGGAGTCTGAAAAGCACTGGCTGCATATGGATCGCCAGATAACGGGCATGACCATAAGGGATCTTTTATGGTTAAACAAACATCACAGACCACCAAACGCGTACATCAGTACCCCCACGGCCACTACCCTGAGAGTGTGGGGCCTGCTTACTAGAACGCGATCCCTATCGACCTTTCCCTCGCCCCCATTCATTTTTATCCCGATTTTCCCCCCCGCTAAGCGGGAGGGACCATTCACACAGTGGAAACTGGGGGCTGCCTCACGATCTCACCTATATAAAAAAGGGGGAATTAATGACATTTGCGGAATGCGCTAAAGAGTTCCACTTACCGACATCTGAGGGCTTCCACTACATGCAACTCAAACACTGGGTGCAGCAACCACAGGAGCGGCTGGCCGCTACCAGGGAACTGCTCCCAATAGAGAAGTTTGCACAGTCGGCGACCTCCACCAAGGGCAATATCTCTTTTTAGTATGCCCTCATCCGGGCGCTGAGCCCTCGGGAGAGGTCGAGACACAGGGCTTTCTGGGATGCCACCCTGCCGAACCCATTGGGGGAGAAGCAGCGGAGACATCTGTATAAGGACATAACCAAACACAATCGCTCTATGTATCCCCTGGAAGCACACTACCAAATAATGTACGATTGGTACATGCACCCACAGAACATTTTCCCTACCACTTCTGATAGATGTTGGAGAGGCTGTGGTTTGTTGTGAGATTTTAGACATATTTGATGGGACTGTCCATCCATCAAGCCATTCTGGAAAGAAATCCTGTCACAGATAAAGCTGATCCTAGGGTACCCCATACCGGAAACCATTGAACACACCCTCCTGGGGCTTAGAGACCCGTTGCTGAAGAGACAAAGGAACAGTGACAGTGCCATTATGTAGCTATGTCTGGGAGCGGCCAAGATGGCGATCCCTGCGGCTTGGAAAAAGGCAGAGGCCCCATCCATAACACAGTGGCACGTGAGACTGTGGCGATCGTTAGCTCTCGAACGACTGACAGACATTATGGAGGACACTAGGAAAGGCTTTGAATACATTTGGTCCCTGTTGATGACATACCTTTCAGAGGGTTTACCCTTATTTGCATGCAGCCCCAGACTGAGGGCCCTCCACCTTTTCCACATCTAAGCAAGTGGGAAATCCCTCGCGGGGGGGAGAGTTTCCCACTTTGAGACGCACCAGGATCCTGCCCACCGGTCCGCCCCACACTGTACACCACTCAGCAATAGGCACACCATGATACACTGGTTACACTGTTTTATGTTTTTTCTTTTTTGGTATGTTCTTCTAGTTCTGCACCAATACCTTGGAGAGCATAGTATAGACAGTATACATTCATATTCTATTTCAGTGCCCCTACAACAGGGTGGATAACAAGAGGAACTACCTGTTGCAGCGGTTGGTTTACGAAGGGGTGTAAAAGCATAGATACGCACTGAGTTGAGTCCTAGTTCACAAGCTGTGTTTACCTGGAAGCTATCTATAACACTTGACCTGTTTATTGTAAGGATTGGAACTGCCAAGTTTTTATTACTGTGATTCTCTGATCAAATTCAATAAAAATATTTTGAAACAAAAGTGAAGAGTCGACATTGCACACACCCCTGTGTGCCATGCGTACAAACCACTGCCCTGGCGTAGGTCAGTCACCCCATTCTCAGACATTGTAAGGGCAGTGTTGCCTTTAAGAGTATATGGTGCTGGGAGTTGGTCATCACGAACTCCACAGCACCATGATGGCTACACTGAAGGCTGGGAAGTTTGGTATCAAACTTCTCAGCACATTAAACCCACACTGATGCCAGTGTGGGATTTAATGTAAAATGCACGACAGAGGGCATCTTAGAAATGCCCCCTGAAACTCGACCCACTTCTAGTGTCTGCCTGGTCTGCCATCACCAGACATGTTTCTGGAACCCTGGGTCGAGAGCCTGATGCTCTCAGGGGCCTGAAACACTGCACATCCTGTGACGAGGTGCCAAGCCCCCTCCCCCAGGATGGGCAGGGTTCACGAAGGGGAAGCTTCAAAGGCATAACGCCCTTGTGAGCTTCCCCAGACCACTTGCTTCTTTCAGCAACCGGTTCCCACTGGTTCTGCCCCTCACTTTGGGCGGGAAAACTGGCGGGAAAAACAAGTGAGGAAGGGGGGTGTGCCCACTTCTGCCAACTCCACCCCTCAGGTGGGGGAGGCGAGGTGATGCACAACTCTCAGTCCCACCATCTTGAGGATGGGGACCCCAACCAACCAGGGACAGGCTCCTGCCCCCCTACCACCGGAGGGTGGCACAATAGGGGGTGTACCCACCCCAGGGAAGGGACCTATTGGTACCTGCCCGCTACCTACCTGTAACGCCCCTAAATCTGGTATTTAGGGGGCACCCTGAACCTTGCTTCTCTAGCTCCAGCAAGAAACAAGAAAGAAGATGAGAAGAAGGAAGAAGAGCTGTGCAGAGCTAACAAGAGGACGACACCCACTGACTTGGCCCCAGCCCTATCGGCCTGTCTCCCCACGAACCTGCTCCTGCGAAATCCCGGCGCGTCCTGCAGCCAGCAACCTCAAGAAACCCGTAGGACCTGCCTGCCTTCACTTCGAAAAGGACTGAGTCTTCCGAGAACAGCGGAACTGTTCACCTTGCGACTTCTGGCACGATTCCAGCCCACTCTGCACCCGCCGAACCCGGCCCGAGCTAGAGTGGAAAAACACCAAGCTGAGGTCTCACATTGATCCTGACCCAAGAACCAGCGATCGCAGACCAGCCTCAAGCCTCCAGCCGACGCCTGCAGCCTCAACCCAGAGGATCCCTCCAACCGTGACAGGAGCTGGTAAGAAGATCCGACCGCAAAAGGCACCGCTGCACCCGACGCCCCATGGCCTTGGGTGGCCCAACCGATGGTGCCTAAACAACCCTTAACTTCCCAACTCACATCTTGAAGTGGTGGTCGCACCCAGAAGACCCTCGTCCCCGAGCCTGCAATGCTTTTGCAAACTGGAGGTTCCTTATTGAAACCAACAGGACGTCCAATGTCGATGTCGAAACTGCACTCTGCACCCGGCCGCCCTTGTGCCGCTGAGGGTGCATCTTTGTGCTAAATTGTTTCCCCATTTGCCCTGACCCGAAGTCCAGGAGCTGTCCTCCCATACCCAAGTGACCTGCTCCTCAGCAGCCAACAACCGAAGGCCCCCTATCCCCCATTGGATAACACTCTGCACTCGGCCGCTCTAGTGCCGCTGAGGATGTAATTAGTGCATCACTGACCCTGGGGGACCCCTGAGTCTACCCCCAGAACCTTGATTCCCACTGCCGGATACTTACCTAGAAACCGATAATCGATTTTCCGCCATAGGATAACATTGACTGGTTTTGACTGAAAAAGTTTCGAAGTGTGGAGTTTTGAAATCTGAAGAAATTCCTTAAAATTGTCCGATTTAACCAAAACGACTTTACTCACCTGTTTACAGGAAAGGTCCCAGTGATGCATCCAGGCATACAGCACTGAGTAAGAAGAGTAATCCTAAAGTAATTTACCTGTGAATTGAATTTCCATTGGTGATTCTCTGTGAGGTGTTGACTTTTGAAATCTATAAATATTTCTTAAAAATCGCACGAATAACAAAAACTTATTTACTTACTTGTTTGCAGGACATGTCCCAGTCGTGAATCTAGGTATCCAGCACTGAGTTAGAAAAGTAACGTAAAAAGTAACTTAACTGCAAATTCCATTTCCTTCCATAGGATACCATTGGCAGTTTTCGATGAAAAAGTTTCTAAGTGTTGAGTTTTGCAAACTGAAAATATTCTTTAAAAATCATGCGAATAACCAAAACTTAATTACTTACCTGTTTTCAGGAAATGTCCCCGTGCTGAATCTAGGCATCCAGCACTGAATTAGAAAAGTAACGAAAAAAGTAACTTGCCTGTAATTTACTGAAAAAGCCTATTCATTTCAGTGTACTGTATTTACTAAGTGTTGCAACCTATTACATCCCCTGTAAATCAAACCAAGTACCATTCCTATTGCACCTTCAGTATTTAATGCTTACCTGTGCCAGGCTTGCTTGGTTCTAAAATAAATAACAGTATATTTTTTATACAAAACAATTGGTCTAGAGTTCATTTGCTGACTGAGTGTGTACATCAAATGCTTAACACTGTCCTCTGGTACTGCCTTACTGCTCGACCACGCTACCACAAATAGAGAGTAAGGTTCTATCTAACTTTAACCTCTGCCTACCTCTGGGATCATCTGGACTCTATACACACTATACCTCACTTTGGTGTAGTATATATAGAGACACTTTCTCACACCCCTCCATACTCCTACTTCCCTTCAATAAAACCCATCCTGATGTCATGCCTGGGCCAAGCCCTGCACAGGCACCACTGTGCACAGGACTATCTCCTGCCGCCATCACCCCGCTCGGGGGTACCCAGCATTCCTCACACAGCATCCTGCCCCTGAGAGTCTGGTGGTCCATGCCTCTACTTCCCCCAATCGGCTGGCTGAGGACCACTTATCTCAGGAATTGCTGGCTCCTCTGGCCAAAGAAACCATCAAGAAAGTGCCAGCATAAGAAGTAGGTTGTGATTGATATTCCCGCTACTTTCTGGTGACGAAGAATGATGGAGGCCTTCGTCCTTTCTTAGACCAATGCCCTCTCAACTACTTCCTGAAACAAGCATTGGCGTAGCCAATAGGTCTCGCTTTTGGGACCTTATAAGTATTTAGTTATGCAGCACAATATCCTTGGAGCAACAACCTCAACCATTGTTGTTTTGAATTTGAGCAGATGCAGACATACTGGTTACCATTCTGGAAAGTAGATGTGGAAGGACGCAGGTCATTTAAGGTTTATTTGGAGGGGTGGGGGGGGGTAAAGGAGGGCATTCCTCCACTTCTTGTGCAGTGGTACAACCTCTGCTGCACAGCTTGTACTCTCTTCAAAGCACTTATCCACCTAGAAGAGCAGCGTGGTCAACAAAGCATCCAATGCATGGCTCCTGACCGCGGGGGAGGGGGCAATGGTTCTGGAGTTCGCACAACCAGCAGGTAAGGTTCTTTGGGGGAATGGAGGTCAGGAATGCCATGCAGGTGATTAGAGTCTCAGAGAAAGGCACTACAAGCCCCTGAAACAATGTACGAAGAGTGGGACCATGGAAGCAATGGGAGGACGTTGGAGACTGAGGGACGCTCTTGGTGGAGGCAGAGCTACAGGAGGCGCCCAGCACCACATACAGCAGCCACTTCATGCATGCATCGGGGTTTTGTGCTATATTTCGAAAGAGACGTCCAAAGCTACAAAGGGATCACCTTTAAGCTTTCTGTGAAATATTTTACAAGCGTCGTACACATTTAGGATTTTTAAAAATGTGCATATTACAAAAACAGGGTCTAAAGTAAAGGCAAAGATTGTTTATGCGTTTTTAGCTTTCTGGCGCAAGAAAATCTGTTTTGCAGGTAAAAAACAAAACTGCTTCTCGAGGGGCTTTGGGTGAGAGGAGTAGGTGCACGGGGAAAAGAGTGGTTTTGGACCTAAGGTTACTGATGGTTTTAAGGTTAATGCACACTCGTCTCAGGGATAGGGTTTGGCTTCAGCTTAAGGTAGTAGAGCGGGTAAGGGTTTTGCTTAAATTTGGCTCTAATTCATTAAATGTGGGTACGTTTTATTTTTATAAACATTTCGGTGTTTCACTGTAGGCAAGCAGTAATAATAGTATTATTAGTTGTAGGCATTTTAGTTTGTGTTAAGACCTGCATATAACAATTCACTAGCTAGCAAGCCTTTTACAATTCGGCTGTTTAAATTGTCACGATTACTTTGGGGGTGAGGGGGGGGGAGAATATAGGACGGCGCTTTATGTTCTGCCTGGCAGGCAAGACAGTTGCTATATCAGATTAAAACATCTGTGTTATCTTGTAATTGGATGCAAGGCACGCTGTTTCAAGTAACGAAATGTAAAATCGTTGCACATTTGCTCTCACGCTGAAAACAAATCACCCCGGCTTCTGTTAACATGGTTAGCTGACCCTGAAAACTTGCGAACCAGAGCGACGAGCTCTGTGAAAACTGAATGCCAACAATTACCTCTCAGCCAGCGGGGAGAGAGCTTGGAGCAGCCTTCACCCAAACTACTTTAACCTCAGAGGAGCAGGAAATGCACAAGTTCACTCAGCAGACGAGAAGTAGAGCAAAGGAAAGTACAGGAGCAAGAAATAAAATCTAGAGTCCGTGAAAACAGAAAACGAATAAGCAATAGTTAGACAACGAATTATTTCTACCTGCTGAAAGGCGCAAAGGCGTGCACATACGTCTCCAGTGTCTAATAATCACGGTGGGTTATTAGTGATGGAGTATGTGAGACGTTAAGGTGGTGTGACGCACAACTCAAAACATAAAGAACACTATTTACAACACCACACCCATATCTAATATACTTCAGACTGCCACAAACCCAGCTACAACAAGGCAGCCGGTTTTAACCCAATGAGCACTGAGCAGATCTACAAACTTAGAAGATGTGAAAGCAATCGATGAGGCCTTCTGCCCTCACCTCTCGCATGCCATAATATGTATCTACGGTACAATCAATAAAACAGAACCACCAAGCTGAAAGGCGTCTCACAGCACAAAACCATAACCACAAAGCTACAGGCGGAACCAGGCTCCTGTCTGCGATCAAACCTCAGAAGTATTTGGAGAGTCATCCCCAGGTGGACGAAAGCACTAGGAGGCCATGCTAGAGGAAAAACCGCACCTGGATGCGGCCCATTCATAGACGTAGGTGCTCGCCAAAGTGAGGTGGTAAATACAAGCAAGAACAAAATGCAATTTTAAGTAACAGATTAACAACAAGCAGGAAGTGGGATAAGGGAGGGGGTAGGGCACGTCGCGCCCTCTAAGGGAGAGAGAGGCACGCAGGCTGGCAAATGGTGAGCACTTTCGCGGCCGCTTTGATGTTCTAAGTGGCCGCGCGGCTCACTGAGAACATCAAAGCGGCCGCGAAATGATCACGCAGGCTGCCAAATGGTGCGCGCGCCCGGCGGACATGCACTGTATTTGGAGGCCTGAAAGCACTAGTTTGCACTTCCAAATCCCCCGTTTACAAAAGCTCTCGCCAAAGCAGCGCTAAAGCGCTGGCTCAGGCGAGACCTTAAAAGGACAAATTCAAGTTCCTCGCCGTGGCTCAGATCCTGTTTACCGCCGATCCTGGATGGTAGCGCTGGACTTGAAGCATGCCTGCATCCATATCTCTGTTCTGCCTGCCCACCGGCTTTACCTGCAGTTCACGGTGAGCCACAAGCATTATCAGTTTGCTGTACTCTCCTTTGGTCTTACCATTGCCCCTCGAGTGTCAACCAAGGTGATGGTGGTGGTTGCAGCAATTCTATGGAGGTCAGGGATTCCAGTCTTCCATACCTCGATGACTGTCTGTTGAAGGCTTGCTCGCCTGAAGCAGTTGTTTCCCACCTTAAGGCTATTGGGACCTCCTGCATTCACTTGGGTTCAATATCAACATGCCAAAGTCACACCTGACTCCCTCTTAGACACTCCCTTTCATCTGAGCTGTTCTGGATTCAGTGCAGTTTCGGGGTTATCCTCCAGAACATCGAGTCCAGGATATTCGGGCTATGATTCTGATGTTTTAGCCACTACCCTGGATTTTGGTGAGATTGGCTACGGCCTCCTGCATCCTGTTGGTGAAGCCCATTGGCATATGCTGGCTCTGCAGTGGTATCTGAAGTCCCAGTGGGCGCAGCATCAGGGAAGTCTCTCCGACCTGGTCAAAATATCGGTGGGAACTGCAAAAGATCTGCAGTGGTGACTGTAATCGGGTCAATGGCAGACCACTCTACCTTCCCCACCAAGAGCTCACAGTGGTGACAGATGTGTCACTCCTGGGTTGGGGGCCATCTGGAAGAAGTGGAGATCAGAGGACTCTGGTCTCCTGCAGAATCTCAGCTCTACATCAACCTGTTGATGCTGAGAGCGATCCGACTGGCAATGAAATCCTTTCTTCCTTCCATCAAGGGAAGGCTGTTTCAGCTGTTCCCAGACAACACCACCGCCGTGTGGTATTGCATCAGGCAGGGCAGGGTGGGGTCGTGGACCCTGTGTCAAGAGGCCCTCCATCTCTAGACATGGGTGGAACATTGGCATTTTCTGAAGGTTCAATGTCTGGCGGGCTCTCTGAAAGCCAGAGCAGACAAACTCAGACTTTGATGGATCTGAATGGCGTCTCCATCTGGAGGTGGTGCAGGGTCTTTTCAGAAAATTTAAGAGAAACTTGGTTAGATCTATTTGCCCCTAACGAGAACGCTCAATGTCAGCACTTCTGCCCGCTGGAGTTTCCAAGGCGGCTCTCGCTCAGAGACTCATTTTGGCTGGAGTGGAGCATAGGACTCATGTACACGTTTTGGCCTATACCACTCCTGCCCAAAGTTCTCAAGAAGATCCAGAATGTCCAGGTCCAAGTGGTTTCGGATTTGGCAAAGAGAGTCCGGTATCCTGAATGCCTGAACCTGGGTACCTGTCTTCTGATAAGGCTGCCCCTTTCGGAGGATCTCTTGTTGCAGCAACAGGGCAGCGCCTGCACCCAAACTGCTCCCTATCTACCTGCGTGGAGATTGAACAACGACCAGTGGCAGCTGCTATTTACCGGAGGTGGCAGGGGAGAAGGAGGATGGGGGTGGGAGGTCTACATTAAAATAATAAATAATTTTAAATAAAACACACCTCTCAGTCTGCTTGCCACCACCTCTCGCTGGAACAGGAAGCACCCAGGCTCCTGACTCCACTTGCTAATTCCAACACAGCAAAGCAGTGTTGTGATTGGTCTGGGCACTCAGCACTCAGACGGGGAATAGGGGCCTGGGCATGTTCTTCACCCAGCCTGTCATGCAGACTGGGTGCAGAACATGCAAAGTGCGCATGACTGTTATGGTCAGCCCGAGACGGCCGGCCAAACAGTTATGCTCACTTTAGAGTGGAACAACCACTCCTCCTCCTGGCCCCTGGCCTGGCAGTCCAGTCTCGCCAACACCAGGAAATGGAAAACTACGCTGGTTATTATCATTTTAGTTTTCCTTTCATTACTGCTTGCAGAGCAGTGGGGCTACGCTCCTCCACCCTAGTGGAGGAGCTGCACCTGCCAACGACAGTTCAGAGGATTTGACCTTCCTTCTGAAGTGTGTAATGTCATCCTGGCAGCCAGGCTTCCCGCCACAAAAACGATTTTGCCTGCTGAAGGGACAAATTTGTGGCTTGGTTTGCTGCCAAATACCTTGATCCCTTGTCTGCACTCTTATCTGATGTTCTTTTGTTTGCTTTTTCCCTTGTCCTGCAAGGCCTTCCTTTGGGCACAGTTAAACGATATCTCTCCACCATTTCAGCTTTTGTGCGGTTGCCAGATCATCTCTCCCTGTTCGAGTCTCTTGTTGAGACTTGTTTTTTGAAAAGTTTGCAGCATGTTTCCCCCTACACCTTTCATTATGCCACAATGGGATCTTAATGTAGCCTTCAATTTCTTAATGTGCTAACCATTTGATCCTATGCACAGCTGCCCTCTGACTATCGAAATAGTCTTCCTTGTGGTTAAAACATCTGACAGGAGGGTTAGCGAGTTGCATGCGCTTTCTTAAAACCTTCCATACCCCTCCTTTTTCCCAGATAAGTTGGTCCTTAGAATCCATGCCTCCTTCTTATGAAAGGTGGTTACACCTTTTCATGTCAGGCAGAACATCGAATAGCCTAATTCTTCCCCCCTCTCATTCCACCAAGGAAGAGGAGAGACTCCACCGCCTAAATCAAGAAAGAGGGTGGTCGTTCTATATTGATTTGAATTTGTAGGTGTGAAGAAAGGCATGGCAGTTCACAAGAGAACCATCTCCAGATGGATTGTCCTCTGTATACAAATTGGCTACGCAGTGGCCGAGGAACAACCCCCTGAGGGCTTGAGAGCTCATTCTACCAGAGCTAAAGCTGCGACCACTGCACCAGCTAGAGGAGTCCCCGATCTGGACATCTGTCAGACAGTTACATGGGCATTGCTGCACATGTCTGCCAAACACTGCTGCCTAGACATTCGGGACCAGCATGATTGGCATTGACTTTTTAGTGTAAACAGTCCGCAGAGGCACCTGTGGGGAGACATTGGTTTGATATTTATTTTAAGATAAGGAATCTGCGGCTAGAAGTTTCTATCCGGTGAAAAAATTATTAATCGTCAGTAACACCTTATCTGGTAGAGGCTCTATCTAGCTGCAGATTCCTTACCGACCATTCCATCCTCCCCATTCTGCGATCTGTTTATCTCTCCTCAAAGAGACCCTTCACACCCTTCACAACCTCACTTTGGCACTCTGGTCCTTTCACCTCAATTTGGATCCGTGCTTCTGGTAGAAACAACAGTCGAGATCTAAGGTCAGCGCACTGGGGTGGTGTCTATGAAGGCACTGTGCACGTCCTTTCCGGCTCAGACATTGCAATGCGGAGTCGAACAACGCCGCCTACCGGCACGCACGGGGATTGCTGCAGTGACAGTTTTAGTCCCTAGTTCTGTTTTTTATCCGGCTTTATTAGAATGATTCCAGAACCCAGGACTGCTCCGTTTTAAGAGACATTGGATTCACTGGCTCAGTGTAAGAAGAGATCTTTTGGTGCCAAGCTGATAAAGTCAACATCAGGATGTGAGAAAGTGCCATCTTTCTTGCATGGTATGCCCCCACTTTTTGCTAAATTGCTGAATGTACTTTGAATGAGTGTACCCTGGACTCCTGCTAATCAGGTGCCCAGAGCCTATGTTCCTTCGTTAAAACGCACAAACTCCAAATTGGCAAACCCTGGCCACATGTCAGCCCCTAGTAAATGGTACCCTAGGTACCCAGGGCCTTGTGACCAGGGAAGGCCCCTAAGGGCTGCAACACTCATTGTGCCACCCTTAGGAGCCCTGTTCCCTTACACACACACACTGCCTTTGCAGGCTGAGTGTCTGGGTGCAGGACAAAATGAAGAGTCGACATGGCACACACATCTGTGTGCCATGCCCAACACCCACACTGCCAAGGCATATGTCAGTCACCCCTCTGGCTGGGTGCCTTATGCCAATGGTGTGGGCACAGGAGCAGGAGCCCTGTGCCCCTACAGTACCCAGGTCCATTCCCGGGCACTGTAAGTGCAGTGCTGCCATTTAAGAGTACATGGTGCTGAGAGCTCGTCAAACACGAGCTCCACAGCACCATAATGGCAACACTAAAGACTGGGAAGTTTGGTATCAAACTTCTCAGCACATTAAACCCACACTGATGCCAGTGTGAGATTTAATGTACCAAGCACCCCAGAGGGCATCTTAGAGATGCCCCCTTACAACTAACCTACCATCCACGTCTGCTCTGAGGCTGCCCAGGCTGCCACACAGCAGACACGTTGCTGGACCCCTGGGTGGGAGAGCCCCTGCTCTCCCGGGCCTGCAACAATGCACATCCTGGGTGAGGTGATAAATCTCCTCCCCCAGGATGAGCAAAAGGAAACTTCAAAGGCATGCCGCCTCTAGGAGTTTCCCCAGGCCACTGCAACCCCCCACTCTGGCGGGAAGCTTGGCCGGAAACCCCATACAAGGACAGGGGATGTGCCAGCCTGCCCACCCCACCCCTCAGGTGGGGGAGGCGAGGTGAAGCACATCTCCGGGCTCTCGCCATCTTGAAGATGGGAGGCCCTACCCTATCAGGATTAGGCAACTGCCCCCCTCCCACAGGAGAGAGGCAGGATAGGGGGTGTACCCACCCCAGGACAGGACCCATTGGTCCCTGGCCTTCACCTACCTGTAACGCCCCTAAATCTAGTATTTAGGGGCACCCTGAACCTTCCTTCCCCAGATCCCAGATTCGAAACTACAAGAAGAGCAAGAAGAACTAAGACCTGCCCTGCAGCTGCTAAAAAAGAGGAAGACACCAACTGCTTTGGCCCCAGCCCTACCGGCCTGTCGACCCTCGAACCTGCTCCTGCTCCAGCGCGGCATCTCTTGTTGCCAGCAACCTCAGAAACCCCGGAGGACCTGGCTACCTTTGAACTCTGATTCCCTGGGACTCCCATGAGTAGAGGCTCTACTCAGAACCTACCTTTCACCCCTGGCAGCAGCCCGGAACCGCGATCCCAGCCCACTCTGCACCCGCCAAGCCTTGCCGGTGCTGGAGTGAACTAAACCCACGAGGACGACCCCACGGCGACTGTGACCCCGAGTCCGGCACCCAAGGCTCCCCCTCTACTATCCTGAAGAAGCTTGCAGCCTCAAAACAGAGTGCCACCCCAACCGCGATCAACAAGAGGGTAAGATTTCCGACATCAAAAGGCACCCCTGCACCCGGCGCCCCACGGCCCTCTGTGCCCAATCCCGGGTTACCTACCTATCCTTCAACTACCCAACTTACCCCTCAAAGTGGTGGTGGCACCTGAAGAGTCCTCGTCCCCGAGCCTGCAGTCTTTTTCCAAACCGGAGATTTCCCATAGAAATCAATTGAGCGCCCGAAGGCTCAAAAGCACCCTGCAGCCAGCCGCCCGAGTGGCCCTGGCAGTGAAAACTCTACTCTAACCTACTTCCCCACTTGCCCTGAGTAAGTGACCAGGAGCCCAGCTCCCACAACCACGTGGCTTGCCAGACAGCAGCCACCAACCAAGGCCCCCCTATCCCCCATAGGATAACATTGGGCCTAACTCTCACTGCACCCGGCCGTCCTGAAACCGCTGAGGGTGAACTAACTGTACCTACCTGACACTGGGGGACCCCTGAGTCTATGCCCAGAACTTCAACTCTGCCAGTTGAGTACTTACCCTTAAACCGCTAACTTCATTTTCCTCATAGGGTAACATTGACTGGTTTGCTTGAAAATTCTTCTAAGTGTGGACTTTTCAAAACTTCAAATAATCACCTAAAATCAGCCGAGTGACAAAAACGAATTTACTCACCTGCTCTTAGGTGAGCTCCCAGTGCTGGATCTTGGTGCCCAGCACTGACTCTGAAAAGTACCCACAACTATACTTACCTTTAACTCATTTTTCTTCCATAGGAAACCATTGACTGCTTTTCTGTGAAATTTCTTCTAAGTGCTGATTTCTGCAATTTCTAAATATTCCTCAAAAATCGTATAACATCTGAAAACGTAATTACTTACCTGTTTTGGATAAATGTCCCAGTACTGAGTTTAGACACCCAGTACTGGATTACAAAAGTAACGATAACCCACTGTACCTGTAACCTACATTTCCTTCCATAGGGAATCATTGATTGTTTGCTCTGAAATATTTTCTAAGTGCTCACTTTTGAAATAGCTAAATATTAGTTAAAAATCATTACAGTACCAAAGTCGACTTTTAACCGCTGATTCTGAGAACTGACCCGGGACTGGATCTAGGATCCAAGCCTGGAATTACAAAAGTAATCTACAAAGTAATCTGTTGCATATAATCTGAATTTATCATTGAGCTCAATGTATTGTGTTTAGAAAATAGGATGGTTTATTGCAACCAACTGTGACTATTTACAAAAATCCATTGCATATTGCGAAAGTATTTATATTCAACCTCTCATTCTGAGAAAGTATATTTTTATTCCCTTTGTGGTTCTAAAAATAAAACAAGCATATATTTTATATATATAAACCATTGGCCTAGAGTTCAGTTATTGAGTGTGTGAGACCATTTGCTGACTGAGTGTGTACAATAAATGCTTTACACTGTCCTCTGGTACTGCCTTACTGCTCGACCAAGCTACCACTTTAGAGAGTAAGGTCATACCTAACTTTAACCTCTATCAGCCCCTGGGGGACTGTGTACTCTGTACACCCTGTACCTATTAGGTAACAGTATATACAGAGCCACTTTCTCACACAGGATGCTCAATGTTGAGGAAGGCCCTTGATGTAGACGTTCTTATATTATCTTATCTTAAAAATGTATAGCGTAACCATCAAAAGGGCAGCACAACTGGGCTACCCCTTGCTACGCGTGGCAGATGGCAGAGTATTTGTACTATTGGATTATGTCATCAGTGATGTAATTTGGTATGTTACCAGTGATGTAATTTAGCGTGTCATGAGTGATGTCCTATGTGAGGTCATAAACGTTGCACAATATTTAGTTTAATAGTTTACCTAACCATAACTGGCAAATGTAAGTGGTTTTTAGGTATTTTTCTGCAGTCATATATACAGTTAAACTGTGTTTTTCCAGGTTTGTTTAAAAGTACATTAAGTTCTTATAAGGTTTGCTACACATGAATTCACTTTAACTTTTGATTTTTTTTTCTGTGATTGTCTGGTGTTTTTGGGTTCTTATTCCACATACTGCACTTCAAGCCTTGACCTGCAGCCAGGGCTTTGTGCTCAAGCTGCTGCAGGCGACCAGCCTCAGCTGTGCACTGCCTTTGTCCATGTTCAGCGGATGTTGGCTGCAGTGCCTATTCAATATCCAGACCCTGCCGTCCTACCTGCCACGGGTAGTCAGCCCCCACTGCGCATAGCCTTGAGGAGAAACGGGAATCAATAATAACTAACATTATTTAGGAGGTTTTTTTTTTTGTTTTGTTTTTTTAACTGAAACAGTTTTTTGTGGGGGTTTTTTTTTTAGCTGATATGACATTTTGCCCGTTTTTGAAAGTGAAATTCTGCAGGCTTGAATAGAGTCTTGATGTTTTTTCTTAAGGTGTTGCTTCATTGCTTTTTAGGTGATCTGTTTGATTTGTGCATCGGAACAAATAACTTTGTTGCAGGAGATGTAGTATGTTGAGATGATCTGCAATCACAAATCGGATTCTTCTTGATTGTGCTATACAATTTATTTTCCAATGCCTTCCTTTTCCTAATGCTGTTCTTTCCTCTTTCTTTGCACTTCTGTGCAGTAGAAACTCGCGGGCATGCATTGCTCTGAGATATTTAATCTACACTGTTGTCCCAAAGCATGAAGCTCTCTTTGGTGCTACAAACCATGTGTGCAAGTTACCTTGTGGGTATTGACTTTCTTTTTACCTTTGGAATATGTGAAAAGGTGCCAGGCCAAGGATTTTGTCTGTGGCTGCTCACTTTGCAGACACTTCAATAACTTCTTCACCTTTTGTCATGCTGCTGACTTCATGTAGTCTGTTGAGTCAAGTTTGGTCTCTGCTGCCTCTGTTCCTTGGACTTGCTTGTTTTGCAAGATATCACTTTGTTTCCTTCCTTTTGTAGAGATGGCTTCCAGGTGGTGCTTGCACGTATGGGGCCCTTGTTTTCAAAGGATAAGAGCTTATTTGTTAAAGGTGCAGGCGGTGTTTCAGCAATCAAATCTCTCCTTTTGTTTTTTTTGTATCCTTAAGAGTATTCATTCTTCCGTCGAGATGTCAGAAGGCGAGACTTTTGAGTATTGTGGTATCAAAAATGACTTCTGGGAGCCCTGCAAGTGTTTACGAGGCTGTGTTTGATAGACAATCCTATTGTCCTAAGAAGTTTGAAAATAAATGTCAGCAAAAAAATATATTAGAAAATTAAAACTGCTGAGTAAAATTTTAACTTTTCCACGCTGTTATTTGTTCGGTTACAGGTACCACAAAGCATAGCTTACAGGGTCCATCCAGGTCTATTTTCTAGGATGCACAGGGGGATCCGCATTGTTATGGACCAAAAGGACCACATGTCCTATATCTGCGCGGCCAAAGGCCTCTCGGTTTGATCCGGCATGACCTGCTCTGCGCTCAACCCTCCGTGGGTGGATAATCCCTGCTCCTCTGTGAATTTGTCCATGCATAGAAGTGGTTTGGTGGAGGGTCTTTACAGGGGTGAGGCAATGCGTCAAGCCCTCCGTGAGTGGCAGCTGCTGCTACATATGGCTTTAGGCCATATGCTCTGTGTGGGTTGACTGACTATAGGTGCTTAGAGACCAGAAAGTGATAACGCGCTCTACAAATGCGAATTACAATTACAATAATTCCTCTGTCTTTGCGTGGGGGTTGCCTAGATTGGTTGGTTTTGTTTTTCTAATACTTCTTTTAAGATTGACGGGTTTGGACCTTCCAAGGAGATTCCGGTCCCTGCAAATGGGCAACATGAGCTGTTGAAGCCTACTGTGGTTTCACATTCTATAACTGAGTCATGTATTTGAAGAAGAAACCCCACAAAGGCAGTTAATACAATTTTCTGGTCCATATTTTCCTCTGAGAGCTTTTATAATGTTGACTGTTCTATATCTTTCTCACCCACTCTCTGCTGGTGGATGACCTTGAGGTCTTTAATAGTAAAATCATGTTACCCCTCAGTAATGCTGTACCTCTTCCCACTCGCATCTTTCATTTCATACTTTCAAGTATTGAGTGACAATACACTCAAAGAAGATAAACTCTACTGTAAATATCTAGAGAGTGCATGGTATAAGGAACATTCCTCATCAAGAAAACAGGTTTATAGATCGCTCTTTGCTCCTGTAAAAAACTTGTATAGAAGGTGAGAGCAGAGTTCTATGCAGCTACAATTGTTCACTCTTGGTAATGTTACCAAAGAGGTTTTCAGGGTGGCTCAGTCTTTCTTTTCCTGATTGTCTGAATTCCACCCTGATCCTTTCCCAAGCACTTTGCAACAATATCATATTTTGTTTCGCGAAAACATTTCTTCTATTATCCCTTGATTTTATCAAGGATTGTCTAGCTACTGTCATACCCCATCTGGTCAACATGTTTCAGGCTATTTGCATCAAATCTTAAGCTATTTCCTTGATTCCTCAAGCTTGGAAGAAGGCTTTAGTTCTCCTAATACTTGAGAAATCTTTTGCTGGTCCTACTATTCTAGGTAATATTTGTCTGAATTTGCGTCTACCTTTCCCTATAAAGATTTATGGAATATAATTTTATTTTGGATGCTGCGCAATCTGGTTTCAGGCCTTATCACAGTACCAAAGACTGCATTTTGCTCAGTACTCTATAATTTGCATATGCTGGCAGACCAGGCAAATCTTTTGCTCTAGTATTATTTGAAAGAGATGCGTTAGTGATAGATTCCTTACCTTAGAATATCCCCAGGCGTCCGACTGGATCCGGAAGTTTTGCTAGCAGTACCCCTACGCGTCAGTAGATGGCGTCGTGCGGCTCCGCGTCCATCGTTGGCGTCGTAAGCGCCAAGATGACGTCCCGGAGACTACTAAGGCGCCACCCATGCGCGATGATGTCAGTTCTTTTTTTTTCCGCGCCAGCAAGCTCAGATCCGGTTAGAGGACGTACCTTTAGTCACTTTTTGACTACCCTTTTTGAGACTTTTTGTCTCCTTTTCTCCTTGGTGCACGTAGGGATGCCTGGATTTAAGTCTTGTGGGGCCTGCCATCGCAATATGTCGGTGGCGGACCCCCACGATGTTTGCCTCTACTGCCTGGAGACCGACCACGATTCCCGGTCCTGCCGGGACTGTCAGGCCATGGCCCCGTAGGCCTTGAGGGAGCTGCGGCGGAAGCTCCTGGAGGTCCGGCACTCTTCCCAGCGCCGTTCCAGGTCCAGGGACCGTTCCCGGGAACACTCGCGGGGCTGCAGTCGTCGCTCCTCGGGCTTCAAGTCTTAGCCCTCGGATTC
Organism: Triturus cristatus; assembly: GCF_964204655.1. Taxonomy (NCBI): domain Eukaryota; kingdom Metazoa; phylum Chordata; class Amphibia; order Caudata; family Salamandridae; genus Triturus; species Triturus cristatus. The sequence continues at coordinate 116,426,379 of NC_140589.1, forward strand.
GGGTAAGTGACGGCACAAAAAGAAGTCGAAGAAGCGAGTTCATTCTCTGACGTCCCCCCGTCTGTCCTCGGATGCGGACGAGGGGGACAGGGTTTATGCCCCTGTTGCTCCTTTGGAGCCTGGGAGTCCCGCGGCCTACCCACCTTACTCGGGTATGTCGGCGACTCCCGAACAGGTGCAAGAATTTCTTGCTACCATGGATCGCCTCTTTAGGCCTCGGGTTCCCGCCGGCGCGCCTTCGGGCCCCGCAGTCCCATGTCCGGATCCTGTTGGGCCGCCGGCGGATTCAGCTTTGGCGCCACAGGATCCTGCGCCGTTGGCACCGGCCCCGGCGCCACAAGGTCCGGCGCTGCCGGCTCCAGCCCTAGCGCCACCTTCGGCTCCGCCTCTGGTGCCGCAGTGGGTGATGTTTGTCCCGCTCTTGTCCCGGTTCCAGGACCATTTTGTTCCTACCTGGGATCCGCATTGGGATGTGGCGCCGGCTCGGCCTTGGCCGGCGCCGTTCCCGGTGCCGTTTCGAACGCGTATGTTCCTTCTCTGGCTCCAGCTCTGCCGCCGCGGTCTGTTCCCCATGCAACAGAGGTGAAGGACGGCTGGGTGGGGTCCGAGGACCCTCTTGCCCGTCAGTGTGACTCAGAGCAGGACTGGTTGGACGACTCGATGTCTTCTGACCCGGGGTTTGCCTCTCCCCCGCCTACCACTGAGGTGCCCCAGATGGCGTCCACTTTGTCGGAGCCCCTGCTCCCGTTTAACGATGCCCTCACTGACGTCTTGTTGGGCACTTGGTCGCGGCCAGCCACAGGGGCCCCTGTGGATAAGAGTGTCACCAGGCATCATCGCCCGGCGCCTAGTAACCCCACTTTTCTGACCACTCATCCTACGCTTGAGAGCCTGGTCATCCAAGCCTCGATGTCACAGAGTGCCTTTCCCATGGTTCCGCCGGATAAGGACTCTAAGAAGCTGGAGCAGTTCAGTAAGCGGTTGTTCTCTTGGGCCAGCTTGGGGCTGCGGTCAGTGAACACCGCCTGCTTATTGGGCCGCTGTTCCCGCGTGGTGTGGGATACAGTTGCACAGGTGTTGCCTCAGTGTCCTGAGGAGACCCACGCTGTGCTGTCCCAAGCTGTTGCTGAGGGTAAGGATGCGACTAAGTTCGCCATTCGGTGTGGTTTGGACACCGCGGACTCACTGGGCGATTTCTACGACTGTGGCGCTTCGTCGCCACGCCTGGCTGAGATCTACCGGGTTCTCACCAGATGTCCAAAGCTCGCTCATGGACATGCCCTTTGATGGCACTCGCCTGTTTGGCGAAGAGGCCGACAGTGCACTGGAGCGTTTTAAGGACTCGCGGGCCACGGCCAAGTCCTTGTATCTTTCCGCCAAAAGCCCGGCCACTCCTGGTTTTCGTTCCTTTCGTGGCCACGGCAGAGGCGACCAGGCACGTTCCTTCAGCAAGCCTGTGCAGAACCAGCCTCAGCGCGGACGCGGTTTCCGCAAGGGCGGGTGTGGGAATCAGCGTGGGGGTCAGTCCACCTCCGCTGCTTCTACCTCCAAACCTTCCTAATCCGAGCTTTGTGGAGCACCCCACTGTAAGAAAGTGCCTCTATATATACTGCACCAAAGTAAGGTTCAGTGTGCACAGAGTCCACAGTCCCCAGAGGTTTGGCAGAGGCTAAAGTTAGATATAACCTTACTCTCTAAAGTGGTAGCTTAATCGAGCAGTAACACAGTATCAGAGGACAGTGTAAAGCATTTGTTGTACCCACTCAGTCAGCAAATGGTCTCACACACTCAAGAACTGAACTCTAGGCCAATTGTTTTGTATATAAAAATATATAGTTGTTTTTATTTTAGAACCACAAGTAGGTATCAAAATACTTTCTCAGAATGAGATGCTTTACTTTAATACTTTCAATAAGCAATAGACTTTTAAATGCAATAGTTACAGTTGTTGCAATAGGCAACACAAGTTAAACACAATTATAACATTGAGCTCAATGGTAATATTAAAGTAAACGTAATATCAATTACTTTGCATAGGTTTTTCTTACTCAGGGCTGGATCCTGGATTCAGCCCTCGTGCATCTCCTGTAAACAGTTGAAAGAAAGGACACAGGCGATTTTTTAAAAAAAAAAATTTAATTTTTTTTTAATCTTTCTTTATTAACAAACTGATAAAGCAGTCAATGCATAAAATCAGGTCATGAAATACATATGTAGTACATCCACGCCAATAACCGGTTGTTTCGATCATTAGAGTTGTGGGAAAGAATGTTAGGATAATAGAGACACACATCAAGGAGTCAATGGTCTGTCATGGGGGCCACATACGGGGGTTCACATATGTTGCCACGATAGCTATTCCATCTTGTCCAGATTGCTATCCATTTTCGGGGACAGCCACGTGACACATACAGTTTTTTCTCTTATCCTACACCAGTCCATATCGGTTTTCCATGAGGCATGCATAGGTGGTGTTGTTGCTCCCATAGGCGAGCGATATTCCGCTTAGCCACCATCTGGCCAAGGGTTGACCAGATTTTGCCTGTGGTGTTAAGATCTGTCGGTTCCCATACATTTAAAAGACACCTTTTGGCTTCCAGCTGCAGTTCAACCCCCCAAACATCACTCATACATTGATGTACCTCCTTCCAGTATGCATGAATCAAAGGACACTCCCAAATAATGTGGAGGAAGGATCCCTCCTGACCACATTTCCTTCTACACATCCCCTCATCACTCCCACCCATGATAACCAGTCTGGGACCAGAGAGATATATACGATGTAGGATTTTTATTTGGACCAACCTAAGTTTTGCTGAGATGGCCACCTCCTTCGGCGTGCAGAGCGCCTCCTGCCATTCTTCGTCATCTAATTCCAAGCCGTCCCGCCCCCACTTCTCCCTTAATGCCTTTAAAGGATATGGGGTATTGCGTATAAGTTTCTTGTATGTGAGTGAGATAGCTTTCTCTGATAAGTGACCGTCCAGCAGCCTATCCTCAAGTGGGGAGGACTCTGGTAGGTCGAAGCCGGCCGGTATGTTAGTCTGGAGAGAGTGTCTGACCTGTACGTATCGGAAATACTCTGAGTCAGCTAACTCGTGTGTCTGTTGTTACGCGTCAAAGGTGATCATCCCATTGTGTCCCCAAAGGTCCCCTATCCATGAGATTCCGATTAGGTCCCATTTGTCGAACCCCTTAGAGGGTCCCAGTGTGCCCAGGGCTTCCGAGTCCCATAGTGGGGTGGCAAGTGTGAGTTGGTTTCCCCACCCTAAAGTGCGGTTTGTCGTGTGCCAGATTTGTACCGAGACCTGTGTGTGACCTGTAAGAGGGAATTTGTTTGGTCTGGAGTATAGTGCCCTTGTGTAACTACCACCCGGGAGCATCCACCTGTCCATCTTGTATCCTGGGTCCTCGTCCCCATGGTAAACACCCTGGTTTATGGCTGCGAGGTGAGCTGCCCAATAATATTTCCTGATATCTGGAAGTGCAATACCTCCATCGTAGCAGCCAAGTGTCAATTTCTGGAGCGATATATGCGGTTTACCGTCCCAGAGTAGGGCTCTCTGAGTGGGTTCGATGTCTTTAAAATACTTTTGCGGCACTGGGTCCAGGAAATTCTGAAGGGCATAAAGGAAACGAGGCAGTGCCATCATTTTAAAGAGGGCCGCACGACCCAGCAAAGATATCGGAAGCGACTTCCAAGCAGCACTGTCCTTCTTGAACCGCTGAAAAGGTGGGAGGAGGTTTCGGTCATAACAGAGTTTGCAAACTGTGGAGATTAAGATACCCAAATAAGTGAATCCATCTTTTGCTGTTTGAATTGGGCAGCCATTCGGGACCCTTGTGGGGGCTACCGTGCATTACATAGATCTGTGATTTGCTCCAGTTGATTCCATAGCCAGAGTTTCTTCCGAAGCTCGTGAAGATATCAAGGACCACTGTCAGTGATTTCTGAGGGGAAGCCAGATACAGGAGGATGCCGTCTGCATATAGGGAGATGCGATCCTCCCAATCAGCTGCCCACCGCAGTCGCCTAATGGATGCATCTCTCCGTATCCAGGCCGCCAGCGGCTCAAGGGAAAGTGCAAAAAGCAATGGCGAGAGGGGGCACCCCTGTCGTGTCCCTCTTTCAAGGGTAAAGATGGATGATATTTTGGTATTGACTACCACTTGTGCCAGCGTTTCGCTATAAAGGAGTTGCACCCATCCTACAAAATTGACCGAAGCCCAGTCTTCGCAGCACTGCCATTAGGTATGTCCACTCTAGAGAGTCGAAAGCCATTGTTGCATCCAATGATACCACCATGGCGTCCTCGTGAATGGAGGTGTGTTGCCCCAGAACCCCGTAAAGTCTTCTAAGATTAAGCGCGGCATTTCTATGCGGCATGAAGCCCGATTGGTCGGGGTGGACTAGCGTGGTAATCACTTGCCCAAGCCGAAGTGGCAACAACTTCGCAAGGATTTTGGCTCAGCGTTAAGTAGGCAGAGGGGCCTATATGAGGTACAGTCCTGTTTAGGTTTCCCTTCTTTGGGAATAGCCACCAACGTGGCGATACGCTGATCTTGTGGGAGTTTGCCCATGTCCCTGCTGTCTTCAAACGTGCTTTTTAAATAGGGGGCCAATTTGTCTGGTCTAAGCTTATAAAGTTCGTGGCAGGCCATTAGTCTCAGGTTTGCAAAAGCACTGCAGACTCGGGGACGAAGGTCTTCTGGGTGAGACCACCACTTAAAGAGGTAAGTTGGAATGTTGGGGGTTGGTTAGGCACTGCCGGATTGGTCACACAAGGCCGTGGGGCGTCGGGTGCCTTTTAGGGTCGGATCTTCTTAGGAGCTCCTGGTCGCGGTTGGGGGGACCTTCCGATTTGAGGCTGCAGGCGTCTGCTGGAGACTAGAGGCAGGTCAGAGGTCGTCGGATCTTGGGTCAGGATCGCCGGGGAGACCTCCTTTTCATGTTGGGCCCCTCGAACTCTGGCCATGGGCGTCAGGTGCAGAGTGGTGCAAACTCACTGATCCTTGCGGAGCTGGGGTCTGTTGTTGAACATATCCGGTGTTTACGGGAGACCGTCTTTGGGATGGAAGGCAGGTATGTCCTCCGGTTTTCTCGAGGTTGCTGGCTGCAGGACACACTGGGATTTCGCTGGAGCAGGTTCGAGGTGGGGCAGGCCAGTAGGGCTGGGGCCAAGTCAGTGGGCGTTCTCCTCTTGTTAGCTTTGGCACGGCTGTTCGGTCCTTCTTCTTTTCTTCTTATGGTTTCTTGTCTGCCTTCTTGGTTCAGGGCTGCCTCCTAAATACTGTATTTAGGCGGCGTTTTAGAGGTCTCGGGGTCAGTAGCCAATGGGCTACTGACCTTAGGGTGACTACACCCTCGGTGCGCTCACCCCACGTGGGGGAGTGAGCACAATCCCTAATCCCTAATCCTGATTGGGGAGTACCTGCCATCTGCAAGATGGCGGGCACTGAAGAGTGGACTTCACCTCCCCTCCCCCACCTGAGGGATGGGGTTGGCAGAGGTGGGCACACCTTCTGGACTGGCTAATTTTTCCTGCCTGTCTTCCTGCCGAAAAGGAGGGGAGACAGGAAGGGGGCCTGCTCCTGATAGCAGGAGAGGCTGTGGGTCACATTACAAAGGCTGCAAGGCCTTTGAAACTCCCCTGCCACAGATGGCTCTTCCTGGCCAGGGGGAGGTGTGACCACCTCCTCCCAGGAAAGGCTTTGTTTCTGGGCTCTGGGAGCGAAGGCTCCCACCCCAGGTGTCCAGAAACATGTCTTGTGGTGGCAGGCTGTTGTGCACCAGTCAAGGAACTCACCAGAGGGTGGTCGCCCTCTGTGTGCATTTTTCATTATATCCCACACTGGCATCAGTGTGGGTTTAATGTGCTTAGAAATTTCATACCAAACTTCTCAGTTTTCACTGCAGCCATTATGATACTGTGGAGTTAGTAATGACAAACTCCCAGCACCATATACTCTTAATGGCAGCACTGCACTTACAATGTCTAAAAATGGACTTAGACACTGTAGGGGTTCTGGGCTCATGCACCTGTACCCTCACCACTGGTATAGGGCACCCAGCTAGAGGGGTGACTAATCCATGCCAGGGCAGTGGGTTGTAGGCATGGCACACGGGGATGTGTGCCATGGCGACTCTTCACTTTGTTCTGCACCAAAACACGCAGCCTGCAAAGTCAGTGTGTGAGTGTAGTGGTACAGGGCCTCTAAGGGTGGCACAATAAGTGCTGCAGCCCTTAGAGGCCTTCCCTGGTCACAGTGCCCTGGGTACCTGTGGTACCATTCACCAGAGGCTGAACTATGGCCAGAGAGTGCCAATTGGGTGTACAAGGTATAGTTTTGGGGTAAGTACACATGCCCTGGGAACCTGATTGGCAGGGACCCAGGGCACATCAAGTCAAAGTGCATCAGTAGTCTGACAAAAAGTGGGGGGTTATTGCAACAGAAACCCAGATTCTCAGACACATCATTAAGTTAACTTAAAAACCAAACAATACTGTATCAATTGCGATGCCATTCATAAGGAGATGTGTGTGATTCGCGATGGTATCTATCACAGCAGGTGTCTGCAGAGCTGTTTAGTGGAAGTGCCACTTAATTACCCTTACAGCATGATTTAGTCAATCCTACCGCCGAGTACGGTAAGCACCCTACAACAGGGCCCCAAAAAAGAGGGCACAAGTCCCACAACTTTGGCTCCAGAACACCTTGAGGTGGCTCTCCAAGCACTCCCTAAAATGCTATATAGAACTTTTTAAACTGTACTGAATGATGCGTTGTGCAAAACTTTACCAACCGTACTGAACTCTACAAGCACTGCAGGCGCGCGGCCGCACCAGTGATTGAAGTTAATGGTTCTCAGGTGAGGGCACAGTTTATATGAAGCACGCGCGAGGCTCATCCTGCGCCGCTAGGCACTGCTTTCACAACGACTAGGTGTGACAGTGTTCAGCGACACAAAGGGGGGCAGGCCAGGAGAGGTCGGATATGAGCCTTTGAACCCTGAGAGTGAACTGAAGCTATGCTTGTTGTCTCCCACTGCTGCGCCTTATCAACAAACTACAATAAAAACACTAGAAAGTGCTGCTGGGCATGCTTGTGATGAACTGGAGCACGTCAGAGAATCCGTGTCTGAACGTGGGGAGCTGCACCTGTTGAGAACTGTGACCCCCAAGACGGGTGGGGCGCATGTAATTCTCAGGGCTGAGGTGATTTGTGCACATCTGGGAGCAGGGGGAGATTTGGGTCTGAAGGTGAGAGGCTGTGGCGTAAGGTTCGAGTCTCGGCGTCAGCTCAACATCCTGTGAAATCTCCCCGTGCCTACCAAAATTAATGTGTAATATAACTGGTGCTCATGTAAAGCGCTCCAACAATTCCTTCGGGTTGAGTTGGCGCTATATAAATCTGAAAAATAAAAAAATGTCAGGTTGACTTGTGAGGTGCAAAAGAAAACTAGTGGTGTGCTGCAGGTCAGCAACCCAGGCGAATTGCACAGCTGCGCGACCCAGTAATGATAGCAGGTTTTGGGGGTGGGGAGGGTCGGGGTGAGGCCTGGAACGGCACCTCAAGCAATGAGCGCATGTCTGTAATGGAGGCCAAAACTGAGACTACCAGTAGGGTAACGTAAAATGATTGGGCGTCCCTGCAGAATGAGTCTCCCATTCCGAACAGATAGTTACTGACCTTGAAGGTGAATATGGCCCTTCTGAATGACTGAGGGCCCTGAATGAGTGCTTGTGATGTGCCCTGCTGAGAACTCCATCGCACGATGTCTACTGGGAACCTCGAGTCAAAAGCGAGCTGATCCTTAAGGTGGCTTCGGCCCACTCCTCTACTTGATGTGGCTGAGAACTGCACACAGGGCCACACTGGGAATCAAAAGCAGCCCTGGCAAATGTCAGAACAGCCCGTGAGGCAGCGAGCGAGCAAGTGAGCCCGTCTACTGCAAGGGTGAGGGTAAACTGAGTGGAAAGGTTTTGGAATGGGTAAAATCAACCTCTTCTGAGTTTGCAGCAGGAGCAGGAATACAAGATAACTGCACGCACTAAAGGCATTAAAGTGACTCCTACCTATTGTAAAAAACCCAAAACATTACATTTAATTTGTTAGTTTTTTCAAACTAACAAATACAGGTCAGTGTGATGCACAGCGTGTTAATCTAGAATAGGCTCAAGCTGCAAAAACGATTATTACAGGTAAATAACTTTTTACCCCTGAGCTATATCTCTGTGCTCCTCTTTACATAACTTCAAGTCAGCTTCATTCTTTTGATTTTTCTGTTGTACTTATGATGTCCATGTTATTTGAGACTGTGAGAACAAGACTTCATCATACTATAATGTATAGTGGTTTTTAGCCTCAGTTAATTATGCAAGGTGGGAGACTCAAACGGACTGTACCTGCTCCCTACTGTCACAATTTGATATATGGTCAGTGAGGAAACATTCAGCCATTTTAAATTCGGATGTTTATAGTAGTGAATGAAGGAGCTCTAGATTGCCTGTTTTTGCTGTATTGTGACTTGTTTTTTCTTCTTACTCATTCATTAGGCACTGCAGGCGGAGCTGGTTATGCTGATATTGTTGAGGCTGTCAGAGGAAGTGGTTATATTTGATAAAAGCAACCTCAAGATTATGCTGCAAGGTAGAATACAAATGCAAAAAGTCCTCTACACAGTGCGGTATTTACTTAAGGACTACTCTAAAACATACAGAGTCCTGGTAAGTAACTGAAAGGAAGATTCTGTCTTGGGTTGGTTTATTATTTCCTGATGTAGCTAAAGGTCATCTCACCCAGAATATCTTACTCTTTGTTCCAGTGCCTAACCAAAATACAAACCTGAATCAGAACCTCCCAAAAAGTTAATTCAACTGAATAGTCTCCTCCCACACATGTTTACCTCTCCAAACCTAGTTTTCAAACTGATTGGGTTCCTACCAACCGTTGATGAAAAAAAATTAGTGTTAACACAAGACACATACAACCAAGGAGGAAGGCTGATCTTAATTCTACTCTGGACACAAAGATCAAAAAGGTCTATCTGAGATTAAGACTTTTTACATAAATGTTCTTCAGTTTTAGGGTGCCTGGATGAACACACCGAAAGATCAAATCCATATTGACCATTCAAAGAGCAGGAGGAAACATTTGATCACACTGTCTGTGCCCCAATCTGATAGACTTTGGTAGAAAGTACCGACACCCTTTTTTATGGCTGCCAGCATCAGAATAGTTAAGGAGGCAATCCACCACTTTGACCCAACAGGTCCACTCAACAGCTTTGTTGGTTGCTTACTTAAATTTCTTACAGTGGCATATAGCTGTTAGTCTTTGGCAGATGCTCAAAGGGCAAAAACGAATCATTCTAAACCTCTGTGTAGCACTATTGTCTTTCCATTTAGCATAGGAGTACTTTTAGTATTGAGCGATAACATTCAACTCCATTTTAATATTTTTTACAAAATTGTATTCTATGATATATGTAAACTTTGTAATTGTTTTTTTTTTCCAACTGGTTTTATTTTCAAACATCAGCCAAAACATCAGCAGGTGAGCCTGATACACAGTAGATTTGACATTCTTACAATCCTTTGATACTTTCAGGGATACAGAAATTGCACTAAGAGTTCATTCTCCAATGCTCCTCCCTCCTCCGTCTCTCTGGATTAGAGATGGCCCTCCCTGGCTGTACATTCTTAGATAATGAGGTGGTCCACTGACAATTTACAAATCCTGCATGTTGTAGGCGAACGTTATCAATCCCAGCCCCCTCTGTCTCAAGAATGTAGTATCGTAGCCATGGCTGCCAAAGGTTCGGGAACTTTTTTGAACATCCTCTGGCCTTGTATATTGTTTTCTCAGCCGCCATATAAAAGTCCTTACTGGCACGCCATTCCACCAGGGTGGGCAGACCCTCCCCTCCCCAGTGTCTAGCAATGTCTCTTTTTGCGACTATCCGTCCCAGATTGCTCAATAGGAGTTTGTATCTATGGAGATCACTTTCTGCAGGGATACCCAGGATGATATATTTAGGGTTCTTAGGGATCTGTTCCTCTTGTATATCATTAAGTACCTTCACTATTCGTGACTAGTATCTTTGTATGTGCTGACATTCCCCCGGTGTATGTATATAGGTGCCTTGATCAGTTTTACAATGCAGACAGTTGGGTGTTTTCTCCTCTACCCATAGCATGGAGTTGCCCCCTGTCAAAATATACTCTATCTAGGATTTTAAATTGTATCAACCATAAGCGGAGCTTAATCGTTACCTCTCGTGGGTGCATCAATGTCCCCTCCCAATCGATGTCTTCCAGCGGGCCTGTGGTTTCCTCCCATTTAGACCTGAGTGATATCAGTCTGTCTGGATATTGTTAATTAATGTTTTGTATGTCCAGGAGACCGCCTCTGAGGGTATCTCCTCTTGTAGCAATCTCTTCTAGTGACGCAAATTCGGGAATGTCTGTAGTGTCTGTTTTTTGTGTCCTCCAAGCATGTTGCAATTGTAGATATTTATATTGTTGAGTATGCGACAATTGGTATTCGGTTTGGAGAGCCGCAATGGTAATTAAGTCCCCTCCTTTGAGTATGTCACCTAGTGTTGTGATCCCAACTGTGCCCCAGCCCTTAAAGCCTCATGGGTTCGAGGCATGTGGGCTGCTGAATTCATATCTGTGCATAGATCGCCGCCTAGTGTTGGGTCCGGATGATTGCACATTGTTGTCCTGGAAGAGTCTTCGAAGTATCACGAGATAGGTGGCTCCTCCCCTGGACTGCAGTGCGCATGGGCATCCTCTCCATCCTTAGATTGTTTTTTTCCGCCATTGGGTTCGGATGTGCTTATCTTAGCTCAAGTTAGGAAAGCTTTATTTCAGGCCAAAAGCCTTTAGGTATCGTCGGTATTGTTTGCGCTCGGTACCGATAACTTATTATACTTGTTCTCGGACTTCTTCACCCTTCTCGGACCGATTTTCGGTCCAAACATTGATCGACGTTCGAGGATGGAATCGAGGACTCCCTTCAAGAGATGTCCTCTATGTCATGCGAAATATCCACACATCGATGTCCATCCGGTGTGTAACAAATGTTTATCACCGGATCATGATGAGTCCAGGTGTATGGCCTGCGCCCGGTTCCAGTCAAAGAAGACACTTCGGAATCGACGGACGGCGAGATTGGATTCCAATCAATCGGCGCCTGACCCGGTTAACATATTCAGCACCGAGGATGAAGAAGTCCAGAGCGTCGAAGAAATAGACTCGAGCCATGCTTCGGAGCATGAATCCCACTATGACGACGATGATGAGGTGATCTTCGAGGACGAAGACGTTGTCGACGAGGTAGGAGACGACGATGAGGCCCTTGGGGCCGAGGAAGATAGCTGAGGCGAGGAGCTAGGCCAATCCGATGCGGAGGCCGAGGGAGATAGTCTTGATAAGGCTCTGGTCGAGGGATCGCCTGCAGGCCTTACCCAAGATCGGTCGGATCGTTCTACAGCCCCGCCAGAAGGCCCGGCTTCGAAAATTTCAAAAAAGCCAGAAATATCAAAAAAGACTGGTGTCGATTCGGTGAAATCGAAACCAAAACCTGCACCGGTCAAATCGAAACCAAAAGTGCAACTGGTTCAGATCGGATCAAAGGCATCGAAGCCCTCCAATCTGTCGACACAGACGAAGGATGTCGGAGCCGACCAAAGAAAGAAGGACTTCGGTACCGAGAAACCAAAAAATGACTTCGGCACCGACAAACACAAGAAGTCCCTCGGTCCCGAGAAGACGCAACGGCCTATAGCACCGAAGGTTGGGGCACCAACAACCAAGGTCAAGGTGGTCGATCCGACTACATCAACACCAAAGAGTGCTGAGACGGCCAAAATATCGGATCAACAGGGCGTCGATCCAAAACTTCGTATTGAAAACCCGAAGGCTGGAAAGAAACCGGAGACCGCGTCGAGGCCTGTCTCCAAAGAGCCTGTCTGTTCAAACCACCGTCTGCATTCACGGTGCAACAGGTGTCGGAGTCCCTGAAGCGCATCAGGGAACGGGCTACTCTCGAACCGAAAACGGGTCCCGAACCGCACAAGGTCGCCAAGGCTCACTCGGCGCCGGCACCGATCAAGTTTGGATTGCCGCCACCAGGGGCACCGAAGATGTTCGAACTTATGAAGAGTATCGAACGACCAAAAACAGTGTCCACGGAAAGAACCGATGTCGAAGACTCACAGGACCAGTTTATCGACGCCGACACTGGTAGGCTGTTGTTCCGCAAGCGGAGAATTGTTCCCGAGAAGGCTTTGGACTCATACAAGATTCCACCAAAAAGGAAAATGGCATCAGGTTCGACACCAGTGCTTGTAGAACCTTACCACACCTACGATCAGGAACCACCATCCTTTTCTCCCACACATTCGGAGACAGATGCAGGAGAGGGCTATATTGAGGATGATACCACTTATCCTGTGGATAATGACCCTGATGCACAACAGCAAGACCAAGATCAAGCATGGGGAGACCCTCATGACCCAGGAGACCCACAAAATGCTCCTGACACTCATCTTTATAATATTAAACCATCTCCCACGGAAGATACTGCTGCTTTTAACGCCCTCATTGAAAGGGTGGCTGGCAATCACGGAGTGGAACTTCATTCTGACTCTGTGGAAGAGGATTTCTTGGTGGACACGTTCTCCACATCAGAAAGAACGGTCAAGACTCTACCAATGTTAAAAGGGGTTATTAAACATGCTAAGGACATCTTTAAGGAGACAACCAGGGCACGGGTGTTGAACCCGAGAATAGAGAAGAAATACAAACCAGCCCCAGGAGACCCAATGTACATTAAGGGTCAATTGCCGTTGGACTCCATGGTAGTTTCTAATGCTCGCAAGAGAGCTAACTCGCAGACTACAGGTGATGCTCCTCCTCCAGACAAGGAGTCCAGAGTGCTAGAAACATCAGGCAAAAGGATAGCAGCACAAGCAGCAAACATCTGGCGCATTGCCAACACTCAGGCACTCCTGGCCCGATACGACAGGTCACACTACGATACCCTAGAAACACTGCTAGAACACCTACCAGATGAATACAAAGATGGAGCGGAGCTCCTCATCAGAGAGGGGCAACTCATTACAAATGCGTCCATCAAATGCGCACTAGATGCAGCTGACACTGCGAGGGCAATCAACACTAGTGTGATGTTGAGGAGGCACGCATGGCTGAGAATATCAGGTTTCAAACCTGAGATTCAAAATAATATCTTGAATCAACCAGTCAACCCAGACTTCTTATTTGGCCCCGAGGTTGACGCTACACTGGAAAAGATGAAAAAGGACACTGAAACTGCGAAATCTATGGGGGCTTTACAGTCGAAGCAGTTTCGGAGTGGCTCCTTTCGTCGCCCCGGGAATAGAGGAGCAGCTAGAGGTCAGGGGTCCCAGCAGCAGTACAGTAAAGGAGGTACCTAGAGTACCTATAATAAAAACAATAGGGGTGGATATCGTGGATCCAGCACCAAAGGCAGAGGACGAGGACACAACAACACCAGGTCCTCCGCCAATACCAAACAGTGACGTCTTGTCACTGCCCCCCACCCACATAAAACCGGTCGGGGGAGACTCCAACAGTTCCTGCCAGTCTGGAGATCCATCACCACAGACAGGTGGGTCAGAGAAATAGTCCAGTACGGTTATTGTCTGGAATTAACATCCAATCCACCCAACATACCACCAAGACATCGTCCTATGTCCACAGAGCACTTGACATTATTGCAGCAAGAAGTACTAAGTATGCTGCAAAAAGGAGCCATAGAGCTCATGCCTGTGGAACAGCGAGGGTCAGGGGTGTACACTCTGTACTTCTTAATCCCAAAAAAGGACGGGTCTCTCCGACCTATACTAAACCTCAGACCACTCAACCAGTACATTTTGTCAGAGCATTTTCATATGTCCACCCTCCAGCAGGTTCTGCCGTTACTCAGTCAGGGAGACTTCCTAGCAACACTAGATTTGAAGGATGCGTATTTCCACATACCCATACACCCATCACACAAACAATATCTCAGGTTCACTCTTCAGGATCAGCATTATCAGTTCAAAGTACTCCCTTTCGGAGTAACAACGGCACCCAGAGTCTTTACCAAGTGCCTAGCAACAGTGGCTGCACACCTACGGAGACAGCACCTTCACGTCTTCCCTTACCTGGACGACTGTCTTGTTCAGGCAAAGTCAGCCCAGCAGTGTGCCAGCCACATATCCCACACCATTCACCTTCTTCACAGTCTGGGATTCTCACTAAATTATCCAAAGTCACATCTTCAACCCGCCCACGTACGGCAGTACCTGGGCGCGACCATAGACACTCTGGCTGCCAAAGCTCAGCCAAATTTAGCGAGAATCAACAGCATGCAACTGCTGATAAAAAAGTTCAAACCTCAACACTCCCTTCCAGCACGAGTGTTCATGCAGTTGATAGGCATGATGGCCTCCTGCATCTTCATAGTCCCGCACGCGAGACTACATATGCGCCCGCTTCAGGAGTGCTTGGCACGTCAATGGAATCAGACTCAAGGACAGTTGAAAGACCTAGTGTTGTTGAGCGGTCGGGCATACAACTCTCTGCATTGGTGGAACCCACACAACCTTTTCAAGGGCCGACCGTTCCAAGAGCCTGTTCCACAAATAATACTGACGGCGGACGCGTCTCTCCAGGGATGGGGAGCTCATGTACTCAATTACACAGTGCAGGGACTATGGACGACACAGCAACAGAAGATGCACATCAACCTTCTGGAACTGATGGCTATCTTCCTGGCAATGAAGGCATTCAAAGTACACTTGTGCAACAAAGTCGTGTTAATCCGGACGGACAACATGACTGCCATGTACTACATACAGAAGCAGGAAGGAACACACTCTCCACAGTTGTCTCATCTGGCTCAAAGCATGTGGAAGTGGGCCATTCAGAGGAACATGTTCCTCATGGCGGAACACCTCCCGGGCAAGGACAACCAGATGGCGGATCTGCTCAGCAGACATAGCCACCAAATGCACGAGTGGGAGCTACATCCATCAGTACTCCAACCGTACTTCCAGCAGTGGGGTCATCCGGAGATAGACCTATTTGCCACAAGGGAAAACGCAAAATGCCAAAGCTTTGCCGCCAGGTTTCCGCATCCACAGTCGCAGGGCAATGCGATATGGGTGAACTGGTCAGGCAAATTTGCGTACGCTTTTCCCCCAGCGCCATTAATACCGCTAGTGGCACGCAAACTACGGCAACACTCAATGACACTCATCCTGGTTGCTCCAATGTGGGCACGCCAGCCATGGTACACCACGTTCCTAGAACTTTCCGTGGTGCCACCTCAAAGACTGCGGCTAACACCCAATCTTTTAACACAGAACCATGGCGAAATTCAGCACCCAGATCCGCAACAGCTGAACCTGGCGATCTGGCTCCTGAAGTCTTAGAGTTTGGCTACCTGAACCTGCCTCCAGAATGTATGAATATCATCAAGGAGGCCAGGAGACCCACGACCAGAGCTTGCTATGCGGCTAAATGGAAAAGGTTTGTCATTTACTGTAAAAACAATGACATTAATCCGCTGGAAGCATCCATTCAGAACATCATCTGTTACCTGCTACACTTATACCGATGCAATCTAGCATACAATTCCATCCGTATACATCTAACCGCAATAGCGGCCTATCTTCAAAACAGGCAACACCTCTCTTTATTCAGAGTGCCTGCCATCAAAGCCTTCTTAGAGGGACTCAAACAAGTGATTCCTCCAACACACCCACCGGCACCAGTGTGGAACCTAAATGTGGTCCTCACCAGATTGATGGGTCCACCCTTTGAACCTCTACATTCATGTGAGATTCAATTCCTCACCTGGAAAGTAGCTTTCTTAGTGGCAATCACTTCGTTGAGAAGAGTTAGTGAACTCCAGGCACTAACCATTCAAGAGCCATTCATACAGGTTCACGCAAACAGGGTTGTACTACGTACCAACCCCACGTTCATGCGTAAAGTGATATCACAGTTCCACATGAATCAGACTATTGAACTGCCTGTTTTCTTTCCAAATCCAGAAAATGTCGCGGAGAGAATGCTCCATACACTAGATGTAAAGAGGGCCCTCATGTAGTATATAGACAGGACACAGGATTTTAGGAAAACAAAACAACTGTTCGTTGCCTTTTCTCCACAACACAAAGGCAACGCCATTTCCAAAGCAGGAATAGCCAGATGGATCGTTAAATGTATTCAAATTTGCTATGCAAAAGCTAAGCGCACACTAACGACTCCTCCAAGAGCCCACTCAACACGAAAGTTAGGGGGTCCATGGCTTTCCTGGGGAACATTCCTTTAGAGAAAATATGTAGAGCAGCCACATGGTCCACTATACATACATTTACTAAACACTACTGTGTAGATGTGCATTCAAAACAGCAGGCAGCTGTAGGACAGGCTGTTCTCGACCCTTTTTCAGACTGCTGCAGCTGGCACGGGCAGCCGCCGCTAATGGAGGGACTGCTATATAATCTATGCACTGATATGAATTCAGCAGCCCACATGCCTCTAACCGAATATGCTACTTACCAGTATGCATCTGTTCTTGGCATGTAGGGCTGCTGACATTCATATCGCCCACCCTCCTCCCCGGGGCCTGTAGCGGCTGCAGCACTCAGAATTACTGTATAGCATGGTCATCACTTACTGTATCTACTCCATCACTGCCACAATGGCGAAAAACAATCTGAGGATGGAGAGGATGCCCATGCGCACTGTAGTCCAGGGGAGGAGCCACCTATCTCGATATACTTCGAAGACTCTTCCAGGACAACAATGTGCAATCATCCGCACCCAACACTAGGCGGCGATCTATGCACAGATATGAATGTCAGCAGCCCTACATGCCAAGAACAGATGCATACTGGTAAGTAGCATATTCGTTTTTCTACCTCAGGCAACATCTTACCCTCCCATAATGGTGTAGCTTTAGTTAATTTCTTGTCCCATCTCATTCGGCGTTCCAACCCTCTCCAGGCCTCGACTGTTCTCCGAGTGGCGGGCAGTAGGTCTTGTGCTCCCACGTCCCCATAAAGATAGTGAAGATAGGTATATTTCCTGAATTGGAGCCTCTCCAGGGTGTACGTAGGGTGGTCTCCAAGAGCATGACACCATTCATTAATTATAGTTAGATGTGCGGCTCAATAATAAGCTTGATTATCTGGCAGGGCAATTCCCCCATTGTACTGATCTGGAATCTTATGGTATGTGTTTTGGAGTTTTTATAACAGTTTAGGGAGTGTTATCATTTTGTACATGGCTGCTTTCCCCAGCAGCATCAGGGGAAGCCGTCTCCATCTGGCCACATCTTCATGGAATTCTGCCAGAACCCATTAGATGTTTTGCTTAAGGCAGTCAGCTACATTTGTGGAAATATATAGCCCCAAGTATTTGAAGCCTTTTCCGGTAATATGTAGTTGTCCTTGCATAGAGTGTACGTCTCTGAAGCTTCCCACTGGATAGAGACACGACTTTCCCCAGTTGATATTATATCCTGCGAATTTACCACATTCCTTGAACAATTGTAGTATTGGGGGGGATGTAATGTCAGGATTGGTGATGTAAAGCAGAATGTCATCTGCGTAGAGGGATATTCGTTCATCTGTAAGTTGACCTCCGGTGTTCTGGAAGCCTCTAAGTTCTGGGTGAGTTCTAAGTAGGCAGGCCAATGGCTCCAGGACTAGTGCGAAAAGTAGAGGAGATAGGGGACAGCCCTGTCTGGTTCCTCTTTTAATGGGGAAGTCAGCCGACTTTACCCCATTAACCCTAACTCTAGGTCTGGGGTTAGGTCACAGTAGCTCCACCCAAGTCATAAATTCTCGTCCAAACCTGAACTTCACAAGGCCTTTCCTCATGAAAGGCCAGTGGACTGTGTTGAAGGCCTTCTCCGCGTCCAGTGATACGAGCACTTGCGGGGTAGACCTGTTCTTCACCGTGTCTATCCAGTTGGCCAGCCGATGGAAATTGAAACGTGTAGATCAGCCAGGCACAAAGCCCGATTGGTCCTGGTGGATCAGGGATGTAATCACTGTTAACAGTTGTGTCGCTAAGATGGAGGCCAACATTTTTGTTTCGATGTTTAGCAATGCTATTGGGCGGTAGGATCCACAGCTCTCTGGGGGTTTACTCGGCTTTGGAATAACTACCACTGTAGCTTAACAAAGATCTGGTGGAAGCGACCAGTCCTCCCATGCCGCCTGAAACATGTTTAGAAGGTGTGGCCCCAGCAGACTATCATCTTGCTTGAAGAATTCCGCTGCAGCCCGTTCTCTCTCTAGGGCTTCTCCATCTTCTCGCGGTAGGGTAGGAGTATCTATACCACTAAGTTATTCTGTTATCTGGGATTTGCCTGCCAGTGACCTAGCCTTGTATAGGTCCGTGTAAAAGCATGTGAATGCCCCCGCTATGGTGTCTGCAGTTACATGTCATTCTTCCGACTCCTGGATCTGTGCCACCCAGCTCGCCTCTTTCCTTCCTGCCCAGCCAAGCCAGGGGTCTCCCTGCTCTGTCTCCCGAATCATAGAGTCTGTGGTGTGTAGCCTAAATTTGTGCCTGTACTTCCCGTTCTTGTAGGGCTCGAAGATCCATGCATGTAACTGTGATTTGTCATAGTAGGGTAACCTCAGTGTCTGGAGTAATACTTCTCTGTAGTTCCAGGAGTTTACCTTCTGGGGTTTCTATATGGCGAGTTTCCTTCCTTCGTTTTCACGCTATGACATCCTGCACTGTACCTCAAATTACCGCCTTGTATGCCTCCCAAAGGGTGGTAGCCGAGGCCACTGAGCTCTCATTCTCTTGAAAGTATAATTCAAAGTCCTCCCTTATTGCTTCCATTACTGTTTTGTCATAGAACTCCCAGGCATTGTCTCCAGTCTGTTGCCTGTCACCTCTTCCTTCCACCGTAAACCACAGTGGTGAGTGGTCCGAGATGCCCCTTGCAAGGTATTTCACCTTGTCCACCGTTTGTATCTCCCCCGCCGGGGCAAAGAAGTAATCGAGTCTGGAGAAGACTCGATGTGCTCCGGAGAAGTAGGAATAAGTACGGTCTAGTGGATGTTGTTGTTGCCAAAGGTCGGCCAGTCCTAGCGACTTCGTGAAGTCCGCCAATGGGGTGGGAACCCCGGTTCCAGTGGCAATGTGTGTGCGGTAGAGGCCTGGGTCGATTATATCATTAAAGTCACCTGCAAAGATGTGTGGAAGGGCCCAATTCTAATAATATCTTGGCAATTGCATCTAGGGTTTGGGATTGGAGTCTTGGCGGGGCATAGACACTGATTAACATTAGCTCTCGTCGTCCCCAGGTTCCATGGACAGGACAAAAGTCCCTCCGGGATGTGTCCAAGTTTTAGTTGCGTGGAAGGGGGGTTTTCCTAATTAAGATGGCAAATCCTCGTGCCCCAGGGGAAAATCCTGCATGTGCAAGCGTTGTATTTGACCCTCTCCTGATATAAAGGCACAATGTGTACCCAGCAGGTGGGTTTCCTGCAAAAAAACAATATGTTTAAGTCTCTTAATGTGTCTTGTTACCAATTCTCTTAATCTTCTACCTAGCCATTGACATTCCACATCAGTGCTGTGTATGTTTCATCACTCATTATGCGTATATCTTATATTCGTCTTTTGTAGTTGATTTTAATCAGATAGAAACAATACAATTTAACCTATCTGTCTAAAATCTTCCCAACAAAATTTAGAATAAACTACCAACCTAATCCCCCCTCAAAACAAGAAACCCATTGTCTTAATTTTTTTTGCAATTTATTCAATGTAAGTGGACTTCATATTTATTTTAATAAGTTTATAAATGACTTAATACGATAAGCAATGAAATGAATTAAATGGTTTAGTAAATATTGTGTTAGTTAATATATCATTAAAATAAAACATCACCCACACAATTCCCCAACAAACCCCTCAACCTCCAAAAATAGAAAAATATGCTGTGAATAATTTAATATATATCTTGTAAATTAATTTAATTAAATAGAAATTACTTGCAAAATGTTTATTAAAATACCGCCCACCCAAACCCCCTATAAATCCAACAACTAGAACAAACAATACATTGTAAAAAAAAAAACATTGAAAGAACATTTTACATATTTATATTTAAATATCACGAAGAACAAATTGTGTAATACATAAAGACAATATTATAACAGTATTGTAGAATACTATATTTTAAACATCAATATTAATTACAAACATATAAAAGATATATTTGCCTTTCATATTATGTCGTATGGTATTTTTAATCTCAAAATTCTTTGACCACAATGGTATGGCCAACTGATATTTTGGAGTCAATATTTAGGTATGACACCCTATTTAACACCATAAATATAAGTGTTGTGGTGACATACGTCACGAGGTGGCATGATCAATTGTTTTATTGGCTAGGTTATGAGTGATTGATAACATTTCCTTCCCTAGAAATAATAGTGTTTAGTATGAGGATTATATCTACACATATTGTTTGTGAACCTTTGTTTTATGGCTTGTGAACTATTAACACGTGTGTACATATTATTCTTTGTCTTCTCCTTTTCCAGAAAAACGATGCTATACATCATCCTCAGGTAAGCACTGTTTAATCTGAAAACTGTTCATTTATTCGTATTTGGAAATGGTGAACCAAAATTAGTAGTGAAGTAAAAAAAGTACCTTGAGGTCAAGATACATGTGTGTTGTGTCTGCTGTGGAAAGAGCAACAATATAGTTTCGCACCATCATTGAAGATGGCTAGGAAACACAACCATAAATAAGCAATAAAGCATAACTCGCACAATTTCAAACACTCAAATATAAAAAAAATTAAAGAAACCATACAATCTGCATGCTAAATAGTTTGCATTTACAGGTGTCTCCAACCCGTTGATCGCGAGCTACCAATAGCTCGCAGACACCTTCAGAGTAACTCACAGCCTCGAGTTCCTCTCCACGACGCCACCTTATGAACTGACCTAATGAACGCCTCTTTCACCCAGGGTCTGGTCCCACCCACTTGGAAAATGGCAGTTGTTAGGGCTCTATTAAAAAAATCCAATTTGGATTCTACGGTCCTCTCGAACTTTAGACCCATCTCATTGCTGCCGGGCCTCGGCAAAGTCGCTGAGCGACTGGCCAATAAGCAGTTGTCTGCCTTTTTGGAGCTGAATGGTCTCCTCCGGCCATCTCAAACTGGATTTCGCCCGGGTCAGGGCACCGACACAGCTTTAGTGGCGGTCGTGGATGAGGCCAGACGGATCCTAGACTCAGGAGGATCAGTGGCAGTGATCCTCCTGGACCTCAGCGCGGCATTTGACACCGTGAGCCATCAGTTGCTGATACAGCGGCTGGCTGAGGTCGGGGTGTCTGGGGTGGCTCTGCAGTGGTTGAGATCTTTCCTATCGGATCGAACTTACCAGGTTTGGGATGGATCGGAGAGATCTAAATCAATCCCCCTCCAGTGTGGAGTGCCACAGGGCTCCTCGTTGAGCCCTACATTATTCAATGTTTATATGGCCCCGCTGGAGGATGTAGTCTCCCCCTATGACATCAAAATCGTCAGTTATGCTGACGATACGCAGCTAGTTGTTTCTCTGTCCCATCTGGCCGACAACCCGGACATCTTGAAGTCCGGTCTGGTGGATGTCCATACTTGGATGGGAGAGTCCTCCCTCAAGCTAAACGGCTCAAAGACGGAATCACTGCTGCTGGGGAGTAAAGCTACCCTCCTTCCCCCACTCAGCTGGCCTGGTTGTATGGGTGAGCCTCCAGCCCCCAAGGAAGCAATTAAGAGCCTTGGAGTCTGGTTAGAACCGGACCTGTCACTTCGCACTCAAGCCAAGAAAACAGCAGGAGTGTGTTATGCCTTACTTAGGTCGGCTCGGAAAATCTTTCCTCTTCTTCCGTTAACATCGAGGAAGCTGTTGATTCAGGGTCTTATAACATCTAGACTTGATTATAGCAATGCTATTTTCTTGGGCGCCCCTGAATCTACTTTCAAGATCCTTCAACAGGTCCAAAACGCGGCGCCAAGGCTGCTCATGGACATCCCGAGGACGCAATCTGCGAAGCCGGCACTAAAGGCATTGCATTGGCTCCCTGTGCGGGAGAGAGTGTCTTTTAAGGCACTTTGTACTGCTCATAAAATCCTCTTGGGGAAAGGCCCCCTCATCCTAAAAAACCTATTTACGGCATACAAAGCAAGCAGAACGTTGCGTTCAGAGAGGCAACACCTCTTGCTTGTTCCTAGAGTAAAAAAGGCCCGAGCAGGCGGAAGAAGATTCTCATTTAATACGGCAAAGCTTTGGAACTCGCTTCCGCTTAAACTACGCGCTGAGCCCTGCACATTGCGCTTTCGCAAAGGTCTTAAAACCTTTTTGTTTCCCGGATAATGTGTCAACGCTGTCCTCCACCTCTCATCGGATGTTTGTCTTGAAGCGCCGGGATGCCCAAGGGTAGCTGCGCGCTATATAAGATTTTAAATAATAAATAATAATAATGGCTCAGACTGGGGCGCAGAGGTGAAGAGCTTAAGCACGGAAGTATAGAACACTTAAAAGCTGTTGGCAACTCAATGTTGGAGCTTGAGAACATAATCCTATTTCTGAAATGCTTTTAAATGAGAGAAAATTAAAATTAAGAGTTTTAGTTTTCTCCCATTTCAAAGTGTCGCATTTACAAACGAAGGCATATTGCTCCCAGCTTTCAATTAAACCAATTACTTCTTAATGTTTTATGAAGCATTTTCTGTCATTTTTTTTTTTTTTTTTTTTTTTTTTTAAACCTTTATTTCGGTAAATGCACAATACACAGCGTCTGCCTACAACCCCTCGGGGCCGGCCGCTATGACATTGTAGAACATAGAACAATAATGTCAGGATAAGAAAAGGTTTAATTTTATGATTTTGTCGAGTACAATGTAGTGAACTACGAGAGGAGTCGAAGCTAACATTGACCAGGAGAGACATAACCATTCACGGAGCTCCCAGAAGGAGGCGTTATATAGGAAAGCATTTGCAAGGAAACAGGTAGCCACCATCCGGGAACTAAGAGCAAACACTATACCACAGAATGATAGAACACAATAAACTCCCAACTAACACTGAACCCCGACCCCGAAGAAACAAAGAAACATAAAAGAAAAGGAAACCGAAGAAGAAGAGCGAAAGAAAGAGAAAGAGGGCCATAGAGACAAAGAAAAGACATAGAACACATCCCATCCCCCCACCCTGCATACCAGCGGAAGGCCACGGCCCACCCCCCCCCAATAGGCATGCCTGTCGCCCCAAATGAACCCCAAGTAGGAAGAGAGTCCGGAGAGTGGGAAAGAACATCCCAGTCTCCGACTCCCAGAGAAGGCAGGAGGAGGAAATTTTACATACTCCCGGTCACCACAGCCCCATAAGCATCCCCCACCCTGAATATCATCAGCACAACTGAAGTAGCAAGCAAAGCAGCAGGTGGGGAGACTCCATTCCAAATGTGCAAATAAATCCGATAATTAGCAGTCCCGTCCTAGTACCCGCCTGCCAATACGTACAGCAAACTAAAGGGAATCGCCCAGCCCTGGCCCGATCCTAAGTGGCCCCACAGATCCACCCCCGCAATCAACAATAGCAAATTACACACATGCGGCACAGCAAATACATAGACAAATATTCTAGTCCGGGTCATGCCAGGCGGTCAGGCAGGATCATCAAGGGAGACAACATCAGCCCTGGCCAGAACGCGGAGACCCCACCAAGCATGGCCACCGCTGGGAGTGTACCTCAGGCAGAACAAAGGAGCAAGATGGCCGCTCCCGGCATAGAAGACGCAGAGGGAGAGGAAGCGAGAGTTCCCAATCATAAACCATCACCACAGCGATAGTAACCAACACAGTTTTCCCCACAGAACGGCACACACTCCGGCGATGTTGAGGAAGCCGTGGCAACACTTGCAGAGGCAGAGTCTCAGCTTGTAAAGTGGAAGGGAGCTTTGTATCTGCAACTTTGTCATTAAAAGAACACTCGACACTGTAGCCAGGGAGAGGACGTTCCACAGTATCCCCCTGTCGCCACATTGTATCCACCTCGAAGGGAATGAGAGGCATTGGGGGGTCAGACAACCGCAGTAGTTCCCTGGATGGCATAGCAGCATCGATCTTCCGCTCCAGTTCTCGAGTGTGTTGGCACCATGTCGCCCTCAAGTCTTCCAGGGCTAGAAGGATATCACCATAGGTCAGGTCTGCTCCTCGCTTCCGCATGTCGGCAGTATGTAAAGGCGCCACCAGGACACCCTCCAGCTCGACAGTAGGCAGGGAAGCTTGCGTCAGGGGTATGGAGGCTTCCGTCTTTCCGGCGAGGTAGACCGGCACCGCCACCATTTTGGCAATTAGCCCACAGCGGAGGGGTGAGGGCGACTCCATAGGGCGGAGGAATAGTAGTTAAGGCAAGAAAAGTTACTGCTCGCTATACGGGGCTCACTCGATGGGAGAGCCCTCGGCTGTATTGCAATGCGGGTGGTGGGCGCTCTAAAACGGATACCGCTCTGACCGCTGGTAGCAGGACAAAGGAAGGTTCGCCAGCCCGGGCCCAATCATACAGGAATTCTCTCCGTCGCGAAGAAGGCTCCGCCAAGCCGCCCACTCCACATCCGGTCACATTTCCCCAGGCGCCGGTCCAGCCCCAGGTCGTCTCACCGTACGTGATAAGCGGTGTCCGGTGACGGTGGTCGGGCCAGGGTACGTGGGCAAGGTCCGAAGTCGGCAAACTCTATGAATCCTCGACCAAAAAAGCCGGCGGGGACATCGGAGGAATGCGGAAAGTATCAGCGCATTCGTGGTTACATTTGCTCGCACCGTAGGCAGGATTAAAGATCAGGATGTCATATAAACAGCAGACGGGCTGCGGAGCCGGGAGCTCAGACGTCCTGTCCGTCCGCCATCTTGGCTCCTCCTCCCATTTTCTGTCATTTTAAATTCCTCATATTTAACCAAATGGCAGTATTTTTGCTGTTATGAATATGGCTCTTTGTCGACAGGCCACTGGGAGCAAGATGCCTACTGTTTGTAAATTGAACACTTTGAAATGGGAGAAAATAAAAATGAGTTTTATGAAATCCATATAAACGTAGAGTTAACTCTTCAGTTTAATTTCCTCTTATTTCAGTGTCGCATTTACACACAGCAAGCATCTTAATCCCAGTGGCTAGTATGCACAGTGCCATCTTTATAACTAAAATATACATAATTGTGCCGCATATCGTGAAAGGTATGTTTTGTGCCACGAGTAGATAAGACATAGGATCTCAGTCTCCTATACACATATAGCCTATACATACACACGCATGTTCATACATCCCCACAGACCACGCTCTCACTGACACATGTTAGCCCTTTCATGGTGCCGCTAGTCAAAGTATTTTGTTCAAACCATAGTATCTGGCTCTCGTTCTCATACTTGTGCATTTTTTTTAACATGTTTTTATTAGTGTTTCCATTTCTATTTGTGACTTGATTTTATTTCAACACCTTTATTGTGCATCTTACATTAAAAGCAATTAATACTTAACATTATATTATTTATTGGGTTAGTACTCTTATTTTAGAATATCAAAAGTCCAGTTATGCATCCTTATTAGATTATGTCACTTAGTGTGATAGTTACTTCTAGGTGATTGTCCTCAGTAGCATCTCTGCATTCTTTAAAAAAAAAATTATATATTAAACTGTTCATTAACTTACACAGGAACATTAATAAAACACTTTAGAATGCTTCATTGTCTGTTACAGTGTGCTTACATTCCATTTATATATACAACATCTTCTCATCTCGTAGCTGATGATTGGTCAATGAAAAAAAGCATTAGAAGAGTATCATCAAATCAATGACACCCACCCAGTCAACTATGAGCATAGGAAGTGTCCACCCAGAGTTGCACTAACCCTAAGACCTGTACGAAGAGAGCATAATGCCTATGTCAGCATAGCTATGACCTGTACAAAGAGAGCATAATGCCTATATCAACATAGCTGTGCCTAGATTGGTGTGCTCTCAATCATTCTCTGAACGAGTTTTCGACAGATCAGTGGTACCATTCGGCTGTTTTAGCAAATAATTTGTGGTTCATTGTTGCTTGGTACTCTCTAGATGGTCCCAAATGCCCCTGGGACTGGTTGTAGTTGTAATGACCCATATGTCTCTGACTTGTCATTTCATGTAATCATGTTATTTGACCAGTCCTTTTTTCGGCGTGTAGTGTTTACGCGCTCCAGTGCATAGTAACCCCACTTTTTGCCAACAGTAGTACTAGTGCTACTGCTGTGAATTGCCTGGTGCTGTGGGAGATCAGTTTCACAGTTTTAACTTGATATGGCAGTCAGCAGCTTTGAATCAGTTTGACTAGCAATTGTGTTGATTATTGTCTTGGTTATAGTTTAAAACCAGGGGCAGGACCAGGCTAGATGAAAATCCCTGCATAAGATGCCCTACATCACAGATCGTTATCTTGTTTGGATATGCAGCAAATTAAAGTGAAGAAGCTTATGTATATAGTTCATGGAGATTTTCTTTGTCTGCTTACAGCAGTATGTCCACTTTCTTTCAATTGCTCATCCCGCTCTCCGACTCTTAAGACTGTCTACTATGAGTGGATCTCAATGGTTTAAGAGTGGAAGTTAGGGTATATAGCCTGGACACCAACCTGGTAGAGTTTGTGGATCTAATTAGTTGAGTTAATGTCTCAAATTCAGAGGGTTCATCAGGAAATTTAGGGCTCTTCTCCCTCATGGGGACCGTCCTGTGACTCAGCTGAAAACGTCCAGTGGAATGGGGTCGCATTTGTCCTTTAAGTGTTCCAATGCGAGGAATGATCCCTTGATATAAAGATGGCCCAGCTCAGTCAACCCTGCTTTAATGTCTGTACCTTTTTACTTTCTGTGGAAAGTGGAAGAAGTAGGTTTTGGGCTAGGGGTCTATCTGGTGAGTAGAGCAATAAATATTCTAAGCGAGTGCCATCTATCTGCTCTCTCTCAGATATAAGATAAGTTGGCTGTCCGGATAGTACCAACATCGAGCATGGTGACATTGCGCCACTAGGTATTGCTCAAGGCCAGGCTCCTCAAAGGCCCTAAAGTCCGTCCCCAACCTCCTGTCAAAGGATAGCATCATAATTGTCTTTATCTGTGGCCGTCTGTCTTTCCCAGACAAGTCGTATCATCTGTGATTTA
The DNA here is from genome assembly GCF_964204655.1 of Triturus cristatus. NCBI lineage: Eukaryota > Metazoa > Chordata > Amphibia > Caudata > Salamandridae > Triturus > Triturus cristatus. The sequence goes on from NC_140589.1 coordinate 116,453,652, forward strand.
AGAGTTTAAAAAAAAGCTTTATTGGAGTGGTATGTTCATGAATGAGTATAAAAATTCTGATAGATGCATCTACTTAACAAATTCCTCACCAGCTTGGACCATAAACTTTTGGATAGCCCACTCATGCCGATAGGGGTGCCAGCTCAAAGACAGCTTCGCATGCAGCCCCACGTTATATTGCTGGAACCAAAAAGCACCCCGTGGGTGTTATGACGTCCATTCCTTTTTTCTATTCCTCCGATGCATTACAGAGCTCTTCAACTTTCCTCATGCAATCTGATTTTTTTACATTACTTTAAATTTAAAGCTTTTTGGTGCACAGTCTCTCCAGCCTAGTTACCGCCGAGGAAGTCTGGTTTTAAGCCATGTCGAGATTGTGAGGATCAGATGTCCATTAGATGTCCATCACCGACCCTAATGAAATCTGTCTTTGGTGACTGTGATCAGACCATAATGTCGATGCCTGTAAAGACTGCCAGCAGATGAATCCAAAGACCTTGAAAGAAAGGGAAGCCAAACTGTTCATCGCCAGAGCGAGGGATGAAAAAAGAGGTTGACAAAAATCCTGTCCAAAATAGAGATCACTATTGCCTCAATCTTCTAGATCTTTAAAGAAAAATACTTGGGAAGAGCCACCATGAATCCCATCATAGATCTTCAAAACACAAGTCACCAGCCAGTTAGGTGCAAAGCATGCCAATCATATATATGTGACATGAGCCTCAGGCTGTAAATGTAAGTGGGGGCATCTTCCGTTCTCTGCGTGTATCAGCCCTTCCACTAGCCAGCCATAGTGTCGCCGCCTGTATTGTATGTGGGACCCAAACAGTCACTTGGTCAGATAGGCCTGACGCTCATGCATCAAGCGTATATGTTTATTCCTCAGGCTGCAGGTGGCACAACCCCTTGGGCCCACAGCCATAGCTAGCCCAGGATGTCACCGAAGAGGCTGTGTCCCACTAACTTGGGGGGAAACCACGTTAAGCAGCTGCAGGGTCTGGGATTGAGGGACAAGAGGGCAGACACATCCACAGCCAGCTTCCTCCAGCCCCCCACAGATGTCAGTAATACAGGTCCTGGGACAACCCGCGACTAGACCAGACTAAAGAGTGCTCATGTATGGACGCCACAGGCCTCAACGGCTCCAATGTACATCAGGCCTTAGCAGTATTGGTGGGACTGAACAGCTGGGCCAACAGCAAGAGAGTGCCTCCAGGAGGTGTGTGCGCCCACCCAACTTGATGGATAATGCGTGAGGGGAGCCACTCGCCAGCTGCCCCTGCTGCTGCTGGACCTTCGAGAATCTCCAGCACTAGCGTCCAAGGTCTGGTGCCAGACCAGTTTGCCAGCCTCGGTGGTCGATGCAGTGTTTCCCCTGGGCTGTTGGTGCCCCACATCCCCTTACCTCCTCGTGTACATCTCCCACACTGTGCCTATAAGGATTATTTTGGACACTGATGCGGAGCTCCGTGTTAAGTGGCCACCACATTAAGTGGCCATCTTGGCTGCGGTGTAAGAAAATCCCTCTGTTGCATCTCTATATTCTGTTGTTTCTATTCAGCGCTACAGTATCTATATCATGCTAAGATATCCTATTTCTGTTCTAAATGTAACCTTTATATATAGCACACTTGTAAACCAATGAACACACAAGTAACAAAACTGCTAAACAATTGGTCTTCTCCTAGGTGCCATTCATTTAATTTCTGTCTGCCCAGCTAGTGTTGCAGTTACTGCCTTGACTGATATGTTCTTGTACGCAAGCGAGTACTCCTCCTTGTGCCAGTGGAGGTCAGATCGTGGTGCTTACTTTGTGCCTCACCCTTCGGGGTATACTGGGGGTGAGCATCTTCTTCCGTGCGCAGTCAGTTTGATGAGGGTTGGTCTCCCCCTCTTCTTCTCTGGCCACGTCCGTTTCCCCTCCCATGAAAGGACTGGCCTCGAGGCTGGTACTGCCAGTTTTGTTTCTGCTGTCCCTGCTGGCCGTGACTTTCACCTTGCTGTCCTTGCTGGAATGTCTGGTGTGACTTTCCCGGCTGGTTTCCTCCCCTTCCGTAGGGTCTCCGAGCTGGGGTGCCTCTTCTCATCCCTCTGATCTGCAGGGCCCCCATGGACCTTGCCGTCTCATTTTCTTTCTTCAGTTGGGTGAGTTTCTCGTCCACCGGAGCACCGAACAGCGTCCCACCGTTATAAGGGGTGTTCAGTATGTTGTTCTGGACCTCTTGCTTGAATCCTGAAATTCTGAGCCAGGCCTTCCTCCTTTCAGTGATTCCTATAGCCATCAGTCTGCTCGATGTCTCTGCCCCGTCCAATGCGGTTTTGATGCATGAGTTTGCAATATTCTTCCCTTACTCCACCAGATGGGAAGCTCTCTGCTGGTATTGCTCGGGGAGATGTTTGATTAGTTCTCCCATCTCGTCCCAGTGCTGGTACTGGTGCCTGTTCAATAGGGCATTGGAGTTCGCCATGCGCCAGTGCATTGCCGCATTTCTCTCAACCTTTCTCCCGGTGAGGTCCATCCTTTTGCTCTCCTTGTCGGGAGGTTGCCAACAAGGTTGGCGGTACATTGGCCCTTTTCCTGGCCGTGGACGCAATGATGGAGTCAGCTGTGACTGTTCCTTTGATATATGGTGGGTCCTGTGAGGAGTGCTTGTATTTCTTCTCTGTTCTGGGAGTGATGGATCTGCAAGTTCCTGGGTCCTTGAACGCCTCCTTCCCTTGGTTCATTATGCTTTGGAGCATGGGGAGGAACTGGCTCCTAATCTGGATGGGGAGCAGTGTTTCGAGTAGAAAATCCGCTTTCGGCTTCTCCTCGTTCAATTTCACGCCAAAAGCTGCTGCAGCGCTCTTGACGACCATGTTGTACGCCCCAATGTCGTCTGGCGGCGAAGGCCTCGAAGGATAGGTCTCCACGGGCTCTTCGGGATTTTCGGCGTCGATGTCCTGCCATTCCAGCTCATGTGTCGTCGACGGCGCCAAGCCATAGATCGACTGCTGCTCCTCTTCCTCATCTTCTCCCTCATAGTAGGGGTCTTCTTCTTCTTCAGGATCTTTCGACTGCTCTTCGGTGTCGAACTCTTCCTGTTCCTCGATCTCGACGACATCCGTCGACGGTTTCGTTGGGATTTTGAATTTTTTCATCGAACTCCTTCTTCCTCTGAAGGATGCTCTCCATCTCCGCCTCGAGTCTTCTCTTTTTCTTCTCCATTTCGGAGGCATGTTCGGCGTCGAGTGCTGGTCTTTTCGACAGAGCTTGCGTCGACGCGGCCTTGTCCTTTGTCGCCGAACGCCCCACCTCGTGGGCTTGCTTTGACGAACTCTGTTTCTAGGTGGCCTTCGGCACCTGGGAATCCTTCTCGAAGGATCCGCTGGGCCTTTCGTCCTTGGATCCACTCGCGGTCGTCGAAATTTTCGGCGCCGGTGTTCCTTTCGAGGACTTTGACTCTGTTTTACGAGAGTCACTCTCAGATTTTTGGGGCCCTTTCGGGGGTTTAGTACTCGACGTGTCTCCTACCTTGTCAGGCGTTTTCTTATCGGTCTCTGCGACCGTGAAGACATCAGGTCCCTCGGCGATGTTGTCTTCATCGTCGGTGGAGAGGCCCAGTTCGTACAGCGACTGGGCCTTACCCTTGCTTCCATGTTGAAGTTGGCTCTCCTCTGCCTTTCTCTCACCCGGAGTGTCTTCGGCGTGAAGACGGAACAGGCGTTGCAGTCCTTGCTCTCGTGGTCGATCGGCAGGCCAAGGTTGCAGACCGGATGTTGGTCCTTCTGCGCGTATTTGTGGTGGCAGTTACGGCAGAATTTAAAGGGTGTCTTGTCCATTGCGCTCAGAGTCTCTGAATGCGCATTTTACGATGGGCGTCGAAGATTTTGAGGATCTTCTCCTTCTTCGTCGTCCCGGCTGTATGCTCTTCCTCTCTGTAGTCTTCTATCAATTCTCCTTCGATGAAACTCGTGTATTTTTCTTCTTCCTTTGTTAAAAACTCTGGAGCTTCTCGATGACGATCCAGACCCAACGGCGGAAAAAATAATCTGAAGATGGCGCCCCAAAGGTGGGACTTCCGCAGGAAGCACGCCGACGTCACGAGAGGTACACCAAATGGTGGGACGTCGACGCCCACCTGGGCTACAAAAAAACCCCCAAAAAACAAAAGAAAGACTACGAATCCGGACCCAACCACCAGATCGCGGAATAATACACAGCATAGTGAATCCAGAAAGATCTTCTAGCTGCAAAACTACACCGACAGGTAAGAAACTATTTGTTACTCAACAGAGGTCAAATGCAAGCATATTCTTGTAGGAGGATTTGCTGGTCAGCATGAGCACTAATACCAATAAGAACATTAACCCCTTCACCCATCACTTAGTACGAAATGAATACATTGCAGTGCTATAGGCACCACGTGAAAGTGTGAGCTGTACTAGGAAGATACCCCTTATCAAGAACCAATGATGCTGCATGTCCCAGTTAATCTCATAGATGATCAACCAGCAAATAATGAAAGATCACTGTATGCTGTTTCTGACCCAAATCATACACTAGACACCACCGCCACCTCTTCCACCACCAGTGTAAGGACCGCCTCGCCCCATGCCACCTCATATCTACCTTGCCAGGTAGAGGCTGACACAACACATGATGATGATGATGATGATGATGATGTCAAAGGGGCAAAGGGGAACAGCCGCCCATCAGTCTGGGATGGTGCTGAATGGGGCAGTTCTACACCTTCAGCTACTGGTGCTCCAAATCCACCACTAGCAGACTCTCCTTCGAACAGTATTTTCTGCTTCCACTCTGAAGTGGAACGAGCCTCAAACCTACTGTCTAATCCAAGGAAACACATTGTTTCCCTAGTGATATCTGGGCTCTCTCAAAGGAAGGCAATCAAGGCTGTTCTGTAATAGACCACATCTTGCTGGAGAGAGACAGAATCATGCAGAAGCTAGCATCAGTATCGAAAACGGTTGCATGCTTCGTTAAATGAAACATAATCATCTAATGATAAACGTGCATGTTTGACTACGCATCCATTGGCAAATGTGGTGGTTGTGCAAGTTGCACAATCACAATCGTGCAATCTTCCTCCTGTACAGCTTGCCAAACAAAGGATTGGAAAATGAATAACTACAGCGAGCCATTCGCTACATTAGGTGCCACTTCTTTCAAAACTATGATTGATTAATGATCATAGGCCCTACTACTGTCAGACGTTGTACAGATTAGCTCTCTTTATTGACATAATTCTGAAGGATAAGAATGAAGAAGCAAGGGCTATCCTACGAGAGCCTCTTTTGCCATCATGAACTCCACAATGGATGTTGCCAGCATAGGCTTCAAGCAACGTACCAAAGTGGTGGCCTTGGTCATGAAGCTTGGCTGTGAAAAACGTATTTCTGGCCTGAGGTCCAAAATCTGTATTCTACCTATGTTCTTCAACACTGAAGCTCTTTTTGAAAGACTTGTAAATTAAGCACTGTGTCCATCAAAGAAGACATGGAAGCAGCCCGATTCTTTGGAGTTGTAGTAATGTTGACAGTTGTCTTTTTGTGGTGCCAATGGCATAGGCCATCACTCCTATCTCAGAGGCCTCAAAACACATTATCAGCCTAAGCAATAAAAAACACCTTATTACCACGTTATTTTACGGCCCCAAAAGAGTACACTTCTACCCTCTGATCTCCTCCAAAAGGAGTACTTAGCTCATAAGGCTCCTTTTTTGCCAGGCAACCAAATAAAAGAGGAGAATGAGTCAGGTGATGCACCAGGACACCTTGGGGCACCATTGCCTTCTCATCAGCCCACAATACCTCTTGGCGCAGAGTGCTACACACAATAGCTATTGAATATATTAAATTGACAGAACAAGAGGGTTCAGAAATTTTTTATCAGTTTGCTTTTTGTGGGTCTTATAATTGGCAGGCCTTTTCAAAGCAAGCATAGGTAAATGTATTGTTTTTATTACATCAACCATGATAAAGTAATCTGGTACTTGAGACCCATATGATCAATTGGCTGAAAAGTCATAAAGCCCAAAATGAAAGGTGTTTGGCTTTAGTTTTATATCTGAGTGTTGTTCATAAACGTGCCACGTATTTATGTAAAAGGTATTCCAACATGATTTTGTTGGTCTCTTCAAAGCATGTGACTATAAAAGATAACTCTCAATGACTAATTACAGATAAGTAACTTTAATGTCAAAGAGCTTATTTTCTGATTATAAAGCACTTTGCATTACAGTGTGTTATACAGTTATGTGATCTAGCTCCCTTTAATACATTTGCACATTTAATCTGCAAATCAAACAACTTGCAAAGTTCATCTGTTTTACAGTCTTGATGGAGATTTTAGGATTATTGCTAAGTGTGTGTGTGTGTGTGTATTAAGAATCACTTTCTCCATTTGCACAGGCCAAGGCATGCTGCCAGGTGATTGTTGCGGCACTTAGGACTATGGCAAGTTACCTTGAATGGGCTTCTTTGTGGCACATCACAGATGGGCAGAGCAAGCTCATGGAGACATTGTGGTGCCTTATGGATGATCCTGAACTGCAGTTGGAGGCATCCCAGTGTCTCCTGATTGCTGTCAAGCGTTTGGTGAGTTATCTTACTTACAGCTATTGACATGCGTGTCGGGAGGTGTTATTTGGGACCTGTTCCCTGAGGATTTAGCATAGAGGGATAAGTGCTTCCAATAAATGTTAGCTCTCGCAGATTCCATATATTAAATCTTTTCCTAGTGCCAGATTGGATGCACAAAATCTCCTTTGTAATAGCATGTCTCCGGCATAGATGGTGCTATTTGTTATTGTCACTTAATCCCGCCGCAGGAAGCAGTGGAGGCTTGTTACTGTGGGCTTTGGGACTTCCACCTCTGTATTCTCTGCCTTCTAATTTTTTAATCAGTTCGTCATTAAGCACTGCAAAAATAATCCCAAAACTACTGCCAGCCAGTGTGCTTGGCTGTCACTCTGCAATACTGTAAAAGAAAGCCACTAGAGGCGTAGGCTTCAGCCCTGCACTATCAGATGCTACATGGCAACCAGCAAAGAAGTCCTGCCCTTTCCCACCTTGTCGCAGGTGGGTGACCGCAGGGTGGGTGAGTTCACCAAGCGTCACTGATCCCAATATTTGGCAAGTTGGGAAATAGTGGGATTTACAAGAGGCTGCCACAGTGCTGTGATACTCTAAAGCCACATGCTGTAATTGTCTTTGCTCTTCTTGCCTTCCATAGTTTCTTCCATTCATTCTATTGCTTCAACGGTATGTGATTGGAAAAACTTACTAAGGTATCCTTGACTGCAGCTATAAAGAAGCATGTGCTATTTTTTTTAGTTATTGATGACCTATCGTCCGTTATAGAGTGTTTTAAATTCATTTATTTATATATAAAGTGCAGCCTTAAAACATGCGAAGCACATACCAAGACACATAATAATGAGCTTGAAGAAAGTAAGGTAAATATGCTCAATGTGTTTTACCGCGGGTCTTTGGTGCTGATTGATGGCATCATTTTACAATAAACTTAAGTCAAATATAGAAAACAGGGTCCCAAAAAACAGTGTTTTGCCCAATGGAGAAGGCTGGCAGAGTTAGCCAGGCCCCAATATGCTTGAGTGGTTTATGAAATCAAAACATCAATGAGAAGGCTCATGCAAACAATACGTCATGTTTTCCATACAACCCACAATTGGCGGTTTCAAGCGAACCAACAAGAGAAACATAGCACATCATAATGTCAGAAGTGTTTAGGCAATGCTACCTAAATCACCTTTACCAGCAGAATCCGTAATTTTGTTGTCTTTGATTGTATATAAAAGTGTCTTGATCCCCCATGTTGATGTTTCAGTTTCACAGGAAAAATAGCAAGCATCATGGCTCATGGGCAACACCTTTTGTGTCATCAGTTGTAATTCCTGTATTTGTAGCGTACATTGGCTGCAAATACACATGCTATGCACACTCCTGCCATCTAATGTTGGTCCAGGACTCTGCAAGTTGCTGTTCTTGTGGAAAGTCTTTATGATCTACGTTGTGTCGTATCCCTTCCCCCTCGAGCTATTGCGCATGCTCAGCGGCTCCTTCACAAGATTGTTTGGTCTCGCCTAGCGACGCAGCGAATGCGCTGCTCGCCTTGGCGAGATCTATTGTTGTGGCTTTTTCTGCGGAAGGAGTACAGGATAGGTGCACGCTCCCGGACAGGCAATGTGCACGCGTAGGGATCACGGCACAACGCACGCATGGCGCGCTTTCGCTTTCCTGCCCCTTCTTCTTCCATTGTGTATATTCTTCAGCTGCCTTTGTAATGTGAATTGTTTTGCTGCTCAGGGAGGAGCTGGCGATGGAGAGAAACCTCCACTAAAACATTTGTTATATTGTATCATTATTTTATGTTCGATTTGCCACTGTTGCGAGGCCCTTATTGTTGTGCGAGTAGTCTAGTAATTGGGGGCCCGGCTTGTATCATACATGTAGCGCTTTCTACACCCGACGAGGCGGTGCAGCGCTCCGTTTTGCATCCGGTTCCAGGTCCCCGTTGCATTAAATGGTTGAAAGGGTGATCTTGTAGTTTGGCCAATGCGGGACATTTTGGGCGATGTGCGTGAATATACTTTGTCCTTCATGCCTGCGTGTCAAATGCTCCTAAAGGGCAAACGAAAAGAGTAGGTACGTTACCAGACCGTATAATAACAGTGGGGCTTATTTGTGTAGATTCATCCTGAATGAGTGATTGAATTGAAGGTTTTAGATAGTGTGAAAATACAAAAATCCTCTCGGCAACGTGTCCCATGGCAGCTAGGACATGCATAATTCTCTTTGCTTGTGCACGTTGGATGTTTTATCAGGCCCCCAAACATATAATTTAGTCGCTTGCCTTATGTGCAGTGCCACGCGCATCCCCATAGTTTGTAAGGGCATAGCGAAATAAGTCTCTATCAATAAATCAGTAACCACAGTGACGCCTGCCAGCGGGACCGATTCCAGCAGAGACTGTGGGGCAGACATTGACAACCTGAACAAGCATTGGCATAGCCAATAGGTCTCGCATTTGGGATCTTATAAGTGTTTAGCCCTGCAACAGTTGGTGTTGTTGCACCAAGGATATTCTGCTGCATAACTAAATACTTATACGGTCCAAAAAGCGAGAACTATTGGCTATGCCAATGCTTGTTTTTGTAATGGAGCGGTAATACCGCACCCTGCTGTACCTAGGTTTTCAAGGTGCGGTATTACACGTCAGAAGTCCTGCAGCTGCCAATGTCTATTTATGAGTGGGGATCTTTGCTTTGTCTTGCCTGCATGGTGTTGTGGAAATATGGATTTTTCTGATCAGTTATGTCCCCTATCTTGGACCCCAACGGTTTCATGTATGAATCACAAGTACATGTATGCTCCCTCCAGTTCCAGTTATGAAGACGCAAACACATGTGCGTCCACCGTCAACATGTCCTCTGTCAGATCCGCCATGAATAGGCCGGATATTCCATTCCTAAGTATGAAAGGCCACCGGCTTTATATGGTTCACTTATGCCATTTTACAGTCCAGGCAAGTAGGCCCTGATTCTGTCATCAAACTTTTCTTGCTTTCTGCCTCTGAAGCTCCAGTCTGAGCCTGCATCTGTGACCATGAACTTTGTCTCATTCTCTGCGCGGCTCACGAAGCCTGACATCAGCCTGCTGTCTGCCAAAAACTGTATTTCACCTTCGAAGTTATCTGCTCCGTTCCCTGCCCGATGCATTCCTGTCTAGTAGTTTAAGTAAACATTCTTCCAGCTACCGAGCAAAGGCCCGGCTTCTCTGTCCTTACGCAAGTAATTCATAGCCCTGTTACTATGGAAGATTTCCGCCCTCGCATCTAGTATAGACACTTAGACGCTTGTACACGCACTAACAGTCAGTATTGTCAGTATAGAATAAGATTCTACTCGAAGAGACCTCTCTTTTGGATAACATAGTTCTTTAAACATAGGATGTTAGATATGATTTGGGATTAGGTTGACTTGACCCTCCAGACTTCTGTCGCCACATGTAGAGCTAAATGTCAAGTCCCCTTCACCCCCTAGTCGCACGTCAATCACACGTCATGCTGCTGCGCGCGCATATCTGCCAAGTATTTCTGCTGACATTGCGAAATTCTTTCATGTAACCACCCTCTTATGACATCACATCTGATGACGTTCTTTAAATCACTCCCAGTTACGCCTATTTTTGCTACGTACGAATACATTATCACCACTATCAATTGTTACGCCTCTTGTATTTGCTTCACTGTAATGCCTATTGTATAAAAGTAATTGATTGTCAATAATGTATGTACTTCACTTCCTGAACCTTCGTGGTGATGGAACTTGGAGAAACCGATTATAATCGACCACTGGAATAAAGCCCATTCCGAACCTCTAATACCACGGATTCTGCCTCTTATTTACTGAGCTATTTTATTATGTTTCTGTATCAAATTAAGTCCCGGTAATTAAATTATTTACCACATGAATGGCGCCCGAATAGGGACACTTTCTCATCTCACGCGCCGGCGGTGCGTTGCAGGCCCGGTCTCCTGCCACAGCTGGACGGACAACAACGCGTACCAGCAGGATTTCCTGTATCTCCCTCCGGTCAAGCGGGGGCGACTGAGGCTGCGATCAACACCCAGACGAGGCGGTGAGAAGTGCGAAGTATCCCGACCAGAGCCTAGCTGAGAGAGCAAGATCCGAGGTATACAGAGGCCCACCAGTTTCCGAAGTCCCAAGTCGAGTCCAGTGTCCGAAGTGTTCGAGTCGAGTCCAGTCCGGTTCAAGTTCAGTTCAGTTTCCGAGGCCTTCCGTTTCCGAGCTACCCGGTGAGTACCATTACTGGGGAGGCGTTCTGGCGTGCACATAAGTTGTGCCGGTCCAGACGGGTTTGGGTACACAAATCCGGTCTGCACTGTTTCAGCAGTGTATCTGTACTGTTTAGCAGTATATCTAGTATATCAAGTATATCAATTCAGAATAATTCAGTTCAAGTCGAGTATTATGTTTAGTGATTAAGTTTTCCTTAGATCGTCATCATCATTGTTGCTCAGTTAAATGTTAAATGTTAAATGTTTTTAGTACGTTCTGCATATTGTGGTATGAATGATTGTTCATTATTGTGTTTACTGTATTAAGTTTGTTCAAGATCAAGTATCAGATCAGTTTTCAATATGCCGCTCTTTTCGAAATTAAGACAGATCACAACTAGAAAGGGGGTACTCGAAGAAGCCGTTCCTATTCCTCCTAGGGACACTCCAGGGTACTTCATGTATCATAAACATGGCTTAGACGCTATATTATTTCTCGATTTATGGGTAGACTACACTAAGGAATTACCAGAAAGTCAGAGGTGGCCCGCGGCTGGGACCTGGGATGCAGAGTGCATCGTGAAAGTAGAGGAAGAATTATGGAAAAAGAAAGCTAGACAATCACAGAAAGACGCCATTGAATTATGGCGTAAAGAATCGTATAGACGTACAGAAAAAGCACGTAGACAGGAAGAGAAGAGTAAAGAGAATTCAAATGAAGTCCGAGAAAATCTATTAATTGAAGAAGGTGCACGAGTGAAATCAGAACAAGTAGACAGACAAAGACATGCCCTTATGAATGGTATGTATCCCCTTCTGGCAGAAGGATTACCTAAGGCTACTCCAGAGATACCAAAAGACTTACCAACCCCATTATTTCCAATAAAGGTACATCCCAAGGGGCATCCTAGAACCGCAGAAGATGTTTTTCTTTCCTCATATTTAGATGACGCAGCTCCCGAGTATGCTAATCCCGCCCCACATAGACCGCCTGCCAGGGAGGTTCAACGCCAAGATCCAGTACCCGTATCCCTACAGCAACAAGTTCTGACACAAGTTCCGGCAAGCACATCTGTTTCCACATCTGTTCCTACAGCTACTTCTATAGCTGTATCCACACCTATAGTTGCTGTATCACGTTCAACGAATCCTTTCACACCCGATACCCCAGATGGGGCTACGGGAGGCGCTACCAATATCTTTTCTACGCCACCCAGAATAAATAAACTTACTTTTCAAGAATCTGCACATTCACGTACCCCCAAACTCATAAATGCCCGTACGCTTAAGGAACTTCTTATAGATTGTAGATATGACCCTGTGCCCGGAAAAGAGGACGAAATGACCCTGGCATCATTACGTATCAGACGAGCCGCGGTGTATTTAGGGAAGTTACCAGGAATGACTGCGCATCTAGATAATATATACCATTTTGTCCAAACAGGGCGAGATTCTGAATGTATTAACAGAGCTATGGAATACCAGAAAGTGGAGATACAGGGGGAACTGTTACGTTTCCTTATAAATTGTGTGATCAGAAATCAAGACCGACCGGGGGTAGACCCGGAAGCAATGCAAATTCTTACCAGATGGAGCCAGAATATATCAGAAGGGAGACATGATAAGCAAAACTGTATAATAGCCATGTGCCGAAAGATCCGTAAAGAAATAGAACGCCTACACGAAGAAAGATTAGCGGTAGACCAGTTCGAACAAAGCGAGGAAGAAGGATCAGGACTGCCCACAGGACAGTCAGAAACTATAGCCTATGTAGGTAGAGGAGGATCTTGTAATAGTACTAGATGTCTTATTGACCCGATACGTCCGATATGTCCAGATAATAACAGGAATTTCCAAACACCAATAATAAATATAAGGTCTAACGAGCATTCATTCCAAGCAACTGACAAATTACTCCGAGAACGAAGGGGTTATCATTTTCTCGATTCTATGGATGAACAAGAATTAGCCAGGTCAGCTGTGCATTGGGTTGACAGTCCCGGAAAGTATGATGATGATACAGTAGCACACACATTTTTGAATCTCACCCCAGACGAACAGCGTTTAGCTGGGATTTATATGATTCAACAACTTCTTATACTATATAAAAGCCAACATTCAGATCCTGGTCCCTTACCTGATATATTGACTGAATTACTCACGAATAGATGGAGAGGTTCAGGTACTAAGCTAATTAAAGAAACACTAGAATCAAGAAAGCAGTACATTCTTTTTGTATGCCCAGAACATGTCTCATTGCCCATCAAGGAAAGAACCACGTATTACATGGACAGACAGAATCCCTTACGAGAAGTGCACCCAATAAAAGGCGAGGACAATGAGTTTAAACGCGTATTTGTATATACGGCCATATCGAAAATAGAATTGTTAGAAATGAAGAAAGTGGTACCCAGTCATGACAAAGACCCAGCGGGTTTCCACCGAGAAATTAAAGACATGTTACTCATGGGAGAGTATACCTATCCCGACATTATGACCATATTAAAGGTATTGATGCCTGCTGGCATTTATGAAAAACTCAAGGAAAAAGAGTGGGAGGTGGGAGACCAAAAGATAGACTGGACAGCATTAGAAAATGAAGAAAAGGCCCGAGGTCCAGGTTCGGGGCTTGGGGACAAAACTAAAGCACTACCAGGTTTACTAGTACAGGTACTGCCACGCTTATTAACCACGAAAAAGGAAGACTGGGGTGCAATTTCAGCCTGTAAACAAAAGCAAGATGAAGACACTAGTGATTTCTATGCACGATTTGAAAAATGTTTTGGTATAAATAGTGGCATAAAAGCAAGTAGCGAATCATACCCACATCTGTTTGTGACAAAATTAGTTGAAAATTCCTTGCCCCAAGTGAAGAATAGAGTATTAAAATTCGAGAGTACCTGGCAAGGTAACACCCCATCACAAATGTTACAAATGTTACAGTATCATCACAATAGAATTAGAGAGGAACAAGATCATGAACAAAGACGCATGAAAGACACGAAAATGAAAATGCTAGTCTCCCAGACAGTTCCAGCTGAAGGACATAAAAGGGGTACGACACATTCCGGTGATTCAGCAGGACCTGTAAAAGGGACATGCAACTATTGTAAACAACTAGGTCATTATGTACACGATTGTCCAGTCCTGAAGCGTAATATCGCCACAGGTATTACAAAAGAAAGATCACGGCCACTTAGACAGGATCAGAATGAACAAGGAGCCCTGCAGCATGCACAGTCCATGCCAGCTCCACAACAGTCTATACAGTTTGTGCCTGCTGCACCAGCGCTGCCTGTTGCTGCCACGCAAACCACGACACGACAGCTGTACCAGACCGCACAGTATGACTACCCTGATTATCAACGATACGCATGAACCAGCCTAGAGAGGGAAGTTGACTTACCCCTTATCGAGATCCCTGTAGATCAAGAAGGACCTTATGTACACAGTGAATTATTAGGCCAAGACAGAAAATTTTTACTCTATACAGGGGCAAGTCGAACAACTATAAAACGTAGTGAAGTTCCAGGGGCACCCCTCTCAGGCTCACAGAATATTTCCCTTGGTTTTTCAGGAAAACCTATTGTTAATGAAGTGTCACAACCTCTTCCACTTACGATAGGACCTTTGACCCGAACTACAGATTTATTGCTTACTAAATCATGTCCAGAAAACCTGTTAGGAATAAAAACACTGAAAGCTCTAGGAGCTATAATATGTTGTTCTCCGGAAGGAGTAAGATTGTTTTTACGTGATTTTAAAGGTCATTATGTGTCTAGAGACATGGATCCCCGATTGCAGACTTTACCTACACATCTATGGGCACAAGGCCCTACTGATGTTGGTTGCATGAATATTACACCATATCGAGTTACACTAAAGGCAGGAGTGGTACTACCACGAATGCGACAATACAAGTTACCACCAGATGCTGTAGTGGCTTTACTACAAATCATTGACGAGCTTATTGCCCAAGGAGTGGTTGTAGAAACAGACTCCAATGTATGTAATTCACCGATAATTCCGATTCTCAAACGAACAGATCCGAAGGCCCCGCCAGTATATCGATTGGTTATTGATTTGCGCGAATTAAACAAATGCATAGTGCCACAATTCCCTGTGGTCCCTGATATCTCGTCATTACTGACAGCTATTGATTCCGAAGCAACATTCTTTACTGTAATTGATCTCAAGAATGCTTTTTTCAGCGTCCCAATAGATCCGGAAAGCCAATATTTGTTCGGATTTAGTTTAAATGGACGTAGCTTCAAATTCTCACGCGCACCTCAAGGATTTACAGAAAGCCCCAGCATCTATAGCCAAGCACTAAAACGGGAACTCGACAGTATCCACATGCCAGTTAACACTGCCTTGCTTCAGTATGTCGATGATCTGCTGATCACCGCTAGAAGCGAACCCGAATGTGAGAAAGCATCACTGACAGTTTTACGATTTCTAGCCGAAAAGGGGCACAAGGTGTCCCCTTCTAAGCTGCAATTCTGTGTCCAGCGAGTTGTTTATCTTGGACACTCGCTGTCCAAGGAGGGAAGGCAGCTTACACCCGACCGCATTCAGTTAATAGCTAACATGCCAATACCCAAGACACAAAAGGAGGTACGGGCTTTTATAGGCCTCACTTCATATTGTAGGCAGTGGATCCCTCAGTATGCATTTCTAGCAAAACCACTCATTCAGTTGACAACACAGGAGGCAGCCACATCGACTGTTCTCCCTTGGACTCAGGAACATACACAAGCTTTTGAAAGCTTAAAGAAAGCTCTATGCCAAGCACCTGTTTTAGCAACACCATGTTACAGAAAACATTTTACACTCTTTGTTACAGAACGCGAAGGTACTGCTTTGTCAGTACTCACGCAGGAACAAGCAGGAGCACACAAACCATGTGCTTATTTTTCTAGTACATTAGATCCCGTAGCTCAGGCTTTGCCTGCGTGTCTGAAATCAGTGGCAGCGACAGCTTTAGCAATCAGACAAAGCGATGCCATAGTGTTAGGACATCCATTGACAGTACAAGTACCACATGCAGTGGAGGTTCTTGTGAATCGAACGCAAACACAACATTTGACTATAGCAAGACTTACAGGGTACGAACTAACACTGTTTCAGCCACATATAGAAATCAGACGCTGAAACACATTGAATCCTGCCACACTTTTACCTGTAATCGGAACAGACCCACTAGCCCATGACTGTATTGATGTTATTACAATTACGACGAAACCCAGACAAGACTTGACCGATGTCCCATTGTCAGACCCAGACCTGACGTTGTATGTAGATGGTTCATGTATGAGAAAAGGTACAGGAGAACTAGTGGCCGCTTACGCAGTCACAACAGATACTGAAATCATTGAAACAAATTGCATAAATACCTTGTCAGCTCAAGCAGCAGAGCTCGTCGCTCTGACACAAGCCTGTATTCAAGCCACAAATAAAAAAGTCAACATATACACTGATTCACGTTATGCATTCGGAGTTGTACATGACTTCGGCGTGCTGTGGCGAGAGAGAGGTTATTTAACTTCTCACGGTACCCACATTCAGCACGGACCCCTCATTCATGCCTTATTAGAGGCAATACATCTACCCACTGCAATATCAATTATGAAATGTAAAGCTCATACGAAAGTTATTGATATCATTTTTCAAGGCAATGATTTAGCTGACAGAACAGCTAAACAGACTGCTCAAACCCAAACATCCGACATGACAAAGACAATAGTCCCGACGGCAACACATTGTATGACGGTTAAAGATCCTACTCTTGACGTAATTGATATACAGACACATGCTACACCAGACGAAATAAAGAAATGGACTGAATTAGGAGGGATCCAAACCGATCAAGGATGGATGATGAAGGAAATGTCTGTGTGGTTCCTTCCTGATTCAATGGTCCAAGTTATAATTAACACTGTACATAGTCCAGCACATCTAGGAGAAAAAGCTATGCTAGACAGCATTCAACACATTTGGTTCAACAAACATTTACGAGCAGCAGCTAAACAAAAAGTTCGTACCTGTATGATCTGTTGTCAGTTCAACCCAGGAAAAAGCGTCCCCGTAGAACAGGGTGGATTTCATCCTCCTGATCATCCTTTTGAAGTCCTCCAGATGGATTATATCCAGATGGAACGATGTAGAGGATTCAAATATGTTCTCGTAGTTGTTTGTGCTCTTTCCCGTTGGACGGAGGCATACCCGGTTTCAGATTACACTGCCCCGACTACTGCCAAACAGTTGGTTCGAGAATTCTTCCCACGATACGGTTTACCACGTGTTGTTCACTCAGATAACGGCCAGCCGTTCTCGTCCGAATTAATGAAACACGTTTCGCTCTTGTTAGGCTATCAGTGGAAATTCCACTGTGTCCGACACCCCGAAGCAGCAGGTCTCGTAGAAAGACATAATCAGATTCTGAAAATAAGATTGTCCAAAATATGTAGAGAGAAAGGTGTCGACTGGGTAGTAGCATTACCAGTTGCACTCTTTTACATGAGAATGGTAGCACACTCTCGAACAGGGCTATCCCCGTATGAAGTGATCTTCGGCAGACCACCAAATATGTGGGGGACGCCCATACCACGCAAAATAACTGATATTGACTGTAATATGCTGACAGATTACTTGGCTTCCTTGATGTCTGCACTACAATCTTGTCGTTCACAGGTAGCTGCAGCTTTTCCTGACAACACTGAGGTGAAACCCCATGACGTAGTTCCGGGAGACTTGGTCCTCGTGAGGAACTTTGATCGAAAGACTCAGCTGGAACCTAGGTGGAAGTTGCCTCAGCTGGTGTTGCTCACCACAAGGACAGCCGTGAAGATCGAGGGCAGGAAAGGCTGGATTCATTCAAGTCATATCAAGAAATTTCATGGACTACCAGCAGATGTGAATACCACACCTCGTGTGTCTTCACCCATTGACTCAAAACTCCCTCTTGTTGAACAAAGTAATTCTGAACATTATAAACTGAAACTTAGGTCCAATCAGTCGAGCAATTTGATTGTTTAAGTCCTCTCCAAGGTGAAGCGGTTGAATTGTCTCTGACATGTATCCCTTGGACCTGAATAGAGAAAACACCCGAAAAATGTTGAAACGACAGGCGTACTGTAAATCACTGCGTAGTCATTGCATAGTGACATTAATAATTTTGTTTTTCTTAAGTCTTTTAATAATTACTGCAAGTATATTGTTGCACATATATTATCCTATTTCTAGACATGTTTACAATGTTACTGCCGAACATTCTTTTAGTGAATTACCTCCGCTTGAGTTGTCTTATAGATTTGCGCTGCGCAATAACACGTTTATTAATATGTTACATCATTCCCATCAGGTTAGCAATGCTACAAATTGTTGGATATGTGGCCGACTCCCTCCCTATCAGAATTATAAAGGAATTCTACCTCTCTTTCCATACCCGTTCACACACAACGGCTCCTGTGGAGCATGGTTCAGCTTAATCAATTCCCTAGATTCGAATTCTGCAGTTTATCAAGATAACTGGGTATGGGGAAATTTGAACTTAGTTTTGCTTAAAGTCTGCCACCCTAACAAGGAGGGATTTCCCCAGAGAACAGGAACTGATCTCGAAAATGAAGTGTATGGATTAGGTAATTTTACGCTTAATCTTATGATCCTAAATGTCGAATCCGAAGCTACTCCAATTTTGCCCGCTATGTCAATATTTCCAGTAAAGGGTGAATTATCTGTAAGAAAGAATGGTTCCATACATATGGGCCATAGTAGATGCACCACTGTAGTAGAATTTAGTGATCAAGGCAAGTCTACATTTGGAGCTTCCCGCCATTCCTATTTCATATGTGGTCAGACGGCATATGTACGTTTACCTCTAGATTGGGATGGTACCTGCTACATTGGATTTCTTTTGCCGCCTGTTTTTCTAGCTCCTCCTGATTATCACAGAAATACTCATTTAGTATATAATAGAGTAAGGAGAGATCTCCCAATAGTCGATTACACTGAAACAGCATGGGAAAAATACACAGATTTCAATAAAGGTCTCTTTCCCTATATAGGTACAGTTACTAATAGTAAGCTGATACGTAGATTAACTAGAACCCTTGAAGCAGTAGTGAACGAAACTATTTCCGCCTTAGGCAATTTAACAGAAGAGCAGTCTGCTATGCGGATTGTTGTGCTTCAAAATCGTCTTGTCCTTGACGTCATCCTGGCCGATAGGGGCGGAGCTTGTAGGGTCATCGGATCAAGCTGTTGCATTTTCATACCAGAAAATTCGCCATCTGTATATAAAGCCATAACTCGCCTTCATAAGATTGTAAGCCAGATACACCAGAATCCAGGCACCTGGACTTGGTCCGGTTGGTTTTGGAATGTATTACCTACCTTTGGATGGAAGGTCCTATCTTTCCTAGGTATTGGCCTTCTCATACTATTCAGTTGCTGTCTATGTCTACAATGTGGACCAGCGATCTGTGGTCTGTGTGCCACATCGTGTATTCCACCACCAAGATTTCATTCGTCCCAGAAGAAAAAAGAAGAACAAATGATGCTATATGAACAGATCAATGGATTAATGAAGATTGATATCTCTTGACGGGCAAGTAGGGGACAAGGAGGGAATGTGGAAATATGGATTTTTCTGATCAGTTATGTCCCCTATCTTGGACCCCAACGGTTTCATGTATGAATCACAAGTACATGTATGCTCCCTCCAGTTCCAGTTATGAAGACGCAAACACATGTGCGTCCACCGTCAACATGTCCTCTGTCAGATCCGCCATGAATAGGCCGGATATTCCATTCCTAAGTATGAAAGGCCACCGGCTTTATATGGTTCACTTATGCCATTTTACAGTCCAGGCAAGTAGGCCCTGATTCTGTCATCAAACTTTTCTTGCTTTCTGCCTCTGAAGCTCCAGTCTGAGCCTGCATCTGTGACCATGAACTTTGTCTCATTCTCTGCGCGGCTCACGAAGCCTGACATCAGCCTGCTGTCTGCCAAAAACTGTATTTCACCTTCGAAGTTATCTGCTCCGTTCCCTGCCCGATGCATTCCTGTCTAGTAGTTTAAGTAAACATTCTTCCAGCTACCGAGCAAAGGCCCGGCTTCTCTGTCCTTACGCAAGTAATTCATAGCCCTGTTACTATGGAAGATTTCCGCCCTCGCATCTAGTATAGACACTTAGACGCTTGTACACGCACTAACAGTCAGTATTGTCAGTATAGAATAAGATTCTACTCGAAGAGACCTCTCTTTTGGATAACATAGTTCTTTAAACATAGGATGTTAGATATGATTTGGGATTAGGTTGACTTGACCCTCCAGACTTCTGTCGCCACATGTAGAGCTAAATGTCAAGTCCCCTTCACCCCCTAGTCGCACGTCAATCACACGTCATGCTGCTGCGCGCGCATATCTGCCAAGTATTTCTGCTGACATTGCGAAATTCTTTCATGTAACCACCCTCTTATGACATCACATCTGATGACGTTCTTTAAATCACTCCCAGTTACGCCTATTTTTGCTACGTACGAATACATTATCACCACTATCAATTGTTACGCCTCTTGTATTTGCTTCACTGTAATGCCTATTGTATAAAAGTAATTGATTGTCAATAATGTATGTACTTCACTTCCTGAACCTTCGTGGTGATGGAACTTGGAGCAACCGATTATAATCGACCACTGGAATAAAGCCCATTCCGAACCTCTAATACCACGGATTCTGCCTCTTATTTACTGAGCTATTTTATTATGTTTCTGTATCAAATTAAGTCCCGGTAATTAAATTATTTACCACAGTGTGGAGAATTCACCTTGGACATCCCTTCATTCTCTGCCTTGACTCCTCGCCGTACCCGCTGCGCGGGTCCCGCTTCGCTCTTCGCTGTGCCCGGTTGTCTAGCTGGTGGTGAGCCTGCCTGCTGCTCTTAAGCCGCCCCGGCTGATTTTGGACTGCCGCTGTCTGTGTGTGCGTGTGGACGGGACCT
Organism: Triturus cristatus; assembly: GCF_964204655.1. Classification (NCBI taxonomy): domain Eukaryota; kingdom Metazoa; phylum Chordata; class Amphibia; order Caudata; family Salamandridae; genus Triturus; species Triturus cristatus. Next base: position 116,474,481 of record NC_140589.1, read on the forward strand.
CAGGGCTGCGAGCTGACCCGCAGGGACTCAGTGTACCAGGAGTCCCTGCGTGAGGCCGAGACCCGCAACACCTGGGTCGCTCTCCCTGCTTGCCCCGCCCCCGTCACACCACTGCCTTCATTACTGATTACTTTCTCCGCGGCGCGGGAGCGCGCGGGAGCGCCCGGGGCTAAGCCCGGGCAAAGTGCGGGCCGTCTGTGGCCGTCCGGGGCTGACCGTGGCTGGCCTGGGCCACCTCCCTTGATTTTCATCACAGGTATTCTGTTGCTATTTCCATCGAAGGGGTTCGTTGGATACATCGAACGTACGGTGACTGTGAAGAATGGGGAAAACTACACGGATGGCCACTCGTTCATCTGTTAAAACTAAAGCCCCAACTAAGACCCCTCTCCCAAGTTTGACAGCAATAGATAGGATGTTGCAAAAAACAATTGGGGTAGTCGCCAATGCTATTGAGAGCACCGAGAGGCGGCTATCACTACCCCCTAGTCTATGTTTGTTAACGCAACAGCAACAGGACACAGAGGATCACTCTAATGCCATGCTGAGTATGCAATTATCACAAGAATCTATTTTAATGGCCTCATATGCGGACTTTCCGGTCAAGGACTCGAACTGTGTTGTAATCTCGCAAACTATACCTCCTGATAATTTTATGACTCGGGAAAATAGGTTGTCTTTAACTCCTAGATTAGGATTAAGTGAGGGACAATCTAATACAAACAATGTGCCCGATCACAGGGAGGAGATAATTGTTTGTGAAAATGAAGATATAAACACTGTGGGTTTGACAAATGGTGCTACCTCCCTGCAGGAGATACAAGGGAGTAGACCAAAAACAAAAGTGGTGCAGAATGTACGCAAGAAAGGGAAACCAAAAGGCAAAAATAAGAAATTTGTATTACCCCCCCGCCAAGAGAATGGGGTTAAAAGAAAGTCAAATAGTATTGAACCCCCTAATCAAGATGATAATTCCACCCTACAAGAAGGAATTACATTGAGTGATTTGGTAGACTTCATGATAAAAATTGAGCAGGTAATGAAGTCTTTGATATTGCCAGTGGTAGGAAGACTAAAGACCCTTGTTGATAAAATTGAGGGCTTAGAAAAGCAAGGGGCAGGTACTTTAGAAACATTGGAACATTTTAGTGCACTAATTAGATCTAAAGCTGTATTAAATACCAATAAAACAGATGATGCTGTTATTAATGTTCCGCATACATTAGCACCTGCAACTCTACCTGAAAGGTGCGAGAAGGATAATGCACCCCCTATCCTACCTACGGGGGCAAATATGTCAAATGAAATAGATTCTGGTGGAAAAAGAATTGAAAAAGAGAAAGGTAAGGGATATGATGAGAAGGAGGGAATGGCAGACTTAAAAATCTATAATCGAAATGACAAGGATAAAAGAATATATATTGACCTCCCTCCACAGTCAATTCCCTATACCGTAGTGTTGACAGGGGTACCAGAGTTGAGCAACGGAAAGGCTGAAAATTATCAGGAACTCAAGAATAAGGTAATTCATTTGCTGAATTACAATAGGCCATTGCCTGGACAAACTCGTGTAGAAATTCTAGATGTTAGGAGGGTACACTGGATTGGACAGAGGCACAAAGATATTCAAGGAGATTGTATTATCGTGAACTTGAGGGACAGAAGAGCAGTGAGTTTTATTTGTCAATGGGAACCTAACTATAATACTGGCAGAATTCAAACTCTAGACCTAACCTACTTTTATCCGGTAATGGATCTAAGGAGAGATGATACCTGGTATTCCGGGGAACATAGGTTCAGACATAGAGGTAATGTTAGCCCAAATTTTAAAATCCCTTTAGCAAATAGATTTCAGATCCTGCAGGGGCTAGAAGATATTGACTGACTCAAGGGAGACAATAGACCCACTGATTCGAATATTTTCAAAAGTAATAAGTTAAAGGACCAAGGGCTTCGGAATACCATCACCAAAATAGAGACAGCTAAGGTGGTCCTTATTAGTGAGAGCCCACAAATTGAGGCACTTTGTGGTGAGGAAACACCTCTTGATAGTAACAATGATTTAGTGGATGATCAATCTAGTGGGGAGGTTTGGTCCCTTATGAGTTGGAATATCGCAGGACTGAGGTCCAAATTGGGCAATAAAAACTGGGAAAAACTGGTAGGCAATTTTGATGTTATTAGCCTCCAGGAAACATGGACAACTGAACCTATACACATTAATGGATTTAAAACATTATTTTCTCCAGCAGTTAGCTCAACACATGGTAGGGCTAAAACTGAGTTAGTTTTTAATAATGTGTATTACCATATTATAAGGATCACAGTCAACAAGGGGTTTTCCATAATTTTGATTAACTTTTATGATAACATCCAAGGAGAAGACCCAATGGATGTTTTTAGATTATTAGGTAGTAACATCACCTCAGCAATTGGGCGGAGGACAGAGGATACCTGCATTATTTGGGTAGGAGATTTTAACTGCCAATTATGCAGGAGCGCTGAGAATGGGTTATGTGGGATAAAATTAGATAGAGACATTGGCTTTAGTCATTTTGAACACTCTGGACGAGGGGATTGTTTAAATGAATTAATATTTGAAAATGATTTGGACTTTGTAAATAGGTTGATTAGTCCAGAAATCCCCTTTTTACCAACGTTTAATGGCAGAGGGGCAAATACAACTATTGATTTCGTCCTAATGACTTCTAGACATAGGGATATGATACGGAACTATAGAATCCTGGATTGCCCACTTAGTGATCATTTTCCTTTAAGCCTTAAAATAACCATGAGACTTAAGAAATATCGTGGTAGGGCCAAATCTAAAGTGATAATAGATAACATTGTTATGGCCCGTAAAAATGGTTATGCTCTAAAGTGGACAAAAATTTGCCCCGCAGATTTCCAGGAGAAACTAATAAAAAGCATGCTGCTCCAATTTTATGTATGTACAGATGTGAATGCCAATGATTCTGATTTTATTAATAATTTTTCAATGATTATTGCCCAAACAAGGAAGTTATTGTGGGTTGGTACTAATGGTGGGAATACAAGGCAGAAGAGGTGGTTTGATTCAGAATGTACTAAGGCTTATAGAAGTCTAAAGCATGCTCTACATGCTACAGAGAAGGATACTGATTTAATCAGGAACTGTAGGAGTGTCTATAAGCAGACCCTTAAAAATAGGAAAAATGCTTTAAAGCTGGAAGCATGGGATGCTTTATGTGACGCCTCGTTAAGCAAAGACTCTGCCTCATTCTGGAAAGTTGTTAATGCCCCTTTTCTAAATTTCAGCGACACGGACCCACTAGATGTGGCAATTACTGAGAGTGAGTGGGCTGAATATTTTGCTAAGTTGTATTCCACTGTACAGAATAATATGGAAAGTACCAATGATAATATCCAATTGAGAGATCATACACAGAGTAGTATCCAACTTGAACCTGAAATAACAATAACAGAGGTGCAGAAATGTATTGATGCAAGTCTGGCGGGAAAAGCACCTAGCCCCGATGGAGTCCCTGTTGATTTATTTAAAAACAACAAGGAACTATGGGCTCCAATCCTTACACGTTTAACGCCACTCTGAAAAGAGGCCTCCTCCCATCGTGGTGTGAATCCCTGATAGTCCCAATTTTTAAAAAGGGTGATCGTGAAAACTGCAAGTGCTACCGCCCAATATCACTCCTGGATTCTACTATTAAGATTCTAGGAAGGGTAATCTTAGATAGGTTACATGTATGGGCTAATGAAGCTAATATTTTAAGTGACCTGCAATATGGCTTTAGGAAAGGTCTTGGTACTATTGAACAGTGTTTGAATTTGCATATTTTAATTGAAAAATACACCAAAGTGAAAGAGGGACGAATGTTTTTAACTTTTGTAGATCTTACCTCAGCATTCGACTCAGTAACACATTGTAAACTTTGGGTAGTAATGGATAAACTGGGTGTGGATAAACTGATTATTGACTTCCTGAGAGATCTTTATGCAGGAGCATCGGCCAGAGTAAGATATGGAAAAAATGGTGAATGCACTAGATCCTTTGCAATCAAAAGGGGTGTAAGACAGGGCTGTGTCCTGGCGCCGTTCCTTTTTACACTCTATATTAACAACGTGGAAAAGACATTGATAACTGAGTGTAGGGACGTACCAATGGTAGGAAAAAGATCAATCCCAATTTTGCTATATGCAGATGACGCGGTCCTGATGGCCAGAACACCGCAGGCCATGCAAAGAGTAGTTACATCCTTTTCTGATTTTATGAATCAGCTTGATTTAAGCATAAACTGTTCTAAGACATTCACAATGCACTGTGGGCCGGGTGCACAGAGGAAGAAAAAAGCTATTTATATTGGAACTACCCCAGTAGAGGACACCTTAACATTTCCCTACTTAGGGGTCTTAATTGATAGTTCCGGGCTATGGAACAATACAATTAAGAGAAGGAAACTGTTGTACTGTAAATCTATCATGGCTTTAAAAAATTTTAGCCGAAAAATAGGGAGGAAACCAATTAAGGAAATGTTGACTGTCTACAAAGCGACTTGTGTAGCTATTGTCACTTATGGGGCAGGCCTATGGGGATATGCAAACGCCAGTACACTACAAGTGGTTGAAAACAATTTCATGAAATATCTCCTAAGTGTCCCACAGAGTGTTTCAACATATGTTTGCCATATAGAACTTGGGGAACCATACTTAGAAGATATAATAAAAACTGCACCAGTTCTATTATGGCATAGAATATGGACCGCAGATGAATCTGGTTTAAACCGAATGATCATGGAAAATGCGATGGGTCTAGAGAAGTGTGGGAAAATTAGATGGCTGAACTATATTAATAATTTTCTCACGCTATTAGGGCTAGGGGACTATTATACAGACCCGCCCTCTCTTTGCAATATATCTAGGAAATGTTTAAAAGATAGATGTATGACCTATTTGCAAGAGACCAGAGTTAGAATAGAGTTTAAGAAAACTACGGTAGTAGCCCATGAGCAAATTGTAATTTGCAATAGTTTACAGCCATATTTAAAGCTACAAACGAGTGATTATGAAAGGTTTTTACTGATACGTTTTAGATTTAATTTACTATTTAGATCACTCAGCTTTCCATCTATGAATAATTGGTCAAAAATTTTGAATAAATGTCCCTGTGATGATCTATCAGTGCAATCAGATATGCATATACTTTTCTTTTGTAAATTTTATACCAGACCAAGACAAATGTTTGTTGTTCCTTTGCTAAAAATGATGGAAATTAATCGGTGTCGCCCTGCTTTTTTAGCTGTACAGAAATTGGATAATATTTTAACAGTCGTATTTATTTCCTCATTCCTCAAAAATGTTTTTAAATTACGGAAAACAATTGAGATCTGAACTTGCTCGGTTATTCATATGTTTGGTTCCTATAATTGTTATTTTAATATATGTGTAGTTATGTCTTTGTACTTTTATGGTTATTTTGCTTTAATAACCGAATAAAGATCAACTTGACTTGACTTGAGTGGGGAGGTTTACTTACAGAATCCTTCCACCACAGTCGCTGGGCTTGTTATTTTGTTATAATAAGCAGTCATTCGTTTTTGGGTGAGGCATTTTCTGTTTATGTCGTGGAGTGATAGGGGGTCTTTTAAGAGAAATGAATCCTACGCATAGGAAATGCCCGACCATAGCAATTCGTCCCAAAGTTACGTGCAACCCCAAATCGGTCTTTCCGTGTCAGATATGCAAATGCAGTATTTATACGGTAAGTTCTAAGAAATACTTAGCAATTCAATTTGAATGGTTCACGAGGAATATGCTATTCACGCTCATTCTGTTCCTCCAATTTTCCGAAGCAGAGCACAAAAAAAGAGACATCTTTGTACCCGCGTCATGTGATGGACCCCTGGGGTAGAAAGCAGCACCATTCTTCGTAATTATAGACATGCAGAATCATTTCCTTGCCAGAGATAAATGACATTAGTTGGAATCCTTCGTTATTCCTATGACCTAAATGTTAAAGAAAAACATAAGATCTTTAGTCCTTTGCAGCCCTTAACCACAAGCAAAGAAGGATTCTCCTGTTACTGAGCAATATCTACTGCTTGCCCTTCCATAAAAAAAGCCACAGCCTACTTTTTTTTTGCGACATTGTATATTTTTTTATGAAGTTAAAAAGCTGAGAATTTATTCCCCAAAAAATGTATTTGCTAAAAATAAAGGTTTCTTCATTGAATACATGCTTAACAAAACAAGCATTGACCGCGATTTCGCAACTCGCGCGGGCGCGAGACGCGCTCTGTGGAGGGGGAGGGGCGAGCAAGACAGAGAGGCAGAGCGAGGCGTGCGCACGGGAGAGCGAGAGGAAGGCCATATGGCACCTCTGCTCGTAAGTGCGCGCCCGCGTACATGCACTCAAGCTGTAGGCCGGCCATGGCAGCATTTTTTGAAGTCCTCACTAAAAGTCTCGCCAGACGAGCGCATGCGCTGGGTCAGGCGAGACCTAAAAATGAAACAGGTTGGCAAAATAAAAGTCACAACGAGCCTCATTTAGAGGGATGCATCTGCTGATGTCAGACTTCACTTTGCTTTCCCCCGCCTGTCCTATGGTATGCTATCCTCCCTTGTTCATTCATACGGATCTAAATCGAGGGTCTGAAATTGTGCATCTTTTCTTTCGGGCACGTATTACTGTTTGTGTTTAAAATATTGTCGTGAAGTGGGTACGCAGGACAGGCACAGAAACCTACTTAAAATGACCATGGGAGCGATGTTGATGTAGTGCAGCTTTAGATAGGTTTCAATTTTGGGTTTGTTTTCTTTTGATCCGTTGCTCGTAGGGTGCCCTTTTCTAAAGAAAAACACACAAGAAAATGAGGGGTGAGAGGATAAAGATCCCTCTTCGACCTCCCGCTCAGTAATTTTATCTCACAAATAGAAGAGGGATAATAGCACTACGTGAAGGTGGATGAGTGTAGGCGAAATACATCAAATTAGTAAAACTGCCCTCACACACATCAAGCTGTGTCATGCTTCATCATAGGGCTGCTAACACACCTCCGCGCAAACCAAATGCTGGAGGTGGAGCAATAGGGAGGGGGAAGACAATACAACATAGAGTGTAAGATCACAGGTGAGAAAAATCTGAAGAGAAAGTTATGTAAAACTGGTATCGGGGAGTCCTTTTTATAATTTTAATATTAGGTACCCTGTCCAGATTTAAAACGAAAAATGTGGATGCTCGGTTGGGGAGCTTATAATGAGACGCCAACCCTCCACTCTGCAAAAGCGTCTACATGTTTCAACCGGCAAAATTAATACCCCGGCTTTCCTCAGGATTCTCAATACTGTGATCCCTAGGTGCTCACCCTACCTCCTTTAAATCCAGAAGTGAAGGGGATGTCACCTTTCCGAGTCAGAGCTCGGTTGAAAAAGTAGTGGACTCGAACTGGCGGGGTAGTGAGAACAGCTCCCTGTTATCACACTTATTTTTAAGGTCATCTGTCGGTGACATAGTTTCTCTCCCTGCGCCGCGTAGAACACATTTTCTAAAGACCGCACTTTAAATTGAATGACAACGTTTTTCCCAAGGGCCGCTCGTGCTATGCAGTGCTTTCTGATATCTGCATAGTTCCTGTAGCCCACCCCCGCCCCTCACCTCCACTGCAGAAAACAAGCATTTGCAATGCAATAGGACTCGCAGTTACCCAAGTTTAAGCTAATGGCATTGTAAATGACAATGCCTTTTATTTATGTTTTTAAAACGAAAACAAAAATAAAAGGCATTGTTATTTGCAACGTCAATAGCTCAAACTCGCATAAATGCTTGTGTTTTTTTACGCAATTGGTTTTGGATGGACTGCGTCGGAGCTCTAGTGTTTAGACATTCATACAGCCTACGGACAAAAAGAATTAAGTGATCGAGTACAAATAGTGACGCACATCTCCAGCACATCTTGGAACTATGTTTTAAATAAAGCGAAAGAGACAAACTTCCACATCGTCGACAGCCACACCTGTCGAGAATGTTAGTCTCTCGGTATAATGGAGGCGAAGAAGGAAGGTCTATTCAGGAGGTGCCCTTGATGCGGGGCAAAATACACATATTCCGATACCCACAAGCTCTGTAACCTGTGCCTGTCGCCTGAGCTTAAGGAGCAGGACTGCGCAGTGTGCAGCCTCTTTAAGCACAAAAAGACCCTACAAATTGAACTGGACTGACACCTAGCCCACACGATGGAGATGGCAACCGAGGCGGAATACTCCCATGGCGAATCCCACAGCGAAGGTGAGATAGAAGCTGAGGCACTGGTCCAGCAGGAGTGTGTAATCGGCAGCCGCCACTACATCGCCTTGGATAAAGACAGCTAAGAAGCAGAGTTAGGCGTGCAGGTTGGTGACGATGCCCAGCACGCTCCGCTACTAGGGACAGGGATGAAAACGTTGACCACACCAAAGGCCATGAGTACTATCACCCCTCCCCAAAGTAAGAAAATCTTACACCAGCCTCCCCCTCAATGCCATGACTTGCCACAGCCTTTGGGCTCTGATCAACACTGAGAGCGAGCCTTGGTGGGACGAGAACATTCTCAATCCCAGTCGGGCAAAAGGGAGAGAGGAAAAAGACACAAGGCAACCATTGGTGCCAAAACAGACATCGACACCCACGTCTACAAAACAAGACCTCTGCATCTGATAAACAGTCCGAGCCAAAACACCAATCTGAATTGGCACTTACAAACACAAGTCGACTCCGACAACAGACAAGGGACACTCTTCGACGCCAAAGAAAACCTTCCAGACATCAACAGCAACAACAAAGATGCCTTCGTGCGACAACATAGTCCATGATGCCAGATCAGATGGCAAAGCAATACAAAAGGAACCTCAACTTGAAGAGGAGGGAAATGTTTTTGAAGGAATGGCAAAAAATCATGAATACCAAATTAAAAGAACCAACCAAGACAGGGGGAACTGTTGTATGTAACACAGCCACTACCTAAACTGGTGGCAACTGAGTATAGGGCCACATCCCCATGTCCATTAGTCAACCTATGTCCCCTCATACACGGTCACCATCACCAACACAAGAATATGAAGGAGGAGATGAAAGCTCTGAGCACGAATAAGAAGATTATTACTCAGATTCACAAAGAGATACATAATGTAGTCCAGATCCATTGGAGGATTATGACAACGTCCTTCCAGATACAGACGTAGAGCCACCAATACCCAGTAAAGAGTTGCTTCCCGACGATACATCCTCCTACCACAGTGTGATACAAAGAGCAGCAGAGTATCAAAAGCTACAAAGGCACACAACAGAGGAGACAGATTTCTTAATGGAAACACTTTCTTAAACAGAAAGGTCTGTGCAATATTTGCCAATGATTCTCAATGCTAAAAAAATCCAAAGGCATTGTTAGAGATCCTGCAAAATCAAGGTTGCTCACACCAAGGACTGAAAGAAAGTACAGGCCTGCTCCCTTACAACCAGTATGCATGAAAGGACACCCTTGTGCCGACTAACTTGTGGTCACAACAGCAAGTTAATGGTTGGCATCACAAGGCACAGGGGAAGCTCCATCTCCTGACAGTGAGACTAAGAGAAATGACGCCTCAGGGAAAAGGGTGGCAACTGTCTATGCTAGTCATTGGTGCATTGCCAATTTTGTAGGCCCCCTGTCAATATGCAATAGAACCACCTGGGATGAAATGGTAGATCTGCTACATCTTTCAGAACAATACAAACAAGCAATGAAAATGCAAGAGGTCTCGCCCTCGTTTGTTAAAGCAATTCTGTTTGTAATTAGGTGGCTTTTTAGCTTTGCTTTTATTAGTGTTTTTCAAACTTTCATGTACATAATATGTATATGTATGCATGCATTTATATTTGTATTTATGTAGATATGTAGATGTGTGTGTATATATATATGTTTGTGTGTGTGTATATATGTGTATATATATATATATATAAGATTCCCCGAACACGTCAGCTCCACTCCTGTCGGGGCCGGTGCGAGTTCCCGGGTTCGGGTCCCGGTATATATTAACAGAAACTCCTCAAGGCTATGTCCTAGAAAAGGAATACTCGCACTCCAAGGCTCGGTCATTCAGAAAAGAATTTATTGGCAACGCGTTTCGAGCAGACGCTCTTCGTCTGTGGACTTGAATTACTCAACTGCTAGGCACTGGCTGAGGTATCATAATAAGGATGTTAATTGTTTTTCATTTTTTGGAATTGACAGGGTGCCAGCAAACCCCAGAGGGGGAGATCGTGAGAAACGTTTGAGAATTCTGGAGTCACAATATATCATTTTGCTTGAATCCAAGAACCCTTTTGGCCTCAATGAGGATGAGGAGCTTTTTGTCCATATATGATGTTTCATAAATGTAGCTGGAACATTATTATATATTGTTGTGTAATTAACAATGATTAATTGTCATTATCAAATTTTGTATCTGCTATTTGGTTTCCCCTACCTCCTTTCAAGCTGTGTTCAGAACTTTGTGTAAATATAGACGAAGAGCGTCTGCTCGAAACGCGTTGCCAATAAATTATTTTCTGAATGACCGAGCCTTGGAGTGCGAGTATTCCTTTTCTAGGACACAGCCTTGAGGAGTTTCCGTTAATATATATATATATATATGCATATGTGTGTGTGTATATATATGTATGTGTGCGCGTAGAGGTTGAGAGTGGTAGAGAGGTAGGGAGTGGTAGAGAGTAGAAAGTAGTAGAGAGATGCAGAGAGAGAGGTAGAGATGTAGAGTAGTGAGTAGTAGAGTAGTGAGTAGTAGAGTAGTGAGTAGTAGAGTAGTGAGTAGTAGAGAGTGAGTAGTAGAGAGTGAGTAGTAGAGAGTGAGTAGTAGAGAGTGAGTGAGTAGAGAGTGAGTGAGTAGAGAGTGAGTGAGTAGAGAGTGAGTGAGTAGAGAGTGAGTGAGTAGAGAGTGAGTGAGTAGAGAGTGAGTGAGTAGAGAGTGAGTGAGTAGAGAGTGAGTAGTAGAGAGAGTGTAGTAGAGGGAGTGTAGTAGAGGGAGTGTAGTAGAGGGAGTGTAGTAGAGGGAGTGTAGTAGAGGGAGTGTAGTAGAGGGAGTGTAGTAGAGGGAGTGTAGTAGAGGGAGTGTAGTAGTAGAGAGTGAGTAGAAAGTAGAGTAGTAGAGAGTAGTAGAGAGTAGTAGAGAGTAGTAGAGAGTAGTAGAGAGTAGTAGAGAGTAGTAGAGAGTATTAGAGAGTATTAGAGAGTGAGTAGGAGAGAGTGAGTAGTAGAGAATAGTGGAGAGAGTAGAGAGTGAGTAGTAGAAGGAAGTAGAGTGAGTAGTACAGAGTAGAGAGTAATAGAGAGAGTAGGAGAGAGTGAGTAGTAGAGAGTGAGTAGTGGAGAGTAGTAGAGAGTGAGTAGTAGAGAGTGAGTAGAGAGTAGTAGAGTGCGTAGTAGAGAGTAGCAGACAGTAGCAGAGAGTAGCAGATAATGAGTAGTAGAGAGTGAGTATAGTACAGAGTAGAGAGTAGGAGAGAGTGAGTAGTAGAGTGAGTAGTAGAGAATAGTAGAGAGTGAGTAGTAGAGAGTGAGTAGGAGAGAGTAGAGAGTAGTATAGAGAGAGTAGGAGAGAGTAGTAGAGAGTGAGTAGTAGAGTAGTAGTGACTAGAGAGTGAGTAGTAGAGTGAGTAGCAGAGAATAGTAGAGAGTGAGTAGTAGTGAGTAGTAGAGAGTAGTAGAGAGCGAGTAGTAGAGAGTAGTAGAGAGTGAGTAGTAGAGAGTAGTAGAGTGAGTAGTAGAGAGTGAGTAGTAGTGAGTAGAAAGAGAGGAGAATAGAGAGAGTAGTAGAGAGTAGAGTGAGTAGTAGAGAGTACTAGAGCGAGAGTGAGCAGAAGAGAGTAGTAGAGAGTAGTAGAGAGTAGTAGAGAAAGTAGAGAGTAGTAGAGTGAGTAGTAGAGAGTACTAGAGGGAGTACTAGAGAGTGAGTAGTAGAGAGAGTAGAATGAGTAGTAGAGAGTAGTAGAGAGTGAGTAGTAGAGAATAGTAGAGTAAGTAGAGAGTGAGTAGTAGAGAATAGTAGAGTAAGTAGAGAGTGAGTAGTACAGAGTAGAGAGTAAAACAGAGTAATAGAGAGTAGTAGAGAGTGAGTAGTAGAGTGAGGAGTAGAGAGGGATTAGAGGGTAGTAGAGAGTACTAGAGAGTAGAAGAGTGAGTAGAAGAGTGAGTAGAAGAGTGAGTAGAAGAGTGAGTAGAAGAGTGAGTAGTAGAGAGTGTAGTGAGTAGAGCGTGAGTAGTAGAGAATAGTAGTGAGTAGAGAGTGAGTAGTAGAGAATAGTAGAGAGAGTAGTAGAGAGTAGTAGAGAGAGTAGTAGAGGGTAAGTAGTAGAGAGTAACTAGTAGAGAAGAGTAGAGTAGTAGTGTAGTAGTGAGTAGAGAGTAGTAGAGAGTGAGTAGTAGAGAGTGAGTAGTAGAGAGTAGTAGAGAGTGAGTAGTAGAGAGTAGTTTTGAGTAGAGTGACTAGTAGAGAATAGTAGAGTGAGTAGTAGAGAGTAGAGAGTGAGTAGTAGAGAGTAGAAGAGTAGTAGAGAGAGAGTTAGTAGAGAGAGAGTTAGTAGAGGGTGAGTAGTAGAGGGTGAGTAGTAGAGGGTGAGTAGTAGAGGGTGAGTAGTAGAGAGTGAGTAGTAGAGAGAGTAGTAGAGAGTAGTAGAGAGTAGTAGAGAGTAGTAGAGAGTAGTAGAGAGTAGTAGAGAGTAGTAGAGAGTGAGTAGTAGAGAGTGAGTAGTAGAGAGAGTAGAGTGAGTAGTAGAGAGTGAGTAGTAGAGAGTGAGTAGTAGAGAGTGAGTAGTAGAGCGAGACTAGTAGAGAGTAATAGAGAGTAGTAGAGAGAGTGGAGAGTGAGTAGTGGAGCGTGAGTAGAGAGAGAGTAGTAGAGAGAGAGTAGTAGAGAGTAGGAGAGAGAGTAGTAGAGAGTAGTAGAGAGAGAGGAGAGTAGAGAGAGGGTAGAGAGAGTAGTAGAGAGTAGTTGAGAGTAGAGTGAGTACTAGAGAGTACTAGAGTAGTAGAGACTGAGTAGTAGAGTGAGTAGTAGAGAGTAGTAGAGAGAGTAAAGTAGTAGAGAGAGTAGTACAGAGTAGAGAGTAGAAGAGAAAGTAGTAGAGTGAGGAGTAGCGAGATATTAGAGTAGTAGAGAGTGAGTAGTAGAGTGAGGAGTAGAGAGTGAGCAGTAGAGAGTAGGAGAGAGAGAAGTAGAGAGTAGTAGAGAGTGAGTAGTAGAGAGTAGGAGAGAGTGAGTAGTAGAGAGAGTAGTGAGTACTAGAGAGTGAGTACTAGAGAGTGAGTACTAGAGAGATTAGTAGAGAGAGTAGAGTGAGTAGTAGAGAGTGAGTAGTAGAGAGTAGTAGAGTGAGTAGCGTGAGTAGTAGAGAGTAGCGTGAGTAGTAGAGAGTAGCGTCAGTAGTAGAGTAGCGTGAGTACTAGAGTAGTAGAGTACTAGAGTAGAAGAGTGAGTAGTAGAGTGAGTAGTAGAGTACTAGAGAGTAGAAGAGTGAGTAGTAGAGTGAGTAGTAGAGTGAGTAGTAGAGTGAGTAGTAGTGTGAGTAGTAGAGTAGTAGTGAGTAGAGAGTAGTAGAGAGAGAGTAGTAGAGAGAGAGTAGTAGAGAGTGAGTAGTAGAGAGTGAGTAGTAGAGTGTGAGTAGTAGAGTGAGAGTGTGAGTAGTAGAGTGTGAGTAGTAGAGTGTGAGTAGTAGAGTGTGAGTAGTAGAGTGTAGTACTGAGTAGTGACTAGTAGAGAATAGTAGAGTGAGTAGTAGAGAGTAGTAGAGTGAGTAGTAAAGAGTAGAGAGTGAGTAGTAGAAGAGTAGAAGAAAGTGAGTAGAGTAGTAGAGGGAGAGTGAGTAGAGAGTGAGTAGTAGAGTAGTAGTGAGTAGTAGAGAATAGAGAGTAGTAGAGTGAGTAGTAGAGTGAGTAGTAGAGTGTACTAGAGAGTGAGTAGTAGAGTGAGTAGTAGAGAGTAGTAGAGAGTAGTAGAGAGTAATAGAGTGAGTAGTAGAGAGTAGTAGAGTGAGTAGCGTGAGTAGTAGAGAGTAGCGTGAGTAGTAGAGAGTAGCGTGAGCAGTAGAGAGTAGCGTGAGTACTAGAGTGTAGTAGAGTGAGTAGTAGAGTGAGTAGTAGAGTGAGTAGTAGAGTACTAGAGAGTAGTAGAGAGTGAGTAGTAGAGAGTAGGAGAGAGTAGTAGAGAGTAATAGAGTGAGTAGTAGAGAGTAGTAGAGTGAGTAGCGTGAGTAGTAGAGAGTAGCGTGAGTAGTAGAGAGTAGCGTGAGCAGTAGAGAGTAGCGTGAGTACTAGAGTGTAGTAGAGTGAGTAGTAGAGTGAGTAGTAGAGTGAGTAGTAGAGTACTAGAGAGTAGTAGAGAGTGAGTAGTAGAGAGTAGGAGAGAGTGAGTAGTAGAGAGAGTAGTGAGTACTAGAGAGTGAGTACTAGAGAGTGAGTACTAGAGAGATTAGTAGAGAGAGTAGAGTGAGTAGTAGAGAGTGAGTAGTAGAGAGTAGTAGAGTGAGTAGCGTGAGTAGTAGAGAGTAGCGTGAGTAGTAGAGAGTAGCGTCAGTAGTAGAGTAGCGTGAGTACTAGAGTAGTAGAGTACTAGAGTAGAAGAGTGAGTAGTAGAGTGAGTAGTAGAGTACTAGAGAGTAGAAGAGTGAGTAGTAGAGTGAGTAGTAGAGTGAGTAGTAGTGTGAGTAGTAGAGTAGTAGTGAGTAGAGAGTAGTAGAGAGAGAGTAGTAGAGAGTGAGTAGTAGAGAGTGAGTAGTAGAGAGTGAGTAGTAGAGTGTGAGTAGTAGAGTGAGAGTGTGAGTAGTAGAGTGTGAGTAGTAGAGTGTGAGTAGTAGAGTGTGAGTAGTAGAGTGTAGTACTGAGTAGTGACTAGTAGAGAATAGTAGAGTGAGTAGTAGAGAGTAGTAGAGTGAGTAGTAAAGAGTAGAGAGTGAGTAGTAGAAGAGTAGAAGAAAGTGAGTAGAGTAGTAGAGGGAGAGTGAGTAGAGAGTGAGTAGTAGAGTAGTAGTGAGTAGTAGAGAATAGAGAGTAGTAGAGTGAGTAGTAGAGTGAGTAGTAGAGTGTACTAGAGAGTGAGTAGTAGAGTGAGTAGTAGAGAGTAGTAGAGAGTAGTAGAGAGTAATAGAGTGAGTAGTAGAGAGTAGTAGAGTGAGTAGCGTGAGTAGTAGAGAGTAGCGTGAGTAGTAGAGAGTAGCGTGAGCAGTAGAGAGTAGCGTGAGTACTAGAGTGTAGTAGAGTGAGTAGTAGAGTGAGTAGTAGAGTGAGTAGTAGAGTACTAGAGAGTAGTAGAGTGAGTAGTAGAGTGAGTAGTAGAGTGAGTAGTAGAGTGAGTAGTAGAGTGAGTAGTAGAGTGTGAGTAGTAGAGTAGTAGTGAGGAGAGAGAGTAGTAGAGAGAGAGTAGCAGAGAGAGAGTAGCAGAGAGAGAGTAGCAGAGAGAGAGTAGCAGAGAGAGAGTAGCAGAGAGCGAGTAGTAGAGAGTAGTATTGAGTAGAGTGACTAGTAGAGAGTAGTAGAGTGTGAGTAGTAGAGTGTGAGTAGTAGAGTGTGAGTAGTAGAGTGTGTAGTAGAGAGTAGTACTGAGTAGTGACTAGTAGAGAGTAGTAGAGTGAGTAGTAGAGAGTAGTAGAGTGAGTAGTAGAGAGTAGAGAGTGAGTAGTAGAAGAGTAGAAGAAAGTGAGTAGAGTAGTAGAGGGAGAGTGAGTAGAGAGTGAGTAGTAGAGTAGTAGTGAGTAGAGAGTGAGTAGTAGAGAATAGAGAGTAGTAGAGTGAGTAGTAGAGTGAGTAGTAGAGAGAGTGGTAGAGAGTAGAGTGAGTAGTAGAGAGTACTAGAGAGTTAGTAGTAGAGACTAGTAGAGAGAGTAGAGTGAGTAGTAGAGAGTGAGAAGTAGAGAGTACTAGAGAGTGAGTACTAGAGAGTAGAGAGTGAGTAGTAGAGAGTGAGTAGTAGAGAGACTAGTAGAGAGTGAGTAGTAGAGAGTGAGTAGTAGAGTAGTAGAGAGAGTGGAGAGTGAGTAGTAGAGACTGAGTAGTAGAGAGTAGTAGAGAGGAGAGTAGAGAGAGAGTAGTTGAGTGTAGAGTGAGTAGTAGAGAGTACTAGGGCGTAGAATAGAGTAGTATATAGTGAGTAATAAAGAGCAGTAGTGAGTAGAGAGTAGTAGAGAGTGAGTACTAGAGAATAGTAGAGAAAGTAGAAAGTAGTAGTGAGTAGTAGAGAGTACTAGAGAATAGTAGAGAGTAGCAGAGGGAGTAGTAGAGAGTGAGTAGTAGAGAGAGTAGAGTGAGTAGTAGAGAGTACTAGAGAGTGAGTAGTAGAGAGTGAGTAGTAGAGAATAGTAGAGAGTAGTAGAGAGTGAGTAGTACAGAGTAGAGTAGAGTGAGGGGTAGAGTGTGAGGAGTAGAGTGAGGAGTAGAGTGAGGAGTAGAGAGTGAGTAGAGTGAGTAGTAAAGAGAGTAGAGTGAGTAGTAGAGAGTGAGTAGAGTGAGTAGTAAAGAGAGTAGAGTGAGTAGTAGAGTAGTAGAGTGAGTAGTAGAGAGTGAGTAGTAGAGAGTACTAGAGAGTCGAAGAGAGTAGAGAGTGAGTAGGAGAGAGAGACTAGTAAAAAGTGAATAGTAGAGAGAGTGGAGAGTGAGTAGTAGAGTGAGTAGAGAGTAGTAGAGAGAGAGGAGAGTAGAGAGTTGTAGAGACTAGTAGAGTAGTAGAGAGTGAGTAGTAGAGAGTGAGTAGTGAGTAGTAGAGAGTGAGTAGTGAGTAGTAGAGAGTGAGTAGTAGAGAGTGAGTAGTAGAGAGTGAGTAGTAGAGAGTAGAAGAGTAGTCGAAAGTGAGTAGAGTAGTAGAGAGTGAGTAGGAGAGAGGAAAGAGTAGTAGAGAGTGAGTAGTAGAGAGTAGTAGTGAGTAGAGAATGAGTAGTAGAGAATAGAGAGTAGTAGAGTGAGTAGTAGAGAGTGAGTAGAAAGTAGAGAGTAGTAGAGAGTGAGTAGTAGAGAGTAGTAGAGAGAGAGTAGTAGAGAGCAGTAGAGAGTGAACAGGCTCTAAACCATAGTTGCCCATCCAAACACAGTCCCAACGAAGAAACACCCCCTGGTAGCTACCAGGGACTCACAATAGGTGTGAGGTAGAAGGGGTGACCTAGCACCAGCACAGGCCGGACCGCGATCTCACCAGCCCACCCTATGTGTCAGGCCTCAATCATCACATTCCCCTCTCCCCGACAGCGTCCCGCGCCAGGCGGCCCCCCCGGACCACGAGACCCCCACCAAGCCTCCCGCCATCGTCAGCAGAACCCCCGCCACACCCCACCGCGCCACAGAACCACCCTCAACATGCCAACTCCAGTCGTAGCCCAATAAGAAAGAAGCAGCATCACTCATCCAAGAGGCCATCGGCAGTTCCTGGCGTCACCCCCGATAGGAGTGCGACGTCCTCCCCAGTGTCCTCCGACCCCGGCGAGTCCGCCCCCGCAGACGTCCGCTGGGAGCCCGAGCCCGCCGGCGACGCCGCCGCTCCAGAAATAGCAGAGACTGCCTGCAGGGCCGCCTGCCTCTCCAGCTCCGTCTGAGAAGCCAGCGGCGATCGTCCACTCTTGGCGCGTTGTCTATTACGGCGGCCCCGGCGGAGCCGCGGTCCGGCCCCCACCTCCGGGTCTCGCCGACCAGTGCCGTCCCCGCCCGCACGGTACCGCCCCAGCCAGTTCCAGGCGTCGTCCGGCGCATCAAGGAATGTAGATATCCCATCCACCATCTCCTTCAGACGGGCCGGAAAGTACAGAGCATACTGGAGCCCCTCCTCCCGGAGGGCCTTCTTAACTGCCATGAAAGAGAAGCGGCTCCGCTGGACCTCCTGGGAATAATCAGGGTAAAGAGAGACCGAAGCATTATCCACTTTGTACGGGCCTGATGCCCGGGCATTCCGCAATAGAAGATCTCGGTCCCTGTAATGCAGCAGGCGTGCAACCACCGGCCGAGGGGGACGGCCCACAGCCGGCGGGCGAAACGGCACGCGGTGAGCCCTCTCCAGGGTGTAGAACTGCGACAATCCTTCCGGCGCCACCACCTCTCGCAGCCACTTCTCCAAAAACTCAACCATTTTGTCCCCTTCAGTTCTCTTGGAAAGGCCCACCACCCAGATATTATTGCGCCGATTGCGCCCTTCCGCCTCCTCAGCCCTTTTCTCCAAGAGCTGCACTCTATGCGATAAGTCACTCAGGGAGGTCTCCGTCGCCCTCTGGGCAGGCTCCAGCGTCTCCAACTTGTGTTCCGTGGTTTTGACGCGGTCAACCAATTTGGCATGATCGGCACACAAAAATCCAAGACTCGTTATAGTCAACCGAGAGCATAGAGAGCGGCCGGTATGCCGTCGTGGTGGTGGAAACCCCGCCCTTTTTCAGCAATGGTACTATGATCGCCTCTCTCATAGTGACCGGAAGCCGTCCCAGACCCCACGCCTCCCTATATACCGACTGGAGCTGCGGCGCCAGGGTGTCCAAGTACGCAGCGTAGAACTCCACCGGGAGGCCATCAGCCCCAGGAGTCTTCTTCCGCGCCATATGCTTGACCGCTGTTCTGATTTCGCCCAGAGAGATCTCCGACCCCAGAGCAGAGCCCTGCTCCGGCTCCAGGCTGGGCAGCCCCGCAGCCTCCAAGTAATCGTCTAATCCATCTGGTAGACCCTGCATCCTACTCTGGTACAGCAACGAATAATAACCCAGGAACTGGTCATTAATCTCCTTTTGCGAGTGAACTAGGTTCCCCGTCGGCGCAGCCAGCGACACCACCGGGGAGCCCCGAACCGCCGGATCAGCCAGCCAGGCCAAAAGAGACCCCACCTTGTCTCGTTCCGCCTGTGCCCGCACCATATATGCCTTATGGTCATAGCAGCGGAGCCGCTCAACCTGCAGGGCTACCTCTTCCCGCGCCGCCAGCAGCTCCCCCCGATCACCCTCAGTTGCGTGGTCGTCCAACTCTGCCTGGCGCAGCCGCAACTCAGCCCGGTCAACATCCCGCAGCAACACCGTGCGCGTCCCAGCCACCGACGAAATGCAAATCCCTCTCACCACCGCTTTGAGCGCGTCCCACTCTTGCGCTCTACTCGTCGCCGTCCCCGAGTTGCTTAGGAAGTAGCGCTCCACACCGTCCCCCAGCTCCGCATTGAACACGGGATCCTCCAACAGCACCGGGTTCAAACGCCACGTAGGAATCGCCGATCGCTGTCGCGACCAGAGTATCGTAATCAAGCACGGGTTGTGATCCGAGAGTCTTCGCCAGGTACTCACTATAGGGCGTAAGCTCTAGGGCCCCTGGGGTACACAAAAAGCCATCCAGTCGAACATGTAAGTCATGCGGCACTGAATAAAAGGAGTAGTCCCTATCTAACGAGTGGTGTACCCGCCAGGCATCCACAAGACCCCACGCCTCCTGCCAGTCCCGTCGCACCTTAGCCACTCTACGCACCCCAGACTGAGCTAGCGGGGGGTGAGATCGATCCAATTCCACGTCCGTTACAGAATTAAAATCCCCCCGATAAACACCGTGCCTGCTAAGTACGCGCCAGCTTCCCCGAAAGCCGCGCAAAGAATGCAGAATGGTCGGAGTTCGGGGCATATACACTGCAAAATGTCACATCCCTACCGTCCAGACGGCCAGACACCAACACAGCGGCGATCGTCCACTCTTGGCGCGTTGTCTATTGCGGCGGCCCCGGCGGAGCCGCGGCCCGGCCCCCACCTCCGGGTCTCACCGACCAGTGCCGTCCCCGCCCGCACTGTACCGCTCCAGCCAGTTCCAGGCGTCGTCCGGCGCATCAAAGAATGTAGATATCCCATCCACCATCACCTTCAGACGGGCCGGAAAGTACAGAGCATACTGGAGCCCCTCCTCCCGGTGGGCCTTCTTAACTGCCATGAAAGAGAAGCTGCTCCGCCGGACCTCCTGGGAATAATCAGGGTAAAGAGAGACCGAAGCATTATCCACTTTGTACGGGCCTGATGCCCGGGCATTCCGCAATAGAAGATCTCGGTCCCTGTAATGCAGCAGGCGTGCAACCACCGGCCGAGGGGGATGGCCCACAGCCGGCGGGCGAAACGGCACGCGGTGGGCCCTCTCCAGGGTGTAGAACTGCGACAATCCTTCCGGCGCCACCACCTCTCGCACCCACTTCTCCAAAAACTCAACCATTTTGTCCCCTTCAATTCTCTCGGGAAGGCCCACCACCCGGATATTATTGCGCCGATTGCGCCCTTCCGCCTCCTCAGCCCTTTTCTCCAAGAGCTGCACTCTATGCGATAAGTCACTCAGGGAGGTCTCCGTCGCCCTCTGGGCAGGCTCCAGCGTCTCCAACTTGTGTTCCGTGGTTTTGACGCGGTCAACCAATTTGGCATGATCGGCACGCAAAAATCCAAGACTCGTGGACACTTGCGCTATGTCGTGGCCCAATGCCTCCCGCGTGTCCGATCTGGCCTTTAGGATTTGATCCAGTTGCTGCTGCCGGAGTCCCGCCGCCGAGGCGCCAGCCGTGTCCAGAGCCTGAGAGTCAGGCGGATCCTCCTGGTGTTCAGCCGGAGCCACCCCCGGGCCCCGCCGCGGCTTCCCCATGCCCGGGTCCCGACAACAGTCCAGCTCCAAAGCCGCGGAGCCCGACCAGTAAGCGGGGTCCTCGCACTGAGCTCCTCGGTCAGCAACAACAGTTCCAGGAACCACCCAGTGCAGCAACAGGTCCAGCAAGGGCAAGTCCCCAGCGCAGGGGCCACAGCAGCAACCGAGGCCAGGCAGGAGGGGGCCGGCGGGCAGCGATAGAAATGCGGGCGCACTGCGCGACCGTGGTCACACCAGTATTATGCCATCCACTTGGAGTCCGGCACCGCTCCCAGCTCAGCGCCGCAGGGGGTCACACAGCCCCGAACCCGTCCCATTGGATAAGGGCTCCTTCCGCCGCCCAGGATCCTCAGGCCCAGCATGCCCGACACCAACACCAGAAAGGGCGTCCGATCACCACAGCAGCCGGGCGATCTGGAAGCTTTTGTACTACCAGGGGTAAGTTTGGCAGAAGAAAATACTTCCTTTGTAGGAGCTTGTAGTCGAGGTGCCTTCTCAGGACTGAGCGCGGTGGGGCGGGACCCCCACAGCGCGATAGGGTTGTCTGGCGCCTCAGACGTCCTCCAGCAACCGCACCGTCCTCGCCGTGAACTCCACTTTCCATCCTACTCAGCTCCGGGACACCTCATGGTACTCATGCGCGCTACAAAACTAAAACATAAAAGTTACACTGAATACGTTGTAAATGTGCCGAAATCACTAACTGCATATGGTATCTTTTCCAGTTCTTACTTTGTTAAAACAAAAAAGAAAAACGTTCCAGGGCCGCCCTCATGAGGCCAGTGCAGCTTGCACTACACATTGCCCCTGCAAACGCTGCCAAAAACAGTGCCAACACAACTACTAACCATCACGCTCCTATAGGTGTGAAAGTTCAGACTATTTCAGATCCCCAAAGCTAAAAGTCTCTTGTTTGGTAGTTATTAGTCATGTTTAATGTATATTAAATGAATAATCAACTGTTGTTTATGCTTATCTCTAAATTAGACAAACAGTGCTGGTGTTGACAATTAGGTGCCGGTGCTAAACCCCGGAAGCAACCATCTCAAATTAAGCACTGATCTTTTCCTCGCTGTTTTCCTCTAGGGACCCATGTTGAGCACCAACTGTTCCTATAATGCTTTATAAGGTTCACTTGTATTCATACTAAAGCATGGTACAGCTATGTGATGTTTATCTTGCCTAGTGGTTTAACTGGGAGCTAGGTTAAGGCTTTAAATTCCATGACACGCCTCAACTGCAAAAATTATTGTATTGTGAGTTAAATAAGTCAGATTCCTTCTTAGCTCCTCAAAGGACTTCATGTTTGCCACAGCTCAGACATCACCAAGCTATTTTAGATTCCAAAACAGTCAGATGCCATGAACCCAGCTATTTTTATTGAGTTGGATAGCCATAGTTCCTTTGATCAGAGGATCTCCTGTGCGGTTCTTCCTGCCCGGCATATCCATTTCACTACTACTTACTTTTGTCTAACTTCATGATGGAGGGGTGGGATTGCTGGCAGTTTGGTGTCGTACAAGTATTTCAGTAGGTTTGCTCCCACTAACCGATCTAACTCCAGCTATAAAATTGGATTGTCCTTGTCCCCGATAAAATATCCGTTAAAAATGATGAGTTGTGCTGCCCAGTATTATAGTTATACATCTGCCATTCCTAGTCTCCCCTTGTACATAGTTTGAAAACCTTTTTGGAGGAAACTGTGCTTGTTTACCCACCCTCAGAAAATCGCAAGCACAGCCATGTGCTATCTTGGAGAAGCTTGAAGGGATATAAAAGGGGTAGTTATGCAGCATGTAGAGCATTCTCTGCAGTATGAACATCTTTGAATATTGCCACCCTTCCAAGTATTTTAAAAGGAACTGTGATGCCTCCTCTTATGTTATTTTCATTTTTTCTGACAGGAGGATCATGTTGCCTCTGTGGTGATGTGGATTCCTATGAATTTAAAATCTGTGTTTGGAGGCTAGACCACCATTGAGCAGCTAGTAGCCTCCCTGCACTGGGATGATGATGGATTTCCTCCACTTCTCCCCAAGCCCAGCTGCTTCCACTTACAAGTTCAAAATCTACATAAGCCTTTGAAAACTAGTGGAGTCATTGTACTGGGACTGGACATTTCATGGGTCCAGGCAAGCACCAGTTGCACCCTTGTAAGCAGTGACATGTACTAATACCAGGCACGAAAATGTTGTGCTTTTGATATATTGGGGAGGTAACTACTGTGTCCAACTTATTTGCCATTATTTTCATCAGGAATCTTTGCCTCATCGTTAATGAGGGCTAATGGGCAATTCTTCAATACAATCATCATCTTTTGTAAAGAGCTTCAAGATTTTCTAGGGGAGTTTCCCCATTTGTGGATTTCTCCTTTGCACTAGGATTCTCTTGAGGAGACACATAAAATCGTTCATGTATACTGTTCTGTGAAGGGTGGCACCATGGTGAATATGTGAAGTCACCTGTATCCTTGTCAATCTGACGTTAAGGTGGTGACCAAAGAGCACTTTCATTGATCATTTGTGATTGCAAAATCCAGTGGGAAATGCTTGCAACCATATTGCAATCTTTTTTGTTATGGTAGTACATTCAGATTTGTCAAAGGCAGATCTTCCACATCCAACTCATGAGCTCTAGCTAACATTACATCACTCTCGGAAGGTGTGGGTGTGGGATTACCTTTGAAACAGAGAAGGCCTTTGACAAGGTGGAATGGTTCTGATTTTTATTTAAAGCTTAAATCTACCATCCTTTTTCCTGAGTCCATTCTCTGTGAGATAAAGGTCGAATCCTAGGCAAGTCATTTTCAAATCAAGTCTATTGATTTTCTGCAACAAAATAAATAAATAGTTCCCATTACAAAGCATATCACCACCACAACCATAGCTACAGGCTGGAGGATCAAAGGATGCCAACATATAAACCTCACTACAACTACTCCTCTCTCCTCTCACTAAACCCTGTGCCCAATATAAAGGAGTGACTAACTCACAAGGAAACTCAACTTAATAAAGTAATGCAGGGATTTAACAATAGCCTAAAGATCCTCAAATCTTATTCTGAATTGGCCCAAAGCCCACACCTCCCCTCCTTCTACTCCTCAAGACAACCCACACCAATGTCCAAGATCCAACCTTATAGCTAGCTAACAACCCCTCTCGACAGGCTAGTGCATAGGCCAAAAAGATGACCCTAGGGATGTCTGAGGGAAGCAACGACCTTTGCCAAAACTTATGACTTGACTTCAACCCAAAATAACCCAACTTCCAAGACACAGGTGATAATCGAAGAGGGAGAGGCTTCAACCCTCCCAAAACTGCCAGACCACCAACTCACCACATCAAGATCCCCCTGGCACCACCCCTTCAGAATCCCAGTACCAGCAGTAACTTGCATGCTCATAAACTGCAGATTAGAAACTAAACATGCAACAGATCTAGCTGAAGCCATCCTGACCCATGACATTGACATCACATTTGTCACAGAAACATGGTTAAAGGACACCTCCTATCCTAGACCTACTAGTCCCTCCTGGCTTCTGCACCATCAAGAAAGACATGGAGAACCGCAGTGGCCTAGTTATTATGCACAAGAACAACATCCACATTCCAAAATCAGACTCGTATACCTACCCCACATTTGAACATATTGGCACAGAATTAACGATGAAGAACAAAACAGTGAAATTCCACCTCCTTTACCAACCACCAGGCAACCCGCTCGCTTTCAGAGAAAACATATTGTAACTGATATATAACTTATTCCTAAGCAATTTCAGTCTACACTGGAATGATGAGAAAGACGCACTCATACAATCCCTAAACGATCTCCTTCTCAGCAAAACCTTTTCCAGAACTACAAAAGACAAATCTATACCGGAGGCGCAACCCTGAACGCTATCGTAGCCCACAACGAAGCAGTAAGTATTGATAACATCCTTCCAGTCGACTGGTCGCACCACCATATCATTCTGTTCTATATCAACCAACCGGAAATACCCCCTATTCGTACTCAGAAAATCTTACAATGATCCTGCATTATAAGTCTGATTCCCCTGGAGGATCTGGAAGATACAATGATGTCTATAATTTCCCCTACCCACCCAACTGACAACCTCTCAATAGAAGATCTAACATTTCAGTATCACTCAACAATGTCATCCATCGTAGACCAACTAGCTCCCCAGAAACGTAAAAAAATTAGAGATACTCACTCAAGAGCCTGGTTCAACAAAGACCTCAACGCAGAAAGCAGAATATTGAGAACCCACCTAAACCCACCTTCAACAGGTCAGACTGGAATGCAGAAAACCCGAAAACCACATTGTAAAAGAAAAGGCTGCTTTTTCTCCAAAGCAAAAAAAATGGACCAAAGAACTGTTCAGCATCATCAAACGAAAAAACTTCAAAACCAGCAAAACAAAATTCCCATATCTCAAAAAACACTGTGGCACATTTGCGAAATTCTTCAATGATAAAATTACAAAGATCGAACTCTCCTTAGCCCCCCTCTACACTCTGCCATCCATTGCAAATTCTCCCCTCCGAGTGGAAGAAACCAACGCACCTTCACTGAACTCACAAAGGGTGGCCTTTCACCCTGAGCCCTCTGAATGTAATACTAACCTAGGAGCTCCGTCAACTCAGAGGAGCTGGATGACATTCAACTCACTCACGGAGGACAACATCTCCAAGATGATTACAAATTCCAAGCCCTCCTCTCACCTAGCAGACCTCTTCCGGCCTTCCTGGCGAAGAGCCTCAACTATGCCCACCGCTCTGGACCAAGATAATAAACAGCTCCCTGAGTAATGGGGCGATGCCCGACTGCCTCAAACTAGGACAAGTCGCTCTCTTGCTAAAGAAACCAGGTGCTGACACAGATGACCTCAATAACTACCAGCCCATCTACAAACTGCCCTTCCTGGCCAAAATACTTGAGAAATGCATGCTCTCGCAACTCAACCAACACATCAACTCCAACAATCTTCTTGACACACTACAGTCAGGCTTTAGAAAAGGATGTAGCATGGAAACAGCAGTACTGAACATAGCCAATGACATACACAAGTCACTGGACACCGATAGATGCTGCCTACTCATCCTCCTACACCTATCAGCAGCTTTCAAAACAGTCGATCACAAGCTGCTTCTAGAATCTCTCCAAAAACAGGTCGGAGCTGATGGCGAGGTCTTGAAATGGTTCACCACCTATCTTTATAATCAATCGCAACAAATAAAAATAAACAGACTTGTTCACCATAACCAGGTGTGATCCCCAAGGCTCAGTCCTGTCTCCTACACTCTTTAATATATACATGGAACTCCTCAGCACCACACTCAAACAAGAAAACATCCTCTACCACCTCTATGTGGATGAAACCCAGATTTACCTACAATTATCCTGGCTAGAGGAACTATGGCGAATAAACACCACTCATAAAAGTTCAAAACTGGCTCTCACACAACCACCAGAAACTCAACCAAGATAAGATGGAAATCCTACTCCTATCCATCAGTGGACAGGCCACCCAGGTCCAAGAGTGGATAAACACCACTGATGCCTTGAAGTGTAAATTGGCTCTACCCGAATCCATAATCTCTATGGGGATCTCCCTTGACCCAAGCCTGAGTATTACACATAAAGAGCACAGCTAAGAGTGCATTCTGCAACCTAAAACTCCTACACAAAATCAAGCCCTTCCTCCCCCCGAACGATCTAGAAACCTCCATGTAAGAAGCTGGCTTTGTATGTAGTGCACCAAAATGAGGTTCATTATGTAGAAAGCCCAGACGGCCCTTGTTGGCTTACATGGCTTAAATTATTAATCCCAAATGCACTCTTTATGGTAGTGTGGGCAAGCAGTTTAGGCTCATCAGTACAGTAGTGTTAAGCATTTGTTGTAAACACAGAGACAATAAATGAAACACACACTCAAGAAGAAATAGAGACCAATTTAGAAAAATAACGCAGACGTTTATATAATTTTAGACACCAAGATCATCAGAATCAGGTAAGTACATTAGACGTTATAGATTTTTCAGGAAAAACAGTTTAAAATCACAGCTGTCAGATTTGAGGCATGAGCCTCGAATGTGGTAATGTTATCCTATGGGAGAAACATTCACTGCATTGGTGCACGTACACACGTTTTTCAGGGTTACTCTCTTGACTTAAGGTGATTAGGGGCCAAGGTCTAAAGAACCACCAGCAGTTTGGATTTACCTGCCCTGATGTGTACGGGTGCAGAGGTGCTTGTCGCAATGGTAGCCTCAAACACTAAGTCAATGGAGAAACCTCTAAAAGAAAAACTGTTGCAAAACAAACGACCTAAGTCAGTCATATTATGAGTTCTTCGTGTGTTATTGTCCTACTAAAAGTACCAAGTACTTGGGTACCAAGGCCCACTTAAATGCTGCTTCCTTGGTGATTGTGGATATATTTTAATCATACCAAAGACGCCAAACATTGTCTGCCATAACATGAGTATAAAGGTGCTGTCACTTTTTTTATGCAATGTAGTTTAAATGTGTCAATATATATGTGACCATTCCTTTCCTTGCTTATGTCCAGGCTGATAAAGTTACTCCCGGCAGCAAGCCTCTTCTTCTGTTGTTTGAAGATTCTTCTACACCATACATCTTCTCTTCTTCACAGTGAGTACCCTGTCCTAGAGGTTTCCTTTCATGTAGCATTTATATAGGATGTTTATGGAGGACGGGCCTGGTCTTAAGGGCAGCAGACCTCTGGGTGAAGCAGCAAGAGTTTAAGGCAGACAGTAAGTTTAAGGCATACAGTAAGTTTAAGAAATACTGTGGAAGAAGGAATATATAAAACAGAGGTGCATATCAATAGAGAGATAACAGAAAATAGAGGGAGGTACCCTGATACTCTGAAAAGGGACGGGGTGAACAATATGAAGCAACACAAGGTATCCCTTTTCAAGGAACTATGTTATAGGTAAAAATCTCTGTATATAAGAGTTTACCTAAGTATGGATCATGTGCTTTATATGGATACATAGCACATGATCCATATTTAGGTAATCTCTTATATACGTAGATTTTGACCTATAACATAATTCCTTGAAAAGGGATACCTTGTGTTGCTTCATATCAATAGAGAGATGCCTTGTCAGTTACGTTATACCTGGTGATAAATAGGGATGTCAACAGATTACGATCTTTGACACCTTCTGAGGGCAAATATGCTAAGGAGAAACAGAGCAATGACAGTTTTGAACTGGTAGATTTTCTGTGTTTTTTTTATGAATTCTGCAATGTCTCAAATACAGGTCTAGTTTTCCAAAATTTGAGGCCCAACCATGAATGTTTGTTTGCCTGATTTTGTAATTTACCTAAACTTTGAGCCAGCCTAGGTTTTGGTTCAGCAAGGCCACAAAAAAGATTTTATTGGCCAAACAGTGTGTCTTTTTTACTGTGGCAGTCTTGAAAATTATATAAAAGGCATTAAAAAGGATTCCATCCTGGCGAGGGCCTGGCGAGGGAAGCCCAGGTAGATCTGTCAGCGTGGGCGTGATGTGGAAAATACCTTGGAGAGGGGTTAGAGAGCTGTTGGACAGACTAGTGTGGTGGTTTCCTTGTCACTGTTTATAGATACAGCCTGCGCCATAGTTTGGAAGGGCTAAGCAGTTCTTGAGGTCGGTGGGGTCCGCTGTCGGTTTCTTCAGGAGGGCGCTGAGCTCTGCATGCTTCCAGCTCTCCGTGAAGGTGGCGGTGGTGAAGGAGATGTTGATGATGTCCCGGAGCTGGGGTGCGATGATGGAGTCGGCCTTGTTGAAGACGTGGTGGGGGCAGGGGTCGGCAGGGGATCCGGAGTGGATGGTGTTCATCGTGCGGGTGGTGTCTTCGGTGCTGACCGGGGTCCAGTTGCAGAGGGTGGTGGTGGGGGGCGTTGGTTCGGTGGTTGGGTGCGTGGTCTGTGCGCCGAACCTGTTGTGTATGTCAGCGATCTTGCGGTGGAAGAATGAGGCGAGTGAGTCGCAGAGGTCTTGCGGGGGTGTGATGTCGGTGTTTCCAGCGCTGGGGTTGGAGAGCTCTATGACGATGCTGAAGAGTTCCTTGCTGTTGTGGGTGTTGTTGTCCAGTCGTTCTTTGAATGTTGTTCTTTTGGTGGTGCGGATCAGCTGGTGGTGTATGCGGGTGGCGTTCTTGAGGGCTGTCATGTTTTCTGTAGTCTGGTCGTGGCGCCAGGCTTTTTCGAGGGTGCAGCTATTTTTCTTGGATGTTTTGAGTTCGTTGCTGAACCACAAGGCTTTCTTGCTGCCGGGTCTGCTGGGTGGGTTCTTCAGAGGTGCGAGGTCGTCGGCGCAGTTGGTGAGCCACTGTGTGAAGTTTCGGGCTGCATCGTTTGGGTCCGTTGCGCTAGCGGGAGGGTTCTGGCTGAGGGAGGTGGTGAGTTGGTCGGCGGTGATCTTGTTCCAGCTCCTGCGGGGAGCCTGTTGTGGGTGGTGGTGGGTCGTGGTTTTTCCTGAAGTTGAAGTGGACGCAGCTGTGATCAGTCCAATGAAGTTTGGTGGAGTGGCTGAAGGAGATGTGCTTGCTGGAGGAGAAGACGGGGTCAAGCGTGTGGCCAGCGTAGTGGGTGGGGGTGTTCACCAGTTGCTTGAGTCCGAGGTTGGCGAGGTTGTCCAGCAGGGTGGTGGTGTTGCTGTCATTGTTGTTCTCCAAGTGGAAGTTGAGGTCCCCTAGGAGGATGTAGTCAGAGGAGGTGAGGGCGTGCAGGCTGATGAAGTCTGCGATGGCTTCGCTGAATTGTGTGCGTGGTCCCGGGTGTCTGTAGATGATAGTGCCTCTGAGGGTGGTCTTGGGGTCGGTGTGAATCTGGAAGTGAAGGTGCTCGGCGGCGGTGAGGGTGTCGTCAGAGTTGGTCGTGATGCGGATGGTGTTCCTGTGGATGATGGCGATACCTCCTCCGGTCTGGTTGGCGCGATCCCTCCGGGTGATATTGTATCCGCCGTCCGGGATGGCTATGGCGATGTCGGGGGCTCAGGAGGCGTTCATCCAGGTTTCCGTGAGGAAGGCGACGTCTGGTGAAGTTGTGTCGAGCAGGTTCCAGAGTTCGACGGTGTGTCTGTGGACGGAGCGGGTGTTGAGCAGGATGCACTTGAGGTAGTTGTTGCTGGTGCCTGGCCTTTCAGGTGCGGTGCAGGTCCGGAGGCAGGTGAAATTGCAGGCTTGGCAGGTGAAGGGTCCGTGGGTGCGTTTCGGGGTGGCTCGGTAGCAGGCGGAGTTCCTGCCGGGTTTGAGTGCGTTGAGGGTGGCGGCGTCGTAAGTCCGTCGTGTGGGCTGGCATCGTCGGGGGCCAAAGGTCCTGGCGCTGGGCACGGTCCAGGCGCGGACGGGCGCAGACGGGCTTGCCTCTGGCACGCCAGCGCAGCGGCCTGCATTAAGAAGGGTGGGGGAGGGAGGAGCTGCAGCTGGGAGGCGGGTGGCAAATGGGAACGGATGGGGGAGGGGCCGCAGGGGAGGCAGTGGCGGGAAAGGAGAGCGGGGGAGAAGGGCGCTGAAAAAAGACCAACAGCATTGAAGAACAGAGAGTGAGAGAAAAAACAGGCAGGCTAAAGGCAGAAAAACTTACGAAAAATGAAACGAGCAAAGGCAAAATACAATTAGAGGTCCTCTTCCAGGGGATCCTCATCAATAGTCATAAGCACTCAATAGTCATAAGCACTGAATATTCCCGCCCATGTGCGGGGACCCCGGAAATAATAAAATCATATATGTAAAAAACATACATATATACAGCTCTGTATATGTATAAACATATATTATTTTTTCCCAAGCAAATGCAGCCCCTAAAAAAGAAGGCTAGGCAATGTATAAATACACATCCAATAATACATATAGGTATAATAAAACACCTAAATCTTTTTTTTTTTTTTTTTTTTAATGAGGTAAACACTCATGAAAAAGCAAAAAAGGGAAAACTGTGGGAAACACAGATCTACAACACATTGCTAGCCTGCAGGCTGCATTGCAATACAATACCATAGAGACTGAAAAGCCCTGTATAGGTAAAAACTGGCACCGTGCCTTTAAGGCAGCCCTGGCTTCCATATCCCATCATGCCTCAGGGGTGACAGTTAGGTCAGTTGTTCTTTCCGGCTCCTTCAGTCAGGACCCTGGAATTCAGCTCTCTTCTTTTTGACTTTTTAGTCAAGAATTATTTGCATTATAGCAATTTTTTGGACTTCCTCTTATTAATATCTGGGAAGAAGTCAGTATCCTGTATTTTTCTGACTGATTTTCTGCTATTTTTGTCAGAAATATGCCTTCTTTATTTATTCCATGTCCATCTTGTAGAAAAAAGAAGGCCTCTTCAGACACACATGACGTGTGCATTGTCTGCCTGCCGGATTCTCACTCTCCAGCAACATGTCATCATTGTAAAGACCTTTCTAAAAGGACTTTAAAGGAGAGAGAGAGAGGATTAGACTCTACGGCTTATCAGAACGGTCGACGTCGAGGCAGCTGGTCCCTGTTTGCTCCCCATCGGCGTCGAGCTCGGCGTCGAAGACTCCAGCGGCGGGATCGTCGCTGAGAGGTGAGGAGTCCAGGGGTAGTCATGCTGCAAAAAGAAAATCGTCGTCGACTTTAGATACAGCGACGAAGCGGATGCGTTCCTCGTTGACGACGTCGACGTCTAAGAGATCGGCGTCGAAGGATCGGCGTCACAGGTCGACGTCTAAAAGGCATCTTTCGACGTCAAGAGAAGATCGCTCGACGTCGAAACACAGACATCGTTCGACGCCGAAGGAAGGACATCATTCGACGCCGAGGACGGTGAGAGATCAGTCGACGTCACAAGAGGTTCGTAGGCGTTCGACTCCGAAGTCTACGTCGACGTCGAGACCAAGATCGCCGTCAAGACCAAGTTCGCCGTCGAGGAAAGATCGATCGTCGGCGAAGAGAATGGCGACGTCGAGGCATTCGTCGTCGGAGCATTCGACGTCGAGGCAGGTGCCTCCGTCAAGACCGACGTCGAGGCAGGAGCCTTCGTCGGAGTCGGCGTCGAGGCAGGTGCCTCCGTCTTCCCAGGTCTCCAAGGCTTTGGAGAAGTCCATAACGTCGAGGCGAGATTCCCCGTCGGGGTCTAGACCTCCGTTCAGACCAAGTCCTCCGTCGACGACGAGGTTCTCGACGTCGAGGCAAGAAAAATCTCCATTGACCCTCGAGGAGTCAAGTCCCAGGTCTCCGGTGATAGGCCTATCGCCGTCGAGGCGGCCCTCTGCAGAGGGTTCTCAGGAGGTGTTGCATGTTCGCCTTACGATCCGGCCAGTCTCAAGGTGCAAATCCCCTCATAGACTGGTATATACAACTTCGGAACATGATTCACCACGTCTATCTATCTCGCCTTCAGGATCAGAGGGTTCGAGTTCAAGGTCCGAGTCACCGGAAATTGTGAATCAATCTCCAGTGCCTGCAAGAGAAAATAGTCCGCTGGAAGAGGGACATGCTGTACCTCAAAGTCCCGCAAGAGAGATACCTCAGGACCCGGCTATGTCTTACGCAGTTAAGGCCTCACTAACAAGGTTAAGAGACATGGACTTCCCTGCGAGACCGGTCAGATCACGTTCTCGGGGAAGAGAATCTCGACGTCGCTCTCGAACACCAAGGAGGCGATCTAGATCCTCCTCCCACAGGAGAGAGTCGACCAGATCGGAGAGAAGGCGCCGTAGGTCCCCTTCCTCCTCCCCGTCATCTAGATCATCCAGAAGGGATTATTCGCCGACACTCTCGGAGACACCACCCTCCAGGGTATCTCCGGTGGATGATATCTCTACTTTTCAGGAAGTGTTGTGTAGAGGAGCCACAAAATTAAATATCCCTATGCCGGTTCAGGAGATCACCTCCTCCATAATCTTTGAAACTCTTCATGAACGAGCAGTGTCACGCCCACTGTTGCCGTTAGTCCCTGGTTTGTTACAACCAGTAATGGATATTTTTCTCACGCCAGCGACCACCAAATCTGCACCGGCGCGGATTCTAAAAAAGTACCGTCCGGCTCCGGAAGATCCTTTGTTCCTAAGATCAGATCCTCCACCGGATTCTGTCATCACCGCTGCTGCCAGAAAGACGCATGCAGTAGCGGGGTCTTCAACGGTGCCCCCAGATAAAGACAATAAGACGCAAGACTCTTGGGGGAGGAGAGTTTGCGGTTCGGCATCTTCTAGCTTAAAGGTGGCCAGCGCCTCAGCGCTTCTGGGGCGCTATGATAGATCATTGTGGGACTCTCTCCAGAGGTTCATTGAAAAAGTTCCATCAGAGGATAGACGGGACTTTGAAGAAATTTTGCACGAGGGAAGTCTGGTTTCTAACCAGGTCATAAGTGCAGCGGCAGATGGGGCAACACTAGCAGCGCATTCTTATGCCCATGGTGTCACAGCCAGAAGATCATCTTGGCTCAGATTGACGGCCTTGAAGCCGGAAGCGCAGGCGAGAATACTAAATCTGCTTTTCTCGGGCAGTTCACTTTTTGGGTCTCATGCAGATGAAGAAATGGCCCGTATGAAAGAAGAAATGGAAACCATGAAAGCCGTCGGGTTTGAAAAGAGGAAAGAGTTTCGACGCCGCAGGGGAAATGACAGGCGTAACTACCAGCAGAGGGTTCAAACCCCTCAGTGGCAGAAGAACTAGGACCAGCAAGGTCAAAAGAAACAGCAGTACCAGTCCCGCAGACCATCCAGGGGACGTGGTAACAGGCAGTCAAACACTGGAAACAAGGTTCCAGGGAAGCAATGAGGAACTGCTTCCTCCGATGCTGTCCACCGCTCCGGTGGGAGGAAGTGTTGCGCATCATCTTCCAGAGTGGCAATCCATCACAAAGGACAAGTGGGTTCTGAATATACTGCGGCATGGGTACTCGCTTCGTTTCCGAAGCCACCCTCCATCGATTCCTCCTGTTCATTCGGCCCAGCATCTAACGCAGCTCAGAGAAGAGGTGGCGACTCTTCTGCTCAAATCTGCAATAGAAAAAGTACCCAAAAACCAAAGAGGAAAGGGAGTTTACTCCAGATACTTTCTGATTCAAAAAAGGAGTGCGAAGGTAGAGTTCAGACCCATTTTGGACCTACGGATACTGAACAAACACATAAGAAAGGAAAAATTTTGCATGCTGGCGCTCCACCAAATCTATCCTCTTCTCCGGTTGGGCGATTGGATGTGTTCGCTGGATCTTCAGGACGCATATTTCCATATTCCCATCCAATGGAATCATCGAAAATTTCTCAGGTTTGTGGTGGGGAACTCTCACTATCAGTTCAAGGTTCTTCCATTTGGCCTGAAGTCAGCTCCTCGAGTATTCACAAAATGCATGGCAGTAGTAGCGGCTGCTCTGAGGCGCGCAGGAGTCTTCGTCTATCCCTACCTAGACGACTGGCTAATAAAGGGTCCATCGCCTCAGTGTTCGATCGCAGCTGTCGCTTTGCCTGAGCTTATGTCGCAAGTTGGGTCTCAGAGTGAATGCCAAAAAGTCCAATTTTTCACCAACACAGAGGATCCACTACCTGGGTGCAACTATAGACTCCGTAGTAGGAAAAGTGTTTCCTTCGGAGGAAAGACAGTCATCCATTATCCTCAAAGGCAGGCAGATTCTATCCAACAATCTGTCGTCGGCAAGACAAATCTCATCTCTGCTAGGGGCCATGGCATCCTGCATTTTCCTAGTGCCCAATGCCAGGCTAAGGATGCGTCCTCTCCAGCAAGATCTCGAGGACAAATGGGATCAAAGGAACTCCCTGTGGGAAGAAAAAGTTTGCCTTTCCTCAGCGGCCAGGCAGTCAGTCAAGTGGTGGCTGAAGCCACTGAATCTACAAATGGGGATCCCCTTCCATCAAGAACCCCCAACTCAGACCTTAATCACCGACGCATCCCTTCAAGGCTGGGGCGCGCATTTCGGGTCTCTGCAAACTCAGGGACGGTGGTCCAGCAGCGAGCAGTTGTACCACATCAACATGCTGGAGCTCAGGGCAGTCCACCTAGCCCTCAAAGCGTTCCTGCCTGCGATCACGACGAGTACCATTCTAGTACAGACGGACAATACCACCACAATGTACTACCTGAACAAGCAGGGGGGTACTCGATCCAGGACGCTCTCGCTGGAAGCTCAGTCCCTGTGGCACTGGATCCTAGCAAGGAACATCTCATTGAAAGTGGTGCACCTACCAGGAGAACTCAATGTGCAAGCGGACTTACTCAGTCGTCATTTCCAAGAACCAGAGGACTGGGTACTAAACGACGAGGTGTTAGAAGACATCTTCGGGGAATGGGGGCGTCCGCAAGTGGACCTCTTCGCGGACGAGCACAACACAAAATGCCGAGGCTTCGCCTCAAGATACCATCGACCAGGATCCCTAGGGAATGCCCTTTTGATCAATTGGTCAATGACATTTGTGTACGCTTTTCCGCCTCTCCCACTAATCCCCAAGGTGGTGACCAAGCTGCAGAATTCATCTGCCAAGATGATCCTCATAGCACCGGACTGGCCGAGGCAGTGGTGGTACACGGATCTCCTGCACATGTCGATCCGCCCCCACAAACGGCTGCCGTGCAGGCCGGACTTGTTATCCAAGATGCAGGGGAAGATTTACCATCCCAGCCTTCCCTCGCTGAGCTTAACAGCATGGCTCCTGAAGTCCTCCAGTATGGACATCTGAACCTCCCTCAAGAGTGTATGTCCATACTTAAGGAAGCCAGGAGGCCTTCGACAAGACATTCCTACTTCTGTAAGTGGAAAAGATTTTACATATGGTGTGCTCAGCATCATTATGATCCAACAAAATGCCAGGAGGATGTAATTTTGCCCTATCTTCTTCATTTAGCGAGGGCAGGGTTGAAATTTTCATCCATAAAGGTTCACCTAGCGGCCATAACAGCATACAGGCATTCGCCTTCGCAGCAGTCATTTTTTAAATTGCAGGTGGTGAAGGATTTCTTGCAAGGTCTCAAGAAAGTCTATCCCCCTGTTAGACCTCCCTCTCCTTCCTGGGAGCTAAACTTGGTTCTGTCAAGGCTCATGGGTTCTCCTTTTGAGCCTATTCATAAGGCTACCCTACAGCACCTCACATGGAAGACAGCCTTTTTAATAGCCATCACTTCAGCACGGAGGGTCAGTGAGATACAGGTCCTCTGTTCTAAAGAACCCTACACTACGTTTCATCTCAATAGGGTAGTGATGAGGACTCACCCTTCATTCCTGCCTAAGGTGGTATCGGACTTTCATGTAAACCAAGCCATCTCCTTACCAACCTTTTTTTCCCAACCCCTCCTCTCCAGCAGAGAGGGCGTTGCATTCTTTAGATGTCAAAAGGGTCCTAAAATTCTATCTAGATAGGACTAAGAATGTCAGGAAATCTGATCAACTGTTTGTGAACCTACCAACTGGCTCAGAAACCATTGGGGGCACGCCCTAAAGCGCATTCTACAAGAGGAAAAGCGGCTACCGCTGCTTTTCTCAATAATGTTCCACTCTCCGAGATCTGCAAGGCAGCCACTTGGAGATCTGTCCACACCTTTACCAGACACTATTGTCTGGATTTGGACACCAGAGCAGACACTCAAGTAGGACAAGCCTCCTTGAGGAATCTGTTCCATACATAATCATTTTCATGATTTTCTTACTCCATGTGTGGTACAATCTTTTTTTCATTTGCCTGCAGGTGGAAGGTGAGCTTGCTACTCTATTCAGTGCTTATGACTATTGATGAGGATCCCCTGGAAGAGAAGGGTAAGTTACTTACCTGTAATCCTAGTTCTCTTCCAGGGGTATCCTCATCAAAGTCATAAGCAACCCACCCACCTCCCCAGGCAAATGAGAAGAAGTGTATTATTCATTATGGAAAGGATATATCTTTGTGTTTAGGACTACGGTCCCGCAAAGAACAACTGACCTAACTGTCACCCCAGAGGCATGATGGGATATGGAAGCCAGGGCTGCCTTAAAGGCACGGTGCCAGTTTTTACCTATACAGGGCTTTTCAGTCTCTATGGTATTGTATTGCAATGCAGCCTGCAGGCTAGCAATGTGTTGTAGATCTGTGTTTCCCACAGTTTTCTCTTTTTTGCTTTCTCATGAGTGTTTACCTCATTAAAAAAAAAAAAAAAAAAAAGAGATTTAGGTGTTTTATTATACCTATATGTATTATTGGATGTGTATTTATACATTGCCTAGCCTTCTTTTTTAGGGGCTGCATTTGCTTGGGAAAAAATAATATATGTTTATACATATACAGAGCTGTATATATGTATGTTTTTTACATATATGATTTTATTATTTCCGGGGTCCCCGCACATGGGCGGGAATATTCAGTGCTTATGACTATTGAGTGCTTATGACTTTGATGAGGATACCCCTGGAAGAGAACTAGAATTACAGGTAAGTAACTTACCCAAACAGACAGGCAGGCTAAAGGCAGAAAAGCTTACGAAAAATGAAACGAGCAGAGGCAAAGGCAGAATACAATTAAGGGCAGCAGACAAGCAGGAGGAGGGAAATCGGGAGAGAGAAAGACGGACAGAGGAAGAGGTCAGACTTGATACTTACCGCCCACCACTGGGCCACCATGGATGAGGCGCAGGTGGGAGCCTGCGGGTGGAGGAGGGCCTCGAACTTCCAACAGCAGCAGCGGCGAGGGCAGCAGGCAGAGCACCAGCAGGGAACGCTGGCGCGGTGGGGGAGCGGACCTGGCCTGAGAACTATAGGCAACCTCGCTCTAGGGTAGTAGTCAATGGGGTACGCTCAGATACCTTCTTCCATTCTAGAGGCACCAGACAGGGCTTTCCCCTTTCGCCCCTACTTTTCGCTCTCAGCATTGAACCCCTAGCAATGGCAATCAGAGATAATGCCAGTATTCGGGGAACACCATTCACTGGGGAACCCCATAAAATCTCCCTTTTTGCAGACGCTGTCCTCTTGTCGCTTTCTGAACCGGCCACCTCTCTTCCAGCCCTACAGACAGAACTGGAACGCTATGAACTAGTTGCAGGCTCTAAAATTTATTTGAGTAAATCTTATATTCTCAACCTCACATTGCCGCTGCAGGAGGTCCACAGGCTCCAACCTCTTACCCCCCTCGCATGGGCTTCCTCCTCCATCCAATATCTGGGAGTCTGCCTGACACCGAGGATAGAAAGGCTTTATGCGGCTAATTTTCCTCCCATTCTCACTTGCATCCAAGCCGAACTCACAAAATGGAAACCCCTCTTCTTGTCTTGGCTAGGCCGGATACATGCAATAAAAATGACACTCCTTCCTAAGCTTCTTTACTTATTGCAGGCCCTGCCCATAGAATTAGAGAGAGACTTCTTCCGCCGGGTTAAAGTGATGATCCTTCATTTCATCTGGCAGGGGGGGGCGTGCCCGTTTTTCCTTTTCCCTTCTGCGTCGCCCCCGCGTTTAGGGGGGGTTGGGTCTCCCAGACATCCAGTTATACTACAAAGCAGCTCAGTTGCGAGTCCCGGTTGAGTGGTCAAAAGGGGAATCCGACAAACATTGGCTACAAATGGATCGTAGTGTGACTGGAAGAACTATTTGGGACTTGGTCTAGCGCCCTAAAAAGGATAGACCCAAAAACACTTTCACGCAATTCGAATCCTTCCTCACAAAGGCCATATCTATGAAAGGGGCTATTTCATTTATTTACAAATTCCTTCTCGCCACTACACTTTCCCCAAGACCACGATACATGTCCATGTGGGAAGACATTCTACATCGTGCTATTTCAGATGTTGAATGTGGACACCTCTGGACGGACATCCCACTATTTAATCATTCCTCTGAATTACGGGATGCCCACCTCAAGACTATGATGGACTGGTATCTCCACCCCTCTAGACTTAAGCAAATCTTTCCCAACACTTCTGATAGATGCTGGCGAGGGTGCGGGCTACTGGGAGACTTCCAACATATTTGGTGGGATTGCTTGACTATCCGCCCCTTTTGGGAGGAAATACTTGCGCATATTAAGGACATATTGGGGTATCCTGTCCCTACCACTATGGCAGGGGTCCTTCTGGGACTTCGTGATCCTGCGCTCGAACACCAGACCCGGGCAGATAAAAAGATCATGTGGCTCTGTATAGGCGCAGCGAAAATTACCCTGGCAGCCGCCTGGAAACGAAGGGAGGCACCGGGGATCTCCCTATGGCACTCTAGATTGTGGAAACTGCTCAGTCTGGAACGAATGTCGGAAGTCTTTAGGGATGATTTTAAAAACTTTGAATTCAAATGGGGCCCGCTGGTTGCCTTCCTTTCACAAGGTCTTCCATCTGCAGTATGCCCCTCGTCCATTAGAGCTCTTCATCTCTTCCAACTATAAATAGCCCTATAAGTTCATGATTAGACTGGCTGTCTGAACACTGCCGCCACCATTGTCGGGGAGGAGGGGAGGGGTTCTTTTTTCTTTTTTCTTCTTATTTATATTTTTTGTTTTCACTATCCCCCAGTTGGGGATAGTTTTTCCATGTATACAAGCTGTCCGGGTGTCTCCCTCTGTATGAGGGGGTATGTGTGCTCTC
Organism: Triturus cristatus; assembly: GCF_964204655.1. NCBI lineage: Eukaryota > Metazoa > Chordata > Amphibia > Caudata > Salamandridae > Triturus > Triturus cristatus. Next base: position 116,513,623 of record NC_140589.1, read on the forward strand.
CATCGCAAAAGAAAGATGGGACGCACGCTTACATGTTGGTTATCCTTGAATTTTGTTAGAGTTTTCACCCATACTCCATTCATATGTGAAGCTGTAACCTTTTTGTTAGCAACCTAAGGATATCGGAGTTGGACTGATACTATATGTTATATATTATTAGCCTCGTACAGTCTCATTCAACCCAGCGCCCCCCTGCGAGGGGTGACTTCACAGCACTGTTGGAAGATGTACCTTGCCCACAAAACCAATAAAAATATGTTTGACAAAAGGTAATTGGAGCTAAAATGAGTATTTTGTTCAAACCACAATATGAGCTCCAAAGAAATTAGGGTTAAAGTCAATGAAGCTGGGCATGGGAGAATCTCTTGTGAAAATACGCGTGTTGCTTGGCCTTTAGTAGCTTGCGGCGATTTTTATTGATCGGAAGTAGATCTCACTACCGAAAAGGTCGGAGACCCCTGCTCTAACTGATCACCTAGACTCTGAGCAGGACTGGAGAGAGGAACTGGGGTATGCCAGTGGTCTAGACACCTCCCTTGACCCTGGCATGTTGTCTTCTCCTACAGTGGCTAAGGAGGAGGGAGCGTCATACGCAGTGGTGTTGCGTAGGGCGTCTAAGGCTCTCAACCTCGAGCTTCCTATGGTGGCGGTCAGGAATAACCTCCTGACAGAGGTGCGAGCTCTTCGGAGCCCCTGCTGTCGTTTATGGAGGCCCTTACCGACGTCCTTTAGGGCACCTAGTCCAGGCCCAACACGGGGGCTCCCGTAGATAGGATGATTGCCCGACGCCAGCGCCGGGCGACCCCTCTTTCCTCTCCCAACACCCCACCCCTGAGAGCTTGGTGGTCCAAGCCTCCACTTCCAAGAGTGCCTTCCCTACTGCTCCACCGGAAAGGGAATCCAAGAAGCTGGATCATCTTGGGACCGCCAGCTTGGGACTGCGGTCGGTAAACACTGCATGTCTATTGGGCCGTTATTCTCACTCTGTGTGGGATACGGTGGCGCTGGTGCTGCCTCAGTGTCCGGAGGACCGATCGCGGAGCCACAGCCATCGTCATCGCTCGTCGGGGTCTTCGGGTAAGTCGAAGCACTCCAAGAAGTCCAAGAGACGACATCGCTCTTCGGACTCCCCTCGCCGGTCGTGCGACTCGGCCGAGGGTCAGGGTGGTCCCACCCCCGCGGCTCCGTCGGAGCCGCAGGAGCCGCGTCCGTCCCTATACCCGCCGGTCCCTGGGAGTGACGCGACTCCGGCGGAGGTCAGTGCCTTCCTCTCGGCCATGAGGGGCCTGGCTCCGCCGTCGACGCCTTCGGGCCCCGCGGACTCGACTGGGTGACCTCGTGTGCCGGCGGCTCCTGCCCCGGCGCCGTTGACGACTCCGGCCCGACGCCGCAGGTCCCCGAGGGATCCAGGCCTGGACCTCGGTCGGCGCTGGTCGACCTCACGACGCCTCCTCCGCCGGCGCCGACACCGGTTCCACCTCCGACGCCGTCCCCGGGCGACGTCGTTCCCCGGTTTAGCCCCGGTCCGGGCCCGACGCCGCCCGGCGCCGATGCCGGCGCCGACTGGTGAACCTTTCATCTACTGCTCGGCTCCGATCGGTCCTCCTGTTTATCGGGAATCGGATGACGAGGGCAACTGGGAGGGGTATGATGACCCTATGTCCGCTCAGGCCAACTTTCTCAGGACTGGGCAGAGGAATTGGGGGATGCCAGCGGTCTAGATACCTCCCCGGACGCTGGTTTCATCTCTCTTCCGACTGTGGCCTCGGAGGAGGGTGCAGCCTTCTCAGTGGTGCTGCGCAAGGCGGCCGAAGCCCTCGGGCTGGAGTTTCCTGCTGTGGCCGTGAGGACTAACGTCCTCACTGAGGTCCTTCAACCGACAGCAAGCTCCACTGAGCCTCTGCTGCAGTTTAATGAGGCCCTCATTGACGTTCTGCAGGGCACTTGGTCCAAGCCCTCCACAGTCCCTCCTGTGGACCGGAACGTTGCCCGGCGCCACCGTCCTGCTCCGGGCGACCCCAGTTTCCTCTCCCAACACCCCACCCCCGAGAGTCTGGTTATCCAGGCCTCAACCTCCCAATCCTCCTTCCCGTCCGCTCCTCCGGATCGAGAATCCAAGAGGTTGGAGCAGTTTGGCAAGAAACTGTTCTCGTCCCTGAGTTTGGGACTGCGGTCTTTAAATACCGCTTGCCTTTTGGACCGTTATTCCCACTCTCTGTGGGATGCGGTGGAGGACGTGCTACCCTTGTGTCCGGTGGAGGCCCGGACACGACTTGCTCAAGCTCTTGCTGACGGTCGAGATGCAGCGCGGCATGCCATACGGTGTGGACTTGACACCACGGACTCGCTGGGTCGGGCGATTTCCACCACTGTGGCGCTTCGGCGTCCCGCCTGGCTGAGGTCCACGTCATTTTCAGGGGATGTCCAGAGTTCCCTCATGGACATGCCTTTTGATGGCACTCGCCTTTTTGGTGAGAAGGCGGACAGTGCGCTGGCTCGGTTCAAGGACTCTCGGGCCACGGCCAAGTCCTTGGGTCTTTCGGCCCCGCGGCTGCAAACTTCTGCCTTTCGGCCCTTTCGTGGCCAAGGAAGGGGCGCCTCCTCACGTCCGCCCAGCCACCGGCCGCAGAACCAACCTGGTCGCGGATGTAGATTCCGCCGAGGCGGTACTTGAGGTCAACGTGCCGGTCAGTCCACATCCACCCTGGCAGCATCCGCCTCAAAGCCCTCCTAGTCCGAGCTTTCAGGCCCATTCCACGCCAGTGGGCGGCAGAGTTCGCAATCACCTGCTCCACTGGCGCTCCATCACGTCGGACAGGTGGGTGCTGCAAATCGTCCGAAGGGGCTACTCCCTCCCCTTCGAGACGACCCCTACAGCCATGCCACCGCAGAACCACCGTATATCGGGGGATCATTTGCATCTTCTACGAGAGGAAGTTTCGGCCCTCTTGGCCAAAGAGGCCGTCGAGCGCGTTCCTGGTCCAGAAGTAGGATGTGGTTGTTATTCCCACTACTTTCTGGTTCCCAAGAAGGGCAAAGGGGGCCTACGCCCGATCTTGGACCTCAGGAGCGTCAACACCTTCCTCCGGAATGACCGGTTCAAGATGCTCACTTTAGCTCAGGTTCTGGCTGCCCTAGACCCTGGAGACTGGATGGTAGCGTTGGACTTGCAGGACGCTTATTTCCACATCCCCGTCCTGCCGGCCCACCGGCGTTACCTGCGGTTCACGGTGGGTCAGGAGCACTTTCAGTTCACCTTGCTCCCCTTCGGCCTCACCAGTGCCCCTCGGGTGTTCACAAAAGTGATGGCGGTGGTCGCAGCTCATCTGCGCAGATTGGGGGTTCCAGTCTTCCCCTATCTCGACGACTGGCTGTTGAAGGCGGGCTCGCCCCAGCAAGTCGTCTCCCACCTCCAGACTACGGCCGACCTCCTGCACTCGCTGGGGTTCTCCATCAATGTGCCGAAGTCGCACCTGAGTCCCTCCCAGAAGCTCCTTTTCATCGGAGCGGTTCTCGATTCGGCGCAGTTCCGGGTCTATCCGCCGGAACAGCGGGTCCGGGACATTCAGGCCCTGATTTCCATCTTCCGGCCTTTGTCCTGGGTTTTGGTCAGGTTGGTGCTGCGGCTTCTGCGGCTGATGGCCTCCTGCATCCTGTTGGTACCTCACGCCAGGTGGCGGATGCGGGCTCTGCAGTGGGACCTGAAGTTTCAGTGGGCCCAGCATCGCGGCAACCTGTCCGACCATGTCCTGATCTCGGAGGGCACTGCGCACCAGCTGCAGTGGTGGCTCACGAATCGCGATTGGGTCAGTGGCAGATCCCTCTCCCTACCCCAACCGGAGCATGTCGTAGTGACGGATGCGTCCCTCCTGGGATGGGGGGGGCCATATGGGAGAGGCGGAGATCAGAGGACTCTGGTCTCCGGCGGAGACTCGCCTCCATATTAACCTATTGGAGCTGAGGGCGATCCGACTTGCACTGAAAGCCTTCCTTCCCTCTGTCCGGTGTCTGGGGACGTGTCGTGCATGTGTTCACGGACAACACCACCGCCATGTGGTATTGCAACAAACAAGTCGGCGTGGGGTCGTGGACCCTTTGTCAGGAGGCTCTGCGCCTCTGGACATGGCTGGAACATCAGGGCATCACCCTGGTGGTTCAACATCTGGCGGGCTCTCTGAAAGCCAGAGCAGACGAACTCAGCCGCCGGTGCATGATGGATCACGAATGGCGTCTGAACTCTGACGTGGCGCAAGGTCTCTTTCTGCAATGGGGAGAGCCTTGGTTAGATCTATTCGCCACCGAAGAGAACGCGCAATGTCAGCAGTTCTGCGCGTTGGAATTTCCAAGGCGGCACTCGCTCAGAGACGCTTTTCGTCGCGAGTGGAGTTGCGGTCTGTTGTATGCCTTTCCGCCTATACCACTTCTGCCCAGAGTGCTGAAGAAGATCAGGCGCGACCGGGCCCAAGTCATCTTGGTGGCTCCGGATTAGGCACGAAGGTACTGGTATCCCGAGCTACTCAGTATGTCCATCGATCCTCCGATACGACTGCCTCTTCAGGAGGACCTTCGGTAGCAGCAACAGGGGACGGTCCTCCACCCGAACCTGTCCAGCCTCCACCTCCATGCGTGGAGATTGAGCGGCGGCAGTTGATGCCATTTGACTTGCCTCCTGAAGTCTGTGATGTCATTCTGGCAGCCAGGCGTCCCTCCACAAAGACGGTATACGCCTGCCGGTGGAACAAATTTGTGGCATGGTGCACAGCAAAGGCTGTGGATTCCCTTTCTGCCCCTCTTTCTGAGGTTCTCCTCTTTCTTCTTTCTTTGGCCCAGCAGGGCTCTGCCCTGGGCACCTTGAAGGGTTATCTTGCTGCAATCTCTGCTTTCTTGAGGCTTCCTGATTTGCCTTCTCTTTTCAAGTCCCCTGTTGTCTCCCGTTTTCTCAAGGGCACTACTCATATGTTCCCTCCTGTTCCCTTCGTAATGCCTCAGTGGGACTTGAACCTTGTTCTTACTTTTCTGATGTGCGCTCCCTTTGAGCCCCTTCACAACTGTCCACTTCGTCTACTGACTCTGAAAACTGCCTTCCTGGTGGCTATCACCTCCGCTAGGCGGGTGAGTGAGCTCCAGGCTCTGTCAGCTAAGCCTCCCTTCCTTTCGGTTCATCCGGATAAGGTTGTCCTCCGGACCCGTCCTTCTTTCCTTCCTAAAGTCGTGACTCCCTTTCACATCGGGCAATCTGTCACGCTGACCACCTTCTTTCCGCCTCCGCATCCTTCAAAAGATGAAGAGAGGCTCCACCGTCTGGACCCAAAACGTGCGCTGTCATTTTATTTGGCCCGCACAAGCCAGTTCCGGGTGGACGACCAACTTTTTGTTGGATATGTAGGTGCGAAGAAGGGTAAAGCTGTGCACAAGCGGACCATGTCGCGGTGGGTCGTGTTGTGTATTAAACTCTGCTATTCTTTGACGAAAAAGGTCCCTCCTGTTGGGCTGCGAGCCCATTCCACCCGGGCCACTGCGGCGACGACTGCCCTGGGACGGGGAGTCCCCTTGCAGGACATCTGTCAGGCGGCGATGTGGGCTTCACTGCACACGTTCGCCAGGCACTATTGCCTGGACAGCCAAGTCCGGAGAGATGGCCCCTTTGTTCTGTTCTCCAGGACTTTCTGGTGTGATCTTGGTTCGCAGACCCACCACCGGGGTTGGTATTGCTGGGGTATCTATTCTAAGGTGAGGAATCTAACGTGTTTCTTTCAGATGAACAAGTTACTTAACTTCGGTAACGATGTATCTGTAAGAAACATTAGTTAGTTAGATTCCTCACCGACCCACCCAGCCTCCCCGTTCTGCGAACCGACATCTAGGGTTAAGGTTCTCCCTTTCAGGGCCCTAGATTTTTTGGCACCAGTGTCGGTCTCTTGCATGGCTCAGCGTTACTGGCGCGGAAAGCTATGTATAAGAACCAACGTCAGCGCGCGAGGGCGGCGTCCAGGTACTCCGACGTCATTACGGCGCACGACGCCAACGACTGACGCGGAGCCGCAGACGACGCCTAGCGACGCGCAAGGGGTATTGCTACAAAAATCTTTCCGGATCCAGTCTGACGCCTGGGGATATTCTAAGGTGAGGAATCTAACTAACTAATGTTTCTTACAGATACATCGTTACCGAAGGTAAGTAACTTGTTCTTCAGGGTGCCCCCTAAATACTAGATTTAGGGGCGTTACAGGTAGGTAAAGGGCAGAGACCAATGGGTCTCTTCCCTGGGGTGGGTACACCCCCTATCTTACCACCCTCCCGTGGGAAAATGGTCTGGGGAGGCTCCCAAAGGCAGCATGCCTTTGAAGCTTCCCCTTCGTGAACCCTGCCCATCCTGGGGGAGGAGGCTTGGCACCTCGTCCCAGGATGTGCATTGTTTCAGGTCCCCGAGAGCAGCAGGCTCTCGACCCAGGGGTCCAGAAACATGTCGGTTGGTGGCAGCCTAAGCAGCCACTCAGTCGAGTCACTAGAAGTTGGTCGAATTTCAGGGTGCCCTCTGTTGTGCATTTTACATTAAATCCCACACTGGCATCAGTGTGGGTTTAAAGTGCTGAGAAGTTTGATACCAAACTTCACAGTTTTCAGTGGAGCCATTATGGTGTTGAGGAGTTCGTAATGACAAACTCCCAGCACCATCTACTCCTAATGGCAGCACTGCACTTACAATGCCCAAGAATGGACTTGGGTACTGTAGGGGTACAGGGCTCATGCACCTGTACCGTAACCACTGGCATAGTGCACCCTGGTAGAGGGATGACTGATCTATGCCAGGGCAGTGGTTTTGTGGGCATGGCACACAGGGATGTGTGCCATGTCCACTCTTCACTTTGATCTGCACCAAGAGACGCAGCCTGCAAAGGCAGTGTGTGAGTGTCAGGGTACAGGACCTCTAAGGGTGGCACAATAAGTGCTTCAGCCCTTAGAGGCCTTCTCTGGTCACAGTGCCCTGGGTACCTGTCGTACCATTTACCAGGGGCTGACATGTTTCCAGAGATGCCAATTGGGTTTAGGCTTCAGTGCAATTTTAGGGAAGGAGCATAGGCCCGGAGTACCTGATTAGCAGGAGCCAAGGACACACTCAGTCAAAGAACATCAGCAATTCAGCAAAGAGTGGGGGGAATACCATGCAGAAAGAGGGCACTTTCTCACAGAGCCTTTGATATGTACATGATTGATGGTGTCATATCACCTACTTGGAGCGCAATATCATTTAACTATGTTTCAAGTACTTCCTTCCTTCTGCTAAAATGGAAAACCATTCTTGCCATTAAAGACAACAGTGCTGCAATATTTTATTTGACTGCACTGGTAGGGACTGTAGGAAGCTGGCTTTCTATGTAGTACAACAAAATGAGATACATTATGCGGAAACTCCAGCCGATCCGTATTGGTTTACATGGCTTAAATTAATAATCCCAAATGCTCTCTTTGTGGGATTGTGGGCAAGAAGTTTAGGCTTACTAGAGGGTAGTGTTAAGCATTTGTTGTACACTCTCAATAAATGAGACACGCACTCAAAAAGAAACTTCAGACCAATTTAGAAAAATAACACATATTTTTATATAATTTTAGACACCCAGGTCATTGGAATCAGATAAATAGTTGTTATACTTTATAGATTTTTACTGGTAAAACAGTAGAAGATCGCAGCTGTCAGATTTGAGGCATGAGCACCGAACGCGGTAACGTTATCCTATGGGAGAAACATTCACTGCATAGGCACTCCAGCACACAATTCTCAGCTGGCTCTTCTGGACTTAAGGTGCCTAGGGGCAAAGGTCCAAAGATCCACCAGCCACTCAAATTTACCTGCCCTGGTGAAGAGATACTTGTCGCAATGGTAACCTCAAACGCTACTCTTTAAAGTCAATAGAAAAACCTGTAACAGAAAAAGGCTGCCAGTGGTGATTTGGGGACAAGTCTGGCAGAACCCAGTGGGGGACATGGCTTGTGAGAGTCTCTGGAGCTCAGGGACATAGTCGGTTTCATATGACCCGGGCAGGGGAGCTTGGGTGCAGAGGAGTTTTGTCTGGCGGGTTGCAGCAGTTAGAGGCTCTCACAGTTCTTGAGTGACCTGGAGACCGGAAGGAAACAGGGCAGTAGGGCATCTCTTGATAAAGCCCTAATGGATCCTGAAGTCCCTTGTCAGTAGGTCGGTGCCGGCGTCAGTGGTGTCCGGACTGGTCAGCCAACAAGCCTTGGTTGCTGCGAATGCTCCGGTACCCAGGGTATTGGTGCTGGGTGGCTCATGGTGGTCCTGGTGTCTCCAAACGTGGCAGGGAGACTGTTCTGGTCTCCCAGAGCAATGAAGACCTCTTTCTGGAGTGCTGCTCCCTGGGTGGGCCCAATGGCCAGCACCTCTGTGGACTGGGCAGATGCTTTTTGGTGCCTGCAGCTGCAGGGGGATGACTCCTCTACCCCAAGGGAGCTGCTATCTGGTTGTTGAAGCGCTGGGTATTCCTACAAACGTTGGAGAGGGTCACAGCTTTTGGATGGCCAAGTCTATGCAACTGTCGAGGTTCCAGCAGTTGGGTTTTTTCGCCAAGTTTGTGGTCAGTTGGTCAGTTCTCGCTGTTACTGCTCTTCAGTTCCCAGGAAGTCGAATCTGAGTTTCTGGTGTCAGGGTGGCACCTAAATACTGAATTTAGGGGTGTTAAGGAGAGTGTAAAGTAGTAGCCAATTGGAAACATACCCCTGGGGTGTCTACACCCCCTAAATGACCAATTCCTGGGGAAAGTGGGAGTAAATCTGACCCAGGGTTCCTAGTTCTACTAAAAACTAGATAGTATTCTTTTGTTATTTACTTCAGGTGGCCCACCTTAGAGGTGTGACTAGCATACGGGTGAATGCGCCTTCTGACCAGCTAATTTTTCCGCTTGTCAGGTGCCAAATGGGCCTCAGGGTAGGGGTTGGCATCTCCCAGGTCTAGGGGAAGCCGTGGTTGTATATTGAAGGTGGTAGAGGCTGGAAAGCCTCTGGCCTTGATATGCTAAAACACTAGCTGTCCTGCTGGAGGAGGTGTGAACTCCTTCCTCCGGAGCAGGCGTTGTTTTTGACCTCTGAGAGCGCGGCCCCTCAACTGCAGGGGGTCAGAAACTGGACGATACAGTCAGCCACCACACTAAGACACTAGTAGGATTCAGAATTCAGAGGGCACCTCTAATGTGCCCAATGGGTGCATGTGAGATCAAATCCGATACTGGCATCAGTATGGATTTGTGAAGATGAGGTGTTTGATACCAAACACCATTATTTTCAGTGAAGCCATTATGTAGCTGGGTTACTCATAATGGCCAGTTCCCCGAACATATATAGTTAAGTTTAGTTAAGATGGCTTCCTGAACACTTGAAATGTCATGGCAATGGATCCAGACATCACAGGGGCATATCTGCTCATGCACAGGTATGTCTTCACATATAATATAATTAAGGCTCTGTGTGTTCCATTTTTACTGATTTTCACAGATAAATACAGAAAGGAAACATTCATTTTCTGGTCTGTATTTATTTTTAAATGTGGATAAAAACAGAAATTGGGTTGCTTTTTGAATAATTCTCAATACTGTCTGCCATGACTGCCAGGCCAATAGATGTGTGGATTGATAGATAAGGGGGTTAAAAAAAAAGGAATTTTAGTAAAGAGGGTTTAGAAGCAGTAGATCTGCACAATACTGAAATTTGCATATTTTCATATAAGTGCACTGATTTATCTTCTGTGGGTGTTCACAGCACTGAAATCTGGCAGACATTCAAGCATGAGCGCATATTTATTGGTTAAATAAATGTGGAAATTTACGAATTTCAGCTTAATTTTTCCATAAAGCCCAAAATAAATATGGATAAATACAGATAAAATTAGCAAAAAATAAATATGGATAAATACCAACGGAAATGGCAAAAACATAAATACCATAAAACCGGGAGCCCTAAATATAATGCACCCTGCCTTAGGGCTCTTACGGCCTGCTAAAGAGATGACTTACATACAGTACATGCCGTCATTGGCATTGCACACAGGGAGTGTTCAATATCGTGTTTTTAGAAGAGATTGTGCCATTTCACGCATATGCAGTGGGAGCCTGGTTAGCAGCATTCAGAGCACTATCAGAGTCGAAAAACCAGCTTCTAGAAGTTCAAATGGAGACAAAAAGTGGGGGGACATCTGCAAAAGAAGTCCAGCTTCCCACAGGGATGTAGTCTCATTCCCTTTGTCACTTTTCAAATCTGCTATAACTAGGTAGAACATCTCTGGGAGTACTGTTAGGCTGCACAGAGTAGTTTCGAATTCCCTTCATCTACTGCACTCTCCAGAAACTCAAGACATCAAGCAACATTTTGATTCTTCCTCTTCTTCTAGATCAGTGGTTCCCAAACTTTTCACTCCTGAGGACCCCCATTGAGTCACTACTGGAATCCGGGGACCCCCAAGCAATTTGTATGATTTAAATCTCAAACAAAACTGTAATTCGAAGAAAACAAACACACACGTGTGCACAACAAACAAAGACTAGACTTGAATTACTATAAAGTTTAGTATTTTTACATTAAAAAATATTTCAAAAATTGAAAAATCCTAATGGGAAGGTTGGTGCTGTATCTTGCAATTAACTTTTCATTGTTTGGTTTTATTTTGCAGCCCGAGGCTCCTGCTCCTGCCAAAGCTGGACTGGAAACCTAATGCTGCTCTGGCTAATGTTGTCAGACCAGTCCCCGGCAGCGCACACCAAGTGCAGCGAGCGAGCCTGACCACTATAAAGGGGGCTTCGGGGAGCTCTCCCCCACGAAAATATGTGGGAAAATGGTGCATATTACAACACATTTGTCATTATATATTAAATTGTATTAGCTTCTAAAGCATAGTAAACAATGACCTTACTATGCACCAGGATACAACAATATTTTGTCAATCTTCAGTGATTGACAATCTTCAATGATTCCCTGACTACTACCTTCCAACAGTGCCTCTCATCTCTCCATTGCCCCTCTGTCACATGTATTTAATTTGTTTTATAGCACCTCTCATACCACTATAGGTGTCAGAGCACTTATACATCACACGCTTAGAGACAAGGAATCATATACGTCTACATGGCACCGCTCTCCAACATCGTCCGATCACACAACCTCAAAATCATCTCTTACGCCGACAACACCCAGCTGATCCTCTCCCTCACCAAGGACCCTGCCACCACCAAAACCAACCTCCATGAAGAAATGAAGGCCGTCGCCGAATGGGTGATGAACTCTGAAAAGACCGAGGTCCTCATCCTCTGCTCCACACCCTCTGCCCAGGAGGACTCCTTGTGGCCGACTTCACTGGGAGCCGCACCGATACTCTGACCACGCATGCCACCTGGGGTTCATCCTGAACTCATCACTCTCAATGACCCAGCAAGTCAACGCCGTCTCCTCCTCCTGCTTCAACACCCTCCGCATGCTTCGCAAGATCTACAGATGGATCCCCTCCAAAACCAGGAGGACAGTCACACAGGCCCTCGTCAGCAGTAGACTGGACTACGGCAACGCCCTCTACGCTGGAACCACGGCCAAACTTCAGAAAAGACTACAACGCATGCTGAACGCCTCCGCATGACTTGTCCTCGACATCCCCTGCCGCCCCACATCACAGCTCACCTGAGACCTGCACTGGCTTAAGACGGCTGAAATGCCAGAAACCGGTCCTAGGAAGCTTGTTTCCGGTCCAGGGAAGACATGGCTTGGCAGTTCGGGCTGGACTGTTCCCATGAGGCACAGGGTCAGACTGATTTGCATATGGCCATGTCTGAACTGGGGTGGCAGAGTGGGCTAAAGAACGGTGATGGATTAAACCCAGATCAGTTGACTGGGGATGAGTGCTTGCAATGTTCAACACTCCGTCCATCATTTCCTTTGGTTTTTGCTTTGTTCGCCATAAGTTGGCAGGGTATGCTCAGACGTGAGTCCCTTGCTCACTTTGCCACTGGATTCAAGCAAGCCTGGCTGAAGACGGCTGAAATGCCAGAAACCGGTCCTAGGAAGCTTGCTTCCGGTCCAGGGAAGACATGGCTTGGCAGTTCGGGCTGGACTGTTCCCATGAGGCACAGGGTCAGACTGATTTGCATATGGCCATGTCTGAACTGGGGTGGCAGAGTGGGCTAAAGAACGGTGATGGATTAAACCCAGATCAGTTGACTGGGGGTGAGTGCTTGCAATGTTCAACACTCCGTCCATCATTTCCTTTGGTTTTTGCTTTGTAAATATATATTTACCACCTATTAGGTGATCACTGTCTGTAGATCTGTGGAGATATTAATGGAGAGGTAAACTTTACAGTCCTGTGGCCGTATACAAATTCTTTCCTTCACTGCAATTTCGTCATTGTGAGCACCTTCTAGTGAAGAAAAGTGTGAGATAAAAACATTGTGGGTGGGCACATCTAGTGTTCAAATCAAACTATTCGAATCAAACAAACTGTGGTCTCTGGGTAAATTGTCAAAGGCACACATATAATACAATAAAAACACACATGTAATACGATAAAAATACATCACATACATACAAGATGCTTCAGTATTGCATCATGGTTCCTCTGGGGTAGAGGATAGCCTGTAGTCACACTCTGCGGAGAGCAATGCGGTGGGGGAAAGAAGTTTCTGTAATCCTTACTAGATATTTTTTAGTAGTAAGTTCTGTTTGCACTCACCGTTAGCGAGAAAAGACAGAAAAAGCAATTGGCAAATGCCATGATTACAGGTAGCGAGAAATTAAGAAAAAGCAAGAGGCAATAGCCGCGCCTACCACTCCAAGGCTCTGCCTTGTTACCTACATGGTGCACTGCCGGGACTCGCATATTGCCAACGCGGTGTCTCCTGGTTTGGTTAGTTCTATTGAGAGTGTTTGGACGTTGCATCTTCACGCTTAAGAGAACTAGACCACAGTCAAAAACCAAGATGGTGGTTAGAAATGAAACATCCACTCGGTTCCATTCGAGTACAGGATTAAAAGCAGAAAGACCTATTCTGGATACCTGACCGTGTTTGATCCAAAAACATACATATTTTTCTTGTATATTGGAGGAAGTGATATAGGGATGTTTTTTAAAACACAAAATATATTTGACGGTGTGTATATAAACTGTCTAGAAGCACAGCACGGGGATACAAGGACAGGGGCATGATTGAAGGCTTTGATTCTAAGCACCCTTTTCCTGATGGATATGATTATTTTTGTATTTTGTTGGCTTACACAGATTAATAATATAACTAAACTGAGTAGTCCTCTGAAGTGAGTGACATGTGTTTTCTTACGCCCGGTTTCAGCTAATGAACTGGCTCCACGGGATATTATCGTTCAGGCCCTCGACGTGTGTTTTAAGTTTAAAGTCCCATCGCTGTCTCGTTCAAATAATCTTTGTTCAGAGTTCACCATGTCATTTATGTGCTTAAGAATGACCAATTGGTAATCATGCACTGTGTGTTTCATTTATATATAATGGGTCATCATCTTTGTGGTTGCATGTCCACATCTGAAATTGATGTGATGCTCGCAGATCCTGGTTTTCATCTTTCTGGTTGTCATCCCTACATAAAGTACGTTACGGGGACACGTTATTAAATGCACCACTATTTGTGTATTGCAATTGGTTAAATTCCTTAGTTGCCAGGCCAATTGATTATTGAAGACTACTGTTTTCAAAACTTCAAAAGATGTCGACCCATTATATAGAAATGAAATACAGCATGTGATTACCGACCTCCATCTTGGTTTTTGACCGCGCCCTAGTTCTGTTGAGCACGAGGACGCAACGACTGAACACTCTCAACAGAACTTAACAAGCCGGGAGACACTGCATCTGCAATATGCAGTCCCTGGCGTTGCACCATGTAGTTTACACTATGGCCACAAAACAAGGAAAACGAGGGAGATGAGGGTGGCCAAGATACCATCCTTCACTGGGAAAACAGAGGGTTTATTGAAAGACTGCCCTCACCCACTAAACAGTGGCATGCTTCATCATAGGGCTGCTACAAATTCCCTGCGCAGACCAACGCCTGGGATGGAGCAAAGGGAGGCGAGGACATAACAAACATAAATGTGTTGTGATCTGCGCAGTAAGTTACATACAAAAAGACGGTGATTGTGTAAGTGTAAAACTATTTCAGAGATACCTTTCCATATTTTTATTCCTGGGTTCCCTGGATAGGATTAAATGTTAAAAAATCAGAAATGGTCTAGGGGAAGTTAGGACCCCTTTCCTCTCCTATACTGCTTCTATGTCGACATTTTTCGGCCACTACTATTGCCCATAATGGGTCGTTTGGCCTTCCTCAGGACTAATGATCCCATTTAATACAAGTCCTTTTTTTGGTAACTATCTGAATCTTCAAGGGAATATGTGTGTTTTGACAAGATAAGTGTTTCTATATACAATGACCTTGCTTGTCACTTTCTGTGTAGACACTCACTTGTGTTACAAGTTTCATCGATAAAGTTGCTCAAACTGGAGTGCAAGCGGGAGCATCCCCCTGTAGTCACACTTTCCTCAAGGGTTGGATACCACTAGTCAGTGTCTCTCGCTGACCTGTGCTATTGCACCACGTAGGTAAAGAGGCAGACCCTTGGAGTGGTAAGCGCTGCTTTTGCCGCATGCTTTTTAGGTCGAGCCTAGAGCCAGCGCGCATGCGCTGCTCTGCGAGACTTGTTATAGTGGAGTAGGGACTAGAAGCCCCGCCCACTCTCCGCCCATATTTGCCATTGGCTTGTTTTTATTTTATTTTAGAAGTTTTATATAGCGCTGGCACGACCCAAGGGGTATCAGAGCGCTTATCTTGAGTCCCTGAATGGGAGGAAGGAGGGACAGAGAGGTGAGATTGGGAGTTAAAATGTATAGGAATCTTTTATAGTTTTCCTAGGAGTAACGCACTTTCTCACTGATCAGAGGGATGTGTGTGATGGGTCATGGTATGTGTAGTTATGAAGCCATTGAAAATAGTTAAAGCTGAATTTAACTGTTGAATGTTTGATTTTTAAGTACCTAAATATTGGGTTCACGTACTGTATAGCCATTCTACTCATTCCTACCTCTTGATGATTTTTTGCTACTGTAGTCTTACAATATGTTTTTTCTTTCCTTTTCCATTAGATTGGCTGCTGGGGAAGTTCTGACAGACAAGCGTTATTTCTTCATGAAAATACGATGCGAGCTGTTGTCCGTTTTAGGCGAGCAGCTCTGCCATGTGATGGTAGTTCTCATCTTTGATTATTTTTGTTTATTCATGTTGTGATGTTCCAGTATGCCGTACCATCATTCAAGATTAGGTTCTGCTCAAGTTCTGAAGGTTTAGAGTTCAGGTTTACCCTGAAAGGGTCTGTCAACCTGCACATGAAGGATTGTAGTATTATGAGGTTGCCTGTATGTGTCAAGTGTAAGGCTGTGGTACTTGTCCATAGTTCGCACCTAACAATACGTTTATGTACCCACTGCATTTTGGTGGATCTTGTTTCATCTTTATGTCAAAGATCCCATGATTCTCTTCTAGGTCAAGCTTCCTTATAGTCATAGGCACTGAATTTTCCTGTCAATACCTGGGATCCAAGAGCAGTCTTTACTAAATATAAATAACAATATATATAATCATGTTTTTTAGAAAGAAAACAAAGCAGCCGTTGAAAGGCTATATTTGCCAATGTTTGGCTATTTAGTTTTTAGTTTAAAAAAAGAAGCTACTTTTAAATAGAAATATAACCACTAGAAATAACAGTGACTACAAAACTGTAAAACAACCCTTTTTTAAAAAAAAGACAGGTGAAAGGAAATGGACAGAATGTACCGCTACTGGCTGAAGCCTGAAAGTCTGGTGAAAACTGTCCTGGCTCAGCGAAAGGAGAAACTGAGATTCTATAGAAGCCTTGGGTCCTCTCCTTGCACTTTAATGTTTAGACCTCCTCCTTCTAGATTCGGGAATGTCAGGAATGCACTTCCACTGTCAGGGACAACAAGCTCACCATCTAGTGCAAAAATAAATCCCACAGGCCCCCATTACTGTGGCTCACTCACACACGCCATGGATATATCACTCAGGTTGCATAAGCAGCCATGTAACATGTACACTTGGGATGTTAGCCCTTGTAGTCGGATAAGCGCAAGTGAAGCTTTACACAAATGGGCGAGTAGTCCTCCACTTCAGATAAAAAAGGTCCGGCCACAACTATGGATTCACAAAACATTGTTCGCTGCCACCACCACTTTATATACTAAACCAGTGGTTGCCAAACTGGGGTCCGCGGACCCCCAGGGGTCCGTGACACATTCCTAGGGGGTCCGCAGGCAGCAGTTTTAAAAGCACTGAAAAGTTCTGTGTATAATCAGCAGTTTTTGGGCAGCAATAAAAGTGTCAAGATAACTTGGGTGATTAATATACCTGCTGCAGAGAGATGGAGGTTTTGTCCAGTGGCAGCTTTGACTCATCTTAGGAAGTGCTGGTGGTTAATATGACTACTGTAAAGAATGTCTACCACGCATTTTTTAAAAAGCTGCATTTTGTTTTGTGCATAGCTCATTGGGTTCCTGCTTTTGCCACAGAGATTCTTTTGTTATTGTGCAGTTCACAAATTCCAATCGTAGTCTAGCGCAGTGAGCTATGAACTGCCATCAAAGAGCTGCATTCAAACTGCATGGTACGAGTTAGTAAGTTATGTTTTTTCCCAGTCTTTCATTATCCCGATGCTGCTAAAAAGGTTTGTTTGGGTAGAAATAAATCATTATTAAAGTCAGTGCTAACCCTGGGTTATGTTCAGAATCCTGAGTATGTGCTTCTCCAGACCAAGCACTCTTAAAAAATGCCTACTAGTATTGATGACATGTGAATCCTACACCTTGTAGTCCCCTTTGCCTTATGTAACATTTTCTATTCACTGATTTACAAGCAATCAATCATTTGTAGAGCGCACTACTCACCCGTGACGGTCTCAAGGCGCTGAGGGGAGAGGAGGGGGTGCAGCTACTGCTCGAACAGCCAGGTCTTGAGTCGTCTCCTGAAGGTCAGCAGGTCCTGAGTCTGCCGCAGGTTGGTGGGGAGGGTGTTCCATGTCTTGGCAGCGAGGTAGGAGAAAGATCTGCCGCCGGTGGTCGACCTGTGGATGCGTGGGACGTTGGCGAGGGCACGGTCAGAGGAGCGAAGCTGGCGGTTCGGGGTGTAGAAGATGAGACGGTTGTTGAGGTATACTGGTCCGGTGTCGTGGAGTGCTTTGTGAGCGTGGGTGAGGAGCTTGAAGGTGATCCTCTTGTTGATTGGGAGCCAGTGCAGGTCTCAGGTGAGCTGTGATGTGGGGCGGCAGGGGATGTCGAGGACAAGTCATGCGGAGGCGTTCTGTATGCGTTGTAGTCTTTTCTGAAGTTTGGCCGTGGTTCCAGCGTAGAGGGCGTTGCCGTAGTCCAGTCTACTGCTGACGAGGGCCTGTGTGACTGTCCTCCTGGTTTTGGAGGGGATCCATCTGTAGATCTTGCGAAGCATGCGGAGGGTGTTGAAGCAGGAGGAGGAGACGGCGTTGACTTGCTGGGTCATTGAGAGTGATGAGTTCAGGATGAACCCCAGGTGGCATGCGTGGTCCGAGTATCGGTGCGGCTCCCAGTGAAGTCGGCCACAAGTAGTCCTCCCGGGCAGAGGGGGTGGAGCAGAGGATGAGGACCTCGGTCTTGTCAGAGTTCAGTTTCAGGCGGCTGATCATCACCTATTCGGCGACGGCCTTCATTTCTTCATGGAGGTTGGTTTTGGCAGTGACAGGGTCCTTGGTGAGAGGGAGCATCAGCTGGGTGTCGTCGGCGTAAGAGATGATGTTGAGGTTGTGTGATCGGACGATGTTGGAGAGCGGTGCCATGTAGACGTATATGATCCCTTGTCTCTAAGTGTGTGATGTAAAAGTGCTCTGACACCTTTAGTGGTATGAGAGGTGCTATAAAACAAATTAAATACATGTAGGCTTTCCTGTTTTCAGTTTCTATTTTTGGTAAATTCTGGTGGGGTTTTTTCAGTGTTTTCAAGTGATTTCAATACCTCAAAAAAACAGTGGTTATCAGTGGTTTCACATTGTCGCGCCATTAAAAACTACAGAAACAGTGTTTTTCCGGTTTTTATAGAATGTTTTGCTTTTATTATTGCTTGCTTTCTGCACTGATAGAGCATGGTATATAGACAGTGTAAGTATAGTGTATATGCGGTCCAAACAGATTTTTGAAAATTAAACTTATTGTAGTACACCATACAATACTTCTTCAGTGAGTCTTTGGTCATGTATGCTCGATCTTTCCTTCCCATGTAAACTTCTGTGAAAAGGCCCTCTCAACATTGGTACTTGAGATGGGCAACACCAAAACAGCCAGTACACAATTTGTTAACTCTGGCCACTGACATAGCTTTCCATGCCAATACTGGTTCACATGAAGATTGCGATTCTCAGGGCAGGTTCTGCAACATTTGCGCTGATCTGGGCGCTTATGTCATCAGAGTTATCGAAGCGGTACCACAGTGAGGTTTCATTGACTTCCAATGCCATTGGTGGTGAAGGGACATTTCTATGCATCATTGCAAGTAATTTCTCATACATTGTAAAATAAAAGTTCCTGAATTTCTCTTCACTATTGCTTTGCTTACCAAGCGGCAAGCACTCTAACACGGAACATGTTGCAGTGCAAAGTCACTAAAGGTGTCGCCCAGCCAACTCTCAAGGAGATGTTTCACATCTACACCAATTATGCTGAACACTTGGCAGACAAGGGTGTTTTCCGACTTTAGTTTTTTTTATTATGTTCACTACAGCAGTTATGTTTTCCTGTAAAAATCTAAGGATGCAGTATAGTGTACTTTTTCACATCACTATCAATATGTGACCAAAGATCCTCACATTTCTTGCCTTTAGCATCCTCACTCAGCAAACATTCTGTAAACAGTTTCCACATGGATAATATAGCATTCATAGCCCCTTGGACTGAGAACCATCAGCTAAGGGACACAGTTGGAATGACTCTTTCTTTGATGACACACAAAGCACAACATGATAAATATTTACGTTTTAGTTCTTGTGCATAAGAAAACAGTGCACCAGAATGGACTAAAAAGTCAATAGCATTCTTCATTAACTCTGAAGATTGTAAAGATGCTCTCAGCATACCATCGAACAAGTGGCAAGGATCTCTTACAGGGAAGCACTTCAGCTCAGGTATCAATTTTGACAGGTCATCACAAAACATTTTCATATACGTAGCTGAATCAGTGCAAAAACAAACAATATCACTCCAATCTTTGTTGAACTTGGAAAGAACCTTTTTTGCAGAGCATTCCAAGTGACACAGTGGCCATGTTTTCTAAAAGTCTTGTGTCATGTTTTAACCACTTTCCCAGATGCTTGGTGATAGCACTCTTTTAACATATACTTGTCACTATACCTTGCATTGAATTTTTAACCCCTTCGGTGCTCATGACGGAACGGTTCCGTCATGAGCCACGGTTGAGCTGTGCTCATGACGGAACCGTTCCGTCATGACCACGCCCGCGCAAGATTCCGTCAGCACAGCGGCGGAATCTGCGCAGCATGGAAGGGGTTAAAGACTGAGGTGTTGACAATTCGCCTACTATCAATACTGACTCACTAGAAAGTGGGAGCTGATGTATTAAGGGTTTTTACCCATTCTCTTTGGGTAAATGTGATGACACATATTAGGAGAGATTCTTGTGAAACTAGCTATTTCACCTATCAGTGAAAGAGCCAAACGCAGCCAAAATATCAAATATTATTTAGATATTTCCTGATTCTCTACAGTTTATACAATAATTAAACAAGCCCTAAAACAAGCTTCTAAATCCTGCATCTTTAGACCAAAGACCACAAAACAATATTTTAGTGGCATCCCTAAACAATAAAACTCAAGCAGAATAATGCTAGCCCAGACTTTCTTACTGCTAGCTTGTATAACAAAGTTACATTGTATTGGGCCCTTAAGGAAGAAAGAAAATGACTCTTTCACTCTCTTTTTCCTTTCTTTGAATTGCATTTAGTTTCTGGTTGTGCAGGGGTTTTTTCAGTGTTTATATGTTTTCACTGGTGAGGGCTATTCCTCTTTCAGTGGGGTTTTATCAGTTATTATAGGTTTAAACCTAAAACCGGACAGCCTAAATACATGTGACAGAGGGTCAGTGGAGAGATGAGAGGCACTGTTGGAAGGTAGTAGTCAGGGAATCATTGAAGATTGTCAATCACTGAAGATTGACAAAATATTGTTGTATCCTGGTGCATAGTAAGGTCATTGTTTACTATGCTTTAAAAGCTAATACAATTTAATATATAAAATGACAAATGTGTTGTAATATGCACCATGTTCCCACATATTTTCGTTTGGGGAGAGCTCCCCGAAGCCCCCTTTATAGTGGTCAGGCTCGCTCGCTGCACTTGGTGTGCGCTGTACGGGGACTGGTCTGACAACATTAGCCAGAGCAGCATTAGGTTTCCAGTCCAGCTTTGGCAGGAGCAGGAGCCTCGGGCTGCAAAATAAAACCAAACAATGAAAAGTTAATTGCAAGATACAGCACCAACCTTCCCAATAGGATTTTTCAATTTTTGAAATATTTTTTAATGTAAAAATACTAAACTTTATAGTAATTCAAGTCTAGTCTTTGTTTGATGTGCACACGTGTGTGTTTGTTTTCTTCGAGTTACAGTTTTGTTTGAGATTTAAATCATACAAATTGCTTGGGGGTCCCCGGATTCCAGTAGTGACTCAATGGGGGTCCTCAGGAGTGAAAAGTTTGGGAACCACTGTACTAAACCCATTTCAAGGATATTAGTTTGTTGTCTGCAATGATATGTTTGTGTGTCTGTCCAGATCAAAGGACAGGTCTATGACCTCACTAATGGCAAGAAACAGGCCTAGGCCTTTGCGCACACGCTAGATTAGCGCAGTGCCAGGGCCAGAAACGAAAACCAGGATACCAGATATTCGCAGTTGGGCACTCAGTGCAGAAGAACATGAATGCATACCATGCAGGGAACATTCCCATCCCAACACGGGGCTCTAATCCTTAAGAGGTGGTGGACCCAACTATGAAGCAATGTTATCTAAATTTTACACCAAAAATGAAAAATTGTGCTGCACATTTTCTGGCAGTAATATTTATCAATTGTAGCTAAAAACAACCTTTTAGTGAATCTACCAATTATTTGGCAAATTCAGGAAGTCCTTAATCCTACATAGCCACCGAATTACATTGATCCTCTGACCCTCACCATTGTCCAGTTTCTTCCCTAGCTTATTCTTACAAGATACAATCTAGGCATTCTAATCTGTGCCCATATTACCTGTGCTTTGCAGAAGGAGGCTTCTAGCTAACGTCCTCAAAATAAATATATAAAATACATAACAGTTAAGATGTGATGTTTTTCTGTATTGCCAACTCTGGGTTCCTGTGACAATAGCCGTTCAGACTTAGGACTAATGGTTTATGATGTCACCAGAAACCCTCAATAGCAAATAAGATTTTCCACCTTTTCCAGGTGTCATGGAGTAAGGTACTAACCACATAATTCTCTCAAGGAACCTTTCCCTCATCACTGAAAATCAGTCCAGTCACACAATCCTCAACAAAACATGTCTTGAATCCATCAACATTGCTACCTTTCTAGCAGTTTACTTGCTCCTTTAGCTTGGGAATGTCATAAAAAAGAATTGCAGCAGACCAACTTACCTATCAAATAAACAAGACAAGTCGGCTCGCTAGTCTTTATTCTAGACTTGGGGTATGTTTTAGCATTGAAACCACTACCTTGAAAGTACTGTATCACATCCTCGATAAGTATTACAGTTAGGGACCTGCCTAATTATACTTAATGACTTAAATGCAGCATTTGCCACAATAGATCACAGTAGACTTATACAACCCTAGAATACACAATAGTCTTAAAAAGGAAATGTTCTAAATTGGTTCTCACCCTACATGAGAAGCGGGTAATTCCTGGTAAAAACTTGGGAACACACACCTGAACCAGCACACTTCTCATGTGGATTTCCACAAGAATCAGTTTTTTCCTCAAATTCGTTTAACATTTACATGGTACATCTTGGACTATTGCTGAAGGAGGCCTCAGTATGCAGACAACAGTCAGCTGTACTTAAATTATTCAGTCTACAAGATATTACAATCCTTAGATACTGTTTTTTTGATTACAAACTTGGATTAAGGACATTTTCTCCTTCTCATTCCAGGAAATCAGAAGTTTGAGGCAAATGTTGCTGTGGATACACATGTTTTCCATACAACTGCCAGCTAGTGTTGGGTCCGGATGTGTGCAAGTTGCTTTTCTTGAAAGAAGTCTTTCGAGTCACAAGTTTAAGTGATTCCTCCCCCTGGTGATAATGGACATGGGCATTGTTAGATTGTTTTCTTTCCGCCATCAAGTTCGGGCGTGTGTGCCTGCATTCTGATTCAAGGCCGTTATGATACTCTTTTCGGTTCGTGCAGCACACTCATCCTTATCAGTATTGTTTTGATTGCGTTTCCCATTCTGTTTATCGAGGTATAGCTACATCACTCGTTGAGTCGACGTGCTCCAACTGCAGCCCCTATAGGGCCTCGCCCTTTGGGGCCTTTTTCTCAGTCTCCATCGGGTTCTCCAGAGAATGTCCTGCTAGTACTGGAGTGGACGCCCTTCCGTTACTTCCCTCACTGCCACGCAAAATATCCCTGGACCATCTTGCATCCAGTCTGTAATTTGTGTTTATCACCAGAACACAGAGAGGCGAAGCCTGGCGCTCTTTCCGCTCCCTGAAAACCCTTTGAGACAGTTGAGCACGTCGGCTCAAGATGTTGCGGAGAAGGATCGAGGAAACTCTGGACATCTTAGGCTATGAGGACGTTTAAGAAAACGAAGAACAACCATTGGTTGGGGAAGAAGAGGCGTTCTGGGATGAGGTCTGTTCTGGCTCCAACCTTGAGGTCGAGGAAGTCACACCGGCTCAATAGTCCGTGAGTACTGTCCCCCGTGTCGAACACTCCCTCAACACCGTGTCGAACACTCCAAGAGACACCAAGCCCCTGTTGAGCAAGAGTCCCTCAGTCCACCACTGCCTTCTGCCCATGGTCGGCACCAAGTGACTGGTTCGGACTCCCCACCCTCTAGCTCAGTGCCAAAACACAAGCCAAAGCATTTGGCATGACCACCTCAGTGCCAAGCGGACCACTGATATCAAACCCACCATTGGTGTCCACAGCTACGACACAGAGTGGAACTTTGGTGCTGAATCCAAAACCTGGGATGGATCCAAAAGCTTTGAAGCCTGCTTCCAAACTCCATTGCTCATTGGGGTGAGATGGAGGACCTGCTCCAATATCTCCCAGAAGAGCATAGAAAGAGAGGACAAGAACTTGTCTCAGAAGGCAAACTCATCTCTTGGTTTAGTACGGATGAGCATCTCAGTCCCTCTGTGCTCGCGCCGGGACACTCCTTGGAGTAGCTGCGCGCGTTAGAAAACTACATAACATAACATAACATTCCAGAAAGCCAGTTGAGCCCATTCTTCATAGACTCCAGGAAAAGCTGGATGCAAGACATAAACGAATCCCCATCCAATCTCTTTCCAACCGTAACCTTGTGAAGCCTTCGGCTCTGACCTACACCACCGAAAAGACAGCTATCTTTCCAAGAGGCTCTTGACTCACCACTACTATTACAAAATCTGAAAAAACTGGAGAAAGCCACAAGCCCTTTGCCTCTTCCACCACCCTCCCTACCTCCACTTCCGCCGCCATCTCCACAACTTCGGCCACCACCAGACTTCCTTTCTCCTCCAGTCTGTTGGAGATGCACTAGATATCTTACCTCAAGGGCCTCCACAATGCGATACAGGTGGACATTGTGAAGGACACAACACCTTTGAAACACCACCAGATCCCGACGTCTAGGACGCCTACGATATTGACCCTCCAGGGCACACAGACTTGTATCCCACCAGTCCCTCTCCTCCTGATGACCCAAGAGCATATCGAGAGTTAAATCAGTAGAGCTGCTGCCCTTTTTTTTTTTTTTTTAATTTCAGTTTTTTATTTGCAGAACACAAACAAACAAAATGGTCAGTTATTAAGCAGTAGAGTCACTATAGCACGAGCTGCTGCCTTTCACTATGTACAGCACCACATGAAACCCTTAGAAGGGGATTTCCTTATTGAGACCCTTTCATCTACCCATAGAGCTACTCATTATCTAGCAATGCTAAAAGGCATGCCAAGACCTATTGGAGCTGGGGTTTTAACACCCAGGTTAGATAAAAAATACAAGGCCTCCCCATCTAATCCCATACATATTAATGGCCAATTACCACTGGACTCTAACGATTATCATTGCTCGCAAGTGGGCAAACTAAGAAGCTAGCTAGCGGAGCCTATCAAAGAGAGCAAGCACATTAATGCAGCAGGTAAAAGGGTTGCAGCACAATCTGCCAATCATTGGCGTATTGCCAACTCAATGGGCTTGCTTGCTCGCTATTACCGTGCTCACTGGGATGAAATGGATGACCTGCTCCAATATTTCCCAGAAGAGCATAGAAAGAGAGGACAAGAACTTGTCTCAGAAGGCAAGCTAATATGCAGTACCTCCATACAGTTTGCCCTGGACTCAGCTGACACTGCAGCCAGAGTAATCCATACCAGCATCGTGCTTCGATGCCACGGATTGCTTCGAATTTCCGGTTTTAATCCAGAGGTGCAGCAGAATCTCCTCAATGTACCCTTTGACAAATTACATCTTTTTGGTCCTAAACTTGAACAGGCCTTAGAGAAAATTAAAAAAGACATTGAGAATGTGAAAGCAATAGGGGCCCTTCAAACACCTACTCGCTGTGGCTCCTTTTGCTGCTCCAACTAAGATGGAGGTTCTAAAACCACATCTTTGGACACCTCCAGCTCTTACCACCGTAATCAAAGTCAACACTCCTCTCCAAGAGGTTACTTCAGGGGCTCCTACAAGAACAACAGTGCCAAGGTTGCTATTAACATCCAAAAGCGAGTGGACTCTTCAATATTGAATTCCTTCAACCTGAATTGCCTCCCCCATCTCCTATCTGGGAGCCAGATCATTTGGTTTCACTATATAGCAACTTTATCCTTCATTCCACACTTAAATAAGGTAGTGCAAGCTGCAAACTTCCAGCTCCATCGCAGAAAGAAAACGTAGTACCTTATTCCAGGTGATCCTCTAAAAACAGTAATGCGTGCTTTCGTCATCGTAAGGCTGAATTTTGGAAATGCTATCCTCACAGGAGTGCTATTATCTTATTTTAAGCAGCCCCTCCTCCCCTCTAAAGCTGTCCTCCACTCTGCTGCCACATGAGTTCACAAAGCAAAACAATTTGGCTCTATCGCACCCTTCGTGAGAAACCGTCATTGGTGTCCCATTCCAGTCAGGATTCAGGATCACTTTCAAACTCTGCACATTCACTCACAAAGCTATATATGATAACACTCCCCCTTAACTGTCTGAGCCCCGCACCATTAATGGGGGACCCAAAACCTGAAAAGTAAAGATTCTCTTGTACTGGAAATTCCTAAATTCATGACAGCCTCATTCGTTCTCCGGGGTGACTGCCTCTTCCTGGAACACTATACCAGCACACTTGAGGACATTACCACCACTTAGAGCATTCAGGAAACAGCTTAAAGTCCATCTGTTTAAACAATTCCTGTACATGCAATGATGGATTGTTTCATCGCTACCTTGTGCTAATTCACAGCTGGTTCAAAACGTTGTTAATCTCAAGTGTTTTCACACTTCTCTTGTTTGTTGGGATGCACTTACCTCTTCATCAGTTCTGTTTTATTGTAAAGCACCTGTACACCTCTCTGATCCTGGTAGCGTTATAAAAATGTTAAATAAAAACGGAAACAAAATAAATATTACACAGTTTTCTCATTCTGGATCACCTATATATAAACGAATCCACCAATGTGCAAGTTAGAAGAATAAAGACAAATATTCTCCGAGGTGTCCACTTATTAGTACACAATTATGACTCTGTTCTCTGTCACACCCCGAAAAGATTAGCAGCTATTTTGACAGTGCCACTCATTCAACACACATTTTATCATAGTTGTGGAGAAAAGAGGGAGCCTTAGTTGATCAATGGATTTTGTACAAGAGAACGGATGAAGATGTCCTATTCTGTTTGCTAAGTTAAAAAAGAACTGAGAAGAGCGGAGGAGTGAAAGTGGGAGATAGACCAGGCCTTGAGAGTGCAGACTTCCAGTTTCAGTGACTGTACCTGAAGATAGAAGCATAGAGGAGGATGGAGAGAGAGGAGGAAAAAAAGGCATTTGTCACTCGCCACAGCGGGTTGGGTGCAGTGCCTGGCCATAATCTAAGACTTGCAGCCAACCCCAGCTCTGACCGGGCGCAAGAGGGATGGGAATAAAGTCAGAGAAGTTAGATACAGTATGTCATCAGTAAAAACAGAAGTTCACTAAAAACGCTATATTTAAAGTTATGTTACAGCTATCAACTTTAAAAACTTCAGTTAAAGGGAAGTCATGGTTACATAACATAAGAGCCACTGAAGTTGACAAGTTAGTGTTAACTGTGCAATCCATAACTTGCACAACTGCAATGTAAACCATAACTCGTATACCATGTGCAATGCTTATGATGTGGCACTTCTTACTTATACCAAAAATAATCCACACATTAAATCACAACATAATTATGTAACAATACATATTCAAACTTTTATTTTGTAACTATTACTTCACAAATTCTCTTTAACTCTTTGTGAGTGAATATATACGTGTATATTCATTTATATAAAGATATATATGTCTGTATATCTAAACATACATATACATGTGTATGAGTGTGTGTGTGTGTATATATATATATGTATATGTGTGTGTGTATATATATAATCAGCTACAGTTCACTCGAGGCAAGAGGGGTAGATTGACACTTGTACTGTGAATTACATCACGTATCAGTTTTTTCACTAAATGGAGCTTAGAAGCGAAGAATTTATTATTCACAGCTTGTGCTCTACATATTGTGGTCAAGGCCACTGAAATGCTGTTGCACTAGAAGCTCTTTAAGTTAAATCTTGTTAAGCTTGCTCAATCTCTCAATTTCCAGAACAATGAAGGCTGTGTGGAACCACCCCCTAACTTTGGAAAATATCTGGATTGCTTACTGGATTTCACCACGCACAGCAGCAAGGTATGCACAAGCCTTATTTTGAAGAACCTATTTTTTAGCCTTTTAATGACTGTGCAAGCAGACATTCAATATAGTCTTTTATGTTGCTTCTAAGTTCTTCAGCATTTACAGCTGTTTTTAGATCTTTATTTTTGGGACTGTGAGAACGTTGAATTGTTAGTGTGAAAGAGCTCTCAACTTTCTGATAGTGTGCAGATATATGGGTTGTTAAATTAGGATCACTATACTGCTCAATAATCACTGACTATCTTCAGCAGTGTGGTCCTTAAAGTGTATAGAGGAGAAATCATTCTCTGGTTTTGACAATTCCCATGGACATTCTTGGCCAGGCTGTTCATTTGAGAGGGTTTTGCAGTGTCAAAATGGAGGTCAACATGTGTCACTGTTCTTGAATTGAATGACTCCACATCCAAATTGGTCCATGAAGGTATTCATGTCTGGATAGCTGTACAGTTCGCCAGAGCACAAAGTATCTGACTGATTTCGTACATAAATCCCTGATGTTTCAATATGGGTTGAGGGGTGGTTAGGGTGCACGTCTTTTGGGTGCAAGTCTTTTGGGCACAAGGGACGTCAATTTGTTGCACCAAAGAGCTAAACTGCTTCTAATTGCACGTTTTTCTGAGGGTCTATTGGCCTCGTCTTTCTGAAATTCTCAGCATTATAGTGGGTATAGGAAAAAAGCAGTGAAAGTGAGGGAAGATCTAGTCATTAGTGCAGTTAAACCTCTGGGTCTTAACTTCTGGATCTTTATTTACAACCAGCTAAGGAATGATTGTATGTGGAGACTGTTTGTCGACTATTAGAGATTATATTGTGGTGCTTTTACCAAAAATAATGATTAACAGGAACAATATGAGGAAGCCAACTGGATTCTGTCTGCAAGAATTGCACATTCTGTGTGGGGTGCATCAGTCACTTATTTCTGGGGAGAGGTGCCATCTGCCAGAGTTATACAGATCTCTTGCAGATATTCTTACTGTTCTGTTACTCTTCCCGCTTTTCATTTGTTCAAGACATTTTGCCAGTGTGAGAAAGTGTCCTCTTTCTGCATGGTTGCCTCCACCTTTTGTTGACTTGCTGCTGTGATTTGACTGAGTGTGCCCTGGGTTCCTGCTAACCAGGTACCCAGGGCCTATGTTCTTTCCCTAAAACTGCATTGAAGCCTAAACCCAATTGGCATCTCTGGCCACAGGTCAGCCCATGGTAAATGGTACCACAGGTACCCAGGGCATTGTGACCAGGGAAGTCCTCTAAGGGCTGCAGCACTTATTGTGCCACCCTTAGATGCCCTGTACCTTTACACACACACACTGCCTTTGCAGGCTGCGTGTCTTGGTGCAGAACAAAGCGAAGAGTCAACATGGCACTCAGCCCTGTGTGCCATGCCTACAACCCAATGCGCTGACATAAATCAGTCTCCCTTCTAGCTGGGTGCACTATACCAGTTGTGAAGGAACAGGTGCATGAGCCCTGTACCCATCCAGGGCACTGTAAGTGCAGTGCTGCCATTAAAAGTATATCGTGCTGGGAGTGTGGGATTTAATGAAAAATGAAAGATGCCCCTGAAAACTAACCTACCACTAGTGCCCTGGCTGAGTGGTTGCTTTCAGCTGCCACCACCAGACATGTTTCTGGACCCCTAGGTTGAGAGCCTGCTGCTCTCGGGGGCCTGAAACAATGCACATCCTTGGAAGATGTGCTAAGCCTCCTCCCCCAGGATGGGCATGGTCCACGAAGGGGAATCTTCAAAGACTTGACCGTCTTTGTGAGCTTCCCCAGGCCACTTGCTGCTTTCAGCAACTGGTCCCCACTGGTTCTGACCCCCACTTTGGGCGGGAGAACTGGCAGGAAAAACAAGTGAGGAAGAGATGTGTGCCCACATCTGCCAACTCCACCCCTTAGGTGGGGGAGGCGAGGTGAAGCACAACTCTCAGTCCCGCCATCATGTAGATGGGGGAACCCAGCCAACCAGGGACAGGCATATGCCCCCCTCCCACGGTGGGTGGCATAATAGGGAGTGTACCCCCCCAGGGAAGGGACACATTGGTCCCAACCTTTTGTTTGTTTTTTTTTTTTTTTTTTTTTTTTTTTTACCATTTTCATTACTGAAGTTCGAGGCATGTGGGCTGCTGAATTCATATCTGTGCATAGATCGCCGCCTAGTGTTGGGTCCGGATGTTTGCACGTTGTTGTCCTGGAAGAGTCTTCGAAGTATCCTGAGATAGGGGACTCCTCCCCTGGACCACAGTGCGCATGGGCATCCTCTCCATCCTCAGATTGTTTTTTTCCGCCATTGGGTTCGGATGTGCTTATCTTGACTCAAGTTAGGAAAATTTAGTTTAAGGCCAAAAGGCCTTTAGTTTTCGTCGGTACTGTTCCCGCTCGGTATCGACAGCTTACTTGCTAGTTTAGCAAACTTATCAAGTTTTTTCGGATCCGTTTAATCCGACCATCGACCTTACATCGACGATGGAATCGAGGACCCCATTCAAACGGTGTCCTGTTTGCCACGCCAAATATCCACATATCGACGTCCACCCGGTGTGCAACAAATGCCTCTCGCCGGATCACGACGAATCCAAATGTATGGCCTGTGCCCGATTCCGATCCAAGAAGACTCTCCGGAATCGACGAGCAGCGAGATTAGAAGCGCAGCAATCGGCACCGGCCCCGACCAACATCTTCAGCACCGAGGACGAAGATATTGAAAGCGTGGAAGACATACACTCCAGCCCCGCTTCCGAACACGATTCCCGATCGGAAGACGCCGATGAAGCGCTTTTTCACAGGGAAGAAGCCGAGGATGAGGTAGGAGACTACGATGAGGCCTTTGGGGCCGAAGAAGATAGCTCTGGTGAAAAGCAGGGCCTACCCGTCCACACGGAGGCTATCAAAGTGCGTCAGTCTACGGCTCCGGTCGAGGGATCGCCTTCGGGCCTTACCCGAGATCAATCCCGCAGTTCTTCGGCCCCGCCTTCTGGCCCGGCCTCGAACGTCCAGCGAGAGCAATTATTACCCAAAAAGACTGGTTTCCCTTCAACGAAACCGAAACCAATCGTCGCACCGGTTCAACAGAAACCGAAAGTAAAACTGGCAGTGGTCAGCTCGAAGACCTCCACTCCTTCGACGCCAGCCAAAACCATCGGCTCCGAACGCACAAAAAGGGATTTCGGCGCCGAACTCGCTGCAGCGGATGTCGGCACCGACCCAAAAAGGAAGGCCATCGGTACCACCAAAGCGCCTCGGCCCCCGGCACCGAAGCAATCGGCCCCGACCACCAAGGTTAAAATGGCCGCTCCATCGGAGTCCACTTCGAAGGCGGCGACTAGGGTCCAGTCATCGACGCCGTCGACCCCTACTACCTCTCCTCGACTCGATGACCCTGTGGCTCCGAAGAAGTCCACGCCTACCTCTACAGAACCACTCGGCACCAAAGAACCTTCGGCGTTCTCGGTGCGACAAGTTGCAGCGTCACTGCAACGCATCAGAGAACAGGCAGCCCTCCAGTCCACGTCGGGCTCCGACCCGAAAAAGGCTCCAAAGGCACCTTCGGCACCAACCAACATCACTTTTGGTTTGCCGCCGTCCACGGCGCCGAAACTGTTCGAGATCCGAACACGTGTCACCCAGACAAGGTCCCCATCTACTGGACACTCTCCTACTGGGCCTTCACCGTCCCAATTCATCGACGCCGACACCGGCAGGCTCATGCTCCGAAAACGGAAGGTCACGTCAGACCAGGCTTTGGACTCTTACAGAATCCCTCTAAAGCAGAAACTGCCAGCAGAATCGGAACCGGTTCTATATGAACGCCTGCACACCTCCTATCCAGATCCCCAGTCCTTTTCTCCGACGCACTCCGACACGGACGCAATGGAGGATTACATGGGTGATGATACCACCTACCCTAGGGATATAGATCCTGAGGAGCAGCAGGACCCAGATCAAGCTTGGGATGACCCTGCAGACCCGGGTGCCACAACAGATACCCAGGACACGCAGCTTTACGGCGCAAATACATCTCCCACAGAGGACACTGCTGCCTTCAATGCCCTCATTGAACGTGCTGCAGCCAATCATGGAGTGCAACTCCACTCGGACACAGTTGAGGACGATTTCTTGGTGGACACTTTCGCCTCCTCAGAGAGGACTGTCAAGACTCTGCCCATGTTAAAAGGTGTCCTCAAGCCAGCAAAGGACATTTTCAAGGAAACAACCAGGGCACGGGTGATAAACCCCAGGATTGAGAAAAAATACAAACCTGCGCCCGGGGACCCTATGTACATTAGAGGTCAGTTACCTCTGGACTCCATGGTGGTTGCTAACGCTCGCAAACGAGCGCACTCGCAAACAACTGGTGATGCTCCTCCCCCGGACAAGGAGTCCAAGGTGCTGGAGACCTCCGGCAAAAGGATTGCAGCCCAAGCAGCAAACATCTGGCGCATTGCCAATACACAGGCACTCCTGGCTCGCTACGATCGTTCACACTATGACACGCTAGAGTCACTACTCCAACATCTACCAGACCAGTACAAAGAGGCAGCGGAGCTCCTCATCAGAGAGGGACAACTTCTTACAAACGCATCCATTAAGTGTGCACTAGATGCTGCCGACACAGCTGCGAGGGCGATAAACACCAGCGTCATGTTACGCCGACACGCTTGGTTAAGAATCTCCGGATTCAAACCTGAGATTCAAAACAACATCCTAAATCAGCCTGTCAACCCCGAATACTTATTCGGACCAGAAGTTGACACCACCCTAGAAAAGATCAAAAAGGACACTGACACTGCAAAGTCAATGGGGGCTCTGCAAACGCAGACATTTCGTAGTGGCTCCTTTCGTCGCCCCGGAAATAGGGGAGCGGCTAGAGGACAGGGGTCACAGCAAACATACAATAAAGGGGGCACACAGACTACCTACGATAAAAACACCAGAGGTGGATATCGTGGCTCCAGCACCAAGGGCAGAGGACGCGGTTACAGCAACACCAGGTCCTCACCCAAGAACAAACAGTGACGCCCTCTCCCTTCCCCCCAACCACATAACACCTGTCGGGGGGAGACTCCAGCGGTTCCTGTCCACGTGGAATACCATCACCACGGACAGGTGGGTCCGGGATGTTATCCAGCACGGTTACTGTCTCGAATTAACCTCCACTCCACCCACAATACCGCCAAAGCACCGTCCTATGTCCTCAGAGCACTTAGCATTATTGCAGCAGGAAGTGCTAACCATGCTGCAAAAAGGTGCAATAGAGGTCGTGCCCGTCCACCAGCAAGGGACAGGGGTGTACTCTCTGTACTTCTTAATACCAAAGAAGGACGGGTCACTCAGACCTATACTAGGCCTGAGAACCCCTCAACCACTACATTCTCTCAGAGCATTTCCATATGCTCACCCTACAGCAGGTTCTCCCGCTGCTCAAACAGGGGGACTTCCTAGCCACACTAGACCTCAAAGATGCGTACTTCCACATCCCCATACACCCGGCACACAGGAAATATCTCAGGTTCACTATTCGGGGGCAGCACTACCAATTCAAAGTCCTCCCCTTCGGTATGACGACAGCACCCAGAGTTTTCACCAAGTGCCTAGCTACAGTGGCTGCACATCTACGGAGACAACACATTCACGTCTACCCTTACCTGGACGACTGGCTTGTTCAGGCAAAGTCAGCCCAGCAATGTGCCAACCACATGTCCCTCACCATTCACCTTCTTCACAGTCTGGGATTCTCACTAAATTACCCAAAATCACATCTCCAACCCGCACACGTACAACAGTACCTAGGTGTGACCATAGACACTCTGGCAGCCACAGCTCAGCCAAATTTAGTGAGGATCAACAGCATGCAGATGCTGATTTCAAAGTTCAAACCTCAACACTCCATTCCTGCGCGAGTGTTCATGCAGTTGATAGGCATGATATTAATACTTGACAAGGGGAACCCGTGAGGTAGGAAGGACCCAGGGTACTTGCTAGTTTGAAAAACAGGAGGTCCTTCAAAAACAATACAATATGCGATAAATATAGACCAGAATCGGCTCTATATAATTTGTACAATGCCCAGCCGGACATTGAGGTTTTAATGATCAATAAAAGTAATTTTTAGACATACGTTAGAATGTAGAGTGGGACACAGTCCTGTGTCCTTACACACTAAACAAAAGGTACAAACAGTCAAACATATAGAACATTTATCAGGCTGAAGAGAGAAGCTTATAGCCAATACGAGATACAAGGGCAAGCTTTCATGAAAGTACAATGTCATGCACAATTTTAACATATGCGTTTAACATGCATGTTTGTACATGGGGTCAACGACGTTTCGATCTATTCAAACAATACATAGATCATCATCAGGACTAGAGAGAATAAAAGCCTGAAAGTACAATTCCTGTGAAATTGGAAGGGGGAGAGAAATAAGGGAGAAAAGAGAGTTACATTAAAAACCTAAAATTACTGGTCTCAACAGGAATGAGGACTGGCTGTCTCTCATTTAGTGAGTCTGGTACTTAATTGTTGCTCCTTGCCTGTAACAATTGCAAAATTATCTGTATTGTTCAAACCTAACAATGTACTGCTTTTTTCTATTACCTTCATCGCTTTCTAATCACTAACACTGACCCAACATGTCCGCCGTTATTCCACTCACGAAATCCCGTGTGTAAGGACACAGGACTGTGTCCCACTCTAAATTCTAACGTATGTGTAAAAATTACTTTTATTGATCATTAAAACCTCAATGTCCGGCTGGGCATTGTACAAATTATATAGAGCCGATTCTGGTCTATATTTATCGCATATTGTATTGTTTTTGAAGGACCTCCTGTTGATAGGCATGATGGCCTCCTGCATTTTCATAGTCCCACACGCGAGACTACATATGCGCCCGCTTCAGGAGTGCTTGGCACGTCAATGGAATCAGGCTCACGGGCAATTAAAAGACCTAGTGTTGGTGAGCGGTCGGGCATACAACTCTCTGCATTGGTGGAATCCACAAAACCTTTGCAAGGGCCGACCATTCCAAGAGCCTGTTCCACAAATAATACTGACGGCGGACGCGTCTCTCCAGGGATGGGGAGCTCATGTACTCAATTACACAGTGCAGGGACTATGGACAATACAACAAAAGAAGATGCACATCAACCTTCTAGAACTGATGGCAATCTTCCTGGCAATGAAGGCATTCAAAGTACACTTGTGCAACAAAGTCGTGTTGATCCGGACGGACAACATGACTGCCATGTACTACATACAGAAGCAGGGAGGAACACACTCTCCACAGTTGTCTCATCTGGCTTAGAGCATGTGGAAGTGGGCCATTCAGAGAAACATATTCCTCATGGCGGAACACCTCCCCGGCAAGGACAACCAGATGGCGGATCTGCTCAGCAGACACAGCCACCAGATGCACGAGTGGGAGCTACATCCGTCAGTACTCCAACCGTACTTCCAACAGTGGGGTCATCCAGAGATAGACCTATTCGCCACAAACGAAAACGCAAAATGCCGAAGCTTTGCCGCCAGGTTCCCACATCCACAGTCGCAGGGCAATGCGATATGGATGAACTGGTCCGGCAGATTTGCGTACGCTTTTCCCCCAGCGCCATTGATACCGCTGGTGGCATGCAAACTACGACAGCACTCACTGACACTCATCCTAGTTGCTCCCATATCGGCGCGCCAGCCATGGTACACCACCTTTCTAGAACTTTCCGTGGTGCCGCATCAAAGGCTGCGGATCAAACCTGCACTCTTAACGCAGAACCATGGCGAAATCCAGCACCCAGATCCGCAACAGCTGAACCTGGCAATCTGGCTCCTGAAGTCTTAGAGTTTGGCTACCTGAACCTGCCACCTGACTGTATGGATATCATTAAGGAGGCCAGGAGACCCACTACCAGAGCCTGCTATGCAGCTAAATGGAAGAGGTTTGTCATCTACTGCAACAACAATGACATTAACCCGCTAGACGCATCCATTCAAAATATAATCTGTTACCTCTTACACCTATACCGATGCAATCTGGCATACACCTCAATTCGTATCCATTTGACCGCAATAGCAGCCTATCTCCAAAACAGGCAGCACCTCTCCTTGTTCAGAGTGCCTGACATCAAAGCTTTCTTGGAGGGCCTTAAACGAGTAATTCCCCCAAGACACCCACCAGCACCGGTGTGGAACCTCAACTTGGTCCTCACCCGACTAATGGGTCCACCCTTCGAACCTCTCCACTCATGTGAGATTCAATTCCTCACCTGGAAAGTAGCTTTCCTAGTGGCAATCACTTTGTTAAGAAGAGTTAGTGAACTCCAGGCACTAACCATTCAAGAGCCATTCATACAGGTTCACGCGAACAGGGTCGTACTTCGTACCAACCCCAAATTCATGCCTAAAGTAATATCACAGTTCCACATGAATCAAACTATAGACCTGCCTGTTTTCTTTCAAAATCCACAAAATGTAGCGGAGAGAATGCTCCATACACTGGATGTAAAAAGAGCCCTTATGTACTATATAGACAGAACTAAAGTCTTTAGGAAGACAAAACAACTTTTCGTTGCCTTTTCTCCACAACACAAGGGCAACGCCATTTCCAAAGCAGGTATAGCCAGATGGATCGTTGAATGTATTCAAATATGCTATCAAAAGGCTAAACGCACATTAACGATTCCCCCACGAGCCCATTCAACACGTAAGTTAGGGGCGTCCATGGCTTTCCTGGGAAATATTCCTTTACAGGAAATATGTAGAGCAGCCACATGGTCCACTATACATACATTTACCAAACACTACTGTGTAGATGTACACTCAAAACAGCAGGCAGCTGTAGGACAGGCTGTTCTCAAAACTCTTTTTCAGACCGCTGCAGCTGGCACTGGTGGCCGCCGCTAATAGGAGGTACTGCTATGTATTCTATGCACAGATATGAATTCAGCAGCCCACATGCCTCGAACTGAATATGTTACTTACCAGTATGCATCTGTTCTTGGCATGTAGGGCTGCTGACATTCATATCGCCCACCCTCCTCCCCGGCGCCTGTAGCAGCTCTCAGAATTACTGTATAGCATGGTCATCACTTTCTGTATCTACTTCATCACTGCCACAATGGCGAAAAACAATCTGAGGATGGAGAGGATGCCCATGCGCACTGTGGTCCAGAGGAGGAGTCACCTATCTCAGGATATTTCGAAGACTCTTCCAGGACAACAACGTGCAAACATCCGGACCCAACACTAGGCGGCGATCTATGCACAGATATGAATGTCAGCAGCCCTACATGCCAAGAACAGATGCATACTGGTAAGTAGCATATTCAATTCTGCCCATCAGGGATAGCGGCAGTCGAATCCAGCCTTCAATCTCGTCTTCTAACTTGCTAATTGTTACACCATAATTTTCCCTAAATACGACTTCTGAGTCCGTCTGTACCTGGGCACCAAGATATGGCACCGAGTCAGTCGACCACTGCAACTGGTAGTCCGGTTTGAACTGTGCTGTAGCTGGGGTAAGGGGAAATATAATGGACTTTGACCAATTTACTCGGAGTCCAGACACCACACCGAAACGCACCACCTCACGCAGAACGGGGGAGAGATTGCGCTCGGGATCTCGGATATATAGGAGCGTATCGTCCGCGTAGGTAGAGACGATAAGTTCGTAGCCCGGGAATCGTATACCCCTGTATCTATGGTATTCACAGAGCGCACAAGCTAAGGGTTCTGCCACCAAAGCATACAGTATCGGCGATATGTATAGGAACAGTCACCAGATTACCGATTTAATCCTGGCTGTGGGCGCATTGTACAATAAACTGCACTAAGACTTCTCCCAGTCCCATCCTAGTCAACAACTGTCTCATGAAGGGCCATTTGATGGAGTCGAAGGCTTTCTCCATGTCTAGAAAGACTGCCACCGCTTGTGTCTCCGGCGTAGTATGCTGCACCACTCTGAACACCGTTCGCAGGTTATAAGTAAGGTTTCAACCCGGGACAAACCCCGCCTGTTCCGGGGTGACCAGTGTCTGGATCAGTGGGACCAGCCTGTTTGCCAGAATCTTCGTGAAGATTTTCGTGTCAACATTAAGCAAGGAAACGGACGGTAGGATGCGCACTCCTCAGGGAGCTTGCCCGGTTTCAGAATATCTACAATGATTGCCTCTCTCATCGAGGGCGGCATAGTGTCTGATACACACATGTCGTCAAAGAGAGTGGCTAAGTGCGGTAGCAGCGAGTCTAAATAAGCCTTGTAGAAAGCGACTGTTAGGCCATCAACACCCGGTGTGCTGCCTGATTTCTTGTTTGTTAGCACCAAAGTGATTTCTTCTCTCTCCAGGGTCTCATCAGGAATTCACGATGCCTGTTTGTGAGCCATGGCAACTTTATATGGGTTAAATATTCCAACATTTCCTCTTCTGTACCACCACTACGAGTAGCGTAGAGCTGGGAATAATATTGCCTAAATCTCCCTGCTATGTCTGCCTCCTCAGTGAGTATATCTCCCTCTGTTGTCTTAACTTCTGCGACTACTGTTGTTCGAGGCATGTGGGCTGCTGAATTCATATCTGTGCATAGATCGCCGCCTAGTGTTGGGTCCGGATGTTTGCACGTTGTTGTCCTGGAAGAGTCTTCGAAGTATCCTGAGATAGGTGACTCCTCCCCTGGACCACAGTGCGCATGGGCATCCTCTCCATCCTCAGATTGTTTTTTTCCGCCATTGGGTTCGGATGTGCTTATCTTGACTCAAGTTAAGAAAAACTTTTTTCAGGCCAAAAGGCCTTTAGTTCGCGTCGGTACTGTTCCCGATCGGTATCGATAGTTATTTGTTAGCTTACTAACTTCAAGACCAACTCTTTTCGCATCATATCCGACCATCGACCCGACTTCGACGATAGAATCGAGGACACCATTCAAGCGGTGTCCTGTATGCAATGCGAAATATCCCCATGTCGACGTCCTCCCGGTGTGCAACAAATGCCTTTCACCGGATCACGACGAGTCCACATGTATGGCCTGTGCCCGATTCCGATCCAAAAAGACTCTCCGGAATCGACGAGCAGCGAGACTTGAAGCGCAGCAAGCGGCACCGGCCCCGACCAACATCTTCAGCGCCGAGGACGAAGATGTGGAAGACGTGGAGAACCTACCCTCCAGCCCCGCTTCCGAACACGACTCCGGGTCGGAAGACATCGAAGAACGACTCTTTCACAGGGACGAAGCCGACACCGAGGTAGGAGACTACAATGAGGCCTTAGGGGCCGAAGAGAGTAGCTCCGGTGACGAGCAAGGCCTACCCGTACAGACGGAGGATATCCCAGTGCGTCAGTCTATGGCTCCGGTCGAGGGATCGCCTTCGGGCCTTACCCAAGACCTATCCCGCAGTTCTTCGGCCCCACCCTCTGGCCCGGCCTCGGACATTCAGCGGCAGCCATTACTACCCAAATCGACTGGTTTCCCTTCATTGAAACCGAAACCGAAAGCCGTATCGGTTCCACAGAAACCGAAACTGAAAGTAACACTGGTCGGATCGAGGCCCACCACACCTTCGACGCCAGGCAAACCCGTCGGCACCGACCGCACCAAACGGGACTTCGGTGCCGAGCTCGCAGCAGCCGACGTCGGTGCGACACACGGAAAAAGGCCATCGGTGCCGCCAAACCGCCTCGGCTCCCGGCACCGAAACAATCGGCTCCAGCCACAAAGGTCAAAATAGCTGCTGCGTCTCACACTACTTCGAAAGCAGCACCAAAGGCACAATCATCGACGCCGTCGACAGCTATTACCTCTCCTCGACTCGATGACCCCGTGGCGCCGAAAAAGTCCACGCCTGCCTCTACAGCACCGGTCGGCGCCAAAGACCCGTCGGCTTTACAGGTGCGGCAAGTTGCAGCGTCCTTGCAACGCATCAAAGAAAAGGCAGCCCTACAGGACCCTTCAGGCTCCGAGCCGAAAAAAGCTCAAAAGGCTTCTCCGGCACCGGCCAACATCACTTTTGGCCTGCCGCCGTCCACGGCACCCAAACTGTTCGAAATCAGAACACGTGTCACCCACACTAGGATCACGCCTGCCGAACGCTCTCCTACGGAGACGTCACCATCCCACATCATCGATGCCGACACCGGCAGAATGATGCTCCACAAGCGGAGGATAACTTCCGAGCCAGCTCTGGACTCCTACCGGATCCCTCTAAAGAAAAAGCTGCCAGTGGATTCGGA
Source organism: Triturus cristatus (assembly GCF_964204655.1). Lineage (NCBI taxonomy): Eukaryota > Metazoa > Chordata > Amphibia > Caudata > Salamandridae > Triturus > Triturus cristatus. The sequence continues at coordinate 116,553,102 of NC_140589.1, forward strand.
ACCAGTTCTTTACGAACCTCTCCATACCTCTTACCAAGATCCACAGTCCTTCTCTCCGACACACTCCGAAACCGACGTTTTGGAGGACTATATGGGTGACCACGTCCCCTACCCCGGAGAGATGGACCCTGACGGCCAACAGGACCCTGATCAGGCTTGGGATGACCCTGCAGACCCGGGTGCACATATGGATACACAGGACACGCAGCTATATGGTGCGAAAACGTCTCCCACAGAGGACACTGCCGCATTCAACGCCCTTATTGAACGTGCTGCGGCCAATCATGGTGTGCAACTCCACTCCGACACAATCGAGGACGATTTTCTAATGGATACTTTCGCATCCTCAGAACGGAATATCAAAACTCTACCCATGTTGAAAGGTATCCTCAAACCAGCAAAGGACATCTTCAAAGAACCCACCAGGGCACGAGTATTAAACCCCAGGATCGACAAGAAATATAGGTCGGCGCCTGGGGACCCTACCTACATTAGAGGCCAGTTGCCTCTGGATTCCATCGTAGTCGCCAATGCTCGCAAACGGGCGCACTCACAGACAACTGGGGATGCTCCTCCCCCGGACAAAGAGTCCAAGGTGCTAGAGACCTCCGGCAAGCGGGTTGCAGCCCAGGCAGCTAACATATGGCGTATTGCCAATACAAAGGCGCTCCTAGCTCGCTACGATCGCGCACACTATGACACATTAGAAACATTACTCCAACATCTCCCTGACCAATACAAAGAGGGAGCAGAGATCCTCATCAGGGAGGGACAACTCCTCACTAACGCATCCATTAAGTGTGCACTGGATGCCGCAGACACAGCTGCCAGAGCAATAAACACTAGCGTCATGTTACGACGACACGCCTGGTTACGAATCTCCGGATTCAAACCGGAGGTTCAAAATAACATCCTCAATCAGCCGGTCAACCCCGACTACTTATTCGGACCAGAGGTTGACACCACCCTAGAAAAAATAAAAAAGGACACAGACACTGCAAAGTCCATAGGGGCTCTCCAAACGCAGACCTTTCGGAGTGGCTCCTTTCGTCGCCCCGGAAATAGAGGAGCAGGTAGAGGACAGGGGTCACAGCAAACCTACAACAAGGGCAACACCCAAAGTACCTACGATAAAAACACCCGGGGTGGATATCGTGGTTCAAGCACAAAGGGCAGAGGACGCGGATACGCAATACCAGATCCTCTCCCAAGAACAAACAGTGACGCCCTCTCCCTTCCTCCCGACCACATAACACCTGTCGGGGGAAGGCTACAAAGGTTCCTGTCCACGTGGAACTCCATCACCACGGACATGTGGGTCAAAGATATTATCAAACACGGTTACTGCCTAGAATTAACCTCAACTCCACCCACAATACCGCCAAGACACCGTCCTATGTCCTCAGAGCACTTAGCGCTATTACAGCAGGAAGTGCTAAGTATGCTGCAAAAAGGCGCAATAGAGGCCGTACCCGTCCACGAGCACGGTACGGGGGTGTACTGTGAGAAAATGCCATCTTTCTTGCCTGGTATGCCCCCACTTTTTGCTAAATTGCTGAATGTACTTCGATTGAGTGTACCCTGGGTTCCTGCCAATCAGGTGCCCAGGGCCTATGTTCCTTCCTTAAACCACACAAACTCCAAATTGGCAAACCCTAGCCACATGTCAGCCCCTAGGAAATGGTACCCAGGGCCTTGTGGCCAGGGAAGGCCTCTAAGGGCTGCAGCACTCATTGTGCCACCCTCAGAGGCCCTGTACCCTTACACACACACTGCCCTTGCAGGCTGAGTGTCTGGGTGCAGGACAAAACAAAGAGTCGACATGGCACACATCACTGTGTACCATGCCCATCACCTACACTGCCAAGGCATATGTCAGCCACCCCTCTAGCTGGGTGCATTACGCCTATGGTGTGGGCACAGGAGCAGGAGCCCTGTGCCCCTACAGTACCCGGGTCCATTCCTGGGCACTGTAAGTGCAGTGCTGTCATTTAAGAGTACATGGTGCTGAGAGCTTGTCAAACACGAGCTCCACAGCACCATATTGGCAACACTGAAGCCTGGGAAGTTTGGTATCAAACTTCTCAGCACATTGAACCCACACTGATGCCAGTGTAGGATTTAATGCACTAAGCACCCCAGAGGGCATCTTAGAGATGCCCCCCTACAGCTAACTTACAATCCACGTCTGCTCTGAGGCTGCCCAGGCTGCCACACAGCAGACACGTTGCTGGACCCCTGGGTGGGAGAGCCCCTGCTCTCCCGGGCCTGCAACAATGCACATCCTGGGTGAGGTGAGAAATCTCCTCCCCCAGGATGAGCAAAGGGAAGCTTCAAAGGCAGGCCGCCATTTGGAGTTTCCCCAGGCCACTGCAACCCCCCACTCTGGCGGGAAGCTTGGCCGGAAACCCCATACAAGGACAGGGGATGTGCCAGCCTGCCCACCCCACCCCTCAGGTGGGGGAGGCGAGGTGAAGCACATCTCCGGGCTCTCGCCATCTTGAAGATGGGAGGCCCTACCCTATCAGGATTAGGCTACTGCCCCCCTCCCACAGGAGAGAGGCAGGATAGGGGGTGTACCCACCCCAGGACAAGGACCCATTGGTCCCTGGCCTTCACCTACCTGTAACGCCCCAAAATCTAGTATTTAGGGGCACCCTGAACCTTCCTTCCTTAGATTCCAGATAAAAAACTACAAGAAGAGCAAGAAGAACAAGGACCTGCCCTGCAGCTGCTAAAAAGAGAAGAAGACACCAACTGCTTTGGCCCCAGCCCTACCGGCCTGTCGACTCTCGAACCTGCACCAGCGCGGCATCTCACGTGGCCAGCAACCTCACCAACCCCGGAGGACCTGGCTACCCTTTTGGCTCTAAGCCCCTGGGACTTCCATGAGTAGAGGCTCTACTCAAGAAACCTATTTTTAACCCCTGGCAGCAGCCCTGAACCGCGGACCCAACACACTCTGCACCAGCCAAGCCTGGCCAGTGCCGGAGTGGACAAAGACCCTGAGGACGACCCCACGGCGACTGTGACCCCGAGTCCGGCACCCAAGGACCCCCCTCGACATCCCGGAAGAAGCCTGCAGCCTCAGAACCGAGTGCCACCCCAACCGCGATCAACCAGAGGGTAAGATTCCCGACGTCAAAAGGCACCCCTGCACCCGGCGCCCTGCGGCCCCCTGTGCCCAATCCTGGGGTACCCACCTAACCTACAACTACCCAACTTACCTCTCGAAGTGGTGGTGGCACCTGAAACATCCTCGTCCCCGAGCCTGCAGCCATTTTCCAAACCGGAACATTCCCATTGATTTCCATTGAGCACCCGAAGGCTCAAAAGCACCCAGCCGCCCGAGTGGCCCTGGCAGTGCACTCTCTACACTAACCTACTTCCCCACTTGCCCTGAGTAAGTTACCAGGAGCCCAGCTCCCACAGCCGCGTGGCTTGCCAGACAGCAGCCACCAACCAAGGCCCCCCTATCCCTCATAGGATAACATTGGGCCTAACTCTCTCTGCACCCGGCCGTCCTGAAACCGCTGAGGGTGAACCAACTGTACCTACCTGACACTGGGGGACCCCTGAGTCCATGCCCGGAATTTCAACTCTGCCAGTCGAGTACTTACCCTTAAACCGCTAACTTCATTTTCCTCATAGGGTAACATTGACTGGCTTTTTCTTCAAAAATCTTCTAAGTGTCTATTTTTGCAAATTTGAAATATTCTTTTAAAATCGTACCATTTCTGCAAACGAAATTACTTACCTGTTTTTGATAAGGACCCCAGTCCTGGGTCTAGGTACCCAGTCCTGGATTACTAAAGTAACGATAAAGTACTTTACCTGCAATTTGAATTTCTTGCCATAGAGATCCATTGAATGTTTTCTCTGAAATATTTTCTAAGTGCTAACTTTTGAAATAGCTAAATAATATTTAAAAATCATTACAGTTATTAAGTCGACTTTCATCACTTGATTCTGAATACTGACCCAAGGCTGGATCTAGGAGCCAGACCTGGAATTCCAAAAGTACTCTGAAAAGTAATTTATTACAAATAACCTGAATTTACCATTGAGCTAAATGCATTGTTATGTTTAGGAAATAGGATTGTTTATTGCAACCAACTGTGACTGTTTACACAAATTTATTGCTTAAGACAAAAGTATTTATATTCAACCTCTCATTCTGAGAAAGTATATTTTTACCCCCTTTGTGGTTCTAAAAATAAAACAAGCATATATTTTATATATATAAACCATTGGCCTAGTGTTCAGTTATTGAGTGTGTGAAACCATTTGCTGACTGAGTGTGTACAATAAATGCTTTACACTGTCCTCTGGTACTGCCTTACTGCTCGACCAAGCTACCACTTTTGAGAGTAAGGTCATACCTAACTTTGACCTCTATCAGCCTCTGGGGGACTGTGGACTCTGTACACCCTGTACCTATTAGGGAACAGTATATACAGAGCCACTTTCTCACATTGGTGGATCAGCGGTGGGATACAAACTTGTATTTGTTGGACTACTTGGTTACCATCTGATCACACGACAGAACTCCTAAAAATTGCCTTTAGAATTCTGATTGGTTTTTCCAAAATTACTAAAAGTCTTGCTAGGGCCTTGCTTAAGTCCCATTAGAATTTTAGAAAAATAAGTCACTATAGTCAGGGTAGAGGGTTAGAACTGTCAGGTTAGAATGTCTCAAACAAACCCAGCTATTAGTGATAATAATAACATGGACCTGGTGGAGGAGCTCGACCTCACACCTTACTTACACTTGTCTTTCAAGGAATTGAGGTCCTTATGTAAACTCAAAAATTTACAAATGGGTCTGCATCCAACCAAACAAGGGCTCCAGGAGCTCCTGGCTGAGTATGCTAAAGACCACCCATCTGAACATGGTGATGACCAGTCAGATGAGGAAAGGGAAACAGGGGAGGTGGACAACAACCTCCCCATACTATTCCCTAGGGAGGAGATGGCACCCATACCCTCCAACTCAAGACATAGCATCTGGGCACCTAGAGACCACACAGGTGGCTCTGGTCCCAGAGACAACACTGGGGGACCCCCCAGTGAAGAGTACAGCCTTGTGAGGCTGGCCAAAAGAATAGATCTAGAGTCCAGACTCCTGGCCCTAGAAAAGGAAAGGAGAGAGATGGGTTTAGCACCCATCAATGGTGGCAGCAATAATAAAAACAAGGATAGGGAGGAAACTTCTGACCCTAAAATCCCCAAAGGGATTGTCCCTAAATTTGAGGAAGGTGATGATATCACCAAATGGTTCACAGCCTTTGAGAGGGCTTGTGATATCAGGAAAGTAAAGAAACCTCTCTGGGGGGCACTCCTGTGGGAACTGTTCTCTGGTAACTGCAGGGACAGGCTTCTGACTCTCTCTGGGCCAGAAGCAGGATCCTATGACCTCATGAAGAAAGCTCTGATTGAGGGATTTGGATTCACCACTGAGGAGTATAGAATTAGATTCAGGGGGGCTCACAAAACCCAGACCCAGTCCTGGATTGATTTTGTAGATTTCTCAGTGAAGACACTGGATGGTTGGTTAGCTGGACATGGTGTGCAGGATTTTACTGGATTGTACAATTTATTCATGAAGGAACATATTTTGAGTAACTGCACAAATGAAAAGTTGCATCAGCATTTGGTAGACCTAGGTCTAATTTCTCCCCAAGAATTGGGAAAGAAGGCAGACCACTGGGTCAAGACTAGGGTGACCAAGACAACCACTGGGGGTGACCAAAGGAAAGTGGTCACAAAACCTCCCCAGGGGAAAGGTGGTGAGAATCCCCAAGATAAAAAGTCTGAGTCTTCCAAAGGGCCCCAAAAACCTGTGCAGGTGGGTGGGACCCAAACTACTCCCTATGTGCCCCAACCATATAGGGGGAAGAACTTTGATCCCTTAAAGGCCTGGTGTAATACCTGTAAAAAGCAGGGACACCTAACTGTAACTTGCCCCCAAAACAAAGCCCCTAAGGCACCCAGTACAGCCACTCCTGGGGCAGCAAGTATACAAATGGGATCAGAGGTGTACCCTGAGCAAATCTGGGAACACACTGAAGCAAGTTTAGTCTCCTTGGGAGAAGTGGAGTTTGCCACCGTGGCTGTGTGGCCCCCCAACTTAAAGAAATACTTACAGTACCCCTGGGTGAATGGAACTAGGGTAGAAGCTCTGAGGGATACAGGTGCCAGTGTCACTATGGTGAAAGACACACTGGTTTCCCCTGAGCAATACTTGATTGGGAAGTCTTACCCAGTCACCAACGCTGACAGTGTCACCACTAGTCATCCCATGGCCATGGTAACATTAGGCTGGGAGGGGGGGTACTGGCCTGAAACAGGTAGTGGTCTCTCCAAAGTTGCCAGCTGCATGTCTGCTTGGAAATGATCTGGAAACCTCAGCCTGGGCTGAGGTTGAGTTAAAGGCCCATACAGCCATGCTGGGCATCCCTGAATTGGTGTGTGTGCAAACCAGAGCACAGAGCAAGAGGAAGGGTGAAAAAGGAGGTTTGGAGCCTGGAATAATGGCCCAACCAACCAAGAGGAAGGGCAAGAAGACTGGGGGACCAGCTTCTGTACAGCCAAACACTCAGAACCCCTCTCCCCCTGGAGAGGATGTAGATACCCCTGAGGGAACTGAGTCCATGGAGCTTGACCCTTACCAGGTTGAACTCTTGGGCCCAGGGGGACCCTCTAGGGAAGAGCTGTGCCAGGGTCAGCGAGACTGTCCCACTCTTGAAAGCCTGAGACAACAAGCTGCTTCAGAAGCCAGGGGAGATGTCAGTGGTACCCACAGAGCTTATTGGGAAGAGGGATTACTGTATGCTGAGGCAAGAGACCCCACTCCTGGAGCCACCAGGAGGGTGGTAGTGCCACAGAAGTACAGGGAGTTCCTCCTAACTTTGGCTCATGACATCCCCCTAGCTGGACATCTGGGGCAATCCAAAACTTGGGAAAGGTTAGTGAGTCACTTTTACTGGCCCCAGATGCACCAAAAGGTGAAGGAGTTTGTCAGCGCCTGTGTTACCTGTCAGGCCAGTGGCAAGACAGGTGGCCACCCGAAGGCCCCCCTCATTCCACTACCAGTGGTGGGGTCCCCTTTGAAAGGGTAGGTGTGGACATTGTGGGTCCACTTGAACCTCCCACAGCCTCAGGGAACAAATTCATTCTAGTAGTAGTGGATCATGCTACTAGGTACCCTGAAGCAATTCCACTTAGGACTACTACAGCTCCTGCAGTAGCCAAGGCCCTCCTGGGTGTCTTCACCAGGGTGGGTTTTCCTAAGGAGGTGGTTTCAGACAGAGGTTCCAACTTCATGTCTGCTTACCTAACACACATGTGGAAAGAGTGTGGAGTGCAGTACAAGTTTACTACACCCTACCACCCACAAACCAATGGCCTTGTTGGGAGGTTCAACAAGACATTGAAAGGTATGATCATGGGACTCCCTGAGAAACTCAAAAGGAGGTGGGATGTCCTGTTACCATGCTTGCTTTTCGCTTACAGGGAAGTGCCACAGAAGGGAGTAGGTTTCTCACCCTTTGAACTTCTGTTTGGTCATCCTGTAAGGGGACCCCTGTGTCTTGTAAAGGAGGGCTGGGAGAGGCCTCTTCAAGAACCCAAACAGGACATAGTGGACTATGTGCTTGGCCTAAGGTCCAGAATGGCTGAGTATATGGAAAAGGCATCCAAGAACCTTGAGGCCAGCCAGGAGCTCCAGGAGCACTGGTATGACCAAAAAGCTGCACTGGTTGAATTTCAACCAGGGCAACAGGTGTGGGTTTTGGAGCCAGTGGCACCAAGGGCTCTCCAAGACAAATGGAGTGGCCCTTACCCTATCCTAGAGAGAAAGAGTGAGGTCACCTATCTAGTTGACCTGGGCACTAGCAGGACACCCAAAGGGTCATCCATGTGAACCGCCTTAAACTCTACAATGATAGGGCTGACATCACCATGCTGATGGTGACTGATGAAGAACAGGAAGCAGAGAGTGAGCCACTCCCTGACCTCCTATCCTACAGCCCAAAAGATGGGTCAGTAGATGGTGTGATTTTTTCAGACACCCTCTCTGCCCAACAGCAGACTGACTGCAAGCAAGTCTTGCAACAATATGCTAGCCTCTTTTCCCTGACCCCTGGTCTGACAAGCTGGTGTACCCATGATGTGGACACTGGTGACAGTGCACCTGTCAAGAACAAAATCTATCGACAGTCAGATCAAGTCAAGGAAAGCATCAAAGCTGAGGTCAGCAAGATGCTGGAGTTAGGGGTCATTGAGCCTTCAGAGAGCCCCTGGGCTAGCCCAGTGGTTCTGGTCCCCAAACCTCATCAACAGGGTGAAAAGAGAGAGATGAGGTTCTGTGTGGACTATAGAGGGCTCAACTCTGTCACCAAGACAGATGCTCACCCTATCCCAAGAGCAGATGAACTGATAGACAAATTGGGGGCTGCCAAATTTCTCAGTACCTTTGACTTAACTGCAGGATACTGGCAGATTGGCATGGCCCCAGGAGCAAAAGAAAAGACAGCATTCTCCACCCCTGATGGGCATTATCAGTTTACTGTGATGCCCTTTGGGTTAAAGAATGCCCCTGCCACCTTCCAGAGGTTGGTGAACCATGTCCTGGCTGGGTTGGAGTCCTTTAGTGAAGCTTATCTTGATGATATTGCTGTCTTTAGCTCCACCTGGCAGGATCACCTGATCCACCTTGGGAAGGTTTTAGAGGCTCTGCAGAGTGCAGGTCTCACTATCAAGGCATCCAAATGCCAGATAGGGCAGGGCACTGTGGTGTACTTGGGCCACCTTGTAGGTGGAGGCCAGGTACAGCCCTTACAACCCAAAATCCAGGCCATCATGGACTGGATAGCTCCAACAACCCAGACCCAAGTCAGGGCATTCCTTGGCTTGACTGGGTACTACAGGAGGTTTGTGAAGGGGTATGGGTCCATTGTGACCCCCCTCACAGAACTCACCTCCAAGAAAATGCCCAAGAAAGTTAACTGGACAGTTAGTTGTCAAAAGGCTTTTGACACCCTAAAAGAAGCAATGTGCTCAGCACCAATTCTAAAAGCTCCAGATTATGCCAAGCAGTTCATAGTGCAGACTGATGCCTCTGAGCTAGGGATAGGAGCGGTCCTATCCCAGACCAATGATGAAGGCCAAGACCAACCTGTTGCTTTTATAAGCAGAAGACTACTCCCTAGGGAGCAGCGTTGGAGTGCCATTGAGAGGGAGGCCTTTGCTGTGGTTTGGTCCCTGAAGAAGCTGAGGCCATACTTGTTTGGCACTCACTTCCTAGTTCAAACTGACCACAGACCTCTCAGATGGCTAATGCAGATGTTATGTTATGTTATGTTAATGGGTGACTTGTATAGCGCACGGCTACTCCAAGGAGTGTCCCGGCGCTTTCTGACCCATTACTGAGAAAAGAAAAAAGAGAACAGAAACAAAACAGAATTACTGATTAAAAAGCCAGGTTTTCAAGGCCTTTCTAAAGGCAAACAGGTTGGGAATAAGACGGAGATCAACAGGAAGGGAGTTCCATAGTTTGGGAGCGAGATATTTAAAGGAACGTCCACCAATTCTGACTTTCCTAATGGGAGGCACCCTTGCCAGGCCAAGATTTTCCGACCGGAGAGATCTGGAGGGTTTGTAAAAAGAAAGCCGTTTCTGAATGTAGGAGGCCCCCACCAAATGGAGTGCCTTATGGGCCAGTGTAAGAGCTTTGAATGTGATTCGCTTCTTGATCGGAAGCCAGTGAAGGGAGGAAAGCAACTCAGATGATCTGGCTTGCCGGGGTAGGCCGAAGATGGCTCTTGCCGCTGAATTATGTACAACCTGGAGTTTATGCAAGAGATAGTCCGGCAAACCCAGGTAGAGGACATTCGAATAATCAAGCCTGGAACAGATCAGAGCTTGTACTGTCAGCTTCCTGTGGGCTAAAGGGAGCAAAGGAAGGAATTTACGCATCATTTTAAGTAGACCAAAACAGGTACCCGTGAGACCTGTGATCTGTGTTTTCAGAGCCAGGGTGTTATCGATTTTGACCCCAAGGTTTTTAGCGACCAAAGAGGAAGAGGAAGGGGGGGACATGCAAACCGGCCACCATTCCTGCCAGGGCGGTTCTGCCTGACAGCCGAAGAAGAGCACCTCGGATTTATCAGGGTTGCACTTAAGGCTGCTCCGCTGAAACCAGTTGAAGACAGCCCCAAGGCAGCCACGGATGCTCTCCCCGTCAAACTCCATGCCCTTCTTGCAGGTGAAGAGGAGCTGGGTGTCGTCAGCGTATGATATGATCTGGGCACCCATCGACTCCGCCAGTATCGCCAATGGAGTCATGAAGATGTTAAAAAGGGTCGGGCTCAGCACCGATCCTTGTGGGACTCCGACATTCATAGGCGGCACCTCGGCGGAGTACGGGGGGGCCCAGACCACTTGTCGACGACCCGCTAGGTAAGATCTCAGCCAGCTCAACACCGTCCCTCTGAGACCGATCTCGTGAAGTCTTCTCAAGAGGGCCTCATGCGGGACGGTGTCGAAGGCCGCTGACAGATCCAACATCACCAGCATTGCTCTTCCTCCTGAGTCGAGAACTTCCTTAATGGCTTCATTAACTTCCAAAAGAGCGGTCTCCGTGCTCAAGTTGGAGCGGAAGCCAGATTGGGTAGAGTGGAGTAACCCATGGTCTTCAAGGAAGGAAGAAAGCACAGAGTGGACGTGCTTCTCGACGATCTTAGCCAAGCTGGGCAGGAGAGAAATGGGCCTATAGTTAGCATGTATCTCAGGGTCAAGGCCTGGTTTTTTAAGAAGGGGAACGACCATTGTCTTCTTCCAGGCTGGCGGAACAATGCCGCTGGACAAAGATAGGTTCAAAACAGGAGAGATTAAGGAATTCAGAATCTTGGCAGTCCTGGCTAAAAAGCTCGCCGGGCATGGATCGAGCGGAGAGCCAGATTTAATCCTGAGTAAAAGATCCAGAGAATTAGATTCCAATAAAGGAGGAAATTCCGATAAAATGGGGCAAGAATCAGGAGGTAAAGTCATCAAGATGGAGTCATGCACTGAAGCACTTGGGGCAGCTGGTGGAAAAGGTTCTTGAATCAATTTGATTTTCGTATTAAAGAAAGTGGCCAGCTCCTTTACCCAAGATTCGGAGAACTTATGCTGGACTATGCTAGATTTAGTAGAGATAAACTCTTTAACAATGGTAAAAATTTCTTTACTGGAATTTGAAGCAGACTCAATTCTATTTGCAAAATAGTTCTTTTTGGCCTCAAGAATGTCAGAGTGGTAAGATTTAATAGAAAGTTTATAGGCAGACTTAGCTTCTTGGTCATATTGCTTCCGCCAGAGTCTTTCGGCTAACTTACAGTTACGCCATGCCAGAGCAAGTGACTTAGAGAACCAAGGAGCCGAACTGCGCTTGACAGATGAAAAGGGGGTAGAAAGAGGAGCAAGATCATCAAGCCTTCCAACTAACCATTCCTGGAAAGTTTCAAGGTCCCTCTCCAGATGGCCGGATAGGATACAGGGATATTCGTGAAGCGCTAGAGCAAGATTCTCAAGGGTGATTTTATGCAAAGGTCGTCTGGGGTGCCTAAGGTGGTCTGGGTTAGTATAAGATGTTTTACTTCTGCCCTGAATTAAAAAACTAATCAAAGAATGGTCGGACCAGAGAACAGGGGTGGGACGGGACATAATAAGGGGAAAGGTGGAGAACACTTGGTCAAGCGTGTGGCCCTTATCATGAGTCGCACTTGAGATGTAAGGAGTTAGACCAAGAGGAACAGTGATGTCCTTGATTTTGACCGCTTCACTGTCCAACTCAACGTCCATATGGATGTTAAAGTCCCCTAACATTATGCAGTTTTCCACCTTCAAGCAAAGAGCAGTAATAACAGATTGAAGGTCGTCAAAGAAGGAACCCCGCAGACCCGGAGGTCGGTAGACCAAAAGCCCAGAAAAAGATTGATGCGGGGAGAGTGCAATGGAAAAGGCGAGGGATTCGCAGCCAGAAATAGGCTGAGATGGGATAATTGTGCAGGCAAAAGATCTAAGAACTGCAAGTGCAACCCCACCACCTTTACCCACTGTCCTATCCTGTCTGTAAACAATATACTCTGGCGGAAAGGCTGCCGCGATGTCAGGATTAGACGACTCACAGAGCCATGTTTCTGTGAGCAAGAGACAGAGTGGGTTCTCCGAGGTAAGTAACTCAAAGATGTCCAAAGCGTGCCTATGTAAAGAACGGGTGTTGAGCAATAAGCACTTAAACTGTTTGGGAGGGAGCGGACGGGAACCCTCAGAAGCCCGATATATGTTGGGATACCATCCACACCCTGGACAGCAGCATTTACCTTTGAATCGGCCGGGAAAGACATACCGACAGGTAGCGGTATTAAGGTTAAGTGAGAGTAGATCCGCTGCAGAGTAGGAAAGCCTATGGCCAGAGCCTGCCGCCGCGCCGTCCGCTGCCGTATCGCGGACGGGCGCAGACGGGCAGGACTCTGGCACGACTCCGGCGCAGATCTGGCGCGCCCGCTGATCGCGTCCGCCGCGTGGAGTCATCCCTGCCCGTTTTTATAGTGCTCTCAATGGCGTCCCCAACCCAGCCCAACCCAAGATGGCCGCCAAAAACCGGCGCCCGGTGCTCTCAGCCGAGAGCAGGACCGGCACAGCAGGACAGGTAAGAGTAGACTTCTGGGTGCTGCTAGGCGCTGGGGGGTCTCAGCACACCTCTAAGATCAGGTGTGGGGCAAAAACGAGTACCAATTTAAACGCAATAAAAACGAGTTACAAGTGATTTAAAAACACAGGGACAGACAGGAGACCTCCCGGCTTCCGCCTCAGGAGGGAAAAAGGTGCGTGCAGTGTCAGAATAGGCGATTACCTGCACCAGGCACCTTTTATAGTGCTCTCAATGGCGTCCCCAACCCAGCCCAACCCAAGATGGCCGCCAAAAACCGGCGCCCGGTGCTCTCAGCCGAGAGCAGGACCGGCACAGCAGGACAGGTAAGAGTAGACTTCTGGGTGCTGCTAGGCGCTGGGGGGTCTCAGCACACCTCTAAGATCAGGTGTGGGGCAAAAACGAGTACCAATACAAACGCAATAAAAACGAGTTACAAGTGATTTAAAAACACAGGGACAGACAGGAGACCTCCCGGCTTCCGCCTCAGGAGGGAAAAAGGTGCGTGCAGTGTCAGAATAGGCGATTACCTGCACCAGGCACCTTTTATAGTGCTCTCAATGGCATCCCCAACCCAGCCCAACCCAAGATGGCCGCCAAAAACCGGCGCCCGGTGCTCTCAGCCGAGAGCAGGACCGGCACAGCAGGACAGGTAAGAGTAGACTTCTGGGTGCTGCTAGGCGCTGGGGGGTCTCAGCACACCTCTAAGATCAGGTGTGGGGCAAAAACGAGTACCAATACAAACGCAATAAAAACGAGTTACAAGTGATTTAAAAACACAGGGACAGACAGGAGACCTCCCGGCTTCCGCCTCAGGAGGGAAAAAGGTGCCTGCAGTGTCAGACGAAAGGGGAAAATCCAAAACTACTGAGGTGGTCCATCTCCCTACAGGGAATGGACTTTGAAGTGGAACACAGACCAGGGACTGCCCATGCCAATGCAGATGGACTTTCCAGGTTCTTCCACTTAGACAATGAAGACTCCATAGGACAAGGTTAGTCTCATCACCTTTCGTTTGGGGGGGGGGGTTGTGTGAGAAAGTGCCATCTTTCTTGCCTGGTATGCCCCCACTTTTTGCTAAATTGCTGAATGTACTTCGATTGAGTGTACCCTGGGTTCCTGCCAATCAGGTGCCCAGGGCCTATGTTCCTTCCTTAAACCACACAAACTCCAAATTGGCAAACCCTAGCCACATGTCAGCCCCTAGTAAATGGTACCCTATGTACCCAGGGCCTTGTGGCCAGGGAAGGCCTCTAAGGGCTGCAGCACTCATTGTGCCACCCTCAGAGGCCCTGTACCCTTACACACACACTGCCCTTGCAGGCTGAGTGTCTGGGTGCAGGACAAAACAAAGAGTCGACATGGCACACATCACTGTGTACCATGCCCATCACCTACACTGCCAAGGCATATGTCAGCCACCCCTCTAGCTGGGTGCATTACGCCTATGGTGTGGGTACAGGAGCAGGAGCCCTGTGCCCCTACAGTACCCGGGTCCATTCCTGGGCACTGTAAGTGCAGTGCTGTCATTTAAGAGTACATGGTGCTGAGAGCTTGTCAAACACGAGCTCCACAGCACCATATTGGCAACACTGAAGCCTGGGAAGTTTGGTATCAAACTTCTCAGCACATTGAACCAACACTGATGCCAGTGTAGGATTTAATGTACTAAGCACCCCAGAGGGCATCTTAGAGATGCCCCCCTACAGCTAACTTACAATCCACGTCTGCTCTGAGGCTGCCCAGGCTGCCACACAGCAGACACGGTGCTGGACCCCTGGGTGGGAAAGCCCCTGCTCTCCCGGGCCTGCAACAATGCACATCCTGGGTGAGGTGAGAAATCTCCTCCCCCAGGATGAGCAAAGGGAAGCTTCAAAGGCAGGCCGCCATTTGGAGTTTCCCCAGGCCACTGCAACCCCCCACTCTGGCGGGAAGCTTGGCCGGAAACCCCATACAAGGACAGGGGATGTGCCAGCCTGCCCACCCCACCCCTCAGGTGGGGGAGGCGAGGTGAAGCACATCTCCGGGCTCTCGCCATCTTGAAGATGGGAGGCCCTACCCTATCAGGATTAGGCTACTGCCCCCCTCCCACAGGAGAGAGGCAGGATAGGGGGTGTACCCACCCCAGGACAAGGACCCATTGGTCCCTGGCCTTCACCTACCTGTAACACCCCTAAATCTAGTATTTAGGGGCACCCTGAACCTTCCTTCCTTAGATTCCAGATAGAAAACTACAAGAAGAGCAAGAAGAACAAGGACCTGCCCTGCAGCTGCTAAAAAGAGAAGAAGACACCAACTGCTTTGGCCCCAGCCCTACCGGCCTGTCGACTCTCGAACCTGCACCAGCGCGGCATCTCACGTGGCCAGCAACCTCACCAACCCCGGAGGACCTGGCTACCCTTTTGGCTCTAAGCCCCTGGGACTCCCATGAGTAGAGGCTCTACTCAAGAAACCTATTTTTAACCCCTGGCAGCAGCCCGGAACCGCGGACCCAACACACTCTGCACCAGCCAAGCCTGGCCAGTGCCGGAGTGGACAAAGACCCTGAGGACGACCCCACGGCGACTGTGACCCCGAGTCCGGCACCCAAGGACCCCCCTCGACATCCCGGAAGATGCAGCCTCAGAACCGAGTGCCACCCCAACCGCGATCAACCAGAGGGTAAGATTCCCGACGTCAAAAGGCACCCCTGCACCCGGCGCCCTGCGGCCCCCTGTGCCCAATCCTGGGGTACCCACCTAACCTACAACTACCCAACTTACCTCTCGAAGTGGTGGTGGCACCTGAAACATCCTCGTCCCCGAGCCTGCAGCCTTTTTCCAAACCGGAACATTCCCATTGATTTCCATTGAGCGCCCGAAGGCTCAAAAGCACCCTGCACCCAGCCGCCCGAGTGGCCCTGGCAGTGCACTCTCTACACTAACCTACTTCCCCACTTGCCCTGAGTAAGTGACCAGGAGCCCAGCTCCCACAGCCGCGTGGCTTGCCAGACAGCAGCCACCAACCAAGGCCCCCCTATCCCTCATAGGATAACATTGGGCCTAACTCTCTCTGCACCCGGCCGTCCTGAAACCGCTGAGGGTTAACCAACTGTACCTACCTGACACTGGGGGACCCCTGAGTCCATGCCCGGAATTTCAACTCTGCCAGTCGAGTACTTACCCTTAAACCGCTAACTTCATTTTCCTCATAGGGTAACATTGACTGGCTTTTTCTTCAAAAATCTTCTAAGTGTCTATTTTTGCAAATTTGAAATATTCTTTTAAAATCGTACCATTTATGCAAACGAAATTACTTACCTGTTTTTGATAAGGACCCCAGTCCTGGGTCTAGGTACCCAGTCCTGGATTACTAAAGTAACGATAAAGTACTCTACCTGCAATTTGAATTTCTTGCCATAGAGATCCATTGAATGTTTTCTCTGAAATATTTTCTAAGTGCTAACTTTTGAAATAGCTAAATATTATTTAAAAATCATTACAGTTATTAAGTCGACTTTCATCACTTGATTCTGAATACTGACCCAAGGCTGGATCTAGGAGCCAGACCTGGAATTCCAAAAGTACTCTGAAAAGTAATTTATTACAAATAACCTGAATTTACCATTGAGCTCAATGCATTGTTATGTTTAGGAAATAGGATTGTTTATTGCAACCAACTGTGACTGTTTACACAAATTTATTGCTTAAGACAAAAGTATTTATATTCAACCTCTCATTCTGAGAAAGTATATTTTTACCCCCTTTGTGGTTCTAAAAATAAAACGAGCATATATTTTATATATATAAACCATTGGCCTAGAGTTCAGTTATTGAGTGTGTGAAACCATTTGCTGACTGAGTGTGTACAATAAATGCTTTACACTGTCCTCTGGTACTGCCTTACTGCTCGACCAAGCTACCACTTTTGAGAGTAAGGTCATACCTAACTTTGACCTCTATCAGCCTCTGGGGGACTGTGGACTCAGTACACCCTGTACCTAATAGGGAACAGTATATACAGAGCCACTTTCTCACATTTACTCCCTATACTTTCTAATACCAAAGAAGGACGGGTCACTCAGACCCATACTAGACCTGAGACCCCTCAACCGCTACATTCTCTCAGAGCATTTCCACATGCTCACCCTCCAACAAGTCCTCCCACTGCTCAAACAGGGAGACTTCCTAGCCACACTGGACCTCAAAGATGCGTATTTCCACATACCCATTCACCCATCACACAGAAAATATCTCAGGTTCACTATTCAGGGGCAGCACTACCAATTCAAGTTTCTTCCCTTCGGCGTGACAACAGCGCCCAGGGTCTTCACAAAGTGCCTAGCTACAGTGGCTGCACATTTACGAAGGCAACACATTCATGTCTACCCTTACCTGGACGACTGGCTTGTTCAGGCAAAGTCAGCCCAGCAATGCGCCTGCCACATGTCCCGCACCATTCACCTCCTTCACAGCCTGGGGTTCTCACTAAATTACCCAAAATCACATCTCCAACCCGCACACGTACAACAGTACCTGGGTGCGACCATAGACACTCTAGCAGCCACAGCTCAGCCAAATTTAGTGAGGATCAACAGCATGCAAATGCTGATTTCCAAGTTCAAACCCCAACACTCCCTTCCCGCGCGAGTGTTCATGCAGTTGATAGGCATGATGGCCTCCTGCATTTTCATAGTCCCACACGCGAGACTACATATGCGCCCGCTTCAGGAGTGCTTAGCACGTCAATGGACTCAGGCTCACGGGCAACTAAAAGACCTAGTGTTGGTGAGCGGTCGGGCATACAACTCTCTGCATTGGTGGAATCCACAAAACCTTTGCAAGGGCCGACCGTTCCCAGAGCCTGTTCCACAAATAATACTGACAGCGGACGCGTCTCTCCAGGGATGGGGAGCTCATGTACTCAATTACACAGTGCAGGGACTATGGACAACACAACAAAAGAAGATGCACATCAACCTTCTAGAACTAATGGCAATCTTCCTAGCCATGAAGGCATTCAAAGTACACTTGTGCAACAAAGTCGTGTTGATCCGGACGGACAACATGACTGCCATGTACTACATACAGAAGCAGGGAGGAACACACTCTCCACAGTTGTCTCATCTGGCTCAGAGCATGTGGAAGTGGGCCATTCAGAGGAACATGTTCCTCATGGCGGAACATCTCCCCGGCAAAGACAACCAGATGGCGGATCTGCTCAGCAGACACAGTCACCAGATGCACAAGTGGGAGTTACACCCATCAGTACTCCAACCGTTCTTCCAGCAGTGGGGTCATCCAGAGATAGACCTATTCGCCACAAGCGAAAACGCAAAATGCCAAAGCTTTGCCGCCAGGTTCCCACATCCGCAGTCGCAGGGCAATGCGATATGGATGAACTGGTCCGGCAGATTTGCGTACGCTTTTCCCCCAGCACCATTGATACCGCTGGTGGCTCGCAAACTCAGACAACACTCACTCACACTCGTCCTGGTTGCTCCAACGTGGGCACGCCAGCCATGGTACACCACCTTTCTCGAACTTTCCGTGGTGCCCCATCAAAGACTGCGAATCAAACCCGCGCATTTGACGCAGAACCATGGAGAGATTCAGCACCCAGATCCGCAACAGCTGAACCTGGCAATCTGGCTCCTGAAGTCCTAGAGTTTGGCTACTTAAACCTGCCACCTGACTGTATGGACATCATTAAGGAAGCTAGAAGGCCCACTACCAGAGCTTGCTATGCAGCCAAATGGAAAAGGTTCGTCATTTATTGCGATAATAATGACATTAACCCGCTAGACGCATCCATCCAAAACATAATTTGTTACCTCTTACACCTATACCGATGCAATCTGGCGTACACATCAATACGTGTCCATTTGACCGCAATATCAGCCTATCTCCAGAACAGGCAGCACCTCTCTTTATTCAGAGTGCCTGCCATCAAAGCATTCTTGGAAGGACTCAAACGAGTAATTCCTCCAAGCCACCCACCAGCTCCAATGTGGAACCTCAACTTGGTCCTCACACGCCTGATGGGTCCACCCTTTGAACCTCTACACTCATGCGAGATTCAATTCCTCACCTGGAAAGTAGCTTTCCTAGTAGCAATCACTTCTTTGAGGAGAGTTAGTGAACTCCAGGCACTAACCGTTCAAGAGCCATTCATACAGGTTCACGCCAACAGGGTCGTACTACGTACTAACCCCAAATTCATGCCCAAGGTGATATCGCAGTTCCACATGAATCAAACCATTGAACTGCCTGTTTTCTTTCAAAACCCACAAACTGTCGCAGAAAGAGCACTCCATACACTGGATGTAAAGAGAGCCCTCATGTACTATATAGACAGGACTAAAGTCTTTAGGAAAACAAAACAACTTTTCGTTGCCTTTGCCCCACACCACAAAGGTAACGCCATCTCCAAAGCAGGTATAGCCAGATGGATCGTTAAGTGTATTCAAATTTGCTATCAAAAAGCTAAACGCACATTAACGATTCCCCCACGAGCCCACTCAACACGTAAGTTAGGGGCCTCCATGGCTTTCCTGGGAAACATTCCTTTGCATGATATATGTAGAGCAGCCACCTGGTCCACTACACATACATTTACAAAACACTATTGTGTAGATGTACAATCAAAACAGCAGGCAGCTGTAGGACAGGCTGTTCTCAAAACTCTTTTTCAGACCGCTGCAGCTGGCACTGGTAGCCGCCGCTAATGGGAGGTACTGCTATATATTCTATGCACAGATATGAATTCAGCAGCCCACATGCCTCAAACTGAATATGCTACTTACCAGTATGCATCTGTTCTTGGCATGTAGGGCTGCTGACATTCATATCGCCCACCCTCCTCCCCGGCGCCTGTAGCAGCTGCAGCTCTCAGAATTCCTGTATAGCATGGTCATCACTTTCTGTATCTACTCCATCACTGCCACAATGGCGAAAAACAATCTGAGGATGGAGAGGATGCCCATGCGCACTGTGGTCCAGGGGAGGAGTCACCTATCTCAGGATACTTCGAAGACTCTTCCAGGACAACAACGTGTAAACATCCGGACCCAACACTAGGCGGCGATCTATGCACAGATATGAATGTCAGCAGCCCTACATGCCAAGAACAGATGCATACTGGTAAGTAGCATATTCATTTTTTAGCAACTGAGCCAATACAGCACCCGGCCTTTTGCCCTCACCGTAGGTGCTAGCAGTGGCGTATTTATTTCCGCATCAGCCACGTTGTGATAGTCTTTAAATTATGTTTTGAACTCCTGCATTACATCTTCGTCAGCCCTATTTCGGAGTCTCGCCTCCAGAGTAGCCAAGTTCGTGTCCAGATCTGCGAGTCTCCGTCGTATTGCTCTAAGGACTCCGGAGTGTTTAGTCATGGTTACCCTGCGAATATACATTTTAATCACCTCCCAAACCACTTGGAAGCTGTCCACCAAGCCCTCATTTGTGGAGAAGAACGTTTCAATCGCTTCTGTCAGTTCTTCTTTAAATATTGCGTCTAGCAACGAATAAGGTGGGAACGTCCAAGTAAAGGTGAGTATAGTCTTCTGGGGCGTGTCGAAAACCAGTAGTACTGGGGAGTGGTCCGAGAGCGCACGGGTGTAGGAGAGTAGGGTCTGCTATCCTATGGTCACCCCAAATTTTTGCTTTTTGCTTCACTGGTTTTTGACATATTGAGGCTGTGGGCCTGCTAATCAGACCCCCAGCCTGCTGTTCTCTCTAACTAAATTGACACTATGCACCCTAGGTGCATAACCAATTGGAATTGGATCACCCTGTGAGCCCCTGTACCAGTGTACACTAGGTACCCAGGGCATTGGTGTATCTAAGACCTACCAGGGGCTGAAGCATGTATTGTGCCACCCCTGGCCTGGCCTATCAATTTGACACAACTGGCTGATCAATCAGCTGGGGTAAGTTGGTGTAACCACCTCTTACTTAGGTGTAGTATACCTATACCTAACCTTAAATGGGACACATGTTAACCTATAAGTCACTCCTATGGCAGGCCTTAACAATCCTGAAGGCAGAGTGCTTGGCTCCATGTGAGATGGTGCTCTGGCATGAGCTGAGCCTGTCTGCAGTGGTCGGAACAACTTCCTTCTACCGTTTCCAGATATCGTCATACCATATACTCTTAAGTGCATTATGAATCTCGCGGTTAAATGCTATCTTTGGTTTGGCTTTATCAAAACATGTCGTAAGGTGTCATACGAATTGGAATACTAACCCCTCGCCAATTCTGGTGACGGGGTTAGCATTCCACCCTTTTAGAGGGACACGACATGTACAGGACCTGAAACCCGGGTAAAATCAGACATAGCCTCAGCTCCACAAAATGGATGCTGCCACCACAGACACAAGTCTGCCCTCCTGCTGCTGGGAGTCCTTCCAGCTTGGGAGACGTGGACAAAGGGTTTCCTGCCAGGGGAGGTGCGAGCACCACCCCAGACAGGATTTTGTGTATTGGTCAGGTAGGGCTTGAAAGAAACCAGACATGCCTGAGGCTCACAAGGAGCCTCGGTGCATATGGCAGTTCAAACCAGTCCTGGGGCACACCAGCCCCGGGCCTGGGGCGAGCTGGACAAAGGATTGGGGGTGTAACCACCCCCCTTCCTGGTCCCACCCTTAGGGAGGGACCTAGCAGGTAGTCCGGCCCCTAGAATCCGCTTAAAGGTAGGAGCTGTGTCCTAAGACTTCAGACATCCTGGAATCAACTTAACCACAAGAAGAAGACGGGAACCTCGACGCTCTGCTGCACAGAGGACTGAAGGAAATCTCCCCTATGGTCAGGGAGTGACCATCTTGCTAACGCAAGCACCAACCAGCTATTGAACGTCTGCTTTGCCGCCGCCTCCTGCCGGAGCCCGAGCCCAGAGCCCGACAAGACCTGGACCTCCAGACCTCTCACCGCCCGATCCACAGTCCCTGAAAAGAAGGAACCCGTGGAGGCACCGAGACACGTGGAGCCAGCCATCTTGGAAGACCGACGACAAGCTGCAAGCGCAACGACAGAGGCTCCCTCCAAGTTGTGCTTTGGGTCCTGAGAAGCCCAACCACCGAGCAGCATCTGCACCAAAGGTGAGCCCTCCAGCATCTCCACGATCTGCGTGGGGCCCCTCTGCACTTTGCATCTCGACGCGCCTGCCCGGTCCCTGGCCCGTTGGCTAGTGGCCATTTTGGCGACCTATTTTGAAATCAACGACGCTGGTCTGGTTGCCCCGGACTGGCCCTAGCTGCTCTCCAAAAGAGCAGCCCCTCTGACCTTGCTGGTCAGAACAATCAGTTTTCCTCTCTTTCCACGACTCCTGCCTTTGCCAAGGCTTGTTTGCTTCTTCCGAGTCGCCGACACCGCCGACAGCGAGAGCCTGCGTGGGACAGCTCGTGACTCGACTCCTGGACGTCGTCGACCTTCAGGGACCACGTGGCTGCGGAGACAAGCTACACCTAACCACCTGTTTGCACCCGACATCGCCTGGTACCTACCTGGTGCCACGCCGGTCACTGGCTAGTGACTGTGAACACTGTCCCCTCTGCTTTCAGGTCTTCTACAACTCCGATCCACCCTTGGATCCAACGCAGCTCTTCTGGACCGACCGCCTGCAGCATCTTTGTCATCAGGCTCCATTGAATCGATAGAAGAAACCCGACGCACTTCGAGACCTATGCACCCGCTTCCTGTGGGTGAGGTAAAGCTGGCACTCCGGTGCCCAAGTGTAGAGAAACATCTCTAGTGTTTGTGTTTTGAATCTTAAGATCGTAGTCCATCCAGAAGACCCTTTCTGCAGTAACTTTTAAACTTTTACGCACCCATTGAAAACCTATGGGAGCACGCGTGTAACTTTCCTCACTGCACACGCGACCCGTGGACCTCCTGGTCACTAACTGAAGTTAGCTCCTTGTAGGCCCAGCGATTCTAGAGGCCCTAGGCCTTTTCCCTTTCCTGTTCGTGGTACTTATACCACTATTTTAGTATATGGTTTGAGTGGCCACCAGGGCCCATCCATATAAAGTGCAACTTCTGTATATTATAACGTTGTCTTGTTTAACGATTTGTGCTCCTGTGCTCATAAAGAGTCTAGGGGATACTTTGAGAAATAAATACATATATATTTTCAATATACATCTGTGTGGTGTCCTTTCATTGGTATAAAGGGGGGTTGCATTTGGTAAAACAGCCTGCTTAACACGCTTTAACGAGTTTAGCCTCAAAGACTGCTTAGCCTACGCTACCACTAGGGCAGGTAGTCCGAAAAGGTTGACTTACAACCACACCATAAGGGTTGCTTGGCATGGTACAAGGTGGTCACTTTAACTAGTGAACATCATATACCAGGCCAACTTCTCACAACGGGGAAGCACCTTGCAGGACCGGGTTCGCTCATACAACTGTCTGGCTGCAGCCCAGTAGTCTATGCACGAATGCAAATCATGATACGCTGAATAAAGCGTATATCCCCCTTTATCAGGGTGCCTTTGCCTCCAGACATCATGCAAGTCTAACTGAACCATTACATCTGTCACTGTTCGGGCTGCCGCCGTAACGTGTCTCTCCGGGCTCCCGATCTATCACGGCTTGGGATCAAAACTAAATTGAGGTCTCCACCCCAGAGCTGTTGTGCTTCCCCGCATCTACTAAATTTTTCAGACAATGCAGCATAAAAGTTGGGATTATCATAATTTGGACCGTATATATTGATTATAAGTATATCCATTCCCTTTCCCCTACACCGAGAGATTACATATCGCCCATCTATGTCTGTGTCAATTGGTTCGAGTTTGAGAGTGACACTGGGGTTCACCCATGTGAGCACCCCTCGCTCATGTGTGGTAAAGCCTGCAGCGTGTATATTTCCCTGCAGTCCCCTACTACGGAACATGGGGCTATTAAGAGGGAGGTGCGTCTTCTGCAATAGTGCAATATCTACTTCATGTCTCGTCAAGTAGGCTAAGACCTTACATAGCTTCCTGTGGTCATTAAGACCCCTCACATTCCTTGTGAGTGCTCGGAGCCTACCACTCGTTGCCTCCCCCTTGCATCTACTACGAACTGTCATGTGGTCGTGTGCTACCCATCCAAACGTGCCTGCCTGTGGAACATACAACTTGTGCAATTGTCATGTGCAAAATGTATCGTGTAAAACAATTATCCTGCTGTTTGAGTCTCCATCCATCCCTCCCCACCCACGCCAGGCTTCCTCCAACTGTACCTCGGCGAGTAATCATCAAACATTCCCCTTGTTTCATCTTAAAATTCAACAAGTATAAACAATTTAACAGTCAATCCAGAGATCCCCCCCCCCCCCTCCCAGTACGCAATTCCCCAGGTGTGTGCTTCACTCGTGGGCGGATGTTGCACACCCGGCAAGGTATAATTTCTAAACATAATTAGGTATCCACTCCGCACACCATCAAACAAATATTATGCATCTGCAAAATAATAGGATTCTCCGACCCCCTCCCTACCTACATAACATCAGGTCAAAAAATAAAAACGTTTCATATCATAACCCCCGCCAAAAGCTAACCTCAACACTGCTAAGACGATATCATTACAAAGCCCATATTGTCCTACAACTGTCAAAGGATCAGACAATCATGGTTATAATTGGCAGCTCCATGCATTGTCACGTTTGGCCTCCCCAAACCACCCCAGATGTAGCGTTCTTATTTACAGTTAGGGTAGACCAGAGTTCAGTCCCGTTCATCCAGTCGTCCACCTTCCGCTCCCTCCAGGGAGCCGTGCTTCGGGCTGCGACACTTTTCCCTGGACCAGTCCTTCAAAGCCTTCTGCAGAACTTTTGGATCAGTGAAGATTCAGGAATGGCCCTGCTGATTTGATACGTAGTCTCGTCGGGTACAGCATGGCATAATCTATGTCGTGTTCTCTTAATTGCTTCTTCAGGGGAGAAAACTGATGTGCGCCTTCCTGCACTCTGAGCGTGAAGTCTGGGAACAAAGATATAGTCGATCCTTCATACTGCAAGATCCGTTTTTTCCTGGCTACCATCAGCGTCGAATCCCTGTCGCGTTAGTTCAGCAACTTCGTAATTATCGGTCTCGGGGGAGCCCCTGGAGCCGGGCGAGGCCCAGGGAGCGATGCGCCCTCTCCACCACAAATATGGGAGAAAAGGTTTTGCTACCAAGTAGCGTTACCAATAATTTCTCTACAAATTGGTCCATGTTGCCAGTATGGGTCGACTCCGGAAGGCCCGTGATCCTTAGGTTACTGCGGCGGGAACGCGCCTCAAGGTCCTCTGTTTTATCCTGTAAAACCTGCATCTCTCTACCCAGTTGCTTATGATCAGAATCCAACGTTGTCTGCACTTCTTCTACTTATGTGACCCGGCGGTCCGTCATGTCCAGTCATTCCGCATGCTTGTCCAGTCTCTCGGACATTCTGTCCATCCTGTATGAGAGGGAGTCCATCTTAGTGCCCAGAACAGATAGACTGCTTTGTAAGCCCTTTTCCATTGCAGCCAGCATAGTGCGAGTGTCGCCGTTGGTCTCCTCCTGGGGCTGGTCCTGCACAGTGTGACCATCTTCATTAGTTGTGTCATGCAGCTTAGCCTTCTTTTGATCGAGCGTTAGTTTTGGCTGAGTCTTATCTACTCTACCCATCTCGGCAGGTCCGACGTAACACTTTTAGGTCCAAAAATCAACAATCTCCCAAGTCGGTGACCACCGCCACGCACGCCCCTGGGAGTATGTGGTGGAGTCACCGACAATCACAGCGCTAAGTGACGACCAAGTAGCGCATTAGCGCAATGGTCCCCCAGTAGTGTCCACTCTCAGTTCAGACGTCGCAGGACGCTAAGCCAGAGACGCCACTCAAGCGCTTATCACACTTCGGTCGCGCAGACTGCGGTTGGGGCACCTCGGGACACCTCCCGGTCTCACTCCTTCCTATGGATAGGACGTGAGGTCCTAAAACCCTCTTTCTTCCCGGGGACCTAGCTGGGCTATTCGCCACCTCTCCCACCTCGCTGGGTTGGAAGATCCCTGCACCACCCCCTTCAGGGTCACTCCCCAATGCCTCCGCAGACACCCTGGCCCTCACCCAGAGGTCTGCCTCCCGTGCAAGCTCCCTGGGGTCGGAGAACCCACACTGTCCTAGGTGGTGACGCAACCTGGGGGAACAATTCCTGTGCATGTGCTCCCGGATGACTACCTGGCACAGCCCTTCCCACTCATTCACTGCACTCCTCACCACCCAATCATCCAATGCAGTCCCACACACCTCCGCAAACCCCCCGCCAGGACTGGTGGGACAGTTTTCCCCTGCCCTTGAACTCTAACCTGTCCTCCTCTTCCTGGGAATCAGGCACCGTCTCCTGGGCTCTGGGAGTGGGACACCCTACATTGGATCCACTCTCGCTGCCACCACTGGATCCCACCCTCACTGGTGAATCCAGACAACAAAAACCACTCTCAGGGGACAACCTACCCTCCCGAGCTGGTCTCTCCCTGGCAAAGGCCCTCTCTGCCTCCGCCATCCTTTCCTGCGCTAGGACCTTCTCCGTCTCTAGCCTCCTCTCCTCCACACTCAGCTGCGCTAGCTCCACCTTGAGCCTTTCCAGCGCCAGCTGATGCTCCCTTTCTTCCCTCCTATCTACCCACTCTTCTGGGGACAGGGAAAGGGACGGGGCAGTGCCCCCGGGTTGGACCCAGCGCGGGACTCCCTAACTCTGGTGTCCTCACTCGCTACTGGCATCTCCCCCGATCATCTTCTTCCTCCTCGCCAGTGTCACCACCCTCCGGGGTTATGGACTGGGCTCCCTTACTCTCGGAGTCCTCCCTAGACTGGAGGTCCTCCTCCGGGTCTCCACTAAATCCACCCTTTCAATATGCGGATGGGTAATCTGACAGGTCCCCACCAATCTCTAAGGGTTCCCCCCCTCTTGAGGGCCTCGTAGAGAAATAGCTTCCTGCGTGTGTTGCCTACTGGGGGTATCCCTCTCTCCCTGCAGAAATACATCACTTCCTGCTCTGTGTACTCCATAAGGCAAACCTCCTCATAGGTCAACCCCATCCTGGCAAAGTACACCCGGGACACACCACCCACAGTGCAACAGGGGAACACAATTTAAAAACACACTTCTAGGAGGAAATCACAATCAGGAAAAACAATAAATCCCCAAAACCTGAGATTACTTTAAACGCTCAATTTGCAGTGCAACCCGCTGTCGCTGCGCAAACACAAGTCCTATCCCACGGCTGCCACCAATGTTGGAAACGGGTAGCGTGGTGCAGAGCGGGTGGGCCAAACTCTGGAGGAAATGTGCAAAGCATCCACGCAGTACACACAGGCGACACACAAGGCACACTACACAACGAGACGCTACACAAGTTTGTGTGAAAATAACTTTGTATTGTCAAAACACAGTATGTTTGGTAATCTCTACACGGCGCCAACTGGCGCTGGGTCAAAAGGTACAGGGGGGAATTATATACAGGGCAGGGCCAATCGGGCTCCTGCCGGAATCATTGCGACATAGAAGACAATAAAAATAAGTCCATCAGCCTCAAGCCTGCAAGAAAATCATCATGGCATAACATAAGCAATCGTCCGGAACACCTGTAATAAAAACATTATGGCATTCCCCTAGGCATCACCAATATGCGCGACCCCTGAGCCTGAGGCAGAAATTAAGGTAGGCAGTGCATCAACATTAAAACCTGGCATCTAGACATAGCGCTGCACATAGCAAATCAATAGCGCGTCACATAGAGCCTTTTAACATAGCGCTGCACATAGCAAGGCAATAGCGCTTTAAAACATGGCATTGGACATAGCACTGCACATATCAAGGCAATAGCGCTCAGAACATGGCATATAAACGTAGCGCTGCATCTAGCAATGCCTTAACGCTTCAAAACATAGCCTTTAACATAGCAGTCGACACAGCGCTTAAGAACATGACATTTGAATATAGCGCTTTAAAACATGACATCTGCACCTAGCGCTGTACCTGGAGGATCAATAGTGCATAGCCACTCAATAGGGCTTTAAAACATTGCATTTACCATAGTGCTGCAAACCTTGACATATGAACATAGCGCTGTGCTGAGCAAATCACTAGCGATTCAAATATGGCAGTTTAACTGACCTGATCTCCTGAGGCGGAAAGCCAGGAGTGTGAATTGTTTTTAAATAACTTGAGTGTCACCAATTTATTGTGTATTTTACTCACCCCTTGCCCCCTCGTGCACCTTGCAAGCAACTTGTGTGCTCCTAACCTGGCCGCGCAGCAGTTACAGCGCTGTCGCTGAAGCTGCACAGGGTTCACTGCTGCCGCCATCACCGGCGTTCGCTGAGGCCACGCCCCTTTTTGAGGCCACGCCCCCTCCGAGCCTTTAACCCCTTCAGCGCGGCGCAGATTTCCGCGCCGCGCTGAAGATTCCGTGCGCGGGCGGGGCCATGACGGAGCGGTTCCGTCATGCGCACAGTGCAGCCGACGCACGTGACGGAACCGCTCCGTCACAAGCGTCGAACGGGTTAAAGGCGTGGAATACATTCGCCGCTCAGACTGACCTGATCTCCTGAGGCGGAAAGCCGGGAGTGTGAATTGTTTTTAAATAACTTTGAGTGTCACCAATTTATTGTGTATTTTACTCACCCCTTGCCCCCTCCTGCACCTTGCAAGCAACTTGTGTGCTCCTAACCTGGCCGCGCAGCAGTTACAGCACTGTCGCTGAAGCTGCACAGGGTTCACTGCTGCCGCCATCACCTGCGTTCGCTGAGGCCACGCCCCTTTTTGAGGCCACACCCCCCCCCCCCCCCCTCCCCTATTTTCCTCTTCCTTAAATCATGTGCCATGTCCGGACGCGCAGCGGGCGCGCCGATTGCGCGCCAAAGGCGCGCTTAAGGCAAGCCCGTCTGCGCCCGTCCGCTCTAAGGTAGCGCCTTGCGCCAGCTACGCTACCTGTTTGAGCCCAACCGACCTCAGCATGCCTCCTGCTGGCCCTCCCTACTCCAGAGAGGCTCTCTTGCAATTGGGTAAGCTATACGCAAACAAAGGCACTGTTACCTTATTACATGCAGCCTTTCCGCGAGCCGATTTTCTGGGTAACAATCTGTTAAAATGTGGCCTTTTGAATGTAAGGTCCCTGCCTAGGCATAGTATTGAGATCCAGCTACTTATTGAAACTCATGAACTAGATGTTCTGTTCATGACGGAAACATGGACTCGCCCTGATTGCCTGGTTGATCCTGGCTTCACATGTCCTCCTGGGTATAAATTTCTACACACCCCTAGGGCTAGTGGGAGAGGAGGGGGGGTAGGTGTCATTTTTAAGGCATCCTGTAGCATTAAAACTCTCGCTCTAGACCCGACCGTAGGCATTGAATTGTTGGGATTATCATTCCAGGCTCTCCCTGGCATTATTGTCACCGGGATACTATGTTATCGCCCTCCTGGGGCGTTTAGCCTCCAGCATCAACAAGCGCTCCTGGTCACCCTGACTAATATTGCACTTTCCCATCACAAACTGTTCATTCTTGGGGATTTTAACCTCTGGCGCAATGGCGCTCTCGACTCTGGTCTCAATAACCTTCTTCACTCCTGCCCTAGCATTGGCCTCTCTCAGTTGGTCACCGGAGCAACCCATAAAGGCGGACATCTCTTAGATATATTGTTCGCAGATCCCCAGTTAGTTGGGATGGGGGAAACCCTACCTATGGATTGGACGGACCATTCACTTATCACATTTTTTATACACGTGAATGATCGCCATTATAAGGCTCCTGGGCTGACCAGAAAAATTAACTGTAGAGATTGGAAAGCTCTTACTCGTCTGCACTCTTCAGGGGTAGTGTTCCAGTTGGAACAAGTCTTTGATGAGAAAAAACAGGTAGATGATAACTACTCCTCACTCTGCACAGGTATGACATCTATCCTCGACGTCCATGCCCCTTTGAAATTGCGCAGCTGTAAGGGCAATGACTCCGCTCCTTGGTTCAATGAATCCTTAAAAGATCTGAAGCAATGCTGCAAACAAGCTGAGAGAAGGTGGAGACGTGACTATTCAGACACTTTTAAGGAGCTGTGGAAAAATAAAGTTCGTGAATATAAGAAACTGATTAATAAATCAAAAGCGGATTATTATTCCTCCACGATCTGTAATTCCACCAACAGCTCCAGAAACATCTTTAATATCCTGAATAGTGTCACCAATCCGGAATGCACCAAAAATTCCATCATCCCCTCGCAAGAACTCTGTGAGAACCTTGCTGTTTTATTTAAGGAAAAAGTTGAGCTTATCATTAAGGACTTGGAAGTCTCGCCAGACTTTATCCCTCCTCCTGATCTGAGATTGGGATCCTCAGTGGACCTTCTTGTAGGTCCATCTCTGGCTTCAAATGATCTCTTACTCGAGTTTCCACCTCTTGCGTATGAAGTTTTCGGCAAATTAGCCAGAGAGATTTCCTCGGGGTCGCCCTTAGACCCTGTTCCACAAAAAATATGGAAGGAATTTGAGAAGGAACTTTTCCCATCCCTCCATCTTATTTGCAATCAATCTCTTGTGACTGGGACTGTTCCAGCTCAATGGAAGCGGGCGCTAGTATCTCCTTTACTAAAAAAGCCCTCTTTAGACCCGGACTGCTCAAAAAACTACCGTCCCATCTCTCTGTTACCATTTCCAGCCAAGATTGTTGAGAGATGGGTTAGCAACACCCTCTCCAATCATCTGGAACGCCTTCAACTACTAGATGGTGATCAATTCGGCTTCCGGCCCGCCCACGGTACCGAGACCGCCCTTATCACCGCTATGGACGAACTCCAAAGGCGTGCAGATAGAAAGCAGGCAACGTTTTTGATCCTGCTTGACATGTCTGCCGCCTTCGACACTGTGAACCATAAGATTTTGTTGAAGCGGTTGTCTGAGGCGGGAGTACGAGGGTCGGCAGTGCAGTGGTTCCACTCCTTTCTACAGGATAGGCAGCAGGCGGTGTCTATCCCTCCCTTTCAGTCAGTCTTTACTCTGATCTCACACGGGGTCCCCCAGGGCTC
This sequence comes from Triturus cristatus, assembly GCF_964204655.1. Classification (NCBI taxonomy): domain Eukaryota; kingdom Metazoa; phylum Chordata; class Amphibia; order Caudata; family Salamandridae; genus Triturus; species Triturus cristatus. Next base: position 116,583,809 of record NC_140589.1, read on the forward strand.
AGCAATTAGCCCAATTCTTTTTAACCTCTATCTTAGACCCCTGATTACACTAATTAAAAGTTTCGATATTAAAATTGTCAACTACGCCGACGACACGCAATTGATCCTCTCCTTGGAGGGTGAGGACTCTTCTTCGGTTGAGATCTTTCACAACTGCCTGCGTGCCACCTCCCGCTGGCTCAGGGACAACTCCCTTCTGTTTAAAGCAGGGAAAACGGAGGTGCTCTTCTGCGCTGGACCTAAGATTCCCCGACCCTTCCCAGATAATTTCTGGCCCCCTGAAACTGGGACCACTGTCCGGCCGGTGGAATCAGTTCGTAACCTAGGGGTCATGCTGGACTATAAGCTCAGTTTGGAGACACATATCTATAAGACTACTGCTTGCTGCTTTGCTATCCTCCGTTCCCTAAGGAAAGTCCTTCCTCTCCTCCCGCTACATGCTCGTGTTCAAGTGGTAAGATGCACCATTCTCAGCAGATTGGATTATTGCAATGCCCTTCTGCTGGGATCCCCTGGATTCTTGCTGGACAGGCTCCAAAGGGTTCAATCAGCAGCTGCTAAGATGGCCTTGGGGCTTTCGAGTAGAGCACACGGGCTCTCCTCTCTGAGCAAACTACACTGGTTGCCGGTGAGGCAGAGAGTACAATTCAAAGCCCTTTGTATAGCATTTAGGGCGCTCCATGGAACTGGCCCTGCCTCCCTACAATCGAAATTCACGTGGTACACTCCAGCCAGGCAGATTCGCTCCTCTAAGGCCAAACTGGCAGCTGTTCCCAGATTCAAGAGAGTTAGATCTAACCGCTGCCAAGCTCTGGAACTCGCTCCCAGCTGATATTAGGCACATTTCTGAACTTCTCCCATTTAGGAGAAGGATCAAAACCTGGTTATTCCCTAAAACTTCTGTCTGACAACTCTCGGTTTTTTTGCTTCATTTTACGTCTCCCTCTGATCTAGTCAGCGCCAGGATGCCTGCAATGGTGACAGTGCGCTTTATAAATGCTTAAAATAAAAAAATAAATAACATAGCGTGGCACCTATCAGCTCCATAGCGCTTCAAACATGGCCGAACAGGGGATCCTCAGTTCCATCTACGCAAATGCCCCATCATGGCAACTGCCCACTTTCCGGCGGGGCAGTTGAGTCTAGGTGACTCAGTCCTGGTCAACTGGGAGCGCGGGGGCCCCTCTTCTGGGACCCGGGGATGGGATTAATGGCCCCCTTCGTTGCAGCTGCCCGCTGTCAGGTGGGGCAGCTGTGCAGGGAACCCATGCGGCACTCCCACTAGGCTCCTGGCACCAGGGGCGGGCACCGGCAATGTGCCCCGACACACCCCCACCCAGCAAGGCTGAGCCCCACTCACCGGGCTCACGGACGGACTCCGCTCTTTTAGGGCCGCAACTCCGACGACCCAGGTTCAGGCAGGGCTCTCCTCAGCTCACGGGGAGTCCCGCCACCATCCGCGCCTCGATAGCCTTCACCCGGGCCCCCTCCTGGGACCCGGGACTTGCGCGCCCCGCCTCCCAGAGAGCTCCGCCGGCCGGCTCCTCCCTGGGCCTCACCTCAGGACTTCACCCGGGCCCCCTCCTGAGACCCGGGACTTCTCGGGCAGGGCTCCCATGCCCTCACGGCATGGGAGCCCTGCGAGAGCGCCGACGTCCTCTGGACGCCGTCCAGTGCGGGGTAGGCTCCCGCCTGGATTCTTCTTCCCGGTCGGCTTCCTCCTGCGGGTCCGCCCCTGCCAGTGATCAGCAGCCCTTCCGGGTTGCCGCAGGCAGCGCGGCGGCTCTCAACGGCACCTCGGGTCGCGGCGGTGATTTTCGGCAGTTTCTTTCCCACTATGAGGGGTAGGCTCCCTCCGACATTTCCGCACACACGCAGGGTGGGCTCCCGCTTCCGCAGCCGATCGTGGGGTGGGCTCCCACTCCGGTTTCAGACAGAAAAGGCAGCAATACGCGGGGTGGGCTCCCGCTTCTGCAGCAGATCGTGGGGTGGGCTCCCACTCCGTGCTCAAGAATTCCACGGGTGCCAGAACCCCGGGGTGGGCTCCCGCTGGTTAAACGAGTATGCAGAGCGCCGCCATTATGCGGGGTGGGCTCCCGCGGCGCTAGCACATAACCAATTCTTTCGGACCACACAGCGCCCCTATGCCATGGAGTATAGCGCTTCCTCGGCGCTGGGCAGTCCCACCAGCTAACACAGTCCATTCAAATATAGCGCTCACCAGCTATAGCGCTGTCCTTCCACGGGCAGCTTGAATATAGCGCTCTCTCTCTGCAGGCAGCTTGTAAATAGCGCTCTCTCTCTGCAGGGTCTGCAGTCCGGGTCCCACGAGGCGCTTGCTGGTTCCTGCCCCGTGGTTGAGGGTTTCTGGAGGGGGGGAAGTTGCGTTGGTGGCTGACAGTAGACTAATTAGTCTCCGCCGGTCGCCCCTGGGTTCTCCTCTCGCCGGGCCAGATCAGTGGGTTAGTTCAGGATCCCTCACTCACTTAAAAGGCAGCACTGGGGGCGTGGTCTCGCCAGGAATGGAGTGAGACGTGCATTGCTTCGTCTCCGGGCCGCCGCCGCGACAATTTGCCTTCTTAAAGCGGCTCTGCGGCAGCGACGGAGCTCTGATCGACGCCCGTGTGGGGCTGAAGGCGAGGGGCACCCGGTGAGGGGCTCAGAGGTGCTGGCAGTACCAGAGGGCGCGGGACTCGGAGGTGGAGAAGGCCCGGAGATCACTGTCCTGCCCGCCATTTTGCCTGCCGCACACCAACAGCTTATGGCGCCCGATATCTGAGGTGGGGGAGAGGTCGGAGGCCCGGCGGCCCGGGCGAATTGCAGTGAGCGGCCCTGTTGTAGCCTCGGAACTACCTTGTGGTGCAGCGGACCCCATACCGCCTGGGATACATGTCTCGGGGTCTCCGTGGGCGGAACCGCGGAGTGGCGGTCGCCATCTTCCTCCGGACTGGCCTCCCTCCCCGACTGGCAGACGGCTGGTGGCGCGGATTGGAGAGGCGGCGGGCAGTGGCGCGACGGCCGGGCCCGCAGAGACAGCGCATGCAGGGGTGAGACGGGGGCAGGGGCCCGTGAGGAGAGCCGGGCCGTGGACTCCGGAGGGGAGCTGCTCACCCGGAATAGCCAACCGCTGCAGAGGAGGGCTGCCACTTTCTGAGGCGGGAGCGGAGGACGGGGTCGGCCCCTAGGAGAGTCCGGTGGGGTGACGGGCCCGTATCTCCGGGAGCCCCCTGCTGGATCACTGGTGATTCCTGGGACCCTTGAGGCCTCTGGAGCCTTGAACGAAGGTCGGCCGCCTGGCCTGCGCCGCCTCCAGGGATTGATGGTTCGAGGCAGGTCTGAGTGGAGCACTGGGGCCGGGCCCTGGGAACGTCCTCGGCGGCGTGAGTTGAGGCCCTGAGACTCGCTGGGAGCCTGCATCTGCCCCGAGCTGGCTGGGAGCCGTGTCCTGGAGCTCCCACCTGTGCCCCTGTGATTGCTGGGGGCCCGCTGCGCTCTCGCTGGAGCCCTGGGTCGGCGCTGGGGACCCGAGGAGTGACCGGCGGTTGCTGGTCTGTCCGCGCTGGGCCTCGTGGCTGACTCGAAGGGGGCAGGAGCCCGTGGATGACCGACGACGGAGCCCTGCAACGACGGCTAGCGCACAGTGAGTTGTTCCAGGGGGTGATTTGAAGACCCCCAGACTGTTGGCCGCCCTGCCGATACCGGGGTGTCCCGCGGGGGAATCCGCGCCCACGGGGGAGGGGCCTGGACGGCCGGGGGAATCCCTTGACTAGACTTAAACGGGAGCCGGGACACTGGTGCAGACCTCGGGGCTGGGGGGCTGACCACACGCTGCACACTGCGGGGACCCCGCCGCCTAGGAAGTGTGTAGACGGGGCCTGTGGAGGGGCCCCTGGGAGCGAGAGGTTGCCGATCCGGTGTTTCTGACCCACTGCCCACTTCGGCGCGCTCGGCGGTGTTTGCCTGGGGGCGGCCTGCCAGCCGGGGGACCTGGCCTGCTCGGTGCGGTCTGGCACAGGCCGGTGTACAGCATGACTCGCACGAAGCCTGGGAAGGAGCCCCCGGCGACCTCCAAGGATACCTCAGTCGCCGACTTATGGGGGAAGTCGGGCGCTACCTCGTCAGGAGGGGGAACCCCTGCGCAACCGGTCACTCAGTCCTTCATGGCAACATTCATGCAGGAACTCAAGACTGAGATTGGGTCCCTTCGCACGGAGGTCCAGGCCTGCGTCAAAGACCTTCGGAAGGAGGTAGGGGACCTGGGAGATCGCGTAGATGATATGGAAAAAACTCTGGACGCCCGCACGGAGGATCAGGAACACCTTTGGCAGCGATTGGCGACCCTGGAGGAACAGCATGTCGAGCTCAAGATCAAACAGGAGGATTTGGAAAATAGGGGGCGCCGAAACAACATTCGCATCAGGGGTGTTCCGATTGGGGCCGAAGGGGAGGATATAATGACATTTGTGGCGGACTTGCTTCAGGAGATTCGCGGGGATGACGATGCTTCGCCGCCAGCTCTGACCGAGCGCATAGGGTATCAGGGCCGCCTGGGAGACCTGGACTCATCCCTGACATTCTGACGAGGGTCCACTTCTTTGTAGAGAAGGAAGCGATACTCAAAGCAGCCAGAGACAAGCCTGAAATCCGCTATAAAGGCGCGCCTGTTCAGCTGTTCCAGGACCTGGCCTCTACGACCCTCAGACGCCGCAGGGACTTTCGGCCCGTTACGGACAAGCTGCGAGAGCTCAATATACGCTACCAGTGGGGCCACCCCTTCGCCCTCATCTTCCAGTGGGAATCCAAGCGCCGAGTGCTCCGCTCCTACTGGGAGGCGGCCCGGCTGCTTCAGATCCCGGACTCCCCTTCGGCCAGTCCGGCGCGGCGCAGTGCTGCTGATCGTGGGGCCCCTCGGGGACCGCAGTGGTCCACGGTGCGTCGATCCCGGCGCCCTTCCTCTCCGGCTGGCAGCAGATCATCAAGGGACAAGCAGGACATTATCAAGCACATCAAATCCTTGGAGGGCGGCTCGCCGCTTATGGGCTCACAGGTCTCGCCCCTCAAATGAGATTCCCTGGGGTGCTCAACTCCTGATTGGGCCTGCTCTCCGGCACGACACGATGTCCCTACAGGAGAGGCGGTGGCCCGGAGCGGGCTTTTGGTTCTGTGACCTATTGGCCGGGCGATGACAAACCCCCACGCCTATCCATGGGAGAGTGACATCTCTGGGACAGCTTGTGCCGAGAGGCCTGGCTACTCCTTAGACTGGATTAGGACATGTTGGCCAGGTTGGCCGGTTAAGACTGTATGTGGTTTTCTTTGGTTTTCCCCTTCCCTTTCTCTCCTTCCTTGGTACCCCTATGGCGGGGGGGGTGAACGGGCGTATGGAGGTATGGGAGGGATACAGCATGCCAGGGGGATCTGGGACTATGACTACTGAGCCGTGCTGGAAGGTCCTCTCCCTTAATGTGAAGGGGCTCAACTCGCCCAATAAGCGTCGCCAAGTGTGGCGTTACTGTGAGACCGGCCTCACGGCGTTGCCCTCTTCATCACCCAGCCAACCTACAACCACCCTCAAGACACGACATCTCCGAATCCGGCCGCCCCAGCCACCCCCGATCCGCGGACCGGCCAGAGGCCTGACAGACTCAACACCCTACCACGCATGTCCAACTGAGGGAGCGGGAACCCTCGAGCCAGACCCAGAGGCGCCAGCCCAGTCACACCTCGGGTCGCCTTCCCCGGGAGGACTTGATCGGCCACCAGGCCCCTGGGGAGCAGGCGCCTCCCCTGCCGAGCGTCTGGGGTCCCTCCCAGACCCACCTGAAAAGACCAAAGAAGTGAGCGGCAGGAAATCCCGCCGAACCCCCTCCGTCACCCCAGTCCCCCCTCTGCGAGCACTCCGGACTTCAAAGAACCAGCGGAGTATAACAAGGGGTGCCGGAGAAGCGAGTGAAAAGAAGACCTGGAACCATCCGAGCCTGCAGACGCTGTCGCGGCTCCTGAATGCTGAAGTTACCTGGGCCTGCTGAGTGACTCGCGGCCTCTTGCTATTGAACCATCTGAGCCCAGCGGACGAGGTCGCGGCTCCCGAACATTGAACCACCTAGGCCTGCTGAGTGACTCGCGGCCCCCAGCTATTGAACCATCTGAGCCTGCTGACGGAATCGCGGCTCCCGAACTCCGACCACCTGTGCCTGCTGAGAGACTCGCGGCGCTCCCCCTTGAGGACGACTCAGTAAGAGATCGCCCAGAGACACGACACCCTCCAGCTCGAGGATTGTGAGCTTTCCGCAGGGTATTTCGCAGAGACACTATCTTGAAAGACTGTCCCGCTACCCCCATTCCCCCCGACCGATTGGTGGTACGTTGTGCCACTGCTGTACTGCTTGCATCTTGGATCATAAAGATCCCTTGAAATCATCGATAAAAGAACCTATCGTCTTACAAAGAATACGTGTGGTGTCACTCTGTTCGTAGTGTATCTCAGGGTGTGCGCGCCTGGTTCGGCCTACTTGGGAGAGGTGGGTCAAAGGGGTGGGCAGGACGTGTATCGAACCCCCCTCCGGCGAACGCCTTTCCAACATTTGGTGGCAGACGACGGGATCCGAGCCGACACCGAAAGAGAGCGTGCAGTGAACGACTGACGCACTACCAAACAGAGATGGAAGGCGAAACCTCCCTGGGTGCCGCAGGTACCGAAATAAGCTCACCGTTCCGAGAGGATCAATTGGACTATTACACGCATAGAGAATTAAAACAGTTTTGCAAAGACCTTGGCATCGCTACCACCGGACTAAGCACAAAGGAAGACTTCCAGAAAGTACTGAAAACCTGGGTCGAGACGGGGGCGCCCCCGACCCAAACGGAAGGAGACTCTACCCATGAACCACCAAGCATCCCGGCGAGAAACAACGGGCCAGAGGGGAACCTGTCCCCCGAGGAACTAGCGGACCGAGAGAGAAGCCGCAACCACGAACTTGAACTGGCAAAACTAAAAATCGAGGGAGAAATAAAACTGGCAGAAAAGAAGTTGGCCGTCGAGCAGCTACGGCTACAAGGGGAACTCGAAGAGAAGAGACTCCAAAGGGAGCACGACGAAAAGAAACTCCAGCTAGAACATGAACGCGGCCTGAAGGAGATTGAGTGGCGGGCTAGAAACGAAAAATCACAGCCACCCGGGAATCCACCGTCCGCTCCCACCGGGGAAACCAAAGTTCACATCCCCAAGGATGTGGTAAGAGAGTATTACAAGAACGATGATATCCAGCAGTGGTTTAAGGCCTACGAAGTCGCAATGACCTCTCACCGAGTCCCGCAGAAGGATTGGGGGGCTGGCCTATGGGGCCGGTCCTTAAGCGAAGGAAGAGACACTCTGCTAGATCTGCCCTCCACGGTCATGAACTCCTACAGCCACATGAAGGAAGCCCTCGTGGGCCGGTACGGACTCACCCCCGAAATGTACCGACAACGGTTCCGAGATTGCAAGAAGATACCGGGCACCACGTGGGTAGAATACGTGAACTTTTACAGCCGAGCCTTGGACGGGTGGATCAAGGGCAGCAAGGTCTCCACCTTCGAAGAACTGTTCGATCTGATTGCCTGGGAACATTTAGCGGCCAATTGCTTTATAGAACTGCGCCAGCATCTCCTGGACAGTAAACTCACCGACCCTCGGAAGCTGGCCGCTGAGGCTGATTGTTGGGTGAACACCCGGGCCACCCGGGGCCCCGTGGGGGACTACGGCCGCCACAGTCAAGGCCCCCCCCGCCAGAGGGGCGGAGGGAACCACGGCCGACCAAGAGACTTCCCGGGGGGGTCCTCAACCAGCCCCCCCAGCAGCCCACCAGCGGCGGGTTCGGCACCGTCCCCAGCAAGCACCGGAGCCCCAGGACGACCAGGTCCCCGAGCTTGGATCACCTGCTTCCGCTGCCAACAGCCCGGACACTACGCCAATGACCCACAGTGTCCCCAGTATCAGCGAACCACAACGACCAACCACACGGCCCGGCAGATGGCCTCCGTGGCTCTGGGGGAAGAGCTGGAAGACTCCGAGGAATGGGAACCGGCGGCCATGGCCCTGGTCTCCCTTGGTGATCGAGAAATGGTCCCCGGGACACCCTTGCCCGCCAACACAGAAAAATACCGGCAGCAGGTGACCATCAACGGCCACCGAGTCGAGGGCCTTCGCGACACCGGGGCGAGTGTCACCGCGGTCCACCGCAGCCTAATTTCAGAAGACCAGATCCTAACCGGGGCCCTCTGTCCGGTCGTATCCTCCGACAATTCTGAGAGCCTCTGCCAGATGGCGCTGGTGCCCTTCGAGTGGGGAGGGGTCTCCGGAGAACTGAAGGTAGCGGTCCGGACATCGCAGCCCGTAGACTGCCTCCTGGGCAACGACCTGGAGAGTTCCCCGTGGGGGCAAGTAGAACGAAGGGCCCACCTGGAGATGATGGGCCTACCAGAATGGGTCTGCGCCACCACGCGCTCCATGACCGCACGATTGCCTCTCTCCGAGGGCGGTGAAGCCCTCTTACCGAACACTATCCCCGAGAGCCGGGACACCCTACCAGAAGCAGACAACCCTCCTTCAGAGGGAGAAGAAGACACTAACCCGGGGGAAGGACCGGAACCTTCCGCCCCAGAGGCCCTGACGGAGCTCGAAGAACTGCCCGAGATGGCCCAGTGGCGCTGTGAGGGGGGGCCCTCCCGTGAGGAGTTCTGCCAGGAACAGGCCACCTGCCCCTCCCTCGGGGGACTTAGACAACAAGCCGAAGCCCAGGCCGCCGGTGACCGAACCGGAACCCATTGGATCTATTGGGACAATGGCCTCTTATACAGCGAGCAAAAGTCCGCCGAGCTAGGCGCAGCACGGGTAATGGTGGTACCCCTGCGGTTCCGGAGCCTCCTCCTGGGCCTGGCCCACGATGTACCCTTGGCAGGACACTTAGGCCAAGACAAGACATATCAGCGATTGGTTACCCACTTCTATTGGCCCAAGATGCGAGCGAATGTAGAAGTACACTGCAAATCCTGCCTCACGTGCCAGGGCAGTGGGAAGAGTGGCGGAAAACGCAAAGCTCCCTTACAACCGTTCCCCGTTGTGAGTACCCCGTTCGAGCGGGTCGGCATCGACATCGTGGGACCCCTGGATCCGAAGACCGCCCAGGGCCACAGATTCATCCTTGTCCTGGTGGACCATTCCACCCGCTACCCCGAGGCCATCCCCCTCCGCACCGTGACGGCTCCCGTGGTGGGCCGGGCTCTCATGGGGATCTTCTCCCGTGTCGGATTTCCCTGAGAGGTTGTGAGTGATCGCGGCACTAACTTTATATCCCGCTACATGAAGTCCCTGTGGCAGCAGTGCGGAGTCACGTATAAGTTCACGACCCCCTACCACCCCCAGGGCAACGGCCTAGTGGAACGCTTCAACCGAACCCTAAAGGGAATGATCCTGGGCCTCGAAGAGCCCCTGTGCCGGAAATGGGACGTCCTCCTCCCTTGCCTCCTGTTCGCATACCGAGAAGTCCCCCAAAAGTCTCTGGGGTTCAGCCCCTTCGAACTGCTGTACGGACATCCCGTCCGAGGGCCCCTGAGCCTGGTCAAAGAGGGCTGGGAGACAAGCCCCCGGGGGACACCCCCTGATGTGTTCCGCTACATCCTGGCGCTCCGCAACCAGACAAGGAAGTTCAGAGAACTCGCAGAGGCTAACCTCGAGGCCAGCCAAGAAGAAATGAAGCGCTGGTATGACCAGAACGCAACCCTGGTCGAGTTCCAGCCGGGCCAGCAGGTTTGGGTCATGGCCCCGGTGAAACCCTGCGCCCTACAAGACAAATGGACTGGTCCCTTCAAGGTGGTCGAGCGGAAGAGCCAGGTCACGTATCTGGTCGACGTACAGTCCCCACGGAACCCCCTCCGGGTCCTCCACGTGAACCGTCTCAAGCCCCACTTTGTGAGGACGGAATTAAGTTTGCTACTGGCCACCGATGATGGGGCGGAAGAAGACACCGAGCCCCTGCCCGACCCCCTGTGCGCTAAAGACCTGGATGGTTCCGTGGAGGGAGTGAGACTTTCGACCACCCTCACTCCCCAGCAGTCCGACGACTGCCGCCAGCTGCTCAGACAATTCGCAGACCTCTTCTCCCTCATTCCAAGGGTCACCGACTGGTGTGTCCACGACGTGGACACCGGCGACAGCCCGCCTGTGAGACATCGAGCCTACCGGGTGCCTGACCGGGTCCGCACCTGCATCAAGACCGAGGTACAGAAGATGCTCACCCTGGGAGTAATCGAACCTTCCGACAGCCCCTGGGCCAGCCCGGTGGTTCTGGTCCCGAAGGCGGCTTCCCCAGGGGTCGCCCCCGAACTAAGATTCTGTGTGGACTATCGGGGGCTTAATGCGGTCACCCGAGCAGACGCTCACCCTATTCCCCGCGCCGACGAGCTCATCGACCGCCTGGGGGCCGCCCGGTTCCTCAGCACTTTCGACCTGACCTGCGGATACTGGCAGATTGCTCTCACGGAGGGAGCGAAAGAACGCTCTGCCTTCTCCACGCCAGATGGCCACTACCGCTTCAGGGTCATGCCGTTCGGGATGAAAAACGCCCCAGCCACGTTCCAGCGGTTGGTGAACAAGGTCCTGGCCGGACTCGAGGAGTTCAGCGCCGCGTACCTTGACGACATCGCCGTATTCAGCTCTCAATGGCACGAGCATCTCCAGCACCTCCGACAAGTATTAATGGCCCTGCGCCAAGCAGGCCTAACAGTGAAAGCCAGCAAATGCCAGCTCGGGCAAGGCTCCGTGGTCTACCTGGGGCATCAGGTGGGCAGCGGCCAGGTCGCCCCCCTCCAGCCGAAGATCGACGCCATCAAGTCCTGGGAGCCCCCCACCACGCAGACGGAGGTCCGGGCCTTCCTGGGCCTTACGGGGTACTACCGGAGGTTCATTAAAAATTATGGTAGTATCGCGGGGCCCCTCACGGAGTTGACCTCCAAAAAGCTCCCAAAGAAGGTGCAGTGGACCACCCCGTGCCAGCAGGCGTTCGACGCCTTGAAAACCGCCATGTGCACCGCCCCCGTACTCAAGGCCCCCGACTACTCCCAAGAGTTTGTGGTCCAGACCGACGCCTCCGAACACGGCATCGGGGCCGTGCTCTCGCAGTTCGACGACAAGGGCATTGATCAGCCCATAGCCTTCATCAGCCGAAGGCTGCTGCCGCGAGAGCAGCGTTGGAGTACTATAGAACGAGAGACCTTTGCCGTAGTCTGGGCCCTCAAGAAACTACAGCCCTACTTGTTCGGAACCCATTTCCGAGTACAGACGGACCACCGGCCCTTGCGGTGGCTAATGCAGATGAGGGGGGAGAACCCCAAGCTACTACGATGGTCCATCTCTCTCCAAGGGATTGATTTCACTGTCGAGCATCGCCCCGGGACGGATCATGCCAACGCCGACGGCCTGTCCCGGTTCTTCCGCTTCGGCGAGGAGAACCCCCCAGTGGATGGGTAGTTCTCCATGCCTTTCAGCTGGGGGGTACGCGTGTGAGACCGACCTCACGGAGTTGCCCTCTCCATCACCCAGCCAACCTGCAACCACCCTCAAGACACGACATCTCCGACTCCGGCCGCCCCAGCCACCCCCGATCCGCGGGCCGGCCAGAGGCCTGACAGACTCAACACCCTACCACGCATGTCCAACTGAGGGAGCGGGAACCCTCGAGCCAGACCCAGAGGCGCCAGCCCAGTCACACCTCGGGTCGCCTTCCCCGGGAGGACTTGATCGGCCACCAGGCCCCTGGGGAGCAGGCGCCTCCCCTGCCGAGCGTCTGGGGTCCCTCCCAGACCCACCGGAAAAGACCAAAGAAGTGAGCGGCAGGAAATCCCGCCGAACCCCCTCCGTCACCCTAGTCCCCCCTCTGCGAGCACTCCGGACTTCAAAGAACCAGCGGAGTATAACAAGGGGTGCCGGAGAAGCGAGTGAAAAGAAGACCTGGAACCATCCGAGCCTGCAGACGCTGTCGCGGCTCCTGAATGCTGAAGTTACCTGGGCCTGCTGAGTGACTCGCGGCCTCTTGCTATTGAACCATCTGAGCCCAGCGGACGAGGTCGCGGCTCCCGAACATTGAACCACCTAGGCCTGCTGAGTGACTCGCGGCCCCCAGCTATTGAACCATCTGAGCCTGCTGACGGAATCGCGGCTCCCGAACTCCGACCACCTGTGCCTGCTGAGAGACTCGCGGCGCTCCCCCTTGAGGACGACTCAGTAAGAGATCGCCCAGAGACACGACACCCTCCAGCTCGAGGATTGTGAGATTTCCGCAGGGTATTTCGCAGAGACACTATCTTGAAAGACTGTCCCGCTACCCCCATTCCCCCCGACCGATTGGTGGTACGTTGTGCCACTGCTGTACTGCTTGCATCTTGGATCATAAAGATCCCTTGAAATCATCGATAAAAGAACCTATCGTCTTACAAAGAATACGTGTGGTGTCACTCTGTTCGTAGTGTATCTCAGGGTGTGCGCGCCTGGTTCGGCCTACTTGGGAGAGGTGGGTCAAAGGGGTGGGTAGGACGTGTATCGAACCCCCCTCCGGCGAACGCCTTTCCAACAGTTACCTCTTGCTCCAGAAACCTGACCTCATTTTCTTACAGGAGACCCACCTCCTTAAGGCTGATGTGGCCCGTATGGCCCACCCTCGATACCCCCGACAGTTCTGGGCCTCGGCTACTACCAAGACGGCGGGGGTGGCCATCCTCTGCAGGGCGGGAATTAATCCGGGGGGTTCTAAGGTGCTACGGGACAACGAGGGTAGATTCTTGAGGGTTGAGGTCATGAGGGGACACCGCACACTCACCCTATGTAACCTTTATGCTCCCAACCAGGGCCAAGATTCTTTCCTACGCAGGCTGATCAGGGACCATTTAGAGCAGGTTGACACTGATCTCATAGTTGGGGGGGACTTCAACTTGGTGTGGGATGCGAAGCTGGATCGCTGCGGGGGAACCTTTCATGGGGTGGGGGCCATGTCTGCGGCAGTGAAGAGTTCCCTCAGTGCCCTCAATTTAGTGGATGTTTGGCGCTACCATTCCCCAGGCCTGCGAGACTACACGTACTATTCGCATGCGCATCGCTTCTACTCTCGTATAGACCTGCTGTTGGTCTCGCACTCCCTGCTTAAAGACACCATAACGGCAACGCACTCCAGCATCTCTATCTCTGACCACGCCCACGTGGAACTGAGTCTCCGCGAGCGCTGCACTGGTCCCCCGCGTTCGAGTCGGTGGAGGTTTCCAGACCACGTACTCCGGGACCCGGTAGACAGGGAGGAAGTCCAGGCCGCTATCCTAGCTTACTTTGCAGATAACGACCTACCAGGGACTCCCCTTCCCCTCTTGTGGGATGCCTTTAAGGCCACCATAAGGGGCACTCTCACCGCTATTGCGGCCGCGAGAGCACGGGAGTCTCGCCTGTACGAGCACAAGCTCGAGAGGGAGGTCAAACTGCTGGAGAAGATGGATCAAGAACGTCCGATGATGACACGCAAACGCCGCCTGGCTATCCTTCGAGGCCAGCTCCGAGCACACAGGACGAACAAGGCGGAGCGCGCCTTATTGGCGCTCAAGCAGCGTTACTATGCGGGCGGGGACAAGGTGGGAGCCGTGCTGGCACGACGCCTACGTACGCGGGCGGCCAAGGCTCACATCGCTAAGTTGCAACGGGTGGACGGCTCCTGGGCCACCACGGAGTCGGCCAAGCTCCAAATGTTCCATGACTTCTACGCGGCACTCTATACGGCCTGACACCCCAGCGCCGGATTTGATAGCCTCTGCCATGGGGGACTGTGTCTGGGACTCGTTAAGTGAGCACCAGTCGGGCCTCCTCGAGGCTCCCATCACCTCGGAGGAAATGGCTGGCGCCTTGCGGGATCTTCCGCTGGGTAAAGCGCCTGGCCCGGATGGGTTGCCGGTATCCTTCTACCGTGCCTACTGGCCGCAACTTCAACCGTATCTTCTTCGCCTTTTCAACTCGTTTGATGAGACGACGGGCCCGTCGACAGATATGGCAATGGCCGAAATCGCTCTTATCCCGAAACCCGGGAAAGATCATACTCTCTGCTCCTCCTATCGGCCTATTGCATTGTTAAACACCGACCTCAAGTTGTACACTAAACTGTTGGCTAAACGGCTCAGTGTCCACATGCCCAACCTCATCGAGCCGGACCAGGTGGGGTTCATCCAACACCGTCAGGCGGCCGACAATGTGCGCCGCATAGCGCACATCGTCGGTAAAGTCAAACACTGGGGGATACCGGCATGTTTGCTCTCGCTCGACGCGGAGAAAGCGTTCGACCGGGTGGACTGGCTGTTCCTCCGGGAGGTTCTACGGCGAGTGGGTTTGGGCCCGAAGATGGTGGCGCGCATTATGGCCCCCTATCTCTCGCCAGTGGCTAGGGTACGAGTGAACGGTCAGCTTACGCAGGCCTTTCCCATCTGTAGGGGTACCCGGCAGGGTTGCCCCCTGTCCCCCCTACTGTTCGCCTTGGTGGTGGAACCCCTGTGTAACGGGGAAGAGAGCTCACACAAGGAGGACGTCAGTCCTTGTGTATCCCGCTTACACGGCGAACGCATTCCACCTTCTCTCCCCCTACAGCAACCAACAGTGCCACATACAACAGATTGGTGGTACCCGTATCCCTCGCAAGACTGGACCACAAAGACGGAACGAGGTTCCTTTAATTCGGCCTTCCAGTGGGACGAAGTCCCGCCCCCTGATGACGTCGCAGCGATAGGCGGGATAAAGAACGCGGAAACCCGGAAGAGAGCGGACGGCGTTTCCCTGGAGGTAGACGGAGAGCTGGAACAGAGGAGTGCGAGGAGTTTGGAGGACGAGCAGAGAGAACAAGAGAGCAGCGCAGCAGGTCCTGAGCCAAGGAGAGACGACTGCTACACGCCAGGAGGCCAACGACTCCACGAGCCGCCCCGCCACGTTCCCACGGGAGGAGCGTGGCTCGAACAGGTACGGGGGAAGGTAGCGGGCTGGGTGGGAAGAAAGACACCGCCTACCCCTTGAGCACCCCGACTCACCGAATTTAGCGGTGTAGCAAGTACTGAACCAATTCCCGTACCCTCACCTTGCACCAACCCCTGTGCACTGCCCAGAGAACTACGAGCACAAGAGCACTCGGTTTCCTTCACACCCGGTCCTTGACAACAGCCAACCAGGACGATTGTCCTAATTCTTGTTTTGTTTGTTGTTTTCATTTCTCTCCCCTTTCGCCTACCAACCCCTGAGATCATTCCTGCGGACTGGACCCTTAAGGAGAGAAGTCAGCAGAGACACCGCCTTCCTTCAATCTGGAGTCACCCAGAAAGAGCAAGTCGGGGTCCCCTTCTTCCGCAGCGACAAGACGGGCCGAAAGACACAAGAAAACTTTGTCTAAAATAAAACCTTCTTTACGCCATCCCGGTCTGGTTGTCGACTCTGTCCCTGCTACCCCGCCACACCCTGGCCATCATGATACGCCGGTCCCCCGATATCCATGGTATCTCCCTTCGAGGGATGGAGCATAAGATCGCCCTCTTCGCAGACGACCTCCTTCTCACCCTATCGGATCCGCTGCATTCCCTGCCGGCGGTCCACTTGCTGCTTCAAGAGTTTGAACGGGCGTCCGGGCTCAAAATCAACCATGCGAAATCTTGGGCCCTCAATATCACGATCCCAGATGGGGATCTCTTGGCGCTCCGGTCCTGTGTTCCCTATCAATGGGCGACCCAGTCGGTGCGCTACCTAGGCCTGAATCTGACCCCGGACCTGGCCACTTGGACGCAGGCCAATTGGCAGGAGTATAAATGTTCGGTCCAGACGGACCTGCGTGCGTGGAAAGCCCTGCCGCTATCTTGGCTTGGTAGACTCAACACGGTGAAGATGTCCATCCTCCCAAAGATCTTGTACCTCTTCCAAACGCTACCGACGCCGATCCCAGAACACCAGATTCAAGGGCTCCAACGCGAGCTGGTAGCGTTTATATGGGGTGGGAAGAAACCGCGTTTCTCTAACACGATCTTGATGCTCCCCCGTGACAGGGGTGGCCTCGCGTGCCCGAACCTTCTTGAATACTATTGGGCATCGCATCTTCATTACGTCTTGGAATGGGGGGCGTGGGAGAGTGAAAAGGTGTGGTTCCACATGGATCGGGCAGTCACCTGCCGCCCTTTATGGGACCATGCCTGGCTACCTCGAGAGGCGCGCCATCGCAGCGCTTATCTGGCTGTCCCCACTCGAACGGTCCTGGAGATATGGGACAAGGTGGCGGTTCGCAGGGGTCTCACCTCCTTCCCATCTCCGCACACCCCAATTGCGCGCAATCCGCAGTTCCCCCCTGCATGCCGTCCGCCCTTCTTTGCCAATTGGACGGAGACTGGCTGTAGGACGATCGGTGACCTCTTCACAGGGGGGGGTTTTAAGTCTTTCGCGCAATGCCAGCACGAATTTGGGCTCTCGGAGAACGACATGTTCCAGTACATCCAGCTTCGACACTGGATTCAGGGCTCCTCCCTGACGCAGGCGGCTACACGATCCTACACACCGTTCGAACAGCTAGCACGGACATTCGGCACATATAAGGGGCTGATCTCGCGTATCTACCAGGTATTGCAACACACACAGCGGCCGGCTCCCCATCTATACCAGTTGAGGTGGCAGACTGTTTCTGGCTCGGGGGCCACCCCCTCTCAATGGGCGAGGCTGTGGAGGGACATCCCTAAAATTCTACGCAGCATCCCTCAGCAGGAGTCAGCCTATAAGGTGATGACTCAATGGTATTACACCCCGGTTCGGCTCCAGAAGATGTTCCCTAAGACGTCTCCTCTCTGTTGGCGCTGTACGCAGGTGCCGGGAGATTTTATACACATTTGGTGGACCTGTCCCCTCCTAGCGATCTTTTGGAAAGAGATCCTCAGTCATATCAAACGGGTATTGGGGTACCCCCTACCTGCGGATCCGCTGGTGGTTTGTCTGGGCCTCAGGCCAGTGGCTGCGAGAGCTATGACGGGGCGGGAGCGGCATCTTAGCCTCCACATGTTGGGAGCCGCCAGGCAGACGGTGGCGCTATACTGGAAAAAGGCCGAGACGCCCTCCATAAACGTTTGGTTTACCCGCTTGTGGCAGGTGGTGGCAATGGAGCTGCTCACAGCCCGTCTTCAATCCCGGGAGACTCAATATGGGAAACTCTGGAAGCCCCTGGTAGATCATCTAGGGCGGTTGGAGCATGCTCGGATGCAACCACCGAGGCTGCGGGCCTTGAGGTTTTTTGAGGACGCTGTCTGCCCTGCGGATCCAGGAGGTCTTTGGGGGTTGTCTGAGGACGGAATGGGAGGGCCGGATGCCGCCCCTCACCCCCAGGGAGAAGGGACCCCGAACCTGCACAACAGGGATCTTGCGGCCACCGCCGATTAGCCTAGTGGTAGCGTTACTGACTCTCTCACCTTCCGCCCTCCCTCGCCCCCCCCCTCCGCCTAGTCAGTGCCCTCCCTACCCTCCCACTGTTGTCTCACTTTCCCCCTCAGTTAGTTGACCGCCTTATGGACACTCCTGACATCAGGGACTGCCCCCGGGGCCCCGTGCATCACCTTATTACTGCCACATCTGAAATGCCTGGGGGCTGGCTTTAAATAGACGTGACTTGCTTGATAGCGGTTAAGCCTCTCCGTACCTTTTAGGTCCCTAGTGTCTGATGCTGTGCATTCATGGACCAACACCCCGGTCTTTGCATACCGGCTGTGTGAGCATGGGTTGCTGGATGCGAGGCGGGAATGGTGGGGCACTCGCCCGGGGTTGGACAGCTTGGACAAAACCTTGCTTCAGAGGCCGGGGCCTCGGCGCATTTAATGCCATTACATATGAAACTTAGAAGCCAAGAGGGAGTTCCAGATTTCAACATTCTGCAGGGACCTACCCCCGCTGTAAGGGTTGTTACTGCTGTCGGGTTTTGACTGGCAGGAGCGGGGTCCCTCTACATGATGGAACTGCATGTGTGCTTGTGCTTGAGACATGGCATATATTCTGGATCTTCCGGGCCTTCGCCCTTGGTTGTTTGAAGATGGTTGCTGCCGGCCCTTGTGGTTGTAGGCAAACAAGCTGTGTATTGATGCTGGAGTGTTCCATTACATTTAACCCCTTCCATGCTGCGCAGATTCCGCCGCTGTGCTGACGGAATCTTGCGCGGGCGTGGTCATGACGGAACGGTTCCGTCATGAGCACAGCTCAACCGTGGCTCATGACGGAACCGTTCCGTCATGAGCACCGAAGGGGTTAATAAAACAAAAAGTTGTTTACAAAAGGCAGCACTTAAGCCCTGTCACTTTCAGAGGCATAGGTCCCTGACTAAGCCCTACCGCCTAAAACTCCTGCGTAGGCTTCTCCAGGTCTGCGTTGCCCCAACTATAGCTTTCCCTCGCCCTGGGGACAGTAGAGGGGGGGTAGGTAGGCTCAGGGCCCAGCACACAGGCCCTTGTGGCGGTAACCCCTGGCAGCAGGTCCCCTCTCTCTCAGGTCCACCCTCTGACTGAGCACATGGCAACCCAGCTCCGCCCTTTATACGCCCCTCACCCCACCTTCCAGACAGTGCCAGAAGCTTCTAGAAGCGTCTGGGGAGACTGGCTCTAACTGGCCTAGGGGGAGGGGTAGTGCACCCTGGGTGCCAGGCTTCCCTCCAAAAGCTGGGGTTGCTGGGAAATAACAACTAGACTGGTAACCCAGCTCAGTCAAACGGCGCAACCACACAGCTTTGGCACCCATTTTAAAAATTACATATTTAAAATGGGGAAACTCAGTCTGCGTGCATTATCACACAGCTTTCAATCTTGCATTTACACAGCATGCGATTTCCCAGAAAAAGCTAAACATTTCGGGGAAAAAGGGCCAAGTCCAACAGCCACCAATAGCCAGGAGACCTCGTCAAAGAGGGTGCCGTCCGGTAGTCCACATCGCAGGTGCCACCCCTCCATGGTGTGCTCCAGGGATAGAGCTGCCCGCAATTCCTCCTTGGACAATATCACGCAACAGGGGGATCAGAGTAACGCAAAGTTAGTGGCCCCTAGTCAGCGGTGCCAACAGAGGCAGCACCGTCGTTAATATCGCCCAATGCATGCACCACGAGCACCAGCCCCCAGCTCTCCACAGAAACTGGCGTTTAAGTCCCGCAGGCTCTCCCCGGGCTCCACGTGGGCTGCGGGCCTCCCCGGGGTGCCCACTCCACCTTGCTTGTCACCGGGGACTGCCGGCGAAGAGGATTGTACGGTGTTCCACTCACCCTAGAGGGAAACACTTCCACCAGTCAGCAGTTGTCCCTGAGTAGCCTTAGGAACTAGGTCTTGCAGCATGAGTCCCCCACGCCTCCAGCCCTCAAAATGTCGGGTCTCGCCAACTGCGCCACACGATGTACAGAGGTCCGTGTATCAGCCCCTCGCAACCCAGGACCTCAGGCAGCCTCCTCTCTTCCAGGTAGCCTCCTGGGGGGTCACAGCAAGCGCGCTGTATCTCCACGTCGTTGTCCCGGTTGGGGGCCGCCGCTCATCGCGGCACGCAGTGCCAGGCATGAACCAGCCTCCCAGCTCAGCGCACCTGGGTATCTCGTGATCGACAGCTCCGCAGACCTCAGGCTGTTCCAATAGCTTCTCCGTTCAAGGGGGAGGTCACCTCTGAGTAAGTGCCAGCGCTGGTCAGCCTCCCGATCTTCGCCACGACCCCCGGAGCGCTTTACTCAGCGTAGCCGCAGGACGTCAGGACGCCTCACTGCGCTACGCCAGACCGGGAATCGCAGCCCGTGTAGGTCCCATACTGGTAGAGGTTGCTTGCTCCGCAGGCCGGGGGAGCACGATTTACTCCGGCACCACACCAGAACCAAGATTGGCACTAGTTAAGCTGTTCTAAGCAAGCAGATGCCGGATAATTAATGAATTGTATGATGGCAATGCGGATCCTTCTGCTCAAGCGGCCATCATCGTCGCGAGCAAGCTCCGCCCCCATTGGTCCCAACCTTTTACCTACCTGTAACGCCTTTAAAGCTAGTATTTAGGGGCACCCCTGAACCTTGCTTCAACAGGCAATAACCTGCAACAAGAAAAGAAAAAGAAGGACCAAACAGCTGTGCCGAAGCTAACAAGAGGAAGATGCCTACTGACTTGGCCCAAGCCCTACTGGCCTGTCTCCACCTCGAACCTGCTCCAGCGAAATCCCGGTGTGTCCTGCAGCCAGCAACCTCGAAAACGCCGGCGGTCCTGCCTGCCTTCAACCTCAAAGACTGTGTTTCCCGTGAACACCGGATTTGTTCAGCAACAACCTCTGGCCAGGCTGGAAACCACAAATCTCCACCCGCCGTCCACAGCCTGAGCTCGAGTGGGCAAACACCACGAGGAGGTCTCCCCGGTGATCCCTGACTTGCCTCAAGCCTCCAGCCGACGCCTGCAGCCTAAATCCGGAAGGTCCCTCCAACCGAGACCAGGAGCTGGTAAGAAGATCTGACCCTAAAAGGCACCCCTGCACCCGACGCCCCATGGCCTTGGGTGGCCCAACCGACGGTGCCTAGCCGACCCCCAACATCCCAACTTACCTCTCGAAGTGGTGGTGGCACCCAGAAGACCTTCGTCCCCGAGCCTGCAGTGCTTTTGCATACTGGAGACTCCCCATTGAAAGCTACAGGGCTTACGATGCCAAAACAGCACTCTGCACCCAGCTGCCCCAGTGCTGCTGGGGGTGCACCTAAACCCCCATTTGCCCTCAACTTAAGTCCAGGAGCTTTGCTCTCACAACCAAGTGGCCTGCTCGTCAGCAGCCACCAACCGGAGGCCCCCTGTCCCCCTTTGTATAACATTGGGCCTCAGCACTCTGCACCCGGCCGTCCTAGTGCCGCTGAGGGTGTAACAAGAGTGCATCCCTGACCCTGGGGGACCCCTGAGTCTACCCCCAGAACCGAAACTTCCACTACAGACTACTTACCTTAAAACCGATAACTCTATTTTCCTCCATAGGATAACATTGACTGTTTTTCATGGAAAAGTTTTTAAGTGTGGAGTTTGAAAACCTAAAGAAATTCTTTAAAATTGTACTATTTAACCAAAACGCTTTTACTTCCCTGTTTTCAGGAAATGTCCCAGACATAGTACACTGTGTAAGAAAAGTAATCTTAAAAAGTAACTTGCAATGGAGTGAGCCACGCACTTTCGGAGCTCCGTGCCGCCGCTGGCAAAATTCGCGTTTAAAGCCTACACACGCCGGCAGCGGGGCCTTACCTGGGGACAACGGCTTCCAGCACGGGTCCGGGCCGCTTCCTGGGGGCCTGGTGATCTCCTGGACCAGCGGACAGCGGGGTGTGCAGCGACGGAGGGCGAGGGCATCAGCCTTGGTGAGCGTGGCCGCCATTTTCCGACGCTGGAATCTGCGCGCCCCCGACAGAGTGAAACTGGAACTCCTGTGAGTGCGGCACGGCGATCATCGGTGGTGCAGCCCCGGAGCCTCTGGAGGTGGTGAGAGGGCTGAGCCAGGCATTGCTGTCCCTTTGCTGCTGTTCCGGGCGGCGCCCTGCTGAGAGACTGGATGAGACGCTGGGCGGGAGAGCTCCCGCCATTTTTCATCGCCTGCACCGACGCGCTCCCGTGTAACTGATATCACGGAGCAGAGACCTTGCCTGGAACCGGTTGTCAGCAGCGAGGTCAAGACACCGGTAGGACATTGAGGGCTGGGGAGCTCTGGCCCGGACGGTTGGAGGAGTGCCTGCTCCTGGGGTCACTGGACTGGTTGATGTTGTGGGCCCCTGTACATCGGGCCTTTGCCGGGTTGCTCTGAGTTGGGGGCCCCTTCAGCTGCGACGCTCTGACCTCGGCGAGGCATCTAGGCCTTTTTACACGCCCCCTGTTGGCGGAACTGCGCTGCATCGGACTAAGCCTGCTCGCCCTTAACTGCCCTCTGCCATCTTTCCACCCTGGTGTTGGTTGGTTCTGGGCGCCTGTCTGCTTCCCTTTGAAGAGACCCTCCTGTGATCTGTTGGCCCTGGAACTATTATCGCAGACGAGTCTTGAGGCAGCGGGAGGTGTGTGGCGGGGTGCTGGGGCCCTGGTGAGCTGTTTTCTGGCTGGGGTGGCAATCCTTGCTTCGACATTGGCTGCATCGTGACAGCAGGTGCGGCGCTCCTGCCCTGTGACTAAGTGAGAGAGGTGCTGGTTGCCTTGGAGCCTTGAGGGGTGACTGGTGGCTAGAAACCCCTGCAGTCAGCCGATAAGCGACGTTGGGTCATCTTTCGCGTCGCTGCTTGTGGGGCGCCCATCCTCTTGGCTGCCACTGGGCCCTCGGGGGTCCGCTTCGGAGACCCCACAGGTGACTTCACGAAAACAGCCTACTGGCAGTGCTGCGGTCAGGTGGGGGACGCCTGGAGTGAGCCCGGACCTGTGGACCTGCAGATGTCGACAAGTGCTGTCACTGAGGAGAGAGACCGAGTCTGCCAACCCCCTTCAGGCCTCGCTTGACTTATGCTGATCAGTCGCCGGCAGAGTCGACCCGAAATATAGCCAGGTATGCGGGTGGGGGGGGGCATTGAAGCCACCGCTTGGGGGAGTCTCCTTTGAACTTTGCGCCTCCTGGGACGCCACTTGCCTGTGATCCTCCTGAGACGTAGTATTTCCCCCGGCGGTGGCGCCCCCCTGTCCTGCTACCCTGCCCCGCCAGCGTGGTTGCATGACCCGGACTGCTGCGCCTCTGAGCACCTCAGAGCTGTACCTCTGGCTGCCTGTGAGTGAGCCTGTGGCCCTTACTGCACTGGTCTGCCTTCTCTGCACCCCCCTTGAGCGACAAGGCCGGAACAACAGGTGGAGCCGGGGGCGGAGGGTCAGTCGCGTTGGAGGTCCCTATGGGGAGACTGTTGGTTGCCTGTGAGGCGCTGAGTTGCTCGGATGGCTGGAGATTTGTTTTGCCCTTCCTCTGGCTACAGGGCGCTTAAGCATTCTCACTCTATTATCACGGTACCGGCCTTCACAGGCCCCCTGACGCATGGAAGAGCCACGAGGCGGCAGCTACGCCTGACGGTATGTGACGATGACCACAGTACCCTGTTGGAAGATTATCTCTCTTAATGTGAAAGGGCTCAACTCTCCCAACTAAAGTCGCCAAATATGGCGGTATTTACTGCTGCAGAACCCCGATATAATTTTCCTGCAAGAGACCCACCTCCTTAAGGCTGACGAAACACGCATGTCTCACCCACGTTCTGGTCCTCAGCAGCCACTAAGACAGCGGATGTAGCTATTCTTTGCAGGGCGGGCATCTCTCAGGGAGATACTAAAGTGATTCGGGACACTGAGGGCAGACTTCTCAAGGTAGAGATCAGGAGAGGGCACCGCACACTTACTCTCTGTAACATATATGCCCCCAATCAGGGTCAGGACGCCTTCTTGCGCAGGATATTTAGGGAACACCTTAAGCTGGTAAACTCGGACCCCATAGTAGGAGGGGACTTCAATTTGGTATGGGATGCGGAACTAGATCGCTGTGGGGGTGCCTTTCATGGGGTGGGGGCTATGTCCGCAGCAGTGAAAAAATCCCTCACTGCTCTAAACCTGGTTGACGTCTGGGGTTATCACTCCCCTGGACTGCGGGATAACACTTACTACTCCCATGCTCACCGATCCTATTCTCGCATTGATTTTCTCTTTGTGTCCTAATCTCTGATCAAAGATACCCTTTCGGCGTCTCACTCCAGTATTTCGATCTCTGATCATGCGCACGTGGAGTTTCTTTTACACAAGCGTCTCTCCCGCCCGATACGGCCTAATAGATGGCGGTTCCCGGCCCATATTCTTAGAGATCCGGTAGACAGGGAGGAACTTCAGGCTGCTATCTCAGCGTATTTCGAAACTAATGACTTACCGGAGACTTCCCTCCCTGTCTTATGGGACGCCTTCAAAGCCACGATACGTGGTACCCTTACGTTCATAGCCATCGCTAGGGCGCGGGAAGCCCGGTTGTACGAAAATAAGGTTATGCGCGAAATTAAGATGCTCGAGAAGGTCGATCAGGAGCGCCCTTTGGCGGCGCACAAAAGGCGTCTGGCTGTCCTCTGAGGCCAGCTTCGTGTGCATAGAACAAATAAGGCTGAACATGCTCTACTTGCGTTACGACAGTGCTATTATGACGGTGGGGACAGGGTAGGTACTGTCCTAGCGCATCGCTTGAGAACGCGGGTGGCCAAAGCTCACATTGCAAAACTACGGATGGGAGACGGGTCATGGGCTATCACCGAATCGGCTAAGCTCCAAACGTTCCATGACTATTATGCGTCTCTCTACACTAGTGATCCACCCGCACCGGATCTGATATCGGCCGCCCTGGATGCATGTGCCTGGGAGCCTCTGAGTGAGCATCATTCCAAGCTCCTGGAAGAGTCTATTACTCTGGAAGAAATAACCAGTGCTCTGAAAGACCTTCCATTAGGTAAAACACCTGGCCCCGACAGGCTCCCGGTTTTCGTTTTATCGCGCCTTTCTGCCGCAACTGCAACCATATCTCTTACGCCTCTTCAACTCGTTCACGGAATCAGTCGGACCTTCTCCGGACATGGCGATGGTTGAAATTGCCCTCATCCCAAAACCTGGGAAGGACCACACACACTGCTCTTCCTACCGTCCTATTGCCCTGCTTAATACGGATCTTAAGCTTTACACCAAAATCCTTGCCAAACTGTTCAGCCTTCACTTGCCCAATCTCATTGATCCGGACCAGGTGGGGTTTATCCACCAACGCCAGGGTGTGAGAAAGTGCCCTCTTTCTTGCATGGTATGCCCCCACTTTTTGCTAAATTGCTGAATGTACTTTGACTGAGTGTACCCTGGACTCCTGCCAATCAGGTGCCCAGGGCCTATGTTCCTTCCTTAAAACACACAAACTCCAAATTGGCAAACCCTGGCCACATGTCAGCCCCTAGTAAATGGTACCCTAGGTACCCAGGGCCTTGTGATCAGGGAAGACCCCTAAGGGCTGCAGCACTCATTGTGCCACCCTTAGGGGCCCTGTACCCTTACACACACACACTGCCTTTGCAGGCTGAGTGTCTGGGTGCAGGACAAAATGAAGAGTCGACATGGCACACATCTCTGTGTGCGCCATGCCCAACACCCACACTGCCAAGGCATATGTCAGTCACCCCTCTGGCTGGGTGCCTTATGCCCATGGTGTGGGCACAGGAGCAGGAGCCCTGTGCCCCTACAGTACCCAGGTCCATTCCCGGGCACTGTAAGTGCAGTGCTGCCATTTAAGAGTACATGGTGCTGAGAGCTCGTCAAACACGAGCTCCACAGCACCATAATGGCAACACTAAAGACTGGGAAGTTTGGTATCAAACTTCTCAGCACATTAAACCCACACTAATGCCAGTGTGAGATTTAATGTACCAAGCACCCCAGACGGCATCTTAGAGATGCCCCCCTACAACTAACCTACAATCCACGTCTGCTCTGAGGCTGCCCAGGCTGCCACACAGCAGACACGTTGCTGGACCCCTGGGTGGGAGAGCCCCTGCTCTCCCGGGCCTGCAACAATGCACATCCTGGGTGAGGTGATAGATCTCCTCCCCGAGGATGAGCAAAGGGAAGCTTCAAAGGCCTGCCGCCTCTAGGAGTTTCCCCAGTCCACTGCAACCCCCCACTCTGGCGGGAAGCTTGGCCGGAAACCCCATACAAGGACAGGGGATGTGCCAGCCTGCCCACCCCACCCCTCAGGTGGGGGAGGCGAGGTGAAGAACATCTCCGGGCTCTCGCCATCTTGAAGATGGGAGGCCCTACCCTATCAGGATTAGGCTACTGCCCCCCTCCCACAGGAGAGGGGCAGGATAGGGGGTGTACCCACCCCAGGACAAGGACCCATTGGTCCCTGGCCTTCACCTACCTGTAATGCCCCTAAATCTAGTATTTAGGGGCACCCTGAACCTTCCTTCCCCAGATTCCAGATTCCGAAACTACAAGAAGAGCGAGAAGAAAAGAAGACCTGCCCTGCAGCTGCAAAGGAGAGGGAGACACCAACTGCTTTGGCCCCAGCCCTACCGGCCTGTCGACCGCGGACTTGCTCCTGCTCCAAACCCGGCATCTCTTGTGGCCAGCAACCTCAGAAACCCCGGAGGACCTGGCTACCTTTGAACTCTGATCCCCTGGGACTCCCATGAGTAGAGGCTCTACTCAGAACCTACCTTTCACCCCTCGCAGCAGCCCGGAACCGCGATCCCAGCCCACTCTGCACCCGCCAAGCCTGGCTGGTGCCGGAGTGAACTAAACCCACGAGGACGACCCCACGGCGACTGTGACCCCGAGTCCGGCACCCAAGGACCCCCCTCGACTATCCTGAAGAAGCTTGCAGCCTCAGAACAGAGTGCCACCCCAACCGCGATCAACAAGAGGGTAAGATTTCCGACACCAAAAGGCACCCCTGCACCCGGCGCCCCACGGCCCTCTGTGCCCAATCCCAGGGTACCTACCTATCCTCCAACTACCCAACTTACCCCTCGAAGTGGTGGTGGCACCTGAAGAGTCTGCAGTCTTTTTCCAAACCACAGATTTCCCATAGAAATCAATTGAGCGCCCGACGGCTCAAAAGCACCCTGCATCCAGCCGCCCGAGTGGCCCTGGCAGTGAAAACTCTACTCTAACCTACTTCCCCACTTGCCCTGAGTAAGTGACCCGGAGCCCAGCTCCCACAGTCGCGTGGCTTGCCTGATAGCAGCCACTAACCCCCTATCCCTCACAGGATAACATTGGGCCTAACTCTCTCTGCACCCGGCCGTCCTGAAACCGCTGAGGGTGAACTGACTGTACCTACCTGACACTGGGAGACCCCTGAGTCTTTGCCGAGAACTTCAACTGTGCCAGTCGAGTACTTACCCTTAAACCGCTAACTTCATTTTCCTCATAGGGTAACATTGACTGGCTTTTTCTTGGAAATTCTTTTAAGTGTGAACTTTTCAAAACTCAAAATATTCACCAAAAATCAGCCGAGTACCAAAAACGAATTTACTCACCTGCTCTTAGGTGAGCTCCCAGTGCTGGATCTTGGTGCCCAGCACTGACTCTGAAAAGTACCCACAACTATACTTACCATTAACTCATTTTTCTTCCATAGGAAACCATTGACTGCT
This sequence comes from Triturus cristatus, assembly GCF_964204655.1. NCBI lineage: Eukaryota > Metazoa > Chordata > Amphibia > Caudata > Salamandridae > Triturus > Triturus cristatus. The sequence goes on from NC_140589.1 coordinate 116,610,973, forward strand.
TTTCTATGAAATTTCTTCTAAGTGTTGATTTCTGCAATTTCTAAATATTCCTCAAAAATCGTATAACATCTGAAAACGTAATTACTTACCTGTTTTGGATAAATGTCCCAGTACTGAGTCTAGACACCCAGTACTGGATTACAAAAGTAACGATAACCTACTGTACCTGTAACCTACATTTCCTTCCATAGGGAATCATTGATTGTTTGCTCTGAAATATTTTCTAAGTGCTCACTTTTGTAATAGCTAAATATTAGTTAAAAATCATTACAGTACCAAAGTCGACTTTCAACAGCTGATTCTGAGAATTGACCCAGGACTGGATCTAGGATCCAAGCCTGGAATTACAAAAGTAATCTACAAAGTAATCTGTTGCATATAATCTGAATTTATCATTGAGCTCAATGTATTGTGTTTCGAAATAGAGTTGCCTACTGCAACTAATTGTAACTGTTTACTAAAAAGTCAATTGCATATACAAAAGTATTTTTATGAAACATCTCCTGTCGAGAAAGTATATTTTAATTCCAAGTGTTGGTTCTAAAATAAAACAAGCATATATTTTTTATATACAAACCATTGGCCTAGAGTTCAGTTATTGAGCGTGTGGAACTATTTGCTGACTGAGTGCGTACAACAAATGCTTTACACGTCCTCTGATACTGCCTTACTGCTCGACCAGGCTACCACTTTGGAGAGTAAGGTTATATCTAACTTTAACCTCTGTTAAACCCTTGGGGTCTGTGGACTCTGTACACCCTGTACCTATTAAGGAACAGTATATACAGAGCCGCTTTCTCACACAGGGGGCAGACAATGTGCGCCGAGTAACCCATCTTGTTGGGAAGGTTAGACACTGGAGGATACCGGCTTGCCTGCTCTCGCTAGACGCTGAAAAAGCGTTTGATCGGGTGGACTGGATATTTCTTCGTGCAGTTCTACGGAAAGTGGGAATGGGTCCTCTGATGACAGTGCGTATTATGGCTCCCTATATCTCGCCGCTAGCCAGAGTACGAGTTAATGGTCAGCTTACGCAGCCTGTCTCCATCTGCAGGGGCACCCGGGAGGGTTGTCCCCTGTCGCCCCTATTGTTTGCCCTTGTGGTGGAACCTCTCGCCATTATGGTGCGCCGGTCCCCTGATATTCCTGGTATTTCTCTTGGGGGCGTCGAACATAAGATTGCCCTATTTGCAGACGATTTACTTCTTACTTTATCCGATCCATTGCGCTCGCTTCCAGCGGTACATATGCTGCTCCAAACCTACGAGCAAGCCTCAGGGCTTAAAATTAACCACACAAAATCATGGGTTCTTAATATTACGGTCCCGGATGAGGAGATTACGACTCTGCAGACTCTCGTTCCTTATCAATGGGCGACCAGGTCTGTAAGGTATCTCGGTCTCAACTTAACGCCGGATTTAGCCACCTGGTCGCAAGCTAATTGGCAGGAATATAAAACGTCAGTCATTGCTGATTTACGCATGTGGAAAGCCCTGCCGCTCTCCTGGTTAGGCCGCCTCAACACAGTTAAAATGTCCATACTACCGAAGAGCCTTTACCTTTTTCAAACTTAACCGACGCCCATCCCAGAACACCAAATCCAGGGGCTGCAATGCGAACTGACCGCATTCATCTGGAGCGGTAAGAAACCACGTTTTTCTAGTAAAATCGTAATGCTCCCCCGGGATAGTGGCGGACTCGCTTGCCCCAATCTGCTGGAATATTATTGGGCATCCCACCTCCGCTTTATTCTGGAGTGGGGAGCGTGGGAGAGGGAAAAGGTGTGGTTTCATATGGATCGGGCGGTCACTTGTCGCCTGCTTTGGGATCATGCTTGGCTGCCTCGGGAGGCGCGTCATCGTAGCGCCTACATGGCAGTCCCTACTAAAACGGTACTCGGGATTTGGGACAAAGTGGCAGTCCGCAGGGGCCTCACCTCTGTTCCGTCCCCGCACACTCCAATTGCTCGCAACCCACAGTTCCCCCCTGCGTGTCGCCCACCCTATTTTGCAAATTGGACAGAAACCGGTTGTAGAATGATACAGGATTTATTTATGGGAGGCGATCTCAAAACCTTTGCTCAATGCAAGCAAGAATTCTGTCTAACAGAGAAGGACAGATTTCAATATATCCAGCTCCGGCACTGGATACAGGGCTTCTCCTTAGCGCAGGTGGCTACGCGGCCTTTCATGCCGTTCGAGCGGTTGGCACGTACCTTCGGCACCTATAAGGGGCTAGTTTCTCACATATACCAAGTGCTCCAGCACTCACAGCGTTTGGACTCTCATCCATATGAGAGTATATGGATACTCTGTATCAGGATCCCATCCTTTCTAGAGATACACTGTTTCATGCCTTCAAAGCAATTACAGTTGACACTGCTTTATTAAAAATACAGCAGTGTAAATCAGGTTCCCCTCTCGACCCAGTTCCAGCTCAGGTGTTTACTTCCCTTGCCCCGGTTATTGTGCACCCGCTCATCTCCATCTGGAATTCGTCTTTTGCCACAGGCATATTTCCTATTTTTGGAAACAGGCCATGTTAATTCCTATTTTTAAAAAAGCGGAAGCTGATCCATTAATCTATTCTAACTATCGTCCGATATCACTTCTTCCCAAACCAGCCAAAATATTAGAAAAAGTAGTGCAGGAACAGCTTACTGCCTACCTGGAAGCCCAAAATCTACTTCACGACTCTCAATATGAGATAAGGTATGGCCCTGGGAATTTTTTACGCTGCCTGACTCGGTATTGCCTTGAGCCGTCTACAGGTTGTTGTATCATGTAATGCACTATGTGTTATTTACAAATGCTAATAAAAACGCCATGAAACAAAAAACAGTAACTTACCTGGTATTTTACTGAAAAGCCCATTCAAGTCTATGTACTGTATTTACAAAGCATTGCATTTCTCTTAAACAATACTGTAAGTCAAAATAAAGTGCATATACAATTACAATCCAACCTGTATATTTACTACAAAGTATTGATCACTTACCTGTACCAGGCTTGCTTGCTTGGTTCTAGGAATTAAAATAACTAAAATAATATTTTTATACAAAAACAATTGGTCTAAAGTTCAGTCTTTGAGTGTGTGAATTCATTTGCTGACTGAGTGAGTACAACAAATGCTTACCTCTATCCTCTGATAAAGCCTTACTGCTCAACCACACTACCACAAATAGAGAGTAAGGGGCTATCTAACTTTACCTCTGCCTACCTTTGGGGTTCCACTGAACTCTGTACACACTATACCGAACTTCGGTATAGTATATACAGAGCCAGATTCCTACAGCCTGGACTAGAGCCATGTTTGGAAAATATCTAGTTAAGTTATCAGGCAAATTGGGTGACTTTTGATTATCTGAAGTTCATCCATATAAATTAGTTAATCTTTTATAGATAGACTATCTGATGGACTCTGTTTTCCATATCCTTTATTACCTGCCCAGTTTCTTTCTCAGCTATTAGGCGTTTAATGTCTAAGATGCTGAAAAACTTGAGAATTAAAGGGTTTTGGGCATGCCATTATATGCTGGGCCTTTACAACCAATTAGTGTTGCCCAGCATCAGTGCATCACTTGGGACAAGCTTAGAACTGTGACTTCATGTAAAGGTTCCCATGGTCCATCCTGCCCCTGGGATTTTTTTTAAGTTTGGAGAGGGAATGCAATATCCTTCACAATCAGTGTTATTGAAAGTGTGTGACTTGTTACGTAGTTTTGTGGTTTATAGTCTGATGGTTTGGATAACCTGCTTTTTTTTGTTTGATTTCTTTAGTACTTGAGTTCCTTAACCCAGCCTACCTGGTTAATGTTTTTCAAACATAAACAGTTATCCAGAAACCCCCTCTTCCAGGCTCTGCTTCCAAAATATCTACTTGCTACGAGGACAAACCTGATTAAGGTATGTTTTTACAATTGCGATCCTTTTCCTTTATAAAATGAAGAGGGTATGGCATGCCAGCTAATCCAAGGCATGCTATGGCTTCTGTGTGTAAAATTCTTAATTTATTTGTATGAAGGCCAAATCAGTAGAAAATGGCCAATGTTAAAGTTATTGCTACTAAGGGGTATTGCCTATGTATTTTGTACTGGACTGAAAATGAGACATTTAGCCGATTAAAGGTGAAGCTATGATATATTGGAGGCATTGGTGTGAGCAGATAGACCTAGGGATTTGAGTAGAACCGCTGTTGCTGTTACAGCCAATTTGTGGGCTCAAATGAGGCTGTCACTGATGTAAGATCAGAGTTTGGAATTCATTTGAAAGGACAATGAGATTCTGGGATTCTCATTATCGCCAAGGGAGAGTAAGGAAAGATAATCAAAAAATTTGAAGGAGACTAACAAAGGTCCAGGATCACTTGAATAAGGTAGGAAGAGCAGAATGGCTCCCTCGGTTAGCCTTCTGAAGGTTACAGTGAGGCTAGATCAGGGCCCAACTGTGAGGGGATTGTAGTTTTGGGCAGACGAACACATCATATTATTGGCAGTATGCATAGGACTGATGAAGTCAACTGTGGCCTCTGCTGAAATTAGGTTAGGGAGATAGAGTTAGGAAACTTAATCATTGTGTATGACATTTCAAGAGGGCCCATTTACTGAGAGGATATGGGGAACCGCCTGTCTAATTACTACTACACATATTCTCCTCACTTACTGCTCAACCATTTAATTTCTTTTTATCATTGCTAGTAACAAGTACAACATGTAACATAAATAGTTGTATTTAACATATTCTTCAATGATAACATCATAGAAAAGCTGGCTACCTTAGGGAGCAGGAAAAGTATTTGGCTCCTTTTGGTAGGTTGTTGAGATGCTGTTAGGACTGTCACTCATAGGTAGCAGGGAATGTTACAGGGTCCATGATAGGTATTGAGATATTAGATATTTGCTGTAGTGTCTTGATGGCAGATGTTGAAGGTCCGGTTCCTGAACTGTCTGCCCAGGTGAGGTGCCAAAGGTGAGTGACAGCAATGATATAGTTAAAGTAAACAAAGGATATAGTTGACCTCTCTGCCTTGGTTCTGTTCTACAGACTTGACTAATCACCCATGCCAGGTAGTGTTGACCCTAGAAGTTCAATATTGTACTCTTTTTGACGCCATGCTTATATGCTTCTCTCCTGCAGGACTGACTATTGACCCCTGCATGCATTAACCTCAACTCACACTCCTTCACTCATCATCCCACATGTCACAAAGCACTGAAAAACTGAGCAGACCCCCACAATACACAGCCGGCATTACAGAATGCTCGATATAAAGATCACACTTGCTCACTCATTACATAGGAATAATAATCTTGCCAAGAGAAGGTGGAAGAATATCAGAAGATGAAAGAGAGAAACTAAATTTAAATAAACCAAATCAGACAAAACAGACTGCACCATTTTGGACATTGCCCAGGCAGGCTTTCTACCTTGCCGTAGTACAGAAGTGTCAATATCTTAGTGATTTTCCAATCCAATCTCCAACCTCTTCTTGTGTCTCTAAAGGGCTGGGGTACGAGAATACGCTCAGGCCTTCATGCTCCCTTTTTAGGTCGAGCTTCAGTGTGCATACGCTGTATGCAAGACCTGTTGTAATAAAAATACCCACTCTTTTCCCGCCTGCTACTTACCATTGGTTCAATCCAGTGTCGCTCTTTTTTGCTGCCTCCTAACTCGTTCACTTTGCCGGTACATCACTTCTGTTCAAGGCTGTGGCGCACCAGGCAGTCGTATGGGAAAACATCCCGTGCTCTGACCGCTCGGAGAGACATGCAGATTCGGAGACCTATGCTGAATGTGAGCACTTGCATATAATTGAGAAAAAAACACATGGCTGCGAGACTTTATTTCCACTAAAATGATGCAGGTACCAAATAAAAAAATGCTGAAATAATATGCTGATTGAGGATTAATTATGATTCCATGTGTAATGAACTTACAAACAGTACAGTGCATTATGGGGCCAGTATTTCGAATGAATGGTCATGTGACATTATGTTTAAAAAAGCAAGCACAACGCACTTTGCAATTGTTAACTTCTTACCTGTGAGCAAGGCGACAGCCGAAACGCGTAAGGTGATAGAAGATTAGTGCTGCTGTCTTCTAAATAAATGCTTTTATCTCCGAGATGGGCCTCACATCTTTGTTTGGTCATGACGTGTGTTGGTGAGCTGGTCCATGCTCACTGTTCTGTGAGGCCACCCTGAAGGGTCGGGGACTCCTTGGGATTGGAGACTTTGTTTGGCATATATATATATATATATATATCACTTCATAGACCGGACGAAACACCCAAGTGCTTTCAGTTGACATGTAGCACGCTATTCGAAACATTTTGGACCATAAAATGATGGCTCTCAATGAGATCAATAACAAAAAGTCCTGGTCCAAACTAGGACTTCTGCCCCTCCACCCACCCCCCCCCCCCCCCCCCCCCAACCGGCGCCTACAGTTATGATTATCCTATAGCTTCAGTTCCGCTTTCACACGAGGCCCCTCCCCCAACCGGCGACGCCTACAGTGTTTATCATAAAGCTGCAGTTCTGCTTTCACTCGAGGAACATGACGTAAATCGTTTTTTTAAAAATCATGCAATAGACGATGCAGCAAACAATATTGCACCCAAGTAATGGGGCAGCTTCAGGAAATGCAATAAATGTTTCTGCGAATGCTCTTGAATTTTGCAAGGTCCACCTATATCAATAACATGTTGATTATTCAAATACATTGTACTGGTAACCGTAACCCTTTGCAGGACCGACCAGCCTCCGATCAGCTGGAGGCAGTTCATGCATATTCATTGGCTATTGCGAAAAAGAAAAACACAGGAGCGATCATTTTACACTCAACAAGAGACATGTTTCCATTTCTCCCCAAAGAGATTTCATTCCTGCTGGCAAAGTCACTGGGAGTGAATAATCAGTTTAAATGACAATATGAAACCAGTTTCGAGCAACGTTTAGAAGCAAAGGATTAAAATTCCTTTTTTAGGTTGAGCTGTAGCTTAAGGTGGAAATATCGGCACTTCTCTGAAGCAAACAGGTGACTCCGGGTATGAGCAGCTAGTCCCTTATAATAATTTTGCCTTCACCTAATCCCACAATCAAACTAGCCTCAGGTGTGCTTGGACTGATTTAGACTAGTGAATTAATCTAACAATGAATGAATGAGGGATATGTAAAGCGCAGAACTCACCCCTACAGGGGTATCTCCGCGCTAGCATCACAACATGAAAACAAGGAGGTAAAAGCTAACAAGATTAAAAGAGTTCGGTTTTCAGTACTTTTCTGAATTTAAGCAAGTCAGGGCACACACGTAATGCAATGTGGAGTGAGTTCCAAAGGCGCGGGGCTACATGGGCAAAAGATTTGCCTCCCGCACAAAGCTTGTTGACCCGGGGTACTACCAGCAGAGCCTTTCCACTACAACATAGAGATCTGCTGAGATGAGAGGGGACAAGACTATCGGTCATATACTTGGGTCCACTATCATTAAGGGTTTTGTAAATCAAACAGCAAATTTTAAGATTCTTCAAAGCATGCGGAGAGTGTGGAAGCAAGCAGAGGAGACTGTGTTGATCTGTCGTTTCATGGTGAGTTTGCTGCTTACAATGATGCAGAGGTTGCAGGTGTGTTCTTTTGGTGTGGGAGTGGGTCCAAGATCAGCGGGCCACCAGGTGTCATTCCAGAGGGAGGCATGGGTGCCAAAGATCAGCACTTCAGTTTTGCCCGTATTGAGCTGCAGACTGTTGTACTTCATCCATACTGTGAAGTTCTGCATGCAGTTGTGGAAACTGGCCTTGGTGGTGGTGGGGTCTGCTGTGAGAGAGAGGATGAGCTAGGTGTCATAGGCGTAGGATATTATGTTGATATCGGGGGTTCTGATGATGTCGGCTAGGGGCGCCGTGTAAGTGTTGAAGAGGGTGGGGCTGAGGGATGAGCCTTGAGGGACGCTGCAGATGGTGTTCGTGGGTTCCGAGGTGAAGGGGGTTTGGCGGATGTTCTGCATGCATCCTTAGAGCAATGATGCAATCTATCTGAGTGCTTCTGCCTTGATTCCAATCTGCGGCAGTCTGTTGAGGAGTGTGTAGTGGGATAGGGTGTCAAAGGCTGCAGTAAGGTCGAGGAGGTTCAGGGCTGCTGATTCTCCTCTGGTGAGCAGGGTGTGGATGTTGTCCGTGGCGGCAGTCAAGGCAGTCTTGATGCTGTGGTTGGCACTGAAACTGGATTGGGAGGCGTCTAGCAGGTTGTTTCTCTCCAGGTTTTCAGCCAGCTGTTGGTTGATGGCTTTCTCCAGGACATTGGTGGGAAACTGGTGCAGCGAGATGGGGGTGGTAGTTCTGGAATTCGCTGAGGTCTGACCTCGGCATGTTTCCATGCATCGGGGAAGGTGACTGTGGTGATGGATGCATTGAGGATGGTGGTGAGTTGGTGGCTGATCTTGAAGAGCGGTGGGAGCATGGGTTGGTGGGTGCACACGAGTTGATGGAGTTCATGATGGCTGTGGTATCCGGGGTGGTGAGCTCTTCCCATGATGTGAGATGTTAGTCGGGGGAATCTTCCTTTGGAGTGAGGAGGTTGGGACTGTCGGTGGTTCGAGGGCCAAAATTCCTGTAGATGGTGGATATCTTGAGGGCTGGCTTGAAGGTGGCTCGGTCTGTATCGTCTTTGCTGATACGCCATCTTCTCTCCAGTTTCATGGTGATAAGGTCCAGTGTGTACCAGCTGGTTTGTTTGGTGGATCTGTGGGTTTTGGCTGGTTTGACAGGGGCGACTAGGTCAACAGCATTGGTGATCCATGTGTTGAAGTTCTCAACTGCCTGTTCCAGGCGAGTTGCGGCGTCGGGCTGGGTGGTTATGAAGGGTTTCCATCAATTAGGTCTGAATCACTTTGCTCCAGCTGCGGAAGGAAGTGCTGGGAGGGTTGGGGGGGTGGTGTGATGTGCTCCGTGATTGTGGAGTGAACAATGGAATGGTCAGTCCAAGTGAGTTCTGTGATATGGCTGTATTTGACGCTGTTGCTGAACATGAAGAATTGGGTCCAGTGTGTGTAATGCTCTGTGTGTGGGGTCTGTGACCATCTGGGTGAAGCCAATGTTGTCCATTCACTCCAGGAGGATAGTGTTAGTGTCTGTGGGGTCGTCCAGGTGGAAGTTAAGGTTTCCGAGGAAAACGTAGTGCTTGGACTTCATGGCCAGTGCGGTGATGAAGTCTGTGATGGCGTCCCAGAGACCAGGCATAATCCTGGGGGTCTGTAGGTGAGGCTGCCTTTGATGGTTGTTTTGTTGTCGTTGTGGAGTTGGAAATTGAGGTATTCCATGATCAGTGCGGTGTCATCTAGGGCGGTGGTGCAGCGGATTGTTTTTTGTGGATGATGGCGATCCATCATAAAGGCCCGCGCTTTATTGAGCACAGGTCTTCTCTCAACATATATCTATGCGGGGGCACCAGTTTTAATGGGTACCAAAAGTGTACTGTAGTAACTTTGGGGTTGTATTGTTTCTCTTATCACTGCCAAGTTCTAGGGTCCTCTTCTACAACCTTCAGTGTTACACATAATCTGAAGCACATCTGCAAGCTACTCAAGACTTTGCTCATCCCTGTTCTTCCTTTGTAGCATTCAAATATTAGTGCCTTTACTTCTTGTCCCTGTGTAACAGTGTGCTTTCAAGAAGTTTGTACATTCATTCATGTAGCAGGAATAGGGTAATACAAACAAGCTCTTGGGGATATACCAGTGGAACACAGTTAGAGGTAAAAAGGCAATTAACCCCTTCAGAATGGCACATAGTAAGGACCCGAGCAAGAACCATACCTTAAGAGCTGATTTGAGTTAGGTGGAGGCTTAGAAGACCTCCAGTCTTACTGCAATGCACCCAGCCAAGACAATCCTAACAATACAGTCTCCATATGGGTTTGGTGTTCTATCTGCAGGACACATGTAACTGATGGAGGTTCTGACGTGGCTCTATGGAATGTGAGAACTTCAAGCAACTGTTTTTTTACCATGAAGTAGTTTCCACCATGCATGTGGGAGTCTGTTCAATTACTTGTTCATTGCTAAAACTGATTTGCCGTCAAGGAGTCATTTGATGCCAAAGAAGCATACACGTTTGACATCAATAGAGTAGATTATATTTGAGCACCACTCAGCTTTGAGATGCATTGTTACTTCAGTCTCTCTTTAACAGTCTGTAAAATGGCTTCGCAAACTGAAACCTCAGAGGCTGTCTTCGACCTCGTAGTCTGAGTATTTCCGGGCTTTCTCTCGTAAACCACCTACTCTGGTGGTTGAAGTACTGGATTTTCCATCTTCAAGAGCCTAGTCTCCTTAGCCTGGTGCAAGTATAGAGAGATCTCCTAGACCTGCTTCACCACTCCTTCTGCCTCCCATTCCAGATGATCCTAGTCATACGAAACACAGCAGCCAGACTCATTCTCAAACTACCACTCCACACCACATATCCAAACATCTCAAGGACTTCCACTGGCTCCCTAGCCACAAAGTGCCCTTTTCACACACCTTCAATGCACCTCACAATAAAGGCGCCGCATACCTTAACAACCGCAACTAGTTTCTCACACCAACCAGGCACCTTCCGCTCAGCCAAACTTCTCCAATCCCACTTCCCCTGCATCCGCTGAGCCAAAGCCAGGGGCTGCTCCTTTTCCTATGTGGTCCACAAAGACTGTAAATGTCTACCCTACCACACCAGAGCCACTAGCTCCATCTTAGAATTTGCAAGAAACCGAAAACTTAGTTCTGCAAATTTTCCCCATACAGGATTGCACAGCCACCTTTGTAGACGCCGCTATACCCTCACAGGTGATATGCACTCCATATAAAAGCATAATGATTAGGTCTATCTGCAGAGATGACTAGGTGGAAGATCTGTGTTCGAGGCATATGAGCTGCAGATCACACACTGAGGATAAGATCGCCATCTGGTGTTGGGCTCGGATGATTGCAGGTTGTTGTTGTCTTCGGAGAAGCCTTTGGTCACGAGGTTGGTGACTCCTCCCCTGGACAACAGTGCGCATGGGCATCCACTCCATCGGCAGATTGTTTTTTTCCGCCATTGGGTTCGGATGAACTTTTTTCCGCTCCAGCAGAAAACTTCCAGCAATCGATTTAACTCTTTGATTTGTATTCCATCGACGTCGACATCAACTCGGACCGGTTCCGGAAGCGGCTGATGGACAGGACACCCTTCAAAAAATGCCCCCAGTGTGGAGCGAAGTTCCCCCACAGTGACCACCACGAGGTTTGCAACCTCTGCCTGTCGCCGGAACACAACGAGTCCACCTGTCCAGCTTGTTCCGCTTTCCGTTCGAAGAAGACCCTCCGGGACCGAAGAGCTCGACGCCATATTCTGGCCAAACCAGCTCCAGAACCGGAGGACATCTTTGCTCAAGATGTTCCCGAAGACGACACCGAAGATCTCGAGATCGTGTCCGAAGCCGACGATTCCGATGACCTCATCACTCCAGGGCAGCGTGTGAGTACCACCCCCCCTGCCCCTGCCCCATCCAAAAAAGCAGTGGTCAAGACTCCGCCAGTTGGGCCCAGTCGCGACCGGAAATCCTCTTCAGAAGCCCCGCCCTCGGGCCCGGCTCCGAAGACATCTAAGCCTGTGGGTGGCTCGGGCTCGAGCAAACCTCACCTAATTGTGCCTTTAACACCCTCGGCACCCAAACACTCATTGTTGGCACCGAAACAGGCTCCAAGACCGAAATCTCCTTCGGCACAGAAACGTTCCTCGGCACCGAAGTCTCCACCGGCACCGAAACGTTCTTCAACATCGATGCCTAAAAGTCCATCGGCACCGAAAACTCATTCGGCACCGAAACCTCAATCGGCACCGAAACCTCAGTCGGCACCGAAAAATCAGTCGGCACCGAAAAATCAGTCGGCACCGAAAAATCAGTCGGCACCGAAAAATCAGTCGGCACCGAAAAATCCATCGGACCCGAAAAAATCATCGGAGCCGAAAACTGCGTCCCCGCCAAAACAAGCTCATAAAGACCCGAAGCGGACGTCACAGACACCACCTTCGGAGCCAGATGATCTTTTTCGACCAGATCCTACTCAGAAGCGGATCTACATCAATCCTAAAACGGGACATGTGACTGCCATCCCATATAAAAAGCGGAAGCTGGACACTACACCTCCCCCAGCTCCCATACGGAAAAAGGACTGTGCTACTTCACCACTTCGTCCTTCCTCTCCTGTTTTACCTCCTAACCCGTCCCCCCCTCCTCCTCCTGCTTCTCCTTTACCTTTACCTTTACCTTTACCATCTCCCTATCATTCACCTCCTCCACAGGATGATAATGATGACTTAGGGGGAGGGGCGGACCCTGATTTATTTGATGATCCTGCTGATCCAAACGACCCTTTTACGTTCCCAGACCCAGCACCCATGGATGACTGGTCTTATCCTATACCTGACATGCCTGACCCCACTACCTACCCTTCCAAGCCCTCCCCTCCTGATGACCACCTAGGGTACGGCCAACTTATAAATAGGGCAGCAACATTCCACGGCGTTACAATGCACACAGACGCCATTGAAGAGGACTTCCTCCTTGATACCTTTGAGCAGTCACAAAAGACTGTCCACATACTGCCCATGATCAAAGGGGTTATAAAGCATGCTACTGAAGTCTTTAAGGACCCTGTTCGAGCTAGGGTGCTCAACCCACGCATCGAAAAAAAGTACCGACCAGCCCCGCAAGACCCTGCATACATTAAGGCCCAGCTCCCTTTAGACTCCCTAGTCGTATCAAATGCCAGGAAGCGCGCTAACTCTCAGACAACTGGAGAAACGCCTCCCCCAGACAAGGAGTCTAAGCTTTTAGAAGCCTCGGGCAAACGGGTCGCCGCGCAGGCGGCTAACCATTGGCGTATTGCGAATACCCAGGCCCTGTTAGCCAGGTATGATAGAGCGCATTATGACCAACTTGAGGACCTTATGCAGCATCTGCCTGAACCTTTTAAGTCCCAGGCCTCTGACCTCATCCAAGAAGGCAAATTAATATCTAATGCCTCCATTAAATGCGCCTTAGATGCAGCAGACACTGCTTCTAGAGCGGTCAATACTGGCGTCTTACTCAGACGACATGCCTGGCTCCGTATTTCCGGTTTTAAACCGGAGGTTCAAACCGCAATTCTTGCTCAACCTTTCAACCAAGAGCAGCTATTTGGCCCTGCAGTGGATACTGCATTAGAAAAAATGAAAAAGGATAATGAAACTGCCAAGTCTATGGGAGCACTGCAGTCTCAACAGAACCGGGGTTCCTTTCGTCACTCCTTTTATAGAGGAGGCTCCAAAAACACATCAACTGAGACCACGTCCACCTTTAAAAATTCTGGACAAACATCCCCCAACAGAGGTTACTTCCGGGGAGGTTATAGGGGAAACAATAACAAAGGTCGAGGACGGGGCAATAACAACAACACCCGCACCTCACCAGCCACCAAACAGTGACTTGCCACCACTCCCCCCAGACCATTCCACTCCGGTCGGGGGACGACTCCAACAATTCCTGCCTGTCTGGACTTCCATCACCACAGACAGGTGGGTAAGACAAATTATCCAGTCTGGCTACTGCCTCGAACTCATACAATCCCCCCCAAACATACCGCCCAAACAACGTCCAATGTCCTCGCATCATCTCTCTCTCCTCAAACAAGAAGTTCAATCCCTGTTACAAAAACATGCGATAGAACCAGTTCCCCTTCAACATCAGGGAAAAGGGGTATATTCTCTATACTTCCTCATTCCCAAAAAGGACAAAACACTAAGGCCCATACTGGATCTCAGACTACTAAACCAGTATATACATTCGGATCATTTTCACATGACCACTCTCCAACAAGTCCTCCCACTTTTACAACAGGGAGACTTCCTCGCCACATTGGACCTCAAGGACGCATACTTTCACATCCCTATGCATCCCGCTCACAGAAAATATCTACGATTTGTGGTAGATGGGCAACACTATCAATTTACAGTTCTCCCATTCGGAGTAACAACAGCACCCAGAGTGTTCACCAAGTGCCTAGCAGTCGTGGCAGCGCATCTCAGAAGACAACAGATCCATGTCTTCCCCTATCTGGACGATTGGCTCATAAAAGCCAATACATACCAAAAATGCGTTCTCCACACTCATCGCACGATTCAAACTCTCCACGATTTGGGATTCACTATCAACTACCCCAAATCCCACCTACAACCTTCCCACTTACATCAGTATCTAGGAGCAACCATAGATACATCCAAAGCCATTGCCTATCCCAGCACAGCCAGGATAGCCAGTATACAAAATCTCATCTCTCAATTTCAAACTCATCCATCTCTTCCAGCAAGAGTGTTCATGCAGCTCCTAGGCATGATGGCGTCGTGCATCTCCATAGTCCCACACGCACGACTTCAAATGCGTCCCTTACAAGAATGCTTAGCACAACAGTGGAACCAAGCTCACGGACAACTTACCGATCTGGTGTTGGTGGACAGTCGCTCACTTCGATCACTGAAATGGTGGAACACCATCAACCTGTCCAAAGGGAGACCGTTCTTAGAGCCTCTTCCACAAGTTGTGCTAACTACAGACGCATCTCTCACGGGGTGGGGAGCCCACCTCCTCCACCATACCACTCAGGGCAGATGGACCAGCCAACAAAAACTGCTCCACATCAACCACCTGGAACTCTTAGCAGTGTTCCTAGCACTAAAATCCTTTCAAATTCACCTAAAGAACAAAACTGTCCTCATACGCACAGACAACATGACGACAATGTATTATATACAGAAACAGGGAGGGACACACTCTCTCCAACTGTCCCAACTGGCACAGCAAATCTGGAGATGGGCAATTCCCCAAAACATCTACCTGTTAGCAGAACATCTCCCAGGGATCCACAATCAAGTGGCCGACCTCCTAAGTCGCCACACACAACAGATCCACGAATGGGAACTACACCCCAAAGTTCTACTCCCCTTCTTCCAAAAGTGGGGACAACCAGACATAGACCTGTTCGCCACCGCCGAAAACACAAAATGCCCAACCTTCGCCGCCAGGTTTCCACACCCACAGTCGAAGGGCAATGCCCTATGGATGAACTGGTCAGGCAGATTTGCGTACGCCTTTCCGCCTCTCCCACTAGTTCCATTTGTGGTACGCAAACTGAAACAACAGTCACTAACACTAATACTAGTGGCTCCCACTTGGGCACGTCAACCGTGGTTCACCACACTTCTGGAACTATCTTTAGTTCCACATCAAAAGCTACGCCTCTCCCCGGATCTATTAACCCAGAACCATGGAGAAATCAGACACCCAGATCCTCAAACACTGAACCTAGCGATCTGGCTCCTGAGGTCCTAGAGTTCGGTTACCTCAA
The DNA here is from genome assembly GCF_964204655.1 of Triturus cristatus. Lineage (NCBI taxonomy): Eukaryota > Metazoa > Chordata > Amphibia > Caudata > Salamandridae > Triturus > Triturus cristatus. The sequence goes on from NC_140589.1 coordinate 116,626,374, forward strand.
TCTCCCTCCAGACTGTATGAATATCATAAAAGAAGCCAGACGACCTACTACTAGAGCGTGTTATGCCGCTAAATGGAAACGATTTGCCATCTACTGCGCTAATAATGACATACACCCATTGGATGCTTCCATCCAAAACATCATTTGCTATTTACTACACTTGCAAAGATGCAACCTAGCGTATTCCTCTATACGATTACACCTAGCAGCCTTGGCAGCCTACTTGCAAAATAGGCAACACCTGTCCCTTTTTAAGGTACCAGCCATCAAAGCGTTTATGGAAGGTCTCAAAAGGATTCTTCCCCCAAGATTGCCACCTGCCCCAGTGTGGAATCTCAATGTGGTTCTAACAAGACTCATGGGCCCCCCATTTGAACCTATGCACAAATGTGAATTGCAATTCCTAACATGGAAGGTAGCCTTCCTTATCGCAATCACTTCCCTGCGCAGAGTAAGTGAAATACAAGCCCTTACACTTGAAGAACCTTTCTTACAACTACACCGTAACAAAGTGGTTCTTAGGACAAACCCTAAATTTCTTCCAAAAGTGATTTCCCCTTTCCACCTTAACCAATCAGTAGAACTACCGGTCTTTTTCCCAAATCCAGACTCGGTAGCTGAAAGGGCCCTACATACCTTAGATGTTAAAAGAGCTTTGCTTTATTACATCGACAGAACAAAACCTTTTCGAAAGACAAAACAACTCTTTGTTGCTTTCGCGCCACCACACAAAGGCAACCCGATCTCCAAATCAGGAATAGCCAGGTGGATAGTTAAATGCATCCAAATATGCTACCTCAAGGCTAAACGTACACTCACAGTTCCCCCTAGGGCGCACTCCACGCGTAAAATAGGGGCTTCTATGGCCTTCTTAGGCAATATTCCCTTAGAAGACATTTGCAAGGCAGCCACATGGTCTACCACGCATACCTTCACTAAACACTATTGTGTTGACGTACAGGCCAAACAACAGGCCTCCGTGGGCCAGGCTGTCCTAAAAACTTTATTTCAAACTGCTGCAACGGATACAGGCGACCACCGCTAAGGGGAGCACTGCTATATAATCTATCCTCAGTGTGTGATCTGCAGCTCATATGCCTCGAACGGAATATGCTACTTACCAGTATGCATCTGTTCTTGGCATGTAGAGCTGCAGAGTCACACACGCCCGCCCGCCTCCCCGGGACCTGTATCTGTTCCAGCATCCGTCTTACTTAGACATTACACATGGACATCCTTTCTTTCTTTTCTATATACTCCATCTTTTCCCAACATGGCGAAAAACAATCTGCCGATGGAGTGGATGCCCATGCGCACTGTTGTCCAGGGGAGGAGTCACCAACCTCGTGACCAAAGGCTTCTCCGAAGACAACAACAACCTGCAATCATCCGAGCCCAACACCAGATGGCGATCTTATCCTCAGTGTGTGACTCTGCAGCTCTACATGCCAAGAACAGATGCATACTGGTAAGTAGCATATTCCTACTTACCTTTGTTAACACTCTTTCTGGTGGATACTGTAAAGCAGATTCCTCACTACCCTCCCATCTCCCCATTCCATCGAGTGACCTCCTTTTAACGTCTAAAAATGTTAGGAATCTGCACACTGATACTAACAGTTGTTTGTGATGCTCATTGTCTGGAGGCACAGATTGAGGTACACAAAAAACTGATATCAGCGGTCATAGGTGACATCTATACATGTATTTATACACAGCTTCACTCTGTCATTTCCAGGCGATACAAAGCCATTGTGCAACCGCAAGATGCCACCTAGGGGTGTGTAGAAGCATTGCTGGGGAAAATATTTCTAGATCAAGGCCCACCATACCAATTTAGTGCCTGTGGAAGTTGAAGTATCCACAAGAAAGAGTGTTACCAAATATAAGTACCTTGTTCCTCTCGGAAAGGTTGGGGTGCTCATATAGACCATCTTCAGATTACAAGCGTGACCTTCCAAGGAAATGTCCTGACACATCAGTCTCCTGGAACTATGATTGTACACCTAGCCTTGGAGACCTTTCTTCAGAAAGGGTTGTGAACCACAATACAACAACCATGCACTATTTGAACAAACAATGAAAGCACTAGCACCGTAAACACATTTCATCTGTACATGGCTATGAGGCAGGAACCTGAGGATCACACAGTTCACCTAGCAGGCGTCAAAAATGTTTAAGCTCTTTTGGGAAGTAGGATCTTACAAGAAAACCATGAGTGAGTTCTAAATGATTCTGTTGAATATAACATTTTCTCTAACTTGGGTTTTCCTCAACTGGACCTTCTTGTAATTGCAGACAACAAAAGATGCCCACACTTGGCCTCCAAATACTACCAACCATGGATGAATGGGGATGCTCTTTAGATTGAGTGGTCAGGGAAATTTCCCTACACTATTCTTCCAATTCCCCAGACACCAGTGAAGTCCATACTATGTAGTAAAAGGAGGGTTTGTCTCCTTTACATTTAGGACAAGCAAATGTGTGCTGGGGAAACATGGAGTGCAGTTGAGCGGGTGAATCTGGCATTCTTGGAAGCCCCTTCTGTGCTAGATTGCTTTGGCCGTTCACTCTGACTTTTCTTCACCTCTATCTTCCTTTCATTTGTTCCTCAGTTTTCTCCGGTCTCTGCTCTGCAGTTCGCTGACCACTTTGTATAAATAGGTCATCTAAAAGGATTTGTTCGAGGCATATAAGCTGCAGATTGTATACTTTTGCGTAGATCGCCATCTGGTGTTGTGCTCGGATGTTTGCACTTTGTTTTTGTCTTGGAAGAAGTCTTTGTAGTTACGAGGTAGGTGACTCCTCCCTGGAACGATAGTGTGCATGGGCATCGACTCCATCCTTAGATTGTTTTTTCCGCCATCGGGTTCGGATGTGAAGTGCTGCGCTCCGGGTCGATATCGGTTTCGAATCCCCCTTCGACGCGCAATCCCTCTCCACTCGACTGAATTGTCTCGATCGCGTTTCCCTTTTCGGCGCACATCTTAAAACAAACTCCTTGACCTCGATCTTCGACGCGGGCCGTTGGGCTTCTCAGCGCCGATCACGCCTGCAATCAATGGAAAGGACTCCTTTCAAATAATGCCCCAGGTGTGGTGCTAAGTTCCCATACACAGACTTGCACGAGGTGTGCAATCTCTGCCTCTTCCCGGAGCACGAAGATAAAAACTGCAAGGCCTGTGCATTGTTCAGGTCGAAGAACACCATCTGTGATCGTCTGGCTCGACGTCGCGAAATGTCTCGCGGAAGCAGTTCGATTCCGGATATTTTCGAAGCAGATCCCAATATCCAACCGGAACAATCAGGTGATGAAGAACACGTCTCCGAGGCCGACGACTCTGACGCCAAATAGGAGACAGTCACCCCGGCTCATTGGTCCGTGAGTACCAAAACTCCCCTCCCGGAAAATAAACCGAAGGCTCCAGTAATACCCTTGCCCTCTGGCTCGGGTCGACACTGGCAACATGTTTGACGCCCCGCCCTCGGTGCCTTGCTATGAAACCTAAACATAAGCCTTCCGGCTCGAGCCAACCCCATTTGGCGCCAGCAAGTCCTCCTCTGCACCGAAGCAACAAGTCAAACACTTGTCCACGCCGAAGACAGCCTCGACGCCAGGGCCCTCGGTATCGAAGCATAGCAAGGACAAACACTCGGAACCGAAGAAATCTTCGGAGCCGAAAAAGGCTTCTGACTCCAAAAAATCGACTGAGCAGAAAAAAGTTTCTGAGCCGCAAAAACCTAAAGAGTCTAAGACCCCACGGAAAGCCTCACAAACTCCCTCCAAAGAAGGCTCGGACCCGAAATCTTCCACATAGAACAAAGAAATTTAGCCCACGCAGCCAGCACCTGATTTGGCAGATCCAAAGCAAAAATCTATGTGTTTGAGGCGTATGAGCTACAGATTACACACTGTGCATAGATCGCCATCTGGTGTTGGGCCCAGATGTTTGCAGTTTTTTTTTCCTCTTGGAAAGTCTTTGGAAGTCATGAGGTATGCGACTCCTCCTTTAGATCATATTGCGCATGGGCTTCGGCACCAAAAAGAGACCGCTGGACAAGCCTGCCCCAGCTCCACCTCCAAAAAGAAGAGACTTTGCTACCTCCCCTTTGAGGCTGCCTTCACCCCCTCCTCCACCTCCTCCTCCACCTCCTCATCATTCTCCCATACCCTCTCCTGATGAGGATGATGACGACGTCTATGACGACACAGGGGACGGGCCGGATAACCAGCCCACCGGGGATCCCACTCCTACAGGCTCCCCAGACCCATGGGACGACTACAACATCCCAGACGTCCCGCAGGATGACGTTTACCCTTCAAGATCGTCTTCATCCCCCCCCCCTTCCCCCCGGAGACGCAATGGGGATTAACCAACTGCTTTATAGGGCTGCACACTACCACGGAGTTGATCTCCATACAGACCCGGTGGAAGAGGACTTCCTCCTATCTACTTTTGACACTACACAGAGGGCCAATTCCATTCTGCCCATGCTTAAAGGGGTAATTAAGCACGCACCAGAGGTCTTTAAAGACCCGGTCAGGGCAAGGGTCATCAACCCTCGCATTGAGAAAAAGTATTAGGCCGCCCCTACAGACCCCACCTACATCAGAGGCTCCGCACCACTAGACTCCCTAGTAGTCTCCAATGCGTGGAAGCGTGCAAACTCCCAGGCATCAGGTGAGGCTCCACCACCCGATAAGAGTCCAAACTCCTGGACGCCTCTGGCAAGCGAACTGCATCCCAGGCTGCCAACATATGGCGCATTGCAAACACCCAAGCGCTTTTAGCAAGATATGACAGGGTACGTTATGATGAACTGGAAGCCATAATGCAACACCTCCCTGACAAATACAAGAATAGGGCCAACGAGCAAATCCAGGAGGGTAAAACCATCACCAACATCTCCATTCGATGTAGCTGACACCGCCTCTAGGGCAATTAACACCAGCATCCTCCGTAGGCATGCCTGGCTACGAATTTCAGGTTTCAAACCCGAGGTGCTGAGTTCCATCCTCAACCACCCGTTTGACGAGCAACATCTGTTTGGCCCCAACGTCGACGTTGCCCTTGAAGAAATGAAAAAGGACACCGACACGGCAAAATCTATGGGAGCCTTGCAGTCGCAAGCTCCCAGGCGCTCCTTTCACTGCTCTTCCTTTAGAAGCAACTCCAGAGGCTATTCCTCCGACAGCGCCTCCACTTCCTATAAGCCCCCTACCCAATCCACCTTCACTAGGGGTTACCAGAGAGGCGGCTACAGGGGTAGCAACAATAAAGGCAGAGGCAAAACAAACACCTCCCGCTCTGCCTCCACCCCCGCCCAATGACTTCCCTCCACTCCCCCCAGACCATCCCACTCCGGTCGGGGGCAGACTCCACAATATCCTTCCTGTCTGGACTACCATCACCTCAGACAAATGGGTGACACAGATAATTCGGTCAAGCTACTGCCTCGAACGAACATCTACCCCCCCAAACATTCCACCCAAACAGCGCCCAATGTCACAGGAACATTTATCACTTCTAAAGCAGGAGGTAATCTCCCTCCTACAAAAGAGTGCAATAGAACAGTTCCTGCCCACCAACAAAACATGGGAGTTTACTCCCTTTATTTTCTCATACCGAAAAGGGACGAGACACTATGGCCCATCCTGGACCTCAGAACCCTAAACCACTACATACACTCAGACCATTTCCACATGGTCACACTCCAGCAGCTACTTCCCATACTCTCCCAGAACGACTTCCTTGCCACCCTAGACCTCAAGGATGCCTATTTCCACATTCCCGTTCATGACGCTCACAGGAAGTTTCTCAGATTTGTAGTGGACGGTCAACACTATCAATTCAAAGTACTCCCATTTGGAGTCACCACAGCACCACGGGTGTTTACCAAGTGCCTAGCGGTAGTGGCAGCACACCTAAGCTAAACTCCTGACAGAGGTGCTTTGGCCAGCGTCTGCTTCTATTGATGCACTTTAACGATGCACTCTCAGATGTTCTTTTGGGCACCTGGTCCAGGCCTAACACAGGGGCTCCTGTGGACAAGAACGTGGCCCGACGCCATCGCCCTGCCCCGGGCGACCCCATTTTCCTCTCCCAACACCCCAACCCCGAGAGCTTGGTTGTCCAAGCCTCTGCGTCCCCGAGCGCGTTCTCTTCCGCACCTCCGGCAGGGATTCCAAGAAACTGGAGCAGTTTGGGAAGAAGATTTTTTCTTCCGCCAGTTCAGGACTGCGGTCTTTGAACACCGCCTGTCTCTTGGGCAGTTATTCCCATTCTGTGTGGGATATGGTTGCGCAAGTGCTGCCTCAGTTTCCGGTGGAGGCTCGGACAATACTCTCTCAAGCTATTGCTGAGGGGAGAGATGCAGCCAAGTTCTCCATCCGTTGTGGTCTTGACACTGCTGACTCTCTGGGCATGGCGATTTCGACAGTGGTGCTACGCCGCCACGCCTGGCTGAGGACGACTGGCTTTTCTGGGGATGTCCAATACACGTTAAGGGACATGCCCTTTGATGACACTCGCCTGTTTGGCGATAAAGCAGATTGCGCGTTGGAATGTTTTAAGGACTCGCGGGCTACGGCCAAGTCCTTAGGCCTTTCGGTCACACGCACTCCTTCCGCTTTTGCTTTTCGCTCCTTTTGTGGCCAAGGAAGGGGCGCCCAAGCACGTTTGTTTCAGAGCCACAGGCCTGCGCAGCAACAGTCTCAGCGCAGCCGCGGACGTGGGACCCACAGAGGTGGGTTACGAGGTCAGCGTGTGGGTCAGACCACCACCCCCCCTGCAGCCACTGCCTCGAAACCTTCCTAGTCTGGTGTTGCAGGCCCACCAGACCTCAGTGGGCAGTAGGATTTGCCATCACCTCCACCACTGGCTCACCATCCCATCGGACAGGTGAGTTCTGCAGCTTGTCCGAAGGGGCTAATCCCTCCCCTTCGAGACTACACCCCCAGCCATGCCACCTCAGTATCACCGCATGTCGGGGAATCACTTGGCACTTCTCCAGCAGGAAGATGCGGCCCTCTTGGCCAAGGGGGCCATAGTGCACATTTCGATGCCAGAAGTAGGTCGTGGTTGTTACTCCCACTACTTCTTGGTTCCAGAGAAGGACAAGGGCATGTGTCCAATCTTGGACCTTCGGGATGTCAATCGCTTCCTCCGAAAGGAGAAGTTCAAGATGCTCACACTTGCTCAGGTCTTGTCAGCCCTCGACCCGCAAGACTGGTTGGTAGCGTTGGATCTGAAGGATGCTTATTTTCATATCTCCGTCCTGCCGGCCCACCTGCGATTCATGGTAGGGCAGGAGCATTTTCAGTTTACCGTGCTCCCCTTTGGCCTTACAAGCACCCCTCGGGTGTTCACGAAAGTGATGGCGGTGGTCGCAGCTCATCTGCGCAGATCAGCAGATCAGGGGTTTCAGTCTTCCTCTATCTCGACGACTGGTTGTTTAAGGAGGGCTCGCCTCAAACAGTCGTCTCCCATCTCCAGACTTCGGCCGACCTCCTGCATTTGCTGGGGTTCTCCATCAACGTGCCAAAGTCGCACCTGATTCCCTCTCAGAAGCTCCTCTTCATCGGAGCGGTTCTGGACATGGCACTGTTTCGGGTCTATCCTCCCGAACAGCGAGTCCGGGACATTCGGGCTATGATTCCGATCTTTCAGCCCTTGTCCCGGGTTTCGGTCAGGACAACCCTGAGGCTGCTGGGCCTCATGGCCTCCTGCTCACCAGCCATGCCAGATGGCATATGCGGGCTCTGCAGTGGGACTTGAAGTTCCAGTGGGCACAGCATCAGGGGAACCTGTCCGACTACGTCCAGATCTCGGAGGGCACTGCACGACAATTGCAGTGGTCGCTCACGAATCAGCATTGGGTCAACGTCAGATCCCTTTCCCTTCCCCAACCGGAGCACACAGTGGTGACGGATGCGTCCCTCCTGGGATGGGGCCGCCCCTTGGGAGAGGCGGAGATCAGAGACCTCTGGTCTCCGGCGGAGTCTGGCTCCATATCAACCTTCTGGAGCTTCAGGCGATCCTTCTTGCACTGAAGGCATTCCTTCCCTCTGTCAAGGGGAAGGTGGTGCAGGTGTTCACAGACAACACCACCGCCATGTGGTATTGCAACAAAGAAGGCGGGGTGGGGTTGTGGACCCTATGTCAGGATGCTCTGCGCCTCTGGACATGGCTGGAACGTCAAGGCATTTAGTTGATGGTTCAACACCTGGCAGGTTCTTTGAACGCCAGGGGGGACGAACTCAGCCGCCTGTGCCTGATGGATCACGAATGGCATCTCGGAGGTGCTGCAAGATCTCTTTCGACAGTGGGGAGAGCCTTGGGTAGATCTATTTGCCACTGAAGAGAACGCGCAATATCAGCTGTTCTGCACGTTAGAATTTCCAAGGCGGCACTCGCTCGGCGACGCTTTTTGACGAGAGTGGAGTTGTGGTCTATTGTGTGCCTTTCCGCCTATACCACTTCTACCCAGAGTGCTGAAGAAGATCAGGCGCAACCGTGCCCAAGTCATTCTTGTGGCCCCGGACTGGGCTCGAAGAGTTTGGTATCCCGAGCTACTCAGTATGAGCATGGATCCCCCGATCCGACTGCCTCTTCGGGAGGATCTTCTGTCGCAGCAGCAGGGGATGGTCCTCCACCCAAACTTGTCCAGCCTCCACCTACATGCGTGGAGATTGAGCGGCGACAGTTGATTCCGTTTGACTTGCCTCCTGAAATTTGTGATGTCATTCTGGCAGCCAGGCGTCCCTCCACTAAGTCGGTATACGCCTGCAGGTGGAACAAATTTGTGGCATGGTGTAGGAAAGTGGCTCTGTATATACTGTTCCCAAATAGGTTCAGTGTGCACAGAGTCCACAGTCCCCAGAGGATTGGCAGAGGCTAAAGTTAGATATAACCTTACTCTCTATAGTGGTAGCTTGGTCGAGCAGTAAGGCAGTATCAGAGGACAGTGTAAAGCATTTGTTGCACACACTGAGTCAGCAAATCTTCTCACACACTCAAGAACTGAACTCTAGGCCAGTGGTTTGTATATAAAAATATATGGTTGTTTTATTTTTTAATCAATAATAGGTATCAAAATAGACTTTTGAATGCAATAGTTACAGTTTGTTGCAATAGGCAACACAATTTCAAACACAATAATACATTGAGCTCAATGGGAATTTCAAGTTAAATGCAATTGATTACTTTCAGGATTACTTTTCTAACTCCAGGACTGGATCCTAGACAGTTCCTCGAAACAGGTGAGTAAATACGATTTAGTCACTGTTTTGATTTTTAAGCAATATTTTGGTATTTTTAAAGTTGACACTTGGAAACTTTTTCTAATGAAATCACCAATGTCATCCTATGGGAGGAAATTCACTTAGCAAGTAAGTGGGGTCATTGTTACTTTTTCTAGCTCAGTGTTGGATCCTGGATCCAGCACTAGTGTACCACCTGTAAGCAGTTGAGAAAATGCGTTTAGGTTATACAGGCGATTTTTAACGAATATTTGTAAGTTTGCAAAATCAACACTTAGAAACTTTTTCAGCAAAAACCAGGCAGTGTTATCCTATGGAAGGAAATTCAAGTTGCAGGTAAAGTATGTTCTTGTTACTTTTGTAATCCAGTGCTGGGCTCCTAGGCTCAGTACTGGGACATCTATCTAAAACAGGTAAGTAATTAAGTTTTCACAGATGGTACGATTTTTAAAGAATATTTGTAGTTTGCACAAATCGACACTTAGAAGAAATTTCACAGAAAAACAGTCAATGGTTTCCTATGGGAAAAAATTGAGTTAGCAGGAAGTATGGTTGTAATTACTTATCTGAAAGAAACACGTTAGTTAGATTCCTCACCTTAGAATATCCCCAGGCGTCAGACTGGATCCAGAAGATTTTTCGTCAGCAATACCCCTTGCGTGTCCTGCATTTGCTGGGGTTTTCCATCAACGTGCCGAAGTCACACCAGAGCCCCTCTCAGAAGCTCCTTTTCATCGGAGCGGTTCTCGATTCGGCGCAGTTCCGGGTTCATCCACCGGAACAGCGGGTCCGGGATATACAGGCCCTGATTCCCATCTTTCGGCCTCTATCCTGGGTTTCGGTCAGGCTAGTGTTGCGGCTTCTGGGGCTGATGGCCTCCTGCATCCTACTAGTGCATCACGCCAGACGGCGCATGCGGGCTCTGCAGTTGGACCTGAAGTTTCAGTGGGCCCAGCATCACGGCAACCTGTCCGACCATGTCTTGATCTCGGAGGGCACTGCACAGCAGTAGCAGTGGTGGGTCATGGGCAAGAGCCTCTCCCTACCCCTACCGGAGCATGTCGTAGTGACGGATGCGTCCCTCCTGGGATGGGGTGGCCATATGGGAGAGGCGGAGATCAGAGGCCTCTGGTCTCCGGCGGAGTCTCGCCTCCACATCAACTTGTTGGAGCTGAGAGCGATCTGACTTGCACTGAAAGCCTTCCTTCCCTCTGTCCGGGGAAGTGTCGTGCAGGTGTTCACGGACAACTCCACCGCCATGTGGTATTGCAACAAACAGGGCGGGGTGGGGTCGTGGACCCTTTGTCAGGAGGCTCTGCGCCTCTGGACATGGCTGGAACACCAGGGCATCACCCTGGTGGTTCAACATCTGGCGGGCTCTCTGAACGCCAGAGCAGACAAACTCAGCCGCCGGTGCATGATGGATCACGAATGGCGTCTGAACTCCGAGGTGGTGCAAGGTCTCTTTCAGCAGTGGGGAGAGCCTTGGTTAGATCTATTCGCCACCGACGAGAACGCACAATGTCAGCAGTTCTGCGCGTTGGAATTTCCAAGGCGGCACTCGCTAGGTGACGCTTTCCGTCGCCAGTTGAGTTGCGGTCTGTTGTACGCCTTTCCGGCTATACCACTTCTGCCCAGAGTGCTGAAGATCAGGCGTGACCGGGCCCAAGTCATTCTTGTGGCTCTGGATTGGTCACGGAGAGTCTGGTATCCCGAGATGCTCAACATGGCCATCGATCCTCCAACCCGTCTGCCTTTTCGGTAGAATCTTCTGTCGCAACAACAGGGGACGGTCCTCCACCCGAACCTGTCCAGCCTCCACCTCCTTCATGGCGCGGAAAAAAGAAGAACTGACGTCAGCGTGCGAGGGCGGCGTCTAAGTACTCCGACGACGTCATTCCGGCGCACGACGCCCACGACGGACGCGGAGCCGCAGACGACGCCTAGCGACGCGCAAGGGGTATTGCTGACGAAAAATCTTCCGGATCCAGTCTGACGCCTGGGGATATTCTAAGGTGAGGAATCTAACTAACTAATGTTTCTTACAGATACATCGTTACCGAAGGTAAGTAACTTGTTCTTCAGGGTCAGTGCTGGGCACCAAGATCCAGCACTGGGATCTCTCCTAATAGCAGGTGAGTATTTTCGATTTCCTTACTCTGTTGATTTTAGGTGAATATTTTAAAGTTTAGAAACTCCACACTTAGAAGAATTTTCAAGTGAAACCAGCCAATGTTACCCTATGGAAGAAAAGTGAGTTTTCGGCTTTTGGGTAAGTACTCGACTGGCAGAGTTAAGGTGCTGGGCATAGACTCGGGGGTCTCCCAGGGTCAGTTAAGTACAGTTACACCCTCAGCGGCACAGGGGCAGACGGGTGCAGAGTGAGGTAGGCCCAATGTTATCCTATGGGCAGCAGGGGGCCCGTGGTTGGTGGCTTCTGGCTAGCAGGCCACACGGCTGTGGGAGCTGGGCTCCTGCTTACTTGCTCAGGGCAAATGGGGAAGTAGGTTAGAGTAGAAGTTGCACAGCCAATCAGGTGCCCAGGGCCTATGTCCCTTCCCTAAAAACTATGCTGTAACCTAAACCCAAATTAGCAAACCCTAGCCACGTCAGCCCCTGGTAAATGGTACACTAGGTACCCAGTCAAAGTACATTCAGCAATTCAGCAAAAAGTGGGGGCATACCATGCAAGAAAGATGGCACTTTCTCACACATGGTGCACAGCAAAGGCTGTGGATCCCCTTTCTGTCCCTCTATCAGAGGTCCTTTTGTTACTTCTTTCTCTGGCCCAGCAGGGCTCTGCTCTAGGCACTATTAAGGGCTACCTTTCTGCAATCTCGGCCTTTCTCAGGCTCCCTGATCAGCCCTCTCTTTTCAAGTCCCCTGTTGTTAATAGATTTCTCAAAGGCATTACTCACCTTTTCCCTCTTATTCCGTTTGTGATGCCGCAGTGGGATTTGAATCTGGTACTTACGTTTTTGATGTGCGCTCCTTTTGGGCCGCTTCACAACTGTCCCCTTCGGTTGTTGACTTTGAAGACTGCTTTCCTGGTTGCCATCACCTCCGCTAGGTGCGTGAGTGAGCTCCAGGCTCTTTCTTGTAAGACTCCTTTTCTGTCAGTCCATCCGGACAAGGTTGTGCTTTGCACTCGTCCTTCCTTCTTGCCAAAAGTTGTCACTGCTTTTCACATTGGGCAAACTATCACCTTGCCAACTTTCTTTCCTCCTCCGCACCCTTCCAGAGAGTAAGAGAGGCTCCACCGTCTGGACCCAAAACGTGCGCTTTCATTTGACTTAAATCGCACACAACAGTTTCGGGTGGATGACCAGCTCTTTGTTGGCTACGTAGACGCCAAGAAAGGCCGGGCTGTACACAAGAGGACTATCTCCCACTGGGTTGTCTTGTGTATCAAGGCCTGTTATTCTCTGGCTAAAAAGGAACCTCCAGTGGGGTTGCGCGCCCATTCTACCAGGGCGACTGCAGCTACTACTGCATTGGGACATGGTGTCCCCCTGCAAGACATCTGTCGGGCAGCCACGTGGGCCTCGCTGCACACTTTTATTAAGCATTATTGCCTTGACAGTCAAGTCCAGAGAGATGGTTTCTTTGTCACGGCTGCCGGACGACCTGTAGCCGTGCGAAATACTAAAATGGCTGCCGCACGGGGGACGCGCATGCGCAACGACCTGACAGGTTAAAGCGAAGACGTCCCTGAGAAGCAGCACTTCGTGTTCCTGTCTTTCGTGTTGGGACTTACCTTCCGGGTTACTTAGTCTCCTCCAGGGCATCGGGAGTCGGATGTTTTCTCCGCCTTCTTCCAGCCTTCAGATCGCAGTCTTCTCCTCCCGGCCCTCTCTCTGTGTTCCAGTGTTGTTAGGCGCTCCGCCCTTGCCTCCAATCCTCCGTTTTCTTCCGTTGGGCTGCCCTGAATACAACAGGAAAAAAAACCGAAAGCTATATTACACCTACATATGGTAACAGTGCTTTGCATTGTCATTTACTATTGTTTTCTTAACCCCTGCATACTTATCTGATCTGGTGTTCCTGTTGCTCTAGGCATCTGTTCCTTCTCTCATTTATTTTGATTTAGTGAATTGCGATCAGACAGAAAAAGACATTAGAAAGTTGCCTGAAATTTTAAGCGGTGTTTAATTACTTACTTCAACACTCTGTTTATGAAGTGTATTTACATTGAGAAGTCTGGTGAATAGGTGGGTTTTAGTCAAGAGTCTTCTCATTTATTTATTCTTTAATACTGCTTTTTGCTCTAAATAATAGTACCCTATTTTTCCTACCAGAACCAGACAATTCCCTGACTACAGTAATAAGTGAAGGACAACGAAGAAGGGAAATATTTAGGTATGCAATACACCCATTAGAGAGATTAGACACTAAGATACCCTACTACATACTTACCAGTTTTTTCACCTTCTCTCCTATGCAGATGTTGTGCCTTGTCCTTGCATGGTCCTATCGCAACCTGGAGTTCAACGTGTGACCCCCCATCCTTCCTTGTTTTGTATCCCTTCTTCCCCAGGTTACCATTGTCACTTTGACCTTGTTGGGTGCAATAGGTGATTTGGCTAAGTAGTGGATTCATCTTCATGTCCATGACGTTCCTGCGGAAAAACAAACAATAGGTGAGACTCAACAGAACGCGAAGCCAAAGAGAAAAGTTTTCTCTTCTGCCCGGACGTCATGGAGATGAGACAGGTGACTCTAGCAGATTTAGCACACATGTTGGGTAGCCTTTATAAGGAACCCAAGCTCTATCGGCCAGGGTGGGTTCCATACAGCGGGGTATGAGGTCTGATTCAGGTCCAGGGACCCGAATCCTGGTACTAGCTTCCCGGTAATACAAGTCACAGCCCCACCATCCATCCCTTTGGCTCCCCCTGAGCGTGTTTTGTGGGATCCTGCTAAGTTTGCAGCTTTTATCAGGTGGTGTCCGCTTCATCTCATGTGCAAAGCCACCTGCTCTCCGACTGACCAAGCAAAGGTGGTGTTCGTTATATCCTATTTAGAGAGATCTGCTGCTAATTGGACCATACCCCTGATAGAAAGAAACGAGCCACTGCTACAAGACTATGACGCCTTCAAAAGAGAACTCAGGAAATTATTTGACAGACCTACCTTCACACTGGCGGTAGACACTGAACTCTTGAATTTAAATCCATCGAACTAAACATACATTTCCACATTCAATAGACTGGTAGCAGAAGCTGGTTGGCCCGAGGAGAAGCGTAGTGTTCTGTTTTACAAGGGGTTGAGAGAGGATTTAAAAGATCTGTTAGCACAAGTTGTTGACGCTCCTTAGTCCTGCACTGCCTTTATTGACCTGGTGGTCAAATTAGACCACAGAATCAGTGGAAGGAAGAAAGAAAGAGGCAGGTCAGATGGGCGAGTGCTTATAGGGAAAAAAGGCCTGACCCCGAAAAAACTGTTGAAGAACGAGAACCGATGCAAATAGGGAGTATCAGAGGGCCTCTTAGTGAAGAAGAGAGGCAGAGAAGGCGAGACAAGAAGTTGTGCCTGTACTGTGGTAAGCAGGGCCATTTACTTAGAGAGTGTCCTGTAAAGCTAAAACAGACAAGGCGTTCAGAAAAGTAGTAAGCCCGGAGTCTCAGGAGACAAGGACTTCAGGTAATTCAGGATTGATTGTCTTGCAAACCGAGGTTCTAGCATCTTTGCCTTGTCACTTCTTTCTCTCCTCGCGTCTGATATGGGGACACCAGGTTGCAGATGTGCAAATATTGGTGGATTCTGGGGCTTCAGGGAAACTTCATGGATTCACAGTGGGCTCAGAGCAAAAAGATTCCCTGGTTGTCTAAATCCTCTTGGGAGGAAGTCACAACGATTGATGGTAGCAATCTGAAGTCAGGTCCCATCACACATGCTACTATTGAGTTAACTCTAATCATTGAGAAAGAGCACAATGAACTTATTGCATTTGATCTCATACAGTCCCCTCAGTTTCCGGCTATTTTAGGGCTGCCCTGGTTATGTCAACATAGTCCTTCCATTGATTAGCAGGCAATGAAGCTTACCTTTAATCACGACTATTGTAGAGAACCTATCTTTCATGACTCAAGTAGTCCTGAGAAAATTATCACACTCACCAGTGCAAGTGAATCTTGATTCCCTTCCATTTATCAGTACCTCAAGGAGGTTTTTGATGAAGAAAAGGCTACTAACCTTCTACCCCACAGGGCCTACGACTGTCGGATTGATTTGCTACCAGGAGCTCTCATACCTTGCAGTAGGGTGTATTCCCTAACAGAAAAGGAAAACGTGCATTTGCGAGAATACCTGGATGAAATGTTGAGGATTGGGTTTATCTGTCCCTCCCGGTCTCTGGCATTGTCATCTCTCTTTTTCATACCGAAAAGAGAAGAGGGTCGCAGATGTTGTGTAGACTATAGGGCTTTAAACGCCATTACCATCAAGAACAGGTATCCCTTGCCACTGATATCCTCCCTCCTTGATCAGATAAAAGATGCTCAAGTGTTAAGTTGGATTTGCGAGGGGCCTATCATCTTGCAAGAATCAAGGCGGGAGATGAGTGGAAAACGGCCTTCTGAACCAAATATGGGTTATATGAATATTTAGTGATGCCTTTTGGGCTGTGTAATGCCCCTTTTGGCTTTCCAGTTTTTCATCCGTGAAGTCCTAAAGGACACGTTGGACTTGTCCTCGCTTACATTGATGACCTCCTGGTGTATTCTCCATCCATGCAAGAACACGAAGTTCATGTTAGGAGGGTCCTCGAACGTTTGAGAGACAATCATCTATACTGTAGATTAGAGAAGTGCCATTTTCATACACAATTAGTAAGTTTTCTTGGATTCATGGTGCCTCCCCAGGGAATGAGTATGGACCCTCAGAAGGTAGAAGCCATTACTCGTTGGCAAGCACCACACATTGTTAAAGAGATTCAGAGTTTCCTTGACTTCGCCACTTTTTATAGACGCTTTATTAGCAATTTTTCTGACTTAGCCTCCCCGATAACCTGGCTCTTGAAAAAAGGGATTAAGTTTCAATGGACTCCCAAGGCAGATGCATCCTTTCTTCAGTTAAAGGAGGCCTTCACACAAGCGCCCATATTAAGACATCCAGATCCTTCACGTCCTTTTGTGGTTGAGGTAGATGCATCTCAAGTGGCAGTTGGAGGGGTCCTCTCTCAGGCAGATCCAGGCACAGGACGTCTTCATCCAGTGGCTTATTATTCACGGAAAATGGCTCCAGCCGAAATGAATTACTCAATAGGAGACAAAGAACTCCTGGCCATAAAAAGAGTCTTTGAGGAGTGGAGGCAACTTCTGTTAGGGGCAAACCATAGAATAACAGTCTTCACAGATCACCGTAATCTACAGTTCTTGAAATCTGCAAGAGCTCTATCCATGCGACAACTGCGTTGGACTCAGTTTTTTAGTGATTATAACTTTATCATACAGTTCCAAGCAGGGAAAAAGAATGGGAAAGTTATCTCACTTAGGTTACGAACTTATAGAACAACAAGGTGAGCTTCCCTTATAACAGCCAGTGAAAGAATAATTGGAGCTCTATATTCAGAGGATGACTTTGTAAGGAAGATTAAGGAGGCACAGGCATCTGAAGATATGAAAGAAATCGTAGGTACCCAAGAAGTCACCAAAGATCAAGACCTGTTCTATATCCAAGGGGGTTTAGTACTTCCCACTCATGATCTGAGGGTACAGGCTTTAGAATGGTGCCACACTCATCCTCTTGCTGGACACCTAGGGTACAAGAAAACACTGGATTTACTACAGAGATACTTTTGGTGGCCTAGCATGGGGAGGGACACAAAACAGTGTGTGCAGACATGTCATCTGTGTGCCCAAGGCAAAGCCTCTCACCAAGCCCCTGTGGGACTGTTACAACCATTACCCACTCCTCCTAGTCCCTGGCATACAGTTTCCTTACATTTCATAGTAGAATTACCGAAAAGGGTCTCAAGGGAACACTACTCTCCTAGTTGTAGTTGGCTTATTGACCAAGATGGCCCATTTTATTCCGCTAAGGGCACTTCCTACGTCCAGAGAGCTAGCTTCTGTGTTTGTGCAACATGTTGTACGTTTACATGGCCTTCCTTCCATTTTGATATCTGTCAGAGGTACTCAGTTTATTTCTAGATTTTGGAGGGCGTTGGGAGCCCTGTTGCAGATAGATGTTCGGTTGTCCTCAAGCCACCACCCTCAGACAGATGGCCAAACCGAGAGAGTGAATCAGTGTTTTGAACAGTATATCAGGTTCCAAGTTTTACACTCGCTTTCTGATTGGGATGAATTGGCATGGATAGCTGAATTTTCATATAACAAAAGGTTTGAGGCATATGAGCTGCAGATCACACACTAGCATAGTAGATCACCATCTGGTGTTGACTCAGATGCTTGCACCTTGTTGTTGTCTTGGAAGAAGTCTTTGTAGTCACAAGATAGGTGACTCCTCCCTTGGATGATAGTGCGCATTGGCATCGACTCCGTCCTTAGATTGTTTTTTTCCGCCATTGGGTTCGGATGCAACTTTTCCGCTCCGGTTCGAAATCTCAATTTCAAACTTTATAGAAGCGCAAAACTTCCAAAACATCATCGGATTCACTTTCATCTCCCACCCGACTTCATCGGCTTGATTCCGGTCGTCGACGCGGGCCACTGGGCCTATCCACGCCGTAAGGCCAACGGCTCATGGAAAGAACGCCATTCAAAAAATGCCCCCAGTGTTGAGCAAAATTCCCGCACAGTGACCATCACAAGGTCTGCAATCTGTGCCTATCACCTGAACACGACGAGTCCAGCTGTCCAGCCTGCGCATCCTCGATCGAAGAAGACTATTCGAGATCGAAGGGCTCGACGACATATCAGGGCGCAGAGACCAGCTCTGGAACCAGAGGACATCTTTGATGAAGTCCCCGATGTCTCGGAAGGAGATTCCGAAGATCTCGAAATCATGTCGGAAGCAGAAGACTCAGACGACCCCATCACTCCTGGGCAATGAGTGAGTACTACTGCCCCTACCCCAACCCCTCCAAAACCAAAGGCAGTGGTCAAGACTTCGCCTTTTGGCCCCAGTCAAGACCGAAAACATCCTTTAGAAGCCCCGCCTCCGGGCTCGGCTCCGAAGAAAAGGGACAAGCCTTCCAGTAGCTTGGGACCGAGCAAACCTCATGTAATTGTCCCACCGGCGCCTACGGCACCGAAACCAAAGGAACACTCTGCTCCGACGTCTTCCACCTCCGCAACGGCCCTGAAAACGCCGAGGCCCATCGATAAGCCGGCTTCAAGCGTTTCCAAGCCTAAAGATCCGGCTTCGGCTCCGAAACCAACGTCCTCGGCACCGAAACAGAAGCCTAAGGACTCTAATACGCCTCCTAAGGCCAAAGACCATAACAACCGCAGCCTCGCCCGTAACCGAAAAAATCGGCACCGAAAGCGGTTTCCCAGGAACAAGACCTTTTTCACCCAGATCCTATTGATCCACTGCAGAAAAAGATTTATATACACCCAAAAACAGGACATGTCACAGCTGTGCCATGTAAAAAGAGGAAACTGGACCCACAACCTGCTCCAGTTCCTGCACAGAAGTAGGACTTTGCCACATCACCTATGCCTCCGTCTCCTATACTGCATTCTAACCCACCTCCTCTGCCTAAACCACCCTTACCTCTAACTTCTCCACCACATACACCACCTCCAGATGATGACCTGGGGAGAGGGGGGATCCGAATGACCCGTTCACGGATCCAGATACCTCACCACTAGATGATTGGGCATATCCTACCCCAACAGATCTACCAGACCTCCCAGACCCACAGCCATATCCCTCAAACCCATCTCCCCCAGATGATCACCATGGGTTTGGACATTTATTAAATAGGGCTGCACTTTATCATGGTGTCACAATGCACTCAGATGCACCAGAGGAAGACTTCCTCTTAGATACATTTGAACAATCCCAAAAGTCAGTGCAAATCTTACCAATGATCAAAGGAGTCATTAAGCATGCCCCAGAAGTATTTAAAGATCCCGTACGTGCCATGATTCTTAACCCTAGAATAGATAAGAAATATAGGCCTGTCCCTGAAGATCCTATTTACATCAAAGGGCAGTTGCCTTTGGATTCTCTAGTCGTTTCCAATGCTAGAAAGTGCGCCAACTCCCAGACCTCCGGGGATGCGCCACCCCCTGATAAGGAATCCAAATTGCTAGAAGCTTCTGGCAAAAGGATAGCGGCACAGGCAGCCAATCACTGGTGTATTGCCGACACACAAGCACTGCAGGCACGATTTGACAGGGCACATTATGACCAGCTGGAAAACCTGTTGCAGCATCTGCCTGACCAGTATGAAACCCAGGCAAATGACCTTATCCAAGAGGGCAAGCTAATTTCAAATGCGTCAATTAAATGTGCACTTGACGCAGCAGACACTGCCTTTAGATCAATCAACACCAGTGTGCTCCTTAGATGACATGCCTGGCTACGCATTTCAGGCTGTAAGCAGGAGGTCCAAACTACCATACTCAGGCAGACGTTCAACCAAGAACAGCTTTTTGGCCCGGCTGTGGACACTGCACTTGAAAAAATGAAAAAGGACACCAAGACTGCTAAGTCCATGGGAGCGTTACAGTCTCCACAAACACGTGGCTCCTTTCGTCACTCCTTCTATAGAGGAGCCTCCAAAAACATGGGCGCAGACACCATATCTTCATTTAAAGCCACTACACAAACATCCCCCAGTAGAGGATATTTTAGAGGTGGATACAGAGGAAACAACAATAAAGGAAGCGGTCGAGGAAATACCAAAACTTGCATCTCCCCCGCCACAAAACAGTGACTTTCCTCAGCTCCCCCCAGACCATTCCACTCCGGTCGGGGGCAGATTAACACAGTTCCTACCTGTCTGGGATTCCATCACAACAGACAGGTGGGTAAGACAAATTATCCAGTATGGTTACTGCCTGGAACTTACAACTACCCCACCACACATACCACCCAAACAGCGTCCAATGTCCGCAGACCATCTTACGCTCCTCAAACAAGAGGTTCTCTTACTGCTTCAAAAGCACGCAATAGAACCAGTTCCCTTAGAGCATCAAGGAATAGGGGGTCTACTCACTGTACTTCCTAATACCCAAAAAGGACGGGACTCTGAGACCAATACTCGACCTCAGACCCCTAAATCTGTATATACACTCAGATCATTTCCATATGATCACTCTTCAACAAGTGCTCCCGCTGCTGCAATAAGGCGATTTCCTTGCCACACTAGATCTCAAGGACGCCTACTTCCACATTCCCATACATCCTGCTCACAGGAAGTACCTAAGGTTTGTAGTGGACGGACAACACTGCCAGTTCAGAGTCCTTCTATTCAGAGTGACCACCGCACCCAGAGTATTCCCTAAATGTCTTGCGGTAGCAGCAGCACATCTCAGAAGACATCAAATTCATGTCTTCCCATATCTAGACAACTGGTTAATAAAAGCCAAGTCATTCCAACAGTGTGTTCTACACACTGACCAAACCATCCAAATGTTACACAACTTGGGGTGCACAATCAACTACACCAAGTCGCATCTCCAGCCCTCTCATATACACCAATATCTAGGAGCCACAATAAACACCTCCACAGCGCTAGCATATCCCAGTCCAGCCAGGACAGCCAGTATACAAACTCTTATCACAAAATTCCAAGACCAACACTCTCTTCCAGCCAGAGTGTTCATGCAACTCATAGGCATGATGGCATCTTACATATTCATTGTGCCTTATGCGAGACTCCAAATGCGTCCCTTACAGGAATGTCTAGCAAGTCAGTGGAACCAGGCTCAAGGACAACTTACAGATCTGGTGTTGGTGGATAGCCGCACATATCGCTCTCTACAGTGGTGGAACATAACAAATTGTCCAAATGGCGGCTGTTCCTCGAGCCTCTTCCACAGATAGTGCTGACGACAGACGCATCACTTACAGGATGGGGAGCCCATCTCCTCAGACACACAACTCAGGGCAAATGGACCACCCAACAAAAAGTGCTCCATATCAATCACCTAGAACTGCTGGCAGTATTCCTAGCACTAAAATCCTTCCAACTACATGTACAGAACAAGGCTGTCCTCATCCGGACGGACAACATGACAGCCATGTATTACATACAAAAACAAGGAGGCACACATTCTCTGCAGCTGTCCCAGCTCGACAGACACAACAGATTCACGAGTGGGAACTACATCCCCAAGTTCTATTAACCTTTTTCCAAATGTGGGGCCAACCAGACATAGATCTGTTCACAACACACAGAAACGCAAAATGCTCAAACTTCGCCGCCAGGTTTCCACATCCACAGTTGAAAGGGAATGCGATATGGATGAACTGGTCAGGCAGATTTGCGTACTCTTTTCCGCCACTCCCACTGATTCCACTAGTGATACGCAAGCTCAGGCAACAATCTTTCAAACTGATCCTAGTAGCTCCCACATGGGCACGCCAACCGTGGTACACAACACTATTGGAACTCTCACTAGTTCCACACCAAAAACGACGTCTCTCTCCATCCTTAATAACCCAGAACCATGGATAGATCAGACATCCAGATCCAGGTCAACTGAATCTGGCGATCTGGTTTCTGAAGTCCTAGAGTTCAGTTACCTTAACCTTCCACCAGACTGCATGAACATTATCAAAGAAGCCAGAAGACCTACTACTAGAGCTTGCTATGCTGCAAAATGGAAAAGATTTGCCATTTACTGCACTAACAATCATATACACCCACTGGATGCCTCCTTCCAGAACATCATTTGCTACTTACTACATTTGCAAAGATGTACATTAGCATGCTCATCCATACGTCTGCATCTAGCAGCACTTGCAGCTTACTTACAAAACCGACAACACTTGTCACTGTTTAGAGTACCTGCAATCAAAGCCTTCATGGAAGGACTTAAAAGAATTATTCCTCTCAGGTTACCACCCTCTCCGGTGTGGAATCTAAACATTGTTCTTACTAGGCTCATGGGATCCCCATTTGAACCTCTACCTAAATGCGAAGTGCACTTCCTTACATGGAAAATGGCTTCCCTTATTGCAATCACATCTCTCAGAAGAGTAAGTGAGATCCAGGCTTTAACCATACAAGAACCATTCTTACAATTACATCGTAACAAAGCGGCTCTCAGAACAAATCCAAAAGTCCTATCTCCTTTTCATCTTAACCAGTCAGTAGAATTACCAGTGTTCTTTCCAAACCCTGACTCCGTAGTAGAGAGGGCCCATCACACCTTAGATGTTAAAAGAGCCCTTCTTTATTACATTGACAGAACTAAATCTTTTCGCAAAACAAAGCAATTGTTTGTAGCTTTCTCTCCACCACATAAGGGTAATCTGGGATTGCAAGTTGGATAGTTAAATGTATCCAAATATGCTACCAAAAAGCTAAACGCACATTAACAGTTCCCCCTAGAGCGCATTCCACACGCAAACTAGGGGCTTCCATGGCATACTTAGGGAACATTCCCTTAGAAGACATTTGTAAGGCAGCCACATGGTCTACAACACACACCTTCACTAAACACTATTGTGTTGACGTGCACGCGAAGCAACAAGCTTCTGTGGGCCAAGCTGTCCTTAAAATTTTATTTCAAACTACTGCAACCGATACAGGTGACCACCGCTAGGGTAAATACCTTCGTATAGTCTATGCTAGTGTGTGATCTGCAGCTCATTTGCCTCGAACGGGAAATGCTACTTACCAGTATGCATCCGTTCTTGGCATGTAGAGCTGCAGATCCACACACGCCCACCCACCTCCCCGGAACTTGCATCTGTTCCAGTTCGATCTACCTTAGATATACACACATGGACATCTCTTTTCTTCTACTAACTCCATCATTTCCCATCATGGCGAAAAACAATCTAAGGATGGAGTCGATGCCCATGCGCACTATCGTCCAAGGGAGAAGTCACCTATCTCGTGACTACAAAGACTTCTTCCAAGACAACAGCAAGGTGCAAGCATCCGAGCCCAACACCAGATGGCAATCTGCTATGCTAGTGTGTGGATCTGCAGCTCTACATGCCAAGAACAGATGCATACTGGTAAGTAGCATTTCCCTTATCACTCTTCCACTGCTTATTCCCCTTTTTACTGTTCTTACGGTTTTCATCCACGAACCATGTTGTCTCAGTTTCCTTCCACCAACTCTACCCCTGCAGCCGTAGACTTTGTGAAAGAAATACAAAACATACACAGAGCAGCTCAGGTGAATCTAGACAAAGCCAAGGCAAGATACAAAGAAGGAGCAGATTACCACATACGTACAGAGCCTAGATATAGCCAAGGGGCGAGGTTTGGCTTTCCACAAGGAATCTCGTGCTGAAGGGGTTTAGCAAATTCAAACCCCGGTACATAGGACCATACAATATATTGAAAGTGGTGAACCCTGTCGCTATGAAACTTGACCTTCTGGCCTCTTTGAAGGTACACCCGGTATTTCACATTTCCATTCTGAAACCGGTAGTACATGGTATGCACCTCCTTACAATCCCAGCCCCAGTAATGGTAGATGACGAACCTGAATATGATACATTGGAAGGGATATGGTATTGAGGAAGAGACCTGGGAGCCAGGTAGTCAAGTACACGCTCCTCGATTGGTGCGTTTGTTTCACAGGCGTCATCCTGATGAACCAAAACCTGTTGGGGAGACCATGGGGGGGGGTGTACTTTAACGGCTGCCGAACGACCGGGAGCCGTGCAAACTACCAAAATGGCTGCCGCACGGGGACGTGCATGCGCAACGACCAGACAGTTTAAAGCGCAGATGTCCCCAAGCAGCAGCGCTTCGCGTTCCTGTCTTCCGTGTTGGGATTTACCTTTCGGGTTACTTCGTCTCCTCCAGGACGTCGGGAGTCGTATGTTTTCTCCGCGTTCTTCCAGCCTTCAGCGCACAGTCATCTCCTCCCGGACCTCTCTCTGTGTTCCAGTCTTCGGCGCATATGGAAACCGTGCTTTACGCTGTCATTTACTATTGTTTTCTTAACCCCTGCATACTTATCTGATCTGGTGTTCCTGTTACAGTAGGCATCTGTTCTTTCTCTCATTCTTTCTGATTTAGTGACCTGCGATCAGACAGAAAAAGACATTAGAAAGTTGCCTGAAATTTAAGGCGTTGTGTTGAATTTCTTACTTCGACACTCAAGAGTCGGGTGAACAGGTGGATTTTAGTCTAGAGTCTTCTCATTTATTTATTCTTTAATATGGCTTTTGCTCTAACTAATAGTACCCTATTTTTCCTACCAGAACCAGACACTTCCCTGACTACAGTGATTAATTGAAGGACTACGAAGACGGGAAATCTTTAGTTATTCAATACACCCATTAGAGAGATTAGACACTAAGATACCCTACTACATACTTACCAGTTTTTAGGTCTCGCTGAGTCAGTGCGCATGCGCTGCTCGTAGAGACATTTAGAAGGTGAGTTTTCAAAGTGCCGCTGGCTGGCCTAGCGCTTGCGTTCACGCGTGCAGCCGGCAGCTTTGCACTATGTACAGCCGCGATCATTTTCGCGCGCGCAGCCTACTTTCACTTTTCCCATTGCGCACATCACTCGCGTCCACTTTTTGCTCCCGCTTCTTGAGGACCTGGGCAAAATCACTGTTATCAGTGTGCTTCATAACTTCATCCGAAAAGAACTGGTCTCTTTTAAACCGTGATAAGCCATATAAAACATTTTTAAAAATCCCCCTTGTCTTTGAGTTGCAAGTCGTTTGTCCATCTCGCCAAGTCTCCCCTCTCTTTCATCTCTCCCTTAAGATCGCCACCCAATGAATATATCTGCCATAAGTAAAAAAAAAAATTTTAATTAAACATACGTTATAATTGATTTTATATAGGAAATCTAAGATGTATTTTTATATTTTTGTTGACCTCAAATGAAATCAAACTTGACTTGAACGTTGGTTCACCGACCAATCTCTAATCTGCCTTTTGTTGCTAAGATCTTGGAAAAGCATATGAATACCACGCTTGCTGAATTTCTAGACCGCAATTGTCTACTTGATCCGGCTCAGCATGGATTTAGTTCCAATCATTCTACCGAGTCTGCTCTCATTGCTACAGCGGAGGGAATCCATATGGCAGTCGACGGAGGTGGTAGAGCTATTCTAGTTCTCCTCGATCTGTCGGCTGCCTTTGATACCGTTAACCATACGGTCTTAGTGCAGCGACTAAAGGAGGCAGGCATTAGTCACCGAGCCCTGGTCCTTCTTTCTTCATTTTTGCAGGACAGACAGCAATCTCTCAGTTGGGAGGGCTTGAAATCAGACAATTTTAATCTGACCTGTGGCGTTCCGCAAGGTTCTGCTTTATCCCCTACCCTGTTTAATCTCTATGTGAGACCCTTGGTGGCCGTTGTGAGGAAGCATAGCTTTTCTTTTGTCTCCTACGCGGACGACTCGCATCTGGTCATTGCGCTAGCAGATACTCCAGAGTTAACTGCAGGGCGGTTCCACCTGTGTCTTAAGGACATTATGGCTTGGATGTCGCTTAGTTTTTTTTAAATTAATACGGAGAAAACCGAAGTTATGGAATTCGGGAAGGGACCTCCAATCTGGAACCTCTGGTGGCCACCGGAGGCAGGACTTTGTCCTCTCCCTGTGGGAAAGGTTAGAAACCTAGGCGTCATATTTGACACAAAGATGAATATGTCAGCGCAGGTTAATAGCATAACTTCTGCTTGTTTTCTCCTGCTCAAGTCCCTACGTAAGATCTTTCCTTTTATTCCCGCTGCTGTTCAGAAGACGGTGATGGCCGCTCTTTTTATGTCAAGACTTGATTATTGCAACGCTATGTTTTTGGGCATGGACAAGTTTCAGATCAGCAAACTTCAATCTCTTCAGCACGCTGCTGTCCGTGTCCTGTTGCAAATCCCCAAGGGCCACTTTGTCTCCTCTGCTAGGAGATCGTTGCACTGGCTCCCGGTCCAACAGAGAGTTGAGTTTAAGGCTTTATGCCTTGTCCATAAGGCACAATATGGGGGTGGTTCTACCTACTGCCATAATCTTTTTAAACCTTATGTCCCCCGTCGTGATTTACGTTCGGCCAATCTTGGCCTTATGTGCATCGCTAGATACAGACGTGCCAGATGGGGCGGCCGCACATTTTCCATCTGTGCCTCTCAATTATGGAACAGGCTTCCAGCCTCTCTTCGACTGGAGCCAGACCTTCTTTCTTTCAGGAAAGCTTTGAAGTCCATGCTGTTCAATGTCCCCTAGTTCTTCAGTCCTTTCTTCTTCATTGCTCCTCTCACACCTCAGCGCCAAGACGCCGTTGGCATTAGAGCGCTTTACAAGCCTTTTTGATACTTTTATACTTTATACTTATACTTTATACTTATAATTATACATTATTTCCAAAAAAAATCACATTCTGGCTTTGACTCCTTTAACCCATTAAGTGCTCAGTCTATTTGGGGACCAGCAATATTGGCGGGAGGCTCCTCCTCACCTGGAAATCACACTAAATCTGCGCTCCTTCCAGCAGAAACCAGCGCCTCAACCAGCCGGCGGCACTGGGTGCTCTTGCCAGCACGATCCATGCCTTCCAGCACAATAAGTGCACCTCGGCCGCATACTCCCGCCATTAAAACCCCAAGCGTCCTGCCACAGAAATAACAAGCATTTGCAATGCAATAGCTCTCGCATTTGCAAGAGTTTAAGCAATTGGCATTGTAAATGACAATGCCTTTTATTTATCTGTTATGATAATTAACACATAAATAAAAAGCATTGTCATTTACAATGCCAATAGCTCAAACATGTGTAAATGCGAGACCTATTTTATTTCAAATAAGCAGCCTCCATTGTCCCAGAGAAGCACGCATGGCACTGCTATAAATGACCAGAGCCTCACAAGTGGTGTAACTGAACTGCACCATTAGCACAGTTGGCCCGCACTCTGGGACCTGGCAATTATCCTTAACTACTCTCTCTCTTTCTTTCCCTCCAGTAATTTCCAGCATTGTGCTGTTGGGTGCCCCTGGTATACCTGAGCAGCAGTTTAGAGCTGGAAAGCCCCATTGTGCTACCCAGTTATCACAAGTGACATCCCACTCCAGAAAGATGCACGATTGTGTCAATTTCGTAAGTGGCGCTGTACAGTTACACCATGGATGGTCCACATTCACCTTTGCCCCTTTCCACATTAACTATGTGCATCATGTGAAGCAGTGATAATGTTGTGCTGTAGAAAGAGTGTGATGAAACAGAAGTTTGTATAAGGTAGGGAGGTTATATAAAATGAAGCTGCAAAGTGAACTCATTTGTAAGTGCTTGCTTGTGTGTTTGGAAAGCAGGGTGGATGAGGTGGAAATCAGGATGAGTGTGGTGGCAATCAGGATGAGTGTGGTGGAAATCAGGATGGATGAGGTGGAAATCAGGATGAACGTGGTAGAAAACAGGATGATTGTGGTGGAAATCAGGATGGATGAGGTGGAAATCAGGATGAACGTGGTAGAAAACAGGATGATTGTGGTGGAAAACAGGATGAGTGTGGTGGAAAACAGGATGAGTGTGGTGGAAAACAGGATGAGTGTGGTGGAAAACAGGATGAGTGTGGTGGAAATCCGGATGAGTGAGGTGTGCTGGAAGGCAGGGGTGTTTGATTGATTCCAAATGTATCAGATAGAAAATGGGCAGGTGGGCAGTAATGAGCGTAGGAGAATAAGGCTCCAGAGAGGGAAGATAAGAGGGCAGGATGAATACTTTAATCTCATCTGATGACTGAAGCGACTCCAGCTAGGCAGCTGATAAATCAGAGACTTGTATTAGAGTGAAGACGAGTGGATGTGATTGTAGAAGCAGATGAAAGGAAGTAAGAAATGCTGCTGGCAGATTTATGAATGATTTCAAACGAAGGTGAACATTCTCACAATTAACGTTTATAACTTTTTAGCCAGGAGGCTACCCCCCCCTCCCCCCGCCGCTCCCGAAAACCGTCAGCCTTATGGTCCTAGATAGGATAAATGTCACTTTCCTTTGATAGTTAACAGACATAAAACACTGAAGAAAAGAAAAACAAGTTTTATATATAGCAGAAGTTTGTGGTTTAGGTAGACCCGCACTTTTTACAAAACCATGGCTCTTGAAACAAAGTACATGTAAGGATCAGGCTGCTGCCGAACAGGAAAGTACATGCCTAGTCACTGGTGTACTGATATGAAAAATGTGCTTTCTTGATGTTTTGCAGCTAGTCCTCGGTTCATTTTTTGTTCGGAAACGCAGAAGCAATATAGTGGACAATGTCATGAAATATGAAAAACATAATGTCAAAAATGCCAGGAAACTCGAAATTATTAGAAATGGTTTATAATTGCTCCTACTTTGTGAACTTCTAAAAATTATGTGGTGTAAAAACCCTCAAAATGGCAAAATAATGATATTTCATGAAACAGGCAGTTTTTCAAAACTATCAACGAATAGGCTCAACGCAACATGCATCATTTTTCCACATGTAGATTTTGCCTGTTTTGCTTTTCCTCTGGAAGTTTTGCAAACTACTGGTCCAATCTGATGAGAAATGACCCCGATTGGTAATTCCTGAAAAGGATCCATAATTCCTTGTGCGTGGCTACCGGATTCTGGAGCGCTGCAGAATTTTGAAGGGAACTGTTTGCAAATATTTACTGTTCAAGCATGGCATCTTGTGAGCTGAAAGAACGCCTCTCACTACTGTGGGAGTGCCGATAGGGGGCGGTGGCCATTAACTCTTAGCACAGCAGTACCACCCTCTTCTCACAGCAGTACCCCCCTCTTCCGGCTCACTCACATGCTAATCGCATCTCAAGTTTTTAGAGGCAAGTCTTGCATCACACAATTTTAGCAACAAATCAGAGGGCCGCGCTCCCACTGAATGGTCAAGTGTAAGCATTGAGCCATTCACTTGACCCAGTTTACTATATAGTAATAACGAAATGAAATAGTTACTTTCCGCAAATCGTATGTAATGATGTACATTTACCCGGTCTTCAGGCTGCATGATTCAACCAATAACATTTTTGAATTTGCAATGTATTTTTAAATCCAAGGGGAATGTGTATCTCTTTGTGGAAAAAGAGGTTTTGCAGTGCAGTTGCACTCGTACGAGATATTTCAACCTGCACAATTGCACACCGCATAGATTACATGTGGTAGAATGCTGTCAAGTTAACATAACAAGAGCTAATAAATGCCCTACTGATCAAAGGACCAATTAAATCCTGCTCCAGCGGTGAATGCTTGCAAGAGCTAATAAATCAAGTGCTCGGTGGGAGTGTGTGAAAGCTCCTATCACTACAAAGGAGACGCCATGCGCGTGCACATCGCCTGTCCGGGCGCGCACATGGTTTGTCTCATTTCGCGAATGAAAGCGGCAACAATAGAGTCTTGCCAAGCGAAGCAACTGCGCTGCGTACGCTAGGCGAGACCTAAAAATAGTGACGCCAACACGCGACGTCAGCGTACCAGAAGAGGTTTCACGCACAGAACGCGAGGTAAGGGTGGAACGCAGTGGTAGCTGCTTTACGAAACGACCAATTTGTGCGACTTCCCTTCTCCCTGAGACCCCACCTCTTTCCGTGGGCGTACGCTCAACCTCCAAGACTCCCTCTCTTTAGGGCAGACCTACCATCACGTTCTGAAGGAGGTAAGCAAAATGGCTGATGATCATTGCCCCTATAAATGTGCGTAATGAGACAGATCTGTAACTCTAGGTTTGCTTCCAGCCTTCCACCCCTAACATGCATTACAGTTTTGCTACAGCCATAGTGTCCATGCTCTCTCTATCTTTGTTTCCCTCCTTTACGTCCTCTCTTCTGCCTGTCCTTCCTGCTAGTTCTGTATATTCATCTCTTTCTTCTCGTACCGATTTCCACCCATCACTCGCCGTCTTTGTCTCTTCCTGCCTCTTTTATTTAGCCTGCTCCAGTGCTTCTCATTTGTGTGCCTCGCATATTTCACCTGCGTTGCTCCCTCTTTCTTCTGCCTTATTGTCTGTCAATTTCTTCCCACTCTCCACATATCGTGCTCTGCCTTGATATCTCCGTGGCTTTGCCCTCCCCCTGTCATTTTGCCCCTCTCTCACCCTGTCCACCGCTCTTCGCAGTGTCTTCGCACCTTCTCTATCCTTTTTTCTTTGGATTCTGCTCTGTCGGCCTCTTCTCTCCATTCCTCCGCATTGCCACCTCTCTCTGTCTATCCCACTTGTTACTTCTCCTTTTGCTCTCTCTCCTGCACCCTCTGTATCGTTTTCTTTGTTTCTCCCACTCTGACCAGGTGTCTCTTGTCCATCTGCTGTCTCCTGTGCATTGGCCCCTCCTCCCCTGTCTCCGTCACTTCTCCCATATCTATCTGACACTCTCTCATCTGGCATCTTTTTCCTTCCATTGTCTCTTCATTATCCACAATCTTTATCTCTTCGGTTCATCTCCTTTCCCTACAATCTCTTATCTCCCACTTCTCCCTAACTCCAACCTGCCCCCACAACAATCTCCCTCAAACCACTTAGCATCACCGGAGAAACAGGATATTTCCCATAGCATGCAGTGCTTAATTATTGTAAAACCGGGAGTGCCCGAGGTGGGTATTTGTAAAGTGCTCAGTCCTCCGTGCTTCGCGGCGCAGAGTGCCCTCTATAGCGCTATACTCTTGTTTTGAGAATGTGCTTCCAACTTTGACATGTGTGGTGCCTGTTCGAGAGAGGACGCAGGGGCAGAAATCAGGTCTCACGATTCCTCAGCTTTCAGTCCAACCATTTAGGGCAGGCCAAATAAATGACCATCATTCTTACTTTGTAGACGCCCAGCCATAGATGGGAAAGTGTATTTATGTATTTAATGATGCATTCCCTAGCTGGAACAAAACTCGTTGATGCAGATGCCTTACTGGGACATCTAATGTTTTAATGAGACACTTGACAAATATATTACCCATCTTCATGATACTGAACATATGAAGCTTTACCAGATAAAATGCTTAGCTGAGATTCGAAGCAGCGATTTGCTGGTTTATGGAGATAGGATGCAGCCCTCCTATTTACATCTTAATTATATCAAACTGATTTTTACCGTTCTATGCAAGAATACAAGCAGCAGACACCTCAGTGAATCATGCAGGGTTGCCAGAAGAAATATAAACAATCATTAACATAGCCAATAGGTCTCGCCTTTGGGACCTTAGAAGTGTTTAGTTATCCAGCACAATATCCTTGGTGCAACAACATCAAGTGTTGCATGGCTAAACACTTATAAGGTCCCAAAAGCGAGACCTATTGGCTATGGCAATGCTTGGTTCGTCTTCTCTCCTATCCAGATGTGTTGCCTAGTCCTAGCTTGGTCCTATCGCAACCTGGAGTTCACCGTGTGACCCCCATCCTTCCTTGTTTTGTTTCCCTTCTTCCCCAGGTTACCATTGTCACTTTGACCTTGTTGGGTGCAATAGGTGATTTGGCGAAGTAGTGGATTCTTCTTCATGTCCATGACGTTCCTGCGGCAAAACAAACAATAGGTGAGACTCAACATTCCTTGGCTGTTCTGTTCTCTGTGACTTTCTGGTGTGATCTTTGTTCGCAGACCCACCACTGGGGTTGGTATTGCTGGGGTGTCTATTCTAAGGTAAGAAATCTATCACTAATGTGTCTATTTCAGATGCACAAGTTACTACTTGTGTAACGATATATCTGTAAGAGACATTAGTTAGTGATAGATTCCTTACTGCCCCACCCATCCTCCCCGTTCTGCGAACTGATTTCTAGGGTTAAGGTCATCCCTTTCAGGGCCCTAGTTTCAATTCACCAGTGGTCAGAATCGTGGCGAGGAAAGTCATGTACAGAATTGACGTGGGCACGTCTAAGTAGCTCCAGCGATGTCATCTCGGCAACTACGACGCCAGCGACGTATGCGGAGCCGCACTGCGACGCCTACCGACGCGCAGGAGTACTGCTGACGAAAATCTTTCCGGATCCAGTCTGACGCCTGGGGATATTCTAAGGTAAGGAATCTATCACTAACTAATGTCTCTTACAGATGTATCGTAACACAAGTAAGTAACTTGTGCGTTAATTGGGATGATGGCCTCCTGCATTCTCCTCGTCCCTTATGCAAGACTCCATATGCGTCCCTTACAAGAATGTTTGGTACGTCAGTGGAACCAGGCTCAAGGTCAACTGACAGATCTGGTGTTGGTGGACACCCGCACCCATTGCTCTCTTCAGTGGTGGATCACACAAAACCTTTCCAAAGGGCGGCCATTTCCCGACCCGGTTCCACAGACCGTGCTAACAGCAGATGCATCGCTCACTGGCTGGGGAGCTCATCTTCAAACCCATGCCATCCAGGACATGTGGACCCCCCAACAAAGACAATTCCACATTAAGTACCTGGAATTGTAAGCAATCTTCCTGGCGTTAAAATCTTTTCAACTCCACCTCCTAGGCAAAGTTGTCCTGGTCCGTACAGACAACATAACAGCAATGTACTACATACAGAAACAGATTGGAACACACTCTCTGCAGCTTTCACGCCTAACTCAGAGCATATGGAAATGGGCCATTCCGTAAAACCTATATCTCCTTGCAGAACACCTCCCAGGTGTACACAATCAGATAGCAGATCTGCTCAGTCGTCAAACACAGCAGATCCACGAATGGGAACTTCATCCTCAAGTTCTTCTTCCATTCTTTCACATGTGGGGCCACCCAGAAATAGATCTGTTCACCACACACCAAAACGCAAAATGCCCAACCTTTGCGTCCAGGTATCCACACCCATTGTCCAAAGGCAATGCGCTTTGGATGAACTGGTCAGGCAAATTTGCTTACGCTTTTCCACTTCTCCCACTCATTCCGTTAGTGGGGGGCAGGAACCACAACACCCAGCCCGCTTTGCGGAGAGGACGCCGAAGACGTACTTTGTTCGCGCCACGAGGCGCTCAAAAAACGGCCAGAGCACCTGCAGCGTAGGATGTGTGCGGGCGTGCCCCGGCCAAGGGCGGGCCCGTCTGCTCCCGGAGGAGGCTGGGCTGGGCCACCCCCATAACTTCATGAGCCAGGTCCTTTTTATTACTGGACGGAGGCCCTCTGGTGTATATCGTGGTGGAGTAATTGTCTGAAGCGCTAGAAGACATGGGTAAGAGAAAGCAAACTAGGCTGGGGCTAGAGGGGGAGGGGGGGGGGGAGCTGTCTCAATGACTCTTGATTCATTTCTGGCCAGGGCAGTAAGTGCTCTGTCCAACGAAATTGCCCTAACAAAAAGGAGACTTTCACTGAAATTGACTAACTTTTGCAGCATGAATCTTTCTGGATTCACTATGCAGTGCATTACTCCTCCATCTAGTGGTTGGGTCCGGAATCATAGTATTTTCTCTTTTTAAAAATTTTGGTGGCCTAGGTGGGCGTCGACATCCCACCATTTGGGGTCCTTCGTGACGTTGACGCGCTTCTTGCGGATGCTCCCACCTTTGGTCGCCATCTTCAGATTCTTTTTCCCGCCGTTGGGTCTGGATCGTTACCGAAGAGTTCCAGAGCTTTGGAAGAGGAATCAACTAAAAGAGAGGAAAATCGACGAAGATCTAAGTTTTCAGCAACACCAGACTACAGGTCAGGTAACCGGGACGACGAGGGAGAAGATCTCGTCGTTCAACAGAGAATGCGCTCGCAGGGGGCTCCCTGAGCGCTGGGATGGACAAAACACCTTTCAAGTTTTGCACCAATTGCCACCACAAATACACCCAGAAGGACCAGCATCCAGTCTGCAACCTCTGCCTGCTGCTCGACCACAACCGCGAGGACTACAACGCGTGCTCGGCGTTCACACCCAAGACCCTCAGAGTAAGAGGGAGGCAGAGAAGAGCGAACCACATACAGGGGCCACCTCCATCGTTCCGAGACTTGGGCCTCTCCAGTGGAGAGGAGGACAACATCGCCGAAGGACCGGAGGACTGCATGGTCGTCGAGGTCCAAAAGAAGACGTCGAAGGAGGTAAGGGAGTAGTCGACCCCCAGACACTCGAGCGACAGTCGAAAGGTTGAAGCTAAAGCACCGAGCGACACTCATATGAGTGAAGCAAAGTTCTCAAAGGAGGCATTGCCGCCGAAACACTCGGCGAAGGTAACAGCAACCAAGGACAATCAGCCCAGCTGATCCTTCGAAAAGGACTCCCAGACGGCGAAAGACCACAAAAAGTGTAGGTCGTCGAAGGATGCCCTTGAAAAGGTCACCTCGTCACTGAGAAAAGAAGGGCCAACAGCTACGTCGACGACCTCGAAGCGAAGCTCTCCATCTGTCGACGCCGATCAGGCCGCCGAGATGGAAAAGAAGAAGAGGCTCGAGGCCGAAATGGCGAGCATCCTGCAGCGGAAATGGGACTTCGACGAGAAGATGAGCCAATACACCATCCTGCCGAAACCCGCACTCGAAGCCGAAAGAGACAACAAGGACGCCGAACCTCCGAAAACGCCTGAAGCAGTCGAGGAACAGGAGGAAGAAGCCCTGTATTATTTCGAAGGCAAAGGTGGCGAGGATCAGCAGAGCTACCGGGACTCCACGTCCTTGGAGTCACAAGACTTGGAGTGACATGACCTCGACGCCGAATCACCGGAAGAAGGGGTAGACACATACCCTTCGAGGCCTTCACCCCCCGGATGACATAGGGATCTACAATATGGTCGTCCAAAAGGCTGCACACACTTATGGGGTAAAAATGGAGGAGGAGAAGCCCAAGGCATGTTTTCTCCTGGAAACTCTACTGCCTCAACAAACTAGGAGCCAGTTCCTGCACATGCTCCCTAGTGTGCCTGACCAGGGAAGGGATGACTTTAAAGAACCAGCAGTATGCAAAGTTGTGATTCCAAGAACGTAGAAAAAGTATAAGCATTCCTCAAATGACCCTGCATACATCCAGGGGTCAGTGCCAGCCGATTCCATAATTACAGCAACGGCTAGGAAAAGGGCCAATGCACCCACAAATGCCGGCCCACCTCCAGACAAGGAGAGTAGAAGGATAGACCTCACAGGGAAGGAAGGTGGAGCAAAATGCGGTAATCCATTGGCGCATCGCAAACTCCAACGCCCTGATCAACAGGCACGCATACCAGCACTGGGAGGAAGTGTGGCAACTCCTAAAGCATCTACCAGACCAGTACCAACAAAGAGCGGCTCACCTGGTAGAAGAGGGTAAAAGCATGGCGAACACATGTTTAAAATCGGCCTTGGATGCTGCGGAGACGTCCAGCAGACTAATGATGATAGGAGTGACCGAGAGAAGACACGCCTGGCTTAGAATTTCAGGATTCAAGCCAGAGGTGCAAAACAACATCCTGAACACACCTTTTAACGTAGAGCAACTGTTTGGCATTCCAGTTGACGACAAGTTAACACAGCTCAAAAAGAACAACGAGACAGCCTTCCTCCAAGTGACTTCACCATGAAGCTAACGCCCACCCTAGCACCACCTCAGGGTGGGCACAAAGACATAGAGAAAAGCAGAAACCCGACGTTCCACAAAAAACAGCCCCTCAAACACACAACACCAGTAGGAGGCAGGATAAAAGACTTCCTCCTGGAGTGGAGGAAGGTCACTACAGACAAATGGATACTAAACATCATACAATACGGCTACTGTATAGAGCTAGAAAGACAACCTCCAAACAGAAAACCAAGAAACAAGGCACACTCAGCAAAGGAACTTTCGCTTTTTCAACTAGAAGCGCAGGAACTGCTCAGCAAGGAGGCGATAGAGGTGGTACCGCACAACCAGAGGAACAAGGGGGTTTACTCAACTTACTTCCTCATGCCAAAGGTGGATGAAACCTAAGACCTATCCTAGATTTAAGGTTCCTGAACAAATTCATAAAAACTCAGATTCAAGATGACTTCCCTACAAGAGGTAATACCACAAATACAACAAGGGGATTACATGGCAACTATAGATTTAAAGGACGTGTACATATACATTCCCATCAACCACAAGCACAAACGTCTACTAAGGTTTGTGATCAACCAAACTCACTACCAGTTCACAGTACTAGCATTCCGACTCAAATTCGCACCAATTGTGTTTACAAAATGCCTAGCAGCAGTAGCAGCGCACCTACGAAGGAGCAGATCAAAATGTTCTTAGGGGCGGAAATCAACACCATACAGGCTAAAGTGTTCTCCAGCATGAAGAGAACATTGGCGATACTAAAGGAAACACGTCTTTACCGCAAGGGGCAAGTTCTGACAGTGAGACTGTACCTAATCCATCAGCAGTTTAGCCAGAGGAGCTTGAGGGCAACCAAGGGGAGGGTGTATCTATGTTGGAACCTCCTGTAAAAAAGAAAAGAGGCGGAGACAAAATATCCATACAGCCTCCTAAGAAACAAACGGCATTAGCCATCCTGGATCCAGTAACTGAGGTTCTGAGCCAATTCATGAATAATCTTTCTCAAAAATTAGAAGACATTTTTAATTCCTATCTAGCCTCAATTGTTGTACGGTTAGATAAGTTTGAATCACTATATCTTCAGTCTAACGAGTGCCTCTCTAGCATTGTAACTAATGGTAAGGGGTTGGAATTGCATGGGTCGAAGGAAGGGCAGTTGGATGGTCATGATGTCTCAGGGCCAATAATCAGAAGTCAGCAGTTACCCCATGGGCTCAATAATCAACCTCCTGATGGGCCGGGCCCCCAGGAAAGCGTTAGATGCCCTAAAAAAGGAGGGACGTAAGAGCTGCCCTGGATGGAGGTTTGGACGGTATATTGGGGACTGATTCACAAGAAGCCTGGGTGGTCCCAAGGACTGAATCACATGGCTTTAAATCCCCCAACCTGCCAAGTAGAATGAGAGAACCAACATTGTACATTTACCCCCTGAATCTGCTCCTTTAGCGACCGTTCTGGTAGGTGTGCCACCTTTGCGGGGGAATCCCAAGGAAACAATGATTGATTTAATACACAAGGAAATGCATTGGCTAGATAGTTCACTAATAAATAGTCACGCCATTGCCCCCCATGTCATCATGGCTTGAAGAGTCTGCTGGGTGGGGAAAGCAACAAATAAAGATAGGTGTGGGGACTGCATTGTGGTCAATATGACACATCCTCTACACGCAAGAGCTATATTATGTAATAAGTCAAGACCAGATGCCCACACCGGTATCCAGTCCCTTCCGCTATCCTTTTTCTACCCAGATGCGGCCAAATATCATAACTCCAGGGGCAGTATACTCAGTCGATCGCAAGGGTTGTTGTTGCAAAGTCAAAATGTGTGCTTCAATACGAACGCTTCAATTTACCTCACAAATAGATTTTCCCCTTTAACCCCTTGCATGCTCGTCACGGTGGGAGTGTGCGGAGGATGGCCCACGGCCGTCCGTATCTCGCCCACTATTTAAATTGCCCGCACAGTGCGAAAATTCGCGCGGCATGCAAGGGGTTAAGGGATCTTGACAGTATTGACTGACTAACAATCCCTATTGATTACTAGACCAGTACAAACCCCCGCTCTTTAGTTCAAACAACTACTCACACCCTGCCAGATAGTGACTATAAAGAGTTAGATCCCTCTGTTTGCACCTTCATCTCTTGGAACATTGCGGGTTGAAGGCGAAAAAAGACGACATGCATTGGACAGCCGTATTAAAAGCTGCCCATATCATCGCATTGCAAGAAACATGGGACACGTCGGATTCATTTGTGATGGATGGCTTCGCCTTCTTTTTTAAGGCTGCATCTCCCTCCGCTATAGGACAAGCTAAGGGAGGTTTGCTTATTTTAATATTGCTTAAATTATCATGCTCTATTAAGGACCTGCTCAGTCCATCCCCTAACGTGTTAGCAGTTGAATTAACTTTCCCCAGGAGACCCACCATGGTGATTATAATGTTTTATAATTCCTTTTGTAGAGCAATCAACAATGAGCATATAGTCGCCCTCAAGAGTTTTTTAGAGGTTATTGTAGAGACAAACACACCCCTTATGATATAATTATAATGGGATATTTTAATGTACAATCGTTGCTCTTCAAACTGCTTACTGGACAGGGGGGTACAAGATGACCTGGCCACTGTAGTACATTTTGAACATTCACCCCAAGGTACCCTGCTAGAAAGCATTTTTGCTAGTAATAATCTACACTATCAAGAACACACAGATAAAGTGAAGACTATATACTCTCCTTTGTTGGGAGGGGATGTTGGACAACTATTGATTATATTGTGGTGTCTGCCCCATTATTTCATATCACAAAGGAAGTAAGATCTTCATGGACCAGCTACAGTGACCACAACCCAATCATTGCAGATTTTAAAGGTTTCATCGTCACCTGGGGAGTAGAATGAAAGACCATAGTGAATGGGGAAATTCAGCTAACTGACCAGGCCCGTAAAATTATGTAGGGGACGATCATTCAGGAGCATTTCTTAACCGAGTTATATGCGGAGGGTAATGAAGACATCAATCTATGTCTCGACACCCATACTGAGCCAGAGGAAGTCCTAGAAGCGTTTGACAATTTTTCAAAATGGATTGCAAATAAGTTAACTGGTAAATGAGGCCCACTTGGTACCAAGGGGCCAAAATGGTTCAACGCAGACTGTTCCAAAGCCCTTATGGTAGCACTAAAGAATAAGCCTAGGGATTCCATATTGATTAAAACATGCAGGAAAGAGTATAACCAGGCTCTAAAACTAAGGAAAGAGGAAATAAGGAATCCGGCACAGGAGGATTTCAACCAGGCAAGTACTCTTGCCAATAGTTCCAAATTATGGAAGGTTGTAAAGAGCCCCTTTTTTAAGAACGATCACATGATGAGAACCAAATGTATTATCCCCGCGGATAGATGGATCAGCCACTTCGAGAAGATCTATGCGGAGGTGGCCGTAGATCAAAAGGACTCAACCTGGGTACACTCTACTGTACCGCTTTTATTAGGTTTTAGAGTGAACGAAGTTCAGAAAGCAATTGATGATGCATCCGCACGAAAAGCCCCAGGTCCTTACGGGATACCAGTGGACCTTTATAAAACAGACTCTGGTACATGGGCAAAAATGGTAACCAAGGTTTATAATGCTGCTACAATGATAGGTTTACCTAATTCCTGGTCTACGTAGGTGATCTTGCCTATTTTTAAGAAGGGTGCTAGAGATGACCCGGCATGTTACCGCCTGATTTCTTTACTAGATTCTGCAGCAAAAATAATGGGCAAGGTAATTTTAGATTGTTTGAGTAATTGGCTGGAAGAAAGAAATGTGTTATCAGACTTGCAATTTGGTTTTAGAAAAGGTAAGGGAACGGTGGACCAGTGCATGAATGTATATATGATGATCAGTAAATACACCTTAGCCAAAAAAGGTTGTATGTTTATGGCAATTATGGCTTTGATTGTTAGAAATAGGTATGGAAGTAAATTTGGTACCTTTCTTACACTAGTCTCATTTTAATTTAACTGCCTCTGCAAGGTATAACGAAAATGGTTCCTTAACAATTTCATGGACGGTACATAGAGGAGTAAGGCAGGGACGTATTCTTGCACTGGTCCTATTTACTCTATTTGACGAAACTGGTCCTTGGGTGGCATAGCGGACACTTAAGAAAAATACGCTAGTAAGGGGAGCAGTGGCAACATTGGACTTTGCTAGATGATTAGGGAGTAAACACTTATTGCTGATCTTGAAGGTTTACAATGTGAAATGTGTCCCTATGACAACATATGGCAGTGTGGTTTGGGGTTACAAATAGGTTAACGTCCTACAAGGGGCCAAAAATAAATATCTACAGAAACTTTTAGCTGCCCCCCTAGTACCCCTGCCTTTATGGTGCATGAAGGATGAAGGCAGGGCTACATTTCAGATTGTATTGCAGTGACTTCCTTGATATGGTGGTTAAAAACATGGTCTAAACCAACTCTTACCTTAAACCAAATTATTTTAGAGGACTGTATGAAGCTAGATAGAGCCTTAGACATCGCCTGGTTAGGTTACGTTTCTCAACAGCTGTCTGCCTTGGATGTCACAAGCTTTTTAATTGACCCAGACAGCTGCATTTTGAAGAAGTGATAGATATAAAAAAATATCAGTTCCTAACCAAGAGAAGGGTGGAAAGGGAAACAAATGAACTTAGCAAACCCACTTGAAGACAGTATGTGATTTTAAGCCCCAGGATCTTAGATCAACCATTTTGGTCTTTTAGCAATAATCCACATCATCGTTTCCTTTTATCTAGACTTAGATTCAATTGCGTTCATTGGCTCCTTACAGTACCCAAGGGTTTCTCACAGGTAGGGACCCTAAAGCCTTGTTTATGTGATAATTTTTCAGAACAAAGATTTGGTGCATTTTATATTTTTCTGTGGTTTTTATAATGAATTCCGATCTAAACATATTTTACCTCTTTTAAAAAATTGCCAATTTGCACAAGTAAGACCAGCTCTGATCTATTTCCAAATGCTCTCGTCCCCACTGATATGCTATGGGGTTGCTAGCTTTTTGTCGGGAGCAGTACGTAGAAGGAAAAACATGGATTGCCCATAGTAATGACTTAGGTTTTATCAGGCTGAACAAGAAATGTTTAAAATGTTATGATGAACTTTCTAATTATGTATTGATATTTGCACATGTACAGTAGTATTTAACTACTTATATGACTTTATTCCTGTGCAATTGTACTTTTATGGCCAGAACGTCAAAGAGAAAAGTTTTATTGACTTGATTTGACTTGAGGTCACCTAAAAGGATTTTTCCCCATGTTTCAAGACTAACTTCAGGGCATGGTCTGCCACTGGTTAGTCTGTGAATGTGTCTCAGGTCTGCTGTCCTATATAGGGCGACATGCGCTTCAATTTCTCTGTATGGAATCTCATATTCCTTCCTCAGGTCAGCAAATAACCTAAGGGATTTCAAATTATAACGCTGCCCCACAATACAGTCATAGTTCTTGTCCATGCCTTGCGAATAAATGTGTGTTTGTGTGCCTATGTTTGAATGGGCATCACATTGGCAGCTCGGGAGAATATACTCTGTTGCCCAGTTTCTTTGTAGGTACCTGATGGAGCATAGACCACAATTGTATGTGAGTAAGGAGCACACACAAATACTCAGGAGCTTGGGTGCTGCCTAACTCATGCTGCTCAGGCTGAACATATCTTGCTTCTGGTGTGCCCCTGGACTTAACCATACCACAGTCCATTGGAGCTCCACTCTTAAAACTAGATCTGAAAATCAGGCACCCGTAGGCCACCTTCCACGATGCATAGGTAGAGCTCCCGTGCCACCCTACATCTGCCAGGGCTCCATATCAGTTCAGTTAGGATATTTAATTCAGAAAGAAGGGCACTGTGAGTACAGTTGGTATATATGAAACTAAATATAGCGTGCTGTAGCAGGACCTTTTTTCGGAGTGCTACTCTACCGAGCAGTGACGGTGGTAATTTAATCCAAAAGCTCATTACCTATCTAGTTTATGCCAATTCCTTATTTCGTCTGGCAGGCAACATATCTGCTTAGTGTCTGAGTATTCTAATGCCCACACACTTGAAAGTATGAAGTTCATGTATTTGTATGTTTAATTCTGTAGACTGTAAGCCCAGATACATTTTCAGATTATTCAAGTTTTCCCAGTGTATGAGGAAGCCCCATTGCTGCATTGCAAATATCATCTGCATAAAGCCATATGACTTGTTTCTGCCCTGTAATATCCAGTCCCTGTCCTCCTATTCGCCCCCTCATTTGGCTAGCTAATAGCTTCATGGCCAGGACAAATAACAGCAGGGACAAACCCTTGAACCTCTCTTTAGCCACTAAGGCACTGAAATCACCCTGCTGGTCTTCATCTGGGCCGTGTGATTGGTGTACAACAGTTTAATCCAGTCTCTAATCTCTGCACCAAAACCCATTGCTTCAAGCACCTTGACATGGTACCCCAGTCTAACATATCAAATTCTTTCTCCATTGTTAAGCCCACTCCCTCATTTGCGTTCTCTTCTGTCATGCTGTCTACTGTGTGAAAGAGCCCACAGATGTTGAGTAAGGTGTTCCTTTCTGGGACAAACTCACTCTGATTGTAGT
The DNA here is from genome assembly GCF_964204655.1 of Triturus cristatus. Classification (NCBI taxonomy): domain Eukaryota; kingdom Metazoa; phylum Chordata; class Amphibia; order Caudata; family Salamandridae; genus Triturus; species Triturus cristatus. The sequence goes on from NC_140589.1 coordinate 116,668,726, forward strand.
GAATTAGCTGTGGAAGGACCCTTTGTCTTCTGTTTGCTCTTAACTTCTCAACATTTTTGCAATCGACAACCGTTGATATGGTTAGCAGCTCGGCTGGTCTCTTGTAACGCCCTGAACGTCTCAGGATCGTTTAACAGACACGACAATGAGGACGCAACCACTTGTGAAGGGTTAGTTCTTTTAATGAAGGCAAATAAAATACAAAGAACAAACAAAAGTTATAGTCACTGGAATCCTCCAGGCTAAGTACGTTACCAGCCCACAGCACGGATGGTCCTAACCGTCCTCTGCATATACGCCGATCCCGGCGTATGCCAACAGAGGGCAGAAATGAAATGGCCGACAATGCCAATCGGTAGGCTGTGAGGGGCACGAAGAGTGTTGGGGAGAATCGAGGAGTCAGGGAAACACCCAGCCGGGGTCTCTACCTGAAGGGAGCAGCCGCTCAACCTCTTCCTCAGACTGCACCGGGACGCGGAGTCACCTCCTGGTGATGCGTCACCGATACCCCAATCACAAGCAAGAAGACTGAACCGAGAGCAGCCGCTCGATCGATCCTGTGGACTTCCGAGTCTGTAACGCGGCAAACACCTCCTGGTGTGCGTTACAGCTGGCAGTCCCTGTGTCTCTGGTCGGGCTGGGAGTTACGACTCCAACCAGCAAAAGCGCCACAGGTGACGATGGGGCAAGACACGGCCCAGGGAGTAACGACTCGACCTACCTCCGTTCTTGCCTTACTGGAGCACCACTCCGGAACACTGCTCTTCACGAAGCAGGTACGTCGGTGTAAACACAATATCCGACAGCCTTGTACCTCCCGGTTCCTCCCTTTATAGGGCGTGTTTTCCTTGAGTTATGTAACAGCTCTCCTGTTTACATAAGGGCGTGTTTCCCTTGAGTTATGTAACAGCTCTCCTGTTTACATAAGGGCGTGTTTCCCTTGAGTTATGTAACAGCTCTCCTGTTTACATAAGGGCGTGTTTCCCTTGAGTTATGTAACAGCTCTCCTGTTTACATAAGGGCGTGTTTCCCTTGTATGACAGGAATTCTTGACAGTACATCCTCCCTCTCAGCGGCTCCCCACGGGTCCAGCGCTGGCAGGAAAACGCCGATGGAACAAGGAGACCAAGCGCGGAGCATGAACCCCTTCAGCCGGTTCCCATGAATGCTCCTCCGGGCCATAGCCTTTCCACGCAACCAGGTACCACAGCTTCCCCCTGCGCCATTTGGACGCCCGTATGCCCGACACTTCATACTCCACCTCCGACTCCACGCATACCGGCCTAGGTGTCCCAGACGGCTTGGAGGGTGCTGGTTTGAGCAATGATACATGAAAGACAGGGTGTATCCGCAATGACTGGGGCAAGCACACCTTCACGTTCACGGGACCCATACACTTGGTAATTCGATAGGGGCCCATGTACTTGGGATGGAACACACTGTTCTTTCGAAACCTCATGTTTCTTGTGGATATCCAGACGTAGTCTCCAGTGCGGTACAGTGGCCCGGGCCTTCTCTTCCTATCTGCCGCAGCCTTGTATCTTCTCTTGGCCTCTATTAGGACAGCCCTTGAGCGCATCAACGTGTCTTTTATGTGTGCCACCCTGTCCGCTGTGGCGGGAATCCTGTCCTCTCTGAACGGATGTAGAAATGGCAAGAACCTGGGATGTTGGCCATAGTTGCTATAGAACGGAGATGACTGTGTGGAGCTGTGAGTGGCGTTGTTATAGGCTATCTCTGCAACCCATAGCAAGTCGACCCATTCTTCCCTGCCCTGGTCCACAAAACATCGCAGATACTGTTTGAGCGTTTGGTTCAGGCGCTCGGTTTGGCCGTCCGTTTGAGGGTGGTAGCTGGTGGACAGGGCGGTCTTAACATGCAGCGCAGTGCACCAAGTCTTCCAGAATTGCGCAGTAAACTGCGACCCCCGGTCCGACACGATCACCCCAGGTAATCCATGCAGTCGTACCACATTCTTTAGGAGTAGTGACGCCAATTCCCCGGCCGTAGGGACTCTCTTGCAGGGGATGAAGTGCCCCATTTTCGTCAAGTAATCCACCACCACCAGTATTGCCGTCATCCCCTGGTCTACCGGTAGGCCCACCACGAAGTCCAGTGATATGCTATCCCATGGTCTATCCGGGGTCGGAAGTGGATGTAAGAGCCCTTGGGTTCGGCCATGGTCGGCCTTCATGGTAGCACACGTAGGACACTCCTGTCCCCACCTCCTGACATCCACTCTCATGGTTGGCCACCAGAAATGCCGTCCCATGCTAGCCACCGTTTTTTCAAAGCCCAAATGACCTGCGCATGGAGAGTCATGGCACCAGATGAATGCTTGTTTCCTTAGCCTAGGCGTGGGTATCAATACGCACCTGCCCTTCAGGGGTATCCCGTCCTTCAGCTGCCATTCTCTGTGACTGAGGAGCCACCTCCGCCATGCGAATGACCTGATCCCTCTCTTTATTCCCCTCAGGAAAGTATCCGGTTGGATAACCCCCAATACCATCCTCGGGGAAATGATGGAACGCTCGGTTGCAGGCAATGGTTCCTTAACTGCAGATTGACGGGACAGGGCGTCCGCCTTCCGGTTTTCCGTCCCCGGCCGATATGTGATGCGGAAGTTGAACCCCGCAAAGAAGATCATCCACCGCAGCTGCCTGGGAGAAAGGTGTCTAGTGGCCGTCATGAACTGTAGGTTCCGATGGTCCGTGTACACCGATACCACATGTCTTGCCCCCATCAACCAATGCCTCCATTCGGTGAAGGCGTCCTTGATTGCGAGAAGCTCCTTCTCCGCAATATGGTAGTTGCGTTCGGCGTCGTTGAGTTTGCGGGACATGTACGCAACGGGATGAAGCACCCCTGTGTCGTGGTTGCGTTGGGACAAGATAGCCCCCAGCGCCACATCCGACGCGTCCGCTTCCACCACGTAGGGGAGATCCGGATCGGGGTGAGCCAACACCGGCGCCTTACCAAAGGCGCTTTTCAGGGCCTCAAAGGCTTTGTTCGCTTCAGGGGACCAGACAAACTCCTTGGACTTCCTCAGTAGCTGTGTGATTGGGGCCACCACTCCTGAAAATCCATCTATAAACCGCCTGTAAAAGTTGGCGAAGCCAATGAAACTTTGGACGTCCTTCACGCTTTGGGGCACCGGCCATTCTTTCACCGCCTTGATCTTTCGTTCTGCCATCTCCTGTCCCTCTGGACTCAGCATCACTCCGAGGAATTCCACGGATGTGACGTGGAAGTCACACTTGCTGAGTTTACAAAACAGCATGTTTTCCCTCAGCTTTTGGAGCACAGCTTTGACGTGGTGTACGTGCTCCTCCACACTGGACGAATAAATGAGGATGTCGTCGATATATACGACCACGTAGATATCCAACTCCTCTCTGAATACCTCATTCAAAAAGTACTGAAAGGCTGCCGGGGCGTTGCACAGACCGAACGGCATGACGAGGTACTCAAAAAGGCCGAACCTGGTCTTAAAGGCGGTCTTCCACTCGTCTCCGTCCCTCATGCGCACCAGATGGTATGCCCCTTTCAAATCCAACTTGGTGTAGATACGAGCTTTCTTGACCTGTTCCAGAAGTACACTGATGAGAGGCAAGGGGTACCGATTTTTTATGGTTATCGCATTCAATGCCCTAAAGTCCACACAGGCTCTCAGCTCCCCATTAGCCTTCGGGATGAAGAAGAGTGGCGAGGCGGCCGGAGACTTGGACGGGCGGATGAATCCTAGCTTGAGGAGTTTATCCAGGTACCCCCGGAGATGCACGTTTTCAGGCTCCGTCAGGGCATACAGCCTGCCGCTGGGAACGCTGGCCCCTGGCACCAGGTCGATCTGGCAGTCAAACTGTCTATGTGGTGGTAGCACTTCCGCCTTCACCTCATCAAATACATCCTCAAAACTGTGATAAGCCTGGGGGAGAGCCACATCTTTTTCTGCCGCTGTAGCCACCGTCTGACTCCCGCTCTCATCTGCGTCAAGGGATTCCGTTCTTATTCCACAATGCAGGATGCAATACGGTGACGTCATTTCGATGCGATGTGTTGGCCAATCCACAAAGGGGTTGTGTTTCTGTAGCCACGGCAATCCCAATATGACGCCATATTGGGGCGCTCGGATGATGTTAAAATCGATTTGTTCCAAATGGTTCCTCCCATATCTCATCGGAAGGACCCCCGTGTGCTGTCCGATGGGCCCCGTCACCAATCGCCTTCCGTCTACCGCATAGACGTCTTCGGGTACTGCTTTGGGAAGAAGCACTAGCCCTAGCCTGCATGCCTCGTTGTGGTCCATAAACATGCCAGTGGCCCCTGAATCCACCATGGCCACAACGGGTATCCACTGGTCATGCACTCCCACGTGCACCGTGATAAACAGGTGTCGTTGTCCCTTAGTGACCGAGTTGGAAAGTGAAGGGATGGATGAGTGACTCCGAGATGCCCCTTCTCTGGTCTTGGAGTCCTCTAGTTTTCCGCCGGTATGTCCACCACGGCTGTTACCGACCGGTTGGCCCGATAACGTGACGTCTTCGGTTTGGCAGGGCATTCACGTACGTAGTGGCCTTTTTTGCCACAATATAGGCACAATCCTTGTTTACGGCGTGACTCTTTCTCCGTGGCTGTGAGGCTCGCTCGTATTGCGCTGATGTCCATGGGTTCTCCCTTGGATGCGGTGGAAGTTTCAGGACTTCCCACCGTCACATAGGATGGAAGGGATTTTCCTTTTCTCCCATGATCCCCCTTTCTGTCACTTAGCCTATGTTCCAGCCGTACTACCAGGTTGATAAGGCCCTCACATGTCTTGGGTTGAGGGTCAATATGAGCCACGGCGTCCTTGAGCTCATCGCACAGCCCTTGATGGAAGAGCGCCGTCTGTTTAGCAACAGGCCACTTGGTTTCCGCAACCAGCCTTCGGAACGCGTTGAGATACTGCACCAGGTCGTTGGATCCCTGTCTCAACTCAAGCATTTCACGGTCCGCCGTGTACGAGTCAGCCCTTCTGTCGAATACCTTCAGGAATTCCTCGCGAAAAGCACCCCAATCACATAAGAGGGGGTCGTCCCTGCTCACCAGAGGTACGGCCCATTGTGCCGCGTTTCCAGCCAAATAGGATATAAGGAAAGCCACACGAGCCTGACTCGTGGGGAACGCCTTTGGTTTGCACGATAAATGTAGCGCCACTTGTGTGAGGAATACCTGCACTGTGTTAGGATCCCCACTGTACCTCTCTGGTGTTGCCAAGGGGATGGCTACCGGCATTTCCACTACTACCGCAGGGGTCTGGTTCGTGAGGGAGGTGCTGGGCGTGAGCGGGTCCAATTGGATAGCATCCAGTCTGGCTTTTACATCGGCTGTTTCTTGCCTAGAGGCAGCCACTTCAACTTGCATGGCCGCTAAAGCAGCCAGCACATCATCAAGTGTTGCCATGTCTGTTATCGACCGGGAGACAGTTAGTGTTATTAAGGTCGGATATTTTGTAACGCCCTGAACGTCTCAGGATCGTTTAACAGACACGACAATGAGGACGCAACCACTTGTGAAGGGTTAGTTCTTTTAATGAAGGCAAATAAAATACAAAGAACAAACAAAAGTTATAGTCACTGGAATCCTCCAGGCTAAGTACGTTACCAGCCCACAGCACGGATGGTCCTAACCGTCCTCTGCATATACGCCGATCCCGGCGTATGCCAACAGAGGGCAGAAATGAAATGGCCGACAATGCCAATCGGTAGGCTGTGAGGGGCACGAAGAGTGTTGGGGAGAATCGAGGAGTCAGGGAAACACCCAGCCGGGGTCTCTACCTGAAGGGAGCAGCCGCTCAACCTCTTCCTCAGACTGCACCGGGACGCGGAGTCACCTCCTGGTGATGCGTCACCGATACCCCAATCACGAGCAAGAAGACTGAACCGAGAGCAGCCGCTCGATCGATCCTGTGGACTTCCGAGTCTGTAACGCGGCAAACACCTCCTGGTGTGCGTTACAGCTGGCAGTCCCTGTGTCTCTGGTCGGGCTGGGAGTTACGACTCCAACCAGCAAAAGCGCCACAGGTGACGATGGGGCAAGACACGGCCCAGGGAGTAACGACTCGACCTACCTCCGTTCTTGCCTTACTGGAGCACCACTCCGGAACACTGCTCTTCACGAAGCAGGTACGTCGGTGTAAACACAATATCCGACAGCCTTGTACCTCCCGGTTCCTCCCTTTATAGGGCGTGTTTTCCTTGAGTTATGTAACAGCTCTCCTGTTTACATAAGGGCGTGTTTCCCTTGAGTTATGTAACAGCTCTCCTGTTTACATAAGGGCGTGTTTCCCTTGAGTTATGTAACAGCTCTCCTGTTTACATAAGGGCGTGTTTCCCTTGAGTTATGTAACAGCTCTCCTGTTTACATAAGGGCGTGTTTCCCTTGTATGACAGGAATTCTTGACATCTCTCATCTTTAGTCAGAACTGCTGTAATGGTCTTAAGTATTTCTCTCTATGGCTGTTGTGTACATTTTAAATAGGCGTTGGACCAATTGGGTCTGCTACATTTGATGGTGGGGGCTGCAGTGGGCCTTAGGAGCAGGTTGCGTCCCTTCTTTTGTTTCTTTTGTCTGCGCTTGCTGACTTGGGTCTCCCAACTTTGTGGAGTTGAGGAATCCCTGTTGTACGACCCACTCCTAGGCTTACTCCAGTTCAGTGAAGTAGTAGTATGTTTGGTTCTTCTGTATCATTAGATTGGCTAATTTCTACGGCGGACCTTACACTGGCAGTCCGGTCCTTAGTTATTTCAAGGATTGAATATGGATGTACAACTCTAGCAGGCCTATCAAACATTTCCACAGCACCACGAAAAGCATGTCCAAATGCGGCCGCAGGACTCATTACTGGATCTAGAAAATACGACCATATTTCCCCGTACCCGAAAGCATTTAACTGGTTACCATACGAAGCCAGACTATAACTTAAACTGGCATGTACTACCCACAAAGCGCTCCACTACAAAACACCAAGATACTTAGCTCAGGAAATTGAGCTCTCAGGGGGAAGCAGACCAGCTAGGAGTGCCAGAGAGCTATTACTGAAACCACCCATCTTTCGGAAGAAGAAAACATATGACAGAGCTTTCTCCGGAGCAGCCCCCAGAATCTGGAACTCACTCCCTCCAAACATTAGAAAAATTCCACACACAGCAACATTCAAGAAGGAAGCGTAGATCTTCCTAATGAGCAAGTACCTTCCTTAGGCTAGACTGTTCATCATCAGCATCGTGATTAATACCCAAACGTCAATCGTGAATTGTTTCTGATGTAGAACTCGCGGAAAGCACATCAGAACCTGAAACTGCTAAGAAAGTCATGTACCGGAATATTATATATATATTAATGCTGCTATACCCACTGTATTCCAAATGTACCTTATGTAACTGTGAAGCGCTCTGATACCCAAGGGTCACGTCCGCGCTATATAAAACTCTTTAAATAAAAAAATAAGAATTGGCAAAGACGAGCAAAGCATACTTGAGTCCTATTTTGCACACCTTGTGTTTCACTCCCTGAAATGAGGCCCTATTGGCTGGACCACTGAGGTGGTATCTGGGAATGTTTAACACTTGTTTTTCTATTTTGAGGTGTGAGGCTGGAGTAGCTACCTGCAGGAAAATGTATCTATCTTTATAATGTATCAGTATTGCCACTAGTGAGCTTGGTGGAGCACCGAGGCAGGACATATTGTCTGCACTTGATGAACTCTTTCAATTGAGAATAATTTTTGAGGTGTCACTATGGTTTGAAATCAGTTCTCCAAGAATTCAACAGTATCTTGTACCTCCATTCCTTTGGCATGCCTTCTATTTTCAGTTTGCTGCTAAATAGCATGCCCTTCAGCGTTTTCTGCTCTGCCATCCATGACGCGAATGTGGACCATGAGGGCTTGCATTTGTAGTCGTAGTTCAGTCTTTTGTGGTTGAATTTCTTACACAGTTCATTCAGTCTGAGATTTTTGTCAGTATGTTTTTCTCACTGGTCCCAGATCTAGGGTGACTGATTTCCCAATTATGAATGCCTCCAGTATGATATCCAGCGTATCACGTTTCTTCACCTTGTTTCTGTCAGGATCTTTAGTGCCTTATAGCTTATCTTTAGGCTGCTTAGCCATTTTCATGTTTTGATGGCTTACTGATGGAAGAGTGGCCATCGTATTTGATCTAGTCTGCCCCATATGTGGCTTTGTTCAGTTGTAGGGTGCAGTCCTGGTTACCATACAGAAAAAGTTGTGGCTGGGTCGTTTTTGGGGGCCAGGATACTTGTCTGTGATTTAGATAATTAAGTTCCTCGGTCCTGCGTCCCACGTCAGATAAACCAATGTGCGTGAGTCTGAGGCTGTTTGTACGGTGGACCTGGGACATATCCCAGGGGTTGCTAGCCTTTGCTCTCTGCTTTCATACCCACTTATGATCTTCATTCCCTTGGAATAGGGCGAGCTGATTCAGTCCCAACCCGGCACTTCACAAATGAAAGTGGCCTAGCGGAAATATGCAAGCTTTCACAGAGTAGGCTTTACTAGGCAGCTGGTTGTTATCCTGTCTGTGACGCCCTGCCTTCTCTTGTCTGGTGGAAAGTGAGTGGAACCACTGTTCCCTTTTACCAGTATCCTGACTGCTGATGCCACCTTCTGGAAATCACCCTTGGAAGGGGCACACCAGCATGCCAGAGCGGTTTGGTCACTATATGCCTCCACACAGCTGATCTAACCCTCTATGCGTCCTTGCACATCACTTTGTCTGTGGCCTCCCCACACATGTTCAGGGCCAGAGGTGCTATCTGTTCTCAGGAGGAGGGGGCGCATGGGCTGCAGTCATGCCGGAGCTCTCCAGATTCTCAGTCTGGCTTTAGTGAAGTTCCTCCATCAGTGCCCTATTGGTGCAGCCCTTCATGTTTGCTGTTACTGTAGCATTTTCCGTGATTCTGGAGCGTTGGGCCAGGAGCTCTCCAAGATCATGTCCATCTTCTAGACTGTCTTGGCCATGCCCTCCAAATAGTCAAGGGCCTATGCTGATTGTAATAGCCCCAGAGGGGCTGGTGGTTCACAGACCTTCTTCCTCTTTCTGTGTGTCCATACAGGAGACTGCCATGCAGGCCAATTCCAGGAACCTGAACCTCCTACAGGACATTCCGAAAAGAGATAAACAATGATCCAGGTGACTCAAAAGTTAGGGAGTGTCTCAAAGCTTTTTTGATTACCTCTGCAAAAAAAGAGCAGCAAAAGAACACCCTTGAATCATTGCACAACACTCTCCATTGCAGTCAGTAATCTGTTACTAAGCCTACCATAATAGATATTCAATATTTCTGAGTTTCTGCTGTGAACACACTGGGCTGAATGATTATGGAGCTGAATGAGTGTGCCCAGCCTGTTGGCCTATGTTTCTGAGTAAGACCCTTGTGGTTTATGACTGATTCTATTAATCACTTGTTACACCTCTCACACTACTAACAACACAATATTGCTTATAAAAGGTTAGTTAAATTTGGGTGAGAAGTCAGGAACATGGAATCCCTCTCATAATCTAACTTGAGATGTGCCCTGATAAGTTTCTAATACTAAGATTTACCTCGGATCACCTCACATGGCGTCTTACCGAGAGGATTGGGGTGCATCTCTCTCCAGTCTTCAGAATAAGATCTTTTTACCAACTGCCTGACACAGACCAGCTTCCAAAAACCTCCAGCTTCAAATGATCTCTTCACAGACACTGCACCTTCTGGATGGTCCAAGTAGCATCCCCTGAATTGAAAACGCCACACAATATTCACTCAGAAAGATCTCAGCCCACATGTCAATGTACAAATCAATAATTTGATGTAAAATACAGACAGAGGTTAAAGCAAAGCCAAGGCACAGCTTCAATTCCTTATTTCCCTCATGCCAGTACTTCTGCTACGCAGATAACAGTACTGTGCATGGCTACTAGGTTCTACAAATGCAGTCAGATGGATAAGCATTGCAGTCATTAAGTAAATCTAAGTCAGCTGCCATTAATGATTTTTAAATAGCTTAATTGTTGATTAATCTGCGCCTACCAGACAAGACTACTCAAGGACACAATGTGCCTCACCCTCTGCCCACACCCCAGCCCTCACATCCTAGCTTTTTGTTGGGGGAGAAGAGGGTGGAGGATCTGTCTGTCTGTCTCTGTGTCCATAATGTGAAAGCATTACACAATTTCATTTCTGTTTTTTCAGCCCAAGCAGGGCTTATTTACCTGACACTGCTATTGCTATATTAATTAATGACTCTCTCCTCACAGATGGGATTTCCTTCCAAAAATAATCACCCCAGCTGTGAGTATTCTCGCCTTGATTTTGCTACTGACGAGGACTACTATGAATTCTTAGCAAGTAAGTGATTGTGGTCCAGTGGCATGACAAGTATTCAAGCAATGTATGATGTAATTCATGCTAAGTTCCACTATATTAGGTGCTATAACTTCAGTTTCTGGAATTAAGTGGACTACTTCTTCCCCAAAATATGGGCAGGTGCTCATGCATTCTGATTGCTCCTTTGATGGAGATTTAAAACCTTATTGCATGCAGGGCATCTACTAAAAAGCGGCTGTTGTTAAAATCTGTCCAAATTGTTTAAAGCTTTGTATTGCCATTTGTTGAACCATGCAGGTTTTGTAAAAAGAAAAAAAGACTTAAGGTTTAGGTACATATAAAATTAGAAATTACTTTTGAAATATATTTGTTATGCTTTACATTGAATGTTAATAGTGATCATATATTCGGTGTTATCTGTATTAAGGCTTTTACTGTTTAGGAAGCATAATTAGCACTAGTCATTCATAAAGCTGTGGGTTGAGTATCTGATTCTTAACCGTAACCATTGGGCAGCATTGGAGGAATGCAAGAAAGGCAACGCAACAAAGCAATCTTGTCAATAGTGGGTTCGACCAAAGGAGAAGAGGGTCGAAGGGCAATAAGATCAGTCAGAGGATATTCAGTTTCGTGCAAAGTTAGGGGAACCAGTGCTTTGTAGGTCTGTATATCTGGCAAGGCACACCAATCGTATTGGCACTCATCTCTATTGTTTGAAATGGTTGTGTGGGAGAGAGTCCTCTGTGTTTACATTTTTAAGCCGAGGTCTATCTCGAGCTCCGAATCCTATTACGACATGGAGAAGGCCTCTTCCTCCTCTACCGCGGATACCCCAATATCTTCTTAACCGGACTATTCACCGAAGATATCTGGCGTGACCTCAATGCTTCGACGCTCTATCTCCCGATGTCGAGCTCGATGTTCGCAAAGGTTTTTTTTTTACCAAAACTATCTGCAAGCGTTGCAGTCTTCTTTGTGCTCCGGAGACAAGCACAAGTTACACACCTGCTGTGAGTCAGTGTGCGGGTACATTGCGTGGCACTGTGGACAGAATTTGAGCGGAGTCCTTCACATCGGAGAGCTGGACCGATGCGGTTAGGCCCGAAGACCGCCCACAAAGCTTTCCGATCGAAAAGTAGATTCCGTTGACCGAAACGATACGCGTAGAGTTGGGAAACACGTAAGAAATAATACAGTTGAGGGTAGAGAGAATTGGGCACCAAGGGGAACCGGAAGAACAGTTTCGAACTGGAGCGCAGCAATACCCGTCAACCCGATTGCTGAAAAAAACAGTCTGACAATGGAGTCGATGCCCATGTGCACTATCACCGAAAGGATGAGTCACCTTACCTCGTGATTAGGAAAGACTTCTTCAAAGAAAAACAACTTGCAAACATCCTGTCCCAACACTAGATGACAGGAGTATGCAAAGCATGTGAATCTACAGCTCTACATGCCAAGAACAGATGCTTACTGGGCAAGTAACATAATCCTTCCTTTGGAGGCTCGATGTGTCTTCTATTTAAAATGTGAAGATCTGAAGAATAGATTAATTTAGTAGCTACATTATGGGCCAGGCATGGTTCTCACATTTTGTGAGCATTTTGTAGAAGTCCTCTCTTGATAATGAACCATCCATGGAGCTTTTTAAACCGGTCAGGCGACCAACTAGCAGATGGTTTTACACTGTACAATATTTGATTCCGTGAAGTATTAATGTAGCAGTCTAATACACCTAACATTATTATGTCCTGGTGGAAGACATACAGTAATGTTTGCTACATTTACTTAATGCACTGCGTGTTAGAATGCACTGATTGAAGGAAAGATAGCCTTCCACTTTATAATATTCTCGTAATACTAATTTTTGAATTTTTGGAAGTCATTCTGAGTCGTTCACTTGTACAGATCTTCACCATCCACATAGTATCTTAATTCAAAACTCACAAGATTGATGTCATAATTTGTACCATTGCATAGATGCTTGTTGAAGCATTTATAAAAGAAGGTGCTTTTTGTATTTGCGATTGCATCATAGCATAGGTTAAGTGAATTTTCGGCTCCGATAGTTAATGAGCTTTTGAGATTGAGTGTTTATCAATATTCCCTGTAGACTAAACAATTATTATTATTATTTCAAAATTCGCAAATAGCACTAGACTAGGTCACTACACATATAACATGCTTTGAAGCATGCGGAGGGATGGTTATCTGGCTGTCGCAGAACTTTCAACCCTCAGTTTCTGTCTAAGCTGATCTCGATAGTGATTAATCTACTCGCTGGTGCGGTCTTTGTTAAAGCATTTTCATTGTATTTTTTGTGGGGGGGGGGGGATTTTTATATAGCGCAAATTCGACTGAAGGTATCAAAACGCTTTACATGAGCACCTGTTCCATTACAGATGAACACATTAATTTTGTTAGGCACGGGGAGATTGAGTGTTTTGTCCAGAATCACAGGATGTTTAGAAACCCTGCCAAGACTCAAACCCGATTCCCCAGCCTCGAGGTCGACTGCTCTAGCCGTTTGGGCACATCCTCTTCCCAAGGATCTGGGGCATCTGCTCACAACCACTCAGTTATGCATGTGTTTTTTGTCTTTGCGTTTTGGTGTGTTTTAGCAGTGAAATTGCAGCTGCAGATTCAGAGCCTCACAGGAGTGTGTTTGCCATCTTAGATGGCTCAGCTTTTCAAAGGAAGCAGGCTTTTTTGAAAGTTTACCCCCCACTTTTTGCCCACATTTCGTCTACTGAGTTCTGGTGTAATGGCTCTGAAATGCCCTGAGCCCTGCTAAACAGGACTCGGGCATGTGCTCTGGCCTTTAAAATGGTGCATGTTTAATTGACTTCTCCCCAATTGGCATAACCCGATTTACTTGTAAGTTCCCAGTATATGGTGGCAGGGGTACCTAGGGCCTATAGGTTGAGGTGTCTCTCGTGGACTACAGCACTAGTTGTGCCCCCATGAGCACGAAAAGTTAAAACATGACTCTAAGTGATTGGAAGGGCAAATTAAAACTGCTAACTCGATTTTGCCATTTAAGTATTGGCAAAGCCCAAACCTACCCTTTTTAATGTATGTAAGTCACTCCTATGGCAGGTCTAACGATCCCTTAGGCATGGTGATGTATGTTAAAAAGTTGAACCTGTACTTTTACATGTTCCAGCAGTAAAAACCTTAAATTGTCGTTTTTACTGTGGAAAGACTAGTAGCCCCATTGGCAAGATCAGAGTTACAGGCTGGCACCCCAGCCCTGCTAACTTCTGAATTGGACTATTAAGGTTGGTACTGTTTGGTATCAAAAGAATATTGGTAATAAATCAAATTTAATGGTTGCATCGTCTTTAATCTCACTGGTTGGCAACATGCAACGTTATAAGTTGCCACTTTAGTTGCCCAAGGTTTCTAGTGCCTGTTTACTGATGTACACATGTCCTGCAGACGACTTTCTTTCCTCCTGTGGAGACGTGCTACCAACTCCCAAGAAAGGAAACAATATAGGGCTTTCCTGGGAGAGAGGTGTTACCTCCCTCCTGCAGGAAGCCATATAGGTGTTTGCCTCAAAAGGCAGGCTAAAAAAGGTTGCTTTTGGAGGGCAGATGTTTCAAACTAAGGAAGAGGGCTGCCCCATTGTTTAGGCAGACTGGTTGGCACGGGAAGTAGAGAGGGCAAACCAATTGCAAAACCGGTTTCCTGAGGGGCGTGTAACCCTAAGGAAGCCAGACCCCGAGGTGGGCTTGTGAAATCTGAACACCTAGAGGGGTCTTGTCATCTTGGGAGTCGGCAGAAAAGGAATCCTGGGATAGTCAGATGCCACACTCCACAGCAAGTGGTCACAAGGTGGGAGGGCCGGTAGCCCATTGGCTACCAACCGCATCCTGCCCGGAGGGCACTTTCCAAGCATAAAGTGGGCACCCAGAATTCTGATCTCAACTGACTTGGAAGAAGAACCGAAGGACTGCCCTACTGAACGGAGGGACCAGCAAAGAGAGGCTGCACCGACGAAGACTGCACCCAATGCACCTAGTGGCTAGAGAAGAGAAGGACTGTGCCTTCCATGTCGTGCTCAAGGGGACGCTATCTTCAGAGCCCAGTCAGGCCAAGAGAACTCCAAGGGCCAGCTGGCTGGCCTCTTGTTCACAACATAGGGACACAACAGCTGAAGAAGCCTGCTAGGGTACCACTGCCGCCGTTCAGGACGGAGGTCTAAGACCTGATAAACAGAATTGAATCTGAGTTCGCTGAGCCCGGGAGTGCTGTCGGAGAGTTGCAGGGACCCTCAGAAGGTGAGTCAACTCAGGAAGGACTGGCCCATGACAGCGACACAAGGTGCCTGGTAGTCCAGTGGCGACTGGACTTCGACCAGACCAGAGAGAACCCCGTGGGATATCAACCTTGTAACCAGGACCTCCTCACCATCTTCGTGGACTGAGGAATACCTGAAGACTGAATCGCATCCACAACACCCTTAGAGCATTTTCAGTTCAGCATCCTTCATCCCTTGCATCAGGACCACTCCATAGGAATCTTTCCCAACACGTATAAAGGGCCTGGAACCCCTGGAAGACTGCTTCAACTATGAGGATAACTGTTCTTGAGGACCCTGCTGGTCCCCCTTACTAGCTCTCTTCTGGAGTTGGATGCCCCAAGTACTTCCAGCTGACCGTATTGACACTTACTCAAGTTTTCTTTCTTAGTGTCAAATTCGATGACTTTGCCGAGGCTGGTTTGCGGTTGTGTGAAATTGTTTAGACTTATTATTGCTCTTAAAATCAATATCTCCTGAACCCTCTGGTGGATCTTTTTAGTTGTAGTATCTAGATTCTTATAAAAGTGCAGTCTAGTTTTATAAATTGGTGTCAGATTTCTTGATTGTTGCGTTGAGTTCTTCTTTAGTTGTTTATATGTTTAATATTTGTTCCTCGGTTTAAGCCTTGCTGCTCAGTGCCACAGATACCCAGGGTGGAGCCGCAGGTTTGTCAGATGAAACCTGAGGGTCCTAAAAGGGTCGGTGAGTGTACTAGACAGTGCGGTTGAACGACCAAACTATATAATGCACACTATTTCCTCACAGCTACCCTTCAGATCCCATCCTCTCTTAGCTTTCAATGTATGGTGGTGCTAGCAGTTTTTTCACCAGAAGCTTTACACCTACTTGGACGATTGCTTAATATGTCCTCCATTTTCAAGGCAGTACAGGAAACGCAGACATGTTTTGGAACTTATTGGACCGTAGTTGGGGCTAGGTTTTCAGACAAAAGCGGCAAAGTCAACCCGCTTAAGTCATTCAATGCTTAGGGATGATTGTAGACATGAAAGTAGAAAAGTGTTTCTTTTGAAGGATCAACTGTCTTCTATTTAAATTTGCTGTTGCTGGCTATGCAGGAAAATAACCAGCAATAGGGCAAGCAATATTTGGAAATCTTTTTGCTGGTACTTCAAATCTACTCTTACCTACATAGAGGGGTAGCACTCCTTTGCAATCTGTGAGTGAAGTTAGAATAGCTTTGTGTTGAAACAAAGTAACAAGTTACTTCTTGTTTGTGTGGAAACTATATGAGATGACTGTGCATCCCTCCTGCTTTCCTTGTTATGTTAAGTAGATTTGTAAAGCTCACTAATCACCTTTGTAGGTATCTAGGCGGGTAGGTGGCTGTCCCCTTTCCAGCCAGGTCTTCAGCTTCTTCCAAATATCGAGAAGCGTTAAGAAACCTTTGATGTGAAGCAGGTGGCCGTTCCTCTCTTTGGGGGAGATGTACAAGAAGGCACAGCCTCCAGCTTTTGTTTTATGAATCCAGGGTGCGTGTGCTAGTAAAAGACATGAAAGTAGAGAAAGTGTTTTTCTCACAGGGAATGTCCATTGATAGTCAAAAGCATTGAATAGTCCCGTCCACATTTGGGGATCCCGGAGCAGTTTTCCATTGTATATCTTCTTATGTGTAGATGTTCACCTTTCTTCAGGAAGGCCTGTAGAAATACTTAAGAAAAGAACATTATGCAGCCTATAAGAAAGGCTACAATGGCCAAATTCTTCACATTGTACTTATAACAAGCATTTGCAATGCAATAGGTCTCGCTTTTACGTGAGTTTTAGCTATTGGCATTGTAAATCACAATAACTTTTATTTATGTTTTGGTTTATAAAATGTAAATAAAAGGCATTGTCATTTACAATGCCAATAGCTTATACTCGCGTAAATGCGAGACCTATTTCATTGCAAATGCTTGTTCTATAGGTCAGCAGCTCTGGTTTCTCCCCCATGGCCAAGCGTATAAAGTTTAAAGCACTGTACATAGCTTTTCATCACACTGGTCCCCTTCCACTTCGACAACAGCTGCAATGCTATCTTCCAACTAGATCATTACACTCTGCGAATGCCAATTTGCTCATAGTTCCTAAATTTAGGAAAGCTCACCTTAGTGGTAGAACATTTTCTGTATAGGAGGCTTGGCTATGGGACAGTATGCTGGACTATCTTCATTCTGTTAGCTATTTCTGTGCCTTTAGGAAAGCCTTGAAGAGCGGGCTCTGTAAGCTCTTACATGTCATGTCTGAATGGGTCTACGTTTAGATTAGTGCCAGGATTACTTTTTTTAGGTGACCGTTTTGCCTCTATAAATAATAAAACCTGGACTGGAGCAATTCATAACTCATGGACCAGAGAAACTTGGTAGGGCTATGGTTAAGGAGGGCTGGGAGCACTAGACTGCCCACAGCCTACGCCTGCCAGCCAGTGGGTGACTGGTTCTCTTCCGGGGCAGGCTTCAGGCAGTAAACCGCTTCCTCCCCTTTTCCTGCTCTTCTCTTGTCCTCCGAGTCAAAGAACTGTGCCTCATTGCATAATCTACAGATTGGTCACAAGTACTAGGGACAGGTCAGAAGGTCGAAAGCAGGAACATCGTAGGTAGCTCTTTAGTGTGCTAATGGCTCTGCAAAGCACTAACGGCCCTGCTAACCCTGGAGGCGCTTAGAAGAGTTTTTTATCCCCTTTGTTGCCCCACCTTTTCTCCCATGATCCCAAAAACTGGGGTGATATATCTTACACCCATGGGTGGAAGTCCTGCCTGCTGGTTGTAGAGGGGGTAAACATTTGGATAAGGTGGCGAGAGAGACTGTGTGTGCGCGTTTTAGGTCTCCGCTTCAGATTTTATAGTACAAATGCACTTATCAGTACCAAATTAGTCCTTCTGGCATTGTCAGATGGGCCAGTCGGCATAGGTGCTTCGTGATAGCCGAAAAGCAGTCCGCCTTTCACCCACCAAATTCCCTTTCCATTCTAAGCTAACCCGAGGATGTAAGACGGGGAAAGAGATGACGGTTCGTTCCATAGACACGACATGTATACAGTCTTGCTGTGCTAGCAGAGCGGCTTTAAACCTTTGCCTGCCGACCCCCAACACCGTAATGAAGTGTTTTCATGCGTGGTCGTCTCGGGAACCGATTTGGATGACAGGACCGGAGCACTGTGACGTGACCAGAATGACTAGCTTTGAAGTGCAACTGTAAATGCTCATTAAACGTCAGTTTACAGGCAATAAACGCACAATCAGCTTCTCATATCCCCTGGAATCTCTACATTGTCTGTAACGTTTTCTGGTGGGAGAAGATTGGGCAGATTTTTAGGTCCGGTTTAACTGCTTTAGCTGTTAGCCAGTGTCTTGTAATAAAAAACAACATGTTTAATACATATATGATCTAGAGGGGCTTTAGGCCAGCCAACATCATCAGCCATTGCTTCGCTTAAGTATTAACAATGTTCGAGGCATGTGGGCTGCTGAATTCATATCTGTGCATAGATTGCCGCCTAGTGTTGGGTCCGGATGATTGCACATTGTTGTCCTGGAAGAGTCTTCAAAGTATCACGAGATAGGTGGCTCCTCCCCTGGACTACAGTGCGCATGGGCATCCTCTCCATCCTTAGATAGTTTTTTTCTGCCATTGGGTTCGGATGTGCTTATCTTAGCTCAAGTTAGGAAAACTTTATTTCAGGCCAAAAGCCTTTAGGTATCGTCGGTATTGTTTGCGCTCGGTACCGATAACTTATTATACTTGTTCTCGGACTTCTTCACCCTTCTCGGACCGATTTTCGGTCCAAACATCGATCGACGTTCGAGGATGGAATCGAGGACTCCCTTCAAGAGATGTCCTCTATGTCATGCGAAATATCCACACATCGATGTCCATCCGGTGTGTAACAAATGTTTATCACCGGATCATGATGAGTCCAGGTGTATGGCCTGCGCCCGGTTCCGGTCAAAGAAGACACTTCGGAATCGACGGGCGGCGAGATTGGAGGCCAATCAATCGGCGCCTGACCCGGTTAACATATTCAGCACCGAGGATGAAGAAGTCGAGAGCGTCGAAGAAATAGACTCGAGCCATGCTTTGGAGCATGAATCCCACTATGACGACGATGATGAGGAGATCATCGAGGACGAAGACGTCGTCGACGAGGTAGGAGACGACGATGAGGCCCTTGGGGCCCAGGAAGATAGCTCAGGCGAGGAGCTAGGCCAATCCGTCGATGCGGAGGCCGAGGGAGATAGTCTTAATAAGGCTCTGGTCGAGGGATCGCCTGCGGGCCTTACCCAAGATCGGTCGGATCGTTCTACAGCCCCGCCAGAAGGCCCGGCTTCGAACATTTCAAAAGAGCCAGAAATATCAAAAAAGACTGGTGTCGATTCGGTGAAATGGAAACCAAAACCTGCACCGGTCAAATCAAAACCGAAAGTGCAACTGGTTCAGATCGGATCGAAGGCATCGAAGCCCTCCAATCCGTCGACACAGACGAAGGATGTCGGAGCCGACCAAAGAAAGAAGGACTTCGGTACCGAGAAACCAAAAAAAGACTTCGGCACCGACACACACAAGAAGGCCCTCGGTCCCGAGAAGACGCAACGGCCTATAGCACCGAAGGTTGGGGCACCAACAACCAAGGTCAAGGTGGTCGATCCGACTACATCAACACCAAAGAGTGCTGAGACGGCCAAAATATCGGATCAACAGGGCGTCGATCCAAAACTTCGGATCGAAAACCCGAAGGCTGGAAAGAAACCGGAGACCGCGTCGAGGCCTGTCTCCAAAGAGCCTTTCGGTTCCAAACCACCGTCTGCATTCACGGTGCAACAGGTGTCGGAGTCCCTGAAGCGCATCAGGGAACGGGCCACTCTCTAACCGAAAACGGGTCCTGAACCGCACAAGGTTGCCAAGGCTCACTCTGCGCCAGCACCGATCAAGTTTGGATTGCCGCCACCAGGGGCACCGAAGATGTTCGAACTTAGGAAGAGTATCGAACGATCAAAAACAGTGTCCACGGAAAGAACCGATGTCGAAGATTCACAGGACCAGTTTATCGACGCCGACACTGGTAGGCTGTTGTTCCGCAAGCGGAGAATTGTTCCCGAGAAGGCTTTGGACTCATACAAGATTCCACTAAAAAGGAAAATGGCATCAGGTTCGACACCAGTGCTTGTAGAACCTTACCACACCTACGATCAGGAACCACCATCTTTTTCTCCCACACACTCGGAGACAGATGCAGGAGAGGGCTATATTGAGGATGATACCACTTATCCTGTGGATAATGACCCTGATGCACAACAGCAAGACCAAGATCAAGCATGGGGAGACCCTCATGACCCAGGAGACCCACAAAATGCTCCTGACACTCATCTTTATAATATTAAACCATCTCCCACGGAAGATAATGCTGCTTTTAACGCCCTCATTGAAAGGGTGGCTGCCAATCACGGAGTGGAACTTCATTCTGACTCTGTGGAAGAGGATTTCTTGGTGGACACGTTCTCCACATCAGAAAGAACGGTCAAGACTCTACCAATGTTAAAAGGGGTTATTAAACATGCTAAGGACATCTTTAAGGAGACAACCAGGGCACGGGTGTTGAACCCGAGAATAGAGAAGAAATACAAACCAGCCCCAGGAGACCCAATGTATATTAAGGGTCAATTGCCGTTGGACTCCATGGTAGTTTCTAATGCTCATAAGAGAGCTAACTCGCAGACTACAGGTGATGCTCCTCCTCCAGACAAGGAGTCCAAAGTGCTAGAAACATCAGGCAAAAGTATAGCAGCACAAGCAGCAAACATCTGGCGCATTGCCAACACTCAGGCACTCCTGGCCCGATACGACAGGTCACACTACGATACCCTAGAAACACTGCTAGAAAACCTACCAGATGAATACAAAGATGGAGCGGAGCTCCTCATCAGAGAGGGGCAACTCATTACAAATGCCTCCATCAAATGCGCAGCTGACACTGCAGCGAGGGCAATCAACACTAGTGTGATGTTAAGGAGGCACGCATGGCTGAGAATATCAGGTTTCAAACCTGAGATTCAAAATAATATCTTAAATCAACCAGTCAACCCAGACTTTTTATTTGGCCCCGAGGTTGACGCTACACTGGAAAAGATTAAAAAAGACACTGAAACTGCGAAGTCTATGGGGGCTTTACAGTCGTAGCAGTTTCGGAGTGGCTCCTTTCGTCGCCCAGGGAATAGAGGAGCAGCTAGAGGTCAGGGGTCCCAGCAGCAGTACAGTAAAGCAGGCACCCAGAGTACCTATAATAAGAACAATAGGGGTGGGTATCGTGGATCCAGCACCAAAGGCAGAGGACGGGGACACAACAACACCAGGTCCTCCGCTAATAACAAACAGTGACGTCTTGTCACTGCCCCCAGCCCACATAACACCGGTCGGGGGGAGACTCCAACGGTTCCTGTCAGTCTGGAGATCCAGCACCACAGACAGGTGGGTCAGAGAAATAGTCCAGTACGGTTATTGTCTGGAATTAACATCCACTCCACCCAACATACCACCAAGACACCGTCCTATGTCCGCAGAGCACTTGACATTATTGCAGCAAGAAGTACTAAGTATGCTGCAAAAAGGAGCCATAGAGCTCGTGCCTGTGGAACAGCGAGGGTCAGGGGTGTACTCTCTGTACTTCTTAATCCCAAAAAAGGACGGGTCTCTCCGACCTATACTGGACCTCAGGCCACTCAACCAGTACATTTTGTCAGAGCATTTTCATATGCTCACCCTCCAGCAGGTTTTGCCATTACTCAGTCAGGGAGACTTCCTAGCAACACTAGATTTGAAGGATGCGTATTTCCACATACCCATACACCCATCACACAAACAATATCTCAGGTTCACTCTTCAGGATCAGCATTATCAGTTCAAAGTACTAACTTTCGGAGTAACAACGGCACCCAGAATCTTTACCAAGTGCCTAGCAACAGTGGCTGCACACCTACGGAGACAGCACATTCACGTCTTCCCTTACCTGGACGACTGGCTTGTTCAGGCAAAGTCAGCCCAGCAGTGTGCCAGCCACATATCCCACACCATTCACCTTCTTCACAGTCTGGGATTCTCACTAAATTATCCAAAGTCACATCTTCAACCCGCCCACGTACGGCAGTACCTGGGCGCGACCATAGACACTCCGGCTGCCAAAGCTCAGCCAAATTTAGCGAGAATCAACAGCATGCAACTGCTGATAAAAAAGTTCAAACCTCAACACTCCCTTCCAGCGCGAGTGTTCATGCAGTTGATAGGCATGATGGCCTCCTGCATCTTCATAGTCCAGCACGCGAGACTACATATGCGCCCGCTTCAGGAGTGCTTGGCACGTCAATGGAATCAGACTCCAGGACAGTTGAAAGACCTAGTGTTGGTGAGCGGTCGGGCATACAACTCTCTGCATTGGTGGAACCCACACAACCTTTGCAAGGGCCGACCGTTCCAAGAGCCTGCTCCACAAATAATACTGACGGCGGACGCGTCTCTCCAGGGATGGGGAGCTCATGTACTCAACTACACAGTGCAGGGACTATGGACGACACAGCAACAGAAGATGCACATCAACCTTCTGGAACTGATGGCTATCTTCCTGGCAATGAAGGCATTCAAAGTACACTTGTGCAACAAAGTCGTGTTGATCCTGATGGACAACATGACTGCCATGTACTACATACAGAAGCAGGGAGGAACACACTCTCCACAGTTGTCTCATCTGGCTCAGAGCATGTGGACGTGGGCCATTCAGAGGAACATGTTCCTCATGGCGGAACACCTCCCGGGCAAGGACAACCAGATGGCGGATCTGCTCAGCAGGCACAGCCACCAAATACACGAGTGGGAGCTACATCCATCAGTACTCCAACCGTACTTCCAGCAGTGGGGTCATCCAGAGATAGACCTATTCGCCACAAGGGAAAACGCAAAATGCCAAAGCTTTGCCACCAGGTTTCCGCATCCACAGTCGCAGGGCAATGCGATATGGATGAGCTGGTCAGGCAAATTTGCGTACGCTTTTCCCCCAGCGCCATTAATACCGCTAGTGGCACGCAAACTACGGCAACACTCAATGACACTCATCCTGGTTGCTCCAATGTGGGCACGCCAGCCATGGTACACCACGTTCCTAGAACTTTCCGTGGTGCTGCCTCAAAGACTGCGGCTAACACCCAAACTTTTAACACAGAACCATGGCGAAATTCAGCACCCAGATCCGCAACAGCTGAACCTGGCGATCTGGCTCCTGAAGTCTTAGAGTTTGGCTACCTGAACCTGCCTCCCGAATGTATGAATATCATCAAAGAGGCCAGGAGACCCACGACCAGAGCTTGCTATGCGGTTAAATGGAAAAGGTTTGTCATTTACTGTAAAAACAATGACATTAATCCGCTGGACGCATCCATTCAGAACATCATCTGGTTCGAGGCATGTGGGCTGCTGAATTCATATCTGTGCATAGATCGCCGCCTAGTGTTGGGTCGGGATGTTTGCACGTTGTTGTCCTGGAAGAGTCTTCGAAGTATCCTGAGATAGGTGACTCCTCCCCTGGACCATAGTGCGCATGGGCATCCTCTCCATCCTCAGATTGTTTTTTTCCGCCATTGGGTTTGGATGTGCTTAGCTTGACTCAAGTTAGGAAAAACTTTTTTCAGGCCAAAAGGCCTTTAGTTCGCGTCGGTACTGTTCCCGATCGGTATCGACAGTTACTTGTTAGTTTATTAACTTCTAAAACAACTTTTTCGCATCGACCATCGACACCATCGACGATGGAATTGAGGACACCATTCAAGCGGTGTCCTGTTTGCAATGCGAAATATCCCCATATCGACGTCCACCCGTTGTGCAACAAATGCCTTTCACCGGATCACGACGAATCCACATGTATGGCCTGTGCCCGATTCCGATCCAAGAAGACCCTTCGGAATCGACGAGCGGCGAGACTTGAAGTGCAGCAAGCGGCACCGGCCCCAACCAACATCTTCAGCGCCGAGGACGAAGATGTGGAAGGTGTGGAGAACCTACCCTCCAGCCCCGCTTCCGAACACGATTCCGGATCGGAAGACATCGAAGAACAACTCTTTCACAGAGATGAAGACGACACCGAGGTAGGAGACTACGATGAGGCCTTAGGGGCCGAAGAAAGTGGCTCCGGTGACAAGCAAGGCCTACCCGTACAGACGGAGGATATCCCAGTGCGTCAGTCTATGGCTCCGGTCGAGGGATCGCCTTCGGGCCTTACCCAAGACCTATCTCGCAGTTCTTCGGCCCCGCCCTCGGGCCCGGCCTCGGACATTCAGCGACAGCCATTAGGACCCAAACCGGCTGGTTTCCCTTCCTCGAAACCAAAACCAAAAGTCGTGTCGGTTCCACAGAAACCGAAACTGAAAGTGGTACTGGTCGGATCGAAGCCCACTACACCTTCGACGCCAGCAAAACCCGTCGGCACCGACCGCACCAAACGGGACTTCGGTGCCGAACTCGCAGCAGCAGACGTCGGCGCCAACACGCGGAAAAATGCCATCGGCACCGACAAACCGCCTCGGCACCAGGCACCGAAACAATCGGCTACGGCCACGAAGGTCAAAATGGCCGCTGCGTCGCACACCACTTCGAAAGCAGCACCTAAGGCCCAATCATCGACGCCGTCCACGGCTACCGCCTCTCCTGGACTCGATGACCCCGTGGCCCCGAAGAAGCCCACGCCTGCCTCTACTGAACCGCTCGGCGCCAAACAACCGTCGGCGCTCCAGGTGCGACAAGTTGCAGAGTCCTTGCAACGCATCAAACAAAAGGCAGCCCTCCAGGACACGTCGGGCCCAGAGCCGAAAAAAGCTCAAAAAGCTTCTCCAGCAACACCTCATATCACTTTTGGTCTGCCGCCATCCACGGCGCCAAAAATGTTTGAAATACACAGTCCAAACTTACCCGCGGCTGGTACGACGGGGGGATAGCGCTGCCCGACATCCAACTTTACTACTGGGCGACGCAACTCAAGGTCATCAATTATTGGCTCCATGCCCCGTACTCGGATCCGGCGTTTAAAGCGGATAGAGCCATATTGGGCACGAGAGGTATGTTGTCGCCCCTGTACGATGGGAGGCTCGGCCCAGAACTCATTGGCCCCCTGCGACAAACAGTGGCCGTGTGGCACGCGGCCCAGGCCCGGTTGGGATGGAGAGGAGTTTTGACCCAGCTCACGCTCTTGTGGGATGCGAAACGGCTCGGGAGACTTAGGCATAGCAGGGGCTTCGATAAATGGGATGACATTGGGATCTCCACAGTGGGCGACATGTGGCACAAGGGTGCAGTGATCACCTTTGCGCGCCTACAGCAACAATACGAGCTGGCGCCTACGGAATGGTTCCGATACACACAAATTAAACACGCGCTGCTCGCCGCTTTGGGGCCTGGAGCCTCAGTTCCGGAAGCGTCGCCACTGGAGAATAGGCTGCTCACAGATTATATGCCCCAGCGGGCAACATCATTCACGTACCGGAAGCTGATAAATAATCTCCCGGACCCTATGGGCACCCTGCGGGAGAGGTGGTCCAGTGATGTCGGGGAATTTGATGACCCAGACTGGAGGGAGGCGTTGGCGTCCCCCCGGGAGGCAGGGATACCTTCCAGGCTTCGGTTGGTACAGCTCCGGATTCTGCACAGGTCCTACTACACCAGGTACACACTCCACAAAATAGGAAGAGCACCCCACCCATTCTGCCTGCGCGGCTGCAGGGAGGAAGGCACCTTCTACCACACCATCTGGGAGTGTCCTAAAATCCAAGAATACTGGAGGCGAGTGATGCGTACGCTGTCCCAGGCGGGGGGTGTGTCGCTTGCACCAGAACCCAGGCGCTGCCTGCTAAATGTATGGGAGCCTAACGACCTTGGCAGGCAGGCTCAGTGTTGGGCCACAGTGGGAATCGTGCTAGCTAAGCGGAACATAGCGCAGAAGTGGGGGGTGGTAGAGGTGCCGCTGCTGTCTGTATGGGGGCGTGACATGGATAGGGCTATGATAGCCGAGCGCTCAGTGTACATAGGGAGGGGGTGTCCCCAAAAATGGTCTAAAATATGGGGGGCATGGAACACATATCGTGGAGATATGTGCGAGCCACCACCAACGCTTGATGATGAAACCCTTGATGCGGACTGAGGTGCAGGCCTCTATGGTACACATTTGGGGTGTGACTGTTGGGGATGGGTGCATGTGTGGGGGGATTGCTGGGAGGTGGGGGGCTGCACCGCTTCAGATTTTGTTATATGCTGGACAACGACTAAATGATCGACAATTGCTGTACTGTACTGTGTTAAAAGAAAATAATAAAAATTAAAAAAAAAAAAAAAAAATGTTTGAAATAAGAACTCGTGTCACCCAAACTAGGATCACACCTGCCGAACGCTCTCCTACGGAGACGTCACCATCTCACATCATCAATGCCGACACCGGCAGAATTATGCTCCACAAGCGGAGAATATCTTCCGAACACGCTTTGGACTCCTACCGGATCCCGCTGAAGAAAAAGCTGCCAGCAGATTCGGAGCCAGTTCTTTACGAACGTCTCCATAACTCCTACCCAAATCCACAGTCCTTCTCCCCGACACACTCCGAAACAGACGTTTTGGAGGACTATATGGGTGACGACGTCCCCTACCCAAGAGAGATGGACCCTGAGGGCCAACAGGACCCTGACCAGGCTTTGGGATGACCCTGTAGACACAGGTGCACCTATGGATACACAGGACACGCAGCTCTATGGCGCAAAAACGTCTCCCACAGAGGACACTGCCGCATTCAACGCCCTAATTGAACGTGCTGCGGAAAATCATGGTGTGCAACTCCACTCTGACACAATCGAGGACGATTTTCTAATGGATCGTATCCTCAGAAAGGAATATCAAAACTCTACCCATGCTAAAAGGTGTCCTCAAACCAGCAAAGGACATTTTCAAAGAACCCACCAGGGCAAGAGTGATAAACCCCAGGATCGACAAAAAATATAGGTCAGCGCCTGGGGACCCTACGTACATTAGAGGCCAGTTGCCTCTAGATTCCATCGTAGTCGCAAATGCTCGCAAACGGGCGCACTCGCAAACAACTGGGGATGCTCCTCCCCCGGACAAAGAATCCAAGGTGCTGGAGACCTCCGGCAAACGAGTTGCAGCCCAGGCAGCTAACATATGGCGTATTGCCAATACACAGGCGCTCCTAGCTCGCTACGATCGCGCACACTATGACACATTAGAAACCCTACTCCAACATCTCCCTGACCAATACAAAGAGGGAGCAGAGATCCTCATCAGGGAGGGACAACTCCTCACAAACGCATCCATTAAGTGTGCACTGGATGCCGCAGATACAGCTGCCAGAGCAATAAACACCAGCGTCATGCTACGACGACACGCCTGGTTACGAATCTCCGGATTCAAACCTGAGGTTCAAAATAACATTCTCAATCAGCCGGTCAACCCCGACTACTTATTCGGGCCGGAAGTTGACGCCACCCTAGAGAAAATAAAAAAGGACACAGACACTGCAAAGTCCATGGGGGCTCTCCAAACACAGACCTTTTGGAGTGGCTCCTTTCGTCGCCCCGGGAATAGAGGAGCAGGCAGAGGACAGGGGTCACAGCAAACCTACAACAAGGGCAACACACAAAGTACCTACGATAAAAACACCCGGGGTGGGTATCGTGGTTCCAGCACAAAGGGCAGTGGACGCGGATACGGCAATACCAGGTCCTCCCCCAAGAACAAACAGTGACGCCCTCTCCCTTCCTCCCGACCACATAACACCTGTCGGGGGAAGGCTACAAAGGTTCCTGTCCACGTGGAACTCCATCACCACGGACAGGTGGGTCAAAGATATTATCAAACACGGTTACTGCCTAGAATTAACCTCCACTCCACCCACAATACCGCCAAAACACCGTCCTATGTCCTCAGAGCACTTAGCGCTCTTACAGCAGGAAGTGCTAAGTATGCTGGAAAAAGGCGCAATAGAGGTCGTACCCGTCCACGAGCGAGGCATGGGGATATACTCCCTGTACTTCTTAATACCAAAAAAGGACGGGTCACTCAGACCTATACTAAACCTGAGACCCCTCA
The DNA here is from genome assembly GCF_964204655.1 of Triturus cristatus. NCBI lineage: Eukaryota > Metazoa > Chordata > Amphibia > Caudata > Salamandridae > Triturus > Triturus cristatus. The sequence goes on from NC_140589.1 coordinate 116,696,525, forward strand.
ACCGCTACATTCTGTCAGAGCATTTCCACATGCTCACCCTACCACAAGTCCTCCCGCTGCTCAAACAGGGAGACTTCCTAGCCACGCTAGATCTCAAAGACGCATATTTCCACATACCCATTCACCCCTCACACAGAAAATATCTCAGGTTCACTAATCAAGGGCAGCACTACCAATTCAAGATTCTCCCCTTCGGCGTGACAACAGCACCCAGAGTTTTCACAAAGTGCCTAGCTACTGTGGCTGCACATCTACGGAGGCAACTCATTCACGTCTACCCTTACCTGGACGACTGGCTTGTTCAGGCAAAGTCAGCCCAGCAATGTGCCAGCCACATGTCCCACACCATTCACCTTCTTCACAGTCTGGGGTTCTCACTAAATTACCCAAAATCACATCTCCAACCCGCACACGTACAACAGTACCTAGGTGCGACCATAGACACTCTGGCAGCCACAGCTCAGCCAAATTTAGTGAGGATCAACAGCATACAAATGCTGATTTCCAAGTTCAAACCACAACACTCCCTTCCTGCGCGAGTGTTCATGCAGTTGATAGGCATGATGGCCTCCTGCATCTTCATAGTCCCACACGCGAGACTACATATGCGCCCGCTTCAGGAGTGCTTAGCACGTCAATGGAATCAGGCTCACGGGCAACTGAAAGACCTAGTGTTGGTGAGCGGTCGGGCATACAACTCTCTGCATTGGTGGAACCCACAAAACCTTTGCAAGGGCCGACCGTTCCAAGAGCCTGTTCCACAAATAATACTGACAGCGGACGCGTCTCTCAAGGGATGGGGAGCTCATGTACTCAATTACACAGTGCAGGGACTATGGACAACACAACAAAAGAAGATGCACATCAACCTTCTGGAACTGATGGCAATCTTCCTAGCCATGAAGGCATTCAAGGTACATCTGTGCAACAAGGTCTTGTTGATCCGGACGGACAACATGACCGCCATGTACTACATACAAAAGCAGGGAGGAACACACTCTCCACAGTTGTCTCATCTGGCTCAGAGCATGTGGAAGTGGGCCATTCAGAGGAACATGTTCCTCATGGCGGAACACCTCCCCGGCAAGGACAACCAGATGGCGGATCTGCTCAGCAGACACAGCCACCAGATTCACGAGTGGGAGTTACACCCATCAGTACTCCAACCGTACTTCCAGCAGTGGGGTCATCCAGACATAGACCTATTGGCCACAAGCGAAAACGCAAAATGCCAAAGCTTGGCCGCCAGATTCCCACATCCGCAGGGCAATGCGATATGGATGAACTGGTCCGGCAGATTTGCGTACGCTTTTCCCCCAGCACCATTGATACCACTGGTGGCGCGCAAACTCAGACAACACTCACTGACACTCGTCCTGGTTGCTCCAACGTGGGCACGCCAACCATGGTACACCACCGTTCTCGAACTTTCCGTGGTGCCGCATCAAAGGCTGCGGATCAAACCCGCGCATTTGATGCAGAACCATGGAGAGATTCAGCACCCAGATCCGCAACAGCTGAACCTGGCAATCTGGCTCCTGAAGTCCTAGAGTTTGGCTACCTCAATCTGCCACCTGACTGTATGGACATCATTAAGGAAGCTAGAAGACCCACTACCAGAGCTTGCTATGCAGCCAAATGGAAAAGGTTCGTTATTTATTGCAATAACAATGACATTAACCCGCTAGATGCATCCATCCAAAACATAATTTGTTACCTCTTACACCTGTACCGATGCAATCTGGCATACACCTCAATACGTGTCCATTTGACCGCCATATCAGCCTATCTCCAGACCAGGCAGCACCTCTCTCTATTCAGAGTCCCTGCCATCAAAGCATTCTTGGAAGGACTCAAACGAGTAATTCCTCCAAGCCACCCACCAGCTCCAATGTGAACCTCAACTTGGTCCTCACACGCCTGATGGGTCCACCCTTCGAACCTCTACACTCATGCGAGATTCAGTTCCTCACCTGGAAAGTAGCTTTCCTAGTAGCGATCACTTCTTTGAGGAGAGTTAGTGAACTCCAGGCACTAACCATTCAAGAGCCATTCATACAGGTTCACGCAAACAGGGTTGTACTACGTACCAACCCAAAATTCATGCCCAAAGTGATCTCGCAGTTCCACATGACTCAAACTATTGAACTGCCTGTTTTCTTTCAAAACCCACAAACTGTCGCAGAAAGAGCACTCCATACACTGGATGTAAAGAGAGCCCTCATGTACTATATAGACAGGACTAAAGTCTTCAGGAAAACAAAACAACTTTTCGTTGCCTTTGCCCCACACCACAAAGGTAACGCCATCTCCAAAGCAGGTATAGCCAGATGGATCGTTAAATGTATTCAAATTTGCTATCAAAAGGCTAAACGCACATTAACGATTCCCCCACGAGCCCACTCAACACGTAAGTTAGGGGCCTCCATGGCTTTCCTGGGAAACATTCCTTTGCATGATATATGTAGAGCAGCCACCTGGTCCACTACACATACATTTACCAAACTCTATTGTGTAGATGTGCAATCAAAACAGCAGGCAGCTGTAGGACAGGCTGTTCTCAAAACTATTTTTCAGACCGCTGCAGCTGGCACTGGTGGCCGCCGCTAATAGAGGGTACTGCTATATATTCTATGCACAGATATGAATTCAGCAGCCCACATGCCTCGAACTGAATATGCTAATTACCAGTATGCATCTGTTCTTGGCATGTAGGGCTGCTGACATTCATATCGCCCGCCCTCCTCCCCGGGGCCTGTAGCAGCTGCAGCTCTCAGAATTACTGTAAGCATGGTCATCACTTTCTGTATCTACTCCATCACTGCCACAATGGCGAAAAACAATCTGAGGATGGAGAGGATGCCCATGCGCACTATGGTCCAGGGGAGGAGTCACCTATCTCAGGATACTTCGAAGACTCTTCCAGGACAACAACGTGCAAACATCCGGACCCAACACTAGGCGGCGATCTATGCACAGATATGAATGTCAGCAGCCCTACATGCCAAGAACAGATGCATACTGGTAAGTAGCATATTCATTACCTGCTACACTTATACCGATGCAATCTAGCATACAATTCCATCCGTATACATCTAACCGCAATAGCGGCCTATCTTCAAAACAGGCAACACCTCTCTTTATTCAGAGTGCCTGCCATCAAAGCCTTCTTAGAGGGACTCAAACGAGTGATTCCTCCAACACACCCACCGGCACCAGTGTGGAACCTAAATGTGGTCCTCACCAGATTGATGGGTCCACCATTTGAACCTCTACATTCATGTGAGATTCAATTCCTCACCTGGAAAGTAGCTTTCTTAGTGGCAATCACTTCGTTGAGAAGAGTAGTGAACTTCAAGTACTAACCATTCAAGAGCCATTCATACAGGTTCACGCAAACAGGGTTGTACTACGTACCAACCCCACCCACGTTCATGCCTAAAGTGATATCACAGTTCCACATGAATCAGACTATTGAACTGCCTGTTTTCTTTCCAAATCCAGAAAATGTCGCAGAGAGAATGCTCCATACACTAGATTTAAAGAGGGCCCTCATGTGCTATATAGACAGGACACAGGATTTTAGGAAAACAAAACAACTGTTCGTTGCCTTTTCTCCACAACACAAAGGCAACGCCATTTCCAAAGCAGGAATAGCCAGATGGATCGTTAAATGTATTTAAATTTGCTATGCAAAAGCTAAACGCACATTGACGATTCCTCCCAGAGCCCACTCAACACGAAAGTTAGGGGCGTCCATGGCTTTCCTGGGGAACATTCCTTTAGAGGAAATATGTAGAGCAGCCACATGGTCCACTATACATACATTTACTAAACACTACTGTGTAGACGTGCATTCAAAACAGCAGGCAGCTGTAGGACAGGCTGTTCTCAAGACCCTTTTTCAGACTGCTGCAGCTGGCACGGGCAGCCGCCGCTAATAGAGGGACTGCTATATAATCTATGCACAGATATGAATTCAGCAGCCCACATGCCTCCAACCGAATATGCTACTTACCAGTATGCATCTGTTCTTGGCATGTAGGGCTGCTGACATTCATATCGCCCACCCTCCTCCCCGGCGCCTGTAGCGGCTGCAGCACTCAGAATTACTGTATAGCATGGTCATCACTTACTGTATCTACTCCATTACTGTATAGCATGGTCATCACTTACTGTATCTACTCCATCACTGCCACAATGGCGAAAAACAATCTAAGGATGGAGAGGATGCCCATGCGCACTGTAGTCCAGGGGAGGAGCCACCTATCTCGTGATACTTCGAAGACTCTTCCAGGACAACAATGTGCAATCATCCGTACCCAACACTAGGCGGCGATCTATGCACAGATATGAATGTCAGCAGCCCTACATGCCAAGAACAGATGCATACTGGTAAGTAGCATATTCGATTCTGTCCCAGCCTCAGTATACATTTAGTGTGGCACTTGGGCAGCCCCTTCAATTGGTTTGTTCACAGCATCATTCACATTTTAGCTCCGCTCGTAAGACAGCGGTTCGGAGTTTGTTTGCTCAGGTATTGTGAGTGATGGAAGATTGCCTACTACCTGTCCGTTTCCACATTCCATGTGGAAGGGACAGGCACAGGAGTCTACACGAATCAGGTGCTCCTGGCTTGTGGGTGCTGCATTCGTGTTTGCTTGCGGTATGAGCAGGTCACGAGATGAGAAGCGCTGAGCTGTATTTTATCCGCTTTGCCTACCAGCGCCGCTGCTGCATGGTTTCCTTAGCAACAGATGTCGAACTTGCGGCGTGCGCGTGTCCTCAGTGGCCCTGCTGGCCTCCCCTTAGCCATCCACAGCTGTGGTGTCTTTCTGCATTTGGTCCATGTTTTTAGCCCGGCGTTGTAATCTTAACAATATACAGACGTGTTCCCCTAATGTTGACAAGCATTTTAGGATTAAATGTATTGTTTGGATCTGATAAATAAAACTTTGTTTTCATAATCGGTACAAAAACACTAGTTTTAAGTTGTACGTTTTTGCAAGCAATAGTAACTGTAGACCTTCAGGGACCTGCGCATCCACAGCATGGCCCTCTTTCTGGAGCTACTGTGTGTGCCCGCCTTTAGTTTCCAGTGTTCGCGCTCCAACCAATCTTGCCCATGTGCACGAAGCAACTTTCCCCATCCATGCGTGATTATTTATGAATGTCCATATCCGAGTGTGGGTACAAGTGTACGTGTCTCATTGACCTGGTACTTTATCTAAAAATATACCCTGCTCAGGAGAAAAGCGCGCTGCAAATAACAACAACAAAAAAAGAGTACTCATGGACTTATGGAGACCGTGGGTGTAACACTGCAAGCAGACGATTGAGTTCGGATGTGCGGGGCCTAAAGGAGACAGGGCGGTCACCAAAAAGCCTCACTGTCAATCGGAGCCCAGCGTTTAGCATAAAGTGTGACCTGTGCCAATCAAAAACATGGGCGGAGCTTCCACTTCCAAAATCGCCTCGACGACAATAGATCTCGAGAAGCGAGCAGCGCATGCGCTGCGATGCTAGGTGAGACCTAAAAAGGGTCAAGAAACTCATATATCTGCATATGTTAAAGCCAATACTTTGTAAAAACAGCTTAACTCTTTCTGCCTTTAAGGACCCAGGGACCACCAGTATCCTGTAATGCTCAGCAGGTGGCAGTTGTCTCAGTTCTTTTTTCCGGTTATTGGTGACAGGATTTTGGAGCAGTGAGCTCGGCCTTTTAGGCTTTTTCTCTTAATAAATCTCCAGTGGTTTTTGGTGACAACTACTTCATTCAATGGTTTTCATCTGCCCCTTTCATTTTCTGTCTTTTTCTGACCGCAAGTGTGGTATTTTGTCAAATAAAATGGCATCATTTTTTTGACAGGTGATCTGCCTGTGGTCTGCATCATCTGCCTTCCACAAAGCCATGTTCCTCACAATTGCCAGCACTGCAGTAACTTTTCAAGGCGTACCCTGAGGGAATAGTAGAAGGTTCACCTCCATGGCACAGAAGAGTAACACAGGTGCAGTCTGAAGATGGAACATCGGAGCAAGGAGAGGGTCAGTCCTCTACCGGGGCTCTTGCATCTATCTCCCAGGACCCCAGGCTTGAAAGGTCCAAAAAATATGACTTCATCCTAAAATCGGCATAGTTCCCGGTCGTCGTTGAGAGGTTCGACGTTGAGACAAGGTACAGCACCGACTTGTTCTCCATCGAGGGGTGGGTTGACATCATTGATGTCAAGGCATGTTAGGTGGACGTCGGAGGTGACTTCACCTTCGTCGTGCAGAAGGAGGTTGACATCGAGGGGTCTGTGGACATCGATACGGAGAAAAAAGTTGACGTGAGATGTAGGAGAATGTTGACGTCAAGGAGTAGGTTGATGTCGAGAACTTCAAAACATGCGAAAAGAAACAAACAAGAAGCATTTCATCATCTCCCGACTATTTTAGAGTTTACTCTCCTTCGCCAAAAGTGTTACCAGACTTTCCTACTTCTCCGCCACCATCTCCTCCACCACCTCCATGACCGCCTCCACCGCCACCTTCTCCGGCACCTCTCCCACCTGTGCCAATTCCTACTCTCCCACCTGTGGAGGCCCCTCCAAGGAGACCTAGAATTTCTCCACACAAGTCACATTCAAGATCTCGGTATCGTCATCATTGCCACAGGACCAGTCGCTCTTTGCCTCCATTCTCAAGACACTCTTTCCATCATCGTGGGTCTAGGTCTAGATCAAGATCACGCACATGGTCTAAACATCGTTCTCACTACACCACCTCCTCTCCCAGAGCAGGAAGATATTCTCCAACGGGGTCAGACTCTCCACCACCACGGGTTTTTCCAGTGGGTGATGTCACTACTTTCCAAGAGGTCCTGGTGAAAGAGGCTGCAAGGCTCAATATTCCAATGTCAGTTCCAACGTCTTCCACATCAGTTATATTTGACACGCTTCACCCTCAATCATTGTCAAGACCTCGCCTTCCTTTAGTTCCGAGTCTGTTGGAACCAGCAATGGAATTGTTCTTGATTCCAGTCTCCGTTAAATCGGCTTCATTGAGGCTCCAGAAAAAATACAAACCTCGAGGAGAATCCTTTCTTTCTCTGCTCCGCCCCACCTCCAGACTCTGTGGTCAGCTTAGTGCTAAAAAGCATCATGCCATGACTCCTTCTTTTACGGTACCCTTGGACAAGGAGCACAAGAAGGTGGACTCAGCGGGCCGCAAAGTATGCAGTACCGTTGCGACCGCAATGAAGGCAGTGCTTTGTCTCTTCTGGGCAGTTATGGCAGGGCCTTTTGGGACTCTTTACAGACGTTTGCCCACGATCTTCCCAGAGAAAAAAGGGAAGACTTTGTGGGCGTTTTCAATAAGGGGATGATGGACCGCAGCTGATTCCTCCTTGCTAGCTGCACATGAGTACTGTCACGGGGTGGCATTACGATGGCATTCATAGCTCAGTCTCACGAGCCTCAAGCATGAGTGAAAACAAAGGATCCTTAATCTGCCATTCTGAGGATCCGCACTCTTCGGCAGGCACTCCGATGATAAAATGGTTCTGATGAAATCCAAAATGGAGACCCTCAAAGCAGTTGGCCTAGAAAAGCAAAAGGAGAAAAGAAGGCCCTACAAGCCATACCAACTGCTTTTTTTGTTTTCCTCAGAGAGTTCGAACCCCTCACTGGTACCAAGGTCGCCAGCAATCCCAACAGCAGCTGCCTTACCAGTAACAGCGGCGGCAGCCTAGAGGGAGAACCACCCATCAGCCTGCACAAGAAGGAAAACCAACAGCGGGCTCCTAACCACAAATCTTTCCTTCCCCTTCCTCCATTACCCACTCCGATAAGGGGACATATTATGCTTTTTCTGGCAGTGGCAAACCACCACAAAAGATGCTTGGGTATTAAATATTATTCAGAATGGGTACTGTCTCAGGTTCACAAGTCCTCCATTGACTATACCACCAAAATCATCCAATAACCATCTCTAGATGCTACGATCGGTAGTCAATATCCTTCTGTAGAATCATGCAGTGGAGACCATTCCCCCGAAACAACAGGGAACTGGCCTCTATTCCCGATACTTTCTGGTAAAAAAGAAAGGTCCCAGAAACAAGTTCAGACCCATTCTTGCCTTGAAACTGGCCAACAAATGGATTCGACGAGAAAAGTTTTGAATGCTGGCACTGCATCAGATCTATCTCCAGTTACACCAGGGAGATTGGCTCTGGGCGATAGACTTCCAAAATGTGTACTTCCATAAACCAATAGCCAAGAAGCATTGCAAATTCGTGAGGTTCGTTGTGGGTCAAGATCACTATCCGTACAAGGTGCTTCTGCTTGGCCTCAAGTCAGCCCCGAGAACTTTCTCGAAGTGCATGGCAGTGGTAGTGGCCAACCTCAGGGAACATAGTCTTCTTCTATGTTCGTCAAGGAGTTGACTCCTCAGGAAACCTGTGTGTTCATTATCAATGGACAAGCGATATTCTTCAAAGATTAGGACTACATATCAACCGCAGCAAGTCAAAGTCTACTGCTGTTCGGACACTGCATTATTTGGGGGTCTTCAGCGACACCTGTCACGCAAGAGTGTGTCCTTCAGAGGAGAGACTGTTATCAATCTGTCTGAAGTGTCACTCTCTCATGAAAGCCTCGAATCCCGCATTGAGGGCAGTGTCATCTCTCCTCGGTTCCATGGCTTCATGTATATTCCTAACTTTGAATGCCTGTCTTCACATGCGTCCTCTTCAGAAATCTCTCAAGGATCAGTGGGGCCAATTCACAGGCAATTGGGAGGACAGGATCACACACGCCCCATGCAACACAGTATCTGAATTGATGATGCTCTCTGAAGAATCTGCTTCAAGGGATGGCATTTCATCAGGATGTTTCCATCCAGACAATAGTAACAAATGACTTGTTACAAGGATGGAGAGCACAACTGGATAATCTCCAAATCCAAGTAACATGGTTTCTGAAAGCGATGACCTACCACATCAATCTCCTTGAGCTCTGCAGAGTTCACCTGGCGCTGACAGCTTTTCTACCATTATTCAAGACCAAATCCCTGCTTTGACAGATGAACAATACAACAACCATGTACTATCTCAACGAGCAGGGGGTACGAGGTCCAGATCTTTGTCCCACGAGACCCAGACAATCTGGAAGTTGCTAATAGCCTAAACCTGTGGATTGCGGCAACTCATCTCCCATGTGTGCAAAATGTTCAGGCAGACTCCCTCAGCAGAGTCCTGCAGGAAAACCACAAATGGGTCCTTCACTATGACGATTTCATATAAAACACCTTCAGGACGTGGACCCAGCAGCCATCCAAGAAGAAGACATTCTTCAGTACTTACTTCATTTGGCAAAATGTGGCTTGCAATTCTGTTCCATAAAAGTTCACTTAGCAGCTTTTACTTCCTTTAGAAAAAGTCCTTCACACACCTCCTTTTTTCAAAGTCCCCGTTATCAAAGAGTTTTTGGAAGGTTGAAAAAGGTTTCCCTCCCATTAGGAGTCCTTCTCCTTCCCAGGAGCTTAACATAGTCCTCTCACACCTTAGGCAGACCCCTGTGAGCCCATTCACAAATCGTCCCTGCAACATCTCTCATGGAAAACTGCTTTCCTCGTAGCGATAACATCAGCTCATAGGGTTCGCGAAATCCGTGTTCTCCGGAACTGTTTTTCACTCTAATAAGGTAGTAATGAGGATTCACTCAAAATGTCATGCAAAGATCAATTTGGATTTTCACGTTAATCAAACGATTTCCTTACCAGCCTTCTTTCCGCACACTTCCGCTACAGCTGAAAGAACTTTCCATTCCCAAGACGTTAGGCGAATCTTCAAGTTTTATTTGGACGAAACACGAGACACACATAGATCAAACCAATTGTTTGTAAATTACGCCCCTATCCATATAGATCTAGCCACTTCTAAACAGTCCATCTTCCGCTGAATAGTGTCTCGCATCTTTTTATGCTATCAAAAGCCAATAAGCCTTTATCTGTTAGACTGGAGGCTCATTCTACTTGGAGCAAAGCAACTACTGACGCTTTGATTTGAACTGTCCCCATAGCTGAAATTTGCAAAGCAGCTACATGGAGATTTGTTGACATGTTTACCAAACTCTATTGTTTGGACTCAGATGTTCAGAACAGTCCTCCCTGAGCAAAATGTATTTGCTTGATTGGTTGTTTGGTCGTTCCTCTGTCTTTTCCACCGCCCTTGTTGGGGATTGGGTTGCTACTCTATTCAATGCTTAGACTTAGGACAATCAATGGAGATCCCCTGGGAGAAAAGGTATAGTTTCTTACCTGTAATCCCAGTTCTCTCTCAGGGGAATCTTCATTGAAGTCATAAGCAACCTTCCTGCCTCCCCCGTGGAGATGACAGAGGCGAGTATTGGACCTATCTATCACTGACACATTTTGTCAAAAAGAACTGAGGCAACTGCCACCGCTGAGCATGATGGGATACTGGTGGTCTCTGGGTTCTTAAAGGCATAAGCGCTGTTTTTTACTCCCATAATGGCAGCCTATGGAGATTATTCTGTACTGGACTTCAATGCTGTGTAGACGTGTTCTCTGATTAAACACGCTACAAGAATTCATCCTGCCTCTGTATCTTCTTTTCTACACTGGCGACGACCGGGATCGGATTTCCTGCTGCTGTGATGCATTGAAAAGTTTCTGCTAAATTTAGCGGATTTTTCATTGCTTCTTGGATTTTCTTCGTTTGGATTTTCTTGGCATCTGCTTTCAGTTGCACTTGTTGAGGATTGGAGCATTGTGCAGCGTTTCATCTGGCAATTTTTTTTCTCTTTGTTCGAGAGGAAAAAAGGAAAGGAAAAAGGAAATTTTTCAATAAATGTTTTGTGCTCTGCTTATCGCTTTCTACTCTGTCTGCGTTGCTGCAACGTATGCTGTGCATGTGGTTTGTGCCATACTCAGCCTGTGTGAGGTCTTTGCCGAATTTGGTGTTTCTGCCTGCGCCAACTGGCTCTGCCAGTTACTGGGTCCATTTCTTCATTTGCGATTTCAAGCTCAAGTTCTCCTAGCAACGCATAAACATTCTGCTGCTCTGCAACTACTGCGTGGATATTCTTAGTAACGCTGACGCTCTGTTGCCTTGTGACTTCCATTCATCACGGGTCCAAAGTTATGCATTTCGTCAATTTTTATTCTTATTTCTGCACTTCAAAGGATTTATTTCATTTAAACAGTCTCATTTCTTTGTTTGCTGATTTCGCAAGATCTTACCGATCTACATCGGAATTGTTTCCATATTTTTAGAGAACGTTTTTACCATGTATTTCAAGGATCCCTAATCTTCGGTGATGCGCACATCGCGTGTCTTTATGGTACTTTGTTTTTTTTTTGTTTCTTTTTTCACCCTCGGTGACACGCACACCTTGTGTCATATTAGACATTCTTATTTGCAGGTACTTTCCCTCATTTCATCTCACCATGTCTGGAATTGTTCCACCTCCTTCCTTTTTATCGAATGCTGGGGAACCTCCCATGAATTGGGAAGTTTGGGAACCAGTATTTCTAGCCTATGTTGATGTATTAGAAGAGAGGGAATGTGAACCTGAGAGGAAACTTTCCTTATTGAAGCATTGTTTAGGCAGGATTGGTTTAAAATAGTTCAAAACATTACCTGCATTAAGTGCTCCTGGCAATATTGATGTTTATGAATATGCTTCCTCACAATTGAAACTAAGGTTTGGTAAAAAAAAAAATATATATATTGTTATGGAAAGATTTACGTTTTATTCCCGAAAACAACACGCTGATGAATCTATTGAAGACTTTGTATCAGCTCTTAGGTCACTCGCTGTCACATGTGATTTTGAACATATAACTTATGAACAGGTTCTTAGGGATCAAATTTTAATGAGAACGAATAAGAAAAAAGTGCAAGAAAGTGTGTGGATTACGTCAGATATGTCTTTAAATGCTGCCATTGAAATAGCTAGATCTATTGAACATTCTGTGAAATTTGTCAAAGAAATTGGAGGCAATCATAAGAGTGATGTATTTACTATTTCAAAATAAGTAGATAAACAAAGAAAAACTTTTCCCCAGAAGAATGAGAATCCTACTACAGTTGATTGGAAGTTTTAAAATGTGAGCAATGAAAGGAGAAGTACTCAATTTTTTTTATTTTAGGTGCAGAAGCCCAGGACATTTAGCTAACTCCAAAATGTGTCCAGCTATTGATAAAACTTGCTCTAAATGTAACAAGAAAGGTCATTTTAGCAAATTTTGCAAATCAACTCAAAAGAGGGTAAACGTTGTACAAAATATGGATGATTTTGAATGTTCGTATGACAACAATGAGAATGACATTAATACTGTGATTAAAGTTTGTGATAGTGAATGAGTTAGAACATTTCCTTCTTGTGATATCACTATTGATAATGTCAAGTTAAAAGTTCTTGTTGATTCATGTGCATGGTATACTATCATCGCTTTTGATGTGGTTAAGAACAAGTGGCCTAATAAGGTTCTATCTACTCCTGATGTCACACCTGGAGGATATACTGGTCACAAAATTGATTTGGTCGGTTTCTTATTGGTTAATTTGATGTTTTCAGGACGTAACACTTTTGGGAAAGTTTACGTTGCAAAATCAGGGCAATTTTTTCGGGGATGGCACACCAAGAACAATTGGGAATTAGACTTGACCCCAGAGCGGATCCTCCTGTTTATGTCGTTGAATCTACCATTAAAGGAACAATTCTAATCTTGTTCCTCATTTAAAAGAACAATTTCCAAGTGTCTTTAGTGGAAAACTTGGAGAATATCAAGGTTTCAAACACGTTATTAAGTTGCACAATGATGCTGTACCTATTGTGAAATTGTGCCAATAGTGACAAATCTGCTACAGCTTTTTGTGCTCTGAACCCCGCCCTGTAGATTTTCCATCTAATCCATGGCATAAACTTGGTCTTGATAATGTTGGGCCGTTTGGTGTTCTACCTCGACAAGAAGCTTTTAGTATTGTTTTAATCGACTACTACTCAAAGTGGCCAGAAGTTAAAATGGTTAAGGATGTCACTTCACAGAATATCCTAGAATTCTTAGATGATGTGTTTTTGCTGAGAAGGGATTCCTGAAGAGATCGTGACTGATAATGGGCCTCAATTTGTCAGTAAAGAAATTGAATGTTTTTTGGAAAAATGTGGCATTGTACACAAGAAAATTGCTGTTTTCCATCCCTAGGCCAATGGCCAAGTTGAGCGACTTAACCGTGTGGTGAAAGTTGCTATTCAACTTTCTGTAAAAGGAGGTTTGAATTGGCGCAATGCGTTGCAATCCATGTTATTAGCATACAGAACATCTCCTAATTATAATTCTGTTACTTTTGAGAGGACGTAAACCTAGTACTAAATTAGGTCCTTGGTGGTTGAAGAAGAATCTAGGTGAGACAAGTCAATTTTCTAATGCTGATTATACCTTAGTTCACCGTAGAGTCAATGCATACAAGGAGAAAATGAAACAAGTTTGGAAAAGAAACAAGGATCTATAAGCAAGCCGGGAATTTCAGTTGGAGATATGTTTCTTTTTTATTTTTGTCCTCATTACACCATGGCTACTACATTCTGGGCCGGTTGTAAGCACCCTCGATCCATCTGTGGTCCAGGTAGTTTCGGACAGCACCTTCCACTGCACCTATCTACCAACAAGGGGGGTAGGGCTCAGAGCCTTCAAACCGCCCCAATCCATGGCTTGATGTAATCATTGGACTAGTTTTTTTTCGTATCCATGATTCTTTTACATACGTATCAACAATACCATTTCAAGAAGTCCTCCCACACTTCTGCAGACCTTCGTGAGTCCCCTGTAATATCTGTACTGCATGCCCATTTAACCACATTTAGCCAGGTGACTGAATTTGGGGGTTGGGGATCCAGCCAGTGATTACAAATCTCCCGCTGGCCAGGAGTATCAAATAAAATAATAATCCCGTTGTTTGTAATTTAGAGTCTGTTGAGATGTATAATCCAGCCTGTGGAGTACCAATGTTTCAGTTAAAGTTCTATTTCCTCCTAAGATGTCCCTTATGGTGTTTTCCATGGACTTCCAAAATTCTTTTAGCTCTGTACATGTAAACAAAAACATGTACAACGTTGTCCTTTTGGTGGTTACATTTTGTACATCTTGGCACAGGCTGTAACACAAATTTGGATAATCTTTGTGGTGTCCAGCACAACCTATGAATAACAAAATAATGGTGGCGTTTAAAATTTGCTGGTGTTACTATAGCATAGAGTAATTTTACGGAGTCTATTCACAATGATTGTACACTACCCTCCTGCAATATATCTGTCCAGACCTCTGATAAGACCTTCCTTTTCTCTTCCACTGCCTCCAACAGAAATCCGTGCCATATTGCGACTTCTTTAGCTTTCTGACCTGGATCCTGAAGCGAGGCCTCAAATTCCCAGTTACCTCCTACTTCCTCCTCTGCAGCCAAGGCCCATGAAGTAAGCTGCAGGTACTTGAACCTGGAAAGGCAGTTACCTGTCTTAATGTTCAGGACCTCCCATGGGACCAATCCGCCTGTTGTTATTAGATCTCCCCATTTTGTTATCCCTGCCTGCTTTAATGGCAGGCTCAGGGCTGCCTTCAGACATTCTGGCGTCCCCGGGCATTCCCAAATTGGGGCAAAGTCAGAGAAGTAGCCTATCTTTAAGGTCCGTCTCACTGCTATCCAGAGACTTAAGGCTGCTTTCAACACCTTTAGCCTTACTGTTTAAAAATATTTTTGGGCTCCAAATTTGTAGAAATAGGCTCCTCCCACTTCTTTGGTCATTTCACCAAGTATTAGGCCCCATGTAGTGTTTACAGGCTCCCCCGCTAACATGCGAAAATTCTTGAATTGAAAGGCCATACAGTACAATCTAAGGTCTGGTAGTGCCAACCCCCCCTTCTTAAGAGAACTTCTACGTTTTTTTTCAGGGTAGCCGTATCCCCCGGATTGCTCAAATAAAGCTAGATATCTTCCCTTGTATTTTATTAATTTCATCTTTAGGGAAATTGAGAGGTATGCAGTTAAAAAGATTGGTTACTTTTGGAAGAACAGACATTTTTATTAAGTTAACCCTCCCATATATTGACAGGGGTAAATTCTTCCACCTGGCTAGTTTCCTATCTACCTCCTTCATCACTCGTTTCAAGTTACGAATAGGGAACTCATCAATATTTTCTACAATTGTTTTTTGTTTAAAAAAAAAAAAATCTTTTTATTGAAAAAGACATATAAACAGTTGAAGCACCACAATACTCAAAGGGTCCCTAGAGCACATGAATGCAGCAACAGTAGCTCATGGCACAGTACATTCCAAATGTCATCAAAAAACACATGTTATAGCATTACAACAGCATCCTCCTCCCCGCACCTGGGTGGTACACATATATTCCCACGAAAAGTGTTCCAGGACCCCCATATTTGTGACCATTTCGTCGGGCATCCCCTAGAGACATAGATAGGCACCTACGTCACCATGCACCAGTCCATATCCTTAGCCCAGTCGCCAATGGTGGGTGGGTTCGGAGCTCTCCATAGTTGTGCAATATTGCGCTTGGCCACCATGAAGCCCAGAGCCACCCAAGTTCTCTCCTTAGCGCTGAGGTCCGTGGGGTCCCAAATGTTCAATAAAATCAGTTTGATGTTACATGGTATCTGCTGTCCCAATGCCTCCTCCATCATACGTACCACCCTCTCCCAGTATTTCTGTATTGTAGCACATTCCCACAGTGTGTGAATAAAGGTGCCCTCTTGCCCACTGTGCCGGACACAAGTAGCGTCCTGGGCGTAGCCCATGTGGACCAGAGAGGGTCCAGACAGATATGTTCTGTGGAGGATTTTAGGTTGGACTAATCGGAATCTGGAAGAAATGGTGACTTCCCAAGGAGACGCCACGGCAGCCCGCCACTCCTCGTCCTCCAGCCCAGCAACATCGTGGTCCCATTTACCTCTGAGGCGGAGCAGGGGATCTGGCATATTGTTAATGAGTTTTTTTTATATATAAGAGATATAGCCTTCTCTGGCAAATCGCCATCCAAAATCCTGTCCACCAGTGGAGAGGACTCAGGCAGGCCAGCTCCTTTTGGAGGAGAACTGCGAGCAAAGCGTGCCTGATTTGGAGATACCGAAACTGTTCGGAATTGGCCATTTCATATTCTTGCTGCAATTGGGAGAATGGTATGCCCCCGACCGATTTCCATAGGTCCTCAATTCTGGAGATGCCAATGGTGTCCCATATGTCGAATCCCTGGGACCGCGACAGTCGACCCAGCCGGTCACTGTGCCACAGCGGGGTGGCCCTGGTGAGTTTGCCCTCCCAACCCAGACTCCTAGTAGCGTCTTTCAATACATGCACAGCATGTTTAGTCGGACCGGACAGGTCGGGTATTGTTGGGTTTTTATACACCGCCCCCTCAAAGCCGCCTCCTGGGAGGAGCCATCGGTCTATTCGGAAGGCTGGGTCATTGTGTCGCCTATATCTGCAATGATTGATGACAACGAGCTGCGAAGCCCAATAGTACCGTTTCAGATCAGGAAGCCCAATTCCATCGTCGAACCAACCCAGCGTGAGTTTCTGTGTAACAATGCGGGGGGACTTACCCTCCCATAGCAACTCCCACACCAAAGACTCTATTTCCTTGAAGTACGACGCTGCTACCGGAATTGGCGTGTTCTGTAGCGCATATAAAAGTCGGGGGAGAGACATCATTTTGAATAATGCCGCACGCCCCAAGAGAGTTAGGGGTAGCGACTTCCAGTGCTTGACATCCGCTTTAAGGCGCGTTAGCGGAGGCCGGAGGTTAGTCTCATAAAATCGAGATAGGTCTTTGGATACTGAGATTCCCAGATATTTGAACCCTGCCACGGCCTCCGTCAATTGACAATCCCGGGGAAGTCGGGGCTTCTGCCCAGTGAGGTCATAGAGCACAGACTTGGACTAGTTGATCCGATAGCCTGCGAATCTTCGAAAGATGTGAAATATGTCCAACACCACGGCGAGCGATTTCACCGGGGAGGCAAGGTAAAGCAGGATATCATCCGCGTATAAAGATATGCGGTCCTCCCAGCCATGAATCCATCTAAGGCCCCTGATAGCTGGGTCCCAACGGATCCACGCCGCCAGGGGTTCCAAGGCCAGAGCAAAGAGGAGCGGAGATAGGGGACATCCCTGCCTAGTGCCCCTCCCCAAGGGAAAAACGGTTGGCAAAACAAAAGGCGCACACAGCTAATAAATTCCAGTCCAAAGCCCAATTTACGGAGCACCACAAACATGTAGGGCCATTCTATGGTATCGTAGGCCGAAGCGGTATCTAGGGACACCACCACGGCATCCTCTCTAATAGTATCTGCCCTACAGAGCACTCCATGTAGTCGCCGGAGATTAAGAGATGTATTTCTTGCCGGCATAAACCCGGACTGATCCGGGTGAATCAGGGTGGGAAGAACCCGCAACAGACGAGTGGCGAAGACCTTCGCGAGGATTTTCGCCTCGCAGTTGAGCAACGAGATAGGCCTATACGAGGAACACTGATCTGCAGGTTGGCTCGATTTGACGATGACGGTGTCCGTCTATGGTCTTCAGGGAGGATTCCAATCTCTTTACTCTCTCGGTACATGTCAGTGAGATAAGGGGCATTTATATTCTCCGTCAGCTTAAATAATTCTATGGGTATCCCATTCGGACCCGATGCTCCCCCCCGCCCCACCACTCGCTTTTCCTCCGCTCTACGATCCAACCATGCCCGCAGTTTGCCTGCCTTCGCGCCTACATCATAAATCCTGCTGAGAGTCGCCCTGTAGTGTGCCTTAGTCGCTTCAGTGGCCAGGTCAGAAAACTCTTTCATCTTCGTTCGGAGTCTGTGACGCGAGTCCTCCGTACGAACTGCGCGTTCCGAGGCCAGGACCGCCCCCTCTAAGCGCACCACGTCTTCGGCTTTTTCCTTGCGTTGTCCAGCAATCTGTCCCAGCACCACTCCCCGAATGACAGTTTTATAGGCTTCCCAAAGAGAATCGGACGGGCTAACTGAACCCTGATTAAGCTGATAATAAAGGTCGGTTTCGCCCAATACTTTATCCTTAACTGAGGGAATAGTGAGATACCAGGGGTTAAGCGGTGCAACGCCGCCAACCGTGGGTTCCCCCACTTCCACCCTGCACTGCACGGGTGAGTGATCCGAAATTCCCCTAGCCAAATGCTGAATCTCTTTGACACTTTGGATCTGGCTTGTGAGTGTGAGTACATAATCTATTTGGTACATGCTGCGATGGGGACCCGAGAGATGGGTGTACTGGAGCTCGCTGGTTTGTAAGCATCTCCAGACATCCACCAGGCCCATAGCCCCCAGAAAGAGGGGTACCCGCTGAGGGGCACATCAAGGGAGAGAGAGGGAAGGATATCCCTGCATTCTTAAGTACTGCTGCCAATGAGAACACCACAAGCGCCTCGTCAGTCAAGTCCCGCTCACTAGATCAATCGAAAGTGACATGCCAAAACAAAAGAAACACAAAAATGACCTGTTTATACAAAAGCAATTCCAAAAACCAAACCCAAAGACAGTCAAGACCCACCCACCCTACAGGCCCCACACACAACCCCCAAACCCCTCCCTCCCTGCCTCCCTGCTCGGCGGAAACAAAACCTCACGCCCCCCAAACTAGCAGAGTGCCTATCGCCCACCCTTCCGAAAACTTAAGGGTTTGTGCAACCAACCCGAGCATTATCATAGAAACATGTTACTGTACCAACTACCACATGAATAGTCAAGCATATGCATATTAAGAGCATCAACCAGGGCCTAAAACACACCCGAAGGCACCCTTACAATTAACGGAAAAATGGGCCAAGTTCGGGGAGTTCAATCACGCCACCCAGTATAGTCCAAGTGAAGACAGTAAAGTCTGGTACAGGCGGCTAATACAACACCGTGTCCACAGCCCATCGTTCGTGTGACCCATTCCAACTGCACAAAAGGGAAAAAAAACAATAAAAAAAACTAACACTGTGCTACACAGCCCATAAGCAGCCGGAGTGTAGGTCACTGGTAGCACACGCCCCGAACTCCCCAGCACCAGGATATTTTTAAATGTGCCTCAGGATCTCTCTAGAGCTATGACTCAAGGGCGATGTTGAGGAAAAAGGGAGGGTTTCACCCCACAGGAGCTGCTCAGTAGTATTAAGCGTTCAGTTTGTGGTACATTCAGGCATCCACAGGGGTTTAGAACAGTGACCCAGCCAGTGAGCCCCTCATTGAATATAGTGCAGGTCCCACGGCAGACACAAGCCTCAACTAACCTTAATCGTGGGCTTGTATGGCAGTCACAGCTCTGCAGTATCACAGTTCTGGCCCTGTGCTGTCCTGGTGCACTGAGGCCTCTGGACGTCTTCACCGCAAGGCAGTATTAGGCCTGAGTGCTCCCCTCCCTCACTGCCGACGCAGAGCTCCCTTCTCACTGCTGTCTTTCTAGAGGGCAGACGCGGGTGCCGATGCCACAGCTCCGCGTCCACCAACTTCTCAGGCACACGCCTGGGGCTCCGGAGTTACAGCGGCGCCGGGTTCACACCTCGCCGTAATCACGCCACAACGCTGCCCCCTTCAGCAGGGGCAGACACAGATGCCGATCCTCAGCTCCGCTCACACCAGCCACTCTGGTGCCTGCACATGCACGGCCCGTCCATGCTCCGGAGCGTCGGCGGCGCGCCCGCCGACCATCACGGTCCGCAGATGGAAAAGTCACGGTCCAGAGGTAACAGTCCCATTGAGTGCACGCCTATGATGTCACACCTGGTGCTCAGGCCGCCCGGCCGCGCCGCCTCCCCGACCAGGCTCGATGGCGCAGGGCTCGCTGTGGGTGTTCCGTCTCCCTGTTCTGGCCGCGGGAGGTATCGATCGGCTCCTCAGCCCTAGCTGATCGCCAATGTTGGTATTTACAGTACTTAAGCAAGCAGTTTAGCCAGATGATTAACGGAGTTCAAGCTCAGTCGGCAAAGCGAACTGATTAAGCCGCCATCTTGTAGCTCGGCTTGGCCACGCCCCTTTTCTTTAATTGTTATTCCCAGATATTTCATCTCTGAGCAGACTCTGCCGCCCCATCCTGCCATGTTCCAGCTCATTACTTCTGTTTTTGAAATGTTGACCAAATATCCAGAAAGTATACCAAATTCTGTTGTCAACTGTTCTATCCTCGTCAATGTTTGCGCTGGATCTGAAGTAAAAACTACTAAATCCTCTGCATATAGTGCAATTTTACTATGTGTTGGAAGCTGGTGGATAGGGATGATCTGCTCATCTGTTCTTAACTTGTGCACAAGTGGTTCCATATATATATCAAAAAGAAGGGGGGACAGGGGGCACCCCTGTTTTGTCCCCCTCATAATTGTGAAACTCCCTGTCAATGCGCCATTTAGCTGAATTTTGGCCGTGGGCTGCTCATATAGTTTTTACACTGCCTGAATAAAGTTGGTACTGAAACCCATTGTATCTAGGACTGCCCAAAGAAATGACCAGCTGACACGATCGAAAGCTTTTGGCGTCTATAGTAATCACCTCCAAAGGGATCGATCTCTGGACTGGTAGGTCTATAGTCCCTATTAGTGAGAGCGTGAGTTCTTGTATTTGTCTCTTGGGGACAAACCTTTTCTGTTCGATATTTATCAACTGAGGACCCACCTTAGCCAGTCTCCCCTCCAATATGCCTGTATACATTTTTAGGTCTCGCTGAGTCAGCGCGCATGCGCTGCTCGGAAAGACTTTAGTAAGGGCTTTAAAAAATGTACCGCCGGCTACAGCTTGCAGTGCATGTGCGCGGGCGTGCGCTTCAGCAGGGGCGCCATATGTTGTGATTACTGCTGCGCGCGCACCACCAGCGCACATGCACTGCAAGCTGTGGTAGCATTTTTAGCTTGCTAATCGTTGCACCGGTGCTTTACTTTTAGCATTAAAAGTAAAGCGCCGGTGCCGCGATTATAGCAAAAGTAAAGAAATAGAAACAAACATCTATTTCTTTACTTTTGCTATAATTGCGGCACCTGCGCTTTACTTTTAATGTTAAAAGTAAAGCACCGGTGCCGCGATTAGAAAGAAAAAAATATATATACATGCATTCTGCACACTTACCTATTTTGATAAACGTTGACGCTGCTGTTCAAGCTTCAAGTGTGCTTCAAGCCACAGTGGCATTCTGTTGAGCACTCGTGTTTTCTACGCATTTCAGGCATGCCAAGTGTGATCAAAGTCACCGCCATTTATGTATCATTGGCACGGTACACACGGCTGAGCATTAAATACAGTAAAGCCCCATTCCTAGTTGCATGTAATTAGAAATTTCTGCGTATTACACCACAGGCCACAATAAGCGGTGCAACACGGCCAACCGTTTATACAAAAACAATTCCAAAAACAAAACCCAAAGACAGTACCCACCCACCCACCCTACAGGCCCCACACACAACCCCCAAACCCCCCCTCCCTGCCTCCCTGCTTGGCAGAAACAAAATCTCCCGCCCCCCAAACTAGCAGAGTGCCTATCGCCCACCCTTCCGAAAACTTACGGGTTTGTGCAACCAACCCGAGCATTATCATAGAAACATGTTACTGTACCAACTACCACATGACTAGTCAAGCATATGCATATTAAGAGCATCAACCAGGGCCTAAAACACACCCGAAGTCACCCTTACAATTAACGGAAAAATGGGCCAAGTTCGGGGAGTTCAATCACGCCACCCAGTACAGTCCAAGTGAAGACAGTAAAGTCTGGTACAGGCGGCTAATACAACACCGTGTCCACAGCCCATCGTTCGTGTGACCCATTCCAACTCCACCAAAGGAAAAAAAAACAGCAAAAAAAACATACAGACCAGCTAGTCGTGACCCCCGCCGCTTCGCTCAAGTCCTGCACAGGCATGCCGCCACCAGAAGCTCGGGCGTCTCCTTCCATCCTTCCACCCCGAGCATGGCTGTTTCGGCGGCCTGCTGTACGCCAGCCCGCCAGACAGTCCCAAGTCCCCTCTGGGGTGGTGAAGAACCAGGTCTTCCCCTCCGATTCCACCCTCAACCTGGCTGGGAACATCATAGCATATTTCAAGTCCTTGGCGCGGAGCACTTTTTTCACTTCCAGGAAGCTTCATCGTTGTCGCTGCACCTTGAGGGTGAAGTCCGGGAAAAAGGTGATGCGGCTATTCTGAAATTCCACTGGCGGGGCGGAGAGGCATACTGCAGGATGGCATCCCTGTCTCGGAAATTGAAAAACCTGGCGAGATATGGGCAATGGGGGCTCCAGGCCTCGGTCAACCGCCTGGCACACGGTGCGCTCGCTCTACGGAGAAGAAGTTGGAAAGTCCCCGTGGCTTAAGGTAGGTAGTGATCAATTCCTCCACAAAGAGGTCCGCCGACGGCCCTTCCGCGTGTTCCGGCACCCCAATTATGCCGACGTTATTGCGCCCTTCATAGTCATCCAACTGCGCTTCAAGCTTCGCAGCGTGCGATTGCAGGTCATCCACCTTCCTCTGCAGCGTCGACGTGTCTTCCAGAAGGGAGGTCGCCTTGATTTCAACATCCTTTAAACATGTGTTCATTGAACGCATATCCTCTCTGATTAGGGACACCTCAGTGGATACAGTGTCGATACGCGACTCCAAGGACGTGCGGACACTGGTGATGGCTTCGAGGACGTCATGCAATGTCGGCTCCTTGTGCTTCCCACTATGCTCAGGCTTATCAGATGTATGTTGGGTTCCTTTGGGGCTTGCGCCGAAGCCCCCTTCCCACGCATATTTCGACGATTTGGTCTGGGGGGCTGCCTTCGAGCCACGCCCCCGCAATGATGAATGTAAGCCCCAGCCATGTGGCTTATTCATGGTAGGTAGAGAGTATCTGATATGGCAGTAGCCGTGGATGCGCCAGACTCGGTTCCACTGTGTGACACAGCCCATAAGCAACCGGAGTGCAGGTCACTGGTAGCACACGCCCCGAACTCCCCAGCACCAGGATATTTTTAAATGTGCCTCAGGATCTCTCCAGAGCTACGACTCAAGGGCGATGTTGAGGAAAAAGGGAGGGTTCCACCCCACAGGAGCTGCTCAGTTGGATTAAGCGTTCAGTTTGTGGTACATTCAGGCATCCACAGGGGTATAGAACAGTGACCCAGCCAGTGAACCCCTCATTGAATATGGTGCAGGTCCCACGGCAGACACAAGCCTCAACTAACCTTAATCGTGGGCCTATATGGCAGTCACAGCTCTGCAGTATCACAGTTCTGGCCCCGTGCTGTCCTGGTGCACTGAGGCCTCTGGGCTTGTATGGCAGTCACAGCTCTGCAGTGTCACAGTTCTGGCCCCGTGCTGTCCTGTGCACTGAGGCCTCTGGGCGTCTTCACCGCAAGGCAGTATTAGGGCTGGGTGCTCCTCTCCCTCAATGCCGACGCAGAGCTCCCTTCTCACCTCTGTCTTTCACTAGGGCAGATGCGGGTGCAGATGCCACAGCTCTGCGTCCTCCAACTTCTCAGGCACCCGCCTGGGGCTCCGGAGTTACGGCGGCGCCGGGCTCACACCTTGCCATAATCACGCCACAACGCTGCCCCCTTCAGCAGGGGCAGACGCAGATGCCGGTCCACAGCTCCGCTCACAATGGCTGCTCGGGTGCCTGCACATGCAGGGCCCGTCCATGCTCCGGAGCGTCGGCGGCGCGCCCGCCGACAATCACGGCCCGCAGATGGAAAAGTCACGGTCCAGAGGTAAGTCCCGTTGAGTGTGCGCCTATGATGTCACACCTGGTGCTCAGGCCGCCCGGCCGCGCCGCCTCCTCGACCAGGCTCGATTGCGCAGGGCTCGCTGTGGGTGTTCTGTCTCCCCGTTCTGGCCGTGGGCGGTATCGATCGGCTCCTCAGCCCTAGCCAATTGCCAATGTTGGTATTTACAGTCCTTAAGCAGGCAATTTAGCCAGATGATTAACGGAGTTCAAGCTCAGTCGGCAGAGCCGACTTATTAAGCTGCCATCTTGTAGCTCGGCTTGGCCACGCCCCTTTTCTTTAATTGTTATTCCCAGATATTTCATCTCTGAGCAGACTCTGCCGCCCCATCCTGCCATGTTCCAGCTCATTACTTCTGTTTTTGAAATGTTGACCAAATATCCAGAAAGTATACCAAATTCTGTTGTCAACTGTTCTATCCTCGTCAATGTTTGCGCTGGATCTGAAGTAAAAACTACTAAATCCTCTGCATATAGTGCAATTTTACTATGCGTTGAAAGCTGGTGGATAGGGATGATCTGCTCATCTGTTCTTAACTTGTGCACAAGTGGTTCCATATATATATCAAAAAGAAGGGGGGACAGGGGGCACCCCTGTTTTGTCCCCCTCATAATTGTGAAACTCCCTGTCAATGCGCCATTTAGCAGAATTTTGGCCGTGGGCTGCTCATATAGTTTTTACTCTGCCTGAATAAAGTTGGTACTGAAACCCATTGTATCTAGGACTGCCCAAAGAAATGACCAGCTGACACGAGCGAAAGCTGTGGCGGCGTCGATAGTAATCACCTCCAAAGGGATCGATCTTGTGACTGGTAGTTCTATAGTCCCTATTAGTGAGAGCGTGAGTTCTTGTATTTGTCTCTTGGGGACAAACCCTTTCTGTTCGATATTTATCAACTGAGGACCCACCTTAGCCAGTCTCCCCGCCAATATGCCTGTATACATTTTTAGGTCTCGCTGAGTCAGCGCGCATGTGCTGCTCTGAAAAAAGACTTTAGTAAGGGCTTTAAAAAATGCACCGCCGGCTACAGCTTGCAGTGCATGTGCGCGGGCGTGCGCTTCAGCAGGGGCGCCATATGTTGTGCTTACTGCGGCTCGCGCACATGCACTGCAAGCTGTGGTAGCATTTTTAGCTTGTTAATCGTGGCACCGGTGCTTTACTTTTAACATGAAAAGTAAAGCGCCGGTGCCGCCTGTATAGCAAAAGTAAAGAAATAGAAACAAACATCTATTTCTTTACTTTTGCTATAATTGCGGCACCTGCGCTTTACTTTTAATGTTAAAAGTAAAGCACCGGTGCCGCGATTAGGAAGAAAAAAAAACTATATACATGCATTCTGCACACTTACCTATTTTGATAAACGTTGACGCCGCTATTCAAGCTTCAAGTGTGCTTCAAGCCACAGTTGCATTCTGTTGAGCACTCGTGTTTTCTACGCATTTCAGGCGTGCCAAGTGTGATCAAAGTCACCGCCATTTATGTATCATTGGCACGGTACACGCGGCTGAGCATTAAATACAGTAAAGCCCCATTCCTAGTTGCATGTAATTAGAAATGTCTGCGTATGGGGGAAGTAGAATACAAAAGGGGGGACTAGAGAGGCCGTTTTCCACTCACAAGTGAGTGGGAGGTCCAACAGGAACAAAGGCCCCTAATACAACAAGTGTTCCTATAGTTCCTCAAAAAAGGAGAGTGGTGTCAGCAAGAAGGCTGACGTAAATTAGAAGCACCGTGTAGACCTAATTGGAAAATCCATATGTCGGATTTGAATGCCCTCACACACCCTTGCAGGTGTCATGCTTCATCATTTGGGCTGCTCCTCGTCGGGCCGGCGGTGCAATGCCCGACGGGCTCCCTCGAAGGGGCACTTTAGCGGAGATCTTTAATCCAACTGCCGTATTGGTGAAGTGCAGGTGTGGGGCCTGTTAGATGTAGATATAAGGTAGTGTGGTTAAAATGAGGTGAGGAGCGCCTAGTGAGAACAAATTTTATTCTGGTGGCCTCCTACCTGGGATTAAAAACGTGTGTACATAGCACTTATACGGGTGTAATGTCCCTGATTAAAGTGGCATGTAATTGTCAGAAGTTGGTCAACATGTTTCTCGCAAAGAGTATCTCTACTCGCGATTCTTCAGGACCTTATCAAAGGGAAAAAAAGGGATAATATCTACATTTATGAACCTATTCAGGTCAGGGTTGTAAATAGTCTACGTATTTAGACGCAATACCTGTTGATGTCAGGAACTACCTGAAAAGAAAAAGGTATGGTCAAATATTAAAACCAGTGCTTCCGGTATAAAATGGTTCATTGAAGTATGACAGACTTCAATGTGACTCACACTCTGTGACTTAAGTAAAATGTGGTGCAGAGTCGCAGCATCCATCAAACTTTATAAAATGACGAAGTGGTGGATCCCTTGGTGAGCTAAAATGACTACTCGCCAAAGTGGAACATCTATTAAAAGCAGCAGGCATCTGTACATTGAAGACTCACCCTAATCGGTTATAAGCCTGTCATCAACAGTACTCGGTGGACTGTACATGGGATTGTGTTCCTCAAAGTCATAGGACTAAATTGAAACGAGAGTTGCATAAATCATGTGGTCGGGTGTGGTAGTTTGTTTGAGCAAAAAGAGGATAAAACTACAAAGTGGTATATTAAGCGACAGAGGGCTGATGTGGGAGGGGCTTCCATGAGCAATAATAAAATACATGGAAACTACCTCTTGTACACAGTGTCTGAAGACAGTTGGGCCTCATATCAACTGTTCATGTGTGTGTTCTGAGACTTGGAGGGACTTAAAACTAAGTCATAGGGTCAGCATCTGAGTGTAAAGAGGAATTACCCTTCGTTCTGGGAGAGCATTGTCCCTATAATTCTGCTGTTAAAAGGGTTATACACGTCAGTTGTTGTATATCCTTCGTTGGTTAGTACGCAAAGAAGGAGAGAAAGAGAGAGGTGCCACTTGTGGCGTAATCAAGGGGTTGGGGTGAAGTATAGTCAAGGTGCGTAGGAATGATTCCAAAATCAATCGTTAAAGCTTAATACGTTTACAACTCACTATACTACACGGAGGATGGTGGTTCTTTGCAGAAACAAAAGCAAAGTACTAACGAATACAGAATCGATCGTCGAGACTTTGTAAGTAAACAGCTAGCCGAACTACACGAAGTGTGGCGGTTCTCGAAAAAGTAGCATTAGAGAAGCGAGAACCAAGTGATAATGATTACCAAATCAATCGTCAAGGATATGTTTGTTTGTGCACGTATCAGAGAGCTGTGCTAAGCTGCGTGAAGGACACGTGTAGAACAGGATATAAAGAATAATCGAATAAGTCGTGTACTTACATAGCTTCTTCCCATGTATCGTAAGTCGACCTACCCTCTCCACCGAGTCCGGGAGGTGGCGTGGTGGAGAGGGAGGTAGGACTTATGCGTGGGTATAGGTCACGTGACCCGCTGCTGTTAGTATTGTACCAGGAAAGAGTTGTTTACGGTCGCCATATTGAGATGGAGTTCCTAGTCAATAAACTAATGCCTAAGTGTAGGGAGTGATATATATTGCGCTCCTTATAAGATTAGCGGCGTGCTATAAGCATGTGTACCTTATCACATTATTATGAAGGGTAGTGAATGTTTCTCGCTGAAAGTTAGATAGGTATTTTGGTAAAGGGTGTACCGTGTATTAGTACAACATCGGCAATAGATGGGCAGTAGCGTGTTAGTGTGGCAACGAAGTCTCAACTGGGGTTATTGATCACCTGCATTCTTGTTGTCTTAACAAGTAGCACAACTGGAGTGTTAGGATGGAGTGTGCTCATTAGAGGTAAAGGGGGATTCAAAGCTTCTACAAAGCTTGTGGGACAAGGTTAAAAACTATATCTGGTAATGGAGACTCAATATCCACATATACGTTATGTGTCCCATCGCTCTGGATGACATGATGAGAGCATCATATATAGTATGGAGGGAATGTTAAGTGTATGTTGATGGATTGCTCTGGCACCATAAGAGTGTTATATGCCCATGTAGGTAATATCAAGTAATCTCAGAATAATGGTTGAATTAGACCCTAATTGCACCCCAGGGGATATCATCGTTGAGCCCATTGGTGTGGGTCGATAAGCGGTGAATCCACCGTTGTTCTTTGGCAAACAGGCTCTGTTTAGTTATATTAGAGTTAGTTTCTAAAATCAGCCACCTAACTGAGTCAGGTGAGTTTTTGTGTTCAAGGAAGTGAGCGCTGATTTTGGTGTTGTTTTTCAAGCAGCAGAAATTACTACGATGTTCCGTAATGCGTAGTTTGGTGGGCCGAGTTGTCATCCCTATATAATATAGGTTACAGGGGCACATCAAGAGGTAAATGCAATTAGCAGTATTGCAGTTGGTGTGTGCTCTCATTTCCCAAGTAAAGGTGTTGTTGAGGGTTATAGTCTTGTGTATTGATGTGAAAGCACATACACTGCAACCTTCACATGGATAGTGTCCCTTAACCGTTGGAAGATGCCACAATGTTTGCTGTGAATTTTTCGTTGTTTTGGGTTTGGGTCTAGTTTTAATGAGCATATCCCGGATATTTTTTGAGCGCCTATATGCAAATCGAGGTGGATCGATATTCATAGAGCCTGTATTCAGTATGCCCCAATGTTTCTTCAGCACCTTAGTCACCTGGTTGGATGCTGGTGTAAATGTGGTTATGCACGTCAGTGTCTCTGACTTGTTCTTAGTTTTAGGTTCCAGCAGGGCCTCTCGGTGGTTATTACGTGCCCGTTTTTTAGACAGTGTAATACTCCTCTGAGGGTAAGCTCTTTCAGTCAGATTGCGTTCTAGGAGGGTGGCTTCACTTTTGTATTCAACCAATGTACTACAGTTCCTCCTAATTCTCAAGAACTGGCCAAAAGGCAGGTTTTCCTTGAGAGCTTTGGGGTGGTGACTATTAAAATGGAGTAAACTGTTACGATCAGTAGGTTTCCTGAACATGGTGGTACTGAGAATACCCTGTGTGATTTGGATTGTCAAATCCAGGAACGCTATCTGAGAGGAGGATTCCGTAATGGTGAAATTGAGGTATGGATTAAGATTGTTGATCCATCCAAAGAACTCACCATAGCTGTCTTGATCACCTGTCCAGAAGATCAGGATATCGTCAATGAAACGTTTCCAGAGGAGGATGTGTTTGTGGTAAGGGTTAGTTTCATTGAGGATATGCTTAGCCTCGAAAGCTGCCATGTACAGGCAGGCCACACTAGGAGCGAAGGTACTTCCCATGGAAGTACCCTGCGTCTGATGGTAGAGTTGGCCTTTAAATTCGAAAAAGTTCTCAGTCAATGCCAAGGTGGCACACTCCATAATGAATGAAGGAGGGGTGGATGACCCCTCGATGGACACATTCAGTATTTCCTCAATCACTTCTAAGGAGGCCCTCTGTGGGATGTTAGTGTAGAGGGCCACAACGTCTAGAGTGATGAGAAAATTGATGGCATCAGCATTCTGAAATTGGTCTAGTAACCGAAGTACATCAGTAGTGTCTTGGATGTATGATGGTATCTCTTTTACTAAGGGTTGGAGGAAATGATCACAAAATGGTGATAAAGGTTCCAGTATCGAGTCAATCCCTGATACTATCGGTCGGCCTGGTATGGGTGTGGTGCTCTTGTGGATCTTTGGCAATATGTAAAAATAGGGGGTCCTGGGTTCTTTCTTAACAAGAAAGCAGGCTTCCCTCTTACTTATCCAGCCCTGGCCTTCTGCTGAGTCTACTAGACCTGTGATGGTTTTCTTGAGGCGTTCAGTAGGATTTCGGGATAGAGGGGTATAATATTTCCTGTCCCCCAATTGTCTCAGGCATTCCGTGTCGTAATCTGTGGTAGCCATGATAACTGTGGCACCGCCTTTATCGGCCTGTTTGATGGTAATGGTTGTGTCATTGGCGAGTGTTTCTATCGCCTGTATCTCTTGTCTTGTGATGTTATTGTAACTTTTGTTATTAGTCAAGGCTTTCACATCTTTCAATACTGCTTGTTCGTAAGTCAGTACCTCATTTGCTATCATCCCACTCTGGGGAGTGAAGGAAGAAGGATTGTGTAGACCTGAATCCTCGTCAGGAGTATAGTCCTTTCCCTCAAAGAAGAATTTGAGGCGGATTTTCCGAAAAAACGGGTGCAGTTCACAAGTTTGTGAGAAGAGATCCACTCGAGGTGTACGTACAAAACCTAGTCCTTTTTGTAGGACGTCATTCTCTGTCATGGTTAGTTGTCTGGGTGACAGATTCACCACTAGGTTTGTTTTCTGTTGGTCTGGCTTCTGGTTTCCATTCCTGTCTGAATGGGTTCCTCCCATTGTACTTGTTTTTCTGGTTGAGTACCTCTTTTGCGCCCTCGCCCTTTGCCCCAACCTCTGCCTAAAAAAGGCTGGCGTATGCCTTGGGGTGCAAACTGTGGGGGATATTGAGGGCCAAATGGTGGAGGACCTGGAGGAAACATCGGGTATTGCCAGATGTTTCCTTCACGCAGCTTAGCACAGCTCTCTGATACGTGCACAAACAAACATTTTCTTGACGATTGATTTGGTAATCATTATCACTTGGTTCTTGCTTCTCTAATGCTACTTTTTCGAGAACCGCCACACTTCGTGTAGTTCGGCGAGCTGTTAACTTACAAAGTCTCGACGATCGATTCTGTATTCGTTAGTACTTTGCTTTTGTTTCTGCAAAGAACCACCATACTCCGTGTAGTATAGTGAGTTGTAAACGTATTAAGCTTTAACGATTGATTTTGGAATCATTCCTACGCACCTTGACTATACTTCACCCCAACCCCTTGATTACGCCACAAGTGGCAACTCTCTTTCTCTCCTTCTTTGGGTACTAACCAACGAAGGATATACAACAACTGACGTGTATAACCCTTTTAACAGCAGAATTATAGGGACAATGCTCTCCCAGAACGAAGGGTAATTCCTCTTTACACTCAGATGCTGACCCTATGACTTAGTTTTAAGTCCCTCCGAGTCTCAGAACACACACATGAACAGTTGATATGAAGCCCAACTGTCTTCAGACACTGTGTACAAGAGGTAGTTTCCATGTATTTTATTATTGCTCATGGAAGCCCCTCCCACATCAGCCCTTTTTCGCTTAACATACCACTTTGTAGTTTTATCCTCTTTTTGCTCAAACAAACTACCACACCAGACCACATTATTTATGCAACTCTCATTTCAATTTAGTCCTATGACTTTGAGGAACACAATCCCATGTACAGTCCACCGAGTACTGTTGATGACAGGCTTATAACCGATTAGGGTGAGTCTTAAATGTACGGATGCCTGCTGCTTTTAATAGATGTTCCACTTTGGCGAGTAGTCGCTTTAGCTCACCAAGGGATCCACCACTTCGTCGTTTTATAAAGTTTGATGGATGCTGCGACTCTGCACCACATTTTACTTAAGTCAAAGAGTGTGAGTCACATTGAAGGCTTTCATACGAACCATTTTATACCGGAAGCACTTGTTTTAATATTTGACCATACCTTTTTCTATTCAGGTAGTTCCTGACATCAACAGGTATTGAGTCTAAATACGTAGACTATTTACAACCCTGACCTGAATAGGTTCATAAATGTAGATATTATCCCTTTTTTTCCCTTTGATAAGGTCCTGAAGAATCGCGAGTAGAGATACTCTTTGCGAGAAACATGTTGACCAACTTCTGACGGTTACATGCCACTTTAATCAGGGACATTACACCCGAATAAGTGCTATATACACACGTTTTTAATCCCAGGTAGGAGGCCACCAGAATAAAATTTGTTCTCACTAGGCACTCCTCACCTCATTTTAACCACACTACCTTATATCTACATCTAACAGGCCCCACACCCGCACTTCACCAATACGGCAGTCGGATTAAAGATCTCCGCTAAAGTGCCCCTTCGAGGGAGCCCGTCGGGCATTGCACCGCCGGCCCGACGAGGAGCAGCCCAAATGATGAAGCATGACACCTGCAAGGGTGTGTGAGGGCATTCAAATCCGACATATGGATTTTCCAATTAGGTCTACACGTGCTTCTAATTTACGTCAGCCTTCTTGCTGACACCACTCTCCTTTTTTGAGGAACTATTGGAACACTTGTTGTTACTACTGTATTAGGGGCCTTTGTTCCTGTTGGACCTCCCACTCACTCGTGAGTGGAAAACGGCCTCTCTAGTCCCCCCTTTTGTATTCTAGTTCCGGCACGGTGTAAAACCCGTGGGACCCTTTACTGTCGGGTGAGAGTGACTCTATCCCCCAAATTTATTCTCTCTCTCTTTTACATTGACCACTGTACTTCAGTAGTCACCTCTATTTGAGCACTGATTTTACCATCGCCTACTCGACCCCAACCAGAAATATCCACGGAAGGCCAGGGTTTGAGTTACGGTGAGGACCACGCAGCCGAAATCCTTCGGACTCCCTCTATTTTGAGTCTTGATTATGAAAACACGTCAGGTAGCCAATCAGGCGGTTGGCAATCATTATCTGACATGAGAAGAGAATGGGTAAGGATTACCCTACATGATGCACTCATGACTGAATATTTTAGGGCAAATATTTCATCCAATTGCCTTATAGTAAAAAACTTCCCAAGGATATTCTGGGAAGATGGCCAATTTAAAATCGAATGGTCACAAATTTCCTGGAAGTGTACCAGAGATCTCTTGATCCTAATTGTAAACAAGGCCAAAAGGCTGGCTGACGAACTACTCATTCGTATACAAGCCGCCGAGAACGCCTTAAAAAACAACAACTCAGTCTCCACTTTCAAAACCAAACTGATGGAGCTCAATAACCAGATTGCAGAGCACAAAGAATACTTGATGAAACAGAAAGTGGCTAAACTCCAAAAGGATATTAAAAGATTCGATAAGGAAAAGGTATATCCTTACCTTAAAACTGACTACATCCCAGCAAACACCAACTATACATCAGATGCCAGTTCCAACTCCTCTAAGGGAAGTTCATCGAACAATAGTGACTCCAGCACAGAGGGCATGGGACCCAACCACTATAGAAGCAGGAGAGGGAGACAGGGTTACAACACCTACCCTCCTCCACTCTACCAAGGACCACACCATCCCCCTCCCTTCTGGCAATACCAGATGTTTCCTCCAGGTCCTCCACCATTTGGCCCTCAATATCCCCCACAGTTTGCACCCCAAGGCATACGCCAGCCTTTTTTAGGCAGAGGTTGGGGCAAAGGGCGAGGGCGCAAAAGAGGTACTCAACCAGAAAAACAAGTGCAATGGGAGGAACCCATTCAGACAGGAATGGAAACCAGAAGCCAGACCAACAGAAAACAAACCTAGTGGTGAATCTGTCACCCAGACAACTAACCATGACAGAGAATGACGTCCTACAAAAAGAACTAGGTTTTGTACCTACACCTCGAGTGGATCTCTTCTCACAAACTTGTGAACTGCACCAGTTTTTTCGGAAAATCCGCCTCAAATTCTTCTTTGAGGGGAAAGACTATACTCCTGACGAGGATTCAGGTCTACACAATCCTTCTTCCTTCACTCCCCAGAGTGGGATGATAGCAAATGAGGTACTGACTTACGAACAAGCAGTATTGAAAGATGTGAAAGCCTTGACTAATAACAAAGGTTACAATAACATCACAAGACAAGAGATACAGGCGATAGAAACACTCGCCAATGACACAACCATTACCATCAAACAGGCCGATAAAGGCGGTGCCACAGTCATCATGGCGACCACAGATTACGACACGGAATGCCTGAGACAATTGGGGGACAGGAAATATTATACCCCTCTATCCCGAAATCCTACTGAACGCCTCAAGAAAACCATCACAGGTCTAGTAGACTCAGCAGAAGGCCAGGGCTGGATAAGTAAGAGGGAAGCCTGCTTTCTTATTAAGAAAGAACCCAGGACCCCCTATTTTTACATATTGCCAAAGATCCACAAGAGCACCACACCCATACCAGGCCGACCGATAGTATCAGGGATTGACTCGATACTGGAACCTTTATCACAATTTTGTGATCATTTCCTCCAACCCTTAGTAAAAGAGATACCATCATACATCCAAGACACTACTGATGTACTTCGGTTACTAGACCAATTTCAGAATGCTGATGCCATCAATTTTCTCATCACTCTAGACGTTGTGGCCCTCTACACTAACATCCCACAGAGGGCCTCCTTAGAAGTGATTGAGGAAATACTGAATGTGTCCATCGAGGGGTCATCCACCCCTCCTTCATTCATTATGAAGTGTGCCACCTTGGCATTGACTGAGAACTTTTTCGAATTTAAAGGCCAACTCTACCATCAGACGCAGGGTACTTCCATGGGAAGTACCTTCGCTCCTAGTGTGGCCTGCCTGTACATGGCAGCTTTCGAGGCTAAGCATATCCTCAATGAAACTAACCCTTACCACAAACACATCCTCCTCTGGAAACGTTTCATTGACGATATCCTGATCTTCTGGACAGGTGATCAAGACAGCTATGGTGA
The DNA here is from genome assembly GCF_964204655.1 of Triturus cristatus. Lineage (NCBI taxonomy): Eukaryota > Metazoa > Chordata > Amphibia > Caudata > Salamandridae > Triturus > Triturus cristatus. Next base: position 116,730,810 of record NC_140589.1, read on the forward strand.
GTTCTTTGGATGGATCAACAATCTTAATCCATACCTCAATTTCACCATTACGGAATCCTCCTCACAGATAGCGTTCCTGGATTGGACAATCCAAATCACACAGGGTATTCTCAGTACCACCATGTTCAGGAAACCTACTGATCGTAACAGTTTACTCCATTTTTTTTTTTTTTATTTATTTGTTTTTAAAAACCTTTATTTGTGCATAGTAAAAGAACAAATACGGGCCTACAACCATCAGGCCGGCCACAAAACGGTTAAGCACTGAGACAAACATTACATCCCCTGTGCATCAATGGTCAAGATTAGCAACGATTCAGGAGTTATACACTGGAGAGATCCTTGACACCAGGGGAAGGAGAAGTGAAGGTTAATTTTAAGGTTTTCAAAATAATTTTATCGAGGAAAAAGTCAGTAGAGGATAGAACCAAGGAGATTCGAGTCCGCAAGATGGCTTCATCACACGGGAGAGCAGCAGCATCATTAAAAACGGCCATAGAAAATCTCAGACAGTGAGGCGATGCAGTTATATAACAGGATAGTCACATGAGTAAATACGCACCCCTCCAAAGCCGCCCCCACTCAATCCACCCCACACCCGGACCCCGAATCGGAAACAAGGAGAGCGCAGAGACATAGAAGAAAAAGGCCCATAGAACTAAAAAGAAACAGTAAATTACCCCCCCACCCTACACCAATGCGGAGGCTACGGCCTGCCCCCCCCCCAGCATAGTGCCTGTCGCCCAATGAACCCGAAATATAGACAAGAGAGGAAGTAGGAATAAAGGAAGAAAATAAGAAAACAAAGAAGAAAGCGGGGAGGAGCCCACGTAACCTCGGAGCGCCCGAAACCACCGGCCAACTACGTCTCCACACACTGAGAACCCACTACACACAAAGGCGGTCGTGTGAAGATAACGTGTCACAACAATATAATGAAGGCAGACAATTCGCGACGAGTGCGCACAACATATGCAGACAGTTCCAGTCCCAGTCCAGCCCATCCGTGAAACCATGGTGATAGAAATCAATCTAGCCCTGGCCCGATCGCGGGCGTAAGATTAGACTAGCCCCCACATGAAGGCCCCGCAGCCCGTGCAGACAAAGACAATATGGCCGCTGGGGAAAAGATGGAGAAGTAGAGTCACAAAATGGCCGCCGATCATCTATTGAGGTCCCCTTGTGCACCATATAAAATCCAGACCTGGCCTGTAAAGTACAGGAGTTCCACATAAAAGAAGCCGTAGGCCACCGTGAACGGTTCCTCGAGGACGTCAGGTGTCGCACAGCTGGATACTCTTGCGGGCGCGGTGAGGCAGGCAACCACAAAGCAGGCAGCAATGAACGGGGAAACAAAGTGTCCACAATTGAGCAGGAGATCGATTGATCCTGGGTGCCGGGAAAGCCAGATGCAGACACCAGTGTAGCACGGTTATACCCAGTCGTTGCGTCCCCGCAAGAGGACAGAGGCACTGGCAGACCCACGTCTTGTTGAGAACAAACGGGGCGCTCACGACCCGCAGCCGACAGTATGGAGTCGAACCGCTCACTCAGCGTTTGCAAGCCAACACACAATTGCAGACGAAAGTCCCGCAGGGCAGCCAGAACGGAGCCGCATGTCAGCGGAAGCTGCGCCCCCACATCGGCAGCAATCCGGGACGGCACTGTGGAGCTGGAGTCTGGTAGAGGGAGGGCGAAGCGGACAGCGGGCGAGACCGGAGCATCACCCCCCAGCAGCGAGCAGGCAATCAACGCCATGTTTTACCGCTGAACGGTACAGTGGCCAGGGGGGGGATCGTAACAAGGAGGCAATTCCCCGCAGGTCTGCGCCGCAACAGGTAAAAGCCAACAGTCGCTTCCCCTCCCTCGGACTCTCTTTGCAGCCGACTGGCAATAGAAGAAGGGGGTCTGCAGCCTTCCACAGCGCGGGCCACAGAGCGGGGCAGGAGACCCGCCACAACGGGGCTTACCCTATAGCTCCAGCCCGTCAGGTGAAAGGTGAAGGAGGTGTCCGGGCGTCTCTCCCCCGGCTCGTCTGGCAACAGTCCGTGGTGTGAGGCGGGATCGGGGCCGCGGGGCTCAGATTTGCGCCGGGGGTCCAGTGACTGCGGAGCTTCCAGGGGGCCGGCCAAGGCCACAATGGAGCAGGGGTCCAGCGCGGAGAACAAAGGCACCAAGAGCTCCGGCATCCGGGCGGGCTCAGACTCCGGGAAAGCGGCGGCGCGGTCAGCGCGTCGTCGCGCACGTTGCACCTCGAAAATCGGCGAGGATAGGAATCAGGATGATAGTCCGAGGCCAAGGGCCGGCGGAGCCGGGCGCTCAAGCGTCTGCTCCGGTCGCCATCTTGGCTCCTCCCCCCAGTTTACTCCATTTTAATAGTCACCACCCCAAAGCTCTCAAGGAAAACCTGCCTTTTGGCCAGTTCTCGAGAATTAGGAGGAACTGTAGTACATTGGTTGAATACAAAAGTGAAGCCACCCTCCTAGAACGCAATCTGACTGAAAGAGCTTACCCTCAGAAGAGTATTACACTGTCTAAAAAACGGGCACGTAATAACCACCGAGAGGCCCTGCTGGAACCTAAAACTAAGAACAAGTCAGAGACACTGATGTGCATAACCACATTTACACCAGCATCCAACCAGGTGACTAAGGTGCTGAAGAAACATTGGGGCATACTGAATACAGGCTCTATGAATATCGATCCACCTCGATTTGCATATAGGCGCTCAAAAAATATCCGGGATATGCTCATTAAAACTAGACCCAAACCCAAAACAACGAAAAATTCACAGCAAACATTGTGGCATCTTCCAACGGTTAAGGGACACTATCCATGTGAAGGTTGCAGTGTATGTGCTTTCACATCAATACACAAGACTATAACCCTCAACAACACCTTTACTTGGGAAATGAGAGCACACACCAACTGCAATACTGCTAATTGCATTTACCTCTTGATGTGCCCCTGTAACCTATATTATATAGGGATGACAACTCGGCCCACCAAACTACGCATTACGGAACATCGTAGTAATTTCCGCTGCTTGAAAAACAACACCAAAATCAGCGCTCACTTCCTTGAACACAAACACTCACCTGACTCAGTTAGGTGGCTGATTTTAGAAACTAACCCTAATATAACTTAACAGAGCCTGTTTGCCAAAGAACAACGGTGGATTCACCGCTTATCGACCCACACCAATGGGCTCAACGATGATATCCCCTGGGGTGCAATTAAGGTTTAATTCAACCACTATTCTGAGATTACTTGATATTACCTACATGGGCATATAACACTCTTATGGTGCCAGAGCAATCCATCAACATACACTTAACATTCCCTCCATACTATATATGATGCTCTCATCATGTCATCCAGAGCGATGGGACACATAATGTATATGTGGATATTGAGTCTCCATTACCAGATATAGTTTTTAACCTTGTCCCACAAGCTTTGTATAAGCTTTGAATCCCCCTTTACCTCTACTGAGCACACTCCATCCTAACACTCCAGTTGTGCTACTTGTTAAGACAACAAGAATACCTTAACGCAGGTGATCAATAACCCCAGTTGAGTCTTTGTTGCCACACTAACACGCTACTGCCCATCTATTGCCGATGGTGTACTAATACACGGTACACCCTTTACCAAAATACCTATCTAACTTTCAGCGAGAAACATTCACTACCCTTCATGTGATAAGGTACATTTGCTTATAGCACGCCGCTAATCTTATAAGGAGCGCAATATGTTCGAGGCATGTGGGCTGCTGAATTCATATCTGTGCATAGATCGCCGCCTAGTGTTGGGTCCGGATGATTGCACATTGTTGTCCTGGAAGAGTCTTCGAAGTATCACGAGATAGGTGGCTCCTCCCCTGGACTACAGTGCGCATGGGCATCCCCTCCATCCTTAGATTGTTTTTTTCCGCCATTGGGTTCGGATGTCCTAATCTTAGCTCTTAGAGTATTTAGGCCTTCATTCGTCGGTATTGTTTTCGTTCGGCGCCGAGTAGTTTCATCGAAGTTAGCCATTTGCCCTTCGACGTCCGAGGCCCGATCAAGATCGACGATGGAACCAAAAACATCGAATAGCCCCTTCAAGCGTTGCCCTATTTGCAACACTAAGTATGCTCGCTTCGACAAGCACCCAGTGTGCAACAGGTGCCTCTCTCCAAACCACGACGAAGCCACCTGCATGGCGTGGTCCAGGTTTCGATCGAAGAAGACCCTTCGCATTCGTCGAGCAGCTCGGCTCGAGGCGCAGAAAGCGGCGCCGCCCCGGACAACATCTTCGGGACCGAAGATGAGGAGGTCGTGGACCTTGAAGTTCAGGGAGAGATGTCGGATCCGGCGTCGGAGCGTGAATCCGACTATGATGCTGAAGACTAACATATAATAGATGAAGAGGAGGATGACATTGTCGTACAGGTAGGAGACGGCGAAGAGGCCCTTGGGGCCGAGGAGGATGGCTCAGAAAATGAGCTAGGCCCTCAGGTCGCCACAGGGCCGAAGGAGGCACTCGATAAGGCTCAGGTCGCGGGATCGCCACAAGGCCTTACCCAAGATCATTCCTCTCGTTCTTCCGCCCCACATAAACGCCCGGCGTCGAACTATCCTAAAGAGCCATCGGTATCCAAAGCGCCATCACTCGATCAACGAGAATCGAAACTGAAGGCAACGGCACCGAAATCGAAACCAAAAGTAAAGGAGTCTCTCCACGGCGACAAGGCCTCGAAGCACTCTGAGCCGAAGACACAAAAGACGGCTGTCTACGCCAAGAGAGGTCATGGGGACGTCGAGCCACGGGCGGCGCCGAAACTCAAAACCAAGGTTGCCGACCCGAAGGTATCGGCGCCAAAGAGCGTCACCACAGATATGGAGGGAGGCCATCGAGAGCCAACCCATCCCACTATTCCTGTCCAGAAGACGACATCTGGTACAGGGCTTGATGCCACAACGAAGAAGGCGTCGAAGGACCGTGTCTAATCCAAGACGCCATCTCCCTTTGTCAAGCAGAAGGTGTCGGAGTCGTTATTACACATCCACGACAAGGCATCCACAACGGTCGCGAAAACAGCCCCGCAGCCGAAACCGGTCAGCACGGTTCACATCGCGTCGACACATATCAAGTTCGGCCTCCCACCAGCGGTGCGACCGAAGATGTTCGACGCGAAGAAGGGTCTCGACCCGCAAGAAGCTAGCGACCCGAAGAAAACTGTCGATGCACCAACAGGAATACACATGGGACAGAGACCTGTTGCAGAACCTCAAGAAGATGAGGTTCCAAGGCAGTTTATCGACGCCACCAGTGGTAGACATTCCATATACAAACGGAAAATCGTAACAGAGACTCCAATGGAGCCATACAGGATTCCATTGAAAAAGAAGAGAACCACATCACCAGTTCTGGTGGAACACATTCAATTTGGCACCCCAGAACCTCAGTCATTCTCACCCACACACTCTGATACAGATGCTGGAGATGATGGTGATGCTGAGGGCACTTATCCTGTGGATACTGACCCTGAGGACCAAAACCAACCTTGGATGGACAATACGGATGCAGGGGACACACATACTGCTCCGGACACACAGGCATATGTGGCAAAAACATCTCCTACAGAGGACACTGCTGCTTTCAATGCCTTAATTGAAAGAGCAGCCAACAATCATGACGTACAGCTCCACACTGATCCTATTGAGGACGACTTTCTAATGGATACCTTCGCTACTTCAGAAAGATCTGTGAAAACTCTGCCCATGCTGAAGGGGGTCCTAAAACAGGCTAATGACATTTTTAAGGAGACCACTAGGGCGAGAGCCCTTCACCCTAGAATTGAAAAAAAATATAGGCCTGCTCCAGTGGACCCTGCCTACATAAAGGGACAGTTGCCTTTAGAATCATTGGTGGTTTCCAATGCTCGGAAGAGAGCCAACTCACAGACGACGGGTGATGCTCCTCCCCCCGACAAGGAGTCTAAGGTCTTGGAAACATCGGGAAAAAGGATTGCTGCACAGGCAGCTAACATCTGGAGAATTGCCAACACTCAGGCACTTCTGGCTCGATACGACAGGGCGCATTATGATACCCTGGAGACACTGCTGCAACACCTCCCAGATCAGTATAAGGAAGGAGCGGAGACACTCATTAGAGAAGGGACGCTCATAAGTAACGCTTCCATTAAATGCGCTCTTGACGCAGCTGACACTTTAGCTAGGGCTATCAACACCAGCGTCATGTTAAGAGGGCATGCTTGGTTGAGAATCTCGGGATTCAAACCAGAGATACAAACAACTATACTCAATCAACCGGTCAACCCTAACTCCCTCTTTGGTCCCGAAGTTGACACCACCCTAGAAAAACTCAACAAAAATACAGAGACTGCAAAGTCTATGAGGGCTCTGCAATCCCAGCAGTTTAGGAGTGGGTCCGTTCGTCGCTCTAGCAACAGAGGACCATCTAAAACCCAGAACTCCCAACAGTCGCAGTACAATAAAGGGGGTACACAGCCCACCTATAACAAAAATAGTAGAGGTGGATACCGTGGAAACAACATCAAGGGCAGAGGCCGAGGAAACAACAGCTCCAGGTCCTCCGCCACCAACAAACAGTGACGCCTTGTCACTGCCCCCCGACCACGTAACACCTGTCGGGGGGAGACTACAGAGGTTCCTGCCAGTCTGGGAATCCATTACTACAGACAGGTGGGTGAGAGAATTTATCCAGTACCGTTATTGTCTGGAGTTCACATCCACTCCACCCAACATACCACCAAGACACCGTCATATGTCCGCAGAGCACTTGCACTTATTCCAACAGGAGGTTCTCAGTATGCTCCCAAAAGGAGCTATAGAACTCGTACCTGCAAAGGAACAAGGATCAGGGGTGTACTCACTGTATTTTCTGATCTCCAAAAAGGATGGATCTCTCAGACCCATACTAGATCTAAGACCTCTAAACCGTTACATTCTGTCAGAGCATTTTCACATGCTCACTCTGCAACAAGTGCTGCCGTTGCTCAGTCAGGGAGACTTCCTCGCAACATTGGACCTCAAAGATGCGTATTTCCATATACCCATACACCCCTCACACAGAAAGTATCTCAGTTTCACTGTTCTCATTCAGCATTACCAGTTCAAAGTCCTCCCTTTCGGGGTAACGACGGCACCCAGTGTGTTCACCAAGTGCCTGGCAACAGTGGCGGCACACTTAAGGAGACAGCACATACATGTCTATCCTTATCTGGACGACTGGCTTATCCAGGGAAAGTCAGCCCAGCACTGTGCCAGCCACATGTCCCACACCATTCACCTTCTTCACAGCCTGGGTTTCTCACTGAATTATCCAAAGTCCCACCTTCAACCCAACCACGTACAGCAGTACCTAGGCGCAACCATAGACACTCTGGCAGCCACGGCACAGCCAACTTCAGTGAGAATCAACAGCATTCAGTTGCTCATAAAGAAATTCAGACCTCAACACTCACTCCCAGCAAGAGTGTTTATGCAGTTGATAGGCATGATGGCCTCCTGCATCTTCATAGTCCCACACGCGAGATTACATATGCGCCCGCTTCAGGAGTGCTTAGCACGTCAATGGAATCAGGCCCACGGACAGTTAAAAGACCTAGTGTTGGTAAGCGGTCGGGCATACAACTCTCTGCATTGGTGGAACCCACAAAACCTTTGCAAGGGCCGACCGTTCCAGGAGCCTGTTCCACAAATCATACTGACAGCGGACGCGTCTCTCCAGGGATGGGGAGCTCACATACTCACTTACACAGTGCAGGGACTATGGTCGACACAGCAAAGGAGGATGCACATCAACCTTTTGGAACTAATGGCGATCTTCCTTGCAATGAAAGCGTTCAAGATACTCTTGTGCAACAAGGTCGTGTTGATCCGAACGGACAACATGACCGCCATGTACTACATACAGAAGCAGGGAGGAACACACTCACCACAGTTGTCTCATCTGGCTCAGAACTTGTGGAAGTGGGCCATTCAGAGGAACATCTTCCTCATGGCGGAACACTTCCCGGGCAAGGACAACCAGATGGCAGATCTGCTCAGCAGGCACAGCCACCAAATGCACGAGTGGGAGATACATCCATCAGTACTCCAACCGTACTTCCAACAGTGGGGTCATCCACAGATAGACCTATTCGCCACAAGAGAAAACGCAAAATGCCAAAACTTTGCCGCCAGGTTCCCACATCCACAGTCGCAGGGCAATGCAATATGGATGAACTGGTCCGGCAAATTTGCGTACGCTTTTCCCCCAGCACCATTAATACCGCTGGTGGCACGCAAGCTCAAGCCACACTCGATGACGCTCATCCTGGTTGCTCCAATGTGGGCACGCCAGCCATGGTACACCACTTTTCTGGAACTCTCCGTGGTACCGCATCAAAGGCTACGGCTCACACCCACTCTTTTAACGCAGAGCCGTGGCGAGATTCAGCACCCAGATCCGCAACAGCTGAACCTGGCGATCTGGCTCCTGAGATCATAGAATTTGGCTACCTAAACTTGCCTCCAGACTGTATGAATATCATCAAGGAGGCAAGGAGACCCACTACCAAAGCATGCTATGTGGCCAAGTGGAAGAGATTTGTCATTTATTGTAAAAATAATGACGTAAATCCACTGGATGCGTCAACACAGAACATTATCTGTTATTTATTACACTTATACAGATGCAATCTAGCCTACAATTCCATCCGTATACATTTAACTGCATTGGCAGCTTCCCTTCAGAACAGGCAGCACCTCTCACTCTTCAAAGTGCCTGCCATCAAAGCTTTCCTGGAGGGCCTCAAACGTGGGATTCCTCCTAGACACCCCCCGTCACCTGTCTGGAACCTAAATGTGGTCCTCACCAGACTGATGGGACCACCTTTTGAACCTCTGCACTCCTGTGAGATTCAATTTCTAACCTGGAAAGTAGCTTTCCTCGTTGCCATTACTTCCCTCAGACGAGTTAGTGAACTTCAGGCACTCACCATTCAGGAGCCATTTATACAGGTTCATGCAAACAGGGTCGTGCTACGCACCAACCCTACTTTCATGCCCAAGGTCATTTCGCAGTTCCATATGAACCAATCTATAGAACTACCAGTGTTTTATCCTAATCCTCAGAATGTAGCGGAGAGAATGCTCCACACCCTTGATATCAAAAGAGCTCTCATGTACTATATTGATAGAACACAAACTTTCAGGAAGACAAAACAACTGTTTGTTGCCTTTTCCCCACAGCACAAAGGCAACCCCATTTCCAAAGCAGGGATAGCTAGGTGGATCGTTAAATGTATACAGATTTCCTATGAAAAAGCTAAGCGCACACTAACGATTCCTCCAAGAGCCCACTCCACTCGAAAGTTGGGGGCCTCCATGGCTTTCCTGGGAAATATTCCCTTAGAGGAGATATGTAGAGCAGCCACATGGTCCACTATACATACCTTTACCAAACACTACTGTGTAGATGTACACTCAAGACAGCAGGCTGCTGTAGGACAGGCTGTTCCCAAAACTCTTTTTTAGACTGCTGCAGCTGGCACGGGCAGCCGCCGCTAAACGGAGAGACTGCTGTATAATCTATGCACAGATATGAATTCAGCAGCCCACATGCCTCGAACTGAATATGCTACTTACCAGTATGCATCTGTTCTTGGCATGTAGGGCTGCTGACATTCATATCGCCCACCCTCCTCCCCGGCGCCTGTAGCAGCTGTAGCATTCAGTGATTTCTAGTTAGCATGGTCATCATTCACTGTGTTACACTCCATCTTTGCCACAATGGCGAAAAACAATCTAAGGATGGAGGGAATGCCCATGCGCACTGTAGTCCACGGGAGGAGCCACCTATCTCGTGATACTTCGAAGACTCTTCCAGGACAACAATGTGCAATCATCCGGACCCAACACTAGATGGCGATCTATGCACAGATATGAATGTCAGCAGCCCTACATGCCAAGAACCGATGCATACTGGTAAGTAGCATAATCAATATCACTCCCTACACTTAGGCATTAGTTTATTGACTAGGAACTCCATCTCAATATGGCGACCGTAAACAACTCTTTCCTGGTACAATACTAACAGCGGCGGGTCACGTGACCTATACCCACGCATAAGCCCTACCTCCCTCTCCACCACGCCACCTCCCGGACTCGGTGGAGAGGGTAGGTCGACTTACGATACATGGGAAGAAGCTATGTAAGTACACGACTTATTCGATTATTCTTTATATCCTGTTCTACACGTGTCCTTCACGCAGCTTAGCACAGCTCTCTGATACGTGCACAAACAAACACATCCTTGACGATTGATTTGGTAATCATTATCACTTGGTTCTCGCTTCTCTAATGCTACTTTTTCGAGAACCGCCACACTTCGTGTAGTTCGGCTAGCTGTTAACTTACAAAGTCTCGACGATCGATTCTGTATTCGTTAGTACTTTGCTTTTGTTTCGGCAAAGAACCACCATACTCCGTGTAGTATCGTGAGTTGTAAACGTATTAGGCTTTAACGATTGATTTTGGAATCATTCCTACGCACCTTGACTATACTTCACCCCAACCCCTTGACTACGCCATAAGTGGCACCTCTCTCTTTCTTTGGGTACTAACCAACGAAGGATATACAACAACTGACTTGTATAACCCTTTTAACAGCAGAATTATAGGGACAATGCTCTCCCAGAACGAAGGGTAATTCCTCTTTACACTCAGATGCTGACCCTATGACTTAGTTTTAAGTCCCTCCGAGTCTCAGAACACACACATGAACAGTTGATATGAGGCCCAACTGTCTTCAGACACTGTGTACAAGAGGTAGTTTCCATGTATTTTATTATTGCTCATGGAAGCCCCTCCCACATCAGCCCTTTTTCGCTTAACATACCACTTTGTAGTTTTATCCTCTTTTTGCTCAAACAAACTACCACACCAGAGCACATGATTTATGCAACTCTCGTTTCAATTTAGTCCTATGACTTTGAGGAACACAATCTCATGTACAGTCCACCGAGTACTGTTGATGACAGGCTTATAACCGATTAGGGTGAGTCTTCAATGTACGGATGCCTGCTGCTTTTAATAGATGTTCCACTTTGGCGAGTAGTAACTTTAGCTCACCAAGGGATCCACCACTTCGTCGTTTTATAAAGTTTGATGGATGCTGCGACTCTGCACCACATTTTACTTAAGTCACAGAGTGTGAGTCACATTGAAGGCTGTCATACGAACCATTTTATACCGGAAGCACTTGTTTTAATATTTGACCATACCTTTTCTTTTCAGGTAGTTCCTGACATCAACAGGTATTGAGTCTAAATACGTAGACTATTTACAACCCTGACCTGAATAGGTTCATAAATGTAGATATTATCCCTTTTTTCCCTTTGATAAGGTCCTGAAGAATCGCGAGTAGAGATACTCTACGCGAGAAACATGTTGACCAACTTCTGACAGTTACATGCCACTTTAATCAGGGACATTACACCTGTATAAGTGCTATGTACACACGTTTTTAATCCCAGGTAGGAGGCCACCAGAATAAAATTCGTTCTCACTAGGCACTCCTTACCTCATTTTAACCACACTACCTTATATCTACATCTAACAGACCCCACACCCGCACTTCACCAATACGGCAGTCGGATTAAAGATCTCCGCTAAAGTGGGAGGGAGCCCGTCGGGCATTGCACCGCCGGCCCGACGAGGAGCAGCCCAAATGATGAAGCATGACACCTGCAAGGGTGTGTGAGGGCATTCAAATCCGACATATGGATTTTCCAATTAGGTCTACACGTGCTTCTAATTTACGTCAGCCTTCTTGCTGACACCACTCTCCTTTTTTTAAGGAACTATAGGAACACTTGTTACTACTGTATTAGGGGCCAGCGATCCAGGGAATCAAACGATGGAATTAAAATCCCCCCCTATCAACAATCTCCCGTCCGGTAGGTTCAGGAGAAGATCACCAAGATACATGAATGCCTGTGTGTGTAGGCCTGGCGGAATATACACCAATACCAGATTATGGGCAGCCCCCTCCCACACCCCGGACACAGCTACGAACCTGCCCAGGGGGTTCTTGTGGCCTTGTTTACAGTCAGCGGGAAAGACTTGCGTACCAAGATGCCCACCCCACGCGAGCCCGAACTAAAGGCAGAATGGGCAGCCATCTGGAATCCCCACCGAGACAGGACCTTACAACTATTACCCAAAATATGGGTCTCCTGCAAAAGGACGATATCAGGTGAATGCCTCTTCAAGTATTGGAGAACCACCCCTATTTTGATTTTGTCACCCAGCCAGTTCACCTTCCAGGATAACAGGTTAAGTTTCTGTCGATGCATGGTACCCATCACCCGATGTCATAGATACGAGGTACTCCGCTGAGGGGCACATCAAGGGAGAGAGAGGGAAGAATATCCCTGCATTCTTAAGTACTGCTGCCAATGAGAACACCACAAGCGCCTCGTCAGTCAAGTCCCGCTCACTAGACCAATCGAAAGTGACATGCCAAAACAAAAAGAAACACAAAAATGACCTGTTTATACAAAAACATTTCCAAAAACTAAACCCAAAGACAGTACCCACCCACCCTCCCTACAGGCCCCACACACAACCCCCAAACCCCCCCTCCCTGCCTCCCTGCTTCCCTGCTCGGCGGAAACAAAACTTCCCGCCCCCCAAACTAGCAGAGTGCCTATCGCCCACCCTTCCGAAAACTTACGGGTTCGTGCAACCAACCCGAGCATTATCATAGAAACATGTTACTGTACCAACTACCACATGAATAGTCGAGCATATGCATATTAAGAGCATCAACCAGGGCCTAAAACACACCCGAAGGCACCCTTACAATTAACGGAAAAATGGGCCAAGTTCGGGGAGTTCAATCACGCCACCCAGTACAGTCCAAGTGAAGACAGTAAAGTCTGGTACAGGCGGCTAATACAACACCGTGTCCACAGCCCATCGTTTGTGTGACCCATTCTAACTGCACAAAAGGGAAAAAAAACAATAAAAAAAACAAACACTGTGCGACACAGCCCATAAGCAGCCGGAGAGCAGGTCACTGGTAGCACACGCCCCAAACTCCCCAGCACCAGGATATTTTTAAATGTGCCTCAGGATCGCTCCAGAGCTATGAGTCAAGGGCGATGTTGAGGAAAAAGGGAGGGTTTCACCCCACAGGAGCTGCTCAGTAGGATTAAGCGTTCAGTTTGTGGTACATTCAGGCATCCACAGGGGTTTAGAACAGTGACCCAGCCAGTGAGCCCCTCATTGAATATAGTGCAGGTCCCACGGCAGACACAAGCCTCAACTAACCTTAATCGTGGGCTTGTATGGCAGTCACAGCTCTGCAGTATCACAGTTCTTGCCCTGTGCTGTCCTGGTGCACTGAGGCCTCTGGACGTCTTCACCGCAAGGCAGTATTAGGCCTGGGTGCTCCCCTCCCTCACTGCCGACGCAGAGCTCCCTTCTCACTGCTGTCTTTCTAGAGGGCAGACGCGGGTGCCGATGCCACAGCTCCGCGTCCACCAACTTCTCAGGCACCCGCCTGGGGCTCCGGAGTTACGGCGGCACCGGGTTCACACCTCGCCGTAATCACGCCACAACGCTGCCCCCTTCAGCAGGGGCAGACACAGATGCCGATCCTCAGCTCCGCTCACACCGGCCACTCTGGTGCCTGCACATGCACGGCCCGTCCATGCTCCGGAGCGTCGGCGGCGCGCCCGCCGACAATCACGGTCCGCAGATGGAAAAGTCACGGTCCAGAGGTAACAGTCCCATTGAGTGCACGCCTATGATGTCACACCTGGTGCTCAGGCCGCCTGGCCACGCCGCCTCCCTGACCAGGCTCGATGGCGCAGTGCTCGCTGTGGGTGTTCCGTCTCCCCGTTCTGGCTGCCGGAGGTATCGATCGGCTCCACAGCCCTAGCCGATCGCCATTGTTGGTATTTACAGTCCTTAAGCAGGCAATTTAGCCAGATGGTTAACGGAGTTCAAGCTCCGACTGATTAAGCTGCCATCTTGTAGCTCGGCATGGCCACGCCCCTTTTCTACAATTGTTATTCCCAGATATTTAATCTCTGAGCAGACTGTGCCGCCCCATCCTGCCATGTTCCAGCTCATAACTTCAGTTTTTGAGATGTTGACCAAATATCCAGAAAGTATACCAAATTCCGTTGTCAACTGTTCAATCCTCGTTAATGTTTGCGCTGGATCTGAAGTAAAAACTACTAAATCCTCTGCATATAGTGCAATTTTACTATGCGTTGGAAGCTGGTGGATAGGGATGATCTGCTCATCTGTTCTTAACTTGTGCACAAGTGGTTCCATATATATATCAAAAAGAAGGGGGGACGGGGGCCCCCCTATTTCGTCCCCCTCATAATTTTGAAACTCAATGCGCCATTTAGCAGAATTTTGGCCGTGGGCTGCTCATATAGTTTTTACACTGCCTGAATAAAGTTGGTCCTGAAACCCATTGTATCTAGGACTGCCCAAAGAAATGACCAGCTGACATGATCGAAAACTTTGGCGGCGTCGATAGTAATCACCACCAAAGGGAACGATCTCGCGACCGCTAGGTCTATAGTCCCTATTAGTGAGAGCGTGAGTTCTTGTATTTGTCTCTTGGGGATAAACCCTTTCTGGTCGATATGTATCAACTGAGGAGCCACCTTAGCCAGTCTCCCCGCCAATATGCCTGTATACATTTTTAGATCTGCATTTAATAAAGAGATTGGTCGATATGAATCAACATTTCTTGGATCCTTAGCCGGTTTTAAAATTAACATAATTATGGCCTCATTCCATGAACACGGCATCCAATCTCCCTCCTCATATACAGCATTAAAGAGAGTCACCATTTCCGGTACAAGCTCCTCTATTATCAATTTATAGACCTCAACTGGAACTGTATCAGGGCCTGCCACCTTACCATTCTTCATGTTGTTTTCTTATTGCCACTTCCGTAATTGGAGTGTTGACCCTATTCCTCCCTTCTGTAGTTAAAACCGGGAGACCAATGTTGTTTAACCAATTCTTTGAGACCTCTACATCTGGCCTTCCTGGCTCTGAATGCAATTCTGAGAATTGTCTGTCTCGCGTCCGATGCACGAGCTGTGATCTTTTGAATTGGTGGTTGAAGGGTTGGCGGCTGAGAGAACGTGGGAAGATTATTCTGTACTGGACTTCAATGCTGTTTAGACGTGTTCTCTGATTAAACAGTCTACAAGAATTCACCCTGCCTCTGTTTCTTCTTTTCTACAATTCCCCTTAGAGAGAACTGGGATTACAAGAAAGAAACCACTCCTTCTTTCGGAGGGCTGATTGTTTTCTATGTAAAATGTCAACATCTGAAGAATAAATTAATTTATTAGCTACATTTTGGGCCGGGCAGAGGTGGTTCTTACATTTGATGAGCATTTTGTAGAAGTCATCTCTTGATCACGAACCATGCAAGGAGCTTTTCAAACCTCCGTTCCTAATGAGTCTGTCTGAGGGGGGGTGCCTGAGAGCGGAGTGGAAGTGTACGCAGCTGTTGATCTATGCAATGCCAGTGGTCTGAAGTGCCTTGTTTGTGTGTGTGAGGAGTTTGTATTGGGTATGAAGAGCCAGTGAAGTTCCCAGAGGTGTGGGGTGTTGTGGGTGTTGCGAGGTGGGTTGAGGATGAGTCTTGTTGCGGAGTTTTGGATAGTGTGGGGCCTGTTCAGGAGCTTCCTGTTTATTCCTGCATAGATTGTGTTGCTGTACTCAACTCTGCTGGTGATCAGGGCCTGTGTGACAGTTTTCCTAGTATTCTATGGTAGCTACCTGATGATCGTTCATGGTATCTTCAGGATGTAGATGAATGAGGCAGCCACAGCGTTTGCTTGGGCTGTCAGGTCAAGCTTGTCATCTGGGATGATTCCTAAATATCTGGCGTTGGTGGGAAGGATGGAGCTGAGGTTTTTTGGCCACCAAGTTGAGTCCCAAGCTGAGGTTTCCTTCCAGAGATCAGCACTTCTGTTTAGTCTGTGTTGAGTTTCAGCAAGTTTGATCTCATCCAGTACGCTATGGCGGTTGGCAGGTGGTGTAGCTGTTTTTTGTTGTGGGGAATTTGTCAGACAGTGAGATTTTAGTTGGGTATAACCAGCATAACTAAGTGTGTTGATGACATGTGATCTGATGAGTTTTACCAGCAGGGTCACGTAGATGTGGAATAGGGTTCGGCTGAGAGAAGAACTTTTGGAGTCTCCACAGATAAGGTTCTTGGCTTCTGACACGTAAAGTGGCAGGGTGACTTTTTATGTTCTTCCAGTGAGAAAGGAGCAGATCCATTTGTGGACAGGTCCTTGGATTCATGTGTTGTGTAATCTTTTTTATCAGGGTAGAGTGGGAGACCATGTCAAAGGCCAATGAGAGGCAAGCAGTTTGAGGGCTTGTTTCTCTGCGGTTGAGGATGAATCTAATGTTGTCTGTAGCTGCTATGAGGGGGGTCTTGGTGCAGTGGTTGGGCCAGGAAACCTGAATGAGTGTGTCTAATCGTTGATGTGGTGTGTTGGTGTCCTTGTGAAGAGGAGTAAGAAATAAGATTACCATTAAGCATTCGCCCAGTATTCCACACATTTCTCAAACTTTATGTAATAATGAGAAAAAATACAATACAATCTAAATATGCTCTCTAAATTGTGGGGCTTTGTGCCTGCACAAGTTATTCAAGCCTCACATCTCAACTAAACAGAGGAGACTCAAACCATTGAAGGGTGTAACAAGGCACAGCATGCACTTTGAAATAGATTTCTGCTGCAAATCTATGGTATCAAATAAGTAACAGGTTTCTTTTTGTTTGTTGAAAAGGGGTAATGTATCATAGCTTATTGTAAAAATAGTTGTAAAAACCACATATCACAATGGCACCTGAAATCTTTAATTCACAGATTAGTTGCTGCCAAAACAGTTGGTTAAAATGTTGTTCTTTGTATCTATGTTTAAGTTAAATGTTCTCTTTTGTTCTTTAACTTCCTTCATTTAATAGCCATTTTTATTTTCTTCAGCCTACCGTGAGGAACTGAAGGAGACATTGGAAGCTGTATGCAAAACAGACCAAATAAAGTGTTTTCAAATGGCCAGTGAATGTCTGAAATACCACCTTCTGCCTTCAGATAAATCTGAATTCATAGTTGGTAAGTTGCACGTCAGATAGAATATCGAAAAGGAAGCTAATGCCCATTCTGCTTGTTGGTGTTCATTCACATCTTGGAGATGATAACTGCTCATAGACATTTTAATTCAGTTGTTAGTTGAAAGAAGTGCAAGCTATGCTCACACCTCAGTCCAGTTTCACTGGTACTTGAAGGACATAGCGTCGCCCCCTCGGAATATGCGTTTTATTTGGTCGCCTTAGTTGTGTGGCGCGGTGGATAGGGCCACCTGCAAGTACAAACATATTACTGACAGGGCATTTCACCTCCGAAGTGTCCCTGAATCACTAATTTTTTTTTTTCATTCACATTCTTGACTAAATAAGCACATACACAGACCGCAAACCCCAAAGACTACCCCAAACAGGGGCAAGAATCAAAAGAAATGAGATCAGGAGGGATAAGACAGACTCCCAGGCAGAAGAATTCTAACAAGAAACGTGCATGTAAAAGAACAAAAACGAACAAACCAGCAAACATAAACAAGACAAGTAAGGCAAGTGAGGCAAGTGTCATACAAAGGAGTCCTCTCATACCACCAATTCTAACCAGGTTTTGGAAACCGAACGCAAGTTCAAAGTTCAGCTTCTTTAAAGACCCACGATTTGTAATCTACTCAGGCCAGGAAACGTGACAGGTCTCCTAACACTCCTGGCCCCACAGAAAGTAAATCCCCAAGTGAAACAACCACACTCAGACGTGATATACATTACATCAAAAGATACTTTGGGCAAGAGAATCAGCTATGGGGCTGAGCAGATGGAGGGTTCAGGCACTTACCAAAATACTCAAAAATCCAATAACAACAAAGACGCAAAAGTACACGCTGCTGGACCCCTGTGGGGTAGAGTAGTAATAAACAACAAAGAAGCGGAACAAAAAACATTAGACGCATTGGCAGAACAAACCGAAAGTGGGAAACAGGAAAACATAGAGTACGACAACAACCCAATAGCTAGGACTCAATTAAATAGGGCAAAAACATACATTCCATGCCAAGAACAACCAAAAATCTAGAAACCCCTCAGGTTTAAAATAAGACGCGATGTCACAGTTGGATGACAGAGAAAATTCTTGGATAAGATCTTTTTCCCTTTCAGGTAACGGGGAACTCCTTGAGGCAATGGATGAAAAAACAATCAATCAGGAATGCGCAACCAAAAGACTGGGAAAACACAATGCCAGCATTATCACAATATCAACTGAGGACACAGCCTCAATAAAAAATGACAAGGTGCACCATGTATTAAGCTGGCTCTGTATGTACTATACCAAAGTAAGGTATTGTGTGCACAGAATCCAGTGGATCCCCAACGGCTTACAGATGTAAAAGTAGATAATACCTTACTCTAAATTTGTGGTAGTGTGGACGAGTAGTAAGGCTTTATCAGAGGGAAGTGTTAAGCATTTATTGTACACACTCAGGCAAGACACACTCTAAAAGACTGAACTCAGACCAATTGTTTGTATCAAAAATATTTCTTTGTTGTATTTTCATTTATAGAACCAAGCAGGACTTGGTAGAGGTAAATATGATTGTACTTTTCAAGACAAATTGTTAAAAAGCAAGCAGGATGAATATTGACTTTTTTTTCATGTTCATAAAATGTGCAAATACAGTTGTAATCACTTTTGAATTACTTTTGATTTCTTTTCAGGATTACTTTTTCTACTCAGTGTGATATGCCTAGATATCACACTGGGACATTTCCTGTATAAGAGGTAAGTTAGTCGGTTTTTCTCAAAACACAGTTTCTTAGGTTGTCATGCAATTTTCAAATCAACACTTAGAACTTTTTCCACAGAAAATCCACCAATGCAGTACTATGGGAGAAAATCAGGTTATCGGTTTAAAGCTGAGTAATCGGTTTTGGGAGTTGGGTTTCTGGGGTTAGAACCAGGGTCCCCCCAGGGTCAAGGTTGCACTCAAAGAACAACCTCAACGGCACTAGGGCGACTGGGTCCATAGGATTGTATTGACTTCTTTCCTCTGAAAAACGTCTACGTGTTGAGGGTGTTTTGTATGGAATCCTAAGATACTGTGTTTTGATAAAAACTGTTATACTCACTTTTCATGCAGGAAATGTCCCAGCATGATATCTAGGCATATCACACGGAGTAAAAAAAGTAATCTGGAAAGTAACTTAAAAGGTAATCACAAAGTAATTGCATAGTAACTGAAAAGTAATTTCAACTGTTTCTGAGCATTTGACCTAGCCGTATCTCATTTCATCTGCATTCAACTGTATTATCATAAAAGTACTATTAGTACTTACCTGAGCCATGTTTGGCTTTGAGTGTGTGACATAATTTCTTGCCTGAGTGTGTACAATAAATGCTTAACCTTCCCTCTAATAAAGCCTTACTGCTCGCCTACCCTACCACAAATAGATAGTAAGATATTATCGACTTTTACCTCTCTGTAAGCCTTTGGGGATCCCCTTGACTCTGGACACTATAACTTACTTTAGTATGGTATATACGGAGCCAGCTTCCTACACTAGCCTTCCCCCTGCACAATCACTACCAAAAATAGAACATTTGCACTACTTAAATTTTTTTTAACGGTCATATCATGAAGGTTAAATGTACTGTATGATTTTATATTTATATATCTCAAACGTTTACAAGTATTATTGTTACGGTTTTAATTAACCAAACAAAGTTTACTACATTTACATTCTCAGTGATTTTCCAGAGTCAACACAGCTATTTGTTACTAGCTCTCATTGGTTAAAGTCACCCAGCATCATTAACCATACCTATTTCTGGACATCTAGGGCCATATGTAGGAAGCCAAATACCGGTCGGTAACGGCTGAATTTCGGTAAATATCCCGTTACAGACCGGTATTTAGGCATTTGCTATGTAGGGGGCTCATTTCTGGATTCGGTATTTACCGAATCGGAAATTAAGAAATCGGTAAAATACCGAATCGGTAAATACCAAATCCAGAAATGCAATGTAGGGAGCACTCTAAAGAGTGCAAATCAGTATTAAGAATTCGTTATTTACCACCAAATACAGGTTGGTGATAAATAACGAATACCTTGCAAAAAGCAATATTTTGCTGATTTAAGAGTGCCATGTGGCAGACATACATGCCCTTAGGGCATGTATGTGCGCCACATGTGCACACATGCAAGATTCAGGGGTGCAACAGGGTGTCAATGTGACACCCTGCCACCCTTGTATATGCTCCCCCCATTACCGAATCGGTATTTACCGAATCGGTAATGAGGCATACCTTCCCATTGATTCCTATGGGCCTCCAGGCCCATAGGAATCAATGGGAAGGTATGCCTCATTACCGAATCGGTAAATACCGATTCATAATTTCCGAATTTTACCGATTCGGTAAACATTACCGAATCATTACCTACATCACATTTACCGATTCATAAATACCGAATCGGTAAAATTCGGTATTTATGAATCGGTAAAGGTTAGGCTACCTACATATGGCCCCTAGTCACTTAGGATAGCACCAGGAGCACACAACATTTTTGTTTAGGTAAGGACCTTGTTTGTCTGGTATGTTTTTGAGTTTGTGCATTTCTTTTTCAAAGCGTCTTAGTTGATACTAATAAGCACTTATTAGTTCAACCCACTCGACAATGCTGAAGTTTAGTATCAGATTACATGTATGTTTAAAATAATTTCTTTAGAAAATCCGATAGTACAACGAGATGCAATTTAGCGTAGCCGATCCTGAATCTTTATTGACAGATTTATTTTATATTTTGCTATAAAAGGAAGCCAATTAAAATTTGAAAGGTCACTGGTCTAAAAACAAGTGATTGCAAGTATCTTCCACAAACCTTTTTTAGAGGAAAAAATTCAAGAAAACAAGGGAATCTTTGCCTGATGTACTGTTGCTTGCAGAGTCTGTAAACTGCTACTACTGCATTTCACAATCAGTATCCTATCATTTCATGCCAGTGGTAGTGACTTAATTTCTTGTCTTAAGCTCTTGTAAATAGCATCCTGGAGGACTGAGCTCTACATTTTTTCTGATTTTCACAAGAAGATCGTTACAAACTACCTCGAAAATTATCCCCTCACTCAATGTGTTTGATGTCCTAGTGTGTTCTTCTAATTTAATAGGAATTGTCTGTGTCTTCTGTCAAATAATGTTGTTTTTATTTGTGAAGCGCCACTCTTGTGTTACTTACCTGAAACGTCCTGGGAAGGTCGAGCATGGTGAGGGTTTCATGCTTAGGAGGTCAGTAGTGGGGCCCGCATGTTTCAATCTTATTCAGACTCTGATGAAGGCTTCCCTTTAGTTCACCAGAACTCCAGTGAGTTCAGTTGTTTAACTAAGGTTGTCCATGAGTGACTCTCTGTGGTCCCTTCAGAGAATATTCTTTCTTTTAAGGCAGTCAAATGCAAGACGGTTGAAGTCTTTGACTTGTCTTTGCAATTTGCGGAGATAAAGATGAACATAATGGCAGAAATCCTTTAGCCCAGCCCCTCCACTTTGGAAACTTGTTTCCTTTTAATGACACCCTGCTTGGCCCTAGGATGTCTGTAGGGTTTAAGCCACCTTACACCCAGGCTGTCCAATACTAAGTTGCTTGTTGCCATTGTCCGGCTCTTGATGACCCACAATTTCTATCTTCTCATCTGTAATCTAAACTTCTGGTTATTTGGTCACCTTCTCTCTCTCCTCTTCATCAGATATAGACTATCAGTAAATTAAGGCAGTGAGAAAGAAATTGTTCTGGTTGGGGAACCTGGCTGTTTCTTCATGCAGTGCCAGATGCCTACTGGCACTCTCATCCCATGCTCTTTGGTAGATGAAGTAGTTGCTGGTTCTCCTTCTACCAGACCTTGTGATATGACACATTGCTAAAGTAGTTTGTAATGGATTTGGGGCTCCCAAACAACTTTTTGTAAATTAGTCTTGATAGTGTGGCTTGGATGGCAAGATCTATGGGTTCTACATGACCTGTTAATTTGCGCTTCACTGATCTCCCTGGATACATCTATGTATATTTACTAGATATGTCCTTTGATTTTGCCCACCACCTTGCTGGAAAGGATTCCATGACCTTAGATGGAATTACATGAAGGAGCAGCACTGCTCTATTTTAGGGCCTGGATTCTTCTGCATGAATGTGTGGTTCGCGACACTGGAAAGTCAAGCCCTTTGTGAGATTGTGGCAGTACAGACTACACAATCCTTTATAAATTAATCAGCAACAGTGTATGTCTTTCCTGGTTACAGGGAGTGTGGTACCTTCCAGGGGTACTGAAACCAAAAGCAGTAGTTTTCTTCTTCCTGCTCTGGTAGAAAGGATGTTCCCTTTATGCTGACATTTTGTCAGTAGAGGCAGCTGATATAATTCCGAAAACGATTAGTAATGTTAAAGGTAGAAACACTATATTTTCACTCAGAAAACTGTCAAAAACACTCTTAGTCCCTTAAGATGTTGAGTTTACTGAAATGTGAAGGCTCTTAAGGGTTTTTCTGAAGAAATATAGCCAAAAAGGCTGAGCTTGGTGCTTCTGGATCCTGTTAGAAGGAGCTGGTAAAACAATTGAACCCGCTACCAAAGGATGCTGATAGTATAAACTTCCTTAAAGGCACAGTGTCACTTTTCCTAGCCTTTAAAAGTTGCAGCCTACGGAGCTACATTCCCTTCCCTTTTCTTGCATTTTTCCTTTAGAAAAGGTTAGTGAGAGTGCTTTTCTTGCTGCTTGTATTAAAATAGTAATAATGTTGAGGTGTAATAGGAATATTATTTAAACAGAGTAAACCGAAAAACTACAAAGATACTGTGGACATCATAAGTGCCAACAGTGATTACATCTATCAGTGCAAATTGGTGTCCCACTGTGTGTCTCTGAACCTGTGTCCAATTTCACTTGAGTCTGAGATACTAGACTCTGCAAATGCTATTTTTAATTAGGTTTTAGGGCTGATTTTATTTTTTATGTTGTATATGTTTATATGCTTTTGCTATTTTACTATGCAGTTATGTCAGAGATGTCCCTGGTGAAGTCTTGAGTGATGACACCAGTGATGTCATAGACAGCTGGAGGGTATGGCACAAGTTATGGTCCAAACAGTCATGTCAATGGTGATGTTATAAGTGATCTAATCACTGTTGTCACTTAAGACACCATCACTGATGGAGTGCTTGATGACATTTGCAAGGCTAGGGGAAAGTCATAGTTCTCTCTCAGGGCATCTCCATTGATAATTACAAGCACTGAGCAGTCCCACCCACGTGCTGGGACCTAGGAACTCTTTTTTTAAAAGTCACATGTTGTGTAGTATCTTTGCCTTACTTAGGAAAGGCCAGGAGGTAATGTGATAAAAATATCAGATTGAAGCGTAAAAACAAGCTTTAATAGCAATTCAGTTCATTTAATTTAAAAAATGGAAGCATGTACATACAACCTTTAAAAGCCACTAAATATAAACAAAAGTGATATGTTAAAACATCTCCACAAACCCTTTTTGTTCTCTTTTAAAGTGAAGGACAGGGAAGGATAGGGCAATGTGACTGAATAAGCTGCAGTAATGTAAGAAAGACAATAGAACACTGTGCCCCTAAAGGCACTTTTACCAGTGTGCCATCATGCCCTGTAGGTGTCAGTTGACTAAGTTCTTTTTTTTTTTATAGATCTTTTTATTTAAACAAGAAGAACCAGTTAAAACACCACATAGCATTGTTGTTTTCAATAGACATACCTCCAATAATTGCAATATATACTGGATAAATTCCCACTCTCTCCCAACAGTGGAGATTCTGCGATACATGCTCAATGGTTGGGGCCAGTCTTATTCACCAATGAAGGGGAAGTACACGGGTCCCCACGGTACCCATTCTATTTACCCCAAATTTTCTCCCATTTATTAGGATAGCCTCTATACTTATATACCTTTTTCTCGGCTATCATGCACCATTCCATGTCATTCTTTAAGTCTCTCAGATGTGGTGTCGTTTCCACTCCCAGTAACTGGCAATGCTGCGCTTGGCTATTGCCAAATCCAGAGTCATCAGGTCCGGGGCATTCGGTTTAGGTCCGAGTCACCCCAGACATTAGGCAAGCACCATTTAGCTGTGAGCGGTATAGCACCACCACGCAATGTGTTCATACAATTCACAACTGCTTCCCAATAGTGATGTATAACTGGGCACTCACATATGATATGGAATAAGGTACCTCTCTGACCACATCATCTGCAGCAGCTCTCGTCCTTTGCTCTACTCATTTTTAGGTCTCGCCTGGCTATCGCGTAAGGCTTCCCAGGCGGATCGGGTGGCGGTTACCCGCACAACCACGCACAATTCCATTTGCCACCAGCTACTTCCTGCGCGTGCGCCGCCTCACGCATTCAGAGAGATTTAGTAAGGGGCACAAGACCTTAGGAATGCGGTTTATGGCCAGTGCATGTGAGGCATTCAAGCGCGAAGCTGGCATCTGGCACCGGACTTGAAAGCAGCAGACTGCTTTCGCCAGCGCGCGCTCTGCCTCACTTCCTGCATCCCCTCTTACAACAATTAACTTTTGTTATAACTCACACCCCATATGCTCGTTCCCTCCCACCCTTCCTTTGATGTTCGCTTTTCTTGTTGTTTACAAACCACGCCACGCACTGCTGCATGCCACACACTGCTGCATGCCACACACTGGTGCATGCCACACACTTCTGCACGCCACACACTGCTGCATGCCGCACACTGCTGCACGCCGCACACTACCGCACGCCGCAGACTACTGCACGCCACACACTGCTGCATTACACACTGCTGTATTAAACACTGCTGCACGCCGCACACTGCTGCACGCCTCACACTGCTACACGAAACACTGCTGCACGCCTCACACTGCTGCACGCCTTACACTGCTGTACGCCACACACTGCTGCACTCCGCACGCTGCACACTGCTGCACACCACACACTGCTGCACGCCACACACTGCTGCATGCCGCTGCATGCCACACACTGCTGCACGCCGCACATTGCTGCACGCCGCACACTGCTGCACGCCGCACACTGCTGCACGCCACACACTGCTGCACACTGCTGCATTACTCACTGCTGCATGCTGCACGACACTGTTGCACGCTGCACACTGCTGCACGCCGCACACTGCACACTGTTGCACGCCGCACACTGCTGCACGCCACTGCACGCCCCACAGTGCTACACGCCGCACACTGCTGCACGCCGCACATTGCTGCGTGCCGCACACTGCTGCGCGCCGCACACTGCTGCACGCCGCACACTGCTGCACGCCACACACTGCTCCATGCCGCTGCACACCACAAACCGCTGCACGCCGCACACTGCTGCACGCCACACACTGCTGCACGCAGCACACTGCTGCACGCCGCACACTGCTACACGAAACACTGCTGCACGAAACACTGCTGCACGAAACACTGCTGCACGAAACACTGCTGCACGCCACACACTGCTGCACGCCACACACTGCTGCACACCGCACAATGCTACACGAAACACTGCTGCACGCCACACACTGCTGCACGCCACACACTGCTGCACGCCGCACACTGCTGCACGCCGCACACTGCTGCACACAGTAGCCTAACGCAAAACAAAGTGCCCCCGTGCCGAACGTGATGAGGGGCTCCTAAGACTCCCATAGCTCACAGATATTCAATGACTTTAGGGCTGAAAGGGTCCCCCTTGAAGGGCCTGCCCGCCTTACCCTTCCTCGAAAAGCTGGGAGCCTCCCTTCGCTGCAGGGCAGAGTTTGCATTATGCCCCTGCATGGCCAGCAGCATTCAGTTCTGTGAGCGCGGGGTGTCATGCTTGTCAACACCGTTCATTTTAAATTCACTTCTTAGAATTTTGCTTATTCAGAATTCGTAGCAGTGTTTGCCGCCCCACGATCTGACAGACCAACGGGCTGTTGTGGGGGATCCCGGGCTCTTCCGCGTAGTGTTCGGCCCTGATCTTGTCAGATATGTTCTGCCCTGATCTTGTCAGATATGTTTACCTCTCTTCCTGTCAGTCAGCATGCGTATCTGTGCGGTGCGGAAAATCCCACTTCTGTTCCATGGCGCTGACCTCTCGCTGCAGCCCATGACTGGCTTGTAGTACGTACCTATTAAAACCATCTTAAAACATATACTTTATCAACACGCAAGTTATATTTTTAGTATGCGGTTTTGGGAGTATTTATAATATTTTGGTACATTCAGCAAGCCGCATTGTTTCAAACTTACTCATAGTCTAATTAGAGCTTAATTATGTTGTCGATGTGCGCATAAGCCGCATCTTAAAATTACTCAACATATCCGCACCTGTGGGAGCAAGGTCACTAAGGGGTGTGGATACAGTTAAAAACAACTGTAATCGTAAGGGTAAGCACAAGCCCCTGTAGCGGATGCATTAGCCAATTTAGCTACCAAACTATCTGTCTGTGTATCTCAGTGTGTCTCAGTCTGTGTGTGTGTCTCTGTCTCTATGTGTGCATGTCTGTCTCTGTGTGTGTCTGTCTCTGTGTGTGCGTCTCTCTTTATGTATACACCTGTGTCTCTGTGTGTGCGTTTCTGTGTCTGTGTGCATGTCTGTCGTGTGTGCATGTCTGTCTGCGTGTGTTTTTTGCTGTGTGTGCATTTCTGTATCTCTCTGTCTGTGTGTGCATCTCCATGTGCGTGTTTCTGTCTCTCGGTGCACGTCTCTGTGTGCGTCTCTATCTGCGTGTATTTTTCTGTGTGTGCGTCTGTCTCTGTGTGTGCGTCTCTATGTGTGCATTTGTCTCTGTAAGTAAGTCTCTGTCTGTGGGTCTCTTCTCTGTGTGTGCATCTTTGTTTCTATGTGTGTCTCTGTCTCTGTGTGTGCGTCTCTATACGCGTGTCAGTCTCTATGTGTGCGTGTCTGTGTGTATGTTTCTCTGTGCATGTCTGTCTCTCTGTGTGCGTTTGTGTGTGTTTGTCTCTATGTGTGTATCGGTGAATGTGTCTCTCTATATATTTGTCTCCCTGTATATGTCTACTGTTAGCCTCACTGGCAATGTAAACATGGGATGGGAAGGTCCGCGAGTCACCAATAAAGGCCTGCTGGTCCGATAGTAATCCGCGGACTGCACTATAAGTAGCACCGGTATAGTCCATCTAAACACAATAACTGTTGTATTATTCCTAGATCTACAGATAAACATCATCTTACAACCCAACACAATGCAGAAACAAACAAAAGACAAAATTACTAATATTTTGTATTACCTTTCCTTACTGCATTGCGTTGCGCTTACTTAAAACAATATACAAAAATGCATCTAACCTATAAAGCTGTTCACTAAATAATGTAATATAAATATGCTTATGTTTGCATGCACACGATATGCTAAATTACAGATACACGTGCGCATATAAAGGCATTTTCACATATTGCCTTTTATAATGCTAAGTGTATGTTACTACCCTAGTCAGTTAGTAGCATTTAAATCAATTATATATTACAAAGTCGCAATATTATTAAGACATCTTAATTGTACAAATAACAATTTATTTAAGGTGCCTACACTATGAAAAGCATACCTGTTTGATGCTAAGTTTTTACAATGTGTTTACACACATCTTTTTAGCTTATTCAGATAATAGTTTTTTATTAAAACTAACAAATACTCTTTCACACGCAATACAATTCACTTTTGCATATCCCTTTCATATTTACCTAAAACTTTTCCGCGTCCTTTGCAAACAGCCACACATTTCACACTATCTCTAGACGTTCCACACCCCACATACCGTGACCTTTTATTACTCCTACAAGATAACTATCTTTTATTGCCTTGTACTGAATTTAAACACTGAGGGGCAACATATCCGCACCTGTGGGAGCCAAGTCAGTAAGGGGTGGGGATACAGTTCAAAACAACTGTAATCGTAAGGTTAAGCACAAGCCCCTGTAGCGGATGCTTTAGCCCATTTAGCTACCAAACTATCTATCTGTGTGTCTCTGTGTGTCACAGTCTGTGTGTCTGTCTCAGTCTCTATGTGTGCGTGTCTGTCTCTGTGTGTGGGTCTCTCTTTATGTATACGCCTCTGTGTGTGCGTTTGTGTCTGTGTGCATGTCTGTCTCGTGTGCATGTCTCTGCGTGTGTTTTTTGCTGTGTGCGCGTTTCTGTGTCTGTGTGTGCATCTCTATGTGCGTGTTTCTGTCTCTTGGTGCACGTCTCTGGGTGCGTCTCTATCTGCGTGTATTTTTCTGTGTGTGCGTCTCTGTGTGCATTTGTCTCTGTAAGTACGTCTCTGTCTGTGGGTCTCTTCTCTGTGTGTGCATCTTTGTTTCCATGTGTGTCTCTGTCTCTGTGTGTGCGACTCTATACGTGTGTCAGTCTCTGTGTGCGTGTCTGTCTGTGTGTCTCTGTGTGTATGTTTCTCTGTGAGTGTCTGTCTCTCTGTGTGCGTTTGTCTCTGTGTGTATCGGTGCATGTGTCTCTCAGTATGTTTGTCTCTGTGTATATGTCTACTGTTAGCCTCACTGGCAATGTAAACATGGCATGGGAAGGCTATAATACACATACTTACTCCACAGATACAGACAGACCTGCCATTCCCTAACACATACACAGTACACAAACCAGCAAACATATCCAGCTAAATATAAACAATGCCAAATTCTCTAACTAATGCGAGACCTGTTGCATTGCAAATGCTTGTTGAGTGAGTGGTGAACTGCGATTCCAATCTGTGCCCATAGGTGTCTCTGCCTGAGGCACTGGCACTGTGCAAATACTATTTTGGTTTAAGTTGATTATAGTTTTTTCTGATTAACATTTGTATTTGCTTTTTTTTATTTTGATAGACGCAGTGATTTCATCAGTGATGCCATTGCTGAAGTCACAAGTAATGCAATCAGTCCTGTCACGTATGTCATTAGCGAAGTCATGTGTGATATATGCTTCGGAAGAAGGTGATGCAAGTTATTGTTCAAGGCTCGATGTTAATGGTGACCTGATTCATGTAATGAATGTGTGTACAGTCGTGCCTTTGTTGGATGCTAGCTGCATCACTGTACCCTTGCCTCCATTGGAGTGCTATGGACACCTGGGTGTAGGTCGAGTCTGTGTCTAAGTGAGTGCTGTGCAAAAACGTGCCTCTGCTGGAGTGTCACTGAATCATTGATGGTGTGCATTTCCGGGTCTCTCTGTGGTGCCCTGAGAGTGTGTTTGGGTGGTTAGCAGTGTGTGAACAGATCCATGTTTTTTTTTTTTTATCGAATCCGATGACACTCAAGAGTCAAAAACAAAATGGCGAACGAATCTGGCACCTGTAATGTCTCTCGATTCTTTTCTGACTTAAGAGACGAGCACCAATTCTGGAGGTTTTTGAGTGGGAGGGATGTTTTCTGTGCCTCTGAGTACCCCTTATTACTGCAAGGAGTCGTACACTTGCGAGAGTACTTCTTCTACCCCGACCCCATCACAGCTGTGCGACGTTTATTTTCTCGAGCATGAATCTCTTGAATCTCTGCTGATTCTCGAGCTTGAAGACGCCTGAAAACTTTGTATCTGAAAGAAACACGTTAGTTAGATTCCTCACCTTAGAATATCCCCAGGCGTCAGACTGGATCCGGAAGATTTTTGTAGCAATAGCCCTTCGCGTCGCTAGGCGTCGTCTGCGGCTCCGCGTCCGTCGTTGGCGTCGTACGCCGGAATGACGTCGTCGGAGTACTTAGACACCGCCCTCGCACGCTGACGTCAGTTCTTCTTTTTTCCGTGCCAGTATGCGCCGATCCGGGAGAGCTACCCCTTTAGTCATTTTTTGACAAACTTTTTTGACTCTTTTTGGTCACTTTCTCGACTCTGGTGCCGGTAGGATGCCTGGTTTCAAGGCCTGCGACGACTGTCACCGACTGATGTCGGTGACCGATCATCACCGCCGGTGCCTGTACTGCTTGGGCCTCGACCACGACGCGGAGTCGTGCTCCGATTGTATGGCCCTGACCTCGAAAGCTAGGCGGGAGCGGTCCCGCAACCTTCTCGAGCTTCGCCACTCGGCTCCGCGCCCCTCTCGATCCCGGTCCAGGAGGAGGTCCAAGGATCGGTCGCGGAGCCGCACTCGACATAGTCGCTCGTCTGGCTCGAAGTCTTCGGGTAAGTCGAAGCACTCCAAAAAGTCCAAGAGGCGACACCGCTCTTAGGACTCCCCTCGCCGGTCGCTCGACTCTGCAGAGGGTCAGGGTGGTTCCACCTCCGCGGCTCCGCCGGAGCCGCAGGCGCCGTGCACGTCCCCATACCCGCCGGTCCCTGGGACTGACGCGACGCCGGCGGAGGTCAGTGCCTTCCTCTCGGCCATGAGGAGCCTGGCCCCGCCGTCGACGCCCGCCGGCGTGCCTACGGGCCCCGCAGACTCGACTGGGCAACCTTGTGCGCCAGCGGCTCCGGCGCCGTTGGAGGCTCCGGCCCCGACGCCGCAGGTCCCCGAGGGGCCCGTGCCTGGACCCCCGCCGACGCCGGTCGACCTCGTCACGCCTCCGCCGGCGTCAACACCGGTGCCACCTCCGACGCCGACTCCGGTCGACGTCGATCCCCGGTTCAGCCCCTGTCCGGTCCCGACGCCGGTGCGGCGCCGCCCGACACGGCTTCCGACGCCGCTAGAGACAGTTTGTCTATCGACCGGCTCCGATCATTCCTCCTGTATACCAGGAATCTGGTGACGGGGGCGACTGGGAGGGGTCTGAGGACCCTATGGCCCTTCAGGGGCAACTTTCACAGGACTGGGCAGATGAACTGGGGGAGGCCAGTGGTTTGGATACCTCCCCGGACACTGGATTCATCTCTCCTCTGACTGTGGCTTCGGAGGAGGGTGCAGCTTTTTCTGTGGTGCTGCGCAAGGCGGCCGCGGCCCTTGGGCTTGAGCTGCCTGCCGTGGCTGTGAGGACTAACATCCTCACTGAGGTGCTTCAGTCTGCCGCATGCTCCACTGAGCCTCTGCTGCAATTCAATGAGGCCCTCACTGATGTTCTGCAGGGCACCTGGTCCAAGCCCTCCACAGTCCCTCCTGTGGATCGGAACGTTGCCAGGCGCCACCGCCCTGCTCCGGGCGACCCCAGTTTTCTGTCCCAACACCCCACCCCCGAGAGTCTGGTTATCCAGGCCTCTACCTCCCAATCCTCCTTCCCGTCCGCTCCTCCGGACCGGGATTCCAAGAGACTGGAACAGTTCGGTAAGAAGCTGTTCTCCTCGCTCAGTTTGGGCCTGCGGTCTTTAAACACCGCTAGTCTCTTGGACCGTTATTCCCACTCTCTGTGGGATACGGTGGAGGACGTGCTGCCACTGTGCCCGGAGGAGGCCCGGGCACGGCTTTCCTCAGCTCTGGCCGATGGGAGAGATGCAGCGCGCCATGCCATCCGATGTGGACTCGACACTACGTACTCGCTGGGTAGGGCGATTTCTACCACGGTGGCGCTTCGATGTCACGCCTGGCTGCGGTCCACGTCCTTTTCAGGGGATGTCCAGAGCACACTCATGGACATGCCTTTTGATGGCGCTCGCCTTTTTGGTGAGAAAGCGGACAGTGCGCTGGCTCGCTTCAAGGACTCCCGGGCTACGGCCAAGTCCTTGGGCCTCTTGGCCCCACGGCCACAAACTTCCGCTTTTCGCTCCTTTCGTGGCCAAGGAAGGGGCACCTCCTCACGTCCGCCTAGCCACCGGCCGCAGAACCAGCCTGCACGCGGTTGCGGACGTGGTTTCCGCCGAGGCGGTACTGGAGGACAACGCAGTCAGTCCACATCCACCCCGGCAGCATCCGCCTCAAAGCCTTCCTAGTCCGAGCTTTCAGGCCCATTCCTCGCCAGTGGGAGGCCGGGTCCGCCATCACCTGCTCCACTGGCGTACCATTACTTCGGACAGGTGGGTGCTGCAAATCGTCCGAAGGGGCTACTCCCTCCCCTTCGAGACGACCCCTCCAGCCATGCCACCGCAGCACCACCGTATCTCGGAGGATCATTTGAATCTTCTGCAAGAGGAAGTTTCGGCCCTC
Organism: Triturus cristatus; assembly: GCF_964204655.1. Lineage (NCBI taxonomy): Eukaryota > Metazoa > Chordata > Amphibia > Caudata > Salamandridae > Triturus > Triturus cristatus. The sequence goes on from NC_140589.1 coordinate 116,763,004, forward strand.
TTGGCCAAAGAGGCCGTCAAGCGAGTTCCGAGCACAGAAGTAGGTCGTGGTTGTTATTCCCACTACTTTCTGGTTCCCAAGAAGGGCAAAGGAGGCCTACGCCCTATCTTGGACCGCAGGAACGTCAATGCCTTCCTCCGGAAGGAACGGTTCAAAATGTTGACTTTGGCTCAGGTTCTAGCTGCCCTAGACCCTGGAGACTGGATGGTAGCGTTGGACTTGCAGGACGCTTATTTCCATATCCCCCTCCTGCCGGCCCACCGGCGTTGCCTGCGGTTCACGGTGGGTCAGGAGCACATTCAGTTCACCGTGCTCCCCTTCGGCCTTGCCAGTGCCCCTCGGGTGTTCACGAAAGTGATGGCGGTGGTCGCAACTCATCTGCGCAGATCAGGGGTTCCAGTCTTTCCCTATCTCGACAACTGGTTGTTGAAGGCGGGCTCGCCCCAGACAGTCGTCTCCCACCTCCAGACTACGGCCGATCTCCTGCATTTGCTGGGGTTTTCCATCAACGTGCCGAAGTCACACCTGAGACCCTCTCAGAAGCTCCTCTTCATCGGAGCGGTTCTCGATTCGGCGCAGTTCAGGGTTCATCCACCGGAACAGCGGGTCCGGGATATACAGGCCCTGATTCCCATCTTTCGGCCTCTATCCTGTGTTTCGGTCAGGCTAGTGTTGCGGCTTCTGGGGCGGATGGCCTCCTGCATCCTACTAGTGCATCACGCCAGGCGGCGCATGCGGGCTCTGCAGTGGGACCTGAAGTTTCAGTGGGCCCAGCATCACCGCAACCTGTCCGACCATGTCTTGATCTCGGAGGGCACTGCACAGCAGTTGCAGTGGTGGCTCACGGACCGCGATTGGGTCAGGGGCAGGAGCCTCTCCCTACCCCTACCGGAGCATGTCATAGTGACGGATGCGTCCCTCCTGGGATGGGGTGGCCATATGGGAGAGGCGGAGATCAGAGGCCTCTGGTCTCCTGCGGAGTCTCGTCTCCACATCAACTTGTTGGAGCTGAGAGCGATCTGACTTGCACTGAAAGCCTTCCTTCCCTCTGTCCGGGGAAGTGTCGTGCAGGTGTTCACGGACAACACCACCGCCATGTGGTATTGCAACAAACAGGGCGGGGTGGGGTCGTGGACCCTTTGTCAGGAGGCTCTGCGCCTCTGGACGTGGCTGGAACATCAGGGCATCACCCTGGTAGTTCAACATCTGGCGGGCTCTCTGAACGCCAGAGCAGACGAACTCAGCCGCCGGTGCATGATGGATCACGAATGGCGTCTGAACTCCGAGGTGGCACAAGGTCTCTTTCAGCAGTGGGGAGAGCCTTGGTTAGATCTATTCGCCACCGACGAGAACGCGCAATGTCAGCAGTTCTGCGCGTTGGAATTTCCAAGGCGGCACTCGCTCGGCGACGCTTTTCGTCGTGAGTGGAGTTGCGGTCTGTTGTACTCCTTTCCGCCTATACCACATCTGCCCAGAGTGCTGAAGAAGATCAGGCGCGACCGGGCCCAAGTCATCTTGGTGGCTCCGGATTGGGCACGAAGGTACTGGTATCCCGAGCTACTCAGTATTTTGACCGATCCTCCGATACGTCTGCCCCTTCGGGAGGATCTTCTGTCGCAGCAGGAGGGGACGGTCCTCCACCCGAACCTGTCCAGCCTCCACCTCCATGCGTGGAGATTGAGCGGCAGCAGTTGATGCCATTTGACTTGCCTCCTGAAGTCTGTGATGTCATTCTGGCAGCCAGGCGTCCCTCCACAAAGACGGTATACGCCTTCCGGTGGAACAAATTTGTGGCATGATGCACAGCAAAGGCTGTGGATCCCCTTTCCGCCCCTCTTTCTGAGGTTCTTTTCTTTCTTCTTTCTTTGGCCCGGCAGGGCTCTGCCCTGGGCACCTTGAAAGGTTATCTTGCTACCATCTCTGCCTTCTTACGGCTTCCTGATCAGCCCTCTCTTTTCAAGTCCCCTGTAGTGTCACGCTTTCTTAAAGGCATTACTCGCACGTTCCCTCCTGTCCCTTTCATAATGCCTCAGTGGGACTTGAATCTTGTCCTAACATTTCTGATGTGCGCTCCCTTTGAGCCTCTTCACAATTGTCCTCTTCGTCTTCTGACTCTTAAGACTGCTTTCCTGTTAGCCATCACCTCGGCTAGACGGGTGAGTGAGCTCCAGGCTCTATCGTCCAAGCCTCCTTTTCTATCTGTTCATCCGGACAAGGTTGTCCTTCGGCCTCGTCCTTCCTTTCTACCGAAAGTGGTGACCCCCTTTCATCTTGGGCAATCTGTTACCTTGCCCACCTTCTTTCTGCCTCCGCATCCTTCCAAAGAGGAAGAGCGGCTCCACCGTCTGGACCCAAAACGTGCGCTCTCCTTTTATTTGGACCGCACAAGACAGTTCTGAGTGGACGACCAGCTTTTCGTTGGCTACGTGGGTGCAAAGAAGGGAAAAGCTGTACACAAACGGACCATCTCCCGGTGGGTCGTTTTGTGTATAAAAATCTGTTATTCTTTGGCAAAAAAGGACCCTCCTGTTGGGCTGCGAGCCCATTCTACTCGGGCCATGGCGGCTACTACTGCTTTGGGACGGGGAGTCCCTTTGCAGGACATCTGTCAGGCGGCGACGTGGGCTTCGCCGCACACGTTTGCCAGGCACTATTGCCTAGACAGCCAAGTCCGGAGGGATGGCTTCTTTGGCCGTTCTGTCCTCCAGGACTTTCTGGTGTGATCTTGGTTCGCAGACCCACCACCGGGGTTGGTATTGCTTGGGTATCTATTCTAAGGTGAGGAATCTAACTAACGTGTTTCTTTCAGATGAACAAGTTACTTAGCTTCGGTAACGATGTATCTGCAAGAAACATTAGTTAGTTAGATTCCTCACCGACCCACCCATCCTCCCCGTTCTGCGAAGTGACATCTAGGGTTAAGGCTATCCTTTTCGGGGCCCTAGATTTTTTGGCACCAGTGTCGGTCTCTTGCATGGCTCTGCGTTCCTGGCGCGGAGAGCTATGTACAAGAACTGACGTCAGCGCGCGAGGGCGGCGTCTAAGTACTCCAACGACGTCATTCCGGCGCACGACGCCAACGACAGACGCGGACCCGCAGACGACGCCTAGCGACGCGCAAGGGATATTGCTACAAAAATCTTCCGGATCCAGTCTGACGCCTGGGGATATTCTAAGGTGAGGAATCTAACTAACTAATGTTTCTTACAGATACATCGTTACCGAAGGTAAGTAACTTGTTCTTTAGTGCCCTATTCCAGCCAATCACATTTCTTTTAAAAAGGCAAAATGTGATTGGTAGAAATGGTGAGACATGACATTTGAAACCACAGAGAGTTTCAAAAGCGTTAACCTTTAAACCCCGCTCAGCAGCTGTTTAAAACACTAATTTCTCAATTACTACTGAACAGATTAACACCAAACCAAAAATAACGAGAGTTTGAGCTATTGGCATTGTAAATGACAATGTCTTTTATTTATGTGTTTGGAAAACCTGTAATGTGGTGCGTAAACACAAATTCTTTACGACAAGCAAGGCTGGCAGTAACTGTGTCTTTTTTACCGCCAGCCTGGCTTCTGGTAAGCATAGACTACAAGTACAAAGAGGCACAGTGACTGCCAGCCTTGCTTGTCGTAAGAAACACCTATAAGTACAAAGTGCGTGTTTAATGAGCCAGCTGCGCTGCATTAAAGGTACATGCAGATCAGAGGAGGGGGAAAATGGAAAGGCTCCCATTCTTATGCCACTGTGTCTAGATGCAGTGAGGCGGTTGCATTGCGTCGCACCCGGCTGACTGAACGTCTTCCTGCTTGAGTAGATGTCGGCAGGGACTCTCCAGTTTGCCCGTTCCTCCCCGAAGTAAGGAGGGTGCTGCATGATTACCAGAGTCAGCTGTGGGAAGTTTCTGTCGCTGTGCCGCCATCTCTAAATCACCTGGTGGCCACTCTGCATCATTGCACTCCCGGTGGGTGCTCATGGGGTGGTTTGATGATGTGGAACAGTTTACCTCTCATATGAGGTTGCACTATCAGAACATATGCTGGTAACCTAAAAGGTTATCACTGCATGTCAACGAGGCAGAGAGGGCAGAGTTGGTCTGAACTAGGAGGTGTGACGACTGGCCAGCTGGAAGGCGAGAGGCCAGGGAGCATTCCAGGATTCTTGCACCCGTATTACCCTGCCCTGTTGGGCTTGGAGTTGTTCTAGTGAAAAGGAAGTGCAGTGGGTGCGCCCGAAGCGGCCGTCCATGCGCTGACATCTCCAAGGGCGGCCCTGCGTTGTGTCAGAGAAAGCAGCCTCACCTGTATGACGTCCTGCAACTGACACAGCATTGCCTTCGGGAGTGCCGCAGCAGGAGGAGAACTGCTGTATCCCGAACAATGGCATGTGAGCCCCGACTGTCAATGTTTGTGCATATGTATATATATATATATACCTGCTGGTGAATTCTGAAAATAATTTTAATTAGGATATCACAATGTCCATGCAGAAATAAAGAAAGTAGCCCAGCCATTCTGTGTAATAAAGCGTGGCAGGTCACACTGTATGTCCAAAAGAAAAGCGTCCGCAAACAGTGAGCAAACCGTGAGTTTTAAAGTGAAAGCGGCATGCAGAGATAAAACAAAGTATTCCGAGCCGCGATCTGCCCACACAGCAGCCTACGTTAGAAGGGATCTCCTGCTGCAGAGATTGTTTTTAATTCTGAAGACATTTTACTATTTTTTTACACCATGCTCGTCTTACATGGTAAATATGTGTTCGAGGCATATGAGCTGCAGATTGTACACTTAGCATAGATCGCCATCTGGTGTTGGGCCCGGATGTTTGCAGTTTGTTTTTGTTCTTTGGACAGTCTTTGGAAGTCACGAGTTCGGTGACTCCTCCTTCGGTCCGTACTGCGCATGGGCTTCGGCTCCATGCTCAGATTGTTTTTTTCCGCCATCGGGCTCGGATGTGATACTTCGTGCTCCGGCTTCGAACGTCTACGGTTCCAGCCTCGACGGAAAATCCTCGTTCTTCGAGTTTCTTCATCATATCTTCATCTCTCGAAGCGGCACTTTTCTCCATTCCGTACATCGGCACCGGCGTTCGGGCCCTCCTCGACTCCGGTCCCGGCCGATGGAAAGGACTCCGTTCAAAAAGTGCTCAAAATGTGGGTCTAAATTTCCCCACACCGACCTCCATCAGGTGTGTAACCTTTGCCTCTCTCCAGAACACGAGGCCAGAGACTGCCCCGCCTGTAAGTCTTTTCGATCAAAAAAGACCATCCGGGATCGAAGAGCTCGACGCACCATGGCGCACTCATCGACCGCAGCTCCACCGGACATCTTCAGAGACGACGCCGAAGCTTCGGGGCAACTACACACCGAGCAGGAGGACGACGTCGTCAGCGCTTCCGAGGCCGACGACTCCGACGTGGAGGACATCACACCGGCGCAGCGGGTCGTGAGTACTGTACCCCCTCCCACCCCCGTGCCCAAAACCAAAGAGACTCAGGTTACACCCTTGCCTGCAGGCCTGGGTAAAACCAAGCACACAGCTTCTATCACCCCACCTTCGGGCCCGGTGTCGAAGCCTCAAAAGTCTCACGGCAGCTCGGGCTCGAGCCAGCCGACGCCTGGTGCCGAAAAACACCATCCGGCACCGAAGAAAGTGATACCCAGCTCGACTCCGAAGCCACCGGTGACGAAGCCTGGACTCTCAGTGCCGACCAAACACAAACAACAAATCTGTCGGCACCGACGCTCCGGCGCCGAAAACTCCTTCGACGCCGAAAAAACCGGAGGCTCCAAAAAAGCATGGCGCACAGAAACCATCGAAGCCCTTGGCTCCGAAACCATCGGCGCCAGCGGACGATTCGGCGCTACTGGATCTGTTTACACCAGACCCTTTGCAAAAGACTCTATTTAAAGATCCAAAGACTGGGCTATTGACTTTAATATCAAAAAAAGTCGTCTTGACACTCCGGCTCCTCCTCAACCACCCAAGCGGAAGGACTCTGCTACTTCTCCTCTCAGAGTGCCTTCCCCACTACCTCCTCCTCCGCCTCCTCCACCTCCTCCACCCCCTCCCAGGTCTCCGCCACCCTTACCTCATCACTCCCCGACCCCGTCCCCAGATCCGGATTACGGGGATCCAGATTATGACCCGGCGGACGCCCCAATGGACCCCACTCCACCGGGGACCCCAGACCCATGGGAAGACTACCAAAACCCTGACATACCGGATGTGCCTCAGGACGACCTATACCCATCCAGGCCGTCTCCTCCAGAGGACTCCTTAGGGTTTCACCACTTAGTGCAGAGAGCAGCACACTACCATGGGGTGGAAATGCATAGTCAACCAGTGGAAGACGACTTCCTACTGGATACATTCGACATTCAGGACAAGTCCACATCTATCTTGTCCATGCTTAAAGGTGTCACCAAGCATGCTGCAGAGGTGTTCAAAGACCCTGTCAGGGCCAGGGTATTGAACCCTAGAATAGAAAAAAAGTACAAGGCGGCACCCACAGACCCTGCATACATTAAGGGCCCTGCTCCCTTAGATTCCCTAGTTGTGTCCACAGCTAGAAAGCGGGCTAACTCCCAGTCCTCAGGAGAAGCCCCACCGCCAGATAAAGAATCCAAACTTCTAGACGCGTCTGGCAAATGCACCGCCTCCCAAGCTGCAAACATGTGGCGCATTGCAAATACACAAGCGCTACTTGCGCGCTATGACAGAGCACACTACGACGAGCTTGAGGCTCTTATGCAGCACCTCCCCGAAAAACACAAACGCAAGGCTCATGAACTAATACAGGAGGGCAAACTAATTACTAACACCTCCATTAAGTGTGCCCTCGATGCAGCTGACACTGCTTCTAGAGCCATAAATACTAGTGTCCTGCTTCGTCGTCATGCCTGGCTCAGGATCTCAGGGTTCAAGCCTGAAGTCCAGGCGTCCATACTAAATCACCCCTTTGACCAACAAACTCTCTTTGGGCCAAAGGTGGACGAAGCGTTAGAAAAGATGAAAAAGGACACAGACACAGCAAAGTCTATGGGGGCACTACAATCACAGGCCCCTAAACGCTCCTTTCGACGCTCATCCTTTCGTAGCACAGGCAGAGGCTACTCCACCGATAGTGCCTCTACCTCCTACAAGTCCCCTCCTCAAAATACCTTTTCAAAGGGCTACCAAAGGGGTGGTTACAGGGGCAACAACAATAAGGGCAGGGGCAAAACTAACACCACCCGTTCTGCCACCCCGCCCGCACAATGACTCCCTTCCCTCCCCCCAGACCATCCCACTCCGGTCGGGGGCAGACTGCAAAACTTTATCCACGCATGGGAGTCCATAACATCGGACAAATGGGTGACCCAAATTATTCGGTCAGGGTACTGTCTCGAGGTAACATCTACCCCACCCAATATCCCACCAAGGCACCGTCCAATGTCTCAAGAACATTCCACACTACTCAAACAGGAGGTGCTCTCCCTCCTCCAAAAACACGCTATAGAGCAGGTCCCCGTCAATCAGCAAAATCTAGGGGTCTACTCTCTGTATTTCTTAATACCAAAGAAAGACGAGACCCTGAGGCCCATTCTGGACCTCCGGCCTCTAAATGCCTACATACATTCAGACCATTTCCACATGGTCACCCTACAACAAGTCCTCCCGCTCCTCTGTCAGGGAGACTTTCTCACTACCTTGGATCTGAAAGACGCATACTTTCACATTCCAATACACCCTTCTCACAGGAAGTACCTCAGGTTCGTGGTGGACGGTCAGCATTACCAATTCACGGTTCTCCCCTTCGGGTTCACCACCGCACCACGGGTGTTTACCAAATGCCTAGGGGTAGTAGCAGCACACCTCAGACGTCAGCAGATTCACGTCTTCCCTTACTTAGACGACTGGCTGATAAAAGCCGCGTCCTACGACCAATGTGTGCAACATACAAACAGCACCATCCAACTGCTCCACCAGCTAGGCTTCACGGTGAACTACCAAAAGTCCCACCTCATACCATCTCACATAAAGCAATATCTCGGGGCCACGATAGACACCTCCAAAGGTATTGCCTATCCAAACTCAGCCAGAATCGCAAGCATACAAGCCTTGCGCAAAACATTCCTTCCTCAACACTCTCTTCCAGCAAGAGTGTTTATGAAGCTCATAGGAATGATGGCGTCTTGCATTTTCATAGTGCCCCATGCAAGACTCCACATGCGTCCACTTCAAGAGTGCCTAGCACAACAGTGGAACCAGGCCCAGGGTCAGCTGACGGATCTGGTGTTGGTGGACGGCCGCACCCATCACTCTCTGCAGTGGTGGAACACCACAAACCTTTCCAAAGGGCGGCCGTTCCTGGACCCGGTTCCTCAGGTGATTCTAACAGCGGACGCATCGCTCTCCGGCTGGGGAGCGCACCTCTTACACCTCACAATGCAAGGTCTATGGACGCCACAGCAAAAATCGCTCCACATCAACCATCTGGAGCTCTTGGCGATCTTTCTAGCCCTAAAATCTTTTCAAAAACAGATTTCGGGCAAAGCAGTCCTCATTCGCACAGACAACATGACTGCAATGTATTATATCCAAAAACAGGGGGGGACACACTCTCCCCAGCTCTCCCGCTTAGCCCAGAGCATATGGAGATGGGCAATTCCCCAAAACATCTTTCTCCTGGCACAGCACGTTCCAGGCGTACAAAACACCATGGCAGATCTGCTCAGCAGACAAACGCATCAACTACACGAATGGGAACTGCATCCACAAGTTCTTCACCCATTCTTCCAAAAGTGGGGGCATCCTCAGATAGACCTCTTCTCCACCCACGAAAACAAAAAATGCCCAAGCTTCGCCGCCAGATACCCACACCCATTGTCCAAAGGCAATGCGATATGGATGAACTGGTCAGGCAGATTTGCATACGCCTTTCCACCTCTCCCACTAATTCCGTTAGTGGTAAGGAAGCTACAACAGCACTCCCTCACACTCATTCTGGTAGCCCCAACATGGGCCAGGCAGCCGTGGTACACCACACTACTACAGCTATCGGTGGTGCCACATCAAAAAATGCACCTGTCCCCATGCCTCCTAACCCAGAACCATGGAGAAATCAGGCACCCGGACCCAGCTCAGCTCAACCTTGCGATCTGGCTCCTGAAATCTTAGAATTTGGATACCTTAACCTTCCCCCTGATTGCATGAACATTATCATGGAAGCCAGACGTCCTACCACTAGAGCATGCTATGCCGCAAAGTGGAAAAGATTTGTAATTTACTGCCGTAACAATACAATCAACCCTTTAGATGCATCCATACAGCACATCATATGTTATCTGCTCCATCTTCACAGGTGTAACCTGGCATATTCATCCATACGCCTACACCTAGCAGCGATTGCTGCTTATCTACAAAACAGACAGCATTTATCACTGTTCAGAGTGCCCGCTATTAAATTATTATTTATATTATTATTTTATCAATTTATAGGGCGCAACAGCTACCCAAAAAGGGTTTCCCGGCGCCTAGACACAGCTAGATTGAGGACAGAGAAGGAGGTGACTGTTAAGTGGTTATTGTTCATACAGCCAGGTCTTTACAAGCTTTCTGAACCTACAGTAGTTTTCTTCCTTCCGGATACCGGGGGGAAGCGTGTTCCACAGGGAGGGTCCCAGATAGGCAAAAGATCTGCCACCTGTTCTTGCACGTTTAAACCTTGGTATGCAGAAACAGGCTGCTGTCTGTGACCGGAGGTTTCTCTTGGGCGTATAGAGGCAGGCAAGAGATTGGAGATATTTTGGTGCTATTCCTGCTTTTATTCTGAACATGTAGTTCAGGGCCTTGAAGCGGATTCTGCTCTCTATCCTGAGCCAATGAAGATTCCGACGATGGTTCGAGACTCCAGAGTTCTTCGGAATATTACAAAGGAGTCTGACCGCAGCGTTTTGCGCTACCTGTAGTCGTCCGATCACAGATTTATTTGCGCCCAGATAGAGGATGTTGCCGTAGTCAAGCCTTGATGTGATAAGGGCATTGACTACGGTCTTTTGCGTTGACACTGGCAACATCCACAGGATCTTCCTCAACCATTTAGCTATGGTGAGACAAAGGCCGGTTACTTTGCTGGCCTGTTTGTCCATGGATAAGGCATTGTCCAATATAAAGCCCAGATTTCGAGCATGGGACACCGGGGTAGGAAAAGTGCCCATCTGGTCCGGCCAATGTGCAGGGTTCCAGAGAACTTGATCCTTACCCAAAATCAGTATTTCCGTCTTGTCGCCGTTCAATTTTAACTGGTTTGTTGTCATCCAGTTCAATATTTTTAATAGTCCTTCCTTGAGTAACGACGGGGAGTGGGGACAAGATTCAGATAGGGAAAAAATGATTTGGGTGTCGTCGGCATAATTCATAAGCGTTAGACCTAACTTTTCAACAAGTTCTGCCAGAGGTTTAAGATAGATATTAAAAAACAGAGGGCTCAGGATGGACCCCTGAGGCATTCCATGTGATGCAGGTAGGGTGTCTGACACGGCTTGTGCAGATGCGATCTGAAAGGTTCTATTTGCCAGGAAGGATTTGATCCAATCCAGAGCCTTTCCTCTTACACCATTTGTATATAGCTCTTTAATAAGCGTTTCATGAGAGATGGTGTCGAACGCCGCACTTAGGTCCAATAACACAAGTGCGACCGTCTGGCCTTGGTCAAGAAGTTTTCTGATGTGTTCAGTGACACCTAACAGGGCGGTTTCAGTCGAGAAACCAGCCCTGAAGCCAGATTGCGAAGGATGGAGTAGGGAATTTTCTTCTGCAAAAGTGGCTAAAGTAGAGTGTATGTGCCTCTCACGACATTTAGAAAAAGCAGGGAGCAGAGATATAGGTCTATAATTGGCCAGTATTTCTGGGTTTGCAGTAGGCTTTTTCAAAAGGGGTGTCACCATGGCATGCTTCCATAAGGCTGGGACAGTGGCGAGATCGAGGGATAAGTTTAAGAGATTGGCAATGATTTCCAAAGACTGGTCATCCAATTTTTTAATAATTTTAATAGGGATGGGGTCCCTAGGGGAGCCGGATTTAACAGTTTTTAGGATTCCTTTCAATTTCTCTAATGAAAGAGTCGGCCAGGCTTCCAGTAAATTTTCACCCAGAGCAATGGGTTGAGGCAAAAATGGGTCAGAAAGAGGGGGAGGGTCAGGATCAGAATTTTTTGTCTTGATGTCTGAGATAATTTTATCGATTTTCTCAGTAAAGAAACAAGCTAACGCCTGGCATTGTTGTGTGCTTAGTGGGGGTGCAACAGCTGTGGTATGTGCGCCCGCCAATTCCTTGACTTTGGAAAAAAGAGTTTTAGGCATGTTAGTTGCTTCGATAATTGTTTTAGAGACAAAAGCAGCTCTCGCTTTTGTACAGGCAGCATGATAATGATTTCTGGCTTCATGATAGCTTCTTTTGGCATTAGGGTCGTACTTTTTACGCCATTTGCGTTCTAGTACTTTGCATTTTGATTTTTCTATTTTAAGGCTGTCGTTAAACCATGGGGCTGGAGGACGATGCCTACTCCCTTTGGTGCGAGTAGAGGGCTGACAATTATTTGCTGCATTTGTTAGCCAGTTTTGTGTTTCAATTGCTACGCGGTCCATGTTGGAGTTTAGGCTTGGAGGGTTATGTTTTAGTGCCGCATTTAAAGCATCGATGTCGACTGACTTCCAATTTTTCCTGAAAGTGACATCAGTGTTTTGTTCCAAACTGGGGGAGGGTGGAAAACTAATGCTAAAATTAATGAGATGGTGGTCGGACCAGCCAGAAGGTACGGTGGCAATGTACGTAAGTTCCCTGATGTTGGATATTATGGGGTCCAACAAATGGCCCGCTATGTGAGTAGGGCTGGAATTTATTATGGACAAATTTAGTGCAGCTAGGTCTTCCAACAGATTAGAGCATGAGGGGATAGTGGGATCTTCTAGGTGTAGATTTAGATCACCCAGCAGGGAAAAATTGCTTGATGACATATAGTAGGGAGTAATAAAATTTGCAAAGTTTGATACCCATTGAGAAGGGTTGCCTGGAGGTCGATAAATCAGAAGGCCTGACATTGTAAAATTGGGGTTCAAAGAGATTTTGAAAAGACCCGCTTCACAGTCTGGAATTGATACAGATTCCAAAGTGCATTTGAATTCTCTGTTAAAAATGATAGCAATCCCACCCCCTACCTGTTTTTCCCTGTCTATTCTGACAATGGCGTAGTTATCGGGGAGGGCAATAGCAACATCCGGGCCGGCGCTGTCATGCAGCCATGTCTCAGTTAAGAAAACAGCGCTAGGACTTTCTTCGGTAAGGAGATTGAAGATATCATGCTTATGTTTGGGCAATGATCGACAGTTTGTACTATAAAATACGTATGTTGGCGGCACGTTTTTACGTAACAGTTTGCATTTCCTGTGTCTCCTAGATGGGTCGGGGTGGGGTTGATATACGGTGGTAGACAGTTTACATTCGGAGCAAACATGAGTTCCAACTTTGTGAAGGTTGAACAGAGAGCAATTCAGATTGGGGGTAGGGCGCAACGCTTTCAGAGCGGAAGATGTTCTTACCAGTCTTTATGGAAGGCCTTAAACGAGTAATTCCTCCCAGGGCACCACCTTCCCCTGTATGGAATCTAAATGTAGTTCTTACACGGCTAATGGGTCCACCCTTCGAACCAATGCATAAATGTGAGCTACAGTTCCTCACCTGGAAAACAGCTTTCCTCGTAGCTATCACTTCCCTTAGAAGGGTTGGTGAAATACAAGCGTTCACTATACAGGAACCCTTCCTACAAATACATCACAGCAAGGTCATACTTCGTACAAATCCGAAGTTTCTGCCCAAGGTCATTTCCCCCTTCCATCTCAATCAATCGGTGGAATTACCTGTCTTTTTCTCGCAACCTCAATCTGTTGCAGAAAGGGCCTTACACACACTTGATGTTAAGAGGGCTTTGCTGTACTACATACAAAGAACGCAACCTTTCAGGAAGACTAAACAATTGTTCGTCTCCTTCTCTCCACCACATAAAGGCAACCCCATCTCTAAATCAGGGATAGCTAGGTGGATTGTAAAGTGCATACACATTTGCTATCAAAAGGCAAAAAGAACATTATCTGTTCCACCTAAAGCCCACTCTACTAGAAAGTTAGGGGCTTCTATGGCTTTTCTAGGGAACATACCCTTAGATGACATCTGCAAAGCAGCCACATGGTCAACACCGCACACCTTCACAAAACATTACTGTGTAGATGTGCATTCCAAGCAGCAAGCTAGTGTGGGCCAGGCTGTACTAAAGACACTTTTTCAAACCACTGCAACGGATACCGGTGGTCGCCGCTAAGGTTGGGTACTGCTATATAATCTATGCTAAGTGTACAATCTGCAGCTCATATGCCTCGAACGGAATATGCTACTTACCAGTATGCATCTGTTCTTGGCATGTAGAGCTACAGAGTTGTACACGCCCACCCGCCTCCCCGGCTACCTGTATCCGTTCTAGTCCATCTTATTTAGATACAACACACATGGGTTTCTCACTGTTATTACTACGCTCCATCATTTCCCTGTTGGCGAAAAACAATCTGAGGATGGAGCCGAAGCCCATGCGCAGTACGGACCGAAGGAGGAGTCACCGAACTCGTGACTTCCAAAGACTGTCCAAAGAACAAAAACAAACTGCAAACATCCGGGCCCAACACCAGATGGCGATCTATGCTAAGTGTACAACTCTGCAGCTCTACATGCCAAGAACAGATGCATACTGGTAAGTAGCATATTCCTTAGGGCTTGGCTCCCGCAGGGGCTGTTAGAGCCCGAGCCGAGCTAGAGTAGGCTCTGGCTCTCTCTGTTAATTGGTTGGCTCGGGTGGAGGCTGGGAGGGGGCGTGGCTTGCTTCTTGAGGAGAGGCGCGAGGCCAGATCATGTCTTCCAAAACTCACCCCAAGTCAGGGGCCGGAGGGAGGTGTTTTGGAATAAACACGGTGCACATCCTGCTTTGAAGTTGGTGATTTATTTCCATGGCAACTGTAAAGTTGTTGGCAGTCCCACGCACTGAGTCTGTAGACGTGAGCTCACCCCGAGTCACTCCAGGGACCCGCCCTGCAGCCCTGAGGGTGGCACGGAGGAGCAGACTGTCCACCCTACACTGCTGTGGTATTTGGTGCCTACTCAGCCACGGCGAGCAAGCCCCCCCCCCCACCCTCCCCGGAGCAGGCGTGTACTCACAGAGACACAGACACCCGGCTGCCAGCACCCCTCCCCCAACGGCCCGATTATTCTCTTTGTGCGATGTGTGTAGGTTATCAGATGAGGGGGTGGCAGGTTTTTTTTCTGAAAAACCTGGAGCTACTAATTTGCCGCAAGAGCAAAAATGCTTTCTTCGGGATATTTGGTGCAAGGAAGACAATTCATTTGGCAGAATTTAAAGCCAATGACGTCTGTGTAAGTCAAGGATGAGTAAGAGAGGAGTGTTCGAATACGGGGTATGACTAAGAGCACCGAACACGCAACCACAGATGTGACTTTGCATCTACCTGAAGAAAACAAAGAAGCTCGCGAGTGGTGCGCGCGCCACAGCGAGCCATATGGTTTCAATTATCGCGCCCGTGTCTGGGCACGATAATTGAAACCATATGGTAGCAATGCGCGTAAGAGACACCCATAGGCCATGGGCGGAGCTATGCGCCCGCCTTTGGCCTATTGCGTGCTCTCTTACAAACACGCACGCAAAGGCCAATAGCAGGCAACAAAAGTAAAAACACACGCACAAGCGTGTGCGATTTTCGGGTCGATTTCTGAACCCCGGGCAAAAGGACTCTCGCCTGCGCGAGCACTGCTTCGCAGTGCAACGCAGGTCGCGAGACCTAAAAACCACACACTTTCTATTTAAAGTTCCACTTGCATGCCCACTTTGGTGTAAATACACTCAGCTGTATTTTTTGGCAAATTTTACTATCTTTTTGGGACATTACTACTGCCCCTCCCTTCCTAATTGTTCCGCTCCACATGTATCTTCACAAAACCTAGCGTGAGCATGCTGAATTTTAGCTGACTGATAAAGTAGATTGCCAAGTTTCATGCACGTTTTTTCACCGGGTCATGAAGTTATAGGGAAATCAAAAAATGCATTTGCAGTGGAAACACTGTTTCCAGGATCCTGTGCGTAAACAGGACTATGTATTGCACTGATAGAGAACTTGGATTACAGGTAAATTTGCTGGGGTGGTACGTTGAAAACTCAATAAAATCTGTTGTTAAAAAAAAAAAAAAGGATTACAGGTAAATAACTTTTCCTTCTAACTTTTTTGTGTACGTCTTAAAGTTTCCCTACTAGTTTTATCTACATATAGACAAAAGTCATGATCTTCATAAAAGACTGATCTAGTTGAGTTTACTTACTATGTAATACCTAATTGAACCTTTAACACCTTCCACTTAATAGAATAAGCATGTTGTTTTACGATTAACTTATTAATTTTAGAATTGGAGGAAATGCATTACATTCCTATCATAGTATACAAAGTAGCTGTTGCAAAAGCCGCAATAACACATTACATGCCTTTCCCCAGAATCATAAAAGTTATTTGGTTATCCAGAGACTTGTAATGCCTACAAAAAGTCATAACTCCCTGTTTTCGGGATGTAGGTGGGTATCGTATTGAAAATGAATAAACAAAGTTCATACTAAAACGTCATATCATGCGCATATAGTGGCTCTGCATGCAGTGACAGAGGAATAAGGGATTGGGTGACAGTACCCTACTTAGCTAACTGTGAAGTGAACCAGGTTCATGCTTACGTATTCATTTCTGGTCTGCTTTCACAGAATTTGCATCAGACGACTTAACCTGCCCAGCCACGCTCTCCTTTCCGCAGTGGGAAGCTACAACATTCTTCACCAAGATTATCATTGCCAACCTTTTTAAAAATCTGAAAAACACGGTATGTATTTCCCTTTAGAAAATGGATGGGTAATTGTAAATTTGATATAACTTTGGGAAGAAAAAGGATTGGTGAGCCCAGAGTGATACCTTATTTAAGACCGTGTAGGGCTCATTCGTGCAGAGGGCATGAAGTTAATTCTCCAAACAGGCTTAGATTGTAGCTAAAAAAAAATGAAACCATCCATGAATGATTTTACAGATCAATTGTGTGCATCGGCTGAAAATGGTGACCCATATATTTAGAAAGAACAATATTCATTTCTTACGGAGAAGAGGGTGTCCTCTCTGGATGGAAAATCTTTGTTAAACTATGAATGTACTTTCAAGTGAATCATGGAGTGGTAATAGCAGCCAAATGTGGTTCAAAAGAAGAAACCCGTAAGCCATTTATAGACCAGTAAATAATGTCTGATCTGAAGCTAAGCCCCTCACCGGAAATATTTGTTGTCTATACCTTGTATGGTCTCTCGAATATGTCTATTGTTTGATTCCAGCTGTTTCTTTATCTTCCATCCCATGCCTGAGGCAATTTTAAGTATGTGTACTCCAGCAGCACCTGTGAGTCAATATCGATATCACTGATATGAATTCCATCATTTCAGTTCTGCTTCGCAGGTGTCCCACAAGGTCGCCTTTCAGGACTAGACCCCAGAGGTTCTGTTCGGTTTGGTCTGTACTCATATCTCGAACTGTCAGGACTGCTTCATTCACAGTACTGCGTGGAGTGCCAACTCTAGGCCAATTCAGCTGTTGTCATAGCCTTCAGTTTCAGCATTTTTCAACAGGTGGGGAAGGATGACATAGTCTAAGCTGCACCTCATGTCCCTTTGTCACTTTTACTAAATGATGGGAATTGTGCATCACTTCATCACCTGCTGCTCAAGATAAATGTGATTTGGTGTGTGTCTGGAATTTCCCTGAGGGCAGAGCAATCTCTTTTTTGAGTCTCCAGCAGAGGCGCACAGGTGATACATCTACTGTCAGACCCTGTTCGTGGGCCATTGGGCTACCAGCGGCAAATGGACGTCAGCCATTGGTGTTGAGGTGATTTGCTTCTGATGTTCTGGTGACATTCTGGTGCCCACCCCACAGTGGCTCAGCAAACTGTCCCAGTACAACGCTTCCCAGGCTGTTTTCTATCTTAAGGCACATCTAGGCCTTCAAAGAGGCCTTTCTCCAAGTTTACAGTGCATTTCTTGCTCCCTCTGTCATGCCTTGGGCCCCACAGAACTGCGGGACCTGTAGTTGGGTTACTGCCAATGGGTCACACCACTGCACCATCTGTCCCATCTGGACTAGATACTAGGCCCATACCAACTCTGGTATAGACTCCCACCCTGGCCCCAAGATTTACACTGGTTTATACTGATCTGTCAGCCCCACTGCTACCAGTGAATGATCCATATTGACACCTTTGTTTGATCCAGAACTGATGTCTGCGTGAGCGTAACTGATGTTGCACTATGAGATTACAAAAGGACAACCTGTGGTCATGCGCCCTGACTCTAACTCTGTGCCTCTACTACGACGCACCCATCAACATAGGCTCTATTCTCTTTTTGACTCTGATTTTGACTCTGTGACAGAGTATATCACACCCTAGGATGTTAATGATGATGGGGTGGAGAGTGGCTTGCTCCCACCTTCAATACACTGATGATGTCTTGTACCTTGATTTGCAAAAATGCCAGAGGGCTTGATACCGCCCCTTAGACTGAACTTGACTTGCCACATGGGTCACTAAAAGAAGAAAGTGCCTTGTAGCAGTGGTAGTTTGAAGGGCAGACGAGGTACTAGAATTACAGATGCCCTCCACTGAGACAAAGACTGGTGTTTTCACAAAATCCTGAATCCAGAAAAGATTCATGCTGAAAAACTACACCGACAGGTAAGAAACTATTTGTCCCATTCGATGAGGTCTTCACAGATACTCTGATGGCTACCTGGTTGAAACCATGTTGTTACCCACCTGTGAACAGACAGGTGGACAGACGATATACACCGATAAACCGGTGCATGTTCAGTCGGACTTCTTTAACTAAGCACCTCCCTCCAGAGACTTATTGTCTGGACGTCGACCAGTAAGGTGAAACCTAACTCATTTCCAGCCAAACCTCTGGGCATAGAATCCAAAAATAATTTGCACTTTTGGCAAAATATATTTTCCTTTGCTAGCTTGGCACTGTGATTTATAAGTGCAGTCTGTTAGGCCACTGCACACATGCATTTTTAGACATGGCCAGCAAGATCTTGCTGGCAGTCCTGGATTTAAAGACTCTTTCGCTCTCTCTATATATGACAGGAAGGACGCAGCCAAGTATGGTATCCGTGCCGTTCTGGATACCACAGATTGCATTGGCAGGTGGTTGATACTAATGTTCTCTGGCGATGTACAGGCTTTGCTAATGGACATACCCTTTTTGTGGTGAAGAATGACTCCACTTTAAAACGCTTTTAAAACAACAGAGATACAGGGCTTGATTCACAGAGGGCCTCCACACTCAAGGCGGCAGCCCTGCAGTTGTGGGGGAGTCTCTGTACTCTGGGTGGAATCTTCGCAATGAGAACTCAAATTGTGGAGATTCTGCCCTGAGTGCAGAGATTCCCACCATGACTGCAGGCCTCCGCCACTAGTGTGGAGACCCTGTGTGAATCAGGCCCACTGTGTGTTCCTTGTGTCTGTTGACCTTGTGCGAAGCATTATCCGAACCAGTTTAGGAAATGTAGGTCCTTTTCATGGGAGCTGGTGTATAGCAGAGACTGCCTACCCAGCCTGTACTGTAGCAGACAATCCAGCCCTTTGGGGCTGCAGGAACAGAACTGGCAGTCAGCATGCAGGCAAGCAGAGGCATCCACCCTCTTTTCCCCAGGTACAATAGCCACCAAACGTCTTTAGTTTGACTGTGGGGGCACAGAATCCCATTGGGGAGGCCCGATCTAGCATTTCCACATGGGCTGACAAGCCATCATGTCCGAAACGTGGGACCTGCAAATCGTTCAAGCACACTACGCTTGGCCTTTTCAGTCCTCACAACCCAATATTCCTCCCACATTGGACAGAATTTTAGTAGCGCATCTGTTGATCCTGCTACAAGGGGTTATGCCTGCTGCTCTCCAAAGTGCCATTGGAAGGGTACTGTACTATGAGAAAGGCAGGGGTTGTTAAGCTTGCTTTTTCCATTTCCTTAAAAAGGGTGTAGGCCTCAGATCTAACTTAGACCTCCAACCTCTGAAAGCCTGATGCTCACATTGGCTGATATCTTATCTTCCTTGTACCTGGTACACTGGATTAAGTCCTTTGAATTCCAGGATGTATATTTTCATTTATTCATCTGGCTGTCCCACAGATAATCTGCAGTTCAAGGAAGGCCAGGAGCATGCTCAGTTTGCCGTGCTTCCCTTCTGCCTCACCAGCACCCCTCTGGTGTTCGTGAAAAATATGCTGGCGGTTGTTGCTGATCTTTGGAGGTTGGGAGTTCCTATAATACTGTACCTCGATGACTAGCTGCTGAAGGTGGCAACAACATAACTTTTAGCATTGTTGGGTTTCACCCTAAATGTGCCAAAGTCGCACCTAATTCTCTTAAAGAGGTTTCCTTTCATTGGGGGGATCCCGGACATGGTGGATTTCATGGCCTTTCCTCCTTAGCAACAAGTTCAGGACATTCAAGCTATGATCCTGATGTTACAGACTCAGTCCTAGATCTAGATGGGGGTCGCTCTAAGGTTTCTTACCTTTTAGCTTTGTGCATCCTTCTTGTCAACCACATCAGGGTCACCTGAAATACCAGTGTGCCAAGCATCAGGTCTGCATTTGCAACACTAATTAGGCCTTGGATAAAACTGCTCAAGAGCTGCAGTAGTGGCTGATTGATCACACATTATCCTTTCTCCCTTCCCCAGCCACAGCTGTCAGTGGTAACAAACGCATCGCTGCTGTTTTGAGGGGTTCTCCTGGGAAGGGAGGTGGGTGTGGAGATCAGATGGCTCTATGTTGCAGTGGAGGGCTGGCCCCACATCATCTTATTGGAGTTACATCTGAGACTGCTTAAACACACCAGTAGAACTTTCCAGTTTTCCAATGCCTGCTGTCACCTTTGCTGGGTTTAAGGAGAAATGTTGCCCTCTTTTTATGAATTTGTGATCAGATTAGCTTTCTGAGGCTGAAGTTACTATGACCATATTTTTGTTCCTTGGGAGTTACATTAATCTAGGACTTCAGTGATAGTTGTTTTGTCAAGGATAACTTGAAACCTTGTTATCGTTTTGTTAAAAATGTAAATCTGTCCCTCGAAATCTTGAATGGTGATCGTAATAAAAGACTAATTTCTATTTTTGGGGGGTTTATACAGCCAAGATAGGCACTGGGTCTTCTGCCTTCTGGTTCTCATGCTATGCGTATTGGCGTTCCATATCCTGTGGGCATTGGTTTAGGTTGGACTCGTATGATGCAGCAGTTTATCTTCCCGTGAGATTGATTTTATATAGGTGTCTGTCTGTTTCCATTTCATCTTTCATTGTATCTTCTACTAGGAATTAATGTGTTACATAACATAGGTTTTTAGGTTTGTTTTTACATGTTTATGGGTTAATTATCAACCAATTAACTTGAACTTGACAGTCAGTTGTATAGTAGTTTGGCCTTCATTCCAAGTCAATTCTAATTCACAATTTGACTAGAAAAGGAGATTCTGGCCAAATTGTGAATTGAAGAAGTTGTGATTGTCTACTCTCCCTGAACATTTCACCAGGTTGAAGCTTGTGAAAATTCCAGTTGTGAAATAGCTGGTAAATGTGGAATTATTGCTGGAATCCAGCACTGTGATCCTGAGGCCTACAGTGATTTGTAAGGAATCTCTGATTGATGCAGCTAGGAGACAGTCGGAGTTCCATGGTATTCCTCCTTCCCATAATTACAGAATCCTGTGATATGTCTTTTTTTCCCCTCGCTAACGGGAATACTAATGTGGTCTTTTGGAGGCAACCAAACTTTTGTGGTATTTTAGCAGTTGCAGCCGTTTCTTTGTGTGTTGGGCTGTGAGTACTTGATCATGAATGCAATTTCCATGATCTGTCACTGTTTTAGGCAAGTAACGTTGGAGTCCTATTTTTTAATTAATGTTTCATAACTGTTGGATCATTTTGTTTAGGAAATCTGATGTTAATATTATATTTCCTTTTTATTTCTTTATTTTTACTGGTGAAGCTCTCCCGTAACCGCGCCATCCTGTTAACTCTTTACCCATATTTTTGCATTGCGCTTTTCCATCTATTTCCTTTATTGAGGGAAGCCCTTATATTTCTCCTCCATATTCAATTTACATTACAACCCTTTCTTTTGCATTTGGTATGTACCCTCAGTTATAATGCCATCTTCAGTTAAACTTTTCTATTACAAAAACCTTACATTTTGCTCTTTTCATTTATCTTATTTGTTTCTGTTAGTTTTTCTTCTATTATCTTCTCTATCTCAATGTAGTTACAATGTGATTTTTAGGCTGAGCCAGGGCAGCGCATGCGCTGCGAGGCATGCTGTATTCAGGTATGGACTTGAAGTTCCACCCATTTTCTGCCCATCTTTTCAGTTAGCTCCTGTTGCTGTCCTTTCTAAATGGTTTCTTTTGACTCATGAATAGGCTTAGAGGTCCCTCCTTAGTGCCGCCTTGTCTGCATTTGTAACCTTCCATGAGTAATGGCCTTTTTACTTGTGTTGTATGTTTTATTTAGTCTGTGAGAACTATTTTCTTGAATGATTTCTCCTATTCAAACCACGTCATGCTTTCCTGTAACGCAGCACGGCGCCCGCTTTTATATTTTTTTTGTTAATGGCGGCCACATCATAATCACGAAACCAGCTTGTTTAGTAATGGCGGCAGCGTCATTTACAAAACCCGCTTGCACCTTTTCATCAACATTTTAATTATTTGGCAGCGCGGTCTGCTTTTACTATAGCGGCCGCGCTTCTCTCTCTATTTACTTTGGCAGCATTTTGCACATAAAGGCGTGTGGCCGCCATTGGCTAGTACTCAGTACTATACAGGGCAGTCATTGAGCCCTTTCATCGACCGCTTTACATAAGCACCGGCTTAAATAAACACAGTAAAATTCTTTTTTTGTCAGCTTGCCCATACAAATGGCAATGGCGCTGTTCAAATTTCATAACTCAACTGCATAAATTTTTTTTGCAATGCAATAGGTCCCACATTTGCGAGAGTTTGAGCAATTGGCATTGTAAATGACAATGCCTTTTTGTGTTAGTTTTCAAAACCGATTAATAAAAGGCATTGTCATTTACAATGCCAATAGCTTAAACTTTGGCAAATGCAAGACCTCTTGCATTGCAAATGCTTTTTGTTTCTGGAGCTACGAGGGCAAAACAGTCAGCTTGAAAAATTAGTACGGTTTCACTACAGGTGTAGTAATTAAAAGGTTAGTAAAGGGTCAAGTATTATGTTCTTTAGTAGCTTTAGCCTAATGGCCATGTATACTAATATCAGTGTATTGAACAGCTGTAATCTTTCCAAGTTGATAAATTATTTTTGGTTTTCCCACTCCAGGATATCCCAGTACAGGATGGTATAGAACTACTTCAACTTGCCCTGAATTTCACGACAAAACATCCTCCCATCTTGGCCTGTATTCAAACCAACATAGCCAACCTGTTTCCCTTTGTTTGCTTTAAAACTGAGTTGGTATCCCATGTTCTCAACAAGGTAAGTTCTATTCTGTGTTTCCAGACTTGTTTAGATCATTGCTAACTTTTGGACAATTTGACACCTGTTTACCTGTTTTGTCACATGGTTAAATACTTGAGCATTAGCTACAAATTAGCAGAGCACTACGTAAGTGGGAAGTGTCCAATATAGTCAGGGAGTCTGTCACAGTATGCTCAGGGAAGAGAGGAAATTAGGCTAAATTTAAACAAAAATAACTTTTATTGATTTTTAATTAGCAAACGCTTATACATAATCCAAGTAGACACGTACAAGACACCTCAGTCCCTCTTTCACAGATCACCATAACAGTTCTCGTGCAGACATAGCAACAAATCCCTTTTAGACCCCAGACCTTCTCCAGTTTCCTGGGACAGCCCCTAGTGTTGTAAATTGTGTGTTCCGCATTCATACACCAATCCATACCCATTTTCCACTGAACTATCGACGGAGTCTTCCTACTACCCCATAATTTGACAATAGCCAGCCTTGTCATCGCCAGTGCCACATTGCTGAAAAAAAGGGCAGTATATTTGTGAAGAGTCTGGCCACCCCATAGCCCCAGTATGGCCACCGTTCAGGTTGTCTTCCTTAACAAACATTCCCTCCCTAGCACACAGAATACCTGTATTTTAGGGCAGTTCCAGAGTGTATACACCAGTGTTCCACTCTGGCCCCAGTTCTGCAAGCATCTATCGTCATCCGCCTTTCCCATACTGATGAGGCGATGACTTGTGAAATATGCTTGGTCCAATATTTCTTAATTTTTATAATAAATTCTATTGACTTTGTCATGCGGATATGCATAGAATTGTAGCAAATATAACAAAGGCTGAAAACACAACCATGTGACTACAATAACAAATAAGCGAAATTTCCCCTAACTCCCCACCCCCTGCACAACCACTCCACACCCCTTTCCCTGTATGTCAGGTATTGTCTCCTCCTATTCAATAGCATCTCAGTGGTATCTATCCTGGGGTTAACCAGTGTATGTCCTGACTTCTTCCTGAAGGGAGTCATTTTGCAACTTTGAGTAATTGTGATCCCTCTATATGTTGTCCATGCCTGCCAAATCTTGCCAAATTTCTGTGGGCAGTCCGAGCCTTGTATTCTGCTTCTTCCTGGACCATTCAGTTATCTAATCCCTTCTTCCATTCTGCAAGGGAGGTGGGGGAAGATTCGTTCCAACGCCTCACTATGTCTCATTTGGCCACCACCAGTGCCAGGTGTAGAAAAATGTTCTGGTATCTGTTACCCTCAATTGCATCACTAATATGCAGTAGTGTTAATCTGGGGCATGCAGGGACCTCCCACCCCAGGAGTCTACACAGGCAGGAGAGCACTTATCTTCAGAATTGAGCCAACCCAATACAGACCCCTGTCTGCAGTCCCACAACTCAGGCATGTGAGCGAAGTTATCCCCCCCCATACGCCACAATTTATGCCTAGTGAGCTACACTCTGTGAAGGAAATTCAGCTGGATGAGTTTGACTAGCTGAATTAGCCATTGTTTTAGGAGACATCCTAGCCTCTGCCCAATCTTCCTCATCAAGCTCCCCTACATCTGTTTCCCATGAGGTTTTCAGTGAGGTTAAGCGCTGCACCGCAATCTCTTTTTGTTGTTTTTAATGCTAAATTGGGTTTAAAGAACGAGAAGGGGAATTTTATTAGATATTTTCAATCAGCTTTTTTAATCAACAATTTTAATCTGCGATGGGGAACTGGGGCATTTTAAAAACGGTCAAGGGGCATTGTATGAGAGGGCAAAATTGACTATAGAGTTGCACTAACACTTTGTTTGTTATAGACCATAGAGTTGCCTGTGAGATGTGCTCTCTAGTGTTTTTATTCTGCCTTAAATGGTGGCTGGGACGTGGGTGTGCCAAAGGCAAGCGCATATGGCCTGAACAGGACCAGGGGCCAGGAACCCTGCCCGAACCCCCATAGAAATAGCAAGTTATTCAGTTCACTATGGCCGTGTAATGGAGACCTGCTCTGTCCTTCCTGTGGTTTCTCATTAGTTGGTCGAGACGAAGTTAGATTGAAAACACCTGGGCCAAAAAAATGGAAGTGTGCACTTATTATTTGTCGAACCTTGCCCCGCCACAAGTTTAAGTTATACACTTTAATTAAGGACGAACAGTTGTACGTCCTGTTTTTAACAGAAACGTGGGTACCTGAAAGTTCAATACCTGACATTAATCAAACGCCCCCACCAGGATATTACATGTGTAGGAAAGACTGTGAACATAGAAAGAATAGGGGCATTTATATCATTTCAAAAGACACACATAGATGCATGTGCATCTCAAAGCACATTCCAGAATGTGAAAATATTTCCTTTACTATAAATCTGTCACCTACAGACTCCTTCTCAGGACTAATATTATATAGACCTCCAGGCCCCCATGTCAAGTTTGGCGATAAAATAAACTTCACTCTTTTAGAGGATTTCAACATGCACTTTGACGAGATCCACAATCCTACTGTCTCTAGCATTTTACATTATTTAGACGGTAGTAGGTTGTACCCACAACAAAGGACATCTTCTAGACCCAGTGTTTAGCAATGATCCAAACATAAAACTTGAAAAAATCTCATCCAATGGCACGGACAGATAATGCCTTGATTTTGTTTACTCTGGAGGGAGCTCCACCCACGCGGAATAACAAGATCAGTACGAGTTTGGGCCATAGATGGTCTAAAGTGAACAATGAATTTGGTTGAATTCCTTAGCCTGCACCAAACCAGAAATTGGGAAACATCCTGGGGAAGTAAATTCTCTAGTAGAAGATTGGATTAAGACCTCACCCGATTAAACGCTTCCTCTCACTACTATAAAGAAAGGAAAGAAAGAGAATTCTGTCCCATGGTTTACGGCCCTTCTGATTTCCTTTAAAAAAAAAAAGGATGTAAAACTATAGAAAGAAAATGGAGGATAAATTATGAAGGAAATCTAAACCTCTCCTATAGGACTGCCATTAGGCATTACATCAGGAAATTAAAAAGGCACAGGAGCTTACTATGAAGCAGTAATGATAACAGCAGTAAAGTACCCCGAGGGAACTCTTCCGTATTGTTAAGTCACTTACCACCTTAAAAGTTGATAATACACTGCCCGCTCTAACAGTAGCTTGCTGCAAATAACTTGCGGCATACTTTCAAGACAGTTTCAGCTATTTATAGTAATTGACAACAGGCTAAAAAGGCACAGTCTAACATGCTGGAGAATCAGGCATGTCTCCCTGACTTCCCGCTGGTCACAATGGAATCATTACCAGAACTCCTTGGCAAAGTCAAATCAGGTTTCACTTTTAATCCAGCGCCACCCCACATTCTGCCACAATGAGCTCACAAAATATATCCCATAATGCTTGATCTCCTTAACTTATCCCTTTCCGCCGGAAGTTCCCCGAGCCTGGAAACATGCCCTAGTCAAGCCTTTGCTAAAAAAAAAAGAATCTAATCTTGAAAGTTCATGTTCCGGGAACTACAGGCCCATCTCCCTGTTACAAGTTATGGGAAAGATTCTGGAAAAACATATCAACCAAACCCTTTCTCTAGATCTGTAAGAGATTCTTTTCTCACCCTCGATCAGGCCAGTTTCCAAGCACAACACAGTACAGAAACCACTCTATTAGCAGTAACGGAAGAGCTGAAATCTCTCCTAGATAAAGGAGTTGCTGCTGCTATCATTCTTCAAAACCTGAATGCAGCGTTTGACACTGTGGACCATGCGACGATCCTCAGGATGAGTGAAGCAGGAATAAAGATGGCACACTGACCTGGCTGTCCTCTCTTTTGAAAGAAAGGTCCTTTCAAATCTGGGAACCCCCATGCTATTCCGAGGTGTTCCCCCTAAATTGTGGGTCCCTCAAGGGTCTGCATTGAGTCCCACTCTTTTTAATATCTATCTGCATCTGTTAGCAGATACAGTGAGGCAATTTGGAGTGTTGATTATTTCTTATGCTGACGACACGCAACTGGTGGTCTCCCTTTCTCCGGAAATAGTCCACAACAACAACTAGCCCCATGCTTGGATAAAGTGGCAAGTTAGATGGCGAACTGTTTGCTTAAGTTGAGCGGAGCTCAAACAAAGCTGATGATCCTAGGAAACAACCTGACGCCACAAGAGGCATCGATTTGCTGGAGTTCCTGGGAATCTCTCCCACCCACTCTTCTCCCATATAAAGTTTAGGCATGTTGCAAGATAGTGTGTTATCTATGAAAGCCCAGGTAAAAACTAACAATGTCCTGTTTTGGCTTGATCAAAACTGTACGGAAAATCCTGGACCTTTTACCACTACAATCTAGGAGGTCAGTGGTCCAGGCGTTGATTATTTCCCATCTGGACTACTGAAATTATCTAATCGAAAGTGCAAGGATCCTCTTCAAACTTCACAAATACCTCTCTGTAAAAAATGCACTGGCCTCCCTAAATTGGCTTCATGTGGAGGAGAGGATGAATTTCAAGGCCCTTTATCTAGCACACAGAGGAATCAACCAGAAAGGGCCTTCTTTGGTTAGTAACCTCTTGGTCCAGTACACCCCTGGTAGGACCTTAAGATCTTCCAAAGGAATTTCTGTTAACTGTGCCGCAATTTCAAAGTGTCAGATGGGGAGGCAGATCCTTCTCTCATCGGATACTGAAGCTGTGGAACTCAATGCCCCAGGAGTTGAGAAAGGAAACAAATGAGGTAATGTTCCCGAAAAATGTTGAAAACCTGGTTATATCAATATTAACTTAGCCATTTACTATCCCTGCAGTTTGCATGCTCGCTTGGACTCACTCAACGCTGGTAAGCCTTCGCATACCTACGCACTTTATAAATCTGCATAGCATAGTTTGGGGAAGGTATCAGTTTGGTGGTGAATCAAAGACTGATATCTTTTGGACACCATTTTATAGCCAAGATCACAGAGGAGGAGCTTGCCTTCTGGTGAGGTGTATTCTGGAATCTCTTCCAGGCCTTGTAGGTAGAGCATCAGTGCATGTCGTGAGTTGCAAGTATTTATGAAATTGACTCCTGTGGAGCTGGTATTCCACGTGCATAGATTGAAAGGAGTTGGATCCCTTCATCATCTGCATCTCCCAATGTTGTGACACCTATCAGGTCCCACTTGCGGAAATCGTGTGGAGCTACCACCTCTGCTTGCAAGTCCCCTTCCCAGAGCAGGGTTTGTTCCGTCAGTCTCTGGCCTCCCACCCTCACCCCATTCAGGCAAGCATATCATGCCACAGCCTGATCACTACTGTAGTATCTGGAAGAAGACTAAGGGGTGTTGGACTCTCATAAAGAAGGGTGAGAAGCGATTTATTCCTCAGAGCCCACTTTACGGAGGCATATGCGGAGTCATTCTGGGTGTTTATACCACCTTACATTGATAATTAGGAGTGCTGTTCGATAGTATGGATCAATGTCAGCTGTTGCGATGCCCACAGGTAGGTAGGTTTAAAGCATTATACAAAGCAATGCAAGGGTGTCCCCTATCCCATAAGAAAGTATGAAGTTTCTTTTGAAAAACATGGTACATTAGATGTGATATGGGTAATTTTGGAGCTGATAAGATGAATTGAACAATAAGAGAATGTCTCAACCGGTATATCATACAAGGGGACAGAGTAATGTGTGTATCAATCACCAAGCACAGAAAGGGTACACAGGAGACCAGGTAAGAGTGGAAGGGTTATTTGCATATAGGAGCACAATTTACAACTAAATTGCAGTAACCATAACAACTAAATGTGCACTGGAAGTGTTACAGTGAATAAACGGCGCAGTGACACAAGTGATTAGGAGAACAACGTGAGGCGGCGAAAACAAAATAGTGGATCAAACAAAAGTATTTACAATCTCAAAACATGATTTAATTATTTGCGAATGACCCTTAGGTTGCCGCGAATAGCGTTGTCGAGTCGACGGTGTTTCGACCTCTGTTAAATTGAGGTCATCATCAGGACAATGGTTACACGATCGGAAGTGTGCTCTGAAGGCACTCAAGGGGGCGAAGGCGAGTGTACTAGGGATTGATGCCACTTGTGTGGGCGCCGCAGGGGAACGTCCACTGGGGGAAGGCAGCGGTAGATGGCTGCGGAAGATCGATTATTAGGCTCAAAGTCCACGTCAAGGGAGGTGGCGTAAAGATGCCGGGGTAGTGCTCTTGGAAGTGACTTGAGCAGTGTGTAGTCCAGCGAAGAATTGGACAGGAAGTCAGGAGATCAAAAGAACCGGCATGAATCAGACAGGGTCGTGGGACAAATGAAGCGTCCCACGACCCCCCAGATTCATTCATTCATTCATTCATTCATTTTCAAGCCAGATACCTCACAGAATATCTGGAAGATTGGTGCAATGTTTTGAGCTGCACCAGTCTGAAACCTGATCTGACCACCCTCAGTCAGAGAAGTACCGCCCTGGAGATCTGTAAGAGATGGTAGACTGTTGTTGCACAATGTTCGATAGATCTGTGTAATTGCATGCCTGTGTAAGGGGGCCCCAAGGATTCAAACTCCAGTGGAGTTTCTTCTGCCACTTCCCGTAGACTCTCCCTGTTCCCCCAAAGAGCATATTAAACCTGCCTATATTGGTAGATTTGATAGCTAAAACTGTCCCTGCAGATCCTCAAAGGATATCCCCTAGTTTTGATATGTCAATCATGTCCCATTGTGTTTTGCACTACAGTCCCCGGAGATCTCCCAGGGCTGCCGAGTCACACATCGGAAATTCAAGCTTAGTCAGGGACATGCTTCTAGTTTAGTGGGCCCCCTTGTAGAGCCAGCGAAAATATCCATGGGGTGCCATGGACTCCACATCAGCCTGAATGATGGATTCTCGATGAGACACGAAGGC
This sequence comes from Triturus cristatus, assembly GCF_964204655.1. Taxonomy (NCBI): domain Eukaryota; kingdom Metazoa; phylum Chordata; class Amphibia; order Caudata; family Salamandridae; genus Triturus; species Triturus cristatus. The sequence continues at coordinate 116,792,531 of NC_140589.1, forward strand.
CCATTTATTGACTCTGGAGATGAGCAGCCCTGTAGTAGAGATTGTGAAGCCTGCACTAAATTCGAGCCGAAAACACTCAAGGTACAACTCCCACAAAGACTAGCACACCGCTCACTGGCTAGCACCCACAAGGCACAAGAAACCCTGAAAGACCTTGGTCTACCCAGTAGAGCATTGAGGAGGCTGAACCAGTGCACGGAGAGTAGTCGGATGTTGAAGACACCGCAGCTGAATCCAAAAAGAAAGAAACATAGAGGAAGGTGGTGAAAGACGTCGAAAGAAAACAGAAAGTAATGAAGCTGCTGAAAGGTTCGGAATTTAATGTTCGAGGCATGTGGGCTGCTGAATTCATATCTGTGCATAGATCGCCGCCTAGTGTTGGGTCCGGATGATTGCATATTGTTGTCCTGGAAGAGTCTTCTAAGTATCACGAGATAGGTGGCTCCTCCCCTGGACTACAGTGCGCATGGGCATCCCCTCCATCCTTAGATTGTTTTTTTCTGCCATTGGGTCCGGATGTCCTAATCTTAGCTCTTTGAGTATTTAGGAAAAACTTTATTTTTATTAGGCCAAAAGGCCTTTAAACTCGTCGGTATTGTTTTCGTTCGGCGCCAAGTACTTTTGTCGAGTTAGTTCTCAAGAAGAGCATCGAAGTTAGCCGTTTGCCCTTTGACACCAGAGGCCCGATCGAGATCGACGATGGAATCAAATAGTCCAAAGAAATCGAATAACCCCTTTAAGCGTTGCCCTCTCTGCACCGCTAAGTATGCTCGCTTCGACGTGCACCCAGTGTGCAACAAGTGCCTCTCTCCAACACACGACGAAGCCACATGTATGGCGTGTTCCAGGTTCCGATCGAAGAAAACTCTTCGCATTCGTCGAGCAGCTCGGCTCGAGGCGCAGAAAGGGGCGCCAAATCCGGACAACATCTTCGGGACCGAAGATGAAGATGTCGTGGACCTTGAAGTTCAGGCGGGAATATCGGATCCGGCTTCGGAGCGTGAATCCGACTATGATGCCGAAGACGAGCGTCTAGTAGATGAAGAGGAAGATGATGTCGTCGACAAGGTAGGAGACCCTTGGGGCCGACGAAGATAGCTCGGAAGATGAGCTAGGCCCAAATGTCGGTACAGGGCCCGAAGAGGCACTCGATATGGCTCAGGTCGAGGGATCGCCACACGGCCTTACCCAAGATCTTTCCTCTCGTTCTACAGCCCCGCCTAAAGGCCCGGCTTCGAACTGTCCTAAAGAGCCATCGGTATCGAAAGCGCCATCATTCGATCAAGATAAATTGAAACTGAAGGCACAGGCACCGAAATCGAAACCGAAAGAGAAAATGTCTCTAATCGGCAACAAGGCCTCGAAGCCGTCGGAGCCGAAGACACAAGAGACGGCACCTAAGACCAAGGTCAAGGTGGTCGACCCCATAAAATCGGTGCTGAGGATCGTCGATACAGAAAAAGAGGGCGACCCTCAAGAGCCGACCCCTCCCAGTCCTCGTGTCGATAAACCGACGTCTGGTACGGGGCTCCATGCCACTACAAAGAAGGTCTACAAAGAAGGACCATGTCGAGTCAACAACACCATCTCCCTTCTTAAAGAAGACGGTGTCGGAGTCGTTATTACGCATCCAAGACAGGGCTTCTCTGCTCAGCGCGAAAACAACCCAGCAGCCGAAAACGGGCAGCACCGTTCAGACCGCGTCGACGCACATCAAGTTCGGATTACCACCAGCGGTACAACCGAAGATGTTCGACGCAAAGAAGGGTCCCGAAGATAGGTATCGACACGAAGAAAACTGTCGATGCGCATATTCAATATTATAGCCAGGAGCCTCAGTCATTCTCACCCACACAGTCTGATGTGGATGCAGGGGATGCTGGTGATGATGAGGGCACTTATCCATTGACCACTGACCCTGAAGACCAAAACCAACCTTGGGTGGACAATACTGGTACAGGGGACCCACATACTGCTCCAGACACACAAGCAAATGCGGTGAAGACATCTCCAACTGAGGATACTGCTGCCTTCAATGCATTAATTGAGAGAGCAGCTGAGAACCATGATGTACAGCTCCACACTGATCCTATTGAGGAGGACTTTATGATGGATGCCTTCTCTACCTCAGAAAGATCTGTTAAGACTCTGCCCATGCTGAAGGGTGTCCTAAAACAGGCTAATGACATTTTTAAGGAGACCACGAGGGCGAGAGTACTAAACCCTAGGATTGAGAAAAAATATAGGCCTGCTCCGGTGGACCCTACCTACATAAGAGGCCAGCTGCCTTTGGACTCGTTGGTGGTTTCCAATGCTCGGAAGAGGGCCAACTCACAGACAACGGGTGATGCTCCTCCCCCTGACAAGGAGTCGAAGGTCTTAGAAACATCAGGAAAGAGAGTTGCTGCACAGGCAGCTAACATATGGAAAATTGCCAACACTCAGGCACTTCTGGCTAGGTATGACAGGGCGCATTATGATACCCTGGAGACACTGCTACAGCACCTCCCAGATCAGTATAAGGAAGGAGCAGAGTCACTAATTACAGAAGGGAAGCTCATAAGCAACGCTTCCATTAAGTGCGCTCTTGACTCAGCTGACACTGCAGCTAGGGCTATTAACACCAGCGTCATGTTAAGAAGGCATGCTTGGTTGAGAATCTCAGGATTCAAACCAGAGATACAGACAACTATACTCAATCAACCTGTCAACCCTCACTCCCTCTTTGGCCCCGAAGTTGACACCACCCTAGAAAAAAACAAAAAAGATACAGAGACTGCAAAGTCTATGGGGGCTCTGCAATCACAGCAGTTTAGGAGTGGGTCCTTTCGTCGCTCTACCATCAGAGGACCATCTAGAGGCCAGAACTCCCAACAGTCGCTTTACACTAAACAAGGTACACAGACCACCTATAATAAGAATAACAGAGGTGGATACCGTGGAAACAACGTCAAAGGCAGAGGCCGAGGAAACAACAGCTCCAGGTCCTCCGCCACCAACAAACAGTGACGCCTTGTCACTGCCCCCCGACCACATAACACCTGTCGGGGGGAGACTCCAACGGTTCCTGCCGGTCTGGAAATCCATCACTACAGACAGGTGGGTGAGAGATATTGTCCAGTACGGTTATTGTCTGGAGCCAACATCCACTCCACCAAACATACCACCACGACACCGTCCTATGTCCGCAGAGCACTTGCACTTATTGCACCAGGAAGTGCTCAGTATGCTCCACAAAGGAGCCATAGAACTCGTGCCTGTACAAGACCAAGGATCAGGGGTGTACTCACTGTATTTTCTGATCCCAAAAAAGGACGGGTCTCTCAGACCCATACTGGATCTGAGACCTCTGAACCGTTACATTCTATCAGAGCATTTTCACATGCTCACCCTGCAGCAGGTGCTGCCGTTTCTCAGTCAGGGAGACTTTCTCGCAACACTAGATCTCAAAGATGCGTATTTCCATATACCCATACACCTATCACACAGAAAGTATCTCAGGTTCACTATTCAAGATCAACATTACCAGTTCAAAGTCCTCCCTTTCGGAGTAACAACGGCACCAAGGGTGTTCACCAAGTGCCTGGCAACAGTGGCGGCACACTTAAGGAGACAGCACATGCATGTCTATCCTTATCTGGACGACTGGCTTATCCAGGCAAAGTCAGCCCAGCAGTGTGCCAGCCACACATCCCACACCATTCACCTTCTTCACAGCCTGGGATTCTCACTGAATTATCCAAAGTCCCACCTTCAACCCGCCCACGTACGGCAGTACCTAGGCGCGACCATAGACACTCTGGCAACCAAGGCACAGCCAAATTCCATGAGGATCAACAGCATGCAGTTGCTAATAAAAAAGTTCAGACCTCAACACTCACTACCGGCACGAGTGTTTATGCAGTTGATACGCATGATGGCTTCCTGCATCTTCATAGTCCCGCACGCGAGATTACATATGCGCCCGCTTCAGGAGTGCTTAGCACGTCAGTGGAATCAGGCTCAAGGACAGTTGAAAGACCTAGTGTTGGTCAGCGGTCGGGCATACAACTCTGCATTGGTGGAATCCACAAAACCTTGCCAAGGGCCGACCGTTCCAAGAGCCTGTACCACAAATAATACTGACGGCGGACGCGTCTCTCCAGGGATGGGGAGCTCATGTACTCAATTACACAGTGCAGGGACTATGGACAACACAGCAGAGGGGGATGCACATCAACCTACTGGAACTGATGGCAATCTTCCTAGCAATGAAGGCATTCAAAGTACACTTGTGCAACAAAGTCGTGTTGATCCGGACGGACAACATGACTGCCATGTACTACATACAGAAGCAGGGAGGAACACACTCTCCACAGTTGTCTCAGCTGGCTCAGAGCATGTGGAAGTGGGCCATTCAGAGAAACATCTTCCTCATGGCGGAACACCTCCCGGGCAAGGACAACCAAATGGCGGATCTGCTCAGCAGACACAGCCACCAGATGCACGAATGGGAGATACATCCATCAGTACTCAAACCGTACTTCCAGCAGTGGGGTCATCCAGAGATAGACCTATTCGCCACAAGGGAAAACGCAAAATGCCAAAGCTTTGCCGCTAGGTTCCCACATCCACAGTCGCAGGGCAATGCGATATGGATGAACTGGTCAGGCAGATTTGCGTACGCTTTTCCCCCAGCACCATTAATACCGCTAGTGGCACGCAAACTGAGGCAACACTCGATGACGCTCATCCTGGTTGCTCCATCGTGGGCACGCCAGCCATGGTACACCACGTTTCTAGAACTCTCCGTGGTACCGCATCAAAGACTGCGGCTAACACCCAGGCTTTTAACGCAGAGCCATGGCGAGATTCAGCACCCAGATCCGCAACAGCTAAACCTGGCGATCTGGCTCCTGAGATCTTAGAATTTGGCTACCTAAACTTGCCTCAAGAATGTATGAATATCATCAAGGAGGCAAGGAGACCCACGACCAGAGCATGCTATGCGGCTAAGTGGAAAAGATTTGTCATTTATTGTAAAAATAATGACATCAATCCGCTGGATGCATCAACTCAGAACATTTTCTGTTATCTATTACACTTATACAGATGCAATCTAGCATACAATTCCATCCGTATACATTTAACCGCACTGGCAGCTTACCTTCAGAACAGGCAGCACCTCTCACTGTTCAAAGTGCCTGCCATCAAAGCCTTCTTGGAGGGATTCAAACAAGTGATTCCTCCTACACACCCACCTTCACCAGTCTGGAACCTAAAGGTGGTCCTCACCAGACTCATGGGACCACCTTTTGAACCTCTACACTCCTGTGAGATTCAATTTCTAACCTGGAAAGTAGCTTTCCTAGTAGCCATTACTTCACTAAGAAGAGTTAGTGAACTCCAGGCACTAACCATTCAAGAGCCATTTATACAGGTTGATGCAAACAGGGTCGTACTACGCACCAACCCTACATTCATGCCCAAGGTGATATCGCAGTTCCATATGAACCAATCCATAGAACTACCGGTGTTTTATCCTAATCCTGAGAATGTAGCAGAGAGAATGCTCCACACACTTGATGTCAAGAGAGCTCTCATGTACTATATTAACAGAACACAGACTTTCAGGAGGACAAAACAACTGTTTGTTGCCTTTTCTTCACAGCACAAAGGCAACCCCATTTCCAAAGCAGGAATAGCTAGGTGGATAGTTAAGTGTATACAGATTTGCTATGAAAAAGCTAAGCGCACACTAACAATTCCTCCAAGGGCCCACTCTACACGAAAGTTAGGGGCCTCCATGGTTTTCCTGGGAAATATTCCTTTAGAGGAGATATGTAGAGCAGCCACATGGTCCACTATACATACATTTACCAAGCACTACTGTGTAGATGTACACTCAAGACAGCAGGCAGCTGTAGGACAGGCTGTTCTCAAAACTCTTTTTCAGACTGCTGCAGCTGGCACGGGCAGCCACCGCTAATGGAGGGACTGCTATATAATCTATGCACAGATATGAATTCAGCAGCCCACATGCCTCGAACTGAATATGCTACTTACCAGTATGCATCTGTTCTTGGCATGTAGGGCTGCTGACATTCATATCGCCCACCCTCCTCCCCGGCGCCTGTAGCAGCTGTAGCATTCAGTAATTACTAGTTAGCATGGTCATCATTCACTATATTACACTCCATTTATGCCACAATGGCGAAAAACAATCTAAGGATGGAGGGGATGCCCATGCGCACTGTAGTCCAGGGGAGGAGCCACCTATCTCGTGATACTTCGAAGACTCTTCCAGGACAACAATATGCAATCATCCGGACCCAACACTAGGCGGCGATCTATGCACAGATATGAATGTCAGCAGCCGTACATGCCAAGAACAGATGCATACTGGTAAGTAGCATATTCGTTTTCGAAAGCACCCTGACTGCCAAAACACCAGACAAGCATAAGGAGCCACACAGGCCCCAAATAAAGGACACCGATGAGGGCAAGCCTTCAGTGAAACCCTCGAGGCAAGCGGATGCTCAAGAGGGAGAGAATGTAAAGAGCAAATGCAAAAAGGCAAGGGAGCCACTGATGCTGAAAAGTAAGACGCCTCTCACACTCAATGCTGAACAAAGGGCACCTGAGATCAAACAATAGAAACAAAGGCTCAAGGCCAAAATGACACCCCTTCTCTAGACGAAGGAGTTTCTTGAATCCCTGAGGGAGTTTCGCATCCTAACAAGACTTCGGGTTCCGCAGAGGCAGAAGACAAGCAGCCAGACATCAAGGCCCCCTCAACCCCAGAGCCACACGAAGAACAAAAGGAGGAGTTCTTCGAGATCGAGGATGATGAGGCTTTAATATTTGAGGAGCACAACCAGTTCGAGGGCACATGGCACTACACTGACATTGAATCCTCAGAGGAGGTCCTGGATAACTACCCATTGAGGCCTTTGTCACCAGACAACCTGTCTTTGTACAACACCCTCATCAAAAGGGCAGCAGCTCCTTATGGTGTCCAATTGGAGGAAGAGAAGAAAGACTCTTGCTTCCTTCTGGAAACCTTGATGTCCACCTACAAAAGAAATAGTTATCTGCCCATGCTCCCCAGCGTCTTTGATCAAGGCAAGGAAGCTTCAGAGAGACAGCCGTGGGAAGAGCATTAACCCCTTGTTTAGAGAAGTAGTTCAAACATTCCACACAGGACCCCCAATACATCAAAGGGAATGTTCCTTTAGATTCCATTATTATTATCATTTAACACTTATATGGTGCAACGAATCATCCCCCGGGGGATCTCTCAGCGCCTTGGCAAGACACTAGCAGGAGCCACGACCCACACAAACCCCTTAAATCAACCAGGTTTTTAAGCATTTCTTGAAGTGTCCCAGAGAGGTACTGCGGCGTTTCTCTTCCGGTAACCTGTTCGAGTGAAAGGGGGCAAGATAGGAACAAGCATTTGCAATGCAATAGGTCTCGCATTATTAAAGTTAGAGCTATTGGCATTGCTAAATAATGCAACACCAATAGGTCAAACTTTTATAATGCAAGACCTATTGCATTGCAAATGCTTGTTATTCTTGAAGACAGCTTCTAAAAAGGAGCAGCAACTGCAAAAAAGAATCTAAAAATATAAATGCATCTAGCAAAGTGGCAAACCAACTCTTGACTACTGAAGAGAGATAGAGAGATTCACCTCAGGTATTCTAAATGGGCTTGAACTGCTCAGCGTCTTTCTGCAGCTCTTCATCCGTCAGAAACGTGTGAAGTCACAGATTTGATTAGGCAAGAGTTGCCTCAGTGCATATATTTAAAATAATCAAATCCTTTTCATGGATGTCACACAGTATATTCTCGGCCTGACAAAAGGTTTTTTTTTTTCCAGGAATCCTCCTTTTCAAACTGATTAAAGCCTGGGAAGCAATCCTCAACATAATAAGACCAACAAAAGAATCTCTGCAATGTGAAATAAATGTGATCCAATTCCGTTAAAGAACTGCTGTTGTCTATAAATAAATATAAAATAAAAGCAAATAGCCTTCTTGGGAACAGCCCTTTTAACAGAGCATCACAGCCAGTATCCTAGCTTAAAATCAGTGTTACGATGTTTCACCCCCATAATTTCAAGTGGCACCACCTAATACAACTCTTCTTATCAAACATCGCACAAGCACGTTTTAGCCACCAAAATAATTCGCAAAAGTAATACCTAGCAAACTTATGTTAGGAAGCGGTCCATTTATCAGAGGGTGTGGCTTATTGGCCAGGACGGCGACTTCAAAGCAGAGGAACCAGGTTTGAGTCTGGCCGGATGGGGCCAATCACTTAATCTCCTCGTGCCTAAAAAATAAATATGAATGTGTCCGTCTGTAATGCTACTAGTGCTCATTTTAAGGCTTTGATACCTCCCTTCGGGTCGAGTTCACGCTATATAAAAACTGCAACAAAAAACAAAAAAATTGTGCGAGGCAATGGGGGTCGGTAAACATGTCCTCGTGCATAGCAAAAAAATATATATATTGCCACTCTCCAGGTCCTTCGTCCTACACCCTTATCAGCGTTCCCACTACCTCTTAGCCAGCATTTGCTCCCTGAGGTAGAATTACTGAAGAATAATCTTACAAGTGTTCATTAAACCAGTATATAGTAGTCGGTGCCCATCGGGCCTGCCCGCGCGGCGGTCTCCCTCCGGGGCCTACGCTACCTGAGAGTCAATCACACAGAAAGGGCCGGTTCTGAGGTAGCACCTCCGAGCGGAAGTGACAGAGGACTTCAAACGTTTAATGGTTTTAATACTCCGTGGGAGAAAAAAAAAGTCAAGACAGTCTTGCGAGGCTTGATGTTAATGAAGGTGTCACACATTGTCTAGTGAAAGTTGTGCCTGGCAATCTTCCTTTTTTCGGATGCCTACACCAGTGACATTTTATCTAACGTTCAAAGAGCACTACCTTAAAGAAAATCATAATTAACATATTCTAATTGTGCTGAGCGCTGTGATGATTTTACAGAACTCACTTTCCATGTCTAATTTGATGCCAATTTAATCTGTTCCTCTCCCGCCGACATGACCTTTCTTTATTGAGTTTCACTGAAGAAATTCTTTGATGGATTGATTTATCAGCATTGCGGGGAAGACAACAAAGGCTGTGGGCGTGTGAAAATGGGACGCGGATGGCCCTGGAAGCCAGTGTGCTCTGAACTTTCTCACTACAATGTCCCCTTGCCAGAGTGCCTGTCTGATGCACTGATGGAATTCAAGAGTTCTGACATCTCTGCCAAGCTTTGATGCTCGCTGATAAAAAAAAAAGCGATCGCTATTGTTAAAAAATACACACGCCCGCGAGTGGTGCGCGCGCACGCCACTGCGAGCCATGTTTTCAATTATCGCGCCCGTGTCTGGGCACGATAATTGAAAACATATGGGCTTTGGTGCGCGTAGCAGACACCAATAGGCCATAGGCGGAGCAATGCGCCCGCCTTTGGCCTATTGCGTTCTCTGTTTAAAAAAAAAACACGGACGCAAAGCCCAATAGTGGAACCCAAAAGGAAAACTAGAAGTTTTTGATTGCTTGACCTCAGATGGTGACCGGGGACGTAAGGCCTCATCTTCTTCCTTAAGTATGCTTAGTGTGAGGAGTTGGAAGACTGCTCTTTTTCTGATGGGCAGCCAGTGCAAGTTTTTCCCAAGGGTCGAGAAGGGGAAGGTCTAGGCTTATTCAAGGCCATTCTTGCTGCAGTGTTTTGCAGTACTTGGAGCCTAGAGAATAGCTCTTCTCTCGTTCCTACCAGTAGTGCATTGCCACAGTTTAACCTGCTTACAATCAGTGCCTGAATCAGGGTATTTCTTGCATCCAAGGGGATCCAAGGATATACCTTGCTTAGCATTTTCAGGATTCCAAAACAGGTGCCCGATAGTGTTTTTACATGATCTTCGGACGATAGGTTGCTGTCTAACAGAACTCCCAGATTCCTGACCTGCTTTGTGGGGGAAGGAGACACCCCCAGTTCAGTGGGCCACCAAACTGGCATCCACAGTTCCTCCGCCTTCCCGAACAGGAGAATCTCTGTTTTATTAGAGTTAAGCTGGAGGAAATTGTCCCCCATCCAGGCCGCTATGTTCAACATACAGATCTTAAACTTGGCCCTGGTGACAGCAGGATCAGATTCGAATGGGATAATCACCTGCGTGTCATCCGCATACAAAATTGTCTCAAAGCCACTCGCTCTTATAATGGCGGATAGAGGGGCCACATATATGTTGAACAGAGTAGGGCTTAAGATGGACCCTTGAGTCCCCCCCTTGTCAAGTGGAGTGGTTGCTGACACATATGAGTCTAGCTTGACACATTGAGTTCTATTTACCAGGAAACTTTGCAACCATGCCAGTGCTAGACCTCCGACACTAATCTCCTGTAGTCTGCAAAGCAGGATATTATGCGAGATGGTGTCGAAGGCCGCTGAGAGATCAAGAAGCACCAACATAGTGGGGGTCCCTCTGTCTAAGGACATCCTAATGCTGTTATTGACTTCGATCAGGGCCGCCTCCATGCTGTGACCAGCTCGAAAGCCCACTTGAGCAGGGTCCAGCAATTGATTCTGTTCCAGATAGTATCTCAGTTGTTGATTGATCAACTTCTCCATGACTTTCGAACAACATGGGAGAAGGGAAATTGGCCTGTAATTTTTCATCTCTGCTGGGTCTGCAGATGTTTTCTTCAAGAGAGGTTTGATCGATGCTCTCTTCCACTTGTTCGAGAAAGTGGCGGTGTCTAAGGAGATGTTACAAACTGATGAAAGTGAGGCAGCTAAAACCATGATCAATTCCTCCATAATGAAAGGAGGGGTGCAATCTGACTCTGACCTTGTAGCTGCCAGTGCCTCCCCTACTTGCTCAGTGGTGATGGTGGCAAATGAGTCAAGTTTAGGTAGTGAGGGGTCTCTACTCCTGCGGGGTTGGCAGCCTGGGGGTCTCTCCTCTCCCCAGAGAGATATAGATGTTGTCTATCTTATCTCTAAAGTGGCTGGCCAGGTTAGCACATAATTCTTGAGTGTGTGGAGCCGCTGCCCTGCCCTGCTCACTATTGGGTTGGTGAATTCTTTTAATATCTTAAAGGGTTCTTTTGAGGAATTCTTTGCCCCCCTTATCCGCAGACTCAGATGTTCTCTCCTGGCACTTTTACATTGGCCTAGATAGGCTCTATGTGCCGCCACATAAGCTGACTCATCGGGACATTTAGTTTTCCTCCATTTTCTTTCCTGACCTCTGCACCGACCCCTCTCCACTTTGAGCTCTTCCGAGTACCAAGGCGCAGGCAACCGTTTCTCTATTACTCTCACTGCTTTCAGAGGGGCGATACTGTCCAGGGCATTCCCGACCGCTCCCTCCCATCTTTCCAGGGCCTTGTTACTGTCTGGCTCCCACTGCAACAAGGGGGATGAAAAGGCCTTGCGGAAGGCTTCCGGCATGACTTTTCTCCACGTCCTACGAAAACCCTCCATGACTAGGGGCTTCTTTCCACCCTCTGGCTGGCTGAAAGGCCCAGTGGTCAGTCCACGTTGGCCCCTGGGGTACTTTCACTGGGAAATAAGGGACGTTTGAAAAGATGGAGTCCAATGTATGGCCTGCAATGTGAGTAGGCTCATGCACTTTAGGGAGAAGTCCCAGTGATTCCATTGCTGACAGAAGGGACTTGGAGTCTGTGTTTGAGGGCTCTTCGAGGTGGTGATTAAAGTCTCCTGTTAAGACGAAGTAGTCAGATTGTAATATATAAGGGGCAAGTGTTTCCAAAAGAGTAGAGCAAAACAGTTGACACCAAAAGCTCTCTATATGATGTTAAGACTGTGTCAAGTACTTTGATATGGTGGGGGACCCGGGTTGCTACTGCTAGCCCTCCTCCCCGCTTGCCTACCCTATCTAATCTTGTCACAATATAATCTTCGGGGAATGCGACTGCTTGCACCGGGGTTGAATGGCTTTGAAGCCAGGTTTCGGTCAGCAGACATAGGTCTAGTTTTTCGTCCTTCATTTTGGCGACCACAGGAAAGAGGAACAATGCCCCCACATTAGCAGGGCCACCACCAGAGGAGAGTTAAGAGACTAGATCAGGTTGGCAGGAAGATAGAGAGAGAGGTGCCAAACAATGGAAATAGAGGATAGCCAACTCCAATGCGCTCCTCACCAGCAGAGGTCACCAGCAGTGGGACGAGATCGAAGAGCTGATGCAACAACTTCCAGAGGAGATCCTCAAGAAAGCCAAGGCCATATTCCAGGTGGGAAAAACATAACTAACTCCTGCCTCAAATCTGCACTAGATGCGGCAGACACAGACAGCAGACAGATGTGCACGGGCACCACACTCGGGAGACATTCCGGGCTGGGGGTCTCGGACTTCAAACCTGAATATGAAGACCATATGTGTATCTGTATAAATGTTGAACGAATCAATAAATCATGACTGTAGTAATAGCCATGTTTTGATTTTGGTAAGTTGGTTATTAAATATACTGTTATTTGAGTCTGAAGGTAGGTCAGGTATATCATTCTTCAGTCGGATGTAGGTTGGTTCCAGTGGCGCAGTGGGCAAGGGACACACGTCTGGTCATACCCGTGGTCTCTTAGGGCAACAAAAACAAATGCTTAAAAGATGATCGGAGGATGTAGCATACCAACCCATCATTCTTTTGCCCTCCATACCACCTCAGATAACACCCAGCTATATCCAAATCAGCCTTGACCCTGCTCCAGTAGGAACAGTGCAGCCCAAACTGCCAAGCCAGGCATTCTCCTAACCGGAACATTATGATTTATGATGAACCTTTTTTAGTATACTGCTGTTCCACTTCTGTCAACATATCACTTTGCTGATGTTCTTTGCACCGCTTCACCAATCTAAGGAGGAGTAGAGACTCCACAGCTCAGACCCCAAAAGAGCACTGAGCTTTTTACATCCATCATAACACAGAACACCAGGTAGAAGACCAGCTCTTTGTGGAGTTCACTAGATCAAAAACACGCAAGGCTGTGCTGAAGAGGACCATCTCTCCCCGGATTGCATTCTGCTTTAAGATCTGCTATGCATTGGCCAAAAAGCAGCCTCTGGTAGGATTGCAAGCTCATTTCACCAGGCCCATAGCTGCTATCACTGCACTGGCTCATGGAGTTCCTGTTTTGGCATTTACCAGGCAGCTATATGGGTGTCATTCCATTTGTTCACAAAGCAATACTGTCTGGACAGCCAGGTTTGCCAAGAGGGAAATTTTGCCCATTCGGACCTACAGGACTTTCTCGTTTAATTCCATTCAAAGACCCACCTCCAATTAGGTACTGTATGTCTCCAATTTTTGTAAGCATATAGGTTTAGAATTCACTTTGGGCAGCAATGCACTATATTTCTGTAACGCCCTGACGTCTCAGGATCGTTAACAGACACGATAATGAGAACGCAACCACTTGTGAAGGTTTAGTTATTTTAATGAAGGCAAAAATAATACAAGGAATAAACAAAGGTTATAGTCACTGGAATCCTCCAGGCTAAGTACGTTACCAGCCCACAGCACGGATGGTCCTAACCGTCCTCTGCATATACGCCGATCCCTGCGTATGCCAACAGAGGGCAGAAATGAAATGGCCGACAATGCCAATCGGTAGGCTGTGAGGGGCACGAAGAGTGTTGGGGAGAATCGAGGAGTCAGGGAAACACCCAGCCGGGGTCTCTACCTGAAGGGAGCAGCCGCTCAACCTCTTCCTCAGACTGCACCGGGACGCGGAGTCACCTCCTGGTGATGCGTCACCGATACCCCAATCACAAGCAAAGAAGACTGAACCGAGAGCAGCCGCTCGATCGATCCCGTGGACTTCCGAGTCTGTAACGCGGCAAACACCTCCTGGTGTGCGTTACAGCTGGCAGTCCCTGTACCTCTGGTCGGGCTGGGAGTTACGACATGAACTGTAGGTTCCGATGGTCCGTGTACACCGATACCACATGTCTTGCCCCCATCAACCAATGCCTCCATTCGGTGAAGGCGTCCTTGATTGCGAGAAGCTCCTTCTCCGCAATATGGTAGTTGCGTTCGGCGTCGTTGAGTTTGCGGGACATGTACGCAACGGGATGAAGCACCCCTGTGTCGTGGTTGCGTTGGGACAAGATAGCCCCCAGCGCCACATCCGATGCGTCCGCTTCCACCACGTAGGGGAGATCCGGATCGGGGTGAGCCAACACCGGCGCCTTACCAAAGGCGCTTTTCAGGGCCTCAAAGGCTGTGTTCGCTTCAGGGGACCAGACAAACTCCTTGGACTTCCTCAGTAGCTGTGTGATTGGGGCCACCAATCCTGAAAATCCATCTATAAACCGCCTGTAAAAGTTGGCGAAGCCAATGAAACTTTGGACGTCCTTCACGCTTTGGGGCACCGGCCATTCTTTCACCGCCTTGATCTTTCGTTCTGCCATCTCCTGTCCCTCTGGACTCAGCATCACTCCGAGGAATTCCACGGATGTGACGTGGAAGTCACACTTGCTGAGTTTACAAAACAGCATGTTTTCCCTCAGCTTTTGGAGCACAGCTTTGACGTGGTGTACGTGCTCCTCCACACTGGACGAATAGATGAGGATGTCGTCGATATATACGACCACGTAGATATCCAACTCCTCTCTGAATACCTCATTCAAAAAGTACTGAAAGGCTGCCGGGGTGTTGCACAGACCGAACGGCATGACGAGGTACTCAAAAAGGCCGAACCTGGTCTTAAAGGCGGTCTTCCACTCGTCTCCGTCCCTCATGCGCACCAGATGGTATGCCCCTTTCAAATCCAACTTGGTGTAGATACGAGCTTTCTTGACCTGTTCCAGAAGTACACTGATGAGAGGCAAGGGGTACCGATTCTTTACGGTTATCGCATTCAATGCCCTAAAGTCCACACAGGCTCTCAGCTCCCCATTAGCCTTCGGGATGAAGAAGAGTGGCGAGGCGGCCGGAGACTTGGACGGGCGGATGAATCCTAGCTTGAGGAGTTTATCCAGGTACCCCCGGAGATGCACGTTTTCAGGCTCCGTCAGGGCATACAGCCTGCCGCTGGGAACGCTGGCCCCTGGCACCAGGTCGATCTGGCAGTCAAACTGTCTATGTGGTGGTAGCACTTCCGCCTTCACCTCATCAAATACATCCTCAAAACTGTGATAAGCCTGGGGGAGAGCCACATCTTTTTCTGCCGCTGTAGCCACCGTCTGACTCCCGCTCTCATCTGCGTCAAGGGATTCCGTTCTTATTCCACAATGCAGGATGCAATACTGTGACGTCAGTTCGATGCGATGTGTTGGCCAATCCACAGAGGGGTTGTGTTTCTGTAGCCACGGCAATCCCAATACGACGCCATATTGGGGCGCTCGGATGATGTTAAAATCGATTTGTTCCAAATGGTTCCTCCCACATCTCATCGGAAGGACCCCCGTGTGCTGCCCGATGGGCCCCGTCACCAATCGCCTTCCGTCTACAGCATAGACGTCTTCGGGTACAGCTTTGGGAAGAAGCACTAGCCCTAGCCTGCATGCCTCGTTGTGGTCCATAAACATGCCAGTGGCCCCTGAATCCACCATGGCCACAACGGGTATCCACTGGTCATGCACTCCCACGTGCACCGTGAGAAACAGGTGTCGTTGTCCCTTAGTGACCGAGTTGGAAAGTGAAGGGATGGATGAGTGACTCCGAGATGCCCCTTCTTTGGTCTGGGAGTCCTCTAGTTTTCCGCCGGTACGTCCACCACGGCTGTTACCGACCGGTTGGCCCGATAACGTGACGTCTTCGGTTTGGCAGGGCATTCACGTACGTAGTGGCCTTTTTGCCACAATATAGGCACAATCCTTGTTTACGGCGTGACTCTTTCTCCGTGGCTGTGAGGCTCGCTCGTATTGCGCCGATGTCCATGGGTTCTCCCTTGGATGCGGTGGCAGTTTCAGGACTTCCCACTGTCACATAGGATGGAAGGGATTTTCCTTTTCTCCCATGATCCCCCTTTCTTTCACTTAGCCTATGTTCCAGCCGTAATACCAGGTTGATAAGGCCCTCACATGTCTTGGGTTGTGGGTCAATATGAGCCACGGCGTCCTTGAGCTCATCGCACAGCCCGTGATGGAAGAGCGCCGTCTGTTTAGCAACAGGCCACTTGGTTTCCGCAACCAGCCTTCGGAACGCGTTGAGATACTGCACCAGGTCGTTGGATCCCTGTCTCAACTCAAGCATTTCACGGTCCGCCGTGTACGAGTCAGCCCTTCTGTCGAAGACCTTCAGGAATTCCTCGCGAAAAGCACCCCAATCACATAAGATGGGGTCGTCTCTGCTCACCAGAGGTACGGCCCATTGTGCCGCGTTTCCAGCCAAATAGGATATAAGGAAAGCCACACGAGCCTGACTCGTGGGGAACGCCCTTGGTTTGCACGATAAATGTAGCGCCACTTGTGTGAGGAATACCTGCACTGTGTTAGGATCCCCACTGTACCTCTCTGGTGTTGCCAAGGGGACGGCTACCGGCATTTCCACTACTACCGCAGGGGTCTGGTTCGTGAGGGAGGTGCTGGGCGTGAGCGGGTCCAATTGGATAGCATCCAGTCTGGCTTTTACATCGGCTGTTTCTTGCCTGGAGGCAGCCAATTCAATTAGCACGGTCGCTAAAGCAGCCAGCACATCATCAAGTGTTGCCATGTCTGTTATCGACCGGGAGACAGTTAGTGTTATTAAGGTCGGATATTTTGTAACGCCCTGACGTCTCAGGATCGTTTAACAGACACGATAATGAGAACGCAACCACTTGTGAAGGTTTAGTTATTTTAATGAAGGCAAAAATAATACAAGGAATAAACAAAGGTTATAGTCACTGGAATCCTCCAGGCTAAGTACGTTACCAGCCCACAGCACGGATGGTCCTAACCGTCCTCTGCATATACGCCGATCCCTGCGTATGCCAACAGAGGGCAGAAATGAAATGGCCGACAATGCCAATCGGTAGGCTGTGAGGGGCACGAAGAGTGTTGGGGAGAATCGAGGAGTCAGGGAAACACCCAGCCGGGGTCTCTACCTGAAGGGAGCAGCCGCTCAACCTCTTCCTCAGACTGCACCGGGACGCGGAGTCACCTCCTGGTGATGCGTCACCGATACCCCAATCACAAGCAAAGAAGACTGAACCGAGAGCAGCCGCTCGATCGATCCTGTGGACTTCCGAGTCTGTAACGCGGCAAACACCTCCTGGTGTGCGTTACAGCTGGCAGTCCCTGTACCTCTGGTCGGGCTGGGAGTTACGACTCCAACCAGCAAAAGCGCCACTGCGCTTTGACTCAGCCGAGTCAAAAAGCGAAGCTCAATGGTTATCCGGTAGAGCTTCCGGGTCCTTCACAGGTGACGATGGGGCAAGACACGGCCCAGGGAGTAACGACTCGACCTACCTCCGTTCTTGCCTTACTGGAGCACCACTCCGGAACACTGCTCTTCACTAAGCAGGTACGTCGGTGTAAACACAATATCCGACAGCGTTGTACCTCCCGGTTCCTCCCTTTATAGGGCGTGTTTTCTTTGAGTTATGTAACAGCTCTCCTGTTTACATAAGGGCGTGTTTTCCTTGAGTTATGTAACAGTTCTCCTGTTTACATAAGGGCGTGTTTTCCTTGAGTTATGTAACAGCTCTCCTGTTTACATAACCTCTCAACCGCTAAGCATCCTCGGAGATGTAGTCCGTTTTCGCTGGTTACCGTTTTCCTCCCCTCGCATGACAGGAATTCTTGACAATTTCAATCCTGTGGCTAAAGAAACTGCCAGGCCATCCTTTATGCTACATCTGTTGTTCCCACTTCGATCCTTCTGTGATGCAAGACACCAATTATAATAAAAACAACAGATTACAGGTAGTGGACTCAATACATTTAGAATGAGAGTGAGCATTTATTTCTGATTTCCATTTTATGCTCTACAGAGCCTTCAGATTAATTCTTCCTTAACAGTAATAGCCCTGTTTTAGAAGGTAAGCCTCCTTTCTTTTCCCCTTCCTATGGCCAACATTCGATAATCTTTTTGCTTAAAATCTATTCGATATCTTGTGTCCTTTAGGTTAACTATTTCTCTATTGTATCAGGCCCAGGTCCTCTTATCACCCTGACAAATTCTACACTCAAGGGGTCAAGACGGCTACACCGTGGGGCAGGGTCTGTCTCCCTGTTGACATGTTAGGGAGAAACTCTTTGCACCCACTTTCTTTTGTAAATGTTTTAGGTCTCATTCAAGATATTTATAGGTGTTGTTTATTCATGTTATGCTTGTATCTATAATTTCACTTCTTTTGCACATTCTTTTCACTTGAGAGCTGCACTATATTGCTATCCCATTTTATCACCTGTGATTGGTGTGAATGGTATTGATGGTGAACTACTGAATATATCATGACACTGTTTATAATATTTTTGTGTCCTGGACACTGTACTCTAATGTAAGTAATAATCATTATGTAAATGTTTAACAATATTAGAATAGGAACCCTAAGAGGTCTAATAAGGTTAATTGCCATTTCTTAGAATTTCTGACTTAGTTTCCAAGTAACCCTGAAGGTCATTTGTTATCACTTTTAACATACCCAGGTTTCCAGGAATTTTTGGTATCTCGTTTTACAGTCATTGTGTTACTAGACAAAGGCTTTTCAAGTGTATTGGAGGCCATAGAAGTATTGTTGCTGTCTCTTCTATGACTTCTTAGTTCATTGTATAAGATGTATTTTTTCAAATATTCTGCCTCTTCTGGCTTCTCTGCTGCTTCTCTGTAATCTAAGGCCTCCGTGTGAACACATGGGCTTTCATCAGTGAATTGATTGACATATTTCCACAAACAATGCACTCACATTTATTGAAAAAGCATAGTTCAAGTAATATGTCCTAAAGAATTAATTTGAGCTCTTATATGAAATGGCCGTTTAGTGTAAAAACTAAATCAAAAGGCCATATGTTTTGCACAAATGCAGACATTCCCATTCAACCACTCAGTTTAAGAATGCCTACCCTATGAATCCTTTATGATAAGATCATAAATGGTTGAATACATCACTTATTTTGACATGGCTGCAGTGCCAAAATGGTGGCTAAGGAAAGAAGCAGCAGTACACTTTGAGGTAGTCTCAGAAGCTTGGGAAACAGGAGATGAATGTAATGGGGTTGGAATGTGTACGTTCACATGTTGTATAATACAGAAATGTAGAGGGTCATTGATAAATGCACAATAGAATTAAGTACAGTACAAGCTATCCATGAGCACTATTTCTATCTAACTTAAATGTATCACTAATAAAGATAATTCACAACAGGATGGATACCAAATGAAGTATGAAGGGTTTCTTGGAAATTGGGCAGATGCAGAATGTATTTGCAATAGGATATGAACAAAATATTAATATGTTAGAGAATGGGGAGTGGGGTTCATTTTGTTACTTACCTAGTCTTTATTCAAGAGATCATTGTTGAAGACTTGGTGTGCATTCATTTTTGTTGGACACCTTTCAGATGGCCTAAAGAACTCTTATTATTATTATAAAAATTGAATGATTGTTTAATTATTTTTAATGTTTTACAGTAATACATTGTTAAAAGCTTTATTTTTTTTCACTCTTAACCCATGTTTTCATACATATCTTGTTACGTTTGACTGTAGGTGTTAATCTAATTTATTTTCTTCCCCTATAGTTCCTTGAAATTATTGAAGAGCTTAAGGTAAGTGTGTTCATACTATGAAAGCAGCATGTACAACATATTAGAGTGGGTAATGTCTTCTGACTCACTGTGGGGAACAACTTTGAATTTTATGTGAAAGCATAACCATCCTAAAATAAAATTCCACATCTTAGGCTTGTATACTAATTGATGCGTTCAGTGACCTATAAATAGTAGCATATGCGGTTTGTTAATGAACTGTAGCCAACCTTTGTGTAGTCCATGTAACGTAATAGTCAATTAATTGAGCTGTTCATTTTGATTTCTTTTTTTTTTTTTTGTTTAAACATTTTTTTATTGTTTTCTTACCAACATACCAATCCAATTCCCACAAAAGCCACAGCAACTCACCAGAGAATATTACATATGACATTTCAACCATTTATGCATTGGAGAAGTTACCCTTCCCGCTGGGGCCCCCCCCTCCCACTCCCTCCCGCAACCCATGTCAGTGTGTCCCCGTCTTCCTATCCTCCCACTGATGTGGCCCTCCCCATTACTATGATGCATATAGGGGTATTCAAACCTGTCTCTGTCAGCTTGGGCGTTCCCCTGGGTTCAGCCGCGTTGAATGTGTCCACCTACCATAGTGACCCCCCTCCTACTCCCCGCTTATCGCATCCTCATGTCGGTCAGGTATGCCCCCCTCTCCTATGTTTTCTGACATCAGCCCCTGAAGTTCAACCACTAGTGACTCCCATGCACGGGCCGTCGCTAACGCCTTTTCGTCGTTCCTCCTATGCGCTAATTGCAGGCGAAGTGTGCCCTCCGCGCCTGCCCATTTTGCAAACGCCGTCCTCCACCTCAGAAAGCTAGGCCCCACCCTTGACTTCCAATGCATGGTTAGCTCTCTCTTGGCCATGATCAACCCTAAGTCTCAGAACTTGCTAGTAACCTTCGTGCGGCGGGTGTGGGGGAACCAAAGCAACAGGCAGGCCCCCATCTCAAAATCGATGTTGCGATCTGTCACTTGGTTCAGGCATTCCGTGACGTCTTCCCAGTAACTACCCAGTGCCGCGCAAGACCAAAACATATGGCGAAAATCAGCCCCATCTCCCCCACACCGCGGGCACTGAGAATGGGTGCCCCCAAAATATTGCAATATCTTAACTGGCGTCAGGTATGCCCTGTGCAGTGTAAAAAACTGTACTAGCTGAAACCGGGCATTACGCGTACCCTTCCAGGCCCGCCGCACCAACGCTGGCCATGTCGACTCGGGGATGGGCTTCCCAAGGTCAGCTTCCCATTTATCTTTCAACGTGACTAGGGGCAGCAAGCGCTCCGTCGACAGCCGTCGATATAGGCAGGTTATAGCCCCGAACGTACCTGCGGCCATAACCACATATTGGCAGCCCGCGGCGACTGGTGGTTCCGAGAGCCCCGCATTCCAGTGCTTCTGGAGGCCCGTTATGAGAGCAGCGTGAAGTAAATAATCTCCCCTTGGGAGCCCATAAGAGTCCTGCAGTTCCTGGAAGGGTAATAGCACCCCCTCCCTATATAAGTCGCCCACCACTTGTACGCCAAGGTCCTCCCAAGCGGCTAGTCCCGACCAATCACCCCCGTGTGGGAGCGCCGTGCACATACCAAGGGGGATCTCCGGGGCATAAGGGTGGATAATGGCGGCCCTCCTCTGACATCGGTTCCAGCACAACCTAAGGGTGCGTTCCTCAAGAGTGAGCTGGGCTAGGTCCATCCGCTGTTGGAGGACTATGAAAGAAAGCACATGGCGAGGAATTAACCTGCCCTGTGGGCCCTCTGGGCCTCTAAACTCCCTTGCCACCGCCTGTGTGAGCCATTGTAATTGTGATGCCAGATAATACCACTCGAAGTCCGGGAGCTGTTCATTTTGATGCTGGCATATGACACAGAATGTGAGCACATTGAGCCGTCATAGATTTAGTTTGAAATGTTTGCTAACAAAATCATTATCACACAGCTCAGGTGCAATGTTTTAAGTTATATTGCAATAACTGTCATTATTTATGGTCTAAAAATGTACGTATAAATCCCACAGCAGTAGAGCTGGGAAATCTGTTTGAACAGTCCACTTTCTGGGAAACTACTGAAGTGCCCATTTATCTAGTTGTTACTATTTCCTTCACATTTGTCCTGTTTCACCCTAGATATTCACCTATCAATAATAGTTGTAAAGCTAGCTGTATTAAAGTCAGTTTAATGGATAATATGTCTTCGGTCTTTCTTACTTTGAACTAGCCCTGCCGTCCAACAGTTTACTCATAGAACCTGGTAGTGTTGCACAATGCCAGTGCTACATCTCTGGAACCTAACTGCACCAGGCACAGCAGGCCATAGGGAAAGCCTATACATATGCTTCATCTACTATAAACTCCAGTCTTAAAGCCTTATGCAGTGTATTCAGCAATGCTGGAGTTTGGCTACAGTCCGTTACTATGAATTAGCAACTCTGTCTCCCCCTGATACAATCCATTCTGAAATCTTCAAAAGGTGCTCATTTAACTTTTTGTGCCTTAGGTTCCACTAATGTACTCTTGCAGGAGGTTTACTTCATTTATACCAGTGTAGGAAATAAACAAGTTTTTTACGCAAAGATGAAAGACCCAAAACCCTTAGTACCAGTCATTGTCATTTTTTAATTGCGGCAGGATTTGTTTTAGTGGAGTGATGCTGAGACAGGGGTTGTAATCTATAATGATGGATTCCCCAGCATTGCATACAGCTTTCATGGTTGTCCACCTTATGCATGAGTACTTTAATTTTTAAGGCGTTTTGCAAATTGTCAGTGGTGATACCAGAAAATGAGTAATATGAATCCAAATTGATTGCGTTTTTTATTGGAATCATTGGAACAGCCTACCATTTTTCTGTGTCAGAACACTTATGTTCGAGGCATATGAGCTGCAGATCACACACTTAGCATAGATGGCCATCTGGAGTTGGGCCTGGATGTTTGCACTTGTTTTTGTCCTGGAAAAGTCTTTGGAAGTCACGGGATAGGTGACTTCTCCTTTGGACTATAGTGCGCATGGGCATCGGCTCCATCCTCAGATTGTTTTTTTCCACCATCGGGCTCGGATGTGTTTGTCTCGCTCCAGTTCGGAACCGTTACCGATTCCACTTTCGACGCGCAATCCTTCACCCTTTCGGCTGTATTGTCTCGATCGCGAACCCTAATCGTCGCGCATCTCTCCAAATCGAAATCCTCGATTCCGATCGTCGACAAAGGCCTTCGGGCCTACCTGGGCCTTGGCTTCTGGCTCATGGAAAGGACGTCCTTCAAGAAGTGTCCTCAATGTGGGTCGAAGTTTCCCCACTCCGATCTGCATGAGTTGTGCAACCTATGTCTTTCACCAGAGCACGAGGCCAGAGACTGTCCAGCTTGTGCCTTGAAAGACCATTCGGGACCGACACGCGCGAAGAACCATGGCTCGCTCGTCGACATCAATCCCGGATGACATCTTTCAAGAGGGCATCGACGTGCCGGAGAGAGAGTGGGTCGAAGAAAACCTCGTCAGCGCCTCAGAAGCCGATGACTCTGATGTCGAAGAGATCACTCCGGCGCAGCAGGTCGTAAGTGAGACCGTCGAACCCCTCCCTGCACCTTCAAAAAAGGCTTCAGTTACACCTTAGCCCTCGGGCTCAGGTGCACACCGAGAGAGTGCTTCCCTTGGTCCGCCCTCGGGCCCGGCAAAGAAGCCTACTAAGCCTTCTGGCAGCTCGGGCTCGAGTCAGCGTGCCGTCTGTACCGAAACGCAATCACCAGCACCGAAAAAGAAACAGCCCTCCTCCTCCATGCCGACAGCTGCTTCCACATCCAAGCACACGGCATCAAAACTGATAAGCATCGATTCGTCGACACCGAAAAGACATTCGGAGCCGAACATAAAACCACTCCCCAAGGGTTTGGATTTGGAGCCAAGGAAAGCCTTGGAACCGAAAAAACAACAAGTTCCACAGGCCACGGAGACTGTAAAAATGCACTGTTCCAAACCAAAATAACACAGAACCACTACAGAGTCGGTGCCTAAGAAGCATACGGAACCGAAACGCTCGGCACCGAAAGACCAACCTCCAGGAGAAGAGCTGTTCACACCAGACCCTGCTCAAACGACTCTAATAAGGGATCCTAAAACTGGTCAATTAACTTAGTTCTAGGAAAAGACCACTAGATGCGCCTGCACCGGATCCACCACCTAAAAAGAGGGACTTTGCCACATCTCCTCTAAGAGTCCCTGCTCCAAATCCTCCACCTCCCCCACCACACCGTTCCCCTACACCATCTCCTACACCAGTAGACGATGATGACACCTTGGATGACATAGGAGAGGGTCCGGACGATGTGCCACTAGGGGATCCTAGTCCACCTTCTTCCCCAGACCCCTGGGATGATTATAACGCGCCAGATGACCCTAATGTCCCACAGGATGACATCTACCCCTCCAGGCCTTCCCCTCCAGAGGACACCATGGGCTTTAATCAGCTCGTCCACAGAGCTGCCCATTATCACGGGGTTGACTTGCATACAGACCCCATAGAGCAGGATCTCCTAATGGATAAATTTCACACCAATCAGAGGTCCACCTCAATACTACCTATGCTTAAAGGGGTTATTAAGCATGCACCTGAAGTCTTTAAAGATCCCGTTAGGGCTCGAGTTATTAACCCCAGGATCGAGAAAAAATATAAAGCGGCCCCTGCTGACCCAGCTTACATTAAAGGCCCAGTACCCTTAGACTCCCTGGTAGTTTCTAATGCTAGGAATAGGGCCAATTCCCAGACATCAGGTAACGCTCCACCACCCGACAAAGAGTCTAAACTCTTGGACGCCTCCAGCAAAAAAACAGCCTCACAGACGTCTAACATATGGCACATCGCCAACACTCCAGCACTGTTAGCCAGGTATGATAGAGCACATTATGATGAACTAGAGTCCGTAATGCAGCACCTCCCAGATAAATACAAAAATAGGGCCAATGAACTCATACAGAAGGGTAAGCTTATCACCAACACCTCCATCCGTTGCACTCTTGATGTGGCAGACACTGCCTCTAGAGCGGTAAACACAAGTGTCCGTTTGCGTAGGCTACGCATTTCAGGTTTTAAACCTGAAGTTCAAAGTTCTATACTCATCCAGCCATTTGATCAGGAGCACCTATTTGGCTCAAATGTTGATTCAACCCTGAAAAAGATGAAAAAAGATACGGACACAGCTAAATCAATGGGAGCCTTGCAGTTGCAAGCTCCCAGACGTTCCTTTTGTCGCTCACCTTACAAGGGCACCCCCAGAGGATACTCCTCAGACAACCCCTCCACCTCTTACAAGGCTCCCTACCAGTCGACGTTTACCAGAGGTTACCAGAGAGGAGGCTACAGAGGAAACAATAATAAAGGCAGAGGCAAGACCAACAACACCCGCTCTGTCTCCACCCCTACCCAATTACTTTCCTTCACTTCCCCCAGACCATTCCACTCCGGTCGGGAGAAGACTACAACAGTTCCTGCCTGTCTGGACCAACATCACTACAGACAGGTGGGTGTGACAAATAGTTCAATCAGGTTACTGTCTGGAACTTACGTCTACCCCCCCCCCCCCCCCCCCCCCACACACACATACCACCCAAATAACACCCAATGTCGTCAGAACACTTATCTCTGCTAAAGCAGGAGGTGATCTTCCTCCTACAAAAGGGTGCAATAGAACCAGTTCCCCTGCACCAACAGAAAACAGGAGTTTACTCCCTGTATTTTCTCATACCAAAGAAGTTCGGCTCTCTCAGGCCTATTCTAGACCTCAGATCTCTAAACCTATACATACAATGACACCACTTTCACATGGTTACACTCCAGCAGGTCCTTCCTCTTCTTTCACAAGGCGGATTCCTTGCTACTCTAGATCTCAAGGACGCCTATTTCCATATTCTCATTCACGCAGCTCACAGGAAATATCTAAGATTTGTAGTGGACGGCCAACACTATCAATTCAAAGTACTCTCTCTTTCGGAGTCACAACAGCACCACGGGTATTCACCAAGTGCCTAGCGGTAGTGGCAGCCCACTTAAGAAGACAACACATTCACGTCTTCCCATATCCGGACGACTGGCTCATAAAAGCCAGCTCATACAGTCAGTGTGTACATCACACTCACACCACTATCCAACTACTCCACAACTTGGGGTTCACAGTAAACTACGCAAAGTCTCATTTACAACCGTCCCACATACAACAATACTCCAGTGCCACAATAGACACCTCAAAAGCATTAGCCTATCCCGGCCAGGATAGCAAGCATGCAAGCTCTCATAACCAAATTTCAGCCTCAACACTCTTTCATGCAGCTAATAGGGATGATGGCCTCTTGCATACTTATAGTACCTCATGCAAGACTCCAGATGCGTCCTCTCCAAGAGTGCTTAGCACGCCAATGGAACCAGGCTCAAGGTCACCTAACAGATCTGGTGTTGGTAGACGGTCGTACTCCTCGATCTCTGCAATGGTGGAACACCAAGAACCTTTCCAAGGGGCGACCGTTCCTAGAGCTAGTTCCACAGATAGTCATGGCAGCGGACGCATCACTCTCCGGCTGGGGAGCGCACCTCTTGCATCACACCATGTAAGGTGTGAGAAAGTGTCACCTTTCTTGCATGATATGCCCCCACTTTTTGCTGAATTGCTGAATGTACTTTGACTGAGTTTGCCCTGGACTCCTGCCAATCAGGTGCACAGGGCCTATGTTCCTTCCCTAAAACCTCAAACCCAAATTGGCAAACCCTGGCCTCATGTCAGCCCCTGGTAAATGGTACCCAGGGCCTTGTGACCAGGGAAGGCCTCTAAGGGCTGCAGCACTTATTGTGCCACCCTTAGAGGCCCTGTACCCTAACACAAACACACTGCCCTTGCAGGCGGAGTGTCTGGGTACAAGACAAAACAAAGAGTCGACATGGCACACATCTCTGTGTGCCATGCCCACAACCTACACTGCCCTAGCATACATCAGCCACCCCTCTAGCTGGGTGCCCTATACCAGTGGTGTGGGAAAAGGAGCATGAGCCCTGTGCCCCTACAGTACCCAGGTCAATTCCTGGGCACTGTAAGTGCAGTGCTGCCATTTAAGAGTATATGGTGCTGAGAGCTTGTCAAACACGAACTCCACAGCACCATAATGGCAACACTGAAGACTGAGAAGTTTGGTATCAAACTTCTCAGCACATTAAACCCGCACTGATGCCAGTGTGGGATTTAATGTACAAAGCACATCTTAGAGATGCCCCCTGAAACCTAACCTACAATCCACGTCTGGTCTGAGAGGCTGCCTAGGCTGCCACACAGCAGACATGTTGCTGGACCCCTGGGTGGAGAGCCCCCGCTCTCCTGGGCCTGCAGCAATGCACATCCTGGGCGAGGTGCTAGGTCTCGTCCCCCAGGATGGGCAGGGGGAAGCTTCAAAGGCATGCCGCCTCTGTGAGCTTCTCCAGGCCACTTGCTGTACTCAG
This sequence comes from Triturus cristatus, assembly GCF_964204655.1. Lineage (NCBI taxonomy): Eukaryota > Metazoa > Chordata > Amphibia > Caudata > Salamandridae > Triturus > Triturus cristatus. The sequence continues at coordinate 116,819,710 of NC_140589.1, forward strand.
CAACTGGCCCCCACCGGTTCTGACCCCCATTCTGGCGGGAAGACTGGCCGGAAACCCCAAGTAAGGACAGGGGATGTGCCAGCCTCTGCCAACCCCACCCCGCAGGTGGGGGAGGCGAGGTGAAGCACATCTCTCGGCTCTCGCCATCTTGAAGATGGGAAGCCCTGCCCAATCAGGACTAGGCTACTGCCACCCTCCCACAGGAGAGTGGCAGGATAGGTGGTGTACCCACTTCAGGGCCGGGACCCATTAGTCCCTGCCCTTTACCTACCTGTAACGCCCCTAAATCTAGTATTTAGGGGCATCCTGAACCTTCCTTCCTTAGATTCCAGATTCCGAAAAAGCAAAGAAGAGCAAGAAGAAAGAATACCTGCCATGCAGCTGCTAAGAAGAGGAAGATACCAACTGCTTTGGCCCCAGCCCTACCGGCCTGTCGACCCTCGAACCTGCTCCTGCTAAATCCCAGCACCTCTTGTGGACAGCAACCTCACAAACCCCGGGGGACCTGGCTGCCTTGTGACTGTGAGTACCTGGGACTGCCATGAGCATTGGCTCTGCTCAAAGCAAGTTTCTAACCGCTGGCAACAGCCCGGAACCGCAAACCTTGTACACTCTGCAGCTGCCAAGCCTGGCCTGTGCCGGACTGAACAAAGACCCCGAAGACGTCCCCCCGGCGACTGTGACCCCGAATCCGGCACCCAAGGACTCACCTCGACGCTCCTGATGACGCCTGCAGCCTCAGAACCAGGTACCCCCCCAACCGTGGTCAACAGAGGGTAATATTTCCCGACATCAAAGGGCACCCCTGCACCCGGTGGCCCCCTGTGCCCAACTCCTGGGTACCTATCTATCCTCCAACTACCCAACTTGCCTCTCGAAGTGGTGGTGGCACCTGAAGAATCTTCATCCCCGAGCTTGCAACCTTTGTTCATCCTGGAGCTTTCCCATTGAAATCCATTGATCGCCCGGAGGCTCAAAAGCACCCTGCACCCAGCCGCCCAAGTGGCCCTGGCAGTGTAATTTCTACTACTACCTACTTCCCCATTTGCCCTGAGCAAGTGACCAGGAGCCCAGCTCCCACAGCCGCGTGGCCTGCTAGTCAGCAGCCACCAACCAAGGCCCCCCTGCCTCCCATAGGATAACATTGGGCCTAACTCACTCTGCCCCTGTGCCGCTGAGGGTGTAACAACTGCACTTACCTGACCCTAGGAAACCCCTGAATGTGTGCCCAGAACCTTAACTCTGCCAGTCGAGTACTTACTCAAAAGCCGATAACCCAATTTTCTTACATAGGGTAACATTGACTGGTTTCTTCTGAAATTTCTTTTAAGTGTGGAGTTTCTAAAACTTAAAATATTCACCTAAAATCAACCGAGTATCGAAAACAAAAATACTCACCTGCTATTAGGAGAGATCCCAGTGCTGGATCTTGGTGCCCCGCACTGACCCTGAAAAGTACTCACAACCGTACTTACCATTAACCCAATTTCTTCCATAGGAAATCATTGACTGTTTTTCTGTGAAATTTCTTCTAAGTGTTGATTTTTGCAAACTACAAATATTCTTTAAAAATTGTACCAACTGTGAAAACGTAATTACTTATCTGTTTTAGATAGAGGTCCCAGTACTGAGCCTAGGAGCCCAATACTGGATTACAAAAGTAACGAGAACATACTATACCTATAACTCAAAAGGATAATTCCCCCCAGGGTACCACCCTCACCTGTGTGGAATCATTGACTGTTTTTCTATGGAATTTCTTCTAAGTGTCAACTTTTAAAATAGCAAATATTGCCTAAAACTCACAACAGTAACTAAGTAGACTTTACTCAGTTGTTTCCAAGAACTGTCCCAGGACTGAATCTAGGATCCAGTCCTGGAGTTAGAAAAGTAATCCTGAAAGTAATCTATTGCAAATAACTTAAACTCCCATTGAGCTCAATGTATTATTGTGTTTGAAACTGTGTTTCCTATTGCAACAACCTGTAACTATTACCTACAAAAGTCAATTGCATATTGCAAAAGTATTTAGCCAAAGCATCTCATTCTGAGAAAGTATATTTTATTACCTATTGTTGGTTCCAAAATAAAACAACCTTATATTTTTTTATATAAACCATTGGCCTAGAGTTCAGTTCTTGAGTGTGTGAGACCATTTGCTGACTGAGTGTGTGCAACAAATGCTTTGCACTGTCCTCTGATACTGCCTTACTGCTCGACCAAGCTACCACTTTAGAGAGTAAGGTTATATCTAACTTTAATCTCTGCCAAACCTCTGGGGACTGTGGACTCTGTACACACTGTACCTATTTGGGAACAGTATATACAGAGCCACCTTCTCACACAAGGCAGGTGGACTCCTCAACAAAAGTTACTCCACATCAACCATCTGGAGCTACTAGCCATTTTGCTAGCCTTAAAGGCTTTCCAAAAACAAATATCAGGCAAAGCTGCCTTAGTCTGCACAGAAAACATGACAGCCATGTACTACATACAGAAACAAGGTGGGACACACTCTCTGCAGCTCTCTCAACTGGCACAGAGCATATGGAGATGGGCTATACCCCAGAACATCTTTCTCCTAGCTCAACATGTCCCAGAAGTCCAAAACACCATAGCCGATCTGTTAAGCCGTCAAATGCAACAGATTCACGAGTGGGAACTTCATCCACAAGTTCTTCAGCCATTCTTTCAAATGTGGGGGCAACCAGAGATAGACCTCTTCGCCACGCACGGAAATGCCAAATGCCCAAGCTTCGCCGCCAGGTATCCTCACCCATTGTCCAAAGGCAATGCAACATGGATGAATTGGTCAGGCAGATTTGCGCACGCCTTTCCACCTCTCCCACTCATTCCAATGGTGGTGCGCAAACTACAGCAACATGCACTAACTCTCATACTAGTTGCTCCAACTTGGGCCAGACAACCGTGGTACACCACATTACTGGAACTGTCTGTAGTTCCCCACCAAAATCTACCCCTCTTCCCACGCCTCCTAACCCAGAACCGTGGAGAGATCCAACACCCGGACCCAGCTCAGCTCAACCTTGCGATCTGGCTCCTGAGGTCTTAGAATTCGGTTACCTTAACCTTCCCCCTGAATGCATGAACGTCATTAAAGAAGCTAGACGTCCCACCACTAGAGCCTGCTATGCAGCCAAGTGGAAGAGATTTGTAATGTAATTTCATAACAACAACATCAATCCCCTAGACGTGTCTATCCAACACATCATAGGATACCTACTACATCTCCAAAGGTGCAACTTAGCCTACACATCTATTAGGCTGCACCTCGCTGGCAAGCAGCCCAATTACAAAATAGACAACACCTATCACTTTTCAGAGTGCCTGCCATCAAAGCCTTTATGGAAGACTTCAAAAGGATAATTTCCCCCAGGGTACCACACTCACCTGTGTGGAATCTAAACCTCATTCTCACAAGACTAATGGGTCCTCCCTTTGAACATCTACATAAATGTGAGCTCCAGTTTTTAACATGGAAAGTTGCTTTCCTAGTAGCTATCTCTTCTCTTAGAAGAGTTAGTGAACTGCAAGCGCTAACTATTCAGGAACCTTTCCTACAAATCCATCACAATAAGGTTGTCCTCAGAACCAATCCAAAATTCCTCCCTAAAGTCATTTCTCCTTTCCACCTCAATCAGTCTGTAGAGTTGCCAGTGTTCTTCTCGCAGCCACAGACAGTCGCAGAGAGAGCTCTTCATACCCTAGATGTCAAAAGAGCATTGCTTTATTACATTGAAAGGACACAACCTTTTCGTAAGACCGAACAACTTTTTGTGTCATTCTCACCACCACACAAAGGCAACCCCATATTAACGTCTGGGATAGCTAGATGGATTGTTAAATGCAGACAAATTTGCTATCACAAAGCAAAACGTACTTTATCTGTTCCTCCTAAACCCCACTCTACACGAAAGATAGGGGTTTCAATGGCATTTTTAGGCAACATTCCCTTAGATGACATCTGCAAAGCAGCTACATGGTCTACACCGCAAAACACTATTTCAAACTGCTGCAACAGGGACTGTTGGTCGCCGCTAGGCGTGGGTACTGATATACAATCTGTGCTACGTGTGTGATGTGCAGCTCATATGCCTCGAACGGAAAATGCTACTTACCAGTATGCATCTGTTCTTGGCATGTAGAGCTGCAGATCCACACACACCCACCCACCTACCTTTATCTGTTCCAGTACTATCTTATTTAGATACAGCATACACAGGCATCTTTCTGTCTCTTACAAAACTCCATCATTACCCTGCTGGCAAAAAACAATCTGAGGATGGAGCCAATGCCCCTGCGCACTATAGTCCAACGGAGGAGTCAACTTTCCAGTGACTTCCAAAGACTTTTCCAGGACAAAAACAAGTGCAAACATCCGGGCCCAACCTCAGATGGCGATCTATGCTAAGTGTGTGGATCTGCAGCTCTACATGCCAAGAACAGATGAATACTGATAAGTAGCCTTTTACTTTTTGGACAAAAGGGTGTGTTAATTTAGCCCTTGGACAGTCTGTCATTGTTGTGTGGCACCATAGCAACAACTTGGGACATAGGTTGTGTTTCACAGCACTGCGACTTTTACAGATGTTCAAGTGGTTGTGCTTTGTGGCTAACAACCCACAAGTCATTCTTGGCCTCTGGCTTGGATAGCTTTGCATCCTCTTTTATCCTTACCGATCCCTCAGCTCTTAAGTCTCACTTAAAATGAGGTCATTATTGGCACTCAAACACTTGATGATTAAAGGTTGGCTTCATGAAGTTTGTAATCCTAACAGCCCTAGATGCCAGTGCTGCAGGGTAGAGTAGGTAGGGGAGGCCGGCCCAGAACATTTCCGAAGAAACTTGTGTATTGCAGTAGGCTGGTCCTTTCCAGTGACTTATGAGATGACAAGTGATCTTGGAGCGATTATATCAGGCGCAAGAACATGGTTACGCCACCTAACTGGTAATCTAGTTGCTACTGCTCTGCTTCAACAGTGTTAGTGTATATGTATGTGTGTGTTCATAGCATGCTAGTGTGAATATGTTTGTAGCATGTGTGACTGTAGAGACACATGCTCTGCATACTCCTGCAATCTAGTGTTGGGCTTGGACGTTGCAAGCTGTTTTTCTTAGAAGAAGTCTTGCGAGTCATGAGGTCTCAGTGACTCCTCCTCTAGATGTAGATGCGCATGGTCACCAACTCTATTGTTAGATTGTTTTCTCCACCATCGAGTTTGTACGTGATCCCGCTCTCGACAGTTACCTTTGTTGCCACAAACCCACTGTCTTCCACCCCCGTCGCTGAAAGACTCTTTTACATGCTTTTCGACTTGTGGTGCATGTTTGATCTTTCAGACAAGTGTCCGAGCCTGTCTGCCATCAGGGCCTTTCGGGCCACTGCTTGCTCCAACCTCCCTTTGGAGAATGAAGACTCTCTTGAGGTAATGGAATAGACGCCCTTCAAGAGATGCCCCCAGTAGCACTCTAAGTATATCTGGGCTAACCTCCATGTAGTGTGCAACTTTTGCATGTCTTGGCCCATGACGAGGGCTGCTGTGAGTACTGCTTGGCATTCCGGAGTAAGAAGGCCCTGCATCAGTACCGAGGTAGACAATGGGTACACAGCAGGACGGCCGAGTCCACTTCGGAGATGTCTGACATCTTTGGCGAAAGTGATCCCCTAGGTGCTGAAGAAGAGCAGGAGGTGGCTCTGGATGAGTATTGAACATATCACTTCTAAGGGGAAATTTCACAAAACTATTTTCCTGACCTTTGGACTCTGGGCACTTTCTCCCTGTACTGCAGCAGCAAAATGTGTGTGCCATTCCTGCACACGTCAGTAGAGGGTACTTACTTGATTGGGTTAGGGTTCATACCTGTGAGTGCCCTTTAAAAAGTTACACCACATGCCCAGGGCGGGTGCGACGCTGGCTAAAAGGGAGATGTCGCACTGATTGGGCAACCCACATAATAGCCTGTCAAAAAAGTCTCATGCTCCGGTTGGCCGGTCTCACTCCGTTGCCAACCCTGAAGGGTCCATTCACTACCACCAAACTGGGGTAGGTGAGTGGCTGGGTAGGTACATCTGTGTGTGTACTGCCCAGGTAGGAATGGACCCCATGTGGGTCTTCCCTACAGAGGGAATCGTCTCTCTCTGTGGGACTCTTCCTGGGTGTGGCCGATTCCCTGGTTCAGGCATTAGGGCCTGGGGCACTTTCCCACTGTAAGTGCAGTCATTAGTGGCTGCTATCAAAACCAAGTGAAGGGGCTGCACACGTAGGGGAGGGAATAATATATATATTTTACAAAAGGACTAACCAGGCCCTGCCGCTACCAGAGTCTGTCTGTCTTCCAGGATTACATTGTGTGCACTGTACAGGCTCCCAGACTCCCCACCCAATCACGGCGCTACTCTCATGCTATACCTAGCATGAGAGTAGCACCAGGATTGATCTGAGTGGCCTGGTTCGCCGCTCAGACAGTGCCTGGGACTGTTCTCCAACCCGGCTGTGCAATACAGCTGGGTTGGGGAAATGTAAGTGCGCATGTCTGTTTGGCTGGCCTAAGATGGCCGGCCAAACAGACATGATCACTTACAGTGTGCAGCTCTCCTCCTGCATACTCCCCCCCCCCCCCCCTGGACTCTGGCCACTCGACTGTGCCAGGGAAAAATAAAATGATAGTAACTAGTTTTATCATCATTTTTTTTATCTCCTGGCTTTGTGACCATTGGTGTGATGCTCCTCTGCCATAACGAAGGAGCCACCCCGGAGTGCAGAGTGAAAGTACACTTGCCCCTCCTCCACACGTTACAAAGGAATGCTTAGCTTAGGTTTCTAAAACGTCGGTCAAGTCTGCCATGGCTGGCTGGTGGGTTCACACGCACCCAGTATGTTTTAAGACCGGAGTCCAGGCTGCCAGTGCAGGCTTGTGTGCGCTCGGCGCCAAGGGGGTTTGAAGCGTGGTCGGCCTGCCATTGCAGGCTGGTGTGCATACTCTCACCGAGGGTGCTCCTAAATACGTGTCAAGCCAGCCTCAGCAGGCTGGTGTGTGTACTCGCAACAATGGTGCTTCTAAATACTGGGCCTGCCTGCCATTGCAGGCTAGTGTGCGCACAAAATATGTGTGCAGCCTGATATTGCAGTCTGATATGCACTTTGCACTGATGGTGCTCATAACTGCGTGTTCGGCCTGCCATTGCAGGCTGGTGTGTGTTTTGCACTGATGGTGTTCTTAAATACCTATCCAGCCTGCTATTGCAGGCTGATGCACGCAGTTGGACGTTTACTCAGACTGGCCTGTTTAAGTCACTAGCCACCCTGAGAGGACTTTTCACTGCCACCCGAGTACCCCGAGGGTATGTCCTAAGGGGTGAAGGGAGAGGTAGGTGAAAGACAGGGCAGGTAGACAGGTGTGCCCCCCTGCCCCTGTAGTGAGTAATAACCATGTGTGTTTTCGCTACCGCAGAGGTTTGCTCTTCCCAGAAGCTAACATTAGGAAATGGTTGATATTACTTCAGGCTACAATCGTGGATTGCAGTGGAGCAGCCTCATGATGCTTCCTGTCGTTGGATTTGCAGCGACAACCTCTTGCAAGTGGTCAAGGTGCTTTGTCATGATTTGCGTAGAAATTCCACTACAGAAAGCTAAAACTCTTTGTGCCTTGGTGCTTGGCTCCAAGTCCACACTGGAGGTTGAGGGAGCACATATGGGCATTCCCCAGTGACAGCTATAACAACAGACCTCTGCCATTTGTGAGCCTGGCTGCAGAGATTGTAGGAGGAGGTTTTGACACTTGGCCCCCGGAGCTATTTTGTGGCCCCACTAAAGATTAAGATCTGCATTCCACTGCCTCATGGCAGACAGGACTGAAATTTAGGGGAGACATTTGTGGTTCAAAGGGTGACCTTATGAACCACCCCCAACATCATTGGCACACTCCAGTAGAACTACTGGTGCCATCCTGCAGCAAAGGGTGAGATACGCTTGTGGGGACGTAGGGCTGGAGAACCTCGTACTGTGTGGTGCATATTGCCAGAGGATTCTGTTGAGCACAAGGAGGATCACTGCCATTGAAAGGGACTGCATACCCTTCCTGAATAGTGGCTGGCCTGGGCTGACTACCTGCGGCTGTATGGCACCCTGAAGTGTGCTCTCCAAGGGTTCTGTGAGCTTACCCCCTGTTCTTTTGAAAGTCTCAGGGCCATCAAAGATCTCCAACAAGGGACCCACAACGTGTACCTGTGACAACTGAAGCATGGTGCCCTTTCAAGTGCCCACATTGTCTGCTGGATTCCAGCTAGTAGTGCGGTGTGGAACTAAGAATTGTGCCTGGAGACCGGATAGCCTTGTCCAGAGCCCCCAAAGTCAGGCCCACATCTAATGTGTGTGGCCGCTGCATCGTGGGGACCTTGGCATGCATAAACGTTTAGTTAGTGGTGAGTGGGTTCACCGGTTGCGGAACCCAGTGTGGCTCAATTCGTCGATTGTACAACACGCCAATTAAATTTTCATTGCATGCGGTGTCCGATTCACAAGTTGCGGCACTCGGAGGTGGGGGCTGTAACTGTAATAGAGCCTTATTAACCTCGTGAGGCATTGCTGAACTTGCGCCTGTGTGTGAGACTGGGACTGTCTGATGTGACCAATATTGACGTGCACCGGGTCCTTCTGCCTCATTTCCAGAGAGGTACGGAATTTGCAACTCTCCGATCGTGTGAGTGACTGGAGCTGTCTGATGTGACCTGTATCATCACACACCCAATGTTGTGCCTGGAATGCCTGGGGGTGACTCTGATCACCATGGGGCTGACGGGATGCCTTCTCCTTCTGAGAGGCCCCCCCTGGCTTCATTCTCCATACTTCTACGGTTTCCTTTGCCCACAGGACTTGGCCCTCAGCACGGTGAACGAACTGCCCTCTCCTCATCTAGTCTGCCCCAACGATACTGCGTTGCCAGTAGAATTGCCCGGCTAAGGCCTGGGTGGTGAGAGTGACTGACTGGGCTGGAGGAACACTTCCGAGAACAATCGGAAGTGGGTCAAGCGTCTGCGTGACTCCCTCCCCCTTTTTGCTTCGTAGAACTGGGTTGGTGCCAGGAGGCCTTGGGGATACCTTTGGTGTGATGGTCTATTGCCCTCGGCCCATGTCCGCTCTGCATCCTGTAGGTGAACATCTTGAGTGGCTGCCAAACCTCTTTTGCGGACTGCCTCCTAATTGACTTTGTTGCCTACCCTTACCTGCTTCCTTGGACCCTGACCAAGAGTGACTTTGGCTACGTGCAGCCTAGTACCCAAGGGGAGGATGGGGGTTTCTCCAATCTGTGGGCGTAGGATTATCGCTGCAAGTTGGAGGGCAGAGGGCGGAGAGAGGCTTAGGGCCACGTGGTCTGCAGAGTGTAACTAATTGACCCGCTGGATGTCAGATGCACCGCATTAGGGTGCTGAGTGCGTATGTGTGCAAGTGCTTCTGTACGGGCTTGTCTGATACCCGTTGCACCACGTAGCAATGAAGAGTGAATGTGTGTATGTGGGAGTGACAGTGGGGAACCGCCTGTGAATCACAACACTGGACAGCGGTTTGCCCGATACGTTGATTCCTTGCCAGAAAAGCTTTATATTTGACATTGGTTCCTCGCGCTGCATCAGCCAGCGGTGCTGCTAAAAAGTGTTATAATTGGTTGTATGTACATATTTCTGATATTGTTGTGACCCGGAGTGCACCCTATAACTCTGTTGCATTGAATTATAAGAATTGCAAGGGTGGGCCTGGGGTAGACAACGTGTTGCACCGCATAAGGGAGGTATAGATTAGGATGTTTTCCAAGTGTGCATATTACTGATGTCATTGGAAGGTGGTTGGGGGGGGGGGTATTGTTGGGGGTGTTTTTAAGTAAGAGGGAGGAGAGGGAGGGGGGTCTGATGTTCCACTTAGTTGCATTGGAGGGTACATGTATGGTGGGCGGCAGGGTAATGTGGATATCTTATGGAATGGTAGATATGGGTCTAGGCGGCTATTGTTGGACTACTGATGATACTTCTTTTTGATCCTTGCTATCGTCCAGGCATTGGGCGACAGGGATGTGTTTGATTTTACATGAAAATTAATAAAAGTCTGTTTTAAAAAAAAAAAAAACTGATGTCATTGGAACACGTCTGGGCCTAGTACTCCTAGTAATAATTCTGAATATGATTTATGCCCAGAAATACACAATGTTTATGTTGGGGTGATTATTATGTGGGTTGAATACAAACTTTATTCATATACATCAAATGTGAAGTCTCTTTTGTGATGCTCAAGACATTAATTGTGAATGAGTGCTGTGCCAGTGCTTTACATGTTGCTTCTGTGGTAAGCCTGACTGCTTAGTGCCACGCTACCCAAGGGTGATCACAGGTTATAGAGTGTGTGTAATCACCAGCTCCTGACTGGCATGGTAGGTCCAGCCAGGCTGGAGCATCGCCTTAGCCATTTAGAAAGTGCCAGTTCGAACAGTGAGTCGCCCAAGCTCCCAGCCCATGCCTGAATGCATTGACTCCGGCTCCTCGGAGCCCGGCGAAAAGTTATACCAGGAGGAGGAAAAAGATGCCCCCGAGGATACTCCCATCATCTCGTTCGGCTCCGGTCCATGTGTGAAGACCACGCCACCCAGTACTGTCGATTTCCCCACCATCCCTCATAAGCGGTTGCACGTTGCAGCCGAGCACTGCTCCTCCAGTGGGCAGGCATTGAGCCATGTGGCAAAACTGCCACCCCCTTCAGGTTCTTCAGCGCTGGTTGACACCGAAGTAAAGCTTTGGAGCCGAGGACTGACTAAGCTAAAGCCCTTGATCTACCTCGAAGATGCACTTTGGGACTGACTAACCAGCTGTATATTCGAAGCGGTAGGGTCCCTGGCACCAGCCACCCTCGCAGCCGAAGCCTTCCTCGATGCTGAGGCCTTGATGTTGAGATACACCCCAGCCTGGAAAAGCTTCAGCACGATCTGAATGTGAGACAAAGTATAATTGTCATGCACACACGCACAAGAAAGATTGCGGCATCGGACAATAATTTGCCACTAAAACATTAGCTAGCCACCAAGGACTTCAAACCATCAGAAACTCATGGGTCTCCCAAGAGGTCTAAAGCCTAACCTTCTCCTCCTCCATAATCACCTCCATTTTACCTCCACTACCTCCCTGATCTCCCATGCTCTCTCCTCAAAGGTCCCCTGGAGTCTTAGTCCAACACTGGCAGCCCAAGCCCTTATTTGCCAGCTGAGGATTTTGCACCTGTATGCTCTGGTGCATCAGGTGATCCCTGGGAGGATTACGATGTAGAGCCCCTCACTCACTCTGATTTAGAACATATGCCTGTCAAGGTCTATCCCCACAGACGATACCACTGCCTAGGGGGTCAGGGTATTCCTACGCTGCCCCCTTGTGTTTTCCCCCCGTTTTTCTAGATGGCTGCCACCACTTTCTGGTTGAAGTGATGGCAGCCAATCAGCTGCCACCATGGGGTGCAGGGGCCAGCTCTCAACCTTTTGAGATATTTTCTTGAAGATAGATTGCAATTTCTAGCCTTAGATCCTTTTAGGTCGGAAACGTTTTATCTTCCGTGTGGAGTCCCCCAGGGTTCCTCCATTAACCCCACGCTTTTTGTCTATGTAGCAGCCCTGGCACCAATAATCAAATCTTTCGACTATGCCATTGCGTTTTGCTCTCCCTCTTTTTCTCAGCCCCCGCTTCACAAATTACCACAAAACTCTCCAGACAGCAGCAGAATTGACTGGCACGCTAGTTTTGAAAATTTTGTGAAGATTCGTCAAACAGCACCAAAGTTTGTTATCAAAACAAAAAATGCTATCAGATGGATTCTATCAGTGATGTCATCAATGATACCATTTGAGATGTCACTGACCATGTCATGAGTGATGCAATATGTTAGGTCATAAGCAGTGCATTGCGGGCGCATGAGTTATAGTCAGCTCAGGTAACTGTAACTGCTGAATTTATATTTATATATATTCAGGCTTCAAAGGCGGGGCATTTTCAAGATGATTTATTAAAGCAAATGCATTTCAGCGTTTTATGCCTTCCTCAGTGCTTATCAACCGGCACTCACGCATTGTATGTTTAAATACATCTGTGAATAATCTGATTGGAGAGGCACACAGTCACCGCAGTCCTAAAGAAGCCTAGACTGGACCCTGATGACTTTGCCAACTACCAGCTCTTATTACTCACCTACCATTCATCAGTAAGATCATTGAAAAAGCAGTATAAGTTCAACTCCAAGATCATATCAATGCTAACCATCTCCTACACGACTACCAGTCTGGTTTTGATGCAGCTCTGAGCCTGCTATCTTAGACATCGTAGATGATGACCTATTGACCACAGTTAAGGATGACCCGTACCTTCTGATAGTGCTGGACCTTTCAGCTGCCTTCGACACAGTGGTCCATCCTACCCTCAAGCGCTGGGGAGTCTTAACTTCATCGGCAGAGTACTTCACTGGTTCTCCTCCTACCTTTTCAGCTGACACCAGTTTGTTACCATGGGCACATCTAGGTAAAAAAGGTGCCTTTCACCTGAGGAGTTCCATACTATCTTCTGTAATCTTCAGCCTTTACGTGGAGAGGCTTGGTACTTTTTCTCACAGATAACAGCATCAAGATTCATCCGTATGCCGTTGATACACAACTCTGCTCGAAAGTCTCCTCTGCTTCAGGTATCCGGTGCCTCAAACATTACTTACACATCTTCCAGAAATGAATGTCCACTGCCTACCTAAATCTTAACCCAGCCGAGGCAGAATTCCTCTTTTCAAACAAGATTTTCATTTTATTTATTTATTTACTTATTTAATGCATTTTTATATAGTGCGGACTTTACCCGAAGGTGTCAGAGCGCTGTACAATAGAACCAGGTACGTTACATGAGAGACATGGTACAAAATAGAACGTTACAAAAATAAACAGGAGAGGTAGAGTAAAACCATATAGGCAATACAATAACACAATATCAGACACAGCAATCAAGGGTGGGGAATAAACAAGAGGATGGTACAAATTTACAGTGATGAAATAACTTTCTGGAGGGGTCTGAGAATGAGGGTATTAGTTCTAAATGTGTCTTTGGAAGAGAAGAGATTTGAGGTCAGCTTTGAAAATCTGGATGGAGGTGGTGGCACGGAGCAATGGCGGAAGCGAGTTCCAGATTCTCACCGCATTACCTGAGATCGATTGAGCCATCGATCTTTCCTTTTTGAAGGAGGGGGGCTCAAGCAGAAACTTTTCCGCCTTCCGAGAAGGTCTCGAACCTCCTGACAATTTCAGTTTATTCGCCAGGTAACGAGGGGAAGAAGTGTGCAAGGCTTTATGGGTGATGCAGGCAGTTTTATAAATGGATCTTGCCTCGATGGGAAGCCATCGAAGAGAAGACAGGATAGGAGTAATGTGGTCACTTCGTTTGGATCCTGAAATAAAGCGACCTCCTGAATGGAGGACGGATTTGATGGGGGAGAGGTGAGATTTGGGTAAGCCAGTCAGAAGAGAATTACAGTTATCCTGTCTAGAGAGAACTTGCGATTGGACCAGTATTTGAAGGTCTTTCTCCGCGAAGAACCGACAGATTACCCACAGAAGTCGCAGCTGGTAACATGCGTTCTTAGCAATGGAGATGATGTGGGAGGTTAGGTTGAGTCTTTTGTCAAGTATGACACCTAGGGATTTAGCGCTGTCGACAATGACAGGTTTATTGTTGAGTAGATTCAGCTGATCCATCCAGGATTGAACTGGAGAAGGGGATAGAGGTAGATAGGAGGAGGAATTCAGTTTTGGTGGGATTGAGAATGAGTTGGTGGTATAACATCCAGTTGTGAATAGAGTTGAGAGTAGAGTTGAGTAGTGAAAGATCATGTGTGGGAGACACCTTGAGTTAGATTTGGGTGTCATCCGCATAGAGATGGTAGTGGATCCCAGATTTACTTAGGAGGTTCCCTAATGGCTCCAGATAGAGATTAAACAGAGTGGGTGCAGGGATAGAACCTTGAGGGACGCCTTGACCTACCGCCAATGGAGACGAAAGACTGTTCGCTATCTTGATCATTTGGGATCTGTCCGAGAGGAGTGAGGCAAACCATTTAAGCACTGTGCCTTCCACGCCCATTCTTTGTTGAAGTGTGTTAAGGAGGGTGTTGTGATTAACAGTGTCAAATACTGCAGAGAGATCAAGAAGAATCCGAAGGCACGATTCCCCAGAATCGAGTATATGCAGCGCATCAACAATCACTTGCAGCAGGGCTGTTTCAGTGCTGCAATTTTGGATGAAACCAGACTGGAACACGTCAAGGAGATTATTGTCCATAATATGTAGGGAAAGTTGTTTCGCAACACATTTTTCTGTGATTTTAGAAAGAAAAGTGAGGTTGGTGATGGGGCGGAAGTTGTTGAGGTCATTCGCATCTGCAGAGGGTTTTTTTTTTTAGAAGAGGGGTAGGGAGCCTTGACTAAGGAAGAGGTTAACTAGCCTGGTCCAGTAAGAGAGAGTATTGGTGTAGAAATCAATGGCGATGCCACTAGGGATGGGGTCAGAGGAATGGTTGGAGGGTTTGGTTTCAAGGATGCATTTGAGGAGGTCATCTTCCGAGATGGCTGCAAAGTTCTGCCAAGTGACTAAGGATTTTCGTTCCTCAATGGGGGTGGGGTGGGTGATCTGATCCACTAATGATTTTACCTTTTCATCAAAGAATAAAGTGAATTCTGCTGATTTCTTTGAAGAATCCTCAGGCTTGATGGTTTGGGGAGAGCAGTATGAGTTTTTGATGAGGTCAAAAAGTTTTTTGGGTCTGTTTTTGCCTGAGTCGAGGAGGGATCTGAAATGTGATGCTTTTTCATGGGATATGTGCTTGTGGTATTTGGATCTTGCCGAATGTAAATGAGAGAGATTGGTGGTGGATGGAGATTGTCTCCACTGTTTCTTCAGGATTCTAAGTTTTTTCCTTTCATCATAGAGATCTTTATTGAACCAAGGTGCTGAGGGGGTGAGTCTTTTCTTTTTGCTTTTGAGTGGAGCGACTATATCAATTTCGACTGCTAGGACTGAGAGGCAATGGGAGGTGAGATCATCGACATCCGCGTTAGGGTCTAGTCTAGGAAGTGATTGCAACGCAGAGTCACACAGAGTGTCAAGATCAATGTTTTTAGTGTTGCGGAACTAGGTAGTTGCCCTTTTGGGTTGGCCGAATGTAATACCGTGCGATAGATGAAAATGGAAGGGAATGAGGCAGTGGTCAGACCAGTCTACATGGACAGGCGGAGCAATAGTGAGCAGGTCTGCTTTGGATATGACAAGGTCCAGAATTGAGCCCTTAGAGTGTGTAGTTTCTGAGCAGTGTTGGAAAAGATCATTGGCTGAGAGAAATCTGGCAAGCTTGTTGGCAGCCAAGTCTTCCAAAGAGCTCCAGTGTAGATTGAAGTCACCCAGGGAGATCTGTCTGTCACTTTGAGACAATTGGTCGCTGATGAAGTCGGTGAGTTCGTCCAAAAAGGGAGAGCAGTTACCGGGTGGATGGTAGATGACATGGAACCTGTAAGATGAGCCGTGATGTTCTTGAAGTTCTAGGGATAAGCATTCGAAGGTACGGAAGAGGATGGTAGGAAGGACTTTAATTTGATGGGAGTTTCTGAAAATGATAGCGACACCTCCCCCAATTTGGTCAGTTCTGTCATTTCTGAGGATAGAGTAGTAGGTAGGTATCAGAAGATCAAACAAAGTATGAGAGGAGTCATTGAACCAGGTCTCAGTGAGGAAGAGCATGTCAAGATTGTGATGGGTGATAGTGTCGGAAATTTCCAGTTTGTGCTTGATTGCAGATCTGCAGTTGTGGAGCAAACAATGCAGCTCTGACGCAACTGTTTTAGTGATGGGGGAGTTTGGGCTATTAAGGGAGATGGGGATAAGATTCTTTATGAGGGTGCCAGGGAAGAAGAGGGAGGCTGGATAGATCTGACAGAGGTGATGGTCTGAATAGAGAATTGAGGAGGATTCTTAGGAGGGGAAAGTAGAGGGGGATTGACATTGGTAGTCTTGTAGCTAGCCAGTAAGTTGGCGACGTCTGTGGAGGACAGACTGTGGTTGGCTTTATTGGTGCGCGAGAGCAGGGAAATCCTCGGGAGGTGTTAGGGAAGTGGGATAACTTAGCACTTAGAAGTGGGATGGATGAGACAAGCTGGGAAATGGAAGAGATGAGAGAATAGAGTTTATTTTCCAGGGAGAGGAGGGCTGAGCACGAAGTGTTGGGAGGCTCGCTGGTTAAGGGAGGGAGTGCAGTAGGCGAGGGAGGACAGGGAGAGGTGGGGGAATGGGGGGTATTGGGGTGCAGGGGTCGAAGGTAAGGAACGATGGTGGTAGAGAGTAGTGAAAGGTGTTACAGTGATATTTTTACTGGTGTTGAGCATAGGGGTAGAGTAGAGATCAAAAGTGGGAGGAGGCAGTTGAGGAGTAGAGAGGGGGGTGGAGTGAGGAGGGCGGGGTCCAAAGGAAGGTAAGAGGAGAAGAGAGGAGACTGGGCTGTACAGGGAGGGATGGGAGGAGGGTCAAAGGAAGGCCAGAGGAATGGGGAGAAGAGAGGAGAAGGTGCTGGATAGGTACCGTATGCTAGAAAAGGTGTATGTAGGGGAACAGGCACCAGGTAGAGTTGGGGGCTTTGGGCGAAGTGGAAGTTGGGGGAGGAGTATGGGACTGTAGGGTCAGAGGGAGGGAAGAGGGTGGAATTACCGATAGGGGAGACAGAGTTGTGAAACATAGGACATTGGACTAAGTGGAAGTTGACTGAGGAGTATGGGACTGTAGTGTCAGAGGGAGGGAAGAGGGTGGAATTACCGATAGGGGAGACAGGGTTGTGAAGCATAGGAGGAGTAAGGAGAGGTAGAAGAGAGATGGGAGGTGAAGGAGAGGAATTAAGGATACGAGGAAGGGGGAGAGCGGAAAGGGATGAGAAGAAGGGAGGAGGAAAGGGGGAGGGTAGGGAAAGTTGACCGGTAGACCAGGTTGTAAGAAAGGTGGATTAAGTAGCGGGGAGATGGGTAAGAACAGGAGTATTAGGGGGTGGGAGATGGCATTGGAATATTGTCAAGATGCAGGGTGGGGAGGGAAAGCCGGAGGTAAAGCAGGTGAGATAGGGGGAAGATCAGATTGGCAAGGGGGAAGAATGGGAGAGGAGGGAGCAAGAGAAGGGGGGGACAAGGATAGCCCTGTGTCTCCCGGGAGAGCGGCGTCAAGGAAGATAGGGGGTCATGGGGGGAGAAAGAAGAGGAGGTTGCAGAAGAAGAATCGAGGGAGATCGTAGTCGGATGGGTGGGACGAAGGGAGTGGAAGAGGTGGTCAGAGAGAGAGAGACCGGAGTCAGTAGCTTGGATCATGACACTGCCATTGTTATAAACTGTAATGGTGAGGGAACCATTAAAACAAGTGGAGGGGGACATTTTTAGCCGCTGCCCATGTGGGATAGAGGAGGAGGAGGAGACGTTGAAGGAATTAAAGAAGCTGGTGGACCAGGAAGGGATGTGGTGAGTGAATAAAATGAGGTCATTTTTACGCTTCCCTAGAACCCATTGGGGAATTGGTCAACAAAGAGGGAATCAGGGAATTGTTCAATGGTGTTCTGCTTAAATCGTTTTGCTGCTACTTTGGACAGATTAGGGGGATAAATAACTTTGAAGCTGTTAACTCCAGACTTGATTCGAATGGGAGCCTTGGTAGGGAGATGAGGTGATGGGGGGTGGGGGGTGGGGGTAGAAAAAGGGACCACTAGGGTAGCGAGAGTGCAATGAAGTATAATAAGAGGAGAGAGCATATTCCGGAAATAGAGTGAAAATAATCCAGGAGAGGTGTGGTCAGATCAGGACCAAAAGGAGGTACTATTGGCCACCGGTGGTGCTTCGGCTGACAAGTAAAGAAGAGAAGACCCAGACTGATGATTGACCAATACCATTCCAAGATGGATGCCGTATTTGCTCATCCAGTGCAGTGGTTCGTGGGAGTCCCTCCTTTGTTTTCAGGAATCAACAAGGGAGACCATTTTGGAGAAGGGAACTAACGAGGCTGAAGACATGCCAGAAAGCATATTCCATTAAATAGGGGTGCCCATATGAGTGGTAGGGGAGAAACAGCAACAGAATCTTTTAGGTGAATCCAGTAGTCAGTGCACGAATGTCATTAATGGAGGTCCCAATTAATTTAGTATGGAGGAATGTGGTGAGTTGCCATATCCAAGATGGCTGTCACAGATTGATACACCAATCCTATTTGCATTGACCATTACTCCGGTAGGAAATAAAGGTTTTCTTAGCCCTATCCAAAATGGCCACCATAAATTGAGAATAGACTATTCCTCTTTCTATTTCCATAGCCATTTTGAATGCTGGAGATTGGGAGAGTGTTGGGTAGTCCTTTTTCTTTTAGTTTTTATAAAGACGGAGCAGCCATTTTAAATGCTGGATGTTCCCAGAAGTGAGGGAGGGGAGCAGCTCGTTAAGCAGAGTCTTCCGAAAAAGACATGGTTCACAGTTATGAGGCAGAAATTAATTCCCTCATTAAACCACAGAGCAGTGGCTTACTTACACACTCAAAGCGCCTCAGAGACAGGAGATTTGAAAAGCAAGCATGCAGCGCACATAGCAGGGAGAGGCTTCCTTACTCCTCCCCTTACAAAGCTTATGCTGAGTGCACTGTGCCTGACCCATGTGATCGGTGCTGTGTCAGTTTCCTGCATATCTGCATCCATGTTGGCAGGAAACCTTCCGAGATTTAGGGCCTGAGAACGGATTTGAGACCCCGGGCGTAATTACGATCAGCTGGGATTCCCAGAAGCAACATGACTATAGTTGAGCCAGCGCGGCACCGTGAGCCTCTTTCAAACTTCGCGGGTCTGGCAGTGTGAGGTGTGAGTGGGCGAATCAAGCGCTGTGCATCTGGTCGCTTCGATTCGCTTCAGCTTCCTTCCTCTCGCCCATTGTCTCTCACACCGCTCATCAGCTGGTATGGTGGGGGCGAAGGAACACAGGCGAACCTCCCACTGTGAGTGGCACTGGCGCTGTGGTGAGTAATCTCTGCTGGATGTGGCGGGGGAGGGGGGAGAGCACGCAGATGAGCCCACCACTGTGAGCGGAACCGGGAGCTCTCTACCCCCTCCAAGGCCCGGCGCTACAGCAAGAGGTGAGCAATCCTCAGCCGATGCGGCAGGGGTGAGAACGCGTAGGCTAATCAAACCTCAGTGCAAGGCAGAACAGCCCGAGGTCCCTTCTTCTTCTGGGCCAGCTCACCTTCAAATGGTACACAGGATACTCATAGCCTTCCGGAGCGGAGATCAGTGATCGACGTGTTTCTCTGGATCCGGCTCGCCCCCATGTCGGCAGGGTAGCACTGCTGGGAAGCAGTCACACGGCGGGGGCTGGTGCGTCGCTGACAACATTTACGACGACGATGTGACCAGGGGTAAGTCTTCCCTTTATGTTGCGGTGGTAGGACCTAGCTGGGACGGAGACCACAAGTTGTAGCGCTGAGGTTGTTCGAGGGGTGGCGGTGCTCTGCAAAGCGGTCCTCAAGGCAAAACAGAGATTGTACTCCTTAGAGAGATCTCCTGCCTCGTGAGCTATAGTAGAAAGATATATAGTATATAGAAGATATAGTAGAAACCTTGCGCAGTGACATGATGTAAGAAACTGACTCTATATGTACTGCACCAAAGTTAGGTACAGTGTGCATAGAGTCCAAGAGTCCCCAGAGGTAGGCAGAGGTTAAAGTTAGATAGAACCTTACTTTCTAAAGTAGTAGCCTGGTCGAGCAGTAAGGCAGTATCAGAGGACAGTGTTAAGCATTTGAATTCACTCACTCAAGAACTGAACTCTAGGCCAATTAGTTTTGTATAAAAAAAATATACTGTTGTTTATTTTTAGAACCAAGCAAGTCTGGTGCAGGTAAGCATTAAATACTTTTCAGTAATAAGTTACTGGATATAGTACAGTTTGAAAATGCAATAGGAATTGTACTTTGTTTGATTTACAGGGAAGCAGTGGTGTGCAACACTTAGCAAATACAGTACATTGGAATGAATAGGCTTTTTCAATAAATTGCAGGTAAGTTACTTTTACGTTACTTTTTAGGTCTCGCCTAGCAACGCAGCGCATGTGCTGCTCACTCCTGGCGAGATCTCTTGTCGTCACTTTGGCTTGCGAAGCGAGGGTGTAAACTCCACCCACGCTTCTTACTGGCGCGCCTGCCAAATCCTTGCTTTCCATTGGGAGAGAAGCATGTTTGGTTCCCTCCCTGTCTTCCTTTGGCGTTCCTGTCCGGATAGGGCATGTGAACGCACCTGGACAGGACGTTGCTTTGCTTTCATTCTGCAAAGTTCCCCGGGTGTTTCCTGTAATGACAGTGTCTTAGCAGACCGCGCGCATGGCACGCTTTCACTTTCTTTATTATGTCTTTGCTTATGGCACCAGTGTTTTAGCTTTAAATATCCTAAGCTAAAGTGCGGGTGCCGCGATTGCTTCAAAAGGCAGGAAATTGAAAAAAAAAATGCTTTTCTATTTCTTTACTTTTGAAGCAATCACGGCACCCTGCCCACCCAAGGTGATGCACTTGTTCCCAGATCTACTTAGTGAACAATTCAATTTGGTTTTCACAAAGATAATACAGTCTAGCTGTTTACCAGATGCCTGGAAAACTGCATCAGTCCTCCCTTTACTAAAGAAGCCAAATCTGGATCCGCATTTACCTGGGAGCTATAGACCAATTTCGAGAATCTCTTTCCCAGCGAAAGTATTGGAAAAACTACTGAATAAACAACTGTCAAAATTTCTAGCTTCTGCAAACGCCCTGGACCAATCACAGTATGGGATTAGGGAGGAACATGGAACCGAGACAGCTCTGATCATGGCAGTAGAGGAACTCATGAGTGTATTGGGTATAGGTGGGAAGGCCGCCCTGATACTTTTGGATCTCTCGGCGGCCTTCAACACTGTAAACCATGATATACTCCTGACCCGACTAGCAGAAATTGGAGTTCATGACACGACACTCAAGTTGTTATCCTCATATCGAACCGATAGAACTTTTACAGTTAAATTAGGAGATTTCACATCCAAACCCTTTCATTCACCGTGTGGGGCACCTCAGGGGTCCTCCTTGAGCCCTATCCTTTTTAATATATATGTCGCCCCACTAGCATCTATAATCGGGAAATGTGGGTTTCTTCCACTCTCCTACGCGGATGACATCCAAATGGTGGTGTCGGTCTCAAACAACTTAGAGGAAACAGCAGACAGATTTAGCAACTGCATGAGACAGGTTAATCACTGGATGCTGCTTAACCGCCTAAAATTAAACGGTGATAAAACCGAAGTTATGCTGCTCGGGACAGATGTGAATTTTTGGTCGCCAAAATGGTGGCCGGATAGTTTAGGTGACTGCCCCTCCCCAGTGGACGAAGTTAGAAATCTGGGAGTTGTATTTGATAAACTGTATTTAACGCTCCGATAACTAAACTGTCTTCTACTGTGTGGTATATTCTGAAAATGATAAAAAAGACTACAGCCTTTTATTCACCACGAATCATGCAAAACACTACTAACGGCACTGGCCTTGTCTAGGTTGGATTACGGGAATGCCTTGTATGCTGGGATACAAATCCAACCTCTAACAAAACTCCAGTGTCTACAGAACGCAGCAGCGAGGTTGGTGCTGGACATTCCCAGATCTGAGCCGGTTGCCCACAGATTAAGAGCCCTCCACTGGCTACCATTGGAGAAAAGGATTAGGTTTAAGTCAGTCTGCCTAGCCTACAAGGCCCTCCATGGGGTAGGATCTCACTTTTTAAAAACGCATCTGAAACAGTATGAGCCATCCAGGAGCCTGAGTTCTGGTCAGGCAAAGTTGATTCAGGTCTCTAAATTCAAGCAGGTCAGGTGGGAGGAGAGAAGCTTCCTGCTGCAGACAGACAAGACCTGGAACCGCCTCCCTATTAGCCCCTTGCTACTATCATTCAGGAAAGCTGTAAAAACCTGGCTTTTTACTTCCTAATTAGAGCATTATATCAACGGCAGTTCTAGACTTTTACATTGACTTAGCGCCAAGACGCACTTGGGCATTCGAGCGCTCTACACATTCTCTCAAATCAAATCACATTTAGCTTATGGTCTTTAAAGTTAAAGCGCAGTGCCGTGATAATTGCTTTGTAATTGCAAATGCTTGCTTAAATAATATTTACTGAGTATACACTTCGGTAACAGTAACTTTAGTGAGGTTTGAGACTAAAGGAACCGTGACCACTGGAGACCGCTGTTGCATCATATTCAGTCTTTCGTCTATTCCAGCGCTATGTTCAGGCCCTGGGGTTGTGTCATATAAGACAGCTGCGCTATCCCTTCTGGCGTCCAGACATCGCGGGCCAGAGCCCTCCGAGACCGCCAGGAAAAGGAGGACGTCGTCGGCGTATAGGGCAATCTTGTCAACCTGATGCGGGTCCCAGGCCCAGCCGCGGATGAGGGGGTCCTGACGGATGAGGGAAGCCAGAGGTTCCATTGCTAGCGCAAATAGAAGCGGTGAGAGCGGGCAACCCTGGCGGGTGCCCCTCCGGATAGGGAGCACCTCCGAAACCACGCCGTTGATGAGGACCCTCACCTTGGGAGTAGAGTAAAGGACCCGGATGAGGCGTCGGAAAGGGAGGCCAAAGCCCATCCTCTCCAACACGTCCCCAAGGTAGCCCCAATCTACCGTATCGAATGCTTTTTCAAAGTCTATGAAGAGCAGTGCCAGATACGGGGTGAGGAGGTGGCGATGCGCAAGGGCAAGATGGATACGGCGTATGCAGTGCCGGGTCCCCCGGGCAGGCATGAAGCCGCATTGATTGGGGTGTACCAGTTCTTGCAAGTGGGGACATAGCCGTTGGGCCACCACAGTGGCGAAGAGTTTTACTTCCGTATTAATAAGGAAGATGGGACAGTAGTCCGTACACGCAATGGTGGGCGGCTGTGTCATCGGGAGGACTACGATAGTGGCCACATCAGTCTCTGGTGGGAAGGACCCCACTTCGACTACGTACTTAAACAGGTCCATTATGTGTGGGACCAACGTGTCCCGGTAGGCTGCACAGTATTCTTGGGGGTAAACTTCGGGCCCGGGCGTTTTGCCGGAGCGCAGCAGTGAGATAGCCCTGTGTATCTCCTCCGGGGTGAAAGGCCGGTCCAGGGACTCCGGGTCCGTCTGGGAGAGGCAGGGCAGCTGAGTCCTGGTCTCGGTCAGCAAAGCCTCCAGAGAAGTCTGGGGAGGTTGAGCCGCGTAGAGGGCTGTGTAGTAGCCCGTGAACATCTGGGCAATGTCCTGGGAGGTAGTGTGGTGGGCTCCGGTTCCATCCCGAATCTCGGGAATGATGCGATTGGCTTTAGCGTAGGACACCAGATTGTGGAGGAGTTTGCCATTTTTATCACACCATCCGTACAAGCGCACCACAGATGAGCGCCAAAGCATTTTAGCGGACTCCAGCGAGATCTGGCAGATTTCCTCACGGATCAGTGTAAGTAGTCGGGCGGAGTCATCGCTATCATTGGTAGCCTGGATATCTTCCAGTTTCGCCACCTGGGCCTCCAGCTGCGTGAGTCGGGCGAATTGTTCCAGGCGTTTCGAGTGGACCAGACCCCTAGCCACCCTGCGCATCATGGCCTTGCTGGCCTCCCACAGCATGCCCGGCGAGGGGACCGAGCCTGCATTCGCCGAAAAATATTGCCGCAGCTCCTGCCCGAGGGCCTCCGCGAGGTCCGCATCCTGCAGGAACCAGACATTCATTCGCCAAACCGTACGGGCGTCGCAAGGGGGGTGTCCAAGACGAAGGGAGTCGTGGGAGTGGTCCGAAATACCCCTGAGTAAGACTGTGGACCCGGACATCAATTGACAGTCCACAGCAGATAGTAGGAACAGGTCGATACGAGAGTGGGTGCGGTGAGCCACCGAAGTGTGGGTGTATTGGACCTTACTGGGATTCCACACCCTCCAGGCATCACAGAGACCCAGGGCCGAAGCCCAGTCACATAGGCGTTTTGCAGAGGCAAGGCGGGCATCCGATGGGGTACCTGTTGTGTCGCGTGAGGGTTGTAGGACGGCGTTGAAGTCACCTCCTACCACCATCAGGCCTTGTGGGAAGGAGGCGAGCTCTAGTGTGAGGCAGCAGAGGGCAGGGGCCGTAATGGCGGAGGAATGTATGTGCACAGGAGATTGAGAGGGTGCCCCTCGATCCTACCCGTCAGGGCCACGTAGCGGCCTTGTGCGTCTGTTTCGGCCTGTGTCAGGGTGAAGGGCAGCCCTTTCCGAAGTAGTATGGCCACCCCCTGGGAGTCCCGCGTGAACCCAGAGTGCCAGACCCTGTCAAACCCATACCGGGCAAGGAAGTTACATTGTGAGCCCAGAAGGTGCATTTCCTGCAGGAACAGGATATCTGGCACTTGTCGGTGGGCAATAAGAAGGACAGCAGTGCGTTTTATATGGTCCAGTAGGCCGTTAACATTCCAGGAAAGAATGTGGAGGGCCCTAGGTAAGGTGGAAGCCATCATGATGAGTGGTGTGGGGGAAGGGGGACGCAAGCGCAGGCAGTGTTGGGTCCCAATGGGAACGTATACCCATAGCCGGGGCTTCTGGGTACAAGGTGTGCATTATGGTGAGTCGTGTGTCGTCGTCAATGGCGTACATGCATGCGTAGCTACCAGGAAGAACAGAGAACAGCGGCCCATGGTCAGCTAAAAGTAACAAACTAACGGGAGACAGCGGTCTCCCCCTCCCCCCCTTTGCCCCCCAACTCCCCCCACCCTACACTTCCGAACATAAAGCATCTGTTGCCCTGAAAAGGAAAAACAGTTTAAACAACAATGAGACTGGTCGCTAAGCTAAAACGATTAGCGGAACATGGATATAGCAGAGATGGACCCCCCTCCATGTGGTCGGATAAGAGAATTGTGAAGAGCTGCAACTACACATGGGACAAGTCAATAACAAGGAATGCAGTTGAGTCCAGGGAGTGAAGGAGGGAATAGTTCTTGGAACTGAAGGGTTCGAGGAAAGCAGATCACCCCCATCATGGCGATTTCGAAGACAGTCGCACTATAGGTTCCTCCGGGGGTTAGGAGAAAGTGCTCCCACTGTGTGCCATCGTTCAAGGAACCTCGGTTTCTCCGGATCCTCGGAACGTCGGGCACCTAGACAGATCAGAGTCGGAAATGGCGTGGCGCAAGTTGCTTGAGGGGTTTGAGAGATCACTCAAGTCAATCAATGAGGTGGTCGGGCTGGGTGCGGCGGATCCCCGGACCAAGGCCCGGGACGGATGGCGCTGGGATGCCGGGAGCGGGATGCCTCCCCACGATGGTCATTTTTTTGGGGGGACCTCGTCCGACGCCTCTTGGGTTTAGGGAGGGTCGGGTGCGGCTGCTGGGGAGCCCGCTGGGTGGGGGAGGGAGCCGGCCGGGGCAGGAGGAGCCTCTCCTCTGTGAGCCAGATCCACGCCGCCTGAGGGTTATCGAAAAAAAAGTCTTGTTTTGAAAGATGACCTTGAGCCGGGCCGGGAAGAGGAGATCGTAACGGAGACCCGTGTTGCGAAGCTTCTGTTTGACCTCGTCGTAGGTCCGGCGCTGGGCCTGCACCTCCTTGGTGTAGTCAGGGAAGACCATAATCCTGCTGTTCTGATAATGTAGTGGCCCCTGTGCCCTGGCCGCCCCAAGGATGGCATCTCTATCTCGAAAGTTTAGGACCCTCATGATTATGGGTCGGGCAGTGGCCCCAGGCAGAGGCTTGGGCGCCAAGGAGCCGTGAGCCCGTTCAACGGCAAACCAGGGCGACAAGGCATCCTTGGGCATCCAGGAGCGCACCCAGGTTTCTACAAACGTGTCAGTGTGACCTTGCTCCACTCCCTCAGGAAATCCTAGGAGACGCAGGTTATTTCTCCTCGATCTGTTTTCGGCATCCTCAGCCCTGCGGTGGAGCTCCGAGGTCTGGGTCTGGAGACGGGCCACTTGGGTCTTAAGTTGGCTGATGTCGTCCTCTGCCGTGGAGATACAGGATTCCGCCTCCGTGATGCTCGCTGTGGCATTGCGCAGATCCTGGTGGATGAGAGCCACATCCACCCTCACCTCGCCAATCTTGTTTTCTACTGAGGGCTGAGAAGTGCTTATCGCTTGAATAATGGTGGAGAGATCTCCCCCGGCGGCGCCTGGCATGCCAGGCGGTCCGCCCCCCGGGTCCCTGTCCGACGTGGTAAACTGGTCCATTTTTGTTTGGATTGGAGGGGCGGGATTCTGCACGGGGCGGTTTCTGCCCATCGCGGGCCAAGCGGCGGATCCGCAGAGGGACGGGTGGGAGATGGGGGGCCCCCCCAGACACCTAGGCCGTCATTGCTCGGGCCCAGGCGCCCAAGACCATCCCCTCGGGTCCCCAGAGGGGGCAAGAGTTGATTGTGCCTCGGCGTCGCCCACAGGGCCAGGTGGAGT
Source organism: Triturus cristatus (assembly GCF_964204655.1). Taxonomy (NCBI): domain Eukaryota; kingdom Metazoa; phylum Chordata; class Amphibia; order Caudata; family Salamandridae; genus Triturus; species Triturus cristatus. The sequence goes on from NC_140589.1 coordinate 116,846,230, forward strand.
TCTCCAGCTAAGAGTGGCCCAGCCAGGCCAATTACCCACCACCGCGACAATCTTCCAGCCCGGCCTCAAGGTCTGATGCAGATGGCCTCACTTCCGAGAGAGTAGCCGGAGCAGTGGGGGGACCCGGGAGGAGCCAACTTCCGCGATGGAGTCCACGGCCCACACTGACTGGCCAGAGCGGTGAGGGGCAGAGCGAGGTCAAAATGAAGAAGGGCGCCGTGCCCCCACCCACCAGTTCCAGCCGGGCCCAAGTTCCCCCCGACGTGAGCAGCAGCAGTCAAGTGGCAGGCCACGGGTCGGTACAGGATGCCCGAGGCGACCACGGGATGCCAGGCAACCCAGGGGCTGGCGGGCCCAGCAGAAAGGAGGTGGCCCCCACGGTGCTCCGGCGTTGCAGCGGGAGATGGAGGGAATCAGTTAAGTAAGGGGGGGTCCATCCAGGCCGATGCGGCTCCAATCTAGTGGATTCGTGGAGGCACCCCCAGATAAGTGTGCCACGGGAGGGGGGGGGGCTGGAGCGCCGATCTCTCCGTTCCGCCCGCCACCCGACAAGGTGGCCGATCCCCGCCCCCCGGCAAGCCAACCACCATGGCCACCACCGCGGGCAAGACGCCCCCGGCAGCCCAAACCGATCCGATGTGGGGCAGCCAAGGAGGAATCGTCCAGCCGGACCCACTCTGCAGCAGCACCGTAGGCACCCTCAAGGGAGAAGCCGGGGAGGGGGGGCGAAGTACTGCCTTCTCCACCCCGGCCGCCGCCCGACTCAGTGGCCGATCACCCCGACTCACCATCTGTCCAAGGCCCGAGGGCCTCCGACGAGGTCCGGGTCATCCCGCAGGCCTCCGCTCTCGTGCACCTGTCCGGTTTGGCAGGGGAAGGACACAGCGAGTCCCCAGAAGTCGAGCCGCAGTCCCAGCAGGCCTCAGGGGGCTGTGAGCGTCTCCCTCCCGCGCATAATGACGGTTCCTGGCCGCGGACAGCAGCCCGGGCGAGCCCAGCCCCCGCCGTCCCGCCAGGCAGCCCGATCGGCAGCATGCCTAGGCAGGGGCAGTCAAATGGATCACCGCTGTCCGATGGCGACAGCCGAGACACGGCGGCCCTCACCGGCCGTGGTATATTCCAGCGGGGCACCAGTGCAGGCCGCCACGGGTTGCAGCGCCGCCCCACGCAGCCGCTGCACACCGCCCTCAGCACCGGAGGGTCCCCGGAGGGGTTCACTCAGAAGAAGGTGTCCGTGATATGGGCTCGGCGGCGGATTTAGGCAGACACGACTACCAGTCAGGGGAACGCCCGTCTTAGGTGCATTGGGCCGCCAGGGCTGCCATTTTGAAGAGCCAGTGCCGGCGGAGGGAAGAAGGTGGCCCACTGCAGTGAGGAGTCTGATCCGTTCACAAGAGGGATCAGAGCGGAGCGGACAATGCGGGGGATCCAGCAGCTTGTTCCAGAAGGTGAGCTGCAGCTGAGGATGGGCGGATGACGGAAGGGGTCCAGAGCACTCTTAGAGTGCGTTCGCCATCTTGACGCCTCAGGCCACGCCCCCCCTATTTGTACGATTTTTAAAGAATATCTTTAGCTTTCAAAACTCCACACTTAGTCGTTTTTAGGAGGGAAAATTGTCAATGTTATCCTACGGAGGAAAAACAGGTTATCGGTTTGCAGGTAAGTAAACAACTGTGGAAGTTAAGGTTCTGGGGTTAGAATCAGGGGTCTTCCAGTGTCAGTGATACACTGTTGTTGCACCCTCTATGGCACTAGGGCGGCCTGGTGCAGAGTGTTGAGGCCCAATGTTATCCTGGGGAGCATAGGGGGGCTCCGGTTGGTGGCTGATGGCAAGCAGGCCACTGGGTTGTGGGAGCAAAGCTTCTAGGGTTAAGCTCAGGGCAAGTTGGGGACCAAAGTATCTCCAAAGGTGCACCCTCAGCGGCACTAGGGCGGCCGGGTGCAGGGTGCTGTTTTGAGTTCGGGTGCCCTGTTTTCAATGGAGAACCTCTGGGTCAAAGAAACACTGCAGGCTCGGAGATGAGGATCTTCCAGGTGTGACCACCACTTCGAGGGGTAAGTAGGGATGTAGAGGGTTGGTTAGGCACCGCTGGGTTGGGCACACAAGGCCATGGGGCGTCGGGTGCAGGGGTGCCCTTGGACGTCGGATTTTCTGAACCACTCTGGTCGCGGTAGGGGGGATTCTCTGGATTGAGGCTGCAGGCGTCGTCTGGAGGCTTGAGGCAGGTCAGGGGTAGCCAGATCTAGGTTCAGGATCGCCGGGGGGACCTCCTTGTGGTGTTTTTCCACTCGAGCTCATTCCGAGTTCAGTGGGTGCAGAGTGGGCTGGATTTGAGGTTTCTGGCTGGCACCAGACGCTGCAGTTTAAACACGTCCGGTGTTCATGGGAGAAACAGTCTGGAAAGTGAAGGCAGGCATGTCCTCCGAAGTTTGTGAGGTTGCTGGCTGCTGGACACGCCAGGATTTCGCAGGAGTGGGTTCGAGGGGAGACAGGTCTGTAGGGCTGGGGCCAAGTCAGGGGGTGTCTTCCTCTTGTTACCTCTGCATGGCTCTTCATCCTTCTTATCTTCTTTTCTTGTTGTTTCTGGATCTAAGGAAGGAAGGTTCTGGGTGCCCCTAAATACTAAATTTAGGGACGTTACAGGTAGGTATAGGGCAGGGACCAATGGGTCCCTTCCCTAGGGTGGGTACACCCCCTATTCTGCCACTCTCCAGTGGGAGGGAGGCAGGAGCCTGTCCCTGGTTGACTGGGTACCCCCATCCTCAAGATGGCGCAGACTCGAGGTTGTGCTTCACCTCGCCTCCCCCACCTTAGTGGAGGAGTTGGCAGAGGTGGGCACAGCTCTCTTCCTCACTTGTTTTTCCCGCTGGTTCTCCCGCCCAAAGTGGGGGTAGAACCAGTGGGTGAAAGCAGCAAATGGTCTGGAGAGGCTCACAAAGGTGGCATGCCTTTGAAGCTTCTCCTTCGTGAACCTTGCCCCTCCTGGGGGAGGAGGCTTGGCAACTCGTCCCAGGATGTGCATTGTTTCAGGCCCCCGAGAGCAGCAAGCTCTCGACCTAGGGATCCAGAAACATGTCTGGTGGTGGCAGCCTAAACAGCCACTCTGTCAGGTCGCTAGGAGTTGGTCGAGTTTCAGGGGGCATCTTTAAGATGCCCTCTGTTGTGCATTTTACATTAAATCCCACACTGGCATCAGTGGCATCAGTGTGGATTTAATGTGCTGAGAAGTTTGATACCAAACTTCCCAGTGTTCAATGTAGCCGTTATGGTGCTGTGGAGTTCGTAATGACAAACTCCCAGCACCATATACTCTTAATGGCAGCACTGCCTTACAGTGCCCAGGAATGGACTTGGGCACTGTAGGGGTACAGGGCTCATGCACCTGTACCCTCACCACTGGCATAGGGCACCCAGCTAGAGGGGTGACTGAGGTATGCCAGGGCAGTGGTTTGTGGGCTTGGCACACACGGATGTGTGCCATGTCGACTCTAAACTTTGCTCTGCACGAAGACACGCAGCCTGCAAAGGCAGTGTGTGAGTGTAAGGGTACAGGGCCTCTAAGGGTGGCACAATAAGTGCTGCAGCCCTTAGAGGCCTTCTCTGGTGACAGTGCCCTGGGTACCTGTGGTACCATTTACCAGTAGCTGACATGTGGCCAGAGATGCCAATTGGGTTTAGGCTTCATTGCAGTTTTAGGGATGGAACATAGGCCCTGAGTACCTGATTAGCAGGAGCCCAGGGCGCACTCAGTCAAAGAACATCAGCAATTCAGCAAAACGTGGGGGCATACCATGCAAGAAAGAGGGCACCTTCTCACACAACCCCCCTCAAACGAAAGATGATGAGACTAACCTTGCCCTAGAGAGTCTTCATTGTCTAAATGGAAGAAACTGGAAAGTCCATGTGTATTGGCATGGGCAGTCCCAGGTCTGTGTTCCACTTCAAAGTCCATTCCCTGTAGGAAGATGGACCACCTCAACAGTTTAGGATTTTCTCCTTTCATTTGCCTTAGCCATCTGAGAGGTCTGTGATCAGTTTGAACTAGGAAGTGAGTACCAGACAAGTATGGTCTCAACTTCTTCAGGGACCAAACCACAGCAAAGGCCTCCCTCTCAATGGCACTCCAATGCTGCTCCCTGGGGAGAAGCCTTCTGCTTATAAAAGCAACAGGTTGGTCTTGGCCTTCATCACTGGTCTGGAATAGGACCGCTCCTATCCCTATCTCAGAGGCATCAGTCTGCACTATGAACTGCTTGGAATAATCTGGAGCTTTCAGAATTGGAGCTGAGCACATTGCTTCTTTCAAGGTGTCAAAAGCCTTTTGGCAACTAACTGTCCAGTTAACCTTTTTGGGCATTTTCTTGGAGGTGAGTTCTGTGAGGGGAGTCACAATGGACCCATATACCTTCACAAACCTCCTGTAGTACCCAGTCAAGCCAAGGAATGCCCTGACTTGGGTCTGGGTTGTTGGAGCTGCCCGGTCCAGGATGGCCTGGATCTTGGGCTGTAAGGGCTGTACCTGGCCTCCACCAGCAAGGTGGCCCAAGTACACCACAGTGTCCTGCCCTATCTGGCATTTGGATGCCTTGATAGTTAGGCCTGCAGTTTGCAGGGCTTTTAAAACCTTCCCAATGTGGATCAGGTGATCCTGCCAGGTGGAACTAAACACAGCAATATCATCAAGATAAGCTGCACTGGGGGAGACTATACTAGGGCGTTGTATGCTAGGCCGGGTAGATTCTCGTTGACAGGCCCTACTGCACACGCAGTCCAAACATGGCATGCGGTCAACAAACATTTGGGATGGGGCGGTAAGCTGACGATAGCAACGCCTCTGTGGGAATCCGAAAAATTAGGGAGCCTTTGTAAATCCAAGGGCTTTGATAGGTGGGATCTTATAGGGATCGCGCAGATCAAAGATATGTGGGGACAGGGCACGGTCCTACCGTTTGCTGCCCTCAAGGAGCAGTACGGCATGGCGGAAGCTGAGCACTTCCGGTACCTGCATATCCGGCATGCGTTATTAGCGCGGATCCCGGGGGGCGAGTCACTGCCAGAAGCCTCACCATTGGAGGTTAGGGTGTTGGATGGGCATATCCCTGAGAAAACCATTTCCCTTATTTATAAGAAACTAATTAACAATATGGAAGATCCACTAGTGCGCCTCAGGGGGAAGTGGAATAGTGAAGGCCTCGAACATGACGATGAAGACTGGCAGGAGGCAGTCTCCTCCCCCAGGGTGGTGGCAACTCAGGCCCGTCTTAGGTTGGTACAGCTCAATATTTTGCATATGACATATGTAACTGGTCCCGGGCTGGTTCGTATGGGGCGGGCGGAAAGCGGGGAGTGTAGACGGGGGTGCGGAGAGCCAGGGACTTACTTCCATGTCCTTTGGGTGTGCCAGCGGACAGCAGAGTATTGGGGAGGTATACACCGAATTATGCGGGCTGTGTTAGGGGTTGACATCCACCCAGAGGCACGTAGGTGCCTGCTCAATGTCTGGGAGCCTACTGACCTCAACGTGTGCACTACAAAGTGGGCTACGCTGGCGTTCATGATAGCGAAGAGAAACATTGCGCAATTGTGGGGCGCGGCACAGCCATCTGGTCTGGGGAAGTGAAGGGAGGACCTAGACTGGTGCATGTGGAGAGAAAAGGTGGTGTTTGTGGCCAGGGGTTGCCCCGGAAAGTGGAGTAAAGGGTGGGGAGCTTGGAACCACTATAGAGGTGATGTATGTCCCCCACCGAGCAGACTAACTGCTGATGAGGCTCATGTAACCCCCTAACCGCTACGAAACTCTGTTTGAAACATGTATTGAGTTGTGTACTCAGTGACCGATTGTAACCGACGACACCTGCCAATGAATATCTGCTGTCTGACTGTCGAATTGGTTTAATAAAAAGAATTTAAAAAAAAAAGATAAGCTGCACTAAAGGATTCCAACCCAGCAAGGACTTGATTCACCAACCTCTGGAAGGTGGCTGGGGCATTCTTTAAACCAAACGGCATAACAGTGAGCTGATAGTGCCCATCAGGTGTGGAGAATGCTTTTTTCTCTTTTGCTCCTGGGGCCATGCCAATTTGCCAGTACCCTGCAGTTAAGTCAAAGGTACTTAGAAACTTGGCTGCACCCAATTTATCTATCAACTCATCTGCTCTTGGGATAGGGTGAGCATCTGTCTTGGTGACAGAGTTGAGCCCTCTATAGTCCACACAAAACCTCTTTTCTCTCTTTCCACCCTTTGGGTGAGGTTTGGGGACCAGAACCACTGGGCTAGCCCAGGGGCTCTCAGAGGGTTCAATAACCCCTAACACCAGTATCTTGCTGACTTCAGCTTTGATGCTTTTTTTGACTTGGTCTGACTGTCGATAGATTTTGTTTTTGACAGGTGTACTGTCACCAGTGTCCACATCATGGGTACACCAGTTGGTCAGACCAGGTGTCAAAGAAAAGAGCTTAGCATACTGCTGCCAGACTTGCTTGCAGTCAGTCTGCTGTTGGGCAGAGAGGGTGTCTGAAAAGACAACTCCATCTACTGACCCATCTTTTGGGCTGTAGGAGAGGAGGTCAGGGAGAGGTTCACTCTCGGCTTCCTGTTCCTCATCAGTCACCATCAGCATGGTGATATCAGCCCTGTCATTGTAGAGCTTTAGGCGGTTCACATGGATAACCCTTTCGGGTTTCCTGCTTGTGCCCAGGTCAACTAAGTAGGTAACCTCACTCTTTTTCTCCAGGATAGGGTAAGGACCACTCCATCAATCTTGGAGAGCCACTGGCTCCAAAACCCACACCTGTTGCCCGGGTTGAAATTCAACCAGTGCAGCTTTTTAAGTCTCGCTTGAGCCAGCGCATGCGCTTGTGTGGCTAAACATTTAGTGAGTGGGCTTTAGAAATCCGACCACAAGCTTTTGCTTGTGGGCTAAAGCTTGCAGTTACGCCCGTGGGCACGTGCACAGCCGCCATCTGCCTTTCCTATCTCTTCCTCATTAAGCGTCATGCACCATCTGGCTTTCCTCGTCATGGCTCATTAGCGAGTGAACACTTTCACTTTCACGGCCGCGCAGCTCTCTCACTGCCTGTGTTATTGAGGATTTATCCAAGGCTTGCAGTGCTTTATTCTACGACACACCCCAAGTACTTGACAAGTTTTTCTGCTTACTGTGACAATGTTTTCATTGCCTTGTGCAGTGCTATTGTTCTCTGTGCTGTTGCTGTTCTGTGTGCCCTTGTTTCCTAGTTTGAACAATTCAAGTAATATGCTTGCACTGCACGGTGTTGCTTTGTTACCACTTCTTCACTCGATTTGCCCTTTGCCTCCCAAGTTTTTATATGCACTCTCTGCCTGCTTTCTTGTCTGTGGAAGCCCCACTCGTTCACCATGGCTGTCCCTTTGCTTTTTCCCCTCTGTTTGCCTGTACTTCCTCTGCTCACCATAGAGCTTATTTCAGTGCTTTTCTTTGTGTTTGTTTTGACTCAGTATATCCAGAAGCTTGAATTAAATTGGTCACTCCTATGTTGTAATTATATGTATATCTGTGTCATCTCCGCCCATATAGAGTCCGGCACCCTCGGCCTGCCACCTCCTGCCCCGCTCCTGCCTAGCCCCGGCCATCTCTCCCCGCATGGATGGCGAGGGCCTCGCATCCCAGGCAGGTGAGGCCCTGCGCCTCCCGGTGCCTCCAGCAGCCGTGTCCACCAGTGCTGCTGCCTGCAGGAGCGCCTTCCACTGCCCCGTCGCAGCAGCCCCTTCCAGCAGCAGCGCGCTGCAGGCAGCAGCTCCTTCCAGCCGTGCCCCCAGCTCCCGTCCAGCAGCCCCTTCCACCCTGGGATCCGTCAGCTCCTGAGCAGCAATTCATGGAGCCGTCTCTGTGCAGCAAGAGATAGCACTGGGGCGTGTGCGCTCCCCTTCGCCTTCTCTGTTTCTCACTATATATATTTCTCTCTCTATTCCCTCTCGCTGCCCTCCCTTCCTCTATCTCTCACTCATCCACCCTCGTTCTATTTCTCGCTCCTTATTGTTGTTGTTTTTCTTTCGTTATTCATTTAATTTTCTATATCCCTTCCTTGGCTTCTTTTTATTTTTCTCAATTTATATTTGACAAAAAACATCTGTTTCCATTTCATCAGCTCTTTCTATTTCTAACTCTCTCCCTTTCTATATTCTTCTAAACCAAAGAACAGACTCGCTGTCTTTCTCATTCCATTATTCATCTCCAATCACCGTCTTTCCTTTTTTATTCTTCAGTCTGTCTCTTTTCCTTGCTCCCTTTTTTGACCCCTATGTTGTTTGTACTACCTCTCAGTATGCATCTCTTTGTATTTCTTTCATTTCTTAATTTTTTTTGTTCTATATTCTCCCACCTTGTTATTCCACATTTCAGATTGGTGCAGAGCAGCACTTATAAGTAAGGTATCCTAAAACTGTAAAGTAGCAAATACCATCAGGTTCCCAGCACCTTGCTACCAATTGTACCAAGTTGCGTGTTGATGCTAGTTCAAGTCTTGTGCCTCCAACATGGCTGACTCGGACTTTCATTCTTCTAGCCCCATTTTTGTCTGTTGGCACGTTTTTATTTGAACTACTAACATCCAATATTTATCAGTGAACACTACGGAAGTACAATTTATTACTGTTCAATGAAAGTGGTTAATCAGGGTATTCACCCTAATATCATCACACTTGCTTAGTAATATCAGAAAAGTGTCACCTGTCAGGTGGGATATTTTGGTAGGCGAGTAGTATGTTTTGGGGTCTGGCTCGATAGCAGAGCTGTCTGCAGAACATATTGTTGGCATGATTAATATTAATTATGGTAACAATGGGTTTTGCGGACCGGCGTACCTAGGTCTTGCACACAGGTATGCCTATTGGTACCGATTATTTGATATATGCACAGAGAGGACTTTGACTTCAAACTGTGTAAACTGTGCACAAAAGTACACTCGCAGGTCCTTTGTTCAGAATAACCCACACACAGGATGCATTTTGCACGCTGTATCATTAGGCCCTTGTTTACTTAACTATACAGACAAGGTACATTTAACTCACCAGTATATCGCAAGCACCTTTGTATGAAATATACCACAATCCAGGTGCATTGTGCTCACTAGTGCATCCTAGTACCCTTATTTTATACCCCAATTTGGGTGAATTGTGTTTACTGGTACACCACAATGCCTTTTGTTTATATTACGACACAGCCAGGCTACATTGTGCACACTAGTACACCACAATTACTTATTTTTTTACACCAGCCACTGTCAGTGGCACAAGGTCTCTCTCTCTCTAAATCTCTCTCTCTCCTCTCTCTCTCTAAATCCTCTCTCTCTCTCTCTCTCTCTCTCTCTCTCTCTCTCTCTCTCTCTCTCTCTCTCTCTCTCTCTCTCTCTCTCTCTCTCTCTCTCTCTCTCTCATGGAGAACTGTTGAGAACAATAAAATTCTGTTAAAAAATACAAAACTAGATAAGGACTTAGCAACTTGGAAAAACCTAATTGAAACCATTAGCCTGCAGGACACTGATAATGCAGAAGCAAACAGATCAGCATAATTATTGAATGAGCCTGTATGAGACCAACATTAGATCTAAGCAAACAAGAGAATGGACAATGAACGCTGTCTTATATAAGATTGTTGAAATACAAGTGAAGTGTTGGTGATGAATATCGCTTCTATATGTAACTCTATAACTTAGATGGATCTGCCTCACTTTGAACATATATTAAATGGTTATGCATGTAGCAGTCATATGATAATACAAATATATTTTAAAAAACCCTTTTGGGAGGATGTGCAAACAATCAATAACATATCTACGCTAAATATATCCCTACATGTAATCAAGATCACTCTTGCTGCATGGAGCTTTGAACCAGACATTAGCCGCCCTCTGACCTACTACTAATACTAGGTATAAAAATTAATACTATCCAAAAGGAAAAGTACAAAGAACCTATCTTCACATGGTGGGCATGGGAATGCTTCTCAGAAGTGTGAATAATATTACATATCACAACACCCATTGACTAAAATATTTAAGGCAATTATGGCCTAAATTGGGTTCCTATCTACAGTAGTGTAAACCTCAATAAAAATCAATAACATACCACCTACCGTTCAAATGTAGCCCTCACATGACAACCACTTTGCTCAAATACTTTCAGAAAGGTGAATTTTGAAAACTAATGTTCTTTCTAATTGTACTTTCTAGATGGCAGATAGTACAATTTGCTTTCCCCTTCTTTAATTCATCTACACTCTTCTCTGCTTTCTGTGCTCTGCTTCCTCCCTTTTTACTACTACTTAATACATTCTCTATTGTTATGAGATTTCCACTATGACATCTCTTCAGTTAATCAGATGCTCAACCATACAGTAATAAACTGTCGACTACTATAAGCACTAATTGTCAACCTGTAAAACATCTAGTAGATGAATGAAGTACTATGGCTTCTCGTATCCACTCTCTGCTCCTTTATGATACAGTCTGCTTTTTTTCCTGTGTATGTCACCAAACCTATAGAATGTATGTATATGCTCCTCACTTCCTGTGTCTGCATATTCTCTGCAAGAAATCTTTCAGTTAAAATGTATGAAACCAAAACCGGTCTCAGAGTGTCTTAAATGAGTTGTTCTGCCAAACGGCCTGCCTTTATTCTTGGGAGGTGGTTTTGGTAGTTTTTTTCAATCTTTTCTAGTGTTTTGTTACACTGCTTAGGAAGGACATGGTGAAACAGGCCCTATGCATTGACAAACACTTTCCTGAGTTTTACCGTGATATTATTAAGTGTCTGACAAGATGGCTGAGCAGCAGCACTAGACGCATGCTCCAACCCCGAATCAGCGATCCTTTTACATCGTGCCACCTTATAGTCCGTGGAATCGAGTGAGCATAGAGAGGGTTGCAAGCAGAGGTCCACACCGCGATATCCCGGACCACACTGCCTGCCGCAAATGAAGAGGCCTGTGCGGCCATCGGCGTCTGGTTGGGGCCTAGACGAGCGTAATGACCCACGGTGGGCCCCGGTGCGCTGGAGGGCTCCAGCCCAAGATGGCCCAAGAGAGCTATGGAGATCCTGGCAATGCCCTGGAGCATGGTGCTGACCGGTGGTAGCCGGGCTGTGTGGGATGGGACCGGCACCCTCCCCTTGGTACCAGTCCGTGGAGAAATTAGTGGGCCAGACACGAACCACGAGGGACAGCTGGCCCCAATTGGCAGTTTCGGCTACAGAGGACACACCGTCGACTCTTGCCTAGGGACTCCCCCACGCCACCCCAAGCAGCCGGTGAAGAAGCAGTAAGCTGCGGCGTGTTCCTGCACTCAGGGGAATGAGCGGTGGCAGTGCCGAATATCTGCAGGCGACATTGGTTTGAGGATCACACTGTACCCTGAAACGAGTGTAGATGCAGTGAATTGGGGCCTGGTCCAATGGTCGGCGGTTGGGAGCGGTGACTGCTGAATGTGGGGGGGGGAGAGGGGGGAGGGGGGGGGCTTGCAACGCCATCTTCACACTTGGGCACACCCGATACACATCAAGAGGAGCCGTGTGGTACGCTGAATACTTATAGCCCGCAGTTTTGTTTGTTTATTTGTTTGCATAAGTTAGTTAAAACCATTGCATTACAATAAAATACCATAAAAAAAAAAATGAGCCATTGCTTGTGTGGTTTAAAAGTTTTATTAAAGTGCAGGTGGTATGTGCCGTTATGTACCTGGGGGCTTATTTTTGTAATTACTGTGGTCCGTTACTCAGCGATCAGCCCTGATGAAGAGTGTCACTCGGCTGTCTCATAGGTTTCCCAGATCTTCCTTCCATTCCATTCTTCTTGAGCACCTCGTATTCTAACGTTAGTCCAAGTTCTCTCGTAAAGTGCTCGTTCTTTGCAACTTTTGCCGTAAGTCAGCAATCAGCCCCGATTGAGAAACCCGTGTGGCTCTTCGATTGACCTTGTTTTCCTACCTTTCAGTTCTCCTCGTGCACTGCTGGTTCTTTTCATTGGCCCTAATTCTCTTATAAAGTGCTTGTGCTTTGTGACTTTATGGCGATACACATTAAACGTTTGTTTGGATAAAGCCGTAGAATTTCTCCGTGCTCAGTTCTTTCCTTCAAAAACGTAGTCGGCGTACTTTCGGGGTGTTATGTTTAAAGTAATCCAAGATCAGCATTTGGACTATACGTGGGCGAGGTCAGAGACTAGAACGGGGCTGGAGAGCGTCCCTGATAGATTGTATGAATCTTCCACAGCGCACCAGGATATGAGGTTCCTTTTGTGTAAAACATATTGCCGAGGCCTCGAGGCAGGTGCTTGCTTTTTCACTCAAGTATAATTCCCTAAGGACTCTTCTTTCATTTACTAAGGCCGGGCAGCAGCACAGGAGGTGTAGTCATGATTCACATTTGTAGTTACACAGTCGATATGCTTCTCCTTTATGTTGGTTTGCCCAAGCCCGGCTAAATTCTGCTATTGGCAATGCTAGCAGTCGCATGTGGAAGATGTCTCTTCTGGTTTTTGGATTCAGCGAGGCGGAAAGATATGGCATTTAGTGGGGCCAGGAAAAGTGGTGTTTTTAGTGTTGCCCGGTCTTGCATGAACAAAGCTAATTGAACTTGTTCATTGATGTGCTTTTTTCCTGATGGCATATGAGATGGAAGGCAGAGCGAGTGCTGGTTTATTAATTTCTATGGTGGCCATGGCGCTCTCGAGCTGCGTGTTCCACGGGGAGCCGAATTTATCAAATATGTAGCTGAGGCATCTCTTTAGGGATTGCTCTTGGGAGTTCAGAATTCGAATATAATATTTTAGGAGATCAGCATCAAGGGTTTGTGTTTGTTTGACCAATCTGAATTCCAGCCTGAGTCTCGCCTCGGAGAGTTGTGTTTTTGGAAGCTGAAAGATCTTTTTGTAGCCCTGAACCCGCTCCAATATATCCGAGTAGGTGCCCAGGTATGCTTTGTGCCGATAAGCGAGAGCTGGGAGAAGAGAGGCTTGGATTATTTTCCTTATACCCTCTGCTATCGGACATTTTAACTTGCTGTGGAGTTTAGATATACCGTAGGTAATGGCCGTCGATTTCTTTCTTAATCCGATCTCTTTTGTGGTCAGATGGTTGAGCGGACTCTGTGAACCAGACCCCAAGGTACTTATATTTCTGCACTGAGTTGATTGTCGTGGAGCCTATGGTACATGTGGTTTGTCTTTTGTTCTTTTGCCTTCCATGTATGAGGATCTTGGTCTTGTCTGGATTGATGATGAGATAATTTGTTATGCAGTACTTATGTAGTTTGGTCAAGGCTCGTTGCAATCCCACTTTGGTATGATCCATAATGACAATGTCATCCTCATATTGGAGGATGTGTAAAGGGCGGTGGCCTAGATGAGGAGGCACCAGACAGCTATTGGAGAGAACTTTTCCCAGGTCTGCTGTGTTCAGGTTGAAAAGTAGGTTATCCTGAACAGAGGGAATGTAAAAGCAATCATTGAATATTATCCCATCCATGAAATTGTGCTGGCAGGGGACTTTAACACCAAACACTTAGGTCACCATCATAGTGTTACGCAAACCAGCAACTAACAACCACCATATGGCTGATACTGGCCATGAGCTAGGCTACTCGACAGGAGCTGAATTAATAACCCTAGTAAGGAGAATTAAGTGGCCACCTTACCACTCGCTCCAGATAGCCAAATGGCTCGATGAGCGAAGACTATTGTTCCAGGATCGACCAAGGGACCGCCTTCTAACCCCCAAAAAAATCCGTATTTGTAAAGCGCGAAATACTCAACCTTACGGGTCTCAAGGCACTGGGGGCCGTCGTGGAAATTAAGTGAGCTATTGCCCAGAGTCACGTGGTGCTGAGCTGACCTGCCGCTGGAGCCGGGGATCGAACTGTGAACCCTGTGCTTCAAAGTCAGCTGCCCTGGCCGCTGCACCACACCTATCCACTGGGACCAACTGGGATCGCATGACCAGAAATCTGGCAGTATTACTCCAGAACCACAGGGGCCCCCCAAAGCGAAACAACCGAATTCAGTAGCCACACAGCCATCCAAACAAACCTCTGCCGCAACGGAGCATCAACCTCATGCAGACCAATCTGAGAAAGAGATCCCACCTGCTCAAACTTAATCCAACAGCCGGAAATGTATCAGCTATAAAAGATGCACAGAAAGCTTACATAGAAATGTATGGGCCTTGAAACAAGCACAGCAAGAGGAGGAATGGAAACCTTTTTGGGAAATGCTCAAGGAAGAATCTCTAGCCCGATTCTGGCAGTATGTGAACAACCTAAAATCCCTAGGACCTCCAAGGGCAAACGCAGTACTAGCACTAGCGTGGGAGAGCCACGTGAGGAGCCAGTTTTTTGCACATAACTTTACTGACATCATGGCCTACGTCCTGCCGAAAGCAGAACAACATCAAGGCTGGGCTGCGCTACTGACCCTGTTATTTAACATCGCTCATAAATTGGGCAAAACAACTGAATCTTGGAGAGGCTCAATATTGTGGCCAATTTACGAAAAAGGTGACCTCCTTAATCCAAGTAACTACCGGTTAATTGCTTTGTTAGATCTGGAAGCAAAAGCATACACCCAAATTCTACTGGAAAAACTAGAAATTTGGGCAAAAGGAAAAGAGCTGCTCCCCTTTTTTCAAACAGGCTTTCGTGGAGGAGCTGCTACAACCGACAATATAATAGCTCTTTCTGCCCTGAGTCATCAAGTCTCCCAGCTGAACCAACCCCCACTGTTTTGTTGCTTTGTCGACCTAACCGCAGCTTTTGATCAGGTCGACAGACAAACTCTCTGGAAGAAACTATCAAACTGGGGCATTCCATCGTATCTCCTAATGGGGCATTTCATCTTAGCTCCTAACGGCCATAATATAATATCCCTCTACTTGGAAACCTGGGTACGAGTGAAAACAAGCCCTACATAGCTCGCAGTGATCGAAGTGATGGTGTGCTGAGGTTTGGTCCCACGCTTGTGGATGTGACTGGTGACAATACTGAGCGTGGAAGGCCCTCTGCAATGGTTTCTGAGTGCGGCACACGCAAAGGACAGAGTGGCCTGGTAGACACAGAAGCGGCCCGGGGTGAACCCAGGCCGCAGCGAAGAGGCGGGGTCGGATGGTGGCCCGTAGCGCTTGATCACCATGAATCAGACTGTGAGGAAAGGCTAGCACACATAGGGGAGGCCTAGGCTGGTAGCAGCTGCCCGGCAAAACGGTGCTGGGCATTGATGATACCTCTCTGGATCAAGACTCAACTGAACTTTGCCTGGTGGGAGGTGCTGGTCTGTTGAGCAGCATGCCGGATTGCAACTACTATATGTGAGACCGACTGTACAAGAAGACCCCTGAGGACCCTCGGGCTGGTGAGAGGTCGGGCATTAGGCCTGAGAGGGGAACTGCTTGCTCCCTGCGCTGGGAATGCATTTGTGAGACTGGTTCACTGTTATTGCCCTCCACATGGGTTTGCTCACTTTCTGGCGTGCTGTTGATTGGACTGCACTCCTGCGACTGAATGATTGCCTTCTGAGGGCCCTTGGATGCTCCATCTGAGTGATGCTTTCTGGGAAAAAGCAGCATTTAAAATCCTGAAAGATGCTGGCTCAGGAGCCCTCTCCGGGTACAGCCGCTGATTGGTTTACAGCTACAATGGTTGGGGCTCTGGCTGGGGGTCGTCGCTAGTGGACAGAGTGGTACTGCTGGATGAGGCACGCAAGTCCAAGGAATCCTGCGGCTAGGTAGGCTGTGCCTGCTCAGTGGAAGTGAGCATCTGCCACAAGTCATACGGCCGGCTCTTTCTCCTGTGCCATGGGAAAGGACAAACCGACTAGGGGCACCCAGCAAACCGAAATGGACCAATTTCCTGCCCCAGGTGCAATCGGCGGACCACAAACTGAGAATGACGAAAGGACACAGAGTGTAGGTGAGCCATTGGGCGCCTGAATCCTGGCGGCCATTAAGGCGTTGGGACTAACAGTGTAAGCAAAAATCGAGGCCATGGCCATTGACGTGAATCTACTCAGGACAGACCTGCTCAAGGTTGCAAAATGATCAGTAGAAACAGAGGGCCAGGTCTCTGTGATGCGGGAGGAGGTCCCTCAGCTGAAAGCCGCGGTGACCGAACTCGAAGCCCACTCCAACAAAATGGAAGCAAGGCTGCAAGATGCAGACGGTTTCTCCCTCAGATGTAACCTCAGGTTTGTGGGATTACTCGAAGGTGCCTTGGGCAGTAACCCGGAGGTCTTCCTGGAAGAGTGGATCAAGACAGCACTCCCTAATGAAGGTCGTTGGCCCTGCTGTCACAGCCAGGGATTCCACTCAGGACTGTTATCGCTAAGTTTCTTAATTACAGATACCACAACAAAGTCCTACAGGGGGTCCGCAATCATGGAGACTCGAAGTTCGAAAATCATATTATACGCATCTTTCCGGATTAGACTAGAGCTGTCCAACGGCAGAGGCAATCCTTTAGCGGCATCAAGCCAGAACTGAAAGTGTTGGCGTTAACCTACATGTTGCTTTATCTGTTCAAGTTTAAAATAATTCTGGACGGCTGCTCACACTTCTTTATGACCCCTGAAAAGACATGGTATTGGTTGGAGATCCGGGGTAGTGATCAAATCCCGGTGACACCCTCAGTACGGCTTTGGGATGGGTCCCATGGAGGTGGGGGGGAGGCCCGGTGCTTACACCGAGGAAGAGAAGCAGATGACATTTGAGATCCAACGCAAGAGTGGTGGTGAGGCCAGATGGCACTCTGAATCTGGAGACACAGCGTCAAGAGTGAGAGGAGGACAGGACGCTGGTTGAAACGGTCACTTTGACTGAATCCTCTTGTACTGACTCAGCCTGATCCTGTCCAATCAGGCGCTAACACTGCTGTGCCCTAATGGGTTTTGGAGGTGGAGCTGCTGCAAACTGGAATAGGTGTTCATAATGCAGTCATTTGATGAGAGAGCAGGGCCTACCTTTGATGGGTGAACACCAGATAAGGTACGGTATACACCCATGGGCCTATATCACCCTGCTGCAGGACTAACTATTGGACGCAGGCCGCTACAGACCCTGGGAATCTTTGGCCATTGGTATGCTGTGCTGACCAGGGCGGTATCTGGATGCAATCTTGATGATCTGACCATCCCGTCAACATCCCCCGTATTCTTTGTTTTTGTCCTCATTGCTTTATCCAGCCCTAGAAACCCTCCCGGTTCCCTTCCCCCTTTAGCATGGTGTGTGCAAAACTGTACGTAGTGCAGAGAAGAGCATAGGGCACACAGGGGTGGAACAAAGGAGAAGACACACCAGATTCATCGCCTGACTGTTCTTACCCTTGAGCGATAGCTTAAGTTCAACACCTACCTTGAAGTACTGGGAATTTTAAGCCCAGCGGTGCAGGGGAACACACCCTATGACTTCGGGTTCTTCCTGTTTCAGACCTACAGAAACACAGAGTCTTCTGGGTGAAGTCAAAGATCAGTTTATTGGCTGCAGACCAATTACAGGTATCCTAGAAGTACAACAGCGTGTATGTTCTCAGGAGACTGCTAAAAATCACAGAAACGGGCTTCTCCTTAAATACAAAATATCCTGCTTCAGGCATACATTCCTTGGTTTACGATATGGCCATATAAAGTATACATTACAAACGAAAAGGCAGAGTCATGATGACCATCCCACATTCCAGTTAAGCCAGCCCGCAATTATTTACCCAGCAAGGCTCAGATCCCACATCAGATATCGATAGGCCCCAATAAACATGAGCATCTCCTGTTTGGAAAACAAGCCATAAAGCAGGAACAGTCAGGTGTGAAAGAGATTAGCTGGAGGCTCGTGTTTAATGTAAAGGCTTTATGGTGTGACAAGCCCTGATGCTAATCACAGGTGGCCAGAGGACGGGGAACTCGTGAGACCGGACTGACCTGGGGCAGCGGAGCCAAGCTGCCCAGGTCACAGAGAAGTCAAAGGAAAGCACATGTACTCTAAAAGGCCCGTATTTGCTTCATGCTATGTAGCCTATGTGGGGGCAACCATAAGATGGCCACCGCTCTAAGATGGAACCTATGTAGTGATGTATAATAAAGTATACACAGTGCATTCATAGCTAAAACGTTACACAATGTTTTTGTACATACCGCATTAACCATTCGCGGTTCACTAATACCGGGATAGACAGGGGTAGGGCCCTGCCTCCTACGCGGTCCCAAATTTCAAAGTACGACAGACCCTCCTTTTGCCCTTACATAGGCAATAACTATACTCATTTCAATCCGAGTCCAGGTTAATATTCACGAAGTCATGGAGATGTTGCTGTAGCATCATCCTATTACTTAGCTCGTCCCTCGATACAGGTTTCCTTACACATAATGTAGCACACAGGCCACATATCGCAGGAGCACACTATATGCACAGACAGAACAGGAAAAGGATGACTAAGATCATTCCAATGACCATCAGAACTTTCCAACCCCAGGCAGATATCAGTTCCCAGAACCACCCCACCAGTGACCAATCTCCTTTATCCACGTGTATGGACTCAGATATTTTATGTAGTTTGGAGATGACTTGATAAACTGTTGGAGCGTTGTCTGGTATGAAAATGCAACAACTAGATTGGATAACCTTACATACCCCACCGCGGTCTGCAAGTATAACGTCTAGAACCATGCGGTTCTGCAAAGTCATGAGGCGATCCGCTTGGAGCTCGGCTGTCAAATTAGCAAGGGCACCAGCCGTAACATTAACAGTGGATTCAACCACACGAGTCAGTTGTCTCAGGTTCCTACTATTAACCATAGGTCCCCAAAACGGCAGGAAACCCAAAAAGAAATCTCCCGCTTCCTGACCGGCAGTATCCTCCTTACTAATCACGCCTCTCACAACTCTGGTCTTGTGATAGTCGGAGGCGGCAGTAAATGTTGGCGGTAGCAGATTTGCAATATAACATGTGCCCGAGAAATCAGGGGGCAACCATGTATATGCTCGGTCATTGCAGACAAAATAGGTACCCTTGGCAGCCAAAAACGCAGGGGAAAACTGTGACGGAAAAGTGTATGTTTCAGTACAGTCACTTCTCCCCAGTTGAGCTCTTGGATTCTGACCATTACCTTGCAAACAGAACCGACCTATGTGGGTTACGACCCAGATTGGGGATGAGATTTTTCGCTGTCTTTCACCCAGACTAATACTATACCCCGTCGCGTTCCACCCTACATAATCTCTCAACTCTTCTATGGGAATAGATGAGTATGCATCGATATCTCTGCTCATATCGCAAACTCCTTTCATTAAGGCTTTATTATTTGTGCTAGGTCTGATGGAACGTGGTTGTCGCGGGGAGTAGGCGTCTAGTGCAAAGAGAAACATGGTCTGGAATGCCCATGACGATCCATTGTAACTAAACGGCAGCACTAGATAAGGAATACCCTTATTAATGGTATGTGGCATTAAACCACACACCCAGCAATTGGTTGTATTCATGACTAGTTGGTGCTGGTGCAGGAGCTGAATAAACGAGTTATTTACAAATTCTGATCGTCTAGCTTTTTCGTGTTCAGGCAGAGGGTGAAAAGAGTGTGAGGAGACAGTAGGAGGAGGTATAGGCTGTACAGTGGGTGCAATGGGCTCTTGAGAGGAGAAGAATACAAATCCTACAGTAAACACTATCATACTACATAATATAAACAGGCATAATAATACAAAACGTTTGCTCTTCATTATTTTACACATTCTTGCTTTAAAGTTCATTTCCTCAGCGAGTCTCTCCATCTTGAAAAACTCCATCCTCTAATCGTGCCGCTCGCGGCGGGTGAGTATCTTCTGCTAAGGAGTACGCCTGTCAGTCTAGGGAACACGCTAGACCAACCAGAACCGTTGACCTAACGTCTTCGGCCTGTACCCCAAAGTCTTGGCACCGCGACCCTGCGGCTGAACCCGGATGGTGGTTCGAAAAACAAAAATCAAGAAAGTCCTTCAGATGGGAGAGCTCTGGTATCAAAAACAAAAGGGTAAGGAAAAAGAATATTTATTTGTCCATAGGCCTTAGTCTTAGATTATAGTGGAGACGGCCAGGTACTGTTTGATCTTGAAACAAGAGTTCAGGCTCTGTGGTGTCCAATTGAATTGACGGTGGCACAGCTTCTTGCAAAATATCGTCACTCTGTTGTGCTGAAGTTGTGCCTTTTATGCGTGCATCACTGAACGGCACAAAACGAGGTACAGTGTCTGTTTCAGAGTCTGCGATACCCTCCTGGACCCACTGGTCATACGGCAGAGGCAAAGGGATCCTTTTTACGTGGGCGCCGTGGATCCAGTTCTTCCCCTTTACTCGAACAGCTGATCTTGTAGACAGAAGTACGAGATGAGGGCTGATCCAACAAGGCTCATCGTTGCTTTTGCGCTGGAAATTTTTCACGAGGACCCACGTGCCAGGTTTGATAGGGTGTCCAGGAGCTTCAGAGGCCTGAGGAAGAGTATCATGCACCTGTTGATGTAAAACACGTAGTTTAGCCGTCAGATCATACAAGTAATCAAGCAGTACTAGATGCTCGATTTCGCTGAATTTTGTCGGTCTTGGCACACCCCATACATTGGCTGGGCGCCCAAAAACGACCTCATAAGGACTAAGTCCCACTCGTGAGTGTACGGTCATTCTCGTGGATAGGAGTGCTAAAGGCAGAGCGTCAGGCCGTTTAAGACCGGTGCTCGCCTGGATTTTGGCCAATTTGAGTTTGAGCGCCATTGTAGCGCTCCACTAATCCAGCTGATTGGGGGTGATTTGCAGCGTGGAACTTTTGCTTTATACCTAGTCCCTCACACACATTCTTCATCACTTTACCCACAAATTCACTCCCATTATCACTCCACACCATTCTTGGCATTCCAAACCTAGGGAAGAATTCCTTCACAAGGGCTTTGGCTGTGGACAGAGCAGTGTTGTCTTTTAGGGGATAGGCCTCTATCCATTTTGAGAAAGCGCAAACAACCACCAATACATATTTCAGGTTGTTGCACCTTTCCATGTGGATAAAATCTAGCTGCAAAACTTCAAATGGATATGATGGAGGCGCAAAATGACCAGCTGGAGTTGGGGTTCCCCTACCAGGGTTGTACTTCAAGCATACCATACAATTCTTGACCACATTCTCTGCACACTTAGGAATTCCAGCATTCTGCCATACTGGAGCCAACAACTTACAGATTCCTTTCGTACTTATATGTGCCATTCCATGTGCCATAGTAACTACTGGAAGCACATATGCATCAGGTAACAACCATCGCCTATGTTCTGACAGATCAATCCAACAACCATTCTCATCCAACTTACCCATACTTTCTCTCCACTTGCTCAACTCTTTCTCTGTGGCTTCAGCTTGAAGGGACTTTACACTTTCTATTGTGTTTTCACACATTCCAACATCACCAACCCATCTTGCAGGGCCTGCAACATACATTCGAGTCTTCACATCTCTTGCTGTTTCTTTCACTGTTTCATCAGCAAACGCATTACCACGACCAACATCATCAGTGATTTTCTTGTGCGCACTGCATTTCATAATCGCAACTTGTAACGGTAGGGTCAGTGATTCAAGGAGATCATTCACCAACTTGCCATTCTGAATATTAGCTCCATGCGAAGTCAGGAACCCACGTTCTTTCCACAATCGCCCCAAACTATGAGCCACGCCAAAGGCGTACTGGCTATCCGTATATATGTTCACTCTCATTCCTTCAGACAACACGCATGCTCTTGTAAGGGCAATCAATTCTGCTGCTTGAGCCGAATTTTGTGGCACACACGCAGTTTCCACAATCGTGTGCAAAGTCGTAATAGCATATGCAGCAGTCGTATCACCATTCGGGAGCTTGAAACACGAACCATCCACCCATAAAGTACCATCACACTCAGTCAGGGGAGGATCTTTAAGATCTACTCTCCCTTTCGTCTCTTCTTCTGTTCTGAACAGACAATCATGTTGCTCAATCACGTCTAGGTCTGCTGGAATTGGCAATAGTGTAGCTGGATTCAACGTGTTGCATCTCTTTATGTGTATATGGTTTGCTAACAGTGTCAGCTCATATCCAGATAATCGCGCACTAGTTAAGTGTTGTGTCTTGGTCCTGTTTAACAATGTGTCCACAGCATGTGGAACCATAACAATCAATGTATTATCCATTACTAGGCCAGCAGACTGTCGAATAGACATAGCTGCGGCGGCTGTGGCTCTCAGACAACTTGGCAATGCCCTCGCTACCGGGTCCAAGGTTGACGAAAAATATGCGCATGGACGCGGTCTCTCGCCAAAAGGCTGTGTTAACACTGATAATGCGCAACCATCTTTTTCATGAACATGAACAATGTAAAAGGCTTGCTGTAGTCAGGGGTACCCAACACAGGAGCTGAACACAATGCATTACGCAATTCCCAAAAACTTTTCTGACACTCTTCAGACCATGGGATAGGATTCGGTGTGTCTTTGCATGTTAATGCTAACAAAGGTTTTGCCAGCAAGGAAAAATTAGGAATCCAATGCCTACAGTATGAAGTAATGCCCAAGAAAGCACGCACTTCTCTCTGTGTTCTTGGCACACTCAACTGTGCAATGGCTTGAATTCTTTCTGGGGTCAGTTTCCTTCCCTCCTTCGATAAGAGATGACCTAAGTAGGTCACTTCTTGTCGACAATATTGCAGCTTTGAGAGAGACACTTTGTGATGAAAGGCAGACAAATGACGCAACAATGACAAGGTAGCGTTTTTGCAAATCTTTTCAGTATCCGAGGCGATTAGTAAATCGTCAACATACTGAATAAGGATAGCGCCACTAGGTAAAACAAGTGCATCAAGCTGCGCTTTTAAAGCCTGACTGTATATTGATGGACTTTCACAGTAGCCCTCGGGAGCGCGTTTAAAGCGGAAGCTACGACCTCCTAAACTGAAGCCAAAAATGTCTCTGCTCTCCTCTGCAATTGGGATGCTAAAGAAAGCATTCTTTAGATCGATCACTGAGAACCATGCAGCGGAGGCTGGAATCATAGTTAACAAGGCAGTTATATCAGGGACAACTGGAAACTGTGGCACAACAATCTTATTAACCTCTCTAAGATCAATCACAAATCTGTAAACAGGTGGCTGTGAAGGGTCCGTTCGTTTTAAGACAGGTAAAACAGGACTATTGCAAACGTTGCCTCTTGTCTCTTCAATTACATCCTTTTTAATCAAATCACTGACAATTGCTAACAATGCTTTCTGATATTCATTGGAGATCTTGTACTGGGGAATACGTGGCAATCTGACATTGGCTTTTAAAGTGACCACGTATGGCGGTATTTCCAAAAGACCCACATCATTGGGACCAGTAGCCCAAAGGACATCCGGAAGGGATGACAATTCAGGTGGCATTGCATTTTTAGACAAATACATCGGGGAAATCACTTTCTTGCCTAATGTAAGTTGTACTCCTGAGGGAGAACAATATAGCGTTGCATGCAATCTTTTTAGCAAATCTAATCCTAGCAGATTTTCACCACAACCTGTCGTTAGGATGAGGGGTGCTTTTAGCTCACAAGGTCCAACAGAAAGTGACATAGGACTAGAAATCGGGTTCCTAACTGGGGCGCCAGAAAAACCTACTGAAACATTCATTTCGCCAGACAAAGGCGCGCCAGGGAGTTTTGAATGCATGATTGAACTCTTTGCAGCACCAGTATCCAGCAGAAAGGGTTCCGTTACATTTGCTGTAGTTACTTTAACATAAGGTCCGCTCTGATCCACTGGCACTGAAACAACTCCCTCTCTCTGTCTACGGCTGTCCTAGTAATCATTATCTTCTACATTGTCATCTTCTGCATAATAATCATTATTGTAATACTGAGCTGTATTACCAGTCGCGTTGGCTTGCTGATCAAAGCTATTTATGGTATTTTGAGGCGGAAGAGGACGCGCGTTCTGGGGAACATTTCCACGCCCTCTGCCTCTAGGAGCTTGCTGACCACCTCTACCTCTTGCGCCATACGCACTACTGTTACGCTGCATTAATTTAGGGCAACTATATTTAAAATGAGCTTCCTCTTTGCAATATGAACATTGGTTGGGACCTACAGGGATTCGTGGTTGATAATACCCATTCATTTGCTGACTATTCTGAAATTGTTGGGGCTGCTGATAGATACCTTGGGTTTGCCTATAGTTATTCTGTCCTCCACGTGGTGGATAGGCCTGCTGTAAAAGAACCTTTGTTTTCAGTTATTTCGTTTTCTTATCTGTTCTATCCTTCTCATCTTTATCTCTATTTTCATAATACTGTGCAGTAGCCAGTATTTGCGCTGAAGAGGAAACAGCCCAGGAACTTTCTGAGTCTTTTAATTTTTTACACAACTCGGGAAGCACAAATTTATCAACAAATAATCGTTGGCCACCTTCAGTGCTCATGTCTTGACCACTGTGGTCGATAAACGTTTCTTCAAACCTGGTGAAGAAATCAGACACTGTCTCATCTTTCTTCTGCTTACATGCGGATTGCTTATCCCAATTCACGCGCATCACGGGCATTAAAGTTTTCATATATGTAATAATTCTGCCAGGGAGTTCTGCTACCAGAGGCTCAGGTTTTGCACCACCAACTTGTCTAGTGTCTGCAGCAATAATATTAGCCCATGTAGCACCTAGTTCTGCATCGTGGTCTACATTACGAATTGATCCCCACAAAGGCTGTGGAACAACATTTCCAAACAACATATCCATGTCAGCTAAATTCATGATACATGATCCTGCAGTTTGTGATAACTTCTTATAATATCCTGCAGGGTTTTTACGGGGATCAGGCAATGTCTGTTTAAGCGTTAACACCTCAGAACGCTTCCATGGGACATGTACCCAAACACGCTGATTATGAGCTGGCATAGCAACGATATTGTTAGCGGCATCAGCCGCAACGGCTTCCTTCCATACCGGAGGGACTTCTCTCATGGGGTATTGTCGCGCTTTTACCTTTTTCCCCACAGGGAAATCGTGTTCAAACAACGACTGTTGACAATCATCATTCCTCAAAGATAATAAGGTCGCAACTGCTTTATTTACATCGGGGCCCACAATTGTACCTTTTCCAAAATCGAATCTCACTCGACACAACTCCTGCGGGTTTGGATCTCTACCATGATCATCCAATTCCTCACAGAGGATTTCACACATTTTCTCGAACACATACCTCTGTTTCGGGGCATCCCATTGGTGGAAAAGTCAACAACTGACTGCACATCATAGAGTGAAGAAAAAATAATCCACCTACGCGCCATATGATCTAATACCTTTTTCTCTTCAGGATCAGGCAGCTGACTGCGCAATTGCTTACGTTGTAAACCAGGAGTCGCACTCGATGACCTAAAGAGAGGCGACATTAAACTAGTAACTACATTAGCTAGACGTTGTCGCGCTGAAGGAGAAGTTGAGGCGAAGACAGGGGGATAGACAGAGGGAAGAAAAACAGATTCAGATACAGGTACCTGGGTAGTGTAAGAAGGAGCCCCAGGGGAAGCCGCTGGCGTGCCAGGCAAAGTCGCAGGAAGCGCAGGGGCAACAGGTAGCAAAACTGGCGGCCCTTGAGAGGGCTGCACTGCAGGGATAGGAGCCAGCTGAGGAGGAGCTGGCGGCTGTGGGAAGGCTTGCGGCATATTTACTGGAGGCTGCGCATTTACAAGCTGTGGAGGTGCGGTGGCATTTTGCGCATACGGGGGTGGCGAACTTAACAAATGGGACATTAGGGAATCTTTTTCTTTCTCTTTTGTCTCATCTTGCACAAGGGGAGACAAAACAGGGTAACATTTATCAATCCCTAGTTTGCGCTGTCTATGTAACTGTTCCTTCATTTGTTCCTCATCATTATCTTTAAATTGCACAGCTGCTTGCATCACTGACATACCTCTTTCTCTCTTATTCCTTTTCACTAGCTTAATTTCCTTCTGTTTGGCTTCCTTTCGCCATAGGCGGAAAGAATCAAACATCGCCGGCCGGTCTTTCTTTTTAAACAATTTTACTTCCAAATTATCTAAGATATCTGTATCGAAACTACCATTTTGGGGCCATTTTAAAACACCGTCCTTTCTGGTGTATCGGATCCATATTTCATTATATGCAATGGGGCCCACGCCATGTTTTACATAAAGCTCATAAGTTGGAGTTCCAATTGGAGGAACCGGACATGAATCCTCTAACTGGAAATCCCTTCCACAACTCAAACAAAATAATCTTCCAAATACACTAGCACCAGGCATCTTCGCTCTCTAGTCTAGTTCCCAACTTCAAAGGATTATCGATTACGATAGTCTCGTGAATACACGAGTCCTCTGGCTTTGGGGTTTGCAAACTCCAAATCAAAATAATCCCGAAGGATACCAAATTCAAACTGGGAGACGCTCCACTTATACTTAACTGAATATCGATGATCAATGGCGTCACCAGAAGACTCTCTCGATTGTTTCGCTCTACCAAAATCGTCAAGGGTCCAAAACAGGGCGATTAATCAGGGCAGCAGTCCTTCGTAGCCGTCGGGACGCGGAGAACCTCACAGAAAAGACTTTTGGACCACGTCGACATGCTGGGGTCGAAGTGGCGGCCTTCCTCCAGAATTTCCACACGAAGCTCCTCACGAACCTCTGGCTTGGACCGGTACCGCTGAAATCGCCCAACGTTGGGCGCCAACTGAAGTACTGGGAATTTTAAGCCCAGCGGTGCAGGGGAACACACCCTATGACTTCGGGTTCTTCCTGTTTCAGACCTACAGAAACACAGAGTCTTCTGGGTGAAGTCAAAGATCAGTTTATTGGCTGCAGACCAATTACAGGTATCCTAGAAGTACAACAGCGTGTATGTTCTCAGGAGACTGCTAAAAATCACAGAAACGGGCTTCTCCTTAAATACAAAATATCCTGCTTCAGGCATATATTCCTTGGTTTACGATATGGCCATATAAAGTATACATTACAAACGAAAAGGCAGAGTCATGATGACCATCCCACATTCCAGTTAAGCCAGCCCGCAATTATTTACCCAGCAAGGCTCAGATCCCACATCAGATATCGATAGGCCCCAATAAACATGAGCATCTCCTGTTTGGAAAACAAGCCATAAAGCAGGAACAGTCAGGTGTGAAAGAGATTAGCTGGAGGCTCGTGTTTAATGTAAAGGCTTTATGGTGTGTCGAGCCCTGATGCTAATCACAGGTGGCCAGAGGACGGGGAACTCGTGAGACCGGACTGACCTGGGGCAGCGGAGCCAAGCTGCCCAGGTCACAGAGAAGTCAAAGGAAAGCACATGTGCTCTAAAAGGCCCATATTTGCTTCATGCTATGTAGCCTATGTGAGGGAAACCATAAGATGGCCACCGCTCTAAGATGGAACCCATGTAGTGATGTATAATAACGTATACACAGTGCATTCATAGCTAAAACGTTACACAAAGCACTTGTACATACCGCATTAACCATTCGCGGTTCACTAATACCGGGATAGACAGGGGTAGGGCCCTGCCTCCTACGCGGTCCCAAATTTCAAAGTACGACAACCTGACTCCAAGCCCACACTGAAGTTCTACTGGGGTTACTAGTTAGGGTAGGATAGTTTGTCTCTATGATTGGAAGACACTAGTTGATGTATGGGGTGTCTACCCAGGGTGGGGGGATGAGAGCTGTTTAGGAGTTATGTTATAATCTGTGCAAAAGCACTCGAGTATTGCTTATTGTGGATCTTGGGAGTGAGTGACGAGAAGGGAGTGGGGGATGGAACGGGATGGATATGGTTGATATCTCCCTTTGTAAGGCCTGACTCCGTGCTAATGCTTACATGGAACGTTCGGGGTTGAATCATTTCGTCAAACGCTATAGGACCCTCATCTACCTTAGAAGGACAGGAGTGTGCATTGAGACACACCTATTGGAGTCTGAAGCCCAGGAACTCCATTAAAATGGAGAGGGCAATTAAAGTTTTCCACTTATTCCTCATATACCATTGGGGGTGTCTACATGGGTGGCCCCGGGTGTTGCGTTCTAGATGAGAGGGCTGGTACCTGATGCAGCTGAATGGTATGGTATGTACTGGACGGGCAGGAAAGGTTCATAATTAACGTGTTCGAGGCATGTGGGCTGCTGAATTCATATCTGTGCATAGATAGCCGCCTAGTGTTGGGTCCGGATGTTTGCACGTTGTTGTCCTGGAAGAGTCTTCGAAGTATCCTGAGATAGGTGACTCCTCCCCTGGACCACAGTGCGCATGGGCATCCTCTCCATCCTCAGATTGTTTTTTTCCGCCATTGGGTTTGGATGTGCTTATCTTAGCTCAAGTTAGGAAAATTTAGCTTAAGGCCAAAAGGCCTTTAGTTTTCGTCGGTACTGTTCCCGCTCGGTATCAACAGCTTTCTTGCTTAGTTTAGCAAACTTCTTCAAGTTTTTTCGGATCCGTTTAATCCGACCATCGACCTTACATCGACGATGGAATCGAGGACCCCATTCAAACGGTGTCCTGTATGCCACGCCAAATATCCACATATCGACGTCCACCCGGTGTGCAACAAATGCCTCTCGCCGGATCACGACGAATCGAAATGTATGGCCTGTGCCCGATTCCGATCCAAGAAGACTCTCCGGAATCGACGGGCAGCGAGATTAAAAGCGCAGCAATCGGCACCGGCCCCGGCCAACATCTTCAGCACCGAGGACGAGGATGTTGAAAGCGGGGAAGACATAAACTCCAGCCCCGCTTCCGAACACGATTCCCGATCGGAAGACGCCGATGAAGCGCTTTTTCACAGGGAAGAAGCCGACGATGAGGTAGGAGACTACGATGAGGCCTTTGGGGCCGAAGAAGATAGCTCTGGTGAAGAGCAGAGCCTACCCGTCGAAACGGAGGCTATCAAAGTGCGTCATTCTACGGCTCCAGTCAAGGGATCGCCTCCGGGCCTTACCCGAGATCAATCCCGCAGTTCTTCGGCCCCGCCTTCAGGCCCGGCCTCGAACATCCAGCAAGAGCCATTATTACCAAAAAAGACTGGTTTCCCTTCAACGAAACCGAAACCAATCGTCACACCGGTTCCACAGAAACCGAAAGTGAAACTAGCAGTGGTCGGCTCGAAGCCCTCGAAGACCTCCACTCCTTCGACGCCAGCACAGACCATCGGCTCCGAACACACTAAAAGGGATTTTGGCGCCGAACTCGCTGCTGCAGATATCGGTACCGACCCGAAAAGGAAGGCCATCGGTACCACAAAAGCGCCTCGGCCCCCGGCACCGAAGCAATCGGCCCCGACCACCAAAGTTAAGATGGCCGCTCCATCGGAGTCCACTCCGAAGGCAGCGACACGGGTCAAGTCATCGACTCAGTTGACCGCTACTACCTCTCCTCGAATCGATGACCCTGTGGCTCCGAAGCAGTCCACGCCTACCTCTACAGAACCACTCGGCACCAAAGAACCTTCGGTGTTCTCGGTGCGACAAGTTGCGGCGTCATTGCAATGCATCAGAGAACGGGCAGCCCTCCAGTCCACGTCGGGACCCGACCCGAAAAAGGCTCCAAAGGCACCTTCTGCGCCAACCAACATCACTTTTGGTTTGCCGCCGTCCACGGCGCCGAAGATGTTCGAGATCCGAACACGTGTCCGCCAGACAAGGTCCCCATCTACTGGACACTCTCCTACTGAGCCTTCACCGTCCCAATTCATCGACGCCGACACCGGCAGACTCATGCTCCGAAAACGGAAGGTCACGCCAGAGAAGGCCTTGGACTCTTACAGAATCCCTCTGAAGCAGAAACTGCCAGCAGAGTTGGATCCGGTTCTATACGAACGCCTGCATATGTCCTATCCGGATCCCCAGTCCTTTTCTCCGACGCCCTCCGACACAGACGCAATGGAGGATTACATGGGTGATGATACCACCTACCCTAGGGATATAGATCCTGAGGAGCAGCAGGACCCAGATCAAGCTTGGGATGACCCTGCAGACCCGGGTGCCGTAACAGATACCCAGGACACGCAGCTTTACGGCGCAAAAACATCTCCCACAGAGGACACTGCTGCCTTCAATGCCCTCATAGAACGTGCTGCAGCCAATCATGGAGTGCAACTCCACTCTGACACAGTTGAGGACGACTTCCTGAGAGGACTGTCAAGACTCTGCCCATGTTGAAAGGTGTTCTCAAGCCAGCAAAGGACATTTTCAAGGAAACAACCAGGGCACGGGTGCTGAACCCCAGGATTGAAAAAAAATACAAGCCTGCGCCCGGGGACCCTATGTACATTAGAGGTCAGTTACCTCTGGACTCCATGGTGGTTGCTAACGCTCGCAAACGAGCGCACTCGCAAACAACTGGTGATGCTCCTCCCCCAGACAAGGAGTCCAAAGTGCTGGAGACCTCAGGCAAGAGGATTGCAGCTCAAGCAGCAAACATCTGGCGCATTGCCAATACACAGGCCCTCCTGGCTCGCTACGATCGTTCACACTACGACACGCTAGAGTCACTACTCCAACATCTGCCAGACGAATACAAAGAGGCAGCGGAGCTCTTCATCAGAGAGGGACAACTTCTTACAAACGCATCCATTAAGTGCGCACTAGATGCTGCCGACACAGCTGCGAGGGCGATAAACACCAGCGTCATGTTACGCCGACACGCTTGGTTAAGAATCTCCGGATTCAAACCTGAGATTCAAAACAACATCCTAAATCAGCCTGTCAACCCCGACTACTTATTCGGACCAGAAGTTGACACCACCTTAGAAAAGATAAAAAAGGACACTGACACTGCAAAGTCAATGGGGGCTCTGCAAACGCAGACATTTCGTAGTGGCTCCTTTCGTCGCCCCGGGAATAGGGGAGCAGCTAGAGGACAGGGGTCACAGCAGACATACAATAAAGGGGGCACACAGAGTACCTACGATAAAAACAACAGAGGTGGATATCGTGGCTCCAGCACCAAGGGCAGAGGACGCGGTTACGGCAACACCAGGTCCTCACCCAAGAACAAACAGTGACGCCCTCTCCCTTCCCCCCGACCACATAACACCTGTCGGGGGGAGACTCCAGCGGTTCCTGTCCACGTGGAAAGCCATCACCACGGACAGGTGGGTCAGGGATATTATCCAGCACGGTTACTGTCTCGAATTAACCTCCACTCCACCCACAATACCGCCAAAGCACCGTCCTATGTCCGCAGAGCACTTAGCATTATTGCAGCAGGAAGTGCTAAGTATGCTGCAAAAAGGTGCAATAGAGGTCGTGCCCGTCAACCAGCAGGGGACAGGGGTGTACTCCCAGTACTTCCTAATCCCAAAAAAGGACGGGTCGCTCAGTCCTATACTAGAACTCAGACCCCTCACCCACTACATTCTGTCGGAGCATTTTCATATGCTCACCCTACAGCAGGTTCTCCCGCTGCTCAGCCAGGGAGACTTCCTAGCCACTCTAGACCTCAATGATGCGTACTTCCACATACCCATCCACCCATCACACAGGAAATATCTCAGGTTCACTATTCAGGGACAGCACTATCAATTCAAAGTCCTCCCCTTCGGCGTGACAACAGCACCCAGGGTCTTTACCAAGTGCCTAGCTACAGTGGCTGCACATCTACGGCGACGACACATTCACGTCTACCCTTACCTGGACGACTGGCTTGTTCAGGCAAAGTCAGCCCAGCAATGTGCCAGCCACATGTCCCTCACCATTCACCTTCTTCACAGTCTGGGATTCTCACTAAATTACCCAAAATCACATCTACAACCCGCACACGTACAACAGTACCTGGGCGCGACAATAGACACTCTGGCAGCCACAGCTCAGCCAAATTTAGTGAGGATCAACAGCATGCAACTGCTGATCTCCAAGTTCAAACCACAACACTCCCTTCCTGCAAGAGTGTTCATGCAGTTGATAGGCATGATGGCCTCCTGCATTTTCATAGTCCCGCACGCAAGACTACATATGCGCCCGCTTCAGGAGTGCTTAGCACGTCAATGGAATCAGGCTCACGGGCAATTAAAAGACCTAGTGTTGGTGAGCGGTCGGGCATACAACTCTCTGCATTGGTGGAATCCACAAAACCTTTGCAAGGGCCGACCGTTCCAAGAGCCTGTTCCACAAATAATACTAACGGCGGACGCGTCTCTCCAGGGATGGGGAGCTCATGTACTCAATTACACAGTGCAGGGACTATGGACAACACAACAAAAGAAGATGCACATCAACCTTCTGGAACTGATGGCAATCTTCCTGGCAATGAAGGCATTCAAAGTACACTTGTGCAACAAAGTCGTGTTGATCCGGACGGACAACATGACTGCCATGTACTACATACAGAAGCAGGGAGGAACACACTCTCCACAGTTGTCTCATCTGGCTCAGAGCATGTGGAAGTGGGCCATTCAGAGGAACATATTCCTCATGGCGGAACACCTCCCGGGCAAGGACAACCAGATGGCGGATCTGCTCAGCAGACACAGCCACCAGATGCACGAGTGGGAGCTACACCCATCAGTACTCCAACCGTACTTCCAACAGTGGGGTCACCCAGAGATAGACCTATTCGCCACAAACGAAAACGCAAAATGCCAAAGCTTTGCCGCCAGGTTCCCACATCCACAATCGCAGGGCAATGCGATATGGATGAACTGGTCCGGCAGATTTGCGTACGCTTTTCCCCCAGCGCCATTAATACCGCTAGTGGCACGCAAACTACGGCAACACTCGATGACACTCATCCTGGTTGCTCCAATGTGGGCACGCCAGCCATGGTACACCACGTTCCTAGAACTGTCCGCGGTGCCGCCTCAAAGACTGCGGCTAACACCCAAACTTTTAACACAGAACCATGGCGAAATTCAGCACCCAGATCCGCAACAGCTGAACCTGGCGATCTGGCTCCTGAAGTCTTAGAGTTTGGCTACCTGAACCTGCCTCCAGAATGTATATGAGTATCATCAAGGAGGCCAGGAAACCCACAACCAGAGCTTGCTATGCGGCTAAATGGAAAAGGTTTGTCATTTACTGTAAAAACAATGACATTAATCCGCTGGATGCATCCATTCAGAACATCATCTGTTACCTGTTGCACTTATACCGATGCAATCTGGCATACAACTCCATCCGTATACATCTAACCGCAATAGTGGCCTATCTTCAAAACAGGCAACACCTCTCTTTATTCAGAGTGCCTGCCATCAAAGCCTTCTTGGAGGGACTCAAAAGAGTGATTCCTCCAACAACCCCACCGGGGCACGGTGTGGAACCTCAATGTGGTCCTCACCAGATTGATGGGTCCACCTTTTGAACCTCTACATTCATGTGAGATTCAATTCCTCACCTGGAAAGTAGCCTTCTTAGTGGCAATCACTTCGTTAAGAAGAGTTAGTGAACTCCAGGCACTAACCATTCAAGAGCCGTTCATACAGGTTCACGCAAACAGAGTTGTACTGCGTACTAACCCCACTTTCATGCCTAAAGTGATATCGCAGTTCCACATGAATCAAACTATTGAACTGCCTGTTTTCTTTCCAAATCCAGAAAATGTCGCGGAGAGAATGCTCCATACACTAGATGTAAAGAGGGCCCTCATGTACTATATAGACAGGACACAGGATTTTAGGAAAACAAAACAACTTTTCGTTGCCTTTTCTCCACAACACAAGGGCAACGCCATTTCCAAAGTAGGGATAGCCAGATGGATCGTTAAATGTATTCAAATTTGCTATCAAAAAGCTAAACGCACATTAACGATTCCTCCCAGAGCCCACTCAACACGAAAGTTAGGGGCGTCCATGGCTTTCCTAGGGAATATTCCTTTAGAGGAAATATGTAGAGCAGCCACATGGTCCACTATACATACATTTACAAAACACTACTGTGTAGATGTGCATTCAAAACAGCAGGCAGCTGTAGGAAAGGCTGTTCTCAAGACCCTTTTTCAGACTGCTGCAGCTGGCAAGGGCAGCCGCCGCTTATAGAGGGACTGCTATATAATCTATGCACAGATATGAATTCAGCAGCCCACATGCCTCAAACTGAATATGCTACTTACCAGTATGCATCTGTTCTTGGCATGTAGGGCTGCTGACATTCATATCGCCCACCCTCCTCCCCGGCGCCTGTAGCGGCTGCAGCACTCAGAATTACTGTATGGCATGGTCATCACTTACGGTATCTACTCCATCACTGCCACAATGGCGAAAAACAATCTGAGGATGGAGAGGATGCCCATGTGCACTGTAGTCCAGGGGAGGAGCCACCTATCTCGTGATACTTCGAAGACTCTTCCAGGACAACAATGTGCAATCATCCGGACCCAACACTAGGCGGCGATCTATGCACAGATATGAATGTCAGCAGCCCTACATGCCAAGAACAGATGCATACTGGTAAGGAGCATATTCATTCTCCATCGTTCACGTTTTGTATTGCATAGTAGAACTATGTTCCGTCTGTCACTATAAAAATGAACTGGCAAACGGATGCTCAGGGCTTTCTGGGAAAGTGCAGTATTTAAAATCTTGAAAGATGCATGGTTAGGTTTTCTGTAAGTGTAGACATGTTTGAAGGCACTATTATCTGCTTTGGTTTTCCTTTGATGGTAGAATTTACAACGGGGCCTTTTTGCTTGTTTCTCGGCCAAATGGGCTTTGTATTTCTGATTGGCTATTTGTCATGGACACGTGAAAAGAACATGAAATTGTGTCACTTATAGGTATGTAATCTCTTTGAAAAATGTATTCCTGGATGCTGCCCATTGTTGGACATGTTCTTTTTTCCAAATTCAAAGAAAGCACATGTGAAAGATTATTTGGGTTTTACTGGTAAGTCACTTTTCCTTCTCCATTATGAGCAGGATTTTCGTGGATAATGGCACTCGACATTAGTAGCCCATGTGCCTCCCCGTGGAAGCAGTGATGAAAGCATAGTTGTTGGTTTTACATCCAATGCTCCAATTTGTTTGAGCTGCTTTCTAAGACTGTGGATGTTCTCGACTCTTCTGATCTGTCTGCTCAATGCCACATCTTGTGAAGGAATGAAGGGTTATAGGGCTGGTACAGCAGGATTTACTGTGGTGCTTCTTTATCAACAATATGAAGATTTTTTGGTAGCTGTACTGTTTATGTTGCTTATTCTAAATAATAACCTTTTTGTCTGTGTACAGGTTCCAAAAGAACAGTCTCTGATGTATGTGAGAAGAAATGCCTACAGCTGTATCAACCAGATTTGCCGAGATCATTCTCAATTAATTTTGGTGAGCTTAAATCACCAGCTTTGTGTATCTCTGTGGTGATTTATTTAATTATAGTAAAATAATTGTTCCTAGTTAATGTTGTGTTCCTGCGGTGCACCATTATCTTGATAAACACTGTGCCATTAGGTGACTTTGACGCCTTTCTTTTCCAGCTGTCAGGGGAATTACTATCTTTTAGTAAGACTTTTTATTTCATGACCGTTTTGCACCTTGGGAGTTTCTATATTATTCCCTAGCCACACTGTATGCACTGCTAGGGACAGTGACCTGATCGATCCAAGTGCAAGTTTTATGACTCTTGAATTCACCTGCCTGAGCCTTTTTTGATATTTGTAAATGTAATGTGTGTTCTAATTTGAGAACTGTTTCATGAAAAAAAAATTACTCTTACAGAGAAGGAATGTGTGTATAAGGGCATCATTTTGTATGTATGTTCCAGTACTACTTTTGGAGCATAAACCTAGAGAGGAAGA
The DNA here is from genome assembly GCF_964204655.1 of Triturus cristatus. Classification (NCBI taxonomy): domain Eukaryota; kingdom Metazoa; phylum Chordata; class Amphibia; order Caudata; family Salamandridae; genus Triturus; species Triturus cristatus. The sequence continues at coordinate 116,881,967 of NC_140589.1, forward strand.
AGTAGACCATTTCCATTTTGTTTTTAAGTATATCCCATTTACACCAACATCTCATTGCATTTTGTGGGTAAAATATGGTGCAGATAGGCAGCACTCTAATGAGAAAATGGTGGCACGGACTCTTGAGGGTTCCAAGAGCCTGTAGTGAGCCAGAAAACATGGCATTGTCAGTTCAGGCAGTTTATATTGTAGCTCAGAAGAGAATAAGGATCCCATTTTTAATTTCCAGCCATACTTCTGGTTCATCTGGGAGGAGGTGAATAGTTCCAAATTCAAGGAAGTACCAAAGTTGGAGAACTAAGATTACAAGTAAGTAAAATGGAAATCTGATAGAGGCTTCTGGCTACAGATTCCTTACCTTTGAATTTCACTGGCGTCGGATTGGATCCGGAAACTTTTTTGTGAGCAGTACCCCTGCGTGCCGGCGGGTGATTCCATTCGGCTCCATGTGGTGTCATTGGTGCTGGATGTGACGTCGCAGTCACGTATATAGGTGCCTCCCAAGCACGTGGACGTCAGTTTCTTTCTTTCTGTGCCAGTTAGTGCTGATCCGGAGAAGAGCTCCCCTCTTTCTCTTTTTGATTTTTTCCGACGTTTTGTCGAGGATTTTTTCAATTGTATCAAGGGATGACCTCTGGAAAGGTACATTTAAACCATTTGGCGCCTGTCATCGCACCAGGTCTGTTTCCGACCAGCACCTTGTGTGCTTATGGTGTCTTGAGCGCGACCACGACTCAGTCGTGCTCTGACTGCCAGGCCATGGTGCAAAGGCTATAAGGTAATGGTTGCTTAAGCTATTTGCGGCCTGGCAGCTGCCGCCATTGAGTGCAACTCCTCGGGGGTCCTGGTCACGATTGAGGAAGAGAAGGTTGCAGGAACGCTCCTGAAGCCCCAAGCCCTCTTCGTCACACTCTGAGAGCTTGATGGTCCAAGCCTCAGTGTCCCACAACACGTTCCCTTCAGATTCAGAAGTAAGCAGTGGTTGTTATTCCCACTACTTTATGATACCCAAAAAGAACAAAGGTCTTTGTCCTATTCTAGACCTTATGACTGTCAATCTCTACCTCAAAAAGGAGAAATTCAAGATGCTCAGGTTGGCTCAGGTCTTGTCTGCCCTAGACCAAGGACACTGGCTGGGAGCGTTGGACACGCATATTTTTACATCCCCATCCTGCCGGCCCACAGTCGTTACCTGCAGTTCAAGGTAGGCCATAAGCACTTTCAATTCACTGTGCTACCATTTGGCCTTACCAGCACCCCTTGAGTGTTCACCAAGGTGATAGTGGTGATCGCAGCTCATCTGCACAGGCTGGGGATTCCAGTCTTCCCTCTACCTCAACGACTGGCTGTTGAAGGCGTCCTCATCTCAGACCTCTGAATTTGCCGGGGTTCCCTATAAATGTGCATCCTTCTTAGATGCTCCCTTTCATCTGAGCTGTTCTGGACAGAGTTCAGTTTCGGGCTTATCCTCCCCAGAAGCGAGTCCAGGATATTCAGGTTATGATACCAATGTTTCAGCCTCTATCCTGGAAGTTGGTAAGAATGACTCTGAAGGGCCTCCTGGCCTCCTGCATCCTGTTGGTAAATCATGCCAGATGGCGTAAGCGGGCTCTCGAGTGGGACCTGAAGCTCCAGTGGGTGCAGGATCAGGGAAATTTCTCCCACATGGTCCAGATCTTGAAAGGAACTGCAAAGATCCTGCAGTGGTGGCTAACAAACCACGATTGGGTCAGAGGCAGATCCCTCTCACTTCCCCACCAGATCTCACGTTAGTGACAGATACGTCACTCCTGGGATGGGGCGTCCATCTGGGAGAGATGGGGATCAGAGTACTTTGGTCTCCGGCGAAGTCAGGGGTTCCACATAAACTTGTTGAAGCTCCGGGCGATCCGCTTGGCGTTGAAAGCATTTCTTCCTCTGACTGACTGACTGAAATATTTGTAGAGCGCACGAATGCCGCGGCGTCTTGGCGCTGAAGATATAGTCCCTCTGTCAAAGGGAAGTTGGTGCAAGTGTTCATGGACAACACAACCTCTATGTGCTAATACAACAAGCAGGGCCATCTGTGGGTGTGGACTCTTTGTCAAGAGGAAAGGCTGAAAAAGAAGGACATATTTCTAGTGGTTTAACACGTGGCAGGTTCTCTGAACACCAGGGCAGACAAACTCAGGCATCGATGCCTAGCGGGTAACAAATGACGTCTTCTACCGGAGGTGGCGCAAAGTCTCTTGCAACAGTGGGGAGAGCCTTGGTTAGATCTGTTTGCCTCCAAAGAGAATGCGTAATGTCAGCAGTTTTGTGCATTAGAGTTTCCAAGGTGTGAGAAAGTGCCATCTTTCTTGTATGTATGCCCCCACTTTTTGCTGAATTGCTGATGTACTTTGACTGAGTGTGCCCTGGGCTCCTGCCAATCAGGTATCCAGGGCCTATGTTCCTTCCCTAAAACTGTGTTGAAGCCTAAACTAGGTACCCAGAGCCTTGTGACCAGAGAAGGTCCCTAAGGGCTACAGCACTTCTTGTGCTACCCTTAGAGGACCTGTACCCTGACACACACACACACACTGCCCTTGCAGGCTGAGTGTCTATGTGCAGAACAAAACAGAGAGTCGACATGGCACACATCCCTGTGTGCCATGCCCACAACACACACTGCCCTGGCATACATCAGCCACCCCTCTAGCTGGGTGCCGTATGCCAGTGGTGTGGGTACAGGTGCATGAGCCCTGTGCCCCTACAGTACCCAGTTCCATTCCTGGGCACTGTAAGTGCAGTGCTGCCATTTAAGAGTATTTGGTGCTGGGAGATCATCAACACGAACTCCACAGCACCATGATGGCTACACTGAAGACTGAGAAGTTTGGTATCAAACTTCTCAGCACATCAAACCCGCACTGATGCCAGTGTGGGATTTAATGTACAAAGCACGACAGAGGGCATCTTAGAGATGCCCCCTGAACCTAACCTACAATCCACGTCTTGTCTGAGGGGCTGCCTAGGCTGCCACACAGCAGACATGTTGCTGGACCCCTGAGAAGAGAGCCATCCGCTCTCCTAGGCCTGCAACAATGCACATCCTGGGCGAGGTGCTAGGTCTCCTCCCCCAGGATGGGCAGGGGAAGCTTCTAAGGCATGCAGCCTTTGTGAGCTTCTCCAGGCCATTTGCTGTACTCAGCAACTGGCCCCTACCGGTTCTGACCCCCACTCTGGCGGGAAGATTGGCCAGAAACCCCAAGGAAGGAAAGGGTGGGGTGCCAGCCTCTGACAACCCCACCCCTCAGGTGGGGGAGACTAGGTGAAGCACATCTCTGGGCTCTCGCCATCTTGAAGATGGGAAGCCCTGCCCAATCAGGACTAGGCTACTGCACCCCTCCCACAGGAGAGTGGCAGGATAGGGGGTGTACCCACCCCAGGAAGGGGACCCATTGGTCCCTGCCCTTTACCTACCTCTAACGCCCCTAAATTTAGTATATAGGGGCACCCTGAACCTTCCTTCCTCAGATCCAGATTCCGAAACAGCAAAGAAGTTCAAGAAACAAGAAGACCTGCCGTGCAGCTGCTAACAAGAGGAAGACACCAACTGCTTTGGCCCCAGCCCTACCGGCCTGTCGACCCTTGAACCTGCTCCTGCTAAACCCCGGCATCTCCAGTGGTCAGCAACCTCTCAAACCCAGGAGGACCTGGCTACCTTGTGACTCTAAGCAACTGGGACTCCCACGAGCAGTGGTACTGCTCAAAGCAAGTAACTGACCCCTGGCATCATCCAGGAACCACGAACCCTGCACACTCTGCACCTGCCAAGCCTGCCCTGTGCCGGAGTGGACAAAGAGCAAGAGGACGTCCCGCCGGCGACTGTGACCCCGAATCCAGCACCCAAGGACCCACCTCGACGCTCCTGACGACGCCTGCAGCCTCAGAACCAGGGACCCCTCCAACCGCGACCAGCAGAGGGTAAGATTTCCCGATGTGAAAAAGGCACCCGGCGCCCTGCGGCCCCCTATGGCCAACTCCTGGGTGCCTACCTATCCTCCAACTACCCAACTTACCTCTCGAAGTGGTGGTCGCACCTGAAGAATCTTCGTCCCCAAGCTTGCAGCCTTTGTTCGTTCTTGAGCTTCTCCATTGCAATCCATTGAGCGCCCGACGGCTCAAAAGCACCCTGCACCCAGCAGCCCGAGGAGCCCTGGCAGTGCAATTTCTACTCTAACCTACTTCCCCATTTGCCTTGAGCAATTGACCAGGAGCCCAGCTCCCACAACCGCGTGGCCTGCTAGCCTGCAGCCACCAACCAAGGGTCCCCTGCCTCCCATAGGATAACATTGGGCCTAACTCACTCTGCACCCGGCTGCCCCTGTGCCGCTGAGAGTGTAACAACGGTACTTACCTGACCCTGGGAGACCCCTGAGAATATGCCCAGAACCTTAACTCTGCCAGTCGAGTACTTACCCAAAAGCCGATAACTCACTTTTCTTCCATAGGGTAACATTAACTGGTTTCACTTGGAAATTCTTTTAAGTGTCGAGATTTGAAACTTTAAAATATTCATCTAAAATCAGAATTACGAAAAAGAATTTACTCACCTGTTATCAGGAGAGATCCCTGTGCTGTATCTTGGTGCCCAGTACTGACCCTGAAAAGTAATTACAACCGTACTTACCTATAACTTGATTTTCCTCCATAGGATAACATTGCCTGGTTTTCACCAGAAATTCTTCTAAGTGTCGATTTTGCAAACTTACAAATATTCGTTAAAAATCGCCTGTATAGCAAAAACACATTCTTTCAACTGTTTACAGGAGATGCCCAGTGCTGGATCCATGATCCAACACTGAGTTAGAAAAAGTAACCATAACCCCACTTACCTGCTAAGTGAATTTCCTCCCATAGGATAATATTGTTGATTCTATGTGAAAAAGTTTCTAAGTGTCAACTTTAAAAATACAATAATATTCCTTAAAAATAACTGTAACCAAAATGTTTTTACTCAACTGTTTACAGGAGATGTCCCAGGACTGAATCTAGGATCCAGTCCTGTGGTAAGAAAAGTAATCCAAAAAGTAATCAATTGCATTTAACTAGAAATTCCTATTGAGCTCAATATATAATTGTGTTTGATATTGCAACAACTGTATCTATTGCATTCCAAAGTCTATTGCCTGTTGAAAGTATTTATCTAAAGCATCTCATTCTGAGAAAGTATATTTTGATACCTATTGTTGGTTCTAAAATAAAACAACTATATATTTTTATACAAAAACCATTGGCCTAGAGTTCAGTTCTTGAGTGTGTGAGACCATTTGCTGACTGAGTGGGTATAACAAATGCTTTACACTGTCCTCTGCCTTACTGCTCGACCAAGTTACCACTTTAGAGAGTAAGGTAATATCTAACTTTAGCCTCTGCCAAACCTCTGGGGACTGTGGACTCTGTGTACACTGTACCTATTTGGGAACAGTATATACAGAGCCACTTTCTTACACAAGGCGTCTGCCGCTCACCGACGGTTTTTGTTGTGAGTGGAGCTTAGACCCAAGTCATTCTTGGGGTTCCTGACTGAGTAAGTAGAGTCTGGTATCCTGAGCTTCTTCTCCGATCAGGCTGTCCCTTTGGGCGGATCTTCTGTCACAGCAGCAGGGATGGGTCCTCTACTTGTACCTGTCACCTCTTTGCCTACTTGCGTGGAGATTGAGCGGCGTCAGTTGATAGCTTTTGACGTTCCTCTCGAAGTCTGTAAGATTATCTTGGCGGCCAGGTGCCCCTTCACCAAGATGGTATAGGGCTAGGCCTGCTGTTGGCAAAAATTTGTATTGTACAGAAACGTCTCTTAACTCTTTTTCTGCCTTTCTTTCTGATATTCTTTTCTTTATTTTTACCCTTGCCCAGTAGGGCTCTGCTTTGGACACTCTCAAGGGTTATCTTTCTGCTCTGCCCGCTTTCCTGCGGCTGCCTGACCAATTCTCTTTAGTCAAGTCCTTATTGTAAATAGGTTCCTTAAGCGGCTTGTACATATGTTTTCTCCTTTGCCCTTCATTATGCCTCAGTGGGATCTGAACTTAATTCCCACTTACCTTATGTGCGCTCCCTTTGAGCCTCCACATAATTGCCCGCTCATATTGTTCACCATCAAAATAGCATTTCTAGTGGCAATTTCATCTGCCTGGAGGGTGAGTGAGCTGTAGGCTTTACCATTCAAGCCTCCTTATCTCATGAAATTTGAGGATAAGGTTGTGCTTCGCACCGAGCCTCTTTCCTTCCTGAGGTGGTGACTCCACTCCATCTGGGTCAGTCAGTCGCACTGCCCACCTTTTATGCTCCTCCGCATACCTCTAGGGAAGAGGAGCGTCTCCATCGTCTGAACCCAAAAGAGCCTTGTTGTTTTACCTTGACTGCACAAAAGAGTTTCGAGTTAACAACCAACTCTTTGTGGGTTATGTGGGAGCTGAAAATGTTTGAGAAGTGCAGAAACAGACCATTTTACTCTGGGTTGTTCTCGATATTAAGATCTGCTACGCCCTGGCTAAGAATCAACTTCTGCGTTGGTTAGTGGAGTGCCAGTCCTGGAGATCTGCCAGACTGCAATGTGGGCTTCACTGGGCACGTTTGCTAAACACTCCTGCCTAGACAGTCAGGTATGTAGGGATGGGCATTTCGCCAGTTGGGTCCTGCAGGACTTACTAGTCTAGTAATTTGTCCACAGCCCACCACCAGGAAGTATGAATTGGGTAAGGAAACTGCACCTAGAAGTCTCTATCAGAATAACAAGTTACTTACCTTCGGAAACGCATTATCTGGTAGAGACAATATCTAGCTGCAGATTCCTACAAACCCACCCATGCCTCCCCTCTCTGCTTATTTGTAGGGCTGGGGTTGCTCCCTTTTCTGGGCCCTAGTTTGGACATACACTAGTCGGTTCACTTCATAGCTTCTGCTGTATAAAACTTGAAAAGTAACTGACGTCTGCGTACCTGGGTGGCGCCTATATAGGTGACCCTGACGTCACATCGGGTGCCGATGATGCCCCACGGAGCCGAATAGAGCCACCCAATGGTGCGGATGGGTACTGCTCACGCAAATGTTTCCGGATCCAGTCTGACGCCTGGGAAATTCAAAGGTAAGGAATCTGCATCTTTACCAGATAATGCATTGCCAAAGATAAGTAACTTTTCCTTCTCTTTCATGGGATCACAAGCTTCAAATTCAATCTTATCTCCACAAAAAGGAGCTTAAACCAGCATTGTAGGAAAAGATGACCTGTGGGAACTCAGTTAATCTAATGAGCTGCACAAAGAGGGATGGCTGCGTGACTAAATTACCGAGCATGGCTTCGCAAAGCTGTGCTACCTTGCTTATGCAGAGTTTTCTGGAAAGCTCAGTGTATTTTCTTTCAGTGAACACAACAGTCCATGTAAAAGACAAGGAATCATTGCTGGGACTCCATTTTATTTACTAGACACAAAAGCATTGCCTTAGTTCTTATCTGCATTGTAATCCTATTCAATTTGCCCTATAATAGAACACTAGAAATTTGAGGGGTTGGTCCATTGTTATCCCTTGTAGTTAGTATTGGAAAAAGTACCCACACAGATCCCATCTTGACACTTGAAGGCAGAGGCGCTAAAAGATAATTTATTGAAGTTTGGAGCTAACAAGTGTCCCATTAGCCATTTTAAAGGGCACAAAGTTGCATATTTTCTCTTCTGTGGCACCACCAATGTTATTTTAGTGTGGTTGGAGGGGAGGGGCAGTAGGAAGTGTGGCAGCCCACACAAATGTTTCGTTAAAAGTCACCCTAAACCTCCCAAGGGATTGAATCCCTGACCCCTGGAGAGGCAGCCTAAGTTTCCAAGCGCTCCCAGGGCTGAAGGTCTTGTTCATAAGCTCTGGAGAGCATGCACCCCTGTTGGCTATTCCTAAACCTGCAGGAACAGTATAGTAAAAGTAAAAGAGACTCTGGGACACATGTTCGAGGCATATGAGCTGCAGATCACACACTTAGGATAAGATCGCCATCTGGTGTTGGGCTCGGATGCTTGCAGGTTGTTGTTGTCTTCGGAAGAAGTCTTTTGGTCACGAGATAGGTGACTCCTCCCTTGGACTACAGTGCGCATGGGCATCCACTCCATCCTCAGATAGTTTTTTTCCGCCATTGGGTTCGGATGAAACTTTTCCACTCCGGTAGAAAACTTCTAAACCAAGCTTTTCGAAGCGAAAAACCTTTATAATTTTCATCGATACACCTTTACTCGACATCGAATTCATCGGGCCGGTTCCGTACGTCGATGAGTGCGATTAAACCTATCCGCGCCGTGAGGCCTGCGGCTCATGGAAAGGACGCCATTTAAAAAATGCCCGCAATGTGGAGCAAAATTCCCGCACAGTGACCATCACAAGGTCTGTAACCTGTGCCTGTCGCCGGAACACGACGAGTCCAGCTGTCCAGCCTGCGCCGCATTCTGATCCAAGAAGACCATTCGGGATCGGACCAGAGGACATCTTTGATGAGGGCCCGATGTCCCGGAAGAAGATTCCGAGGAACTTCACATTATATCAGAAGCAGACGACTCAGACGACCCCATTACTCCAGGGCAACGCGTGAGTACCGATGCCCCTACCCCAACCACTCCAAAAAAGGCATTGGTCAAGACTTCACCAGCTGGCCCCAGTCGCGACCGAAAACAACCTTCAGAAGCCCCGCCTTCGGGCCGGCTCCGAAGAAATACAAGCCTTCAGGTGGCTCGGGCCCGAGCAAACCACATATTATTGTACCTTCGGCACCGAAGACACAAGACCTCTCGGCACCGAAGCCGGCTCCGGCACCTTTGGCACCTAAACCATCGAGGCCCATAGACAAACCGGCACCGAAAACTCCCAAGCTTAAAGACTCCATTTCGGCACCGAAACCTTCATCGGCACCAAAACCTTCATCGGCACCAAAACCTTCATCGGCACCGAGGTACCGAAACAACCGGCTAAGGTCTATACTACACCTCCTAAAGACTCTACCGATCACCCAAAACATAGATCGGAACCGAAAAAATCGGCGCCAAAGTCTGTTCCTGAAGACCAAGAACTTTTCCACCCAGATCCAACGCAAAAAAGGATCTATATTAATCCAAAAACTGGACATGTCACTGCTGTGCCATGTAAGAAAAGCAATCTAGACACAACACCTTCTCCAGCTCCTGTAAAGAAGAAGGACTCAGCCACTTCACCCATTCCTCCTTCCTCTCCTGTATGACCTCTTACCCCACTCCCCCTGCCTCCACCACCATTACCTCCACCATCTCCTTCACATACACCACCTTCACAGGATGATGACCTAGGGGAGGGGGTGATCCGGATGATCTTAATGATCCTAATGATCCTTTCACAAATCCGGATATTGTACCATTGGACGACTGGGCTTACCCTCTGCCTAATGTACCTGATCCTACTACATACCCTTCAAAACCCTCACCTCCAGATGACCACCTCGGGTTTGGACAACTAGTACACAGAGCAGCACTTTACCATGGCGTCACCATGCACTCAGATGCATCCGAGGAAGACTTCCTTTTAGACACTTTTGAGCAGTCTCAGAAATCAGTTCAAATTTTACCTATGATTAAAGGGGTCATAAAACACGCCACAGAAGTTTTTAAGGACCCCGTACGGGCCAGGGTACTTAACCCTCGAATTGAGAAAAAATATAGACTTGCCCCAGAAGATCCTTCTAATATTAAAGGACAGCTCCCTCTGGATTCTTTGGTGGTTTCCAACGCAAGGAAGCGTGCTAACTCCCAAACAACAGGAGATACACCGCCCCCAGACAAAGAATCCAAACTATTAGAAGCCTTGGGCAAAAGAGTAGCAACACAAGCAGCTAACCATTGGCGTATTGCCAACACACAAGCCCTATTGGCACGCTATGATAGGGCTCACTATGATCAGTTAGAAGATCTCATACAACACCTACCAGACTAAATACAAGACCCAGGCAAATGACCTTATACAAGAGGGAAAGCTCATCTCAAATGCCTCAATTAAATGTGCACTTGACGCCGCAGACACTGCCTCTAGAGCAATTAATACAAGCGTACTTCTTAGACGCCATGCATGGCTACGTATTTCAGGCTTTAAGCCAGAAGTACAAAGTACCATACTTAGCCAACCATTTAACCAAGAGCAACTGTTTGGACCAGCAGTAGATACTGCACTTGAAAAAATGAAGAAAGACACCGAGACTGCTAAGTCCATGGGAGCCGCCTCCACGTTCAAAACCTCTACAAAAACATCCCCCAATAGAGGATATTGTAGGGGAGGATATAGGGGAAACAACACCAAGGGACGAGGTTGAGGCAATACCAACACTCGTACCTCCCCCGCCACTAAACAGTGACTTTCCTCCACTCCCCCCAGACCATTCCACTCCAGTGGGGGGAAGACTCAAACAGTTCCTACCTGTCTGGAATTCCATTACAACAGACAAGTGGGTAAGACAAATTATCCAGTATGGTTACTGCCTGGAACTCACAAATACCCCCCCCCACATATACCACCCAAACAGCGTTCCATGTCGCCAGACCATCTTACACTCCTCAAGCAAAAGGTTCTCTCCTTGCTTCAAAAACACGCAATAGAGCCAGTTCCCTTCCAACATCAGGGCACAGGGGTATACTCTATACTTCCTAATCCCCAAGAAGGACGAGACGTTAAGACCCATACTCGACCTCAGACTCCTAAATCGGTACATACACTCAGATCATTTTCATATGATGACTCTTCAACAAGTGCTTCCACTATTACAGAAAGGCGATTTCATTGCCACACTAGATCTCAAGGATGCCTATTTTCACATTCCTATGCATCCTGCTCACAGGAAATATCGAAGATTCCTGGTAGACGAGCAACACTATCAGTTTACTGTCCTCCCGTTCGGAGTGACAACTGCGCCCAGAGTATTCACCAAATGCCTAGCAGTAGTAGCAGCGCATATCAGGAGACAACAAATTCATGTCTTCCCATATCTCGACGATAAGCTCATAAATGCCAATTCATTCAACAAATGCGTTCTACACACTCACCAAACTATTCAACTTTTACACAACTTGGGATTCACCATCAACTATCCCAAATCTCAACTACAACCCTCCCACATACATCAATATCTGGGAACCACCATAAATACCTCCAAGGCCATAGCTTATCCCAGCCCAGCCAGGATAGCCAATATACAAGCTCTCATCTTAAAATTTCAATCCCAACACTCTCTCCCAGTAAGAGTGTTCATGCAACTCATAGGCATGATGGTGTCATGCATCTTCATTGTACCTTATGCACGACTTCAAATGCGTCCCTTGCAAGAATGTCTAGCACGTCAGTGGAACCAGGCTCACGAACAACTTACGGATCTGGTGTTAGTGGACAGTCGCTCACATCGCTCACTAAAATGGTGGAACACCATAAACCTGTCCAAAGGGCGGCCGTTCTTAGAGCCTCTTCCACAGATAGTGCTGACAACCGACGCATCTCTCACAGGGTGGGGAGCCCATCTCCTAGGACACACCACTCAGGGCAAATGGACCACTCAACAAAAAGTGCTCCATATTAATTACCTGGAACTACTGGCAGTGTTCCTAGCATTGAAATCATTCCAATTACATCTAAAGAACAAAACTGTCCTCATCCGGACAGACAACATGACAGCCATGTATTACATACAGAAACAAGGAGGCACACATTCTCTCCAACTGTCCCAGCTCGCACAGAACATTTGGAGAGCATCTACCTGCTAGCAGAACACCTTCCAGGAGTTCACAATCAGATTGCCGATTTGTTGAGTCAGCAAACCCAACAGATCCACGAATGGGAATTACACCCACAAGTCCTACTCCCATTCTTCCAAAAATGGGGCCAACCAGACATAGACCTGTTCACCACACACGAAAACGCAAAATGCCCAACCTTCGCCGCCAGGTTTCCCCACCCACAGTTGAAGGGCAATGCGATATGGATGAACTGGTCAGGCAGAGTTGGGTACGCTTTTCCGCCTCTCCCACTCATTCCATTCGTGGTACGCAAGCTCAGGCAACAGTCTCTCAAGCTGATACTAGTAGCTCCCACATGGGCACGTCAACCCTGGTTCACAACACTACTGGAACTCTCTCTAGTTCCACACCAAAGACTGCGCCTCTCCCCGTCCTTATTAACCCAGAACCATGGAGAAATCAGACACCCTGATCCACATCAACTGAACCTAGCGATCTGGCTCCTGAAGTCCTAGAGTTCGGTTACCTCAACCTACCACCAGACTGCATGAATATTATAAAGGAGGCCAGACGGCCTACTACTAGAGCCTGCTACGCTGCAAAATGGAAAAGATTTGCCATTTACTGTACTAACAATGATATACGCCCACTGGATGCATCCATCCAGAACATCATTTGCTACTTACTACACTTGCAAAGATGTAATTTAGCGTACTCATCCATACGTCTCCACCTAGCAGCATTAGCAGCCTACTTACAAAATCGACAACACTTGTCACTATTTAAAGTGCCTGCGATCAAAGCCTTCATGGAAGGTCTTAAAAGGATTATTCCTCCCAGATTACCACCCTCTCCGGTGTGGAATCTAAATATTGTTCTCACTAGGCTCATGGGTCCCCTATTTGAACCTCTGCATAAATGCGAACTACAATTCCTTACTTGGAAAGTGGCTTTCCTTATTGCTATCACATCCCTTCGAAGGGCAAGTGAAATCCAGGCTTTAACCATACAAGAACCATTCCTACAACTACATCATAACAAAGTGGTTCTTAAAACAAATCCAAAATTCCAGCCAAAAATAATTTCTCCATTCCATCTTAAACAATCAGTCGAGCTACCAGTGTTCTTCCCAAATCCGGACTCGGTAGCTGAAAGAGCTCTTCATACCTTAGATGTTAAAAGAGCCCTGCTGTATTACATTGACAGAACCAAATCTTTCCGCAAAACCAAAACAATTGTTTGTTGCTTTCTCTCCACTACATAAAGGCAACCCCATTTCCAAATCAGGGATAGCCAGGTGGATAGTTAAATGTATCCAAATATGTTACCAAAAAGCTAAACGCACTCTAACAGTTCCCACTAGAGCGCACTCCACACGCAAAATAGGGGCTTCCATGGCATTCTTAGGAAACATTCCCTTAGAAGATATTTGTAAGGCAGCAAGTCAAACAACAAGCTTCTGTGGGTCAGGCTGTCCTTAAAACTTTATTCCAAACTGCTGCAACCGATACAGGTGACCACCGCTAGGGGAGACACTGCTGTATAGTCTATCCTAAGTGTGTGATCTGCAGCTCATATGCCTCGAACGGAATATGCTACTTACCAGTATGCATCTGTTCTTGGCATGTAGAGCTGCAGAGCCACACACGCCCACCCACCTCCCCGGGACCTGTATCTGTTCCAGCATTGTCTTAATTAGACAACACATGGACATCCTTTCTTTATTCTTATACACTCCATCATTTCCCATCATGGCGAAAAACAATCTGAGGATGGAGTGGATGCCCATGCGCACTGTAGTCCAAGGGAGGAGTCACCTATCTCGTGACCAAAAGACTTCTTCCGAAGACAACAACAACCTGCAAGCATCCGAGCCCAACACCAGATGGCGATCTTATCCTAAGTGTGTGGCTCTGCAGCTCTACATGCCAAGAACAGATGCATACTGGTAAGTAGCATATTCCTTTATACAGTGTTCTACTGGTAATATTGATGATTGACAGTGCAAACGTTAATTTCTAATGGATACTTCTAACCACAGATTCCTCACCTTGCATATATTCCCCAGGTGTCAGACTGGATCCGGAAACTTTAAAGCAGTACTGCTGCACATTGGTAGGTGGTATTGTGCGGCTCAGTGCAAACACATCAAATTGATGGACAGAGTGCTGAAACATTTCAACCACTCACCTCAGTCACAGATCTGGGTGTAATCCATCGTCCTTTTGCTCACTATGCCACCCCAGTTTGTACCCAGCCATATGCAAATCAATCTTTACCCTGTTCCTCATGGGAACAGTCCAGCCTGAACTGCCAGGCCAGGTCCTCCCTGGACTGGAAACAAGCATCCTGTTACCAATTTTGGGGTTTTACCCCTCATCATTCAAGCTAGCTTGAGTCCAGTGGCATGGCGAGCAAGGGACCCACGTCTGGGCATACCCTTGGCCACTTAGAGAGAACATAGCAAACACAACAAGATGATGGACAGACTGCTGAAACTTTTCAACCACTCACCCTGAATCACAGATCTGGGTTTATTCCATCGTTCTTTTCCTCACTATGTCACCCCAGTTTGGACACAGCCATATGCAAATCAGTCTTGACCCTGTTCCTCATGGGAACTGTCCAGCCCGAACTGCCAGGCCAGGTCCTCCCTTAAACCGGAAACAAGCATCATGGGACCGGTTTCGGGGTTTCACCCCTCATCAGCCAGGCTAGCTTGAATCAAGTGGCATGGCGAGCAAGGGACCCACGTCAGGCATACCCTTAGCCACTTAGGGCAAACATAAGATGATAGACGGAGTGCTGAAGCATTTCAACCACTCACCCCCCGTGACAGATCTGGGATTAATCCATTGTTCTTTTGCTCACTATGCCTCCTCAGTTCGGACCCAGCCATATGCAAATCAGTGTTGACCCTTTTCCGCTTGGGAACAGTCCAGCCCGAACTGCCAGGCCAGGTCCTCCCTGGACCGGAAACAAGCATTCTGGGACCGTTTCGGGGTTTCACCCCTCATCTGCCAGGCTAGCTTGAATCTAGTGGCACAGTGAGCAAGGGACCCACGTCTGGGCATAACTGTGGTCACTTAGGGCAAACACAGCACGATGACGGATGGAGTGCTGACACTTTTCAACCACTCACCCCCAGTCACAGATCTGGGTTTAATACATCATTCATTTGCTCACTATGCCACCCCAGTTCTCGTTTAATCATCCCCTATGCACAGTGACTTCGGCTCCTTACGGTCCTTCAGACACAGATCTGGAGCTACTACTTAGTGTTTTTAGACTTCTTTTTCTGAAATTTCTACACAGAGTGCAAGGGAAAATGTCATCCCTTAAAAAAACTGGGTACAAGCAGTGTAGATTTTAGATTAGATTTTTTTTTAGAGACTGTGGCAAACAGATGTCTGTGATGGATCCTCACAAAGTATCCTTATGGTGCTTGGAGTTGGAGCATGATTCCAGACCCTGTGACAACTGCACTAAGATGAACTCAAAGGCCTTACGTGTCCACGAGAAGAAGCTGTATGTCGCCAGACATGGAAATACTTCACTCTGTGGCCAGTCAAAGTTGTCACTTCTTCGGTAGGCTGTAGTGTCATCTGGGGGAATGGCATAGCTAGATCTGTATCACCTGGAGGATCAAAATTGCAGTTGTTCCACAAGTCATCAGTAGGCACCAACTTTTAAGGTGCATCGTATTGGTTGGTAGTGTGAAGTGGGCTGCCTTTGCCATAAGATGAATATGAAAGAGGAGAGGAATGTGGGGGAGAAGGTGATGGTGGTTGAGGGGTAGAAGGTGTTGGAGGAGAGTGTGGTGGTGAAATAAGGAAAGGCCTGGTGCCCCTATCCTTGTATCTCTAAAGCTTGGGAGGTGCAGAGGGCTCTGAAGAAATTCCATCCTCAACAGTGAGCCTATTCTTGCATGGCAAAGTGTCTGTTGGCTTTGGGGGCAGCTTGGTGGTAATCTTGCTGGTCTGAGGCTGGATGAACATGTGTTTCAGCCAGGCATCGAGGCAATGGAGAATGGGTTTCTCTGCTTCCTCGGAGCTGGATGTAAAGGGTGTTTTCTGCACTGACAGCACTCTAGGACTAAAGGAGAGGAGGCATCCGTGTGTTCCTCTGTCTCACGTATTAGTTGATCAAGAGTGCAAGCAGCCAGCTGTACATCCAGCACATATTTGCGACCATCTCACTTCTCTGCAGTCTCAAGTACACCATAAATGTGGCTAAGTCCCACCTACAAAGACTCCGATCCAACCCTTTCTGTTGGCAGTGCTAACCTTGGTCACTGGCAAAGCCTAATCAAGTCCCCCCAAAATTGCAGCTTTAGGCAAACTTTACCTCTTTTTCAGCCTCCACGTCACCTCACAATCAAAACAGTAACACAACTGTTGGGTATGATGGCCTTACGTTTCACTAATTTACCTCAAGCCCAACTCCATATGCACTTGTTGCAGCAGTGCCTTTCAGCACAATCGTCACAGGTGGGGGTTCAGGTGGAAAATCTAGTGTGGTTAAGGGCTAGTGTCTTATCACTCTTGCAGTGGTGGAGCAGCAACTACTTGTTGCGAGGCAGGCCTTTTCTAGACCCCATTTCATAAGTCACAATTTCCACAGATACTTCTCAAACTCGATCAGATCACAGTGTGTGTGACTTCCCAGCAGCAGAGCTATCACATCAATTACCTTTACCTTCAGGTGATACACCTCAGTCTGTTCTACCACTAACTTGTGGCAAAGTGGTCCTGGTCAGTGCGGACAGCATGGTGGCCCTGTATTACTTACAGAACCAGGGAGGCACCCACTTGCACTTCCTTTCACTGCTAGCTCAGACAGTCTGGCATTTGGCGCTCCCCACAACATCCACTTGATTGCAGAACATCTCCTGGGGGTGGACAAAAACCTGGCATACCTGCAAATCACAACACATCAACAAGTGCACAAGTCGGAACTCCACTCTCATGTTCTGGTTTCAGCGCTGGGGCACACCCAACGTAGACCTGTTCCCAAACCCAGCAAAAGCAAAATGTCCAGACTTCACCTCCAAGTAGCCAAACCCAAGGTCTATGGTAAATGCACTTGTGTATCACCTGGCTGGGGATGTTTGCTTACGCTTTTCCACTTCCCCCAATCTTTCCAATGGTGGAGATGAAAATGCTGCAAGCTTTGCTAACCCCTGTGTGGGCCAGGCAGCCTTGGTATTCGACCCTGCTATAGGTGTTGATCAGCCCACGCAAGATGCTCCCAACCGGCTGGATCATCTCACCTGGAATCATGGAAAGGTCAGGTACTCATACCCTAAGAAACTCAGGCTAGCAATCAGGCACCTGAGGTCCCAGTACTCAGTCACCTAGGTCGCCCCCAGGAATTCATGGACATCCTCTAGGAGTTCTGTTAAACCTACCACACGAGCATGCTATGCAGCAAAGTGGAAAAGATTTGTTCACTACTGCATTACGAGGAAACTAGACCCTTTAAAGCCTGCAGTCAAGGCTATTATTGCCTACCTCCTCCACATCCAGAAGTCTAGTACAGTTTACACTTCCATACGGCTTCATTTTGCAGCTACTACCGCATACATGCAGAACAGGGAACTCCTCCGTTTTCCACATACCTGTAAGCATAGCATGCATTGAAGGCCTTAAGAGTCATTCCTCCCAGGGTTCCGCCTGCACCTGCGTGGAACCTTAGTATTGTCATTACCAGACTCATGGGCCCCTTTTGAGCCCTTACATTCTTGCCCGCTCCAGGACCATCCTGAAAGGTAGCTTTCCTGGTTGTGTCCACTTATTTACACCGAATTAGTGAGCAGCTGCAAGCACCCATACTGCAAGAACCCTTCATCCAGGTTCATAAGAACAGGGTAGTGCTCAGGTCAAAACCTAAGGTTCGAGGCATGTGGGCTGCTGAATTCATATCTGTGCATAGTTTGCCGCCTAGTGTTGGGTCCGGATGTTTGCACGTTGTTGTCCTGGAAGAGTCTTCGAAGTATCCTTGGATAGGTGACTCCTCCCCTGGACTACAGTGCGCATGGGCATCCTCTCCATCCTCAGATTGTTTTTTTCCGCCATTGGGTTCGGATGTGCTTATCTTGACTCAAGTTAGGAAAAACTCTTTTCAGGCCAAAAGGCCTCTAGTTCGCGTCGGTACTGTTCCCGATCGGTATCGATAGTATCTTTGTTAGTTTACTAACGTCCAAAACCAACTTTTTCGCATCATACCCGACCATCGACCCGACATCGACGATGGAATCGAGGACACCATTCAAGCGGTGTCCGGTATGCAATGCGAAATATCCCCACATCGACGTCCATCCGGTGTGCAACAAATGCCTTTCACCGGATCACGACGAATCTACATGCATGGCCTGTGCCCGATTTCGATCCAAGAAGACTCTACGGAATCGACGAGCGGCGAGACTCGAAGCGCAGCAAGCGGCACCGGCCCCAGCCGACATCTTCAACGCCGAGACCGAAGATATCGAAAAAGTGGAGAACCTACCCGCCAGTCCCGCTTCCGAACATAACTCCGGATCGGAAGACGTCGACGAAACACTCTTTCGTAGAGATGAAGACGACACCGAGGTAGGAGACTACAATGAGGCCTTAGGGGCCGAAGAGAGTAGCTCCGGTGACGAGCAAGGCCTACCCGTTCAGACTGAGGAAAGCCCAGTGCAACAGTCTATGGCTCCGGTCGAGGGATTGCCTTCGGGCCTTACCCAAAACCTATCCCGCAGTTCTTCGGCCCCGCCCTCGGGCCCGGCCTCGGACATTCAGCGGCAGCCATTACCGCCCAAAACGGCTGGTTTCCCTTCTTCGAAACCGAAACCAAAAGCTGTATTGATTCAATTGAAACCGAAACCGAAAGTGGCGCTGGTCGGATCGAGGCCCTCCACACCTTCGACGCCAGCAAAACACGTCGGCACCGAGCGCACCAAACGAGACTTCGGTGCCGCACTTGAAGCGGCCGACGTCGGAGTCGGCGTACGGAAAAAGGCCCTCGGTGCCACCAAACCTGCTCAGCTCCCGGCACCGACGCAATCGACTCCGACCCCAAAGGTCAAACTGCCTGCTGCGCCTCGCACCGCTTCGACGGCAACACCAAAGCCGCATTCATCGAAGACGTCGACGGCCATTCCCACCCCTCGACTCGATGACCCACCGGCGCCGAAAAAGTCCACGGCCGCCTCTACAGAACCGGTCGGCGCAAAAGAATCGAGGGCGCTCCAGATGCGACCCGTTACTGAGCAAAGCACCAAAAAGAAGACGGTCCTCCAGGACATGTCGGGCTCCGAGCCAATAAAAGCTCCAGCAGCCTCTTCGGCACCAGCCAACATTACCTTTGGCCTGCCACCATCCACGGCCCCAAAACTGTTCCAAGTCAGGACACGGGTCACCCATACCACGATCACACCAGCCGAACGCTCTGCGGAGACGTCTCCATCCCATCTCATCGACGCCGACACCGGCAGGATGATTATCCACAAAAGGAAAATAACTTCTGAGCGAGCTTTAGAATCCTTCCGGATCCCACTAAAAAGAAAGCTGCCTGTGGCTTCGGAACCAGTTCTTTACAAACCTTTCCACTCACCCTACCAGGATCCACAATCCTTCTCTCCCGCACACTCCGACACGGATGCGTTAGAGGACTACATGGGTGACCAAGTCCCCTACCCCGGAGACATGGACCCTGACGGCCAACAGGACCCTGATCAAGCTTGGGATGACCCTGTGGACCCAAGTGCACCTATGGATGCACAGGACCCGCAACTCTATGGAGCAAAAACATCTCCCACAGAGGACACTGCAGCGTTCAACGCTCTCATTGAACGTGCTGCGGCCAATCATGGAGTGCAACTTCACTCTGACACCGTCGAGGACGACTTTCTTATGGACACTTTCGCAACCTCAGAAAGAAATATAAAGACTCTGCCCATGTTAAAGGGGGTCCTCAAACCAGCGAAGGACATCTTCAAGGAACCCACCAGGGCAAGAGTGATAAACCCCAGGATCGACAAAAAATACAGATCAGCGCCTGGGGACCCTACTTACATTAGAGGCCAATTACCTCTGGATTCCATTGTCGTTGCGAATGCTCGCAAGAGGGCACACTCGCAAACAACAGGTGACGCTCCTCCCCCGGACAAAGAGTCCAAGGTGTTAGAGACCTCTGGCAAACGGGTTGCCGCACAGGCAGCTAACATATGGCGCATTGCCAATACTCAAGCGCTCCTCGCTCGCTACGATAGAGCGCACTACGACACATTAGAGCAAATACTCCAACATCTCCCTGACCAATACAAAGAAGGTGCAGAGATCCTCATCAGGGAGGGACAGCTCCTCACAAACGCATCCATCAAGTGTGCGCTGGATGCCGCAGACACAGCTGCCAGGGCCATAAACACTAGCGTCATGTTGCGACGACATGCCTGGTTGCAAATCTCCGGATTCAAACCTGAGGTGCAAAATAACATACTCAACCAGCCTGTCAACCCCGACTATCTATTCGGGCCGGAGGTTGACGCCACCCTAGAGAAAATAAAAAAGGACACGGACACTGCAAAGTCCATGGGGGCTCTCCAGACTCAGTCCTTTCGGAGCGGCTCCTTTCGTCGCCCCGGAAATAGAGGAGCAGGTAGAGGACAGGGGTCACAGCAAACATACAACAAGGGCAATACACAAACCACCTACGATAAAAACACCCGGGGTGGATATCGTGGCTCCAGTACAAAGGGCAGAGGACGCGGCTACGGCAACACCAGGTCCTCCCCCAAGAACAAGCAGTGACGCCCTCTCCCTTCCTCCCGACCACATAACACCTGTCGGGGGAAGGCTACCAAGGTTCCTGTCCACGTGGAACTCCATCACCACAGACAGGTGGGTCAAAGATATTGTCAAATACGGTTACTGTCTAGAACTAACCTCCACTCCACCCACAATACCTCCAAAAAACCGTCCTATGTCCTCAGAGCACTTCACGCTCTTACAGCAGGAGGTGCAAAGTATGCTTCTAAAAGGCGCAATAGAGGTCGTACCCGTCCACGAGCAGGGTACGGGGGTGTACTCCCTGTATTTTTTAATACCGAAAAAGGACGGGTCACTCAGACCTATATTAGATCTGAGACCCCTAAACCGATAGATTCTTTCCGAGCATTTTCACATGCTCACTCTACAGCAAGTCCTCCCGCTGCTCAAGCAGGGAGACTTTCTGGCCACACTGGACCTCAAGGATGCGTATTTTCACATACCCATTCACCCCTCACACAAAAAATACCTCAGGTTCACTGTTCAAGGGCAGCACTACCAATTCAAAGTCCTTCCCTTCGGCGTGACAACAGCACCCAGGGTGTTTACAAAGTGCCTAGCTACTGTGGCGGCACATCTACGGAGGCAGCACATACACGTCTACCCTTACCTGGACGACTGACTCGTTCAAGTGAAGTCAGCCCAGCAATGTGCCAGCCACATGTCCCGCACCATTCACCTCCTTCACAGTCTGGGGTTCTCACTAAATTACCCAAAATCCCATCTCCAGCCCGCACACGTACAACAGTACCTAGGTGCGACTATAGACACTCTGGCGGCCACAGCTCAGCCAAATTTAGTGAGAATCAACAGCATGCAAATGCTGATTTCCAAGTTCAAACCACAACACTCCCTGCCCGCGCGAGTGTTCATGCAGTTGATAGGCATGATGGCCTCCTGCATCTTCATAGTCCCACACGCGAGACTACATATGCGCCCGCTTCAGGAGTGCTTAGCACGTCAGTGGAATCAGGCTCAAGGACAGTTGAAAGACCTAGTGTTGGTGAGCGGTCGGGCATACAACTCTCTGCATTGGTGGACTCCACAAAACCTTTGCAAGGGCCGACCGTTCCAAGAGCCTGTCCCACAGATAATACTGACGGCGGACGCGTCTCTCCAGGGATGGGGAGCTCATGTACTCCATTACACAGTGCAGGGACTATGGACACAACAACAAAAGAAGATGCACATCAACCTTCTAGAGCTGATGGCAATCTTCCTCGCTATGAAAGCATTCAAAGTACACTTGTGCAACAAAGTCGTGTTGATCCGGACGGACAACATGACTGCCATGTACTACATACAGAAGCAGGGAGGAACACACTCTCCACAGTTGTCTCATCTGGCTCAGAGCATGTGGAAGTGGGCCATTCAGAGGAACATGTTCCTCATGGCAGAACACCTCCCCGGCAAGGACAACCAGATGGTGGATCTGCTCAGCAGACACAGCCACCAGATGCACGAGTGGGAGTTACACCCATCAGTACTCCAACCGTACTTCCAGCAGTGGGGTCATCCAGAGATAGACCTATTTGCGACAAGCGAAAACGCAAAATGCCAAAGCTTTGCCGCCAGGTTCCCACATCCGCAGTCGCAGGGCAATGCGATATGGATGAACTGGTCCGGCAGATTTGCGTACGCTTTTCCCCCAGCGCCACTGATACCGCTGGTGGCACGCAAACTCAGACAACACTCACTGACACTCGTCCTGGTTGCTCCAACGTGGGCACGCCAGCCGTGGTACACCACCTTTCTCGAACTTTCCGTGGTGCCGCATCAAAGGCTGCGGGTCAAACCCGAGCATTTGACGCAGAACCATGGAGAGATTCAGCACCCAGATCCGCAACAGCTGAACCTGGCAATCTGGCTCCTGAAGTCCTAGAGTTTGGCTACCTAAACCTGCCACCTGACTGTATGGACATCATTAAGGAGGCCAGGAGACCCACTACCAGAGCTTGCTATGCAGCCAAATGGAAGAGGTTCGTCATTTATTGCAATAATAATGACATTAACCCGCTAAACGCATCCATCCAAAACATTATTTGTTACCTATTACACCTATACCGATGCAATCTGGCGTACACCTCTATACGTGTCCATTTAACCGCAATATCAGCCTACCTGCAGACCAGGCAGCACCTCTCTCTATTCAGAGACATCAAAGCATTCTTGGAAGGACTCAAACGAGTCATTCCACCAAGCTACCCACCGGCTCCGATGTGGAACCTCAACTTGGTCCTCACACGCCTGATGGGTCCACCCTTTGAACCTCTACACTCATGCGAGATTCAATTCCTTACCTGGAAAGTAGCTTTCCTAGTAGCGATAACTTCTTTACGAAGAGTTAGTGAACTCCAGGCACTAACTGTTCAAGAGCCATTTATACAGGTTCACGCCAACAGGGTCGTACTACGTACCAACCCCAAATTCATGCCCAAGGTGATATCGCAGTTCCACATGAATCAAACTATTGAACTGCCTGTTTTCTTTCAAAACCCACAAACTGTCGCAGAAAGGGCACTCCATACACTAGATGTGAAAAGGGCCCTCATGTATTATATCGACAGGACCAAACCCTTTAGGAAAACAAATCAACTTTTCGTTGCCTTTGCCCCACACCACAAAGGTAACGCTATCTCCAAAGCAGGTATAGCCAGATGGATCGTTAAATGTATTCAAATTTGCTATCAAAAGGCTAAACGCACTTTAACGATTCCCCCACGAGCCCACTCAACACGTAAGTTAGGGGCCTCCATGGCTTTCCTAGGAAACATTCCTTTGCATGACATATGTAGAGCATCCACCTGGTCCACTACACATACATTTACCAAACACTATTGTGTAGATGTGCAATCAAAACAGCAGGCAGCTGTAGGACAGGCTGTTCTCAAAACTGTTTTTCAGACCGCTGCAGCTGGCACTGGTAGCCGCCGCTAATAAGAGGGCACTGCTGTATATTCTATGCACAGATATGAATTCAGCAGCCCACATGCCTCGAACTGAATATGCTACTTACCAGTATGCATCTGTTCTTGGCATGTAGGGCTGCTGACATTCATATCGCCCTCCCTCCTCCCCGGCGCCTGTAGCAGCTGCAGCTCTCAGAATTACTGTAAGCATGGTCATCACTTTCTGTATCTACTCCATCACTGCCACAATGGCGAAAAACAATCTGAGGATGGAGAGGATGCCCATGCGCACTGTAGTCCAGGGGAGGAGTCACCTATCCAAGGATACTTCGAAGACTCTTCCAGGACAACAACGTGCAAACATCCGGACCCAACACTAGGCGGCGATCTATGCACAGATATGAATGTCAGCAGCCCTACATGCCAAGAACAGATGCATACTGGTAAGTAGCAAATTCATTCCTTTCTATGGTGGTTTCCTCTTTTCATCTCACTCAGACTATAGAGCTACCAGTCTTCTTTCCACAGCCAGAGTAGGGAGAGCGCTACTTCCCGTGTACATAAAGCACAGTCTAATGTACTACATAGAAGGAAAGCCTTTCGTGTGACAGACCATGTGTTCATGCCCTTTGCAAAGCCTCACAAGGGCCAACCTATATCTAAAGCATGAATTGCTAGGTGGATAGTAAAGTGTATGCAAACTTGCTATCAAAAGGCAAAAAGAGCCCTCCCCGTCACCTGTAAGGCTCACTCTACTCTCACGAAGGCTGCATTCATGGTATTCTTAAGGAACATTCCCTTAGCCGACATACGCAAGGCGGCTGCATGGTCAATTTCACACGTTTACTAAACACTGTTGTGTTGATGTTCCAGCCAGACAACAGGCTATGGTTTGCTAAATGACCTTATTTCAGACCACTGTATCATCCACGCACTAGTCACTGCTTATAGAAGGTTACTGCTTTCAGTCTATGCACAGCATGTGTGCCTACAGCAACACATGCTACAAACTGAAAATATTACTCACCCTGTAAGCATAATTTCGCAGTGATTCATATGCACCCACCCTCCTCCATGAACAATTGTGGCTGTGATCACAGATCTCTTCATTCTTCCACTCATTATCTTTCTTTGTGCAATACACGTGCATCATATAGTGTTAACTCACCCCTTCATACTACGCTAACCCTCTGTGCGAAAAACAGTCTAACCTGGAGTCTATGCCTATGTGCATTACCAGGTAAGAGAGGAGCCATTATACCTTGTGACCTGAAAGACTTCTTCGAAGAAAATCAACTTGCAAAAGTCTGAGTCCAACACAGGGTGACAGGAGTATATATAGCAGCTGAATTTACAGGACTACTCCCTACAAATAGATTCTTACAGGATAAGTCATTATCAAGTAATGGGGTAACCCAAACAATGTCCTTGGACCTGGGTATCGACTAGTACAGAAAACAATTGGTCCTGGACCTTTTTTTTTTAGCCCCTAGCAATTTCTGGGGGAGGTTATTATTTAGATATAACTTAATGAACGCATATGGTCAGCAAAAGGTTACTTAATCCAGACAAAAAACCTTGAAGTGCATCAGGCCTGCAAATATACTTGGCATCTGTTGTTAATTTTTGTAAAACACTTATTTATTGTTCAAAGATTCAATTCAACAATTGGTAAATACTCTACCATATTCATTGTTTAAAAAGGAGAGGTTGCTCAACAGAGGGGGTGCAGAGAAATTGTGCTCAAGTGTGTAGTGAGTGAATGTGAAAGGAAGGAAAATCAAAGTCAAAGAAATTCAAAGAACAAACATCACTAAAATCGTTCTGGATATAACTGATAACAAAACCAGTTAAATTAAGCCTGTCCAACATCAATCAATTTCCAAGTAATTCATATAATTTGCAAACAACACAGAGAAAGCGATCATCTGTAGCTTGGGCGGGGTAATGGGAACGTTTGGTACAGGCCTACATGGGGGTAAACGTCGACGTTTTGACCCGACTTGGAAGCAAGGAGGGTAATTGGTTCCTCAGCTGGGGGGTCTTCATCAGGACAAGAGACAGGGGGGAGACAACCTAGGAGGTGGGGAAAGGGGGGTTTTAATGCCAAGATGTATGCAATAATCGAGTAAGGCCTACACATTTCCTGTTGAACTAACCTATTCGGGATGTACGTTGATCAAGGCTCCCGGGGTAGCGACCTAAGAATAGGAAGTAGTGCACATCAGTGTTCAACACTGTGTTGTGGTGAAATAAAATGAAGATATACTGAAGCTTTTCTTACCCGCACTCACGTTGCGGTTCGAAGGCCCAGTATTTCAATTCACAAGGGATGATAACATCCTTGTGTGTCCATGCAAAAGATAGGTGAAACAATCGCCATCTGTAATTAATGAGTATGACCTAAAATCAATATAGACAACAACCCAATTGTGTAAACAATAACCGTTCTTAATTAATAGAATGGTCGCTTACCCGCGCGCACATTTCGGTTCAGGAAACAAAGTGTTCAGTCTAGGGATTTCCCTTTTTCTGTGGGGAGATGGATATTATGCGCGAATTAATCGCCAACTGCAATATAAATAAATAAAGGCCTTCAATTAATCAAAGGAGTCCCCCATGGGTCCAGTCCATAGAGGGCGGAAGCGCTTATATGTTATCTTACCTAAATTTCTCAGCAGCCCGGGACGAAGTCAGCACCTTGCACGGCAGTGTAGGACTGACTCGAGTCGAGTCTCTAAAAAGTACTCTGCAGCATGAGTACGTCACTGTCGACGCGCCATGTCCCAAGGACGTCAGCCTGATGCTGTCGCTCACCCGGCGGCGGTGAGTCAGTCAAGTTTAAAGGGACGAAAGACTATTCATTAAATAGTTCTTGAACCATATTCTAGTAAAATTAATTTACACCAGCAACGAGGCAATTCAGTTGTAATGAAAACACCTAATACACATGATATGTACATTAAAAGACGGGACATGATACTTGCATTACACACAAAAACAAGAAATGCAGACATAGGACACAATTCATTACAAAGATTGGGCTGATTTCACGAATAATAGAAACAAGACGTGACGATTATATTACAGTGAATTGGTTAGCACCAAAAGTACAGTTAACAACAGATACGATAAGTTTGTTAATTAAGGACAAAGAATGGGACATTAAGCAAACTGTCTTACGGTTAATAACAATAATATATGCTCAGCCATGGCAGACAGTAAGAGGGGCTGTGCCCTCACATATCTCTTTATATAGTCAAAGGCGCCATAAAGGCTCTCTACGGAGTGGATAAGTACCCTTACGTGGTGAGGGTGAAACTCAGCATAGTCATAAGGGGGATGACCACTTAGTCAGTATTAAAAAATGCCACCTGCCTGGCAATTTCCTCATATTTGTTGAGACCTCTCACTACAGTGTCAAAGAAATGAATCCATCTGCATTCACGGATATTTAAGGTATTGATAAAGTCTCCTCCCCTCGGATTGACTTTCATTTTTCTGTGACCCACCACTTAAGACTCTCTGGTGTGTGTCCAATTGTGGTGAAATGTTCCACTAGGGATGCACCCTGGACTCAGCAGCGCATACGACTGCAGCGATGCAGTATGCGTGTCTTAACTTTTTGTATGGTCTGACCAATATACATAAAATCACATGGACATGTTATTGCGTATATAGCACCTGTAGTGTTACAGTTAGTATGGTCCTGTGATGTATGTGTACAGTTGTTGTGAGTAAATGTTTTCATTTTGTTCGTCATTAGACAAGCCTTACACTATCCGCACTTATGGTGTCCTATTACTGGAGGGATATTCCACAGTGTTGATTGTGTCTCCCTCGCTTCCATCGGTAATAACGATTTGACCACATGGTCCCTCACATTCTTGCCCTTCTTTGATGCATGCATAGGGGGTTCCATGATCCCTATTTCGTCTGCTTCCAAGTGCCAGTGGCGGTTTATGATCTTCTTGTTCTCATTGCTTTTTGTGCAGAATGTGGTAACGCATACTAACCGACCCTGGTCCTTTGTTGCTCTGTGTTGCGGTTCAAGGAGAAAATCCCTGTGATTAAACCACGCCTGTTTACGTGCTTTCTTCAATAACCTCACATGGTACCCTCTTTCAGTAAGGCGTGTCCTCAGATTCGCAGATTCATCAAAGTAATCTTGTTTCCTTGTGCAGTTTCTACGCAACCTCAGGAACTGACCAAAGGGTAGATTATCTCTGCGATGCGGAGTTGGTGACTGGAGTATCGTAAAAGTGTTTCTTTCACCTGTTTTTCTGTATAAGCTGGTGTATAGTCTATCCTTATCAGCCCTAATGGAGATATCCAAAAAGTTGACCGTTTGGATATTAAAATCAAGTGAGAATTGAATGTCTCCTGAGCAGGCGCTAAGCCAGGTGTGGAAGTCCTTTAAATGTTGTTCATCACTCTTCCATATTACTGGGACATCGTGTCTGTAATGTCTCCACATATCGATACATTCCCTTTAAGGGTTCTGATCACAGTACATGGGTACGTTCGTAATTATCCATGTCGATAATGGCTAGATTGGGTGCAAAACTGGCTCCCATCGCTACACATTTGGTTTGGAGATAATATTCCCCTTGGAAGAAGAAAAAATAATTCATCATAGCGACCTCCGAGAGTTCCTTCATGAATTCAGTGGGAATCTGATGTGGCCTTGGACAGTCTTCAAGGACTGTCTTAATGATGGTAAGTGCCGCCTGCTGGGGAATATTTGTGTACAACGATGTTAAATCCATGGTAACCAAAAATTGGTTATTCTGGTTGAATGGTCGGTTGTCCACCAGCTTAATATGTTGCATGGTATCTCTCAAGTTTGTTGTGGTGTTCTCAGCAATAGGTTTGAGGAAAATGTCTATGAATTTACACAAAGGTTCCAAGACCGAACCACATCCAGAAATGATGGGTCTCCCGGGTGGGTTGTGCATGCGTTTATGGATCTTAGGGAGTGTATATATTGTGGGAATCCTAGGTTGTTTATTATTCAAGTACTCAAACTCATGTTTACATAGAAACCCTTCCTGTAGCCCTCTAAGGGTTATGTACCTGATGTTATCTATAATCTCTATAGTGGTGTCAGATCTCAATTTGTTATAGTGCCCTGTATTTCCAGTTGGGCAAGGATCTCTTTTCTGTAGTCTTCCATATTATGAATGACTATAGCCCCTCCCTTATCGGCAGGTTTAATGACTATGTTCGTATTGCTCTTAAGGGACGTTCCGACTTTGTGGTATTGTATTTGACATATTGTCTGTGGGACAAAGAGTTTGTAATGTCACGCATTACCACCTGCTCATATGTTAGAATTTTATGAGACATAAGTTGAGTAGGAGGGATAAAATGAGACGGTGGTCGTAGACCCGTGCTTGAAAAAGTTGGTTGGAAAGGGATTTTGTTAAAATAGTGCTTAAGGCGTACTTTCCTACTGATGAACTGAAAGTACACGCCGCTGCAGACACCGCTGCTGACACACCGCTGCTGACACACCGCTGCTGACACACCGCTGCTGACACACCGCTGCTGACACACCGCTGCTGACACATCTCTGCTGACACATCACTGCTGACACGCCGCTGCTGACGCACCACTGTTTATACACCACTGCTGCTGCACAATTGCTGACACACCACTGCTGACACACCACTGCTGACACACCACTGCTGACACACCACTGCTGACACACCGCTGCTGACACACCGCTGCTGACACACCGCTGCTGACACACCGCTGCTGACACACCACTGCTGACACACCACTGCTGACATGACGCTGCTGACACCCCACTGCTGACACACCGCTGCTGACACACCGCTGCTCACACCACAGCTGACACACCACAGCTGACACGCCGCTGCTGACACGCCGCTGCTGACACGCCGCTGCTGACACGCCGCTGCTGATACACCACTGCTGCTGATACCAGTGCTGACACGCCGCTGCTTACATGCCGCTGCTGACATGCCGCTGCTGACATGCCGCTGCTGACACGCCGCTGCTGACACGCCGCTGCTGACACGCCGCTGCTGACACGCCGCTGCTGACACGCCGCTGCTGACATGCCGCTGCTGACACATCGTTGCTGGTATGCCGCTGCTGACGCTTCTGCTGACACACCACTGCTGACACGCCGCTGCAGACACGCCGCTGCTGACACGCCGCTGCTGACACGCCGCTGCTGACACTCCGCTGCTGACACTCCGCTGCTGACACGCCGCTGCTGACACGCCGCTGCTGACACACTGCTGGTGACGCTTCTGCTGATACACCACTGCTGCTGATACCACTGTTGACACGCCGCTGCTTACACGCCGCTGCTTACACGCCGCTGCTGACACGCCGCTCTTGACACGCCGCTCTTGACACGCTGCTGCTGACGCTTCTGCTGACACATCACTGCTGATACACCACTGCTGCTGATACCACTGCTTACACGCCGCTGCTTACACGCCGCTGCTTACACGCCGCTGCTTACACGCCACTGCTGACACGCCGCTGCTGACACGCCGCTGCTGACACGCCGCTGCTGACACATCACTGCTGACACGCCGCTGCTGACACGCCGCTGCTGACACGCCGCTGCTGACGCTTCTGCTGACACACCACTGTTGATACACCACTGTTGATACACCACTGCTGCTGCACAATTGCTGACACACCACTGCTGACACACCACTGCTGACATGACGCTGCTGACACACCACTTCTGACATGACGCTGCTCACACGCCGCTGCAGACACCGCTGCTGACACACCGCAGCTGACACACCGCTGCTGACACGCCGCTGCTGACACGCCGCTGCTGACACGCCGCTGCTGACACGCCGCTGACACATCACTGCTGATACACCACTGCTGCTGATACCAGTGCTGACACGCTGCTGCTTACACGATGCTGCTGACATGCCGCTGCTGACACACCACTGCTGACATGCCGCTGCTGACATGCCGCTGCTGACATGCCGCTGCTGACACGCCGCTGCTGACACTCCGCTGCTGACACTCCGCTGCTGACACGCCGCTGCTGACACGCCGCTGCTGACACGCCGCTGCTGACACGCCGCTGGTGACGCTTCTGCTGATACACCACTGCTGCTGATACCACTGTTGACACGCCGCTGCTTACACGCCGCTGCTGACACGCCGCTCTTGACACGCCGCTGCTGACACGCCGCTACTGACGCTTCTGCTGACACATCACTGCTGATACACCACTGCTGCTGATACCACTGCTGACACGCTGCTGCTTACACGCTGCTGCTTACACGGCGCTGCTTACACGGCGCTGCTTACACGCCACTGCTTACACACCGCTGCTTACACACCGCTGCTTACACGGCGCTGCTGACACGCCGCTGCTGACACACCGCTGCTGACATGCCTCTGCTGACACATCACTGCTGACACGCCACTGCTGACGCTTCTGCTGACACACCACTGTTGATACACCACTGCTGCTGCACAATTGCTGACACCACTGCTGACACCACTGCTGACACCACTGCTGACACCACTGCTGACACCACTGCTGACATGACGCTGCTGACACACCGCTGCTCACACGCCGCTGCAGACACCACAGCTGACACACCGCTGCTGACACGCCGCTGCTGACACGCCGCTGCTGACACGCCGCTGCTGACACGCCGCTGCTGACTGTAACGCCCTGAACGTCTCAGGATCGTTTAACAGACACGATAATGAGAACGCAACCACTTGTGAAGGTTTAGTTATTTTAATGAAGGCAAAAATAATACAAGGAATAAACAAAGGTTATAGTCACTGGAATCCTCCAGGCTAATTACGTTACCAGCCCACAGCACGGATGGTCCTAACCGTCCTCTGCATATACGCCGATCCCGGCGTATGCCAACAGAGGGCAGAAATGAAATGGCCGACAATGCCAATCGGTAGGCTGTGAGGGGCACGAAGAGTGTTGGGGAGAATCGAGGAGTCAGGGAAACACCCAGCCGGGGTCTCTACCTGAAGGGAGCAGCCGCTCAACCTCTTCCTCAGACTGCACCGGGACGCGGAGTCACCTCCTGGTGATGCGTCACCGATACCCCAATCACAAGCAAAGAAGACTGAACCGAGAGCAGCCGCTCGATCGATCCCGTGGACTTCCGAGTCTGTAACGCGGCAAACACCTCCTGGTGTGCGTTAAAGCTGGCAGTCCCTGTATCTCTGGTCGGGCTGGGAGTTACGACTCCAACCAGCAAAAGCGCCACTGCGCTTTGACTCAGCCGAGTCAAAAAGCGAAGCTCAATGGTTATCAGGTAGAGCTTCCGGGTCCTTCACAGGTGACGATGGGGCAAGACACGGCCCAGGGAGTAACGACTCGACCTACCTCCGTTCTTGCCTTACTGGAGCACCACTCCGGAACACTGCTCTTCACTAAGCAGGTACGTCGGTGTAAACACAATATCCGACAGCGTTGTACCTCCCGGTTCCTCCCTTTATAGGGCGTGTTTTCCTTGAGTTATGTAACAGCTCTCCTGTTTACATAAGGGCGTGTTTTCCTTGAGTTATGTAACAGCTCTCCTGTTTACATAAGGGCGTGTTTTCCTTGAGTTATGTAACAGCTCTCCTGTTTACATAAGGGCGTGTTTTCCTTGAGTTATGTAACAGCTCTCCTGTTTACATAAGGGCGTGTTTTCCTTGAGTTATGTAACAGCTCTCCTGTTTACATAACCTCTCAACCGCTAAGCATCCTGGGAGATGTAGTCCGTTTTCGCTGGTTACCGTTTTCCTCCCCTCGCATGACAGGAATTCTTGACAGTACATCCTCCCTCTCAGCGGCTCCCCACGGGTCCAGCGCTGGCAGGAAAACGCCGATGGAACAAGGAGACCAAGCGCGGAGCATGAACCCCTTCAGCCGGTTCCCATGACTGCTCCTCCGGGCCATAGCCTTTCCACGCAACCAGGTACCACAGCTTCCCCCTGCGCCATTTGGACGCCCGTATGCCCGACACTTCATACTCCACCTCCGACTCTACGCATACCGGCCTAGGTGTCCCAGACGGCTTGGAGGGTGCTGGTTTGAGCAATGATACATGAAAGACAGGGTGTATCCGCAATGACTGGGGCAAGCACACCTTCACGTTCACGGGACCCATACACTTGGTAATTCGATAGGGGCCCATGTACTTGGGATGGAACACACTGTTCTTTCGAAACCTCATGTTTCTTGTGGATATCCAGACGTAGTCTCCAGTGCGGTACAGTGGCCCGGGCCTTCTCTTCCTGTCTGCCGCAGCCTTGTATCTTCTCTTGGCCTCTATTAGGACAGCCCTTGAGCGCATCAACGTGTCTTTTATGTGTGCCACCCTGTCTGCTGTGGCGGGAATCCTGTCCTCTCTGAACGGATGTAGAAATGGCAAGAACCTGGGATGTTGGCCATAGTTGCTATAGAACGGAGATGACTGTGTGGAGCTGTGAGTGGCGTTGTTATAGGCTATCTCTGCAACCCATAGCAAGTCGACCCATTCTTCCCTGCCCTGGTCCACAAAACATCGCAGATACTGTTTGAGCGTTTGGTTCAGGCGCTCGGTTTGGCCGTCCGTTTGAGGGTGGTAGCTGGTGGACAGGGCGGTCTTAACATGCAGCGCAGTGCACCAAGTCTTCCAGAATTGCGCAGTAAACTGCGACCCCCGGTCCGACACGATCACCCCAGGTAATCCATGCAGTCGTACCACATTCTTTAGGAGTAGTGACGCCAATTCCCCGGCCGTAGGGACTCTCTTGCAGGGGATGAAGTGCCCCATTTTCGTCAAGTAATCCACCACCACCAGTATTGCCGTCATCCCCTGGTCTACCGGTAGGCCCACCACGAAGTCCAGTGATATGCTATCCCATGGTCTATCCGGGGTCGGAAGTGGATGTAAGAGCCCTTGGGTTCGGCCATGGTCGGCCTTCATGGTAGCACACGTAGGACACTCCTGTCCCCACCTCCTGACATCCACTCTCATGGTTGGCCACCAGAAATGCCGTCCCATGCTAGCCACCGTTTTTTCAAAGCCCAATTGACCTGCGCATGGAGAGTCATGGCACCAGATGAATGCTTGTTTCCTTAGCCTAGGCGTGGGTATCAATAGGCACCTGCCCTTCAGGGGTATCCCGTCCTTCAGCTGCCATTCTCTGTGACTGAGGAGCCACCTCCGCCATGCGAATGACCTGATCCCTCTCTTTATTCCCCTCAGGAAAGTATCCGGTTGGATAACCCCCAATACCATCCTCGGGGAAATGATGGAATGCTCGGTCGCAGGCAATGGTTCCTTAACTGCAGATTGACGGGACAGGGCGTCCGCCTTCCGGTTTTCCGTCCCCGGCCGATATGTGATGCGGAAGTTGAACCCCGCAAAGAAGATCATCCACCGCAGCTGTCTGGGAGAAACGTGTCTTGTGGCCGTCATGAACTGTAGGTTCCGATGGTCCGTGTACACCGATACCACATGTCTTGCCCCCATCAACCAATGCCTCCATTCGGTGAAGGCGTCCTTGATTGTGAGAAGCTCCTTCTCCGCAATATGGTAGTTGCGTTCGGCGTCGTTGAGTTTGCGGGACATGTACGCAACGGGATGAAGCACCCGTGTCGTGGTTGCGTTGAGACAAGATAGCCCCCAGCGCCACATCCGATGCGTCCGCTTCCACCACGTAGGGGAGATCCGGATCGGGGTGAGCCAACACCGGCGCCTTACCAAAGGCGCTTTTCAGGGCCTCAAAGGCTGTGTTCGCTTC
Source organism: Triturus cristatus (assembly GCF_964204655.1). Classification (NCBI taxonomy): domain Eukaryota; kingdom Metazoa; phylum Chordata; class Amphibia; order Caudata; family Salamandridae; genus Triturus; species Triturus cristatus. Next base: position 116,916,194 of record NC_140589.1, read on the forward strand.
AGGGGACCAGACAAACTCCTTGGACTTCCTCAGTAGCTGTGTGATTGGGGCCACCAATCCTGAAAATCCATCTATAAACCGCCTGTAAAAGTTGGCGAAGCCAATGAAACTTTGGACGTCCTTCACGCTTTTGGGCACCGGCCATTCTTTCACCGCCTTGATCTTTCGTTCTGCCATCTCCTGTCCCTCTGGACTCAGCATCACTCCGAGGAATTCCACGGATGTGACGTGGAAGTCACACTTGCTGAGTTTACAAAACAGCATGTTTTCCCTCAGCTTTTGGAGCACAGCTTTGACGTGGTGTACGTGCTCCTCCACACTGGACGAATAGATGAGGATGTCGTCGATATATACGACCACGTAGATATCCAACTCCTCTCTGAATACCTCATTCAAAAAGTACTGAAAGGCTGCTGGGGCGTTGCACAGACCGAACGGCATGACGAGGTACTCAAAAAGGCCGAACCTGGTCTTAAAGGAGGTCTTCCACTCGTCTCCGTCCCTCATGCGCACCAGATGGTATGCCCCTTTCAAATCCAACTTGGTGTAGATACGAGCTTTCTTGACCTGTTCCAGAAGTACACTGATGAGAGGCAAGGGGTACCGATTCTTTACGGTTATCGCATTCAATGCCCTAAATTCCACACAGGCTCTCAGCTCCCCATTAGCCTTCGGGATGAAGAAGAGTGGCGAGGCGGCCGGAGACTTGGACGGGCGGATGAATCCTAGCTTGAGGAGTTTATCCAGGTACCCCCGGAGATGCACGTTTTCAGGCTCCGTCAGGGCATACAGCCTGCCGCTGGGAACGCTGGCCCCTGGCACCAGGTCGATCTGGCAGTCAAACTGTCTATGTGGTGGTAGCACTTCCGCCTTCACCTCATCAAATACATCCTCAAAACTGTGATAAGCCTGGGGGAGAGCCACATCTTTTTCTGCCGCTGTAGCCACCGTCTGACTCCCGCTCTCATCTGCGTCAAGGGATTCCGTTCTTATTCCACAATGCAGGATGCAATACGGTGACGTCAGTTCGATGCGATGTGTTGGCCAATCCACAGAGGGGTTGTGTTTCTGTAGCCACGGCAATCCCAATATGACGCCATATTGGGGCGCTCGGATGATGTTAAAATCGATTTGTTCCAAATGGTTCCTCCCACATCTCATCGGAAGGACCCCCGTGTGCTGCCCGATGGGCCCCGTCACCAATCGCCTTCCGTCTACAGCATAGACGTCTTCGGGTACAGCTTTGGGAAGAAGCACTAGCCCTAGCCTGCATGCCTCGTTGTGGTCCATAAACGTGCCAGTGGCCCCTGAATCCACCATGGCCACAACGGGTATCCACTGGTCATGCACTCCCACGTGCACCGTGAGAAACGGGTGTCGTTGTCCCTTGGTGACCGAGTTGGAAAGTGAAGGGATGGAAGAGTGACTCCGAGATGCCCCTTCTTTGGTCTGGGAGTCCTCTAGTTTTCCGCCGGTACGTCCACCACGGCTGTTACTGACCGGTTGGCCCGATAACGTGACGTCTTCGGTTTGGCAGGGCATTCACGTACGTAGTGGCCTTTTTTGCCACAATATAGGCACAATCCTTGTTTACGGCGTGACTCTTTCTCCGTGGCTGTGAGGCTCGCTCGTATTGCGCCGATGTCCATGGGTTCTCCCTTGGATGCGGTGGCAGTTTCAGGACTTCCCACTGTCACATAGGATGGAAGGGATTTTCCTTTTCTCCCATGATCCCCCTTTCTTTCACTTAGCCTATGTTCCAGCCGTAATACCAGGTTGATAAGGCCCTCACGTGTCTTGGGTTGTGGGTCAATATGAGCCACGGCGTCCTTGAGCTCATCGCACAGCCCGTGATGGAAGAGCGCCGTCTGTTTAGCAACAGGCCACTTGGTTTCCGCAACCAGCCTTCGGAACGCGTTGAGATACTGCACCAGGTCGTTGGATCCCTGTCTCAACTCAAGCATTTCACGGTCCGCCGTATACGAGTCAGCCCTTCTGTCGAAGACCTTCAGGAATTCCTCGCGAAAAGCACCCCAATCACATAAGATGGGGTCGTCCCTGCTCACCAGAGGTACGGCCCATTGTGCCGCGTTTCCAGCCAAATAGGATATAAGGAAAGCCACACGAGCCTGACTCGTGGGGAACGCCCTTGGTTTGCACGATAAATGTAGCGCCACTTGTGTGAGGAATACCTGCACTGTGTTAGGATCCCCACTGTACCTCTCTGGTGTTGCCAAGGGGACGGCTACCGGCATTTCCACTACTACCGCAGGGGTCTGGTGCGTGAGGGAGGTGCTGGGCGTGAGCGGGTCCAATTGGATAGCATCCAGTCTGGCTTTTACATCGGCTGTTTCTTGCCTGGAGGCAGCCAATTCAATTTGCACGGTCGCTAAAGCAGCCAGCACATCATCAAGTGTTGCCATGTCTGTTATCGACCGGGAGACAGTTAGTGTTATTAAGGTCGGATATTTTGTAACGCCCTGAACGTCTCAGGATCGTTTAACAGACACGATAATGAGAACGCAACCACTTGTGAAGGTTTAGTTATTTTAATGAAGGCAAAAATAATACAAGGAATAAACAAAGGTTATAGTCACTGGAATCCTCCAGGCTAATTACGTTACCAGCCCACAGCACGGATGGTCCTAACCGTCCTTTGCATATACGCCGATCCCGGCGTATGCCAACAGAGGGCAGAAATGAAATGGCCGACAATGCCAATCGGTAGGCTGTGAGGGGCACGAAGAGTGTTGGGGAGAATCGAGGAGTCAGGGAAACACCCAGCCGGGGTCTCTACCTGAAGGGAGCAGCCGCTCAACCTCTTCCTCAGACTGCACCGGGACGCGGAGTCACCTCCTGGTGATGCGTCACCGATAGCCCAATCACAAGCAAAGAAGACTGAACCGAGAGCAGCCGCTCAATCGATCCCGTGGACTTCCGAGTCTGTAACGTGGCAAACACCTCCTGGTGTGCGTTACAGCTGGCAGTCCCTGTATCTCTGGTCGGGCTGGGAGTTACGACTCCAACCAGCAAAAGCGCCACTGCGCTTTGACTCAGCCGAGTCAAAAAGCGAAGCTCAATGGTTATCCGGTAGAGCTTCCGGGTCCTTCACAGGTGACGATGGGGCAAGACACGGCCCAGGGAGTAACGACTCGACCTACCTCCGTTCTTGCCTTACTGGAGCACCACTCCGGAACACTGCTCTTCACTAAGCAGGTACGTCGGTGTAAACACAATATCCGACAGCGTTGTACCTCCCGGTTCCTCCCTTTATAGGGCGTGTTTTCCTTGAGTTACGTAACAGCTCTCCTGTTTACAAAAGGGCGTGTTTTCCTTGAGTTATGTAACAGCTCTCCTGTTTACATAAGGGCGTGTTTTCCTTGAGTTATGTAACAGCTCTCCTGTTTACATAAGGGCGTGTTTTCCTTGAGTTATGTAACAGCTCTCCTGTTTACATAAGGGCGTGTTTTCCTTGAGTTATGTAACAGCTCTCCTGTTTACATAACCTCTCAACCGCTAAGCATCCTGGGAGATGTAGTCCGTTTTCGCTGGTTACCGTTTTCCTCCCCTCGCATGACAGGAATTCTTGACACTGACATGCCGCTGCTGACACACCGCTGGTGACGCTTCTGCTGACACATCACTGCTGATACACCACTGCTGCTGACACGCCGCTGCTGACACACCACTGCTTACACACCACTGCTTACATGCCACTGCTGACACACCACTGCTGACACACCACTGCTAACACGCTGCTGCCACCACTGCTGACACGCCGCTGCTGACACACCACTGACACTTCGCCGCTGACACTTCGCTGCTGACACTTCGCTGCTTACACTTCGCTGCTGACACGCCGCTGCTGACACGCCGCTGCTGACACGCCGCTGGTGACGCTTCTGCTGATACACCACTGCTGCTGATACCACTGTTGACACGCCGCTGCTGACACGCCGCTGCTGACACGCCGCTGCTGACACGCCGCTGCTGACACGCCGCTGCTGACACGCCGCTGCTGACACGCCGCTGCTGACGCTTCTGCTGACACTTCTGCTGACACATCACTGCTGATACACCACTGCTGCTGATACCACTGCTTATACATCGTTGCTGGTATGCCGCTGCTGACGCTTCTGCTGACACACCACTGCTGACACGCCGCTGCAGACACGCCGCTGCAGACACGCCGCTGCAGACACGCCGCTGCAGACACGCCGCTGCAGACACGCCGCTGCAGACACGCCGCTGCAGACACGCCGCTTCTGACACGCCGCTGCAGACACACCGCTGCTGACACACCGCTGCTGACACGCTGCTGCCACCACTGCTGACACGCCGCTGCCACCACTGCTGACACGCCGCTGCTGACACACCACTGACACAACGCTGCTGCTGACACTCCGCTGCTGACACTCCGCTGCTGACACTCCGCTGCTGACACGCCGCTGCTGACACGCCGCTGCTGACACGCCGCTGCTGACACGCCGCTGCTGACACACTGCTGGTGACGCTTCTGCTGATACACCACTGCTGCTGATACCACTGTTGACACGCCGCTGCTTACACGCCGCTGCTTACACGCCGCTGCTTACACGCCGCTGCTTACACGCCGCTGCTGACACGCCGCTCTTGACACGCTGCTGCTGACGCTTCTGCTGACACATCACTGCTGATACACCACTGCTGCTGATACCACTGCTTACACGCCGCTGCTTACACGCTGCTGCTTACACGCCGCTGCTGACACGCCGCTGCTGACACGCCGCTGCTGACACGCCGCTGCTGACACGCCGCTGCTGACACATCACTGCTGACACATCACTGCTGACACGCCGCTGCTGACACGCCGCTGCTGACGCTTCTGCTGACACACCATTGTTGATACACCACTGTTGATACACCACTGCTGCTGCACAATTGCTGACACACCACTGCTGACATGACGCTGCTGACACACCACTTCTGACATGACGCTGCTCACACGCCGCTGCAGACACCGCTGCTGACACACCGCTGCTGAAACGCCGCTGCTGACACGCCGCTGCTGACACGCCGCTGCTGACACGCCGCTGCTGACACGCCGCTGACACATCACTGCTGATACACCACTGCTGCTGATACCAGTGCTGACACGCTGCTGCTTACACGATGCTGCTGACATGCCGCTGCTGACACACCACTGCTGACATGCCGCTGCTAACACGCCGCTGCTGACACTCCGCTGCTGACACGCCGCTGCTGACACGCCGCTGCTGACACGCCGCTGCTGACACGCCGCTGCTGACACGCCGCTGCTGACACGCCGCTGCTGACACGCCGCTGGTGACACGCCGCTGGTGACGCTTCTGCTGATACACCACTGCTGCTGATACCACTGTTGACACGCCGCTGCTTACACGCCGCTGCTTACACGCCGCTGCTGACACGCCGCTCTTGACACGCCGCTGCTGACACGCCGCTACTGACACTTCTGCTGACACATCACTGCTGATACACCACTGCTGCTGACACCACTGCTTACACGCTGCTGCTTACACGCTGCTGCTTACACGGCGCTGCTTACACGCCACTGCTTACACACCGCTGCTTACACGGCGCTGCTGACACGCCGCTGCTGACACGCCGCTGCTGACATGCCTCTGCTGACACATCACTGCTGACACGCCACTGCTGACGCTTCTGCTGACACACCACTGTTGATACACCATTGCTGACACCACTGCTGACACCACTGCTGACATGACGCTGCTGACATGACGCTGCTGACACGCCGCTGCTGACACGCCGCTGCTGACACGCCGCTGCTGACACGCCGCTGCTGACACACCGCTGCTGACACGCCGCTGCTGACACGCCGCTGCTGACACGCCGCTGCTGACACGCCGCTGCTGACACGCCGCTGCTGACATGCCGCTGCTGACACACCGCTGGTGACGCTTCTGCTGACACATCGCTGGTGATGCTTCTGCTGACACATCACTGCTGATACACCACTGCTGCTGACACGCCGCTGCTGACACACCACTGCTTACACACCACTGCTTACACGCCACTGCTGACACACCACTGCTGACACACCACTGCTAACACGCTGCTGCCACCACTGCTGACACGCCGCTGCTGACACACCACTGACACTTCGCTGCTGACACTTCGCTGCTGACACTTTGCTGCTGACACTTCGCTGCTGACACTTCGCTGCTGACACTTCGCTGCTGACACTTCGCTGCTTACACTTCGCTGCTTACACTTCGCTGCTTACACTTCGCTGCTTACACTTCGCTGCTGACACGCCGCTGCTGACACGCCGCTGGTGACACGCCGCTGGTGACGCTTCTGCTGATACACCACTGCTGCTGATACCACTGTTGACACGCCGCTGCTGACACGCCGCTGCTGACACGCCGCTGCTGACACGCCGCTGCTGACACGCCGCTGCTGACACGCCGCTGCTGACACGCCGCTGCTGACACGCCGCTGCTGACACGCCACTGCTGACACTTCTGCTGACACATCACTGCTGATACACCACTGCTGCTGATACCACTGCTTACACGCCGCTGCGGACACGCCGCTGCGGATACACCGATGCTGACACACCGATGCTGACACACCACTGCTGACACATTGCTGCTGATACGCCGTTGCTGACACCACTGCTGACACCACTGCTGACACCGCTGCTGGCACACCGCTGCTGACACCACTTCTGACACGCAGCTGCTGACACACCACTTCTGACACACCACTTCTGACACGCCGCTGCTGACACACCACTTCTGACATGCCGCTGCTGACACGCCGCTGCTGACACACCGCTGCTAGCACTTAGCTGCTGACACTCAACTGCTTACAAGCCGCTGCTGACACGCCGCTGCTGACACACCGCTGCTGACACATCGCTGCTGACACACCGCTGCTGGCACTAGGCACTACGCTGCTGATACACCACTGCTGACACACCGCTGCTGACACTCCGCTGCTGACACTCCGCTGCTGACACTCCGCTGCTGACACTCTGCTGCTGACACTCCGCTGCTGACACTCTGCTGCTGACACTCTGCTGCTGACACTCCGCTGCTGACACTCCGCTGCTGACACTCCGCTGCTGACACTCCGCTGCTGACACTCCGCTGCTGACACGCCGCTGCTGACACGCCGCTGCTGACACGCCGCTGCTGACACGCCGCTGCTGACACGCCGCTGCTGACACGCCGCTGCTGACACGCCACTGCTGACACGCCGCTGCTGACACGCCACTGCTGACGCTTCTGCTGACACATCACTGCTGATACACCACTGCTGCTGATACCAGTGCTGACACGCCGCTGCTTACACGCCGCTGCGGACACGCCGCTGCGGACACGCCGCTGCGGACACATTGCTGCTGATACGCCGTCGCTGACACCACTGCTGACACCACTGCTGACACCGCTGTTGGCACACCGCTGCTGACACCACTTCTGACACGCAGCTGCTGACACACCACTTCTGACACGCCGCTGCTGACACACTACTTCTGACACGCCGCTGCTGACACACCGCTGCTGGCACTACGCTGCTGACACTCCGCTGCTGACACGCCGCTGGTGACGCTTCTGCTGACACATCACTGCTGATACACCACTGCTTACACGCCGCTGCGGACACGCCGCTGCGGACACACCACTGTTGACACATCACTGCTGCTGATACCACTGCTGACGCCGCTGCTTACACGCCGCTGCTTACACGCCGCTGCTTACACGCCGCTGCGGACACGCCGCTGCGGACACGCCGCTGCGGACACACCACTGCTGACACACCACTGCCGACACATTGCTGCTGATACGCCGTCGCTGACACCGCTGCTGGCACACCGCTGCTGGCACACCGCTGCTGGCACACCGCTGCTGACACACCGCTGCTGACACACCGCTGCTGACACACCGCTGCTGACACACCGCTGCTGACACGCCGCTGCTGACACACCGCTGCTGGCACTACGCTGCTGACACTCCGCTGCTGACACGCCGCTGGTGACGCTTCTGCTGACACATCACTGCTGATACACCACTGCTTACACGCCGCTGCGGACACGCCGCTGCGGACACGCCGCTGCGGACACACCACTGTTGACACATCACTGCTGCTGATACCACTGCTGACGCCGCTGCTTACACGCCGCTGCTTACACGCCGCTGCTTACACGCCGCTGCGGACACGCCGCTGCGGACACGCCGCTGCGGACACGCCGCTGCGGACACACCACTGCCGACACATTGCTGCTGATACGCCGTCGCTGACACCGCTGCTGGCACACCGCTGCTGGCACACCGCTGCTGACACACCGCTGCTGACACGCAGCTGCTGACACACCACTTCTGACACGCCGCTGCTGACACACCACTTCTGACACGCCGCTGCTGACACACCACTGCTGAAACAGCTTTGATAGGAGGAACATTAGACAGGTGCATGAAAGACAAGGACGAAATCCATTTGATTCCAAAGCGGAGTCACGCGGGTGGGAGATAAGAAGGTGGGTGCAACTAAAAGAAGTGGAGTAGGAGGAGGCAAGAGCACTGATGTAAAGAAACAACTAGCTCCATAGAGCAGATGGATGACAAGGGGTGCTACCGGTTGGACGAGGCTTTACAGAGCAGATTAAGGCTGCTCAGCCCTCATTAAGGATAGTTGCAGGTGCAGGTAGAAGGAATGTTTGGCAAGGATTGCAGGGAGAGAGGACATGGGAGAGTTACACAAATATAGAACAAGCATTGAAAAGGCAATAGGTCTCGCCTTTCATTAAGTTAAAGCCATTTGCTTTGCTATACAATACCATTAGCAAAGGAAATGGTTTTAACTTAATCAAAGGCGAGACCTGTTGCATTTTCAATGCTTGTTTAAAATCCCTTGGGGTAGGCCAGGGCCCAGGAGCACAACACAATTATTATTTTTATTGGGCCCTGTTTGTCCCCTGGGGTCCACATCCCTCAGGCCTTACATATTTTTAATGAGATGGGGGTGCGCGTTTCCCCTCCCCAGGCTTCTTTCGACCCTGAGGATTCCATTCCCCGGGGCCTACTATATTGTTTGAAGGGGAGGCAAGCCTTGTGTGCCCCCCTCCCCGAGTCTCTAAAGGCTCCAGGTACCTGATCCCATGGGGCCGGTTAAACTTGAGCATTTTTAAAACACCTGCAAATTGGAGCAAATACTAAGTTTGATCCTAGCGGGCCGGGGCTTGAAAGATGCTCCCGCCAGCTGGGAGCAGACTTGAGACCTGTTTCTCTACTCTCCTCAGTGCGGGCATCAGCGTGCACCCCGTCCCTTTTAAAATACATAGGGCCCTTTAGGATGGGGTCCCCAGGGCCCAAGAAAGCTCAGTAGGGGGCCTGCATGCCACACTCCCCTGTATGATTGTATTTTGCCTGGGGAGATGGGTTTTCCAGGTCCCAAAGGTTAATCCTACACTGTGTGGCAAAGGCTCAAACCCCCTCCCAGGACGACTGATGGCATTGCGAGGCGTAGGGGTAGCTGACAGCAGGAGGTTGACCAAAGGCTCTGTGGTCAACCACCAATGTGCATGTCCGAAGGCCCTACACAGCGAGGATTGGTTGCATTTGGGGTGTTTGACTGCAGCCAGACCTTGAGGCCAACACCTGTGCAGCGGCGGTTGGCTATTCTTGGGAGGGTTGGCGACAGTGCCTGGCCACTGATCAGGTCTTGTGGCCAACCCACCATCGCGCACGGCCAAAGGGCTTGTGCAGCATGATGTTGGCTGCATGCAGGGGTTCGCTACAGGGCATGTGCTGCGGTGGTTTGGATTTATATATGGTAATAAAATATCACTTTACGTTGTAAATTCACTGAAAAAACAAAGGTTAAAGTAACTTTATATTTAGGTGAAATGGGGGAGAGTATTCGACCTTGAATCTGGGAAACTGGGTTCGAGTCTCAACAAACTGACTGAACATCCTGTGATTCTGGGCAAATCACTTAATCTCCCCGGGCCTAACAAAAATGAATGTGACCTCATGTAACGCAACTGGTGCTCATGTAAAGTGCTTTGATACCCAATACCTTCGGATCAAGTACGCGCTATATAAACCTCCGTAAAAAAAAAATTAACCAGTTATAGTTATGGTTATCTCTAGTAACTATAATTAGTGCTCTAAGGTAACTGTAGCTCGCTTCCCTCTCCATGCACTGCTGATTACCCCACATATTACATCACTCATTACATCTTCTATGACATCATTGATATCACTGCAACATTTGCAATTAAATTATTGATTGGAAAACTCTGCGTGGCAGGGGCACAAGTTAGTTACCGTAGGGCACAAGTTATAGTTACTTAGAATAACAATAACTAATACTGGTGAATATCTGTGGTTTATAAAGTTTAAAGCGTTCTGATGTTGCTGAACATTTCAGCTAACTATAACGTTACTTTAACCTTTGGTTTTTTCAGTGAATGAATATATATATATATATATATATATATATATATATATATATATATATATATATTCACTGAAAAAACCATAGGTTTCACACACGTTATAGTTAGGAATTAGCATTTAAAAAACCTTAGAAATTCAATGAAAAAACCAAAGGTTTCACACATGTTATAGTTAGCTGGACATTTCACTCGTAAAAAACCAATGAAATTTCCCCGTTATAGTTAGTTCAGCTAACTATAACTCGCGCGCCCGCAATGCACTACTGATGACGTCACATATTACATCACTCATGACATGGTCACTGACATCACTCATGACATCACTGATGACATCTCAAATGACATCACTGATGACATCACTGATGACATCATCCTTGTGATTGTGTGTTTTTCTGAAAATTAAATATGTTTTATATTTATGTATATCTCAAGGTCAATGGAAGAATAAATTGGTATTTTTAGTGTAACTGACTGATTAAGTGTATCATAGTGAATAAATGGCTTACTGAGTAATCTTTAAATATGAAAATATCTGTATCAGTTTCTTACTTTGTGCATAAGTGGCTGCATGGGTTGGTGAGTAGCTACATGAGTGTCTATATAGGTTATTAGTTGGTTTTTTGTCAGTATGAGTGTCTGAGTGTCTGTATGGTTCGGTGGGGGGTATTACGTAGTGCATAGGTGCATGAATGAGTGACTCACTGTTTGTATGTGTTGAAGACAGCATGTGTGCAGGACTGTATGGGTGGATGAGTGTGTGCATGGGTGTGTTAGTGAGTGAATGACTGTCTCAATAGTGTCTCCATGAGTAACTACATATGTTTTTAACTAGTATATGTGACTATTGGTGTATATAAGTGAGTATATGTGAGAGTGAGAGATTGAAAGAGTTCCTGTATGAATAAGTATGTGTTTCTATAAGTGATTGTTCAAAAGACTAAGTATGTGTAAGTTTCTGTAGAAGTAGGTGTGGTGGTGTGTGTATAACTGTATATGCAAGTAAATGGATGTTTGATTCTTTATTAGCATGAGTGACTATGTGTGTGAGTAACTCTATGGATGAGTGGCGTTGTGTAACAGGATGTATAGGTGTATGAATACATATGATGAGTGAGTACATGTATGAGTGACTGTAGAGGATTGTTGGTGAATGAGTGGGTGTGTATGTGGTTCTTCGAATTACTGAATAGGTTGTTGTAACTGATATTGATATGTTCATTATTTTGTACATTTTAGTTTCTATTTTTGAATGTGTGTATTAAAGGTTATATTAGGGGAAGAAGAGGTCTGCTACTCTTTCACAAGGATGATGTCATCAGTGATGTCATTTGAGATGTCATCAGTGATGTCATGAGTGATGTCAGTGACCATGTCATGAGTGATGTAATATGTGACGTCATCAGTAGTGCATTGCGGGCGCGCGAGTTATAGTTAGCTGAACTAACTATAACGGGGAAATTTCATTGGTTTTTTACGAGTGAAATGTCCAGCTAACTATAACATGTGTGAAACCTTTGGTTTTTTCATTGAATTTCTAAGGTTTTTTAAATGCTAATTCCTAACTATAACGTGTGTGAAACCTATGGTTTTTTCAGTGAATTTGTAAGGTTTTTTAAATGCTAATCCCTAACTATAACATGTTTGAAACCTATTGTTTTTTCAGTGAATTTGCAAGGTTTTTAAAATGCTAATTTCTAACTATAACGTGTGTGAAACCCATGTTTTTTTCAGTGAATTTGTACGGATTTTTAAATGCAAATTTTTTTTTGTCATTTTTTGTAAGCCTTTGTATAAAATAATATATGTACTATATCCTGCATTATGGAAAGGTTTTTTTTTTTTTTATGCATTTTTTTCCGTGCGCGTACGGTAAGCTGACGGTACGCGCTTCGTACGTCATAAGTACGGTGCGCGTACGTGATACGTGCGTGACGTATGCGTACACCCGGAAGCAACGTCGCGGGTACGCAGGGGCGTGTAATGCGCGATACGCAATACGTGCGTGACGTACGCGTACACCCGGAAGCAACGTGTAATGCACATGCGCGAGTGTGACGTACGCGCTTCGTAAGCGCACCGTAAGCGTCACGTGCGCGCACGGCAGGTCATGTGACTTACAAAGAACACTTTTTATTGGTTGAAATTACTTTCACTTCCAGAAACTTCCCACACCACACCCATTCCCCTCAATTCTGCTTGTGATTCTCTAGGAGCAGGAGCTGGATTGACATTGGGATACAATGGCAGAACAGCAGACCTCTTCTGAGAGTGAGGCTAGCAGCACCACCATGATCCAGAGAAGGAGGAAACAAAAGACTTCTTTTGTATGGGAGTATTTCACTTTTCCAGAGGGGGAGAAAAAGGTGAATGCTCAATTGGTCACTTGCATACTTTGTGGTCGTGTTTTATCAAGAGGAAATCCAAGGAAGAAATATTCCTTTGGAAATCACTCTATGAAGAGACACCTCCAGGACAGACACCCAAGGACCTTTGCTCGACATACTGGAGAAAACTCTTCAGTAAGTCACCAGAGCCCAGCCTCAGATGCTCAGCCGAGTACATCATCGGCAGCTCAGCTGAGCCCTTCCTCTGATGTTGGAGCATCACCTTCTTCTTTTCCTGTGGACACCAACCCTCGATTTGGGAGGGTTGAAATGAGGTGTACAAGATGTGGTGGTCTTATTGTTTTTGGGGAGATCAGTCTTCCCCTTATTAACAATAAGATAGACCAGCATGTTTGTAGACGCTCATAATACTCCCATTCTTTCTTTCCTCCATCCCTGTATGAACCCAACGGCTCTTATAAGAGCCAACCTTACCTCTCAACTTTTTTTTATTTTTTCTTTGAAACTTTTTTTTTTTTTTTTTTTACCGTACGCGCACGGTAAGCGTATTTTTTTTTTTTTTTTAAAAACACTAAAAATCAATTACCACATCTCAAGATCCTTGAGAAATTAATAACTAATTTTTAAAAATCTTTTTGAGATAAAGTGGAAGAAAGAGACCTTCTAATTTCTCACTTACCTGTCCCACCCAACAATTTCATTTATAATTAAAATGTAATTGTATCACTTTTACAGACTGACACATTATGAATCCACTTTTCAGATTTTTTTAAAAGCACATGTCCAAACTGCTTTTTCAGACCACCACCATGTGTAACCTGGGTGACTGCCTACATTCCAGCAAGGGCAACCAGCCTTAGTGATGCTGAATGTATTTGCATTACTGACTGAAACCTCAAACCCCACTCGCTTGTAAATACTGTGCATAATTCCACATGGTAAGCAGCTGTGTGTGTGCTAAGAGTCTGCTTCTGCACCAAAAAATGGCTCCCCCTTTCCATCTAATGCAACTGTGAAATCACCAGAGCAATACGCAATAAATCTCTGCCTATAATTCCTCTTTGCACACAGAGTCATGTTTTCACATTAGTCACAAAACGAAATTTCTTTGCCAATTTGAAAGCACACTTACTGCTCTTTTTTTTGACAAGTGATAATCACTTTTACAGACTGACACATTATGAATCCACTTTCAGATTTTTTTAAAAGCACATGTCCAAACTGCTTTTTCAGACCACCACCATGTGTAACCTGGGTGACTGCCTACATTCCAGCAAGGGCAACCAGCCTTAGTGATGCTGAATGTATTTGCATTACTGACTGAAACCTCAAACCCCACTCGCTTGTAAATACTGTGCATGATTCCACATGGTAAGCAGCTGGGTGTGTGCTAAGAGTCTGCTTCTGCACCAAAAAATGGCTCCCCCTTTCCATCTAATGCAACTGTGAAATCACCAGAGCAATACGCAATAAATCTCTGCCTATAATTCCTCTTTGCACACAGAGTCATGTTTTCACATTAGTCACAAAACGAAATTTCTTTGCCAATTTGAAAGCACACTTACTGCTCTTTTTTTTGACAAGTGATAATCACTTTTACAGACTGACACATTATGAATCCACTTTTCAGATTTTTTTAAAAGCACATGTCCAAACTGCTTTTTCAGACCACCACCATGTGTAACCTGGGTGACTGCCTACATTCCAGCAAGGGCAACCAGCCTTAGTGATGCTGAATGTATTTGCATTACTGAGTCCAACCTCAAACCCTTAAACTATTCTTTTTTTATACCAGTACACCTTAATTTATCGTGAAAACATAGTCCATATTATTTTATATGTTCCTCACATTTAAATTTCTCCCAAAACAGAAAATGATAAACACAACTTCAACAAAAGGAATTCCATTTCTATTATTCATTTCTTAATTTACCATATACATCCCCTCTCAAACTCTAAACTCACCTTTAAAATTAGTTAGCTGTGAAAGAAAAGTGGCACTCAAACAGCAGATTATCAGAGCCAGGATCTCTTTTCTTTACACCTCTCTCCTCTCAGCAGAACCAGATAATGGCAAACTTTCCCTCTCTTTTTCCACACATATACATGTTAATTTCAAATCTCAGTGCTTCCCCCTTTTTTTCAAATGTAATTACACATTTCTATTGGTTGAAAACCAACCCTTTTCCAAAAGTACCCTTCCCCCAACTTGACTTCTGCCTAGTACCCTTCCCCCAACTTGACTTCTGCCTGCTACCATAGCAACAGCTCATGGAACACTGCTGTGTGGAGTTAGGTCAGAAGTTCGCCAAACAATGTTTCAATTCCACAGAGCAAGAGTGCTTGACTTTTCAAACCTAACAGCAAATCCAAAGTACTGTTCTTTGGTAACACATTTTTCTGTACCAATACAAAACATGCTTCTATTAATTTACACATGCAGCCTAGTTTTTATTCTAGAATGGTATGAAACAGCCAATCAGTTCTTTTTTTTATGAAAAAAATATGTATTCCTCCATTTCCAAACTGTCTTTTATTTCATTTTCCCATTCTACTGAATTACACCTCCTGAGTGCATCCAGATCTCCTTGGAAGATGTTCACAGTGTGGATTGTAGGGCACAGCTATGTTTTCTGGAGTGAAAAGTTTGCAGAGAAAACAGGTATGGTGAGAGACCTTGCTTTGCCAAATGTAGACATTAAATGGATTGGTCAGAGAGGGTTAAAGTGGCACCAATTGATGCCATTGGTGAAATCCTTCATGCAAATCCAACCCCCTGACCTCATAATAGTGCACTGTGGTGGCAATGACCTAGGCACTTTGACTGGGGTAGGTCTGGAAATGCTTATGAAGGACACCTTTGCACAACTGTTTTCACTTTTCCCTAAAACTGCCTTTGTGTTTTCTAACATATGCCAAAGGCAAAAATGGAACTGGTCCAATCATTTCTGTCCGCAGATTGACAAAGCAAGAAAGCACGTCAACAAATCTGTTTCTGCTTTCCTCCGTGACTATGGTATGGGTTCCATTTACCACAACAACTTACGTTACGACATGCAAGACATTTATAGAGGAGATGGTGTGCACTTCAATGATGAAGGGAACAGAGTCTTCCTCTTGAACCTTAGACTCTGCATCGGTACTTACTTGTAGGTACCACTAAAAAATCACTTCATAAACACAACAGCTCTTTTTAGAGCCCCCTAATATCTAAACACTTAAATCTGAATTTTATTTCTCTTTTTATTTTTTTTTTCTACCGTACGCGTACGGTAAGCTTACCGTAAGCTTACCGTACGCGTACCCCGCGATTTTTTTTAGTTACCGTAGGGCACAAGTTATAGTTACTTAGAATAACAATAACTAATACTGGTGAATTTCTGTGGTTTATAAAGTTTAAAGCGTTCTGATGTTGCTGAACATTTCAGCTAACTATAACGTTACTTTAACCTTTGGTTTTTTCAGTGAATGAATATATATATATATATATATATATATATATATACACACACACATATGTGTGTATATATATATATATGTATATCTCTGTGTGTGTGTGTATATATATGTATTTGTGTGTGTGTGAGAGACAGAAAAATTCAAGCCTTCACAATCCAAAAACCTTTTCTTCAAATTCACAAAAGATAGTGTAGTGCTCCGCACTTACTCCAGTTTCAAATCAAAGATGCTATAGGTCTTTAACCACAGCAGGCATAATATTTTGAAATATTTCTTTGCAAACTCAACTACATCAATAGAGAGGTTTCTGCTCTCGCTGAATATAGGACTTTGAAATTCTGCAGTGCATGAGCCAAGAACTTTGGATTTTCAGAATAGTTTGGTTTATTTTCAGCTAAGCAAGCAAGGACCACCCTCTGTAGATACATGGGATTGTAGAAGTCACTACTTTGTCATGCAAACATCCTCTCCATGGGAAGATTAACAGTCTGTTCTATGAGAAGCTGTGAAAAGCTGGCTTAGTATATGGTGAACACTTATGTAAGTGAGCACCCTGCGCAAATCTAGACAACCCTAATTGTGATTTTAGTGACCTTAGAAAACCTTAGAAAGCTCTCTAAGTGGTAGCTGTGGAAAGCAGCCTTGAGGCTTAGTCCAGAAGGAGTGTAAAGCAGCTTGTTCTACCAGAGCATAATCTTATTGGTATAGATTAAGTGAAGAAGAACCACACAGTGTATTTATAAAGATATGCATCAGACACTCACTAACACATACAAATATCTCCTGCCTGGAGATATACACAATGCACACAATACTTTGTAAATAAAACAGGTAAGTAGCACAAATACACAGTGGTCGCCAGGGGAAGATCAAACCGTATACTAAAATAGTGGTATGTGAACCACTACTCAAGTCGAGAGTATACCCAGTAGACGTAGAAGTGCCAGGGACCCAAGGAACCACCCAAGGTAAGTAACTAGGAACACCATGGAGGCCGTGTGCAGAGTGGGAACACGACCGTGGGCTCAATACAAGTCAATGGGTAAGTCACGATTGCAGTTTTAAAGGAGGAGGACCCTTCCCAGTGCAACCTGAAGATACCTCGTGGAAGACAGAAGGTTGGAGAGCCACCCCACCCATGGATACCCTAGGAACCAGGATGCATACACCAAGGAAGCCGGGTGCATAGGTATGAAATGGCTTTGGAAACCGCCGTCAAACTCAATGGAGTTCTTCAGGAAGATGCCACTGATGGATAGGGTAAAGGTGTCCGGTGGAATCCAAAGGTGGATTCAAGATGAGAAGTACCTGCAAGCAGAGGGGACAGAGTCTATGCCACTCAGCAGTGACCATGAGGCACGGAAGATGAATGCCAACCGATGTCGGCTGTTGCAGGAGAGCTGACGGTGACCTTGGAGCTGCAGCTGTGCGGACCATGCAACTCTGTGGAAGACCAGGAGCCGTTCATGAGCTGTCCCACGTCGGATGTCGAGAGTAGAGGGGTCGGTATCTGTCGGGAGACCCAACAAGCCTTGGCAACTGCAACCAACGTGGAAAGCAAAAAAGGTGCAGTGTTGGGACCAGTAGGGTCCAGGTGACTCGCTATAAGCAGGGGAGTAAGAGCATGCCCCGAGCAATCAGGGGAACCCGCTGAAATCAAACAAGAACCTCAAATGAACACACAGGCCGGAGGCACTGGAGTCGCGAGAGGACCTCAAGCAGCTCACCAAAGATGCAGGCCCACAGTGCAAGTGATGCATTGAGGACGAAGATCTTGGTCACAGGAGATGTTTGAGGTTGGGGCTACTTGGAGCCCGAAAATCTTGGAGGAAGAAAGCCAACAAACCTTTGCAACGTCAAGTCGACTCCGTGCACAGGGGTTCGGTTCCTGCAGCTCCGTGAAGGGATACTGGCCTCAAACTTGATGAAAGGACAGGGTAGTCCTCGAGGGATGTGGAGAACAACCCCCTGTGTTGCTGAGTCTTTCGGAGTCCGTGGAAGCCCAGGATCAGCAGGCAGGTCAGTTTTGTTGCAGTGCCTGCAGATGCAGGGAAGTGACTCCTTCGGTTCAAGGGAAATTCCTTCAGGTGTCTTGGATGTCCACAGGCCTTGGAAGGGTTCTGTATGGAGCACAGGCACAGACGTTGGAGAAGACTTGCAGGACATCAAGACCAGGAGCAGCAGGAGTTTTCCCAGTTGCAGTCTCTGGCCCAGAGCCAGGTCCAGAAAAATCCAGAGTGCGCAGAAGGTCTAAGAAGAAGTGGTGTCTTGATATGAATCTGGTCCCACGACGCATCTAGGGACCCACCTACAGGTAAGCCCTCAAGTACTGTAAGGAAAGGGTTGGGACGATTCAGGGTTTCCTCCCAGGGGAAGGGGCGGTCAGTGGGGAGGATACTCCCATGTCCTTTGTCCAGTTTCGCGCCGGAGCCGATGGCTCCCTGAGCTGGTTTGAACTGGACTATGCAAGGTGGGCACCAAATGTGCCACTCAAGCACACTGAGTGGCACTGGCAAGCGCCCCCACCCTGCCCCAATACACTAAACCCTGTCTGGGAGGTGGTCACACCTCCCTGTGACAGGATACCTATTGTTTCGTCTTCCCTTGCAGAATCCTGTCTCTGGTCGACAGCAGCCATGTTGTGCTGTCCGGGTCTAGAAAACTGGTACCAGGAGCACTGAGGGCCTCCCGGAGGGGCTTTACAGTGCATGAAATCATACCTCCCACACCATTTATGGTGTGGGGGTATGATTCCAACATGTTTGATACCAAACATGACAGGGTTCGTTATATCCTGTTTAGAGATGGTCATCGCGTAATGACGCATGCCCACTCTTATGTATCATAATTGTTGATGCACTTGCAACCCAGGAGAATGGACTTGGACGGTTGTAGGGGTGTTCTGCTTATGCAGAGGCACCCTCGCACTTAGAACCGAGCACCCTGCCTTCAGGATTGAAAGACCTGCCTTAGGGGTGACTTATAGGTTTTAAATGCAGTGAACCCAGATATAGGGAAACCTATATCTGTCGTAAGTGGTGCACCGGCTTACACAGGCTGAAATACCAGGCCTGTTATCACAATTTGAGTGGTCTCTCATGGGTGGTATGATACATGCTGCAGCCCATGGGAGGCCCCTGGTGTTACTATGCCCTGGGTACCTCAGTACCATATACTAGGGACTTAGAATGGTACTCCAGTAGCCAATCTGTGATGTACCCAAGTACTCACCATGTCATTTACGGAAGAAAGCACAGAGACTGGGGTCCTGGTTAGCAGGATCCCACTCAGACTAGTCAGAAACAGCATAGCACCATCCAAAAAGTGGGGGTAACCATAAAAGCACATCCTACTTTCGTACAGAAGCATAGTGACCACTGCAGCCCACAACATTTACAAGACTGTCACATGGGAAATCATCATCATTCATTTACCAGACCCCACTATCTAGACAATAATGTTGCCAAAGAGGTAGCAGTTGGCCAATGGTTCTATACATGTTCCTTTAGGGGCGAGTTTTCTAACCCACCTGAAACTTAATTCAAGAATTGCCTATTATCTGATTGAAGCAGGTGAATATATGAAAGATCCATGCTATGACAGCAAATATTCTACTGGAGTGCTAATATCTTTCATACATTTATACACCCCTACCCCCTTACTGTGACACATCTGCACACTTGATTGTTCGGGCTGTGGTCAAGGGTGTGTCAAACGTACCTCGTCTTCAGTTACCATTGGAGTCACATACATAGGAATAAGAATTTAGCTTAAAGACCAATTTGCGGACAGTGGATGGTATTAGGAATACATACTTTGTAGTTCACTGTATTTCTGGTTTGCACGTCTGTGATCAGTAATGGGCAGAATAGAACTAATTAAGAATATAAAACCTCATATATGTCGGTCAGGGGGTAGCATATTATTTGATGCCCTTTGTTCCTGCATTCTAAATAGTTTGCAGTCTCATTTGATGTGAGATTATGACCGATATAGGATAAGCAGACAGATCCTCGAACCCCCACATGGCAAACTGGGTGTGGGGTGGGGGAGATTTGCTTTGATATTTAGTCATGCAGATTGTTTAATAAAGCTTGTAGTCTGCAAAGCATCAACCAGGTCTATAAACTATGTGTAAGATGTTTGTTCCAGGTTTGATACTCTGTTTGATCTGGTCATGCTGAATGTTTAGTCCACATCATCTCTTTTACCCATCACCTCTTATTTGATGCATGCCATTTGTTGCATTGAAAGGGTAAAGTTGAAGAGTACATAAATGTAAATGTTAAACGCTGCTAAGTTGTTAGCCTTGGAGCCCTTTGAAGTAATTGTCCTGTTCTCTCTTTGCTTGCATTTGTCATGTTCTTATTGTATGTTTTATCATTGGCCAGAGAGGGAGGGCGCAGAGAAGATGCGTGGGGGTATGGCGTGTGACAGAAATTTGGCTGAAGCAATGCCATCCACACAAAGGTGTTCAGCAGTCCAGTCATCTAAGCTTCTAAAGCATGTCCCCATTTACATACTTTTAAAAAAAAAAATGTATTTGAGATTTTTGCAAATATTACAGATCTACACATTTCTTTGATGCAATAGTGCTGTTGTTGAAAATGGTATCACATGTGCATAATCAATAAATTCCCCCATTTACATACTTAAAGGTACTACCACAACTAGCCTTGTATATTGGAAAACAAATTGTAGTTTGATGGGAGACCCTGTGTAAAAAAGTTCTAAAATTGAATGAGGCTCATTAATCTAATATGTTCAATAGGTAAACGTGAAGCAGCTAAGCACAGTGATGTTAGTGATATTAGAGAATGTGTAGTAGGAGCCAGGCAGAGGTGCTTCTGTCCTCAAACATGCTTTTGTTCCATTTACAGCCTCATTTTGGGACACTGTTGGACTATGTTAAGCGACTGTTGAGTGATGAGCTGACGCAGATGGAGGGGAGCACACTGATGGAGGCCATGTTCATTATGATCAAGCAGCTCAAACATTATGATCAGCAGAAAGCATTGTTGGAGGAATTAATGGCTCCCGTTGTTTCACACTGGCAATCTACGGAGTTGCAAAGGTAGGGAAGGGTGCATGATGTATTGAGGAGAACGTTTATGTTCACATTATTATTCGAACTGCCACTATGTTATGTTATGTTATCTGGTATTTATAGAGCGTGCAGCTACTCCCAAGAGTGTCCGGCGCTAAGAGAAAATGACCACATAACAGCATACAGACCCCGCCCCACAGCAGAATCGGACAGTCCTAAAGCTGGAAAAGCCATGTTTTCAGATTCCTCCTAAAAGTAAGGAGGTTCAATATCTGTCTCCGAGGGAGAGGGAGGCCATTCCATAGTCGAGATGCTACCGCTTGAAAAGATCTTCTCCCTACCCGGGAGAGCAAGACCTTCGGAGTTGAGATCAAGCGCTGAGTGGAGGACCTCAAGGTGCGCTGCGGTGTATAAGGCTGAAATCTTTCCCTTAGGAAAAGGGGGCTCCAATCTAATGAAAACCTTTGAAAACCAGGACTAGAGCTTTAAAATGAATTCTTTTTCGCACCGGAAGCCAATGAAGTGAAGACAGAAGATGAGATGTGCGAGACCTAGGTCTTGTCATAAAGATGGCCCTGGCCGCCACGTTCTGAATCATCTGTCGTCGGCCGAGTAAGTATTCCGGTTGTCCCAAATACAGGGAGATAACGTAGTCCAATCTCGACACCACGAGGGCCTGGACTACTGTTTTCCTGTGGGAGACTGGAAGCAGGGGGAGAAAATTCCTTAGCATTTTCAGCACCCCAAAACAGGCCTCAGCCACCAATTGGACTTGCGCCTTCATGGAAAGGGCAGCATCCAATTTAACCCCCAGGTATTTTACGATAGTAACAGCAGACGAGGGGGGGGATGTGTCCTGCGGCCACCAGGTATGCCATGCTTCATATGAACGAGAGCCGAAAAAAATTATCTCTGACTTTTCAGAGTTACACTGCAATTGATTTCGACTGAGCCAAGAGAAAACCTCAGAGAGGCAGTTGTTTATCCTAGTACCATTGAATTCAGTACCCTTCTCGCACGTGAACAGCAGTTGAGTGTAATCCGCATACAACACTATTTTAGCGCGGTGCTTCTCGGCGAGAAGGGCAAGAGGGGCCATATACAAATTGAACAATATAGGGTTTAAAATTGAGCCCTGAGGAACCCCGATGTTCGTGGGAGGGATTTCTGCTGTGAAAGATGGTGACCAGATTATTTGTGAGCGGTTACTTAAAAAGGACGTAAACCATTTCAATACCGTGCCTCCGATCCCGCCCTCCTTAAGTCTTTGCAGTAATCTATTGTGGGGTACGGTATCGAAGGCAGCGGAGAGGTCTAACAACACCAAGACTACGTTACCTTCTCTATCCAATGTGGCTTTTATTGTCTCAGCGAAGTTGGCTCTGAAGCCAGACTGGCTCGGGTGCAGGAGATGATTGTCCTCCATGTACTTCGTGGTAACTTCATTATCATATTTCCCCAAGACCTTGGAGAAGAAAGGCAGAAGGGAAATAGGCCTGTAATTACTGGCGACCTCCGGGTCTGCCATAGGTTTCTTTAAAAGAGGGAGGATTTTTGGCATGTTTCCAAGTTTGTGGCATAAGCCCCTCCCACAGTGCTAGGTTTAAAATACTATTAACTACAGGGTTGATCGCTTCTGCAATGGAAGACAGTACTTTTGCTGGACATGGATCAGAGGGTGAGCCAGACTTAAGAATTTTCAGGAGTGCCAGGGATTGCTCAAGGGTAATCCCAGGGAATTGCAAGAGAGAGAAATCCATGTTACAGCAAGCGTCCGGGGGTAGATCACTAGCTGCCTCGTGCTCTGGCGGCTGGATTGCGAAAGAGTCCTGGATGATTAGAATATTTTCATGGAAAAAACAGGCCATACGCTTGGTCCAGTCGCTCGTAGGGACGAAAGGGCGACTTATAGATGAAGGGGACGAAAAACTTTTTACAATATCAAAAAGTTCTCTGCTTTTGTTGGCCGCCTGATCAATTTTTGTAGAGAAGAAAGATTTTTTTCCCTCCCAAACTTTCCTATAGTGTTCTTTCAGTGCTTGATTGTAGGTGGATTTGTCCATGGGTCTGTAGTTCCTCTGCCAGACTCTTTCAATGTGTTTACATGCACTCTCGCTTTTTTTTTAGTGCTTCCATAAACCAAGGGGCAGAGGCTTGGGTAAGTTTGGCTGCCTTCGTAGTAGGGGGGGGCAAGTTCCAGCACCTGAAGTTGCAACCAGTGCTCTAGGGAATGCACGTCCCGCTCAAGATGGCCGCTAAGGTGGATAGGGAGCTGGCTCAGAGCACACTCTATTGCCTCCGGTGAGATCAGATGGAAGGGTCTAAAACTACTTCCCTGTGATTGAGGCTTGTCAGGTTCCCTACCGATTTTAAAACTTATCAGGTAGTGATCCGACCAGGTTAAAGCGAGGGGAACCTCTATTTCAATAAGAAAAGATCTGGTCCAGTGTGTGCCCTTTGTCATGTGTGGGGAGACTAAGGTAGGGGGTTAGATTGAGAATATCGAGGGATTCGCACAGCTTCATGGTCTCCGGTTCTAAGGCGTTATCCAAATGGATATTGAAATCGCCAAGGACTGGGCATTGGCTGTGTTTGGCCGCTATGGGAGCAATCACATGGATAATAGACTCCAGGAATTTTCCTGCTGGTCCCGGAGGGCGATAGATCAATGACCCCACAATAGACTGATGGGCCGAGATGGTCAAAAGAAAGCCCAAGCTCTCCGCCCCCTCTATTTCCGAGATCGGTAGAGGTGTGCAGGTGAGGGAGCTCCTGAAAATTAAGGCTAATCCACCCCCTCTCCCTATAATGCGGTCCTTCCTCAAGATCTGATAGCCCGGGGGGATTGCGTTGGCGATAGTGGGGTTAACGCTTCAGTTAGCCATGTTTCAGTTAGAAACACCAAGTCAGGGGTGGAATCGGCTAGCAAATCGTAGTGTGTGTTCAGTAGGAAGGCTTTCAGGTAATTACCTACATTCCCCTGCGGTAATCTGTGTGAGCTCGTATTGGGTGTGACATCACACCCCCCTGGGTTGGGTGAGGCTACCCAATTGCAATGTTTGCACTCGGGAGAGGCGTTGCTCCCATGCATATAGAAGTGTGGTCTGCAAGACATACAGCTACCAATATCAAGGAGGCAATCTGTGCCATACCTGATCCTATTGGGCTGCTCTGGCGACAGACCGGCATCATTCCCGACCCCGGCCACCTCTGGGAGTCTGATGGGCGCAGACTGGCTTGCCGCTGGCGCGCCTGCTGCGTACTCGCACATCATCCCGTTTTAAAGTGCCCAGCGTGCAACAACTAGACCGCACCGTCTAAAGAAAGATGGCGGTGTCAGTTGAAAAAAGCCCCACAGAATCAGGGTTCGATTCCCCCTCCCTCTGCAAACAAATTCCAACTTCAAAATTCGATTTCCCACACTATAAAAACAAGCAAATTGATTAAAAAGTAGAATAAAAGAATTAAACAATTCTAGTCATGTGCAAAACGCAAAGAATAGCAGCAAAATTCTACGTGGGCCGAGCAATGTTTGATCAGTTACGGGGTGCTATGCATGAGCTGTATCAAAGGAGTAGAATGCAACCATAACCTATAAGTCTTAAAGTGTGTGTAAAAGTATCCTTTCATTCAATTTTCGCAAATTTGTAAGAGGAATTAATGTGTAAGTGACTCACTCAATGTATTTCTCATAGATGGATATACCTAAAGAATGTTTGTCACCCTAGTTTTAATTTAGTTATGTTGTTTGCCTGGAATTCACTGCATTATGACTGTAATATTTTTGAGGACTGGTTGTAAAAAAGGGGTTTATTTTTCCTTTGTTTTAATGTGGTGAATTAGAAATGTGCTTATATTGCTTGGCAAAGAGTTTTGGGCCCTTATAGTTTGCAGCTGATGGCATAATTTCGGCAGATGGGTACACCAGCTGTCCGTAAAATCTAAACAGGCATTGGCAATGCAATCGGTCTCACATTTTTGAAAGCTAGAGCTCTTGGCGGTGAAAATGACAATGTTATTTAATTTAGTTTCTTTATTTGCAGTTGAGTGATCATATTTGCATAGTGCTATTGTCATTTGTATGGCCTTGCGACGCTGGAGAATCAGAATATGGGACATAGGTTATGAGGGAGGGGAGACAAGAGTAATATACTGCCTGGAAAAAAAAAGTAGCAACATCCTGGTGAAAGCAAACACTCATAGGGAATGCAAGATTAAGTAAAGCATGTGAAAAGTAAGCGGGAACAACATGGTTACCGTAACGTTTTTACACTCATTATTCAGAAATCAATGAGTCAGGGGTACTGTAGTTAGAGCCCGAATGCATTGAAAATAAATAAATTGGTTGGGGGTCTAAACTGTAGGATGCAAAGGCAAGGAGGCTCAGAAGATGGAAGACCAGCAGACCCTGAAGCAAAGCTCCCTACCGAAACATCTAGATCACAGCCTGAATGCCAGCAGAACAGAGACATAGCTGCTGACAGGGATCAGGATTATAGCAGACAAGGGCCAACAAGCCAGAGTGAAAGCCACAATCTCTGGCGTTAGTACCAGGAGATGGACACTGAAAACAGAGCAGGGGGCTTCTGAGCTGAGAATCAGCAATGGTTACTTGTCCATCAAGTCTGGATCAGTGGATAACATGGAGGCCGGAGTCAGGGAAACAAACTTGCCTGACTGAAGGCCAACACATCAAGCAGGAGAGACACTATGAAGACGAAGAGTTAATTTTGTGGTACTTCTTGTTTTTCTTCATGAACTAATCTCTGGAAGCAGTCCGCTGTGAGGATCTATTGGTTAAAGACGAGCAGGATTCAGTAGAAGATGTGAATTTGGATCGGCGATGGGCACCCTCCAATAAAAGCTTTGGCTTCCACCCCCTGACTTAACAAGCATGAGACACACTTTTCCCATGCCCTGCTATTGTAATTAGGGAGGCGTGCAGGTTTAAGTGGGCTGTCTGCTTTTGGAAATATCAACATGGTTTAAGTCCTGAAGGCTTGGAGAATAAAATAAATAATTTGGCATTACTGCTTCAGGGGATGCCTAATATAGCTCTGGGATGGTATGCAGAGGGTGGACCCCCAAGTATGTGAAAGGGCAGAAAAGGGTAAAACAATTTTATATTGCAAATCAGGACCGCACATTGACTAACAGAAAGGGCGCAGGCTTTGAGGGGAGGACAAGCGGTGGCTTTTGTAATAAAGAAATTAAACACATTACTACCATGAATTTCACACATACTTGTGTAGCGAAGCATGCAGCCGCAGAGGTCACACCAGTCTTGCCAGCTGTAGTAGTCCTGGAAGAGGGGACTCCTCTTGCATCCGTGGGTCCTCAGGCTGCTCGAAGCCGGTGCAGAATGTGCTGTGGGTTGTCTTTTCAGCAGGATGTCATGGTAAAAGAAGATGCCATGTCACACCGCTGGAGCGCTGAAGTCAGGATTTAAAGGCACAGGCACCGGCGAATTGGAGGAGCGGGCAGGGAGGACAGGGAGGCTCAAGTTAGAGGGATGGTGAGCTGCTGAGGATCGGCGCGTGGCTGCCATTGTTAAAGTAACTAAATATCAAGTTGAGAGTGGATCACTGGTCCTGAAAGAACCAAGGTTAGCATCAACAGTTCATGGACTGTTAAGAAACCCTCAATCACGTTTATCGCAGGTGGTATTGCAGCGGTATGTTCGGTTATCCACTTGTGCTTAACAACGTGACAGCATCATCATTGGGTTACTGTGTGCTTCCTCCACCCGGAGGTTCTTGCCTCTGGTTTTTTCAGTAGTGATCGTAGTAGTGAGAATGTACCACCGTGTGTGGTGAAGTGATCCACGTGAGTGTAAGTTAAAAAACTCGTAAAACCAGTCAATAATTTTAATAAAACTGGGTTTGAATTTATTAAAAACGCTTTTCGTGCAGAGACAGACGCTTTAGGGTCTGGTGCACTATGTGAAAATGTCCAAAAGAGAGGTCGACATGTTTCAGCCCTATCTTGTGCCCCTAAGGGTCAGGTGGGCTTTCATGAGGACCTAGTGTAAGTATGGAGGACTCTAATATTCATGGAACTCCTTGAGAAAGGTGCAGTGAGTTGTCCAACCAACACAAATATGTTCAATTTGAACCTTGTTTACTCAAGTTGAGGAAACCATCAGGTACAGGAGGCTAAACCCCGCTCTTGCGCTGGGAAGTTTGCGACTTGTTCTGCCGCCGCCTCTCTTTCCCCGGTGTGACCTATCGTGTTGTGGACTCACACAAGGGGGAGTACTGTTTTTATTGGAAGAAGTTTATGAACACAGAATAATAGAGCATTTGTTTTTTTCAATTGCATTTCTATTTTTGAAAGAGACTTCTAACCGAAGATTCCTCACCTTTTGAGGATTATCCAGGCGTCAGACTGGATCCGGAAAGTTTTGAGCAGCACCTCTGCATGCTGGTACATGTCGCCAGGCAGCTCCGCACTGCCACCGTTCTGCTCCGGAAAAGATGTCCGGAGCCTATATAAGCACCACTACCTCTTGTCTCTGAGTCAGTTTTGCCTAAAATATTTTACAGTCTGCAAGAGAAATTTCACCTCCCAAAACGACAGAGTTTATACCCTGTAAAAAAAGATAAAAAATGTCTGTGACAGATCCTCATCAGGTTTGCCTGTGGTGTATGGCGTCATGCAGCAACTTTTAAGTCATACAGTGCTTTGTTTCCATCGACAAGCACTGGAAGACTCCGTGACGAGACCGGTCCATGTCATAGTTGTCGTTTCCGAGGCTGGTTGTCGTCTCGATCCAAGACTTTGGGTAGTTTGAAGAAAAAACATAAGAAATCCAAGAGAGACTTGGCCATGCCCCTCCCGCCACTCACATTCTCCTGCGAAGGCGCAAAGACATCACCATGTCTCTTGATCTCGCTCCCAAAGATGATTGACGCCTGATCCCATCCTGCAACTTGTACCAGCACAGCTCGAGTTTCCGGGCCATCTGTGAAAGCGAGGCAGATTGAAGAGTTCTGCGAGGCCACGGTCCGACTCTCCATATCCTTCCCTGAGTCCCTCTGGTACACCGCCAGACCACACAGAGCCAAGGGGCCTTCCATCTGGGATATCACCGGTGAGTTCGCCGTCTGCGCCAGTCGAACCCTCCAAAGCCACCTTTGGGCCTCCACGGTCTCCTGTTCTGACTCCGCCCCTAGCACCGCGCTCCATGCTGGTTCCCAGAGCTTTGATGCTGATGCCAACTCTATCAACTCCTCAGGACGAGGCACCCATTGTGTGCTATTATGACCGCTGTCGAGGCACCACCTTAACCTGTTGATTTACAGACAAGAAAGGACACGTATGTTGCATTCCTTATTTGGCTTGGAATCTGATAATTATTATAATGTGGGACTCCTCTCACCCCCGGCCACTGGGGAGAACGCTTCTTACGCAATGACTACACCATGATTATGCGTAGGACGGCCAAAGTTCTTGACCTCCAGCTTCCCACCTTGGAAATAAACCAGTGTTCTGACAGAAGTGCTCCAGGCGGGGCATACATCTACTGAGTCCCCCTTGCCTTTCAATGAGTCACTTACAGTTACTGGTTCGGGGCTTGAACCAAACCTTGCTCTGACCACCTGGTCAATCACCAGATTGCAAGACGACACCACCCTGCCGATCCTGCGTTTTTGTCTCGGCATCCCTGCCCTGAAAGCTTGGTGGTGCACACTTCAACAAATCATAAAAACCTGAATCCTTTTCTAACTTCTCCCTCCGATAGGGAGACAAAAGGTGTGGAGACTTTTGGGAAGAGGATATTCTCTTTTACCAGCTTGCCACTCGGATCTTTGAATGCCAGCTACCTCCCGGGACGCTATTCTCATGCTCTTTGGGACTTGGTGGGTCAAGTCCTCTTAGGTATCCCAGAAGATCTCTGACCTGTCTTATCCCAAGCCAAGTTCACAATTTGTTGTGGCTTGCTTGGATTGCACCAATTCCATTGAGTTAGCAATTGGCACCAGCATCGCCACGCCTTGCTGTGGTCAACTAATTTTCAGGCAATGTCCAATTGTCTCTTAGGGACATGCATGTTGGCGGGACTCTCAAGTTGGCATGGCTTATCCAAATGCTGCCAGGATACATAGAGTGGATCGCAAGACGGGAAGAGGTGGCGGTCTAGCCATAATTTTTAAAGACCACTTCTGTTGCCGGTCTTCTAATGAGGAGCTCCCTGACTGTGAAAGCATGAGTTTTCTTTAGAATTTTCATCTACTAGCACCTTTTCTGGTCTGCTACTTTATCGGCCTCCAGGACCCATAGGAAAATTCCTTAGTACACTCCCGACCTTTGTTGCTTTTTTGCCGAATCAGCACTAATCTCAGCCCATTTCACAGTACTAGGGGATCTTAACATCCACTTGGATGACTCCTCTAACCATCTGGCCACAGACCTACTAAACAGCCTCTCAGCTCTCCAAATTGAGCAGAAGGGCTTTGCCCCCACGCACATTAAGGGTCATCTCCTTGACTCTGTGCTCAGTAACATTCAGAGTCTGTCAGTAGGCACCCCCATTCCTCTCCCGTGGACTGATCATTTATTAGTTCCCCTGGTATGGGAAACTACAGTCCCTTCTTCCATACAGAGTGCTGCTCCTCTGTCGGAAAGGAAATGGTCAAATCTCCCCGTCAGTCAGTGGTCTACAATGTTAGCCGCCACTACCCCCATCGTTGATCTAGACCCTGAAAAGGCCAACAGTAATTCTAACTCCTGGATACACAAGTCATTAGATTCACTACTTCCAAAGAAACATTTCCATAAGCAATCCAAACAAAAACCGGTACCATGGTTTTCCCTCAAATTAAGAGAACTCAAGCAAACTTGTAGGAAACTTAAAAGGAGGTGGAGACAGAATTTAGCAGACGAGAGGAAAAATGTTTATAGAGAGGCAATTAGAAACTATAAGGCCGAAATTAAAATGGCACAATCCGCATTTTATGAGAACAGGATTAGTGCAGCCGCCAACTCTCCTTAGGAGATATTCAGGATTGCCAAATCTCTTATTTCCATACAGCAAAAAAACCCCAACCCAGAGGATTTACAAGCTCGCTGTAACAATCGGGCGGAATACTTCCACCACAAAATTCAGCTGATATCTCAATCCTTCCTTCCTGGCCAGAGTGAGTCTGTAACCTCTCGCACTGAGAGTTTCCATTCTGATCCACACTGCTCCCTAGCGGAGTTCCCTCTGCTTGATGGGGGTTTGCTGAGCACACTTATCTTCAGGGTAACATCAGGTTCGCCCACAGACCCTGCTCCTCCGCAACATCTCACTTTAGTTATTGATGCTATCCGCCCAGTAATTTTGAATACTCTTAACGCCTCCATTACTTCGGGAAAGGTACCACCGGCTTGGAAATGTGCTCAGGTCAGAGCCTTGCTGAAAAAACCTAACTTGGATATTTCTAATATGGCCAACTATCGCCACATCTCTCTCCTTCCCTGGCTGAGCAATCTGGTTGGAACACTCGTCTACAGACCACCCGTACCCAGACCACAGTTCTGCGACACCATCGCCGACTTCATCAGCACCCACGCCATCGCCTCCACGGACTACATCCTCCTCGGGGACCTGAACTTCCACCTCGAGAACAACCACGACGTCAACTCCGCTGCCCTGATCGACAACCTCGCCAACTTCGGACTCAAACAGCTCGTGACAACACCCACCCACGCCGCTGGTCACACACTGGACCCCATCTTCAGGAAACCCACCACACACCACCGCACCCAACAGATGCCACGCCGCCGCTGAGGCAAGGTCACCGAGGACCAACTGACCGCCACCCTCGCCCTGGGACCTCCCGCAGATCCCACCGACCCCCGACACCGCCGCCACCAACTTCAGACAATGGATCATCGACTGCGCCAACACCCTCGCCCCACTCAAGACCTCCACCACTAACCACACCAGCAAGAAGGCCACTTGGTTCACCGAAGACCTCCGGACCTCCAAGCGCAACTGCCGGAAACTGGAGAAGAACTGGCTCCACGACCAAACACCAGACAGCCACTCAGCCCACAAGAACGCCATCCGCAGACACCACCAACTCATCAGAACCGCCAAGAAGACCGCCTTCAAGGACCGCCTAGACAGCAACGCACACAACAGCAAAGAGCTCTTCAACATCGTGAAAGAACTCTCCAACCCCAGCTCCAACACCAACGACATCCCACCCTCACAAGACTTGTGCGACTCCCTGGCCACCTTCTTTCATCGCAAGATCACCGACATCCACAACAGCTTCAACACCACCACCCCCGCACCCGTCGTCGAGACCGCCACCGCTGAGAACACCACCCGCACCATCCGGCTGACTACCTGGTCCAACGTCAATGACGAAGACACCATCAAGACCATGAACTCCATCCATTCCGGATCCCCATCTGACCCATGCCCCCACCACGTCTTCAACAAAGCCTGCACAGACATCGCACCCCACCTCCGGAAGACTATCAACATCTCCCTCGAGACAGCATCCTTCCCGGAGATCCGGAAGCACGCCGAGATCAACGCCCTACTGAAGAAACCCAAGGCGGACCCCAAGGACCTCAAGAACTTCCGACCCATCTCCCCGATCCCCTTCCCGGCGAAAGTTATTGAGAAGATCGTCAACAAACAGCTCACCCGCTACCTTGAAGACAACGACATCCTGGACCCATCCCAGTCCGGCTTCCGCAGCAACCACAGCACTGAGACGGCCCTCATTGCAGCCTTTGTTCATCTTTCCCATTGAAATACATTGAGCGCCCGACGGCTCAAAAACCCCCTGCACCCATCTGCTCGAGTGCCACTGGAAGTGCAGCATCTGTTCTATTCTACTTACCCACTTGCCCTGTGTAAGTGACCAGGGGCTCACATCCCACAGCCGCGTGGCCTGCCTTATAGCAGCCACCAACCAAAGGCCCCCTACTCGCCATAGGCTAACATTGGGCCTACTCTCTCTGCACCCGGCTGCCCCTGTGCCGCTGTGGGTGTAACAACTGTTCCTACCTGACCCTGGGAGACCCCTGAGTCTATCCCCAGAACCTTAACTCTGTCAGTTAAGTACTTACCTGAAAGCCGATAACCTACATTTTCTCCATAGGGTAACAATGACTGGTTTTCACTTGGAAATTCTTTTAAGTGTCGAGTTCTGAAACTTTAAAATATTCACCTTAAAATCACCCGATCAACGAAAATGTAATTGCTCACCTGTTACCAGGAGAGATCCCAGTGCTGGATCTTTGTGCCCAGCACTGACCCTACGAAGCAATTTTAACTGTGATTTTCCGATAACCAAACTTTCCTCCATAGGATAACATTACCTGTTTTTTGCCAGAAATTATTTTTTTGAAGAAAAAAAGAATCATACTGCTAAGTCCCCACGTGAAATCTTCCCAATTGCAAAATTTTTGCTTGAAACCCCCTCCCCCCCTCCTCTTTCCAGGCACACTAATAGAAGCGACACCTGTATGGTGCAATGAACTAGTCCCTCTGCTGTGGAAACGGGCCATGGTTAAAGCTCTACTAAAATAGCCCATTCTGGATCCCTTGATATTAGGCAACTACCATCCTATCTCCCTTTTCCCAGGAATGAGTAATATTTTTGAAAAACCTGTCAACCTGAATCTGTCGGAATTTTTAGAAAATGATAATATTCTTCACCCTACTCAGACTGGATTCAGACCTCTCCATGACACAGAAACGGCCCTTCTTACAGTGGTCGGGGAATCTAAAAAACTTCTCCATCAAGGAGGATCATCTGCCATCATTCTACTCGACCGGAGCTCCACATTTGATACAGTAAATTATGACATCCTCAGAAAAAGACTTATGAATGCTGGAGCCAATTGAAGCTCGCTTAGCTGGTTATAGTTCTTCCTGGAAGATGGGACTTTCCAGGTCTTCGAAGGAGGCAGCACATCCGACAGCCTGCTCTAAAAATGCAGAGTACCCCAGGGATCATTGTTGAGTCCAACTCTATTCAATATTTACATGAGGCCACTCACAGATATTGTCCTACCTTATGGGATCACAATACTTACATGTGCAGATGACAGGCAAATGTTTTTTTCTTTGAGCCAAAACCAGGAAACTTCTTCATCCACCCTTGATTTATGTTTAGGAAAAGTGGCAAAATGGATGGAATATTCTTGTCTCAAGCTCAATGGAGACAAAACTGAGCTGGTGTTCCTGGGTAATAACCTTAACCCAGAGCTGGGACTGGATTGGCCTAATTGTCTTGGCCCTGCCTCTCCCTTAAATTCTTAGAATGCTTTGCAAAATTCTTACTCTTCTACCATTTACTGCTAGGAGACTGATGGCCCAGGCTCCTGTTCTGTCTCACATGGACTATGGTAATTCACTCTATCTAGGAGCCTCAAAAGTCCCTACAAGGAAACTGCAGGTAGTACAAAATTGTGCCGCACATTTGCTGCTTAACATTCCCAGGACCCAGTCTGCCAGGAAAACTTTGAATACCTTACACTGGCTCTCTGTGGATGAAAGAATGAAGTTTAAATCTCACTTCATTGCTCACAAGACACTATGGGGAAAGGACCTCTAATTACCGCTATTTGATCTCCTTCTATTGCCCCAGAAAAAGCTTTGGTTCTGCCAACTTATTTCTGGCCACAGTACCTTGAATTAAAAGTGAAAGATATGGAGGTTGTTCCTTCTCATATAACGTTGCCAAGCTTTGGAGCACCCTCCCACTGCCACTTCATTCAGCTACTCCCCTTCCAGAAAATGCTTGAAACCTTGCTGTTCCAGAACATCCTATTGTAGCAAGAATCCTTACCCCAATCAGACACTTTTGTGCTACATTCTCAGCGCTGGGAGGCCTCTGGGTAGCCATGCGCTCTATAAGTGCTTTGTCATTCATTAATCCTTTCAACCAGGCTTCCAACTCATTGTCAGGACAGTCATGCGCCTTGTCAGCATAATGGTCTCTTGTGTTGCCTTAGTGCCTCATGCCCGGTTGCACATACGTCTGTTGCAGGTGTGCTTATACCGTGAGCAGTCCCAGGTGGAGGGTCATTAGGTCGATCTAGTGTTGATCAGCCACCCCCCTTATCACTCTCTTCAGTTGCGTCCGTCTCTCTACCCCCTTTCACAGAGGACCATTAAAGCAGGTGCTTCATTTGCTGGATGGAATGCGCCCTCATAGGATCTGACTGTCCAACTACCTGGACCTACTAGCGATTTGCCTTGCTTTGAAATCTTTCCTTCTCCACTTAATAGGCAAGGTAGTCTTCATCAAGACAGACAACACGACAGCCATGTGTTATCTTCAAAAGCAAGAAGGCACCAGATCTTCCCAGCTCTCTCACCTAGCCCAAACAATTTGGTGATGGGCTGTCCGACACAACATGCATGTTAGTGTTTGTTTTTTTATTAATTCTTTTTTATTCACAACTTGTTGGTCATCACGATACATAATCACAGTCACATATTGCAGCAATTGCAGCTCAGTATACACACATTGCATGTAAGATATTATAGCATATAACTTACTGATGTAACAAGGATCATCACTGCGTTAAAGGTTCGTCAAGTGAGGGAATTGCAGGGGGTTCACACAAGCGCCCACGATATTCGTTCCAGTTTGACCAAACCGCCACCAATTTCCGAGGACATCCCCGGGCCACATAGACTGTTTTCTCCTGCAGCATACACCAGTCCATGTCTCTTTTCCATTCACTGAGTGTCGGCGGTGTACCCGCTCCCCACCTGCGTGCTATATTACGCTTCGCGATCACCTGTCCGAGCGTGGCCCATAGTTTGCCCATTGCCGATAGGTCCGTGGGCTCCCAGATGTTCAGGAGGCATCTCTGAACCTCGGGCCGCAGGTCAACCTTCCATACCGTACGTATACATGCATGCACCCGCTGCCAGTATGCCTGTATTGCCGGGCATTCCCAAATGATGTGAAGATACGTCCCCACCTCCCCACACTGCCTCCTACAAAGACCATCTGCACTCCTACCCATCAACACTAGTCGTGTACCAGAGATGTAAACTCTATGGAGTATTTTTAGTTGTATCAGTCGCAGCTTAGCTGATATCGCTACTTCTTTGGGGAATGCTAAGGCCTCCCTCCACTCGTCATCTTCAATCTCCAGGCCGTCGGCCTCCCATTTCCTCCTAAGTGCCAGCAAAGGGTCTGGAGTGTGGTTGATGAGTTTTTTATATGTGAGGGAGATAGCTTTTTCGGGCAAATGACCATCGAGCAGCCGGTCTTCAAGGGGGGAGGACTCAGGAAGCGTCGTGCCGGGCGGGATGTTGGACAGGAGTGAATGCCTGATCTGCACATACCTATAGTACTCAGTTTGCGCTAAGTCGTAGGTCTGCTGTAGCGAGGCAAAAGTCACCACCCCCGTGGGCCCCCACAGATCCTTTATGCGGGAGATCCCTATCAGATCCCATTCACGGAACCCTTTTGTATGTCCCAGCGCCCCCAGTTTTTCGGAGACCCAAAGTGGGGTGGCCAAAGTAAGTTTGTTAGCCCATCCCAGGTTACGGTTCACACTATGCCAGAGCTGGACCGAGTGTTTGGTAGGGCCCGTGAGTGGATATTTATTATGCTTAGAGTAGAGCGCCGCTTCAAAGTCCCCCCCCCGGAGGAGCCATCTGTCCATACTATAACCAGGATCGTCTCCGCCACTATATGTTCCTTGGTTTATGGCTGCGAGGTGTGCCGCCCGATAGTATTTCCGGATATCTGGAAGTGCTATACCCCCATGGTACCACCCTAGTGTCAGTTTCTGAAGCAAAATGCGCGGCGTTCCAACCCATAGCAGGTCTCTCTGAGCGGCCTCGATGTCCGCAAAATACTTTTGCGGAACCAGGTCTGGGTAGTTTTGTAAAGCATATATGAAACGCGGCAGGGACATCATTTTGAACAGGGCTGCCCGACCCAACAGGGACAATGGGAGCCCCTTCCAGTTAGCAGCATCCCTCTTGAACCTCTCCAGCGGCGGCCGGAGGTTCTGTTCGTATCGAGTCTGCACGTTAGCGGAAATATAGATGCCCAGGTACATGAACCCCTCCTCGGCCCTCTTGATCGGACAGTCACGGGGTATTGAGGGGGGGCCCCATGCAGGACATAAGAGTGATTTACCCCAGTTAATTCTGTAGCCCGAATACCTCCCGAAGCTTGCGAATATGTCTAATGCAACTCGCAGGGATTTTGTGGGGGAGGCAAGATATAGGAGAATGTCGTCCGCATAAAGCGAAATCCGGTCCTCCCACCCCTCTGCCCATCTGAGCCCCCGGAGCGAAAGGTCTTGTCGTACCCAGGCCGCAAGAGGCTCCAGGGAAAGGGCAAAGAGCAAGGGCGAGAGGGGACACCCCTGGCGCGTCCCCCTCTCCAGAGAAAAAACCTCAGACATCTTGTTATTTACCACCACCTGGGCTAGCGGCTCAGTGTAGAGGAGGCGTACCCATCCGATGAAGTTAGGGCCAAAGCCCATCCTTTTGAGGACCGCCATCATATAGGCCCACTCGAGAGTATCAAATGCCATAGCGGCATCTAGGGATACAACCACAGCATCTTCCTTAATCGTATGGCAGCGGCCCATTACTCCATGGAGGCGTCGCAGGTTTTGCGCCGTATTGCGCTGCGGCATGAAGCCCGACTGATCGGGGTGGATAAGCTTTGTGATGATCGGTTTGATCCTGTTCGCCAGGAGCTTCGCCAGGATTTTGGGTTCAGCGTTGAGTAGCGATATAGGCCTATAGGAGGTGCATAGCTCTCTAGGTCTCCTTTCTTTAGGGATGGCCACCAGTGTGGCAATACGCTGGTCCCTCGGAAGCCTCCCCCGTGCCTTACTGTCCTCAAACATGTTCTTCAGATGCGTGCCCAGGCAGTCTGGTTTGAGCTTGTACAGCTCAATAGGGAGGCCATTAGGTCCTAGGGCTTTCCCGGGTCGGAGGTCCTTGATGGCCATGGAGAGTTCTTCAAGGGTAAGGGCACCGTCCAGAGTCCTTCGGTCTTGCTCCGAGAGAGTGGGCAGCCCAATATCTTTAAGAAACTCGGAGGAGGCCTCCTCCGTCTGCAGAGATCCCTTGCGGTATACAGTTCGAAAATGTGATGCGAATTCACTAATTATGTCCTGCGGCTCGGTGAGGATAGCGCCTCCATCAGTCCGGAGCTCCGCCACCACCCGCTGCGCTTTCTGCTTTTTGTCCAGCCAGGCTTTCAATTTGCCCGCTTTGTCACCTTGCTCATATAGCTGGCCGTCCCCGTGTCTTGCTATGTTTTTTGCGGCATCTGTGGCTAGCTCTTTGTACTCGGCCGCCTTGAGCTGCATCTTGTGCAACCCTTCCTCCTGCCTGTCAATTTGCGCCTCCCCCTCTAGCA
This sequence comes from Triturus cristatus, assembly GCF_964204655.1. Taxonomy (NCBI): domain Eukaryota; kingdom Metazoa; phylum Chordata; class Amphibia; order Caudata; family Salamandridae; genus Triturus; species Triturus cristatus. The sequence continues at coordinate 116,953,859 of NC_140589.1, forward strand.
CAAGGAGATCCCGTTCGATGTCAAGCATTTGGTGCTCCTTTTCTTTGCGCTGGCCAGCGATTATGGAGAGGGCATCCCCCCCTCAACACTGTCTTAAATGCTTCCCAAAGGACCGCCGGGGAGTCCACCGTACCGGCATTCTCCTGGAAGTATTGGTCAATCGAACAGCCAGTCTTCTTTTTAGTTTCAGGATTTCGAAAGTGCCAGGGGTTGATGGGCGCCACACAGCCTGCCCTCTGTTCGCCTATGGTAAGGTGTGCCCATATGGGGGAGTGGTCACTAATACCCCTTGCCAAGTGATGAATCTCCCGAACCGTAGTATCGGGTTGCATCAATGCAAGGATATAATCTATCCTAGAGAAAAATGTGTACTGCTGTAGGTGAGGGTGGCGCATACGCCAAAGGTCAACCAGGCCGAACGTCTCAAGGAGGTTGGAGAGCCACATTTGGCCAGTCGTCATGTCTCAGGGTGGATGTCTGTCTAGTCCTCCCGACACTACTGCATTGAAGTCTCCGCCCACCAAAAGCTGACCCTCAGGGAGAGAAATGAGCAGCCTACCCAGATCAGTGTATGACTGTGTTTGGAGACCTGGTGGTATATAAACCGTCACCAAGTTAAGTGTGCGCCCCTCCCACCTCCCCGAGAGCACCGCGTAGCGCCCCAGTGGGTCAGTCTCCGAACGTTCGGCGACAAACGGGAGGGTTCGGTGCAACAGTATACCCACCCCGCAGGACCCTGATGTGAAGCTCGCGTGTATCGCCAGTGTATAGGCCAGTCTATTGAGTGTGTGACAAGTATTTCCAATGAGGTGGGTCTCTTGCAAGAGGACAACATCCGGCCGGTGCCTCTTAATAAATTGAAGCACTATACTCCTCTTAAGCTTGTCCCCCAGCCCGTTGACGTTCCAGCTAAGGGTCTTAAGACTCTTATCCCACCCTGTAGCCATCTCTGAAGATTTTTTGAGTGTGTAGTCCTGAGCTCCTGCAACGCCATAAATCCACAACAGTGCGCATCCCACCAGACCAACGCCAACCCCACCCCCCCTTTAAACTGTGACCAAGCGTCAACAACAAACACAAAATCCCCTTAACCCCCCACCCTGCAACCCTGCCATGCAGGTTTACAACTACCCACATCCCCAACTAGCAGAGCGCCTTTCGCCCTAAAAGGAAGGAGTGAATAACCTGTTCCCCCTCCCTCCCCCTCCCTCGGGAAAACTGTTAGGCGGGGGAATGTGCTGGCGCCAACTCCCTCCGCGACGTGCCCCTCCCTATACCACAAAAATTCGAGGCATAGGCACACATATTATGCATCAATTCCAACCCCACCCCAAGGCACAGCCGGTCACCCGATATATACAAGTACAATTGTCCTGGGGCCATGTTAAACGGTGCACACATCTCTCTTCCCCGGATGACCGCCCTCTTATGGTTCCACTAGAAGGGTTGGTGGTGGTCTTCCGGACACACTGTGGTAGCTTGGCTCGAGTGGTCAGGAATCAGGCTCCGTGCTAAGCATACAACATACCCAAACAATAACCATGCGTGCATCCGTTCCAAAAACGACTCTACACCGTAAAAATTATGAAAATAACTTTCTTTATCTGCTTTTTCTCTTAGATGCTGATTGGAGAAAATAAATAACAATCACAATATGCAAACTTTTTAGAAAGTGCAGGACAAATAAATACTGGCTTAATGATTCAATAAATAGGGGTGATCATAAATACTGAAGGCATAAATAAAAGTGCAATACAGACAGGCAATTAAATATTCTGAGGCAATAAATACTGTAACCAATAAATATTGTGCATCAATAAGTACTGTGGACCAATAAATACAGTGGAACAATAAATAGGTTAAATACAATAAATACAGTGCCCCTAATAAATACTTAAAAGCTGACAGTGACACTCATGGATTCAGATCACTTTTGAATTCCTAAGGGCTGATTTGGCCCAGGCACAGCTTGTGGGGATGTGGAAGGCTTGGGGGTGTCTGCTCCCTGGCTTGGTCAAGGCTGAGGCCTAAACTGAGGTAGATATAGGGGGAAAATACCAGAGACCTGGCTCTCTCTCTCCACACAACCTCTCCAGATTAGTCCCAGTTCACCCCTGGCACAGTCAGGTTGGTTCCAGCACCTCCCTAGCCCCTTAGAGCAGTCTCTCAGGTCTCCACAGGGCCTTAGGCGCCCTCTACTCCACTTACTGCCCTTTTTCTGATGCTCCGACGCCGCTGGAGTCGGGTCGATGCCGTGAGGCGGTTCCAGCTCGATGTCGGCGGCCTCGGCACAATGTCAGTTCTTTGACGACGCCGGCAGGCGGCTCCGGTCTCGATGTCAGCGGCCTCGGTTCGATCTCGGCATCCGATTCGATGGCGTCGGGCAGTCTTACTTGATGTCGACTTCGGGCGGCTCCGGTCCGATGGCGACCTCGGCTTCGATGACGTCGGCCGGCCTTGCCTCGATGTCGACTTCCGGCGGCTCCGGAGTGCGATCCTCACTCCCGACCTCCGGTGCTCCTCACAGGTTTCCGGCGACTCCGGAGTGCGACCTCCACTCCCGACCTCCGGCACGATTCTCACAGGTTCCGGCGACTCCGGAGTGCGATCCTCACTCCCGACCTCCGTTACCCTTCACCTCGGTCTCCGACGACTCCGGAGGGCGGACTTCACTCCTCCGATGACGCCGCTCACTCGACCTCGGGTGACTTCCTCCTCGACCTCTGGTATTCCTCACGACCTCTGACGGCGCCCTCTCTCGACCTCTGGCGGCTCCGGGTACGACGTCTGCTTTTCCAGTCAGCGCCGCTTCTCCACCTCGGGCTCCAGGTCTTAGGCTACTCGACGTCGGACTTCAGGGAAACCAGCTTCCAGGTCAGGATCTTGCTGTTCTCTTGTTTCTAAGGCCTGTTCCTGCTGTCCAGGTCCTCAGGATGGTTTTTCTGACTTCTTCCCACACAGGGCTCTAGGCTGGGCTCCGTCAGTAGGGACTAGTATCAAGGGTGGGTTTATGGACCCCACTCCAGGCACAAGTTTCCACCCCTGCTGCTTCACTCCTTCCTCCTTCACGTTTGTGCTGCTCTCTCTTCACCAGTCAGGTGCCAACTGCCAGCTCCAACTGCCAACTCTCTCTCTTAGCTTCCCAACATTCTAAACCGCCTCCAACTGTCACAGGGTTCTGGAATGTTCTGGAAGGTGCTGGCAGGTTCCAGTGGATGCTGGTGATGTCACAGGTGGCCACCATTTTGTGCTCCAGGCCCTCAGACAGAAGTTTCAGGGGTAGATAAAATGGCTCCCTGAATCTGCAGCAACACGAAAAAGTCTGGTGGTTCCCAAAAAGGAAAAATTCAAACAGGGTTTGAGGCAAAAGTGGGACAAAATAAATAATGATGAGGAGGGACCACCCAAAGGGCTGACAGGTCTAACAACCGCCCTCTTATGGTTCCAGCACCCATGAACAGAATAAAAGTGTATACATTACGGCCCTTCGTGCAGTGGTCCACACAGAGTTCCTTCAATCGACTTGTCCCCTCTAATGTTCTCAGGCTTCGCCCATGTCTGGGCTGCGGGACCGTGATCGCCATGAACGCTGGCTCAGTCTATCAGTGTCCGACTTGCCCTCCAGGGAGCCAGGTGAGTTGGCCCGTGCGCCGCCTCGCTCGCCCTCCTCCACCCGCCCCGGCACCCGCGATGTACCTCCGTCCAGCCAGTCCTGCACCTCCGAAGGCGTTGCGAAGAAGAGGGACTTACCCCCAGCAATATTTTAAGCTTTGCAGGGAAGAACATCATGTATTGGATGCCTTTTTTTACGGAGTGCTGCTTTTACCCCATCGAAGGATCTCCGCTCCCGCTGCACCTTGAGTGTGAAGTCAGGGAAAAACCTGACCGCCGCGTTTTCGTATTGTAGGTCCCCCTGCTGTCTGGCGGCCTGTAGGATTGCGTCCCGATCCCTATAGTTGAGGATTCTGGCGATGATGGTCCTCGGTGGGGCTCCAGGTTTGGGCCTAGGGACCGACGCCCGATGCGCCCTCTCCACGGTAAAGAACTTGGAGAGTCGCCCCGGCTTGAGGCGGGTGAGGATCAAGTCCTCAATGAATAGATCCATACTAGGCCCCTCCGAGCCCTCCGGGACCCCAACCAAGCGAATGTTGTTCCGTCGGGCCCTCCCTTCTTGATCCTCGAGCTTCAGGGCCACCTGACGGTGCTGATACACCAAGTCATTCACTCTTTGTTCAAGCTGCTTCGAGGAGGCCTGGAGCTCTTTGATATCTGCGTCATGGACCTTGACCTTCTCTGATGTGTTGTTGAGATCCGCACGTATGAGGGTCATTTCAATGGACATCTTGTCGATCTTGGTCTCAAGGGTGGTTCCCAGCGTTTGAATGGCTGCCATTATAGAGGCCAATGAGGGCTCCGCCGGCGCCTGCGTGCCCCCAGCTTCTCCTTCGCCCTGCTGGGCCGACCTCGGAACCGCATATTTATCAAGTTTGTTCGTCTGGGCAGCTGCCGCACCCTTCGGCCTCATCTTGCCGCCACAGCAGGGTAGTGCGCCGTCCGCAGGGCTTCCCAACACGTCTCAGCGCAGGCGCTGGTTTAGAGTCGCGGCCGCTCCGCTGGCCCACGATGTGACCACCGCACTCTCCCCACCGTCGTCGGCCACCAAGCAGCAAGGCCGCCGCGTGCTCCAGCCGCAAGGTCCACACCCTGAGTTACGAGTGGTCGTCTCTGGCCAACCTGGACGGTAGCACCACACCACCCGCTCGACTGCTATGTGGCCAGCCACCGGGGACGAAGGATGCAACCAAATTGGGCCAAATCTCTCCGCGCGGGGAACCGCTCCACCAGCGATGACCACCCCGGATTCACCAGGGCTCCCCGGCACCTCCAGAAGTCGCAAGCCGTGTCTCACTGCCGCCCCCGAGCTCAGCAGCACCGGGGACAATCGGACCCCTCTCAGGCCGTGTCGCAGCGATGATCCAAGCGCCCAGGGGCCCCCGTCCCGCACACCATGTACCGGAGGTCAGCAGACCCACTCCGCAACTCCCGCAGCCAGAACCAACTGCGCCTGAGGTTTCACTGCCGGCCGTGCCCCTTGAATGAGCCCGATTCCCCAACACAGCGCCACCTGCTGCTCCCGCCGTCCGTGTCCGCGGTGGGCAAGATGAGGGGGGGGTGGGGGTTGGGAGGGAAGGGGGGGCGTCACGTCCACGCACCCCCACCCGGGCCCCCACTCCGCCGTCCCTGGTATATGGCCCCCGGGGTATCCAGCAACAGTCCGATGCTCTCCGGCCGCACTCACGTGCAGGGCGATTCCAGTCCCTCGCTGCAGCAGAAGCCGGCGGGGGGGGGGGGGGGGGGGGGGAGAACTGAGAGAAGGGGGGAGGGGGGAGTCCCGGGCTCGCAGGAGCTCCGCCGCGATAGATCGACTCCCGCAGGCCCAAGCGCCGGGGAGTCACGTAAACCCCAGTGGGAATCTCACCGCTCGCTGACCTGGCTCCACAGCCACCGCCACCGGCCCCAGGCACCGCCGCGGATCCGAGGCGTCCCCGCACCTCTGCTCCTCGCGTTTCGGCGCCGCCACCTCCTCAGGGCCTCACACTCCCTGTCCGGTGTGCCGTCTGCCGGATTTCAGTAGGATATCAGGGTGAATAGGGCTCTGTCGTGGCGGAGCTGTCGTTCATTCGGCCATCGTTGCTGGCGCTAAGCCTTCCGCCCATGTTAGTGTTATACCTTCCAGCAGTGGACAACCACTGTGCTGACCTCCTCAGCAGGATGCAGCAACAAGTCTATGAGTGGGAACTCCACCGGAAGTCCTCCTCCAGTACTTCCAGTTTTGGGGACTCCGAGAGATAGACCTCTTTACCACATCAGAAAATGTCAAATGCCCAAGCTTCGCCACCCATAGTCCAGGGGCAACACACAATGTATAAGTTGGTAAGGGATATTTGCCTACTCTTTTCTTCTTCTCTACTACTTCCATTTGTGGTTCAGAGGCTTCGATAGACATCTCTCACTCTCATCATGGTGGCTCCCACCTGTGCACACCAACCATGGTTATCCACCCTCCTCAAACTCTCAACGGTTCTGCACAAGAGACTCCCGAGCAGGTCATACCTTCACACACATAACCTTCAAAAAATCCAGTAGCCAGACCCCAGATCTCTCAATCTTGCGATCTAGCTTCTGAAGTCCTAGAATTTGGGTACCTTAAACTTACATCCAAATGCATGCACATTCTTAAAGAAGCGCTCAGCCCTACTACTTGTGCCTGTTATGCTGCAAAGTGGAAGAGATTTGTCCGCTACGGTCATTCAAAACGCATTGACCCCCATAGCAGCTAAAGAGCAAGATATTGTCTCCTACCTACTTCACTTGCAAATTTGTGGTTTGGCTTTCACAGCCATACAACTACACCTGGCTGCTGTAGCTGCCTACCTTCTCAACAGGCAACACATTTCCCTCTTCTAAATTCCAGTCATTAAAGTTTTTATGGAGGGTCTCAAGAGTAATTCCTCTCCGGTTCCACCAACCCTGACATGGACCCTCAATATTATATTGACAAGACAAGACTCACAGGCCCTCCGTTCGAACCTCTTCACTCCTGTCCCCTCTAGTTTCTCTCTTGGAAGGCAGCTTCTTGGGTCATCATCACTTCACTCAGGCATGTCAATTTCAGGCACCACCCTTGGAAGAACCTGTTCTTCCAGATGCATAGGGATAGGGTTGTCCTCCGCACCGACCCTAAATTTCTCCCTAAAGTGGTCTCACAATTCCACCTCAATCAATCCATTGAACTTTGTGTTTTTTTCTCTGAACCTGGCTCTCCATAATTTAGATGTTAAACAAGCCCTCTTGTACTATATTGACAGAACTAAATCATTTAGAAAGACACAACAGGTTTTTGGTGCTTTCTCTAAACCCCACGAAGGGAAGGCCCTATCCAAATCGGGTTTTGCTACAGGGACCATAAAATGTATCCAGACATGCTATGCTAAAGGGAAAAGAAACTTTCCCATTCCTCCTAGAGCCCGCTCTACTCAGAAAAAAGGAGCCTCTATGGCTTTCCTGGGGAACATCCCTATAGCTGACATCTGTAAGCAGCAACTAGTCCCCACTTCATACTTTTCCAAAACATTACTGTGTATATGTGCTAGCCCGCCAACAAGCCAGTGTTGGGCAGGCAGTCCTATGTATACTTTTTTCAATCCACTGCTTCTTCCAGAGGCTAGCCACTGCTTTTCTGGGAGGACTTCTTTACAGTCTATGCACAGCATGCGTATCTACAGCCACACATGCCTTGAATGGAAAATTGTGCTTACCCAGTAAGCATCTGTTTGTGTCATGTAGTACTGTAGATCCACATGCACCCACCCTCCTTCCTGGACGCCTATAACTATTTCAGTCATCTTTCTATCTCACTTTTCCTCTTTCTCCGAATGGAAATCTCTCTATACATTGCTTGGCTTTACATACCATCCTCACCTGCAGTGCAGGAAAACAATCTAACAATGGAGTTGATGACTATGCGCATTACCAGCAAGAGTAGGAGTCACAATATCTTGTGACTCAAAAGACTTCCTCAAAGTAAAACAACTTGTGCACATCCAGACCCAACACTAGATGGCAGGAGCATGCACAGCATGTGAATCTACAATACTACATGCCACTTTCAGATGCTTGCAGGCTAATGTAAGATTTTCCTTTCCTTCTTGTGGATACGCTATATACTTGAAGATTCCTCACTGATCCAGCCAGCCGTCCCATTCTGAGTGGTCATACAACTGCTTATATGGTCTTACGTTCGTTTTGGAACACTCTAATGCTTTTAATCATGAGACCGTCTTCTCTAACTCTGAGGGTGTTGAAAAAAGAATGGGGAGTTGACACCACAGCTCCAGAATGGATCCTTTAGAAGGCTCTATGATATTATCTTTGGGGTTGATCCCAGAGCTGAGGCTCCACGTAATGCTGCAAGGAAGCGGTTTCAACTTTTCAGATCCAGCCTGGTTACTAGAGGAAGTTCAAGATGTGAGGAATCTTCAGGTAGAATATCCACCAGACAGATTGTTACCAATGGTAAATAACATTTCATTGATGCCAGCTTTACTGTAAAGCTGTCACTTCATTGACCTGGTGAAAGTAAACTCTCTGATATTGGGGCATACATTTCTATGTGTAATTGTTTTTTTAAATTTATTTATTTGCACAACTTATGGGGTGTGGCTTGCGAGCCAAAGATCCTGAACCCCCGTCTTCCCTGTAGAGAGGCGAGGTACCCAGCTCTGGCAAGCAGTAGCAGCAGCGACGATGGTGCGAACAGGGATCTAGGCCCCCGCATCCAGAATGCTGGTGGGTTCCTTGCTCTCAGCCACGATTGGTGCCCAGATGCAGAAGCAGTGACCAGTGCACTCGACAGATGCACGCTGGAATCTGTGCGGGAGGAGCAGGTGACCGGGATCCAAAGACCAAAGGCAGTCCCGAGCGGCTTGGCGGCTCCTCACAATGGCAATGCCATAATTCTGTGGAACTGCGTGTGTGCCCAGACCTGCCCCGGACTTCTTTGGGGATGACAGGCACACTGGAAGGCATGGCCTAACTAGGCAACTGATGACCCCACCTCACATTTCTCCAGTAAAGAGAGGTGAGTGCGCACTGAGGTGGGTGAAATAACCAGTGGGTCATAATACTCACTTGAAGACTCTAGGCGCCTTGATGAGAGGAGAGACTGGAGAATCTGAGGGAGCTGAGGACCACAAGCCCAGTTGAGAACGCCCCATTGTGTTGTCCCCTTGGGCTTAAAGACAGTCAATATGCCATGGAATGCAGGCGACCTGGGGAAACTCTACTGGCCACCACAATTTTATGAAGATTGGAGTATCAAATTGTGGCCCGCATAGTGGGAGTAAGGAAAAGGCGGGCTGGGGGACTACTCCTGGCAGACACACATTAAGCCTCTAATTTGGTGCACCTACCCCCCTTATAAACATAGGGAAGCCCATGTAAAATGAATGGGCAACAGTCAGCAGTGCAGTGAAGGAGTGCAGAGAAACTTCCATTGGCCCCCACCCATTGCTTGCTCATTACAGGGCTTCCCAGAGTCGTGCTGATTTCAACACTCTCCATCCAGCGAAGGGGGCTGCCCTGCCCAGCAAAGGAGAATGAGATGCTGACCCCGTAAGCCCCCCCACCCTGTGGGACCAGGGAGAGGTCTAGGACGGGTTAACAAACTGGAGGGAGAGTTGGTGAGTGGCCAGGGTGCCCCATACATGCATTGGGGCTTCTGGGACACCGTGTCTCTGGTCAGGAGTGCAGAAGCGGCAGATGGGGCCACAGGGGCTTCCCTGAGCCAGGCTGAATCAATCAGGGCACATGTCGCTTCTCTTCCCTGGCCTCCCTGGGAGCAGAAGGCCTTTGCTACTGGACACATTACACAAGCACTTGGCCAGGCTGCTCCCGCCCGTTGCTGATTCCCCCATAATGACAATCTGTACCCCTTATGGACATGGGGAAGCCGAGGACTAGACAACTCAATGCCCAGGAGGGCACAAATGATCCCTCACTGACTACTTCTGAGAGTACTGAAGGGACTGAATCCCTGGCGCCTCCCCTGCATCACCAATTAGATAAAATATTAGCAGCCATAGCAGACTCTAAATCTAGAAACTCCAACAGGATATTGGTTACTGTATCTGTGGGAGTCGGATTATTGAGAGCTGACCACCAGAAATTCACAGAGTGAAGGAAGTGGAGCATGGGGTGAATGAAATGCGCCCTGAACAAATGGTGTTGTCACGGCAAGTAACAGTCCTGACTGTCAGAGTGCACACGCTAGAAAATCATGCTGAGGACGCAGAAGGCTGTGCAGGTGAAGCTCCTGGAGGGGTACGGAAGGAGGGGAAATGGTATTCTATCTTGAGAACTGGATGTTGACTGAAGTCGCCCCAAACCTCCTGACACCCTTCTTCGCTTTGGAAGGTGCACATAGGGTGGCCACCCCCAGCACCTGACCAAGCTTCTCACCTAGAGGTGACCAAACTGCTCCATTTCAGAGACAGGGGCCAGAATAAGGGTCCTATATAACATAATAAACTGGAAGGTCACACTGTTCCCAGACTATACTGCTGCAGTACAGACTAAGAGGGCCTCCTTCCTGGAGGTGAAAAGAGCACTAAGTGAGGAAGGCCTACAGTACTCCCTGATGTTTCCAGCCAAACTGAAGATTCTTTTGGATGGCACATCCTTTTTCTGTGCTGACCCCCAAACAGCATGGGACTGGCTGGATGAATGCAAAACGGGAATGACCTCGCCATGGCCCTCGCTGGGTGAAAGACGACACCAAGTGGAAACCCTGGCAAAGACCCCGTAGGGCCAGAAGCGGAGGTGCCCGAAAAAGCCAGCCACCACCCAAACGGCACTGGAGCGAGCAGCGGCTCTCCAGGCGACAACGGAAGGCAGTACAATCAGTGTCAGCTTTGGAGTTGGTCGCCCCATCAGAGAGACAGTCTGTAGCATCGGATGGATCAGTTTTGGAAGTAGAGGTCCTCTCTGGCGTAACTCCACAATCAGTTGATTATCTAATCTAACTTGGAGGTTAGTGCATACCTTGCCATGCTGTCCTCTGGCCCCTCGGCAGGCAATCTGCTTCAACCGGTGCAGTGCAAAAGTAGCCTGCAAGCACCATCGGTCCCCCTCCAAAAATAACAGGCATTTGCAATGCATTAGGTCTCGCTTTTGTGAAAGCTAGAGCTCTTAGTGTTGAAAATGACAATGTTTTTTACATTTGTTTTTTGGTATGCAGTGGAGTGATGATATTTGCATAGCGCTATTGCCATTCGTATAACCTTGAGGCGCTGGAGAACCAGAAAATGGGAAATAGGTTATGAGGGATGGGAGACCAGAGTAACAACATCCTGGAAATAGCACACACTCATAGGGAATGCAAGATTAAGTAAAGCATGTGAAATGTAAGCAGGAACAATATAGTTACTTTAAAGATTTTATTATTCAGAAATCATTGAGTGCTTTTACCTGAAAACTTAAGAATATGACTACAGGGCTGGAAGGACTCTGCTGCATGCCTTGCAGTCAGATCAAACGAGAATTCCTGGTTAAGCATACTGTTTTTTACAGTAGTAAATCTGATTGTCCAATCACATTACTAAGAATCATATTTAAAGTGGGGGCCCTGGGCCATTATTCCCTCTACTTTAAAAACATTTCTGCTCACAAAACCAGCATTTTCAACACAATTGCTATTTATATACAGGACAGATACCTCTTGCGAAGCAGAACAGGCATGGCAGCAAACGTTGGAACTGGTTGCATATTTCAAATGCAGAAATACAGGGTTCAATGTGCAACTGCAAGAACTTACCAGTGTGTTTTGTGCTTTTTTCCTGGTTGTTTTCGTCACCGGCTTTGTGCCACAAATTTAAATTTCAAAAACTGCACAAAAGAGCGTCACATAAAAAATCGAACTACACAAAGTTCTACAATGGTCTGATCAGTCTCCAGCCTAGCACCGTATTCTCCGTAGTGAAGACGTCTAGAATTTCACTTCAACTACGATAACCAGCCGAATTTAATCAACTCTGTTGAGACAGACAATTAACTTTTTCCTGTTTTACCTTCATTCTTATTCAAGTAAATGAAGTTTTAAGCTACTAACCTCGAAGTTGCTCAGTGGAATACTGTGCATAAGGCAGATCCAGAACAGGCCAAGCTTCTTGAAGGAATGAAGGCTTTCTCAGGAGCCAACCGTGCTGAACAACTTTTTGCTGTGACGTAATTTCTTTTGTGACGCCTCTTCTCCTCCAGCAAGAATATATGAGGGCACTTGCGCAATAGTGAAAATCGTCCTGCCTTCCGGTGCATTAGCGCTAGACACAAGCTGACAGCATGCAGACTTCACAGTCATGAAAGTAATTCATGGAAAGTGTGGAGGGGCGGAGGGGTTAAAATAGATCGCCTTCACTGGAGACGGACAGGTGTCAGGAAGCTGCGAATTCTCTAAATCTGTGGGAAAGAAAAGCATGCCTATCGGGAGAGTGGTGGAGGAGGAGTGGCAGCTGCTCCTGCGCTGCACGTGTGGGGCGGACTATTATCCGATGCACAGAAAACACCAAAAACTGTGGCAGCTGCAAGGTACTAGAGAAGTGGCGTGAACAGAGCTCAGGTTTAATGACGAAAAAATAACACTGGTCTTTAAAGTAATATTATCTAATAATACAGACATGAGTAACACGTTTTAAAATGAATTCGGAGGTCCGATGAAGGTGGTAGACAGGTTACCTGAGTTTAGCGAGCGGCGCCAAAGAAAAAAAGCGATAGCTTTTGAAACCAAAGCTGCGAGTGGTGCGCGCCATATGGTTTCAATTATCGCGCACTTGTCTGGGCACGATAATTGAAACCATATGGCAGGAATGCGCGTAATAGACACCAATAGGCCATGGGTGGAGCAATGCGCCCGCCTTTGGCCTTTTGTGTGCTATTTTAAAAACGAACACGCAGGCAAAGGCCAATAGCAGGCCACAAATGTAAAAACACACGCACGAGCGTGTACAATTCCAGGGTCCATTTCAGAACCCCGGACAAAAGGACTCGCCTGCGCGAGCACTGCTGCGCTGTGCAACGCAGGGCGCGAGCCCTAAAAATGACCGCTAGTCATGTTACATTACTGCATGTGAAAAGTGAGGTGGATGACTGAACTGGGCTCCTCAAAGGACCAGAATGAAAACTTCTCACATACCTCAGAAGAGGACACAAGTTGTCCCCAGTGAGTGTACTGTGCACGGGCTGGAGTGGAAAGCCCGGTGCCGGACTAGTTCTGCCTACCACACACCACTTGACCCCCTCCTTGTAGTCTTGTAGAGCTTTGCTTATGACTCTTTTGATAACTAATCATGTGTTTGGGCAGTCAGCAGTTGCTGACCCGTCCTTAGGTTCGGGAGTTATAAGTTGGGGCACTTGTTATTGTTTGTCTCGGAGGACATGTTACTTGTTGGGGTGGGGGAGGCAGGCGCCGGTGTTGGTTGCTGGGCGGAAGTCTGGGACTGCCGACTACATTGACACAATGGCTCTCACAGAACCGGGCCCGTTTGCATGACATGGAACATAGGGGGGATGAGTTCAGCATCTAAATGACACAACATCCACAGATCTCTTCGACGTAGGGATGCTGGGGGGTGAACATCGCCATGCTACATGAGACACACCTCAAAGGGATAGAAGTAGGGCCATCTATGTGCGCAACCAAGACCAACTGGTGTTCCCGCACTCCTTATCGGCATCCCTGGGATGTCTGACAGGAGGTGACTCACTCCTGGGGCGGGGCGACTTCAACTGCATCACAGACATGCTCCTGGACCACACTCCCCCCCCCCCCCCCCAAACCTGGCCCAGATATCAAGCACAGAGAACAGCATCAGGTTTCCGGGAATGTGTACAGCACTGGGAGTTGACTGTTGTGTGGCACACCCAACATGGCGCAGGGCAGGATTACTTTCATATAGCTGCCCTACAAACTAGACTAGACAAATTTGTGTGCTCAGGGTGGCTGAGTCAGTATGCAACCTTTACTGGATACCTCGGTCGCACCATTTCTGACCACAGCCCTCTACTTATGGGATCCCGACTGATTGGTGACAGACCACCGATACCCATGTGGTAACTCCAAACACTGGCACTTGCACTTGAAGATACATGTTACAGAACATTCCCACACACAGCTTTTACAGAATAATTTGACAATAGCTAGAACTCTGCATCCTCTAGCCTTGTAGAATGGGATGCCTTCAAGGTGGTGTTCAATGGTCGCATGAGGCAGTCTGTGGGGGTATGTAAGGAGCTGAATAATGAGCTGAAAACATTAGATGCCACAGTTCAAACTCTAGATAACGAATCTGAAAGAAACACGTTAGTTAGATTCCTCACCTTAGAATATCCCCAGGCGTCAGACTGGATCCGGAAGATTTTTGTAGCAATACACCTTGCGCGTCGCTAGGCGTCGTCTGCGGCTCCGCGTCCGTCGTTGGCGTCGTGCGCCGGAATGACGTCGTCGGAGTACTTAAACGCCGCCCTCGCGCGCTGACGTCAGTTCTTCTTTTTTCCGCGCCAGTAAGTGCTGATCCGGGAGAGCTACCCCTTTAGTCAATTTTGGACTAACTTTTTCAACTCTTTTTGGTCACTTCTCGACTGCCGGTAGGATGCCTGGTTTCAAGGCCTGCGACGACTGTCACCGACTGATGTCGGTGACCGATCATCACCGCCGGTGCCTGTACTGCTTGGGCCTCGACCACGACGCGGAGTCGTGCTCTGATTGTATGGCCTTGACCTCGAAAGCTAGGCGGGAGCGGTCCCGCAAGCTTCTCGAGCTTCGCCACTCGGCTCCGCGCCCCTCTCGATCCCGGTCCAGGAGGAGGTCCAAGGATCGGTCGCGGAGCCGCACTCGACATCGTCGCTCGTCTGGCTCGAAGTCTTCGGGTAAGTCGAAGCGCTCTAAGAAGTCCAAGAGGCGACACCGCTCTTCGGACTCCCCTCGCCGGTCGCGCGACTCGGCCGAGGGTCAGGGTGGTTCCACCCCCGCGGCTCCGCTGGAGCCGCAGGCGCCGCGCAAATCCCCATACCCGCCGGTCCCTGGGATTGACGCGACGCCGACGGAGGTCAGTGCCTTCCTCTCGGCCATGAGGAGCCTAGCCCCGCCGGCGACGCCCGCTTGTGCGCCTTCGGGCCCCGCGGACTCGACTGGGCGACCTTGTGTGCCGGCGGTCGCGACGCCGTTGGAGGCTCCGGCCCCGACGCCGCAGGTCCCCGAGGGGCCCGAGCCTGGGCCCCCGTCGACGCTGGTCGACCTCGTCACGCCTCCTCCGCCGGCGCTGACACCGGTACCACCCCCGACGCCGACTCCGGTCGACGTCGATCTCCGGTTCAGCCCCTGTCCGGTCCCGACGCCGATGCGGCGCCGCCCGACGCCGTATCTGACGCCGCTAGAGACACATATTGTCTATCGACCGGCTCCGATCATTCCTCCTGTTAACCAGGAATCGGATGACGGGGGCGACTGGGAGGGGTCTGAGGACCCTATGGCCCTTCAAGGGCAACTTTCTCAGCACTGGGCAGATGAACTGGGGGAGGCCAGTGGATTGGATACCTCACCGGACACTGGATTCATCTCTCCTCCGACTGTGGCTTCGGAGGAGGGTGCAGCTTTTTCTGTGGTGCTGCACAAGGCGGCCGCGGCCCTTGGGCTTGAGCTGCTTGCCGTGGCTGTGAGGACTAACATCCTCACTGAGGTGCTTCAGTCTGCCTCATGCTCCACTGAGCCTCTGCTGCAAGTCAATGAGGCCCTCACTGACGTTCTGCAGGGCACCTGGTCCAAGCCCTCCACAGTCCCTCCTTTGGATAGGAACGTTGCCAGGTGCCACCGCCCTGCTCCGGGCAACCCCAGTTTTCTGTCCCAACACCCCACCCCCGAGAGTCTGGTTATCCAGGCCTCTACCTCCCAATCCTCCTTCCCGTCCGCTCCTCCGGACCGGGATTCCAAGAGACTGGAACAGTTCGGTAAGAAACTGTTCTCCTCGCTCAGTTTGGGCCTGCGGTCTTTAAACACCGCCTGTCTCTTGGACCGTTATTCCCACTCTCTGTGGGATACTGTGGAGGACGTGCTGCCACTGTGCCCGGAGGAGGCCCGGGCACGGCTTTCCTCGGCTCTGGCCGATGGGAGAGATGCAGCGCGCCATGCCATCCGATGTGGACTCGACACTACGGACTCGCTGGGTAGGGCGATTTCTACCACGGTGGCGCTTCGACGTCACGCCTGGCTGCGGTCCACGTCCTTTTCAGGGGATGTCCAGAGCACACTCATGGACATGCCTTTTGATGGCGCTCACCTTTTTGGTGAGAAAGCGGACAGTGCGCTGGCTCGTTTCAAGGACTCCCGGGCTACGGCCAAGTCCTTGGGCCTCTCAGCCCCGCGGCCACAAACTTCCGCTTTTCGCTCCTTTCGTGGCCAAGGAAGGGGCACCTCCTCACGTCCGCCTAGCCACCGGCCGCAGAACCAGCCTGCACGCGGTCGCGGACGTGGTTTCGCCGAGGCGGTACTGGAGGACAACGCGGTCAGTCCACATCCACCCCGGCAGCATCCGCCTCAAAGCCTTCCTAGTCCGAGCTTTCAGGCCTATTCCTCGCCAGTGGGAGGCCGGGTTCGCCATCACCTGCTCCACTGGCGTACCATTACTTCGGACAGGTGGGTGCTGCAAATCGTCCGAAGGGGCTACTCCCTCCCCTTCGAGACGACCCCCTCCAGCCATGCCACCGCAGCACCACCGTATCTCGGAGGATCATTTGAATCTTCTGCGAGAGGAAGTTTCGGCCCTCTTGGCCAAAGAGGCCGTCGAGCGCGTTCCGAGCCCAGAAGTAAGTCGTGGGTGTTATTCCCACTACTTTCTGGTTCCCAAGAAGGGCAAAGGAGGCCTACGCCCTATCTTGGACCTCAGGAACGTCAATGCCTTCCTCCGGAAGGAACGGTTCAAAATGTTGACTTTGGCTCAGGTTCTAGCTGCCCTAGACCCTGGAGACTGGATGGTAGCGTTGGACTTGCAGGACGCATATTTCCATATCCCCGTCCTGCCGGCCCACCGGCGTTACCTGCGGTTCATGGTGGGTCAGGAGCACTTTCAGTTCACCGTGCTCCCCTTCGGCCTTACCAGTGCCCCTCGGGTGTTCACGAAAGTGATGGCGGTGGTCGCAGCTCATCTGCGCAGATCAGGGGTTCCAGTCTTCCCCTATCTCGACGACTGGTTGTTGAAGGCGGGCTCGCCCCAGACAGTCGTCTCCCACCTCCAGACTACGGCGGATTTCCTGCATTTGCTGGGGTGTTCCATCAACGTGCCGAAGTCACACCTGAGCCCCTCTCAGAAGCTCCTCTTCATCGGAGCGGTTCTCGATTCGGCGCAGTTCCGGGTCCATCCACCGGAACAGCGGGTCCGGAATATACAGGCCCTGATTCCCATCTTTCGGCCTCTATCCTGGGTTTCGGTCAGGCTAGTGTTGCGGCTTCTGGGGCGGATGGCCTCCTGCATCCTACTAGTGCATCACACCAGGCAGCGCATGCAGGCTCTGCAGTGGGACCTGAAGTTTCAGTGGGCCCAGCATCACGGCAACCTGTCCGACCATGTCTTGATCTCGGAGGGCACTGCACAGCAGTTGCAGTGGTGGCTCACGGACCGCGATTGGGTCACGGGCAAGAGCCTCTCCCTACCCGAGCATGTAGTAGTGACGGATGCGTCCCTCCTGGGATGGGGTGGCCATATGGGAGAGGCGGAGATCAGAGGCCTCTGGTCTCCGGCGGAGTCTCGCCTCCACATCAACTTGTTGGAGCTGAGAGCGATCTGACTTGCACTGAAAGCCTTCCTTCCCTCTGTCCGGGGAAGTGTCGTGCAGGTGTTCACGGACAACACCACCGGCATGTGGTATTGCAACAAACAGGGTGGGGTCATGGACCCTTTGTCAGGAGGCTCTGCGCCTCTGGACATGGCTGGAACACCAGGGCATCACCCTGGTGGTTCAACATCTGGCGGGCTCTCTGAACGCCAGAGCAGACGAACTCAGCCGCCGGTGCATGATGGATCACGAATGGCGTCTGAACTCCGAGGTGGCGCAAGGTCTCTTTCAGCGGTGGGGAGAGCCTTGGTTAGATCTATTCGCCACCGACGAGAACGCGCAATGTCAGCAGTTCTGCACGTTGGAATTTCCAAGGCGGCACTCGCTAGGCGACGCTTTTCGTCGCGAGTGGAGTTGCGGTCTGTTGTACGCCTTTCCGCCTATACCACTTCTGCCCAGAGTGCTGAAGAAGATCAGGCGCGACCGGGCCCAAGTCATCTTGGTGGCTCCGGCTTGGGCACGAAGGTACTGGTATCCCGAGCTACTCAGTATGTTGACCGATCCTCTGATACGTCTGCCCCTTCGGGAGGATCTTCTGTCGCAGCAGCAGGGGACGGTCCTCCACCCGAACCTGTCCAGCCTCCACCTCCATGCGTGGAGATTGAGCGGCGGCAGTTGATGCCATTTGACTTGCCTCCTGAAGTCTGTGATATCATTCTGGCAGCCAGGCGTCCCTCCACAAAGACGGTATACGCCTGCCGGTGGAACAAATTTGTGGCATGGTGCACAGCAAAAGCTGTGGATCCCCTTTCCGCCCCTCTTTCTGAGGTTCTTCTCTTTCTTCTTTCTTTGGCCCGGCAGGGCTCTGCCCTGGGCACCTTGAAAGGTTATCTTGCTGCCATCTCTGCCTTCTTACGGCTTCCTGATCAGCCCTCTCTTTTCAAGTCCCCTGTAGTGTCACGCTTTCTTAAAGGCATTACTCAGACATTCCTTCCTGTCCCTTTCGTAATGCCTCAGTGGGACTTGAATCATGTCTTAACATTTCTGATGTGCGCTCCCTTTGAGCCTCTTCACAATTGTCCTCCTCGTCTTCTCACTCTTAAGACTGCTTTCCTGGTAGCCATCACCTTGACTAGACGGGTGAGTCAGCTCCAGGCTCTGTCGTCCAAGCCTCCTTTTCTATCTGTTCATCCGGACAAGGTTGTCCTTCGGCCTCGTCCTTCCTTTCTACCGAAAGTGGTGACCCCCTTTCATCTTGGGCAATCTGTCCCCTTGCCCACCTTCTTTCCACCTCCGCATCCTTCCAAAGAGGAAGAGCGGCTCCACCGTCTGGACCCAAAACGTGCGCTCTCCTTTTATTTGGACCGCACGAAACAGTTCCGGGTGGACGACCAGCTTTTCGTTGGCTACGTGGGTGCTAAGAAGGGAAAAGCTATGCACAAACGGACCATCTCCCGGTGGGTCGTTTTGTGTATAAAAATCTGTTATTCCTTGGTAAAAATGGACCCTCCTGCGATGGACCCTCCTGCGAGCCCATTCTACTCGGGCCACGGCGGCTACTACTGCTTTGGGACGGGGAGTCCCTTTGCAGGACATCTGTCAGGCGGCGACGTGGGCTTCGCTGCACACGTTTGCCAGGCACTATTGCCTAGACAGCCAAGTCCGGAGGGATGGCTTCTTTGGCCGTTCTGTCCTCCCGGACTTTCTGGTTTGATCTTGGTTCGCAGACCCACCACCGGGGTTGGTATTGCTTGGGTATCTATTCTAAGGTGAGTAATCTAACTAACGTGTTTCTTTCAGATGAACAAGTTACTTACCTTTGGTAACGATGTATCTGTAAGAAAAATTAGTTAGTTAGATTCCTCACCGACCCACCCATCCTCCCCGTTCTGCGAACCGACATCTATGGTTAAGGCTATCCTTTTCAGGGCCCTAGATTTTTTGGCACCAGTGTCGGTCTCTTGCATGGCTCTGCGTTCCTGGCGCGGAAAGCTATGTACAAGAACTGACGTCAGCGCGCGAGGGTGGCGTCTAAGTACTCCGACGTCATTCCGGCGCACGACGCCAACGACGGACGCGGAGCCGCAGACGACGCCTAGCGAAGCGCAAGGGGTATTGCTACAAAAATCTTCCGGATCCAGTCTGACGCCTGGGGATATTCTAAGGTGAGGAATCTAACTAACTAATGTTTCTTACAGATACATCGTTACAGAAGGTAAGTAACTTGTTCTTTGGGGACAGACCCCGCCACACATCAGGGGTCCTAACGGCATCCAGGAATGCCTACGGTGTCATGACTACAAAAAATATGTAGTCAGGGTATATGAAGAAGAGGGTAAATCAGGAAGGCTCCTAGCATGCCTCATTCACCCGTAACTGTGAGGTACACCCATTACACACCTCCAGTCGGCTGCGGGGACACATACTTCTTCCCAGGGGGCCATTAATGACGAGTTTAGAGCATACTCTTAGATGCTCTATCGCTGTCCAGAGGCACTTCCGGAAGGCTCACATGATGACTTCCTTGACCGTTTCCCGCTCCCAATGCTGCCACCAAAGGTGAGGGAGGCCCTCAGAGACCCAGTCAGAATGCAGGAGATAAGACATGCCATTAAGGAAATGACCACTGGCAAGACCTCGGGCCCGACGGACTCCCAGCAGAGTTTTACGCTACATTAATAGGACAGCTGGCCTATGAAACTGAAGTCGCTCTATGCGGAGTCCATGAGAGTGGGTCACCTGCCAGACTCCACAAGGAGTTCTACTTTGATACCCCTCCCCAAAATCAAGGTTTCTGGTGCACCTTTGTCTACGTTTCTGTCACTATCCATGCTAAACATAGACTTCAACGTCCTGAGTAAAGTGCAGGCGTACGGATTGCTCCCATATATGCTGACCCTGATCCATAAGGATCAAAATGGTTTCATATGGAACTGCAGCAACTCCTTAACCTCAGGAGTCTGAATCATGTTCTTTTCCAAACAACGGTATAAGTACTTTCAGGGGCAATGCCATTAGACCTCGAGAAGGCCTTTGATTTTATACGGTGGGACTTATTGATGAAAACAGTGTGCAATATGGGAGTGGGAAAGGCCTGGATTATATGGGTCCCACTTCTCTATGCCAGGCCAATAGCATGCATTAAGACCGGCAGTGCGATTTAAGACATATATGAGAAGTGTTTCGGGGTACGAGAGAGGGTTGCCCCATCTCCTCTTCTATTCACCTTAGCCGTCGAATCCCTAGTGGAGTTGTTTCATCCGTAAGGTGGTGGCAGTGGCATACTGTTAGACTGACATGAACACATGATCTCGCTTCATGCAGATGACCTCCTCCTGTATCTGTCTGATGGCCCTACTGGATCTCCAGATGCAATCCGACGCCTGGAAGAGTTTGGGGTGCTCTCGGGCCTACAGGTTAACAGAAGCAAAACATGCCTTTTCCTCTGTGGGCCAGAGGTACACCAACCATCTGCCCTTCCCCCAGGACATGAATGGGAACCTCTAACTTTTAAATAGCTCGTGTTCAGATATACCACACCCTAGATGACTTATGAGAGGGTAACCTGGGGAGAGCAATTCGCTCTCTCAAATCCTTTGCTGCTTTTTGGAGATCCCTGGGATTACCCATCATGGCCCGACTATCAGTCTTCAAAATGGTGATGCTTCCTCGCCTGTTCTATATTTTCATAAACCTCCCGGTTAGAGTGAGTTTAATATGGTTCAGGCAACTAAATGTCCTGCTCAGGGAATTAATATGGGACGGGGTCACCACAGGGTGTCAGTCGAGGTCCTGAGACGTCTGCCGGAGGAGGGAGGACTGGGTGCAACTGATTTTGAGCTGTACTGCCTGGCAGCACAGCTGTAGAGGGTAGCCAAATAGCTTGATTGGTCATGGAGAGACAAAATGGATCTCTTGGGTTTAACACCACACATGGGGAGCTTAATGATCCTAATGCTACGACCGGGAGTGGCTATTCTACAACCAAGCAGCCTACTGTTGATAGGTGTGCAATGCTGGCGTCGCTGCACAGTATGGACTCACAGAGCTCCTCTTTACACCTCACCCGGCCACTGATGGGCTTGCCTCATGGTGACCTTATTACTTGTTTTACTGTTGCCCAACTCTGAGTGGACAGAGGCCGGACTGACGACGGTAGGCGACTGCTACCAGTTATGCACCCTGATACAGCTAGAAGAGTTAACAGAACAATAAACATTGCCCCACGGGAAATTCCTGAACTATGAAGCACTGGTGTGGACGTTTCCTGATCTGTGGGTGGGATAAAGGAGGAACCCACAACTCGTGCAGTGTTCCAGCTTTTGTTTTGATTGGGATCGGCTAGGCACCTGGTGACATGGTTTTATAGGTCTCTAAATGATATGGGGCGGAGATCTTTAGTGATGCTCAGAGCTAGATGGAACAGAGTCTTAGGCCGAGAGGTCACGTAAAGGGAATGGGGCAAAATATTGGCATATCCTAAGAAATTATCTCGCAATACGAGGCTGAAATATATACAGTTCAACTTTGTGCATATGACCTATCGCACACCCCACAGACTACAGGTCATATATGGTGGGGAACCTTGTGAATGTCCTAGATTTTGGCTATCTGATGCTGATTTTAGTCCTATGACATGGGGGTACTCTACCCTTCAATCGTTTTGGACTGCATTACTTCTTCGGTTGCATACCGCATTAGGCCGCTGTCTCCCTCACACGATAGAGACCTGTCTCTCAGGTGGGGTTCCCCAGACCCAAAACAAGTAAAGTGGGTAATAAATTCCTTTACCTGGCTCCTTTTCTGGCTAAACATAGAATAGCAATGGTGTGGAAATCAGGGACTGGACCAGTGTTGGGGGTGTGGATCAGAGACGTTACCATTTTGGCCAGAGCGGAAGAAAGAGCCCTTATTAGAGAAAACACAAGAGGGATTAGGAGATGCCACAAAGCAGACTTGTGGATGGAGGTCCTAGGGAACATCCGGAGGGTGTTGTACATTCATAACAGAACAGGACAAGTGGAGCGAGAAGAGGGGAGCCAGGATGATGATTCAGATGGGAGGAGGGTGGTAGCTCCTTCTGTAAGCGATTAGAGGACTTAGGAATACAGGAATAGCTCCAGGTGCTGGGAACTCCGCAGGGCGGGCCCCAGGACTGTGCTATGACGTGAACCGCTCGCCCCGCCTCAGCGTATAGAGACCACTCATTCTGATGGAAGCCACTAGACATACATATAAAACTGACACATACTCTGCGACATACTCCCCCAGCCTACCCCCCTGCCACCAGAGGGCCGAATACCCAGAGACACATCAGTTATACTCTTCATTTCTTTTGTCTACCTTATTTCCTTTGGTTTCCCCAGTTGGGGACATTAGATTTTATTATTACCCCAGTTCGTCCCCTATTGCTTACTCTTGACTCGTGAGTTAGTAAGGATGTCTGCGCTAGGATCTGTAAGAAATCAACCCTGAGATTGGCAGTGGAAGAAACTAAAGATTACACATTCATGGGATTACACATGTAAACTCAGGCAGGATTTAAAGCAGAAAGAGGGATTTAGGACCTTACTAGGAATATATACTGTTTTGCTTAAGAATTCATTGCTAAATGTGTATGCTTTTGACCACTGTAGACCTCCAATTCGCCTCACTGTTTTACTGTATGGTCACCATGAAAGAATGGCTTGACCTACCGCACAATTGTTTGTATCGATACCTAATGCTAATAAAAAAAAATCTTTTTTTAAAATACATACAAATCCATTTATCTCACATGACATTGACCATTGGACCTTATCAATTCTTCTATATCGTGCACATACATTTCCTTTGCTGCTGAATATCCTATTTAATGCACATGCACAATTGTAGGGAGCTGGTTCTCCCTATAGTGCACTAAAAAGGAGTCCACTGTGTAAAGAGTCCAGTGGGTCCCTAGTTGGCTTACAAAGTCTAGACTAGATAATACTAACCCTCTCCTCTGTGGTAGTGTGGGTAAGCAGTTGGGCTTATTAGAGGGTAGTGCTAAGCATTTGTTGTACTCACAGAGGCAATAGATGAGACACATACTTAAAGAATAAATCCGAGACCAAATTAGAAAAATAACACTTCTTTTTATATATTTTGTGAAACCAAGACCTTTGTTTAAAAGTGCTGTTTTGTTAGCATTTTTTACAAGTAAGTAAACCTTTTTGAAAAACTGTACGCCTTTACGCACAATGCAGTCCTTTGGGAGGAAGTTATAAATGCATAAAGGTAAGTAAATGTAAATGTAAATGTTTTGTACTTGTATAGCGCGCAGCTACCCACATGGGGTCTCCCGGCGCTTGTACGAATACCGCAAGGGAACCCTTCCTGGTTTTCCTTGTGAAGTGTACTGTCAGGGGTTCACCTTCTGGGTTTCAAGTTGTAGTGGACCAAGGTCCAAACTACTACCAGGAGCTCTTTGGGAACTGCCCTTGGTTCACCAGGAGCAGGGTGCTGGTGAGGTTGTTGCTGGGTGCGCTATGGTGAAGGAGGACGACCTGGAAACAAGCGCACTGGGGGACTTGGGGACAAGTCCAAGAGTTCCCAAATGGGGGCTCAGGTCACAAGGGGTCTTGAAGCAAAGGGGCACAGCCGGTTCGCCAGTACCCGGTCTGAGTGGCTCGGGTGCAGACTTTGTATGGCGGCTGGGCTGAATGGTCAAAAATGTTCCTCGTGGTTAGGGACAAATGGCTGGCAGGGGCAAAATCAGGACAACTGGGCCACTCACAAAGAGGGTCTCAGTGGTATTGACGTCCCTTGATGGCTGCTTGGTCGTGGTGCAGTAGAAATCCGGACTGGACTCTCACTGTTGGTATTTGGTGCAGGCCGTCCGGTGCCCCCGGGATTGGTGCTGCACTGCTCGGTCCTGGTGTCTTCACCCTCAATGGGGAAACAGATCTGACCTTCTAGAGCACGAGTACCTTCTCCTGGTCGCCTGTGGTGTCAGTCGGGCCTGGGAACTGCAAGGCGATGGACCCGACTGTGCTTGTTGGTGCCTGCGGACTGCAGGGGAGTAGCTACTCTACTCCAAGGGAGACTGTAGGGGATTTTCAAAGTGCTGGCAGGCTATCCAAGGCTTTGATAGTTCTCCAGATTGCAGGACGTGTCACTCTCTCGCGATTGTGGGGAGACGTGCATGCAGGCAGTGTTTTGCGCCTAAAGTTCTCAGTTCTTCTGTAGTTCTTGCCAGGCAGTGACTCTTCTTCATCCTTCTCCTCTTGGTCCGTCGAATCTGAGTTCTTGGGTTCAGTGGTGCCACCTAACTACTCCATTTAGGGGTGTTACAGGGGGTGACCGGTAGTAGCCCAGTGGCCACTTCCTGTGGGAAATGGATATTACCCTGACACTAGAAGGCTAATCCCGTCCGAAACAAGATGGAGGTATTTGAAAAGGTAGTGTCCACATCAGCTAGTCCACGTTAGGGGTGGTGCTGTCTTGGTGTGGGCACACCTCCTAATCTTACTAATTGTCCTGCCTGTCTTGGTACCAAAAAGTGGGGCCAGGACAAGGGGGTTGAAATCTTTGCTATCTGGAGAGGTCTGGGTCGCATAACAAATGCTGCAGGGCCTTTGAAGCTTCCCGCCCTGGAATGCATTTTCTGCGTGAAGGAGGCATAAACACTTCCGCTCAGAGTAGGCTTTGTTCCCGGTCTCTGAGAGTGATGGCTTTCACCTCAGGAGGTCAGAAACATGTCTAGGTTGGCTGGCTGACTCTAAGGTGCCCTCTGGGTGCCATTATTAATAAATCCAACTCTGGCATCAGTGTGGGTTTATTAAGACGAGATGTACAGGGTACAGTAAAGCGATCATGTAGCTGGGGAACTCGTAATCATGCGTGTTCAGCCCATGTACTCTGTATGGCTTCACTGTGTACTTGTGGTATCTAAGAGGGAGCTTGGTTATCACAGGGACACATCCACTCGTGCAGATATGACCACACGTGGTTATAGTGCACCCTCCCTTAGGATTGTCAGGCCAGCTGTAGAAGTGACTTACCTATACCACATGCAGTGCTCTGAAGGCATGGCACACAGGGCTGTGTGCCATGTCGACTCTTCACTTTTCTCTGCTCCAAGACAGGCATTTTTCAGTGGCAGTTTGCATGAGCTCTGGCATAGCAGTTTTGGCAGCGGCTGCTTGCCAGATAATCATGTTCTATTCTATGAGTGTGAGCTTTATATGGTGTCAAGTGTACCAGTAAAAGTCAAAGCATGTTTTGTGTATGTGGAAACATTTTCTACAGGTCTTAATGTTTTCTTTTTTATGTCAAACGTACAGGGCATTTTCTGATTCCGAATCATTTATCAAATTTGTTGGTGCTGATCAGCATGCAACTTTCGTAACTGCAGGGAAAGATCTCAATCGTTCAAGAGTAAGTATTTGTCTCCATTAGTGTCAATTGTCATGGCATCTGTTTCTTGTTTCAGAACATTTACATTTTAATCTATTTTGCACTTGTAATATTGTACTTAAGTGAACAGTTTTCATAGCATCTCTTATTGGGCTCCTGAAACTGTGGCCGATAGACGTACACTTGAATGAAAAGGAAAACAATAATATACTGAGCAGATAAACAGCAGGTTTCCATGAGCAACTATTCACACCCTCTTTAAGTCACTACAGGAGACAATAGACTCCAGAATCTAGAGCAAGATAACTTAGAAACCAAGTGGATTCAGACTCCAATAATCCCCGCAGCATTCTATCATGATGATAGTTACAGTAAGTTTTTAAAAAAACTTTTTTTATTGACATTTTCCTATTGTACATATACAGAATTGCGACATGAGTTAACCAGTTTACAGTGTAGTCCAGGCTTATTCGCGGTAAATAACACTCAGTCGTCTGTAATCAAGTATCACCATTAGGCCTTACAATTATTAATGGTGCAGAGTACCTCCATTGGTTTTCCAAATAGGAGTATTAAAACATTGTCACAGAAAGAAATTGGTGTGATATTCAAGGAAACCGGGAAAAAGGAGAAAGACACCAGCCATTTATCTTAATAGACAGTGCAGTGACACAATAACTTGAAGGTGCAAATCTACTAATAAGCTTGCACGAAAAGAAAAGGGGAAAAGGAAAAAGGAAGGAGGGATAAGAGCAAGGAGGTGGGGGAAGGACCTGATCAGCAATGCCCAATCTCATGTCAATACCCATGGTTTGCTGTCATCTATCAGCTGGGATATCTGCGCTGGGGGGGGGGGGGGGGGGGGAATGGGAAGGTCTTGAGGCGCAGACCCCTGTGCTCTGGTCTTAGCCTCCCATACTCATGTTATGTGCAATCCCTGGTCCAAACCTCATCTTCTATTTTGTCTGGAGTGCGGGAGGGTTCGCAAACCTCTGGTCGGTATGTTGGTGTTAAACCCTTGGGTCCAAGTCTCATGTGCTCACTCGTCAGTTCAACTGTCGGTTGGCGAGTTGTCCTGGTCTGTTGGTACCCCAGCCTCGCACTGCTCAGACATGTCTGTGCTTATTTGTGGGTCCTCACCAGAGTCACTCCGCGGGTGCTCCCATGCCATCAATACCTCAGTCCATAAATCTGCTATGGGGCGGATCCTCACCCCACTAGCCTCCTCCCTGATCAGCGCCCTCTCCTCAGCCTTTGCCCACTGGGTTACATCTACCCTCCAGGCCTGGACTCTCGTTCCTCCAGACGATATCCAAGCCACAGCTATAACCTAGGGGCCACTTTCTTCGAGGCCGGTCACTGGAATAATCCCAAAATATAAGCCTCCAAGGAATAGTCCATCAGGTCCTCCAACGGGAGCAAGGTGCCCTGT
The DNA here is from genome assembly GCF_964204655.1 of Triturus cristatus. Classification (NCBI taxonomy): domain Eukaryota; kingdom Metazoa; phylum Chordata; class Amphibia; order Caudata; family Salamandridae; genus Triturus; species Triturus cristatus. Next base: position 116,981,049 of record NC_140589.1, read on the forward strand.
TGCTAACAGTCCCCAACCGTAATCAGTCCAGCTTCTGTCCAGGTAAATAATTGCTCAGTAGTAAAGTAGGAAAGGGGATCGCCATGTGGGAGCCCTACCAAGGTTTTCCTGCGGTTTTTAGGACACATCTGCACCAGCATTTCAACGCTGTCGACAACAGTATCCCAGGGTTTTGGATCGCTATAGTTGGACTATGCAGTTTGACCACCAAGAGTTCCATGTGCGCCGACTGTCCCAGCCCTTCTTCGTTAGCCACGTCTAAGCACAGTGAGATCCATTGGAGCTGGGATGTTAAAAAATAAAGTTTGAAGTCTGGTGCGCCCAAGTATCCTCCTTCGGGGGGTTGCCAAAGGGTAGCCAGCAACACCCTATGTCGGTTTTCATCCCATATCAGATCTCATAACTGGGTGTCCAGTTATCTCGCCCACTAGCAGATTTGCAAAGAAATATAGGAGTGTCGGGAGAATGACCTTCTTGAAGATAGCTATTCGGGCCACAATGGGCAACTTGAGCGAATGCCAAAAGGGCACACAGGATCTCCGGGAGAAGAGTCCCCCCCCCCACCCCCAGATTACTATCTTGGAGGTCCTCCAATGTATGGAATACCTGAATCCCAAGATACTTGAAGGAGGTGGCTGCCCAAATCAGGTCTAAGGGTAGACCCTGGGGTCTTCTCGCCACAGGGGAAACAGGAAATACATGGGTCTTTGTTTTGTTGACCCGAAGGATGGACACCGTTTCAAAACCTTGCTGGAGCTCCAGGGCTCTGGGAATACCAGAGGCCCCATCTCTCAGGTAGAGGAGTATATCATCTGCATAGAGAGAGACAATATGTTTCCGCCCGTCGACCAACAAGCCCCCACTCTGTCTCCTCTGTCTGAAGAGCTCTACAAGAGGTTCGGTAGCCAGGGCGAACAACAGTGGAGACAATGGCCATCCCTGCCTCGTGCCCCTGCCTACACGATACTGTGGGGAGAGCATTGTGTCGGTCTTCACTCTGGCCGTTGGGGTAGTATATAGTAGTTTTCCTCACTTGATCCAGTTATCTCCCAAACCCATCTGTTTCATCACAGCGAATAAGAAATCCCAGCATACTGTGTCTAACGCTTTTTCAAGGTTCACTGAAATCAGCATAGCTTCCTGGCTTGCTATTATTACAGGGTGGTACATTACATGATAGAGTCTCCTGATATTGTGAGAAGTGCTGCGTGAGGGAATAAATCCGCTCTGGCCCGTGTGTATTAATGTCTTCAGACGCGGGAGCTGCAGGAGGGCCAGCACCTTGCTCAGGATTTTGAAATCTACATTCACCATAGAAAGGCGGTGGAACTCTGTGATCCTGGCTCCCTGCGTCTTAGTTTTGGGCAGGGGAATAACCACAGCATCATTGGTGGAGTCCGGGAGGGCACCAAGCCGCCAAGAATCTGCATGCAGCTTTTCAAGGCATGGGGCCAAAGTCCCAGTATAGCCAGCGGAAAATTTGGTTGTAGGCCATCGGGACCTGGCGTCTTGCCTTTAACCATGCATTTGATGGTTGCGTGGATCTCCTGATTAGTTATGGGGCACCCCCAGTTCTTTACTGTGTTCTGCAGACCATTTATTCAGTGGTATGTGCGCTAGGAAGGCTGATTGAGCTTCCTTTGGGAGGGGAACAGGGACAGAATACAGACCCTCATAATAGTCCCAGAACTACTTATTAATTAATGTGGGAGAGTACAGTGGCCGACCTACATTTTTCAGAATATATGTAATAGGATATCCTCGAATTCCGGTCTAATAAGCCACGCTAGTAATCGACCGGATTTCCCTTCCTCGTCTTGAGTTCTTACAATATATTGCTTATAATCTCCAAGGTAGTATTGTAATGGTTTCTCATCTCTCTGACTTCCTCCAAAAGTTCATGTCGGGTATCAAAAGTTTTATCTAGGACATGTAGTCTGTCCTCTAAGGTCCAGAGTTCCTTATGTAACTCCGCCTGGATGCCGACTGTTTGGCCATTGCATTGGCACCGTATTACGACCTTAAATGCCTCCCATTCTGATACTCAAGGATGCAGAATCTTGGTTACTAGTGAAGTAGAAGTCCGAGATTGCTTCCACAAACTGAGTTTCGGTAGCAGGCGTCCTCCAGTGAGGCCTGGTTGAGCCGCCACGTTGGGGTGGGTGGGTGCTCCCCTATTGGCTCAAATCTTATTAAAACTGGGCTGTGGTCTGAAACAGTTCATTCTAAATATTCAGAGTGGGCAACGCTCTGGGACATTTTTTGGGAGCCTATCAAACGGTCTATCCTGGTATGTAAACTATGGACATTGGAGAAGTATGAAAAGTCACGTTATTCTCCATGTTGCATCCTCCAGAGGTCCACCAGTCCCCAGTGTGTGGCCCAGTCACGCAGCCCCTTCACCAGCCTGCCCGTTTCTGTCCCCACTAAAGGGGGTGTTCAGCGATCTATTTGTACATCCAGTACGCAGGGGAAGTCGCCGCCTAGTAACAAATTATGTGGTGGTGTGTAGAAAGAGAGTGAAAGAAAGCAGTTTGGTCCTGATTAGGGGCATTGATACTCACTCGTGTAATCTCCTTTCCACACAATCTGCTCTCCAGGAAGACATATCTGGCCTACTTGTCTATAAGTGGATGGTTTAGCTCAAACAGTGTCCTGGCTCTTATCCATATTAAAGTCCCTCTAGCATTTGCCGATTAGGAGGTGACATAAAGCTGGCCACGCCATCTGCACCTCACCTGTCTATTTAAGGCCCATACAGGTGTGTCTCCTGGAGCATGGCCACCTGGACCCCCCTCCGTCTAAGATACCTATGGATATTATGCCTCTTGGAGGCTGATCCCATCCCCCTATTGTTCCATGACATAAGTGTCACTGAGAGTCTGGGGTTAGCCATGTGAGATAACATTGCACTCTACTCTCTGCCCCCTCCCAGAATCCCCACCAATCCCATGCTCAGTCCTATGGTCTGTGTGCGAACAAAAGAGGGAAAGAGAAAAAGATAGGAAAAAAAGGCAAGCATAAACAATCGCCAACATCAACTCCCAGCAACGGCTGGGCGTCCAAACTGTTAATTACAAACATATGTTTAGTGAATGTCTTCCCCCATCAGCCTATAAGGGCCTCACCAGAAGGGACTCACCAAGAGGGGTGCATCAAGAACACTCCTTGCCAGCCCATCCTCCAATTAGTAGGTCAGAGTTCTTCCAGTTAATGCTCTGCACTATATGCAATATGTTGTATGTAAGGACCATGATAACGGCATGCATTCTGGGTTCAATCTTCTCCTCCCTTTTCCTCTCATCCATGCTCTCCACAACTTCATACCACCAGAATAATGTTTAGTAAAGGATAACAGGCTATGTCATCCGCCGTCTGGAGATTTACCACAGGGAGGCCAGTCTTGTCCCCTCATGAGGACATTGAGTCAGATCGTGCTGATTTCTGTTCAGAGGAGGAGTCCATGCTTTGAGCCTTTCGCCACCACTTCCTGTAGTGCTGCTGCCCTCTCCATTTCGGTCTGCGAAGGAGATGGGCCACTCCTAGTACTGCTTTGTGCAGCCCCACTGGGCATCTACGCTTCCCTTTTCTGGGCAGCAGTGACCTCGAGGTTGCCGTTGGGAGAGCCGTCCCAGCTTTGTATGCTTCCATCCACGTCCAGGTGGATTACGGGTCCTCCCAAAAATATGTGGCGCCATCAGCCGCTATCCGGGGTCTGGAGGGAAACATCAGAGAGGATTGTATGTCATTGTTCTGGAGTGCCTTTTTGATATCCAAAAAAGATTCTCTCTTGGCCTGCACTACTGCCGTGTAGTCCGGGAATATGGAAACCTTACCATCAGCCACAACAAAGGCACCCTTCCAATGTGCTCTTTGCAGTATAATGTCATGATTCCGGTAGTGTAGTAACCTGGTCACCCCTGGCCTGGGGGGCCTGCCTGGGGCCAGCAGTCTTGATGGGACTCTGCGGGCTCGCTGCAGTGCGAAAAAGAAAGTCAGCGGCCCCAGGTCATCTTTGTTCGCAGCCAATTCTCCAGAAAATCCACCATGTCCCCCTTTTCAAACCCTCTGGTAGGCCAACCACCCCAATATTGTTGCGCCTATTGCATCCTTCTGCATCTTTGGCACGTTTTTCAAGGAACTGAACTCGGTCTCCAAAAAAAACATCCGCTCTGCTGACCTCGCCTTAGCAGAAACCCCACGCAACCGCAGAACCAGAGCGTGTGGAAGAGCCTTCTCCTACGTCGCGGCAAAGGCCTGGAACGAGCTCCTGGTCAACATCAGATGCTCCCCCACCCTGCACACCTTCAGGAAGAGCCTGAAGACCTGGATCTTCGGCAGACTCTGAGCTGCCCCCCACCCCCAGTGCCTTGAGACCCTCACGGGTGAGTAGCGCATTTCACAATTCCCTGATTGAGCTTTAATTCACAGACTACTTCAGCCAATTATGGACATTTGCTTAGCTTCAGGATGAGTAAAAGATTATCTTTGTAAAACTTGTAAAACAAATGGATACTCTCCAGCAGACTCCAGTGTTTCTGATGGATACATTTTCCTGCAGATTCTTCACTTCGTGAATATGTCTCCAGATATCATGCTGGTGCAGAAAACCACATCGTTAATGTAATATAGAGCTTTGTGGGTGATTCACTGACAAAGTTCCTCAATATTTAGACAGCGACTAGGTCAGTAGCCCCTCCTACAATCTAAGGATTTAAACCCAGTCAGAGGTGGTCCAAAAGGATGTCCATATCATGACATCTGCAAGTGGAAGACTCGGAACATAACGCCATGATCTGTGACTCCTGTGTTTCGATGCACCTGAAGACCATCATGGTGTGAGAGGCCAGCCTGTTTTTGCCAGAGCCCGCAGGTTAGCTATAAAAGACATGGCAATAGGTAAGACACCTGGCGCAGACGTGTTCCCCTTGGAGTTTTATACGGCGTTTGTGGATGATCTGCCGCCTAAATTGGTGGAATTGTATGCGGTGGCCTATGAAAAGTAAATCCTTCCTGTAACAACAAGAGGGGCACTGATAGTGCCTCTAATTCATTATCACAGGATGTGGCTCCCCCGTAGTTCTGGCCCCACTGCATGCTCCACACTGATTATAAGATTCTCATTAAGGTATTAGCCTCAAGATTGCTACCCCATATGCAGTCTCTGATCCATGGAGATCAAAATGGATTCATACCGACACATAACACCTCTAAAAATGTATGAAGACTTCATTCAATTCTGTACGCCCTTGATTTACCATCTGACACTGCTGCAGTAATTGTGTCAGTTGATCTTGAGAAGGCCTTTGACACAGTGCACTGGGATTTTTTGGAATCTACTATGCATCAGATGGGCCTCGGTGCTAAATGGGTGAGAGGGGACAGACTGCTCTACACTTAACCAATGGCTAGGGATTTCGGAGACCTATGAAGTGTTTAGAGGAACAAGGCAGGGTTGTCCCCTGTCACCCCTTTAGGGGGATTTGACAGGATGGCTCTGTTCATCTTATTTCCTTATTTTCGAATGATCTGCTTATTTACCTTCGAGATGGTGCAACAGATATTCCTCAGGCTCTGCGACTCCTAGAGAAGTTCAGGGGGTGCTCTGGTCTCCGGGCAAATAAAAGTAAGACGTGTGTGTTTCCGGTAGTCGCAGGTTTGCATTGCCCAGTTTCTTCGCCACTGACATACTATAAGCTCGGCGAACCTTTAGATATTTGGGCATCCATATGTTCCATGATCTGGAGGACTTGCAGGCGGGGAATCGGGAGAGGGGGTGGCATTCGATCACCGAAGTCCTGTGTGTCTCTTTAGCATCCCTCAAACTATGAACCATGGCGCGTATCTCACTCTTTAAAATGAGCAAGCTTCCTAGACTTCTCTACTTTTTTGTAAATCTTCTGGTGCAAATTCCTGTTTCCTGGTTCTGAAGACTTAGTGGTGTCCTTTGTGACGTGATTTAGGATTGCAGGTGCCGGAGAATTGCATTGGCTACCCTCTGTTGCCACCCACTTAAGGGTGGCCTTGGAGTCCCAGACTTTAAATTGTACTTTCTAGCAGGTAAATTACAGTGGATCACGAGATTGCTTGATGGAATGGGCCTAGAGGCTCGTTGTCTGGTGGGCAATGAACCCATCCAGGGACTCCTGTTGGCAAAACTGCTACGTCCGGCAAGCCGAATTCCATGCCCGGCTATTCTTTTGTCTACTCCCATGAGTTGCTGGTGACGTGAGCTGTGACGCACTGGAACGGTATCCCCACACACCCCTGAACTCCCATTGGTGGGACTCCCTCATGGTGAGCCATTGTCTTTCTTTAGTTCAAGGCAGATGGACTCCTGGACGGCGGTAGGGTTGGTGACCCTAGGAGACTGTTCTCAAATGAATGCTTTAATTCTCTTTCGTGAACTGGTGAAACAGTCAGGCCTGCCAGTGGGGCGGTCCATTACTTATGAAGCCCTTACTTGAGCTATACGGGATTTGTGGGGGTCGCGAGAGTGGAACCTCCAATGCATGCGGTCCTTCAGTTACTTTTGACCCTGGGATCGGGATCTCATTTGGTCCCGTGATTCTATAAGTGCAGCTAACAAAACCGTTTGGCGCTCTTCGGGCTCGTTGGTCTGCTGATCTGGGTAGGGATATGACAGACGCTGAATGGGGAGGGTTGCGTATCAACAGACTGTTTCTTTCAACACACGTCATAAATGCATTCAATTTTATTATATCCATAGGACATATCTTACTCCTCACAGGATCCAGTCAATACATTTGGGGGGGGGGGGGGGTGAGTGGGATGTTTGCCCTCGCTGTGCAACTTTAGGAGCAGAATTTGGACACATGACCTGGGGGTGTCCTAGACTTGTAGGATTCTTGGGGTTGGTAATTTTTCACCTTAATAAAACCCTGTTTAATCACTCACTAATACATCTGCTTTTTGTTTACTTGGTCTCTTCTGTAGGCCAGGCCCCAAGAAGGTGGGGAATAGATTTGTGGACTTGACCCTGGTTTTGACCAAGCGGCATGTGAGAATGGGAGAGGGGGGAAAAGGCAGGGGTTTTAGGAGGAGGGAGAGTATAGCCAGTATGGTAAGAGAGGGATTATGTACCCCAATATTTGTTGACCAGGTGCATTTTAAGGTCTTTTTTGAAACTGACACAAGAAGGGTTACATCGTAGATCTTTAGGGAGTGTATTCCAGATGCTGGGGGTCTTACCAGAGAAGGAGCGAGATTGAGAGGCTTTTTTTTCCCAAAACCAATAACATTTCATATGTTGAAAAACATACCACCATCAGTATAGTGAGGTGGTACCAAATGCCCACCTCCTCCTTATGACAGTCACCATGTGAAACTTTCTGAAGGCATCAGAGTCTGAACCAAATATACTGTGCCAAAGCAAAGGCACGGTCACAGAATCGTCTCACACCATAGACTGTGCCACAGCAATCTTATGACAAGGCATTGCCCAAAGAACTAGTACTCCAGATACAAGATTAGAGTCGGTGTTAGATCTATAAAACCAACATAGCTGTTAGCAAAGGAGTGGAGGCACAGGACGATATAAGTGGGACTTGGGGAGGCCTAGCGAGGTAAGTCAACAATGTGACAGGCACCACATTCAAAAGTTTGACTGGATGCTCCCACAGGTCCATATGGCCCAAGGGCACTACAGGGGGACTCAGAATTGGCCATGAAGGCTTCCTCTGCTTGCTGAGTCGAAGATATTCTGGGAAATTTGGCCGCATTGACTCCAGCTATGGGATGAGGACTAAGTTGGACAACTGACGCAAAGTCAGGCTTTCAAAGGTGAGGACTGTGTGATCTCTGCATTGGAGCAGGAGCGAGAAGGAAAGGGATTTGATCTTCGACTTATTGGAAACATGGCTCCACCCGGATTGGGTCTGGGACTTGGAGTGGCAACCAGTCTCATTTCTTGCGTTTGGCAGTGCACTGCTTTACTTCCCACTCCTTGACGATATTTGTATGCATCATGGAGCATTTTCTTGATGATTCTGAGCCATCCTTGTTTCTGGGGCACTAAAGACAAACGTCATGCGAGTTCATAACTAGCATTTTCTTACTGAAGGTGCACCACAATTTAAAGTCTATAGTCTTCAGACATTTTCCTAGCACACAGACTCAAAATGCAATAGTGGAAGTTAGTGAAAAACAGACAAATAATCAGCTGTAAGCCCCAAAATCCAATGGTGTCATGTATCCGAGAACAAGAGCAATTGCTAAGAAAGGGTACTGGATCCAGACTTGAGCCTGGGATAATTACGAAGCTGTTAAATAGATCATTAGATGTATACATAAAAAGCTATTTTTACATAACAAGAAGGAACACCCCAAAGCATTTCCCCTCACCTGCAGGTATGTCTCTTTACAGGGAACAAAGTTTATTAAGTTGAATGCTAAAACTGGCACTGGAGTAGAGGGCGACCCTCTATAGTCACACATTCGTCAAGAGTGGCACGCCGCCACTTTAATAAGTCTCTCTCCAGTGCCAGCTTTAGCATTCAACTTAATAAACTCGTTTCCATTGGAAGAGTAAAGTTACCAACAACTCCAGAATTACAGGTGGAGCAGTGCCCAGTAAAGTGGGTTTACTAGAGGGGTTGAATTAGAAAAGTAGCATAGGGATCCAGCTTGTCCTGACGAATGCCGGGTAAAGAACCTACAACCGGCAGAAACATGTTGACCTCTATGCAGAACGGAAGGGTGGTGAGTACCTAATTTACTCACACCACCACCATCCGAAGGTATATTTATTGTACCTTTTTTAGCTCCGACTAGGTAATCGAGGAATACATTTATTATAAAGATATCCCATAGCCAGTGTTAAATTCACAATATATCTGCACCTTTATAGGATCCTGTCTTTTCCTTTCTTTCTTTTCACTGTTGTATTGTCTACCCCTCCCTATTGCTCCGCCTCTAGCATTAGTCTGCGCAGAGGCGTCAGTAGCAGCCTTATGATGAAGCATGCCACAACTCGTTGTGGGTGAGGGCAGTTTTTACAAAGTAGTTGTGCTCTCCAAGAAAAACTACATTCGGCAAACAGAAATTGGACAACTGTTACTTGCTCTACCTCCCTTTGTGTGTTTTCACCGTTTCTGAGGAGGATGAGGTAGGGTTTATCCTTTTCCCCCTTTCTTTCATTGTGTGTACAATCTATTGTATTCTATCTGAATCGGAGGAGTCCACAAACACTACACCAGTGGTCAAAGATTCTTCTTACAATATGTATCAAATGCTTTTCCCAAGGTCCCTCCATATAGAAAACCAAAAAAGATGGCTCTATGAATTGAAGTGTCTTCACCTCTGGGTGAACACCATGTGCATTAGGAACCACCAGTTCTGTACCCTGTAGAAACTGTACAAACCTGCAGTAATCAACATTTCAAACCACAAGAAAAAGCCATTGTCCAACTTGGTCAATGACTGGTGGGACGCCTACAATCAGATTCTGAACTGGGTTCTGTATTCTTTAGGCAGGTGGGCTTGATGCATAGGCATATCCAGGAAACTGTCATGGATTTGTCCACTAGTAACAAGTGGCTACGCAAAGAGAAGGTGACCCCCCTTAATCCTCTAAAAATAGGAGTGCTATGGCTCGCTCACTTGGCCTCCTCAGTAAAGCAATTCTATGAACAAGAGATGAAGACACACCTCTTTACAGAACACCTCCTCATGATGCAGAAACAGTAACATTTTACTCTTAGAAATCAGCTACAATTTCTTTTCTTTTTTTTTCTTTTCTTTTTCTTTCTCTTTTCTTTTTCTTCTTTCTCTTTTCTTCTTTCTTTCTTTTTCTCCTTCTAGTTTTTATTTAATCGATCATCGGAAAATTATCTAGTAGTGTACAATATGCTTTATTAACTGATATTTTGTCATCACATTTCTTTTTTATATAAGGCTTGGGATAGTATTTCCTGTGTTCGTATTGATAAGTTTGATGTTTCCACCCAGTTGTCGCATTGTGTCAAAAGTTATATATTTGTACACTTTACAAAATAAGTTTTATTTTACTTTCTTATGAAAATATCTAATAAAAAATATTTGAAATTGAGAAATCAGCTACAACTGCAAACATAGATAGACTGTCTTTGCCTTTGACCCTGTACAGCAATCTGCTGCCTATCAGGTAGGTTTGACCTTTATAAATATCACATAGATACACAGAAGTAGCTATGTCAGGGCTACGCCAGGATACAACCTTCATAGCAACACAAACCTTTACAGCTGTTACAAACACCCCAACATATGCACCCCTCTTTTTGGGGCATTGGTGGACGTAGAGGGTGCCATCACTACCAACAGTAGCAGATATGATCACGGCTATCGTCTGCTGGTACTACTACTGCCGCCAAACCTTTGTGACCCACCCTCTTCCCATAAGCACCATTGTCCAGTGTGGGCAGAGCATGGTTGTGTTGCCTTACTCCACCAACTGGGAGACAATCACGGATGATCGATGAGTCAACTAACTAACCCACTATGGCTGTGTCCTTTCCTAACAGAGGTTTCCTCTAGGACTGCCCTCATTATACCAGGATGTGCTCTTCAACAGGTCTCAATTCTGAAGGTGTAATTAATTGCCTTGCTGGACAAAGGGGCTGAAGAAAGTGCCTCTAGAAGAAACAGACAAGGAATTCTAACCCATTTACTTTTTGGTCTCCAAGAACTTCATAGGATTGAGAACCATTTTAGATCTCTCCTTACCAAGCGTTATTCATCCGAAAGGTCAAGATGTTGTTCCTGAGCCAAGTCTTGATAGCCTTGAACGTAGGTGGATTTTTGGAATGTATCACGTTACAACGCATACATTTACAAGGCATGCCTTTACAACGCAGTTTTTACATCGCAACATCCTTTACAACGCATTCTTTTACATAGCATGCCATTACATCGCATTTTCAGAAACTACCTTTACAACGCATTCCATTACATTGCATTATACTTTTACAACGCATACCATTACAATGCAAACCATTACATTGCATTTAAGGTAAGTGTTGGATAGTATACGGGTAATAATTGCTATTCTAACTCCAGTGAGTGCAACATTAGGGTACGTGTTGGATAGTGTAGGGGTAAAAATTACTATTCTAACTCCAGTGAGTGCAACAGTAGGGTAAGTGTTGGATAGTGTAGGGGTAAAAATTACTATTCTAACGTCAGTGAGTGCAACAGTAGGGTAAGTGTCGGATAGTGTAAGGGTACTATGCGTTGTAATGGTATGCGTTGCAATGACTTGCGATGTAATGCCTGCGTTGTAGCGACATGCATTGTAATGACATGCAATGTAATGGCTGCGTTGTAATGACATGCAATGTGAAGGATGGGGTAGTGTTTGTGGACTCCTCCCATTCAGATAGAATACAATAGATTGTACACACAATGAAAGAAAGGGGGAAAAGGATCAACCCTACCTCATCCTCCTCAGAAACGGTGAGCACTCCAGTGCCAGTTTTACCATTCAACTTAATAAACTGTGTTCCCTGTAAAGGGACATACCTGAAGGTGAGGGGAAATGCTTTGGGGTGTTCCTTCTGGTTATGTAAAAATAGCTTTTTATGTATACGCCTAATGATATATTTAACAGCTTCGTAATTATCCCAGGCTCAAGTCTGGATCCAGTACCCTTTCTTAGCAATTGCTCTTGTTCTCTGATACATGACACCATTGGATTTTGGGGCTTACTGCTGATTATTTGTCTGTTTTTCACTAACTTCCACTATTGCATTTTGAGTCTGTGTGCTAGGAAAATGTCTGAAGACTATAGACTTTAAATTGTGGTGCACCTTCAGTAAGAAAATGCTAGTTATGAACTGGCATGACGTTTGGTTTTAGTGCCCCAGAAACAAGGATGGCTCAGAATCATCAAGAAAATGCTCCATGATGCATACAAATATCGTCAAGGAGTGGGAAGTAAAGCAGTGCATTGCCAAACGCAAGAAATGAGACTGGTTGCCACTCCAAGTCCCAGACCCAATCCAGGTGGAGCCATGTTGCCAATAAGTCGAAGATCAAATCCCTTTCCTTCTCGCTCCTGCTCCAATGCAGAGATCACACAGTCCTCACCTTTGAAAGCCTGACTTTGCGTCAGTTGTCCAACTTAGTCCTCATCCCATAGCTGGAGTCAATGCGGCCAAATTTCCCAGAATATCTTCGACTCAGCAAGCAGAGGAAGCCTTCATGGCCAATTCTGAGTCCCCCTGTAGTGCCCTTGGGCCATATGGACCTGTGGGAGCATCCAGTCAAACTTTTGAATGTGGTGCCTGTCACATTGTTGACTTACCTCGCTAGGCCTCCCCAAGTCCCACTTATATCGTCCTGTGCCTCCACTCCTTTGCTAACAGCTATGTTGGTTTTATAGATCTAACACCGACTCTAATCTTGTATCTGGAGTACTAGTTCTTTGGGCAATGCCTTGTCATAAGATTGCTGTGGCACAGTCTATGGTGTGAGACGATTCTGTGACCGTGCCTTTGCTTTGGCACAGTATATTTGGTTCAGACTCTGATGCCTTCAGAAAGTTTCACATGGTGACTGTCATAAGGAGGAGGTGGGCATTTGGTACCACCTCACTATACTGATGGTGGTATGTTTTTCAACATTTGAAATGTTATTGGTTTTGTGAAAAAAAGCCTTTCAATCTCGCTCCTTCTCTGGTAAGACCCCCAGCATCTGGAATACCCTCCCTAAAGATCTACGATGTAACCCTTCTTGTGTCAGTTTCAAAAAAAGACCTTAAAATGCACCTGGTCAACAAATATTGGGGTACATAATCCCTCTCTTACCATACTGGCTATACTCTCCCTCCTCCTAAAACCCCTGCCTTTTCCCCCCTCTCCCCCCCCTTTTTTTGCCGACCTCACCTACAATCCCCTTCCTGACCCCTCTCCACCCTTTGCTTCCCTCCTTTCCCCATCCTAACATTTCCCCACCCTCCTTTCTCACGCACCCAACCCCTCCCGCTCTATTCCGACCACTGAGCCTACCCCCTATGTACTGCATTATAATTTGTAACTACATCTTTCTCATGCTGTTTAACTGCTCCTTCTTTCCTATTTCTCTCCACTTAGTCTATATTACTCAATATGCTCTTTGATTCCACCATGTTTGAATGCTGCATCTGAAACAATTGTTCTGTATTCCTTTAATATCATTATACTAATATAAAGTGCTCTGATACTCCTGGGTGGAGCCAGCGCTATATAAAACTTCTTAAATAAATAAATCCAGATCACTCTCCAAAGTCCCCATTGGGGCCTGACATTGATGAGAGTACCTCTTTTGCAGGCTGTAGGAAATCCGCTTTTCTAGTGGTCATTCTGGATTTTACGCCTTTTTCTGGACCGTATATTTTGCTGGCTGTAGAACTTTTGCATTTTACTCCCGCTAACCATAGTAAAGTGCCTGTGCTCCTCCTTTAAAAAAGATTACATTGATATATTCCTAATTGGCACATTCATCTTGCCTGTAAGTCCCTAGTACATGGTTTAAAAAGTGCCCCATAGCCTGGACGTTAAATGCCACTTGTTGACTATAATGGCTGTGCAAACATGTCTACAGACTTGGCAAGTGTAGCCAGTTCAAAAAGTTCCCTCAGATTCACTCAAGCGCATAAATTGCTCTTTGTACCACGTAAATGCAAGCAAGACTCGAAACACAATAAATTCTCAACATTGAGTACGTTTCGAAACATATATTTGTGGCAAACAACTGTAAAACAGACAAACATATAGGAAAATAAAAATATATAGGTGCTCTTGATGAAGGTGCAGTGCAAGTGCTGAATGAGGCAGTTGAAGGTGCACAAATGCACAATGGTCTTTGAATTCGAAATCCTTAAATCATCAATGACAAAATAACAGTTCAGGGATATATTACTTATAGTTCATGTGTAACCAAAGGAATGTAGAATGTTTCTGTTTAGATCCACATAGGGGTCTTACAAAGAACAAGTAGCAACATATAACAGCACAGAAACGCCACCAGTCTGGTGAGAAGCACTCAGTATAGTGAAAAGGGAGCCAACTTAAGTGAAAAGCATACATTGGACTTGTGGAACATCAGGACGTAGGTATTGCCTCCTTTTCGCTGTGGAGAAGGAACACTTCAACTTTACTGGTCTTCTCTGTAGGCCTGGCAGTGGTATATAACTGGCTGTTAAAAATAGGCTCACGACAGTCAGTCACGGACCACCTGAGGAGTATCACCTAGCTGTTTTTTTCCCTGAGGTTCTCTGTCAGTGAGCTGAAATTCCGTCTTTGGCCAGTGTAGAGGATTCCCTGCATATGGATGATTCTGGGCACAGTGGCATTCAAAGCTTCTCCGCTTCCTCAGCAGGTCAGTGATATTCCGAATACTGATCTTTTGGGTGCAATCCCTTGTTCCAGACCAGATGATTGTGAGACTTCTAGGTTTCCTAGTGGTGTGTTGCCTGCTGGTGCATCATGTCTGTTAGCACATACAAGCTCTGCAGTGTACCCTCTATCTTCAGTGGGGTCATCAATGGGAGTGCTTCTCGGGCTACATGTGTGTATCTGATGAGGCACCCTAGGTCTTTGAGTAGTGGGTGAAGGAGTCCAACCCGACTTGCGGCAGGCCATTCTTCTAACCACATCATGAGCTCATGGTGGAACATACACATCTACATCAGCTCTGGGCAAGAGAGGCCACCAGGACAATGTTTATGATAGAAGCCTCTGGTCTCTGCTGGAGCAGTGGGACCACGTCAGTCTTCTGAAACTGCTTGCCAACCATCATCTGGCTTAAGGCCTTCCATCTAAGCACATGTGCAATTTCTGACGGACAACACAATCGCCATGCGATAATGCAACAAACATGGTGGAGTAGAGTAAGGTATGCTATGCCTGGAGGTGGTAAGGCTGTGGTGATGGCTGTTCCTGCAGGGGTTTTTCTGACTGGTAATGGTCTGGTAGGGTCCCTGAACACCAAGGTGAGCAAGCTCAGCAGACGTCACCTCGTGAGTGGTGTTTCCTCCCAGAGTTAGTTCAAGTAAGGGTTGCCTTGTTGGGTGTGCCTTGGTTAGATCTTTTAACTCCAGCAGATAACACTTATTGTCATGCCTTCCGCATTATAGAGTTTTCCACTTCAAGGTTTCCTGAGAGATGCCATCCATCGTCTGTGAGACTCCTGTCTCCTTTAATTATTCTGCCTTTGTTTCCCCAAGTTCTGAAAAAGGTCAAGATTGGCTTAACTGATTTTGATAGCTCTGATTTGGGCTTCGAGGGTCCGTCACATTGATTTGTTAAATCTGAACATCTGCCTCCCACTCCGTTTACCTCCTTGGGACGACTTCCTTTTCCAGCAAATCAACATGGTCCAGCTTCCGAACGTCCACAACATACATCTCTGTGGAAGAAGATTGATCCAAACCGACTGAATTGAGTTGATTTTCTTGCAATCTGTTAACAAAGTCGATCTATTCTAGATATGGCCAAGGTTTGTGGGCTGGTGCAGGACTGTCCGTTCAATCCGCTGTAAGCTGGACTTTATGATGTACTACAGCTGGTCCTGTTTTTGGGCTAGCGAGGCCTAGCTGTGGGCATTGTTAATGGTTATTTGTAGGGCCTTGGCCTTTCTGCGTTTGCCTGAACAGCTCTCTCTCTGTTTAAGTCACCAGTTATCACGCATTTTAGGAAAGGGCTATGGTATTTGTTTTCTCTTCTGCCTTTTGTTATGACACAGTGGAAGCTTAGCTTGAATCATACCCTCTATTATGAACACCCTTTGAGACTATGCACAACTGTTCGCTTCGCCTCAAGACCTTTCAGGTTGTCTTCCTCATTGTGACTTCTTTTGTATGCTGTGTCAGTAAACGGCATCTTTTCTGCCAAAGGTGGCGTTACCTTTCCATTTGCGGTAGTCCATCACACTCCCAGATTTCTTCTCTCTGCCACATCCTTTTAAGAGGAGAGATTTCATTGGTAGGATCGCAAGAGAATCCCTTCGTTTTTATATCAGAATAAAGAGCACCGGGTAGATTACTACATTTTTGTTGGGTTTGCAGATGTTAAAAAGAGAATGGGCATCAAGAAACTCAATTTGTTCCGGTGGAACGTTCTTTGAATAAAGATGTGATTTCCCTTGTCCAAAAATGAGCATCCTAAGAGCATTTGAATACAGTCTACCAGAGATAAAAAGGCCACCTCTAAGACAGGGGCCAAGGTGTTCCATTGCTAAATACTTGCTAGATGGGTACATGGATGTCTGTCCACACCTTCACCAGACTTTATTGCCTTGGCTTTCAAGCCTGCAGCGAGGGCCATTTGGCTGACTCTGTCCTGTAGAATTTCTTGGTGTAAGTCTACTCCTCAGACCCTCCACCTTTTGTGAGACACAGCTTTGGTATCTATTCAAATTGTGAGGAACCTGTAGTTAGAAGCAGAAGAAAAAGTTAATTACCTTAGGTAATTATCTTTCTGGTGGATACTCTTATCTAGCCGCAGATACCTCATCTGTCTACCTGTTCCTCATTCTGTGGAGCAGACATACAGGTGTAATAAGGTTTCATGTTAGATTCTTGTAAGACCTGGGGTCACCGGGCCCTAAGGGGGTAACGTGACTCGAACGGTTGGGCACCCGAAGGCTTAAGTGTAAAGCGACCATACAACACACACATCCCTGAAGCAGGAAACGCACACAATAATGGACGCCACACAGTAGGTTCAATGAAGATCAAACAAGTTTATCTAAGCAGTTAGATGCAAATGCAGTTCATGAGATGGCAATGGGCATTACTTGAATACATCAACAGTAGATTCACCAGCATTTCATTATGGTGCCCTAAGCAGTACCTGAATACATTAGCGTCAGATTCACCAGCAATTCATTATGATGCAATATGCAGTACCTGAATACATTAGCGTCCGATTCATCAGCAACTCATCATAGCTCCATTGACAATACCTGGCGAACCTGGGGGAACGGTGAACACAGCGGTTAACCAGCGCGCTGCGCCCCTCCCACCACTAGCGTTTCAATCTGCCGTGGGTACCTTGCGCGGTATCTAGCGATTATCAGCCTTTGAAATGGGGCTGGAAAACGTAGCGCAACACATGGAAGGCTACTAGCGCTTAAGCGCAGGACTTGAGGACTCCGCGCTACTCATAATAACCAAGCATGAGGCACTTCAGAGCAGAACTTAAGAATACAGCGCTACTCGTAATAATCAATCATTAAGCACTTGAGAGCAGAACTTAAGAACACAGCACTACTCGTAATAATCAGGCCGTAAGCATTTCAGAGCAGAACTTGAGGATACAGCGCTACTCGTAATAATTAAGCATCAAGCACTTCAGAGCAGAACTTCAGAACACAGCGCTACTCGTAAGGATCAGGCCTTAAGCACTTGGTCCCCTTGTACGCGGCAGTCTAGCAGCAAGGGGGGCAATCCCACGGAGGGGGAATCAGAGTCTCCGATGCCAGGGGGGAATCCCGCGGAGGGGAACCAGAGTCTCAGAGTGCGGTGCCGCTCCCGCTCGACAGGGGGCGCACCGGGTCCTCCACCAGCCTCCTGGGGAGCAGGGGGGTGAGTCCCAGGCCTCCGCACGGCCATGCTACCTCCCAGCCCCCGGGGGTTACCTCGATCTCGGCGTCCTGGGGGGATCTTCACTGCAGCGGTGTCCGTCACAGCTCCGGGCCCCGCAATCAATGCGCTCAGCAGCCGGGGGACAGGTCACAGCCTCTCACGCCTCCGACAGCAGCTGCGACGGGGCCCCGGGCTTCTCCGCGGGCCCCGAATCGATGATGGGGCACACTTCAGGCCTCCGGGCCGCGGCGGTGAGCAAGCTTCAGGTCCCCGCACCGGGGGGGGGTGACAAGTTAAGCAGGGGCGACGGCGGGCTCAGCGCTCCACGCCCGATGTGGGACTGACTCAGGGGGATCCCAGGCAAGGTCGGGGAGCGCAGGGGTCACTGCGCTAGTACCTGGTTGATCCCCAGCAGTCCAGCAGTCACTTTCAGCTTAAGTTTCAATAGGGAGCTTCAGCATTAGGTTTCAGCATTCAGTTTCAGCATGAAGTTCCAGCGTTTAGTTTCAGCATTCAGTTTCAGCATGAAGTTCTAGCGATCTTTCTGGCGCAGATGTCTCTGGCGCCCTTAGGGGTTCTGTTTCTTGGGGGTAGGGATTGAGTTGGTGACTAGTTCCCTCCTAGTCAGGTTTGGCAGATGGCCCCTGGGTTCTCCTACCGCTGGGCTAGATCAGTGGGCTGTACAGGATCCCTCACTCACTTAAAAGGCAGTACCTAAGTCCTGTCACTTTCAGAGGCATAAGTCCCTGGCTAGGCCCTACCGCCTAAAACTCCTGCGTGGATCCTCCAGGTCTGCTTTACCCCATCTGGCCAACTGACTAGAAAATGTTCCCTCCCTCTGTTAAGTAGCCCTAGGTCAGGTGACCTCTATCCAAGGCGGCAAAAGTAAAAACCCCACCTCCCTTCTAGAAGGTTCCAGCACATTCCAGGAGCTTCCCCATTCTACCTATTGGACAAAAAAGACGGACTGGTGTCGCAACATTGTTGTGGGATTCCAGCCAGCTCCTGGCAGCTAGGGTGCTACTAGAAAGACCCCTCTGCAGTAGCAGGGGCCTGTGGCAGCCATCTTGGGAGAAGGGAGCACCTGCACCTTAACACTGATTGGCAATGAAAAGGCGCCCGGAGACCTAGGTCCAACATTAAAATGAGGGTGGAAAAAGTGAGGCACGATCAAAAATAGAGGGGGAGACCACCCTAGGGCTGACAGGTCCAACAATTCTGCATACGGTCGCTATTTTAATGTCACTGACACTTCGCTTTGAACTCAGCTTGCAGTTGTTGGAGTTCTGGGGGCGAACCAGTGCTACCATCTGTTGGCTCGGAAGCCATTGCTGCAAAACGTTTTCCAGATTCATACTGGCGCTTAGTGGAATTCAAAAGGTGAGGAATCTGCAGTTAGATAGAGTAGCCACCAGAAAAAGCTTGACCAGAGGTTTTTTGTCTCCATCTCACTTATGGCTTTAGGTGCATCAATGAATAGGGAGTAACAGGTTGCAGAGGCATGGTCTGAGCTCAGAAACCATACTCATGTGGGTTGTACAATGACATTTATCGTGGCACTGCAGCAGGGGTTAATGCATGAAATAAAAAAAAAAAGATTTTTGACTTCGTCGTTGTTAAAAGCTGAGGAATGTCATCAATAAAGCACCAGAAAAGCTACTGACCCATCTTGATGAGACATGAAGAACAGGAAGTGACATGAGCACCTTGATTGGCTCCTATTATACTTCAATGTCAGCACATCCAGCAGGCAGTTTCATCTGAAGCCACATTGTGCCCTATGGTGACACTTGAAGAGCTATTGCTTTGGAAAAGGGTTACTGATTCAAGTATGGTTCCTGGAGGTTATCAATGAGGCGAGGGGATTGCTGAAAGATGTGTCCATCAGAGACGTACTCAGAAGAAAAAGTTACTGTCAAACGCTTTTTGAGGTGCCTCTAAGCTACTGGGCTTTAACCACCGGGTGAGGTTGTTTGCCTCTGATGTCCCTAGCTGCATCCTACTATGTCTCTAGAAAGTGTGTCAAGTGATCCAATTCCTCACTTGACTCTCAGTGGAAGTGATGACTACCAGTCACTGGCTTCTCAAGGAGGTAGTGTGTAGAATTGCTCAAGCTCAGAACTCGGCAATCACACAGCAACTCAGTAATGGAATATACAGCCCAGTGCTTATCTTTACAAGAAATAAAAGTATTTGAAAGCACAGTAGAATGCAATATTACACACTATTTCAACAGAATGCAGTTTAATGTCTCTGGGTGTTATCTAGGTAGGGCAGCACTTTTCCCCCCTACCTCCACCTCGAGCAGGCTCCTCCAGTGGGTCTAGGTGCCCCCATCCCACTGCATTCTGGTATGATGTCGTTACGTGAATAAAGTACAACCCCAGTTTTTATCACTCCCTAATTGGTTTACTCTGTTCTCAATTCGCATTCACAGTCTTATTACTTAGCAGTGGAACAGTCCCCGATGGATAGATGTCGACATCTGGTTCTCGGGTGGATTGCATCCTTGCACAGGAGAGGTGGTGCACAAGCCGCCAGCTCACCTGGGTTACCTACTTCATCTTCTGGTCACAGTCTCAACAGGGCACCCAGCACAAGCAGAAACAGCAGTCCTGTCTTTGGGTGGTCTTGATCGAACCAACAATGAGGGTCTCGTTCAAGGGTCCTCTGCAAAACTGGCAGGGCCTTGTAGTCCTGATCAGGCCAGACCACACTTGGCAAGTGCAACCTTTTCTGGCTGGTCATGGCTTCATTAGATGTAGCCATGCACAGATGCACAGACCAGGCACAGTGGCTGCAAAGGCTTTTCACGGCAGTCGTAACTATGTTCAGGCCAATCACAGCACTAGCAGTGGTGGCCATGCACTGCCCGATCATAACACTGGGCAGTTGTAGCCACTCACAGGCCGATGACAAATGTCAGTATTAGCCGTGTACAGCCCAAGCAGGCACTTTCACACTCAGGCTGATTCTTCAGCTGGCAGTTGCAGTCTTACAGAGGTTGGATTCAACACATGATTCCAGCACTTACTGTGGCTTGGCATTTGCTGTTATGAAAACACTGTTCACCCCAGGAACCAGTGCAAGGAGAGGTTGTGGGCCGGATGACAATCTGGGTCTAACAAATCGCTTTCTTCATTCCTTCTTTTCTGCATGTCCCACAGACACCTGGGACACACTACACCTCGCTCCTCCTACACAGATACCCCTACTGCAGGTTTGTTGCCTCGCCTAGCAGGCAGACTTCTTGTAGATCCAGGGGAAGTACACTGCTCTTCTGCTTCATGCTCCAGACCTTAGGTGAGGTCCCTATGAGTAATCTGTGCAGCATTCCCTTACTTGGAAATAGAGGATTTTGACCTCGAACGACAAGTGGGGCACACTTTTATATACTAAAATCAGGCAGGAGATGTGTATCTACTGTCTGCAAGTGTCGATCCTATTCACAGGGGCTCTCCTATCTGATAGAGACTACTAGCCGCAGATTCCTTAACATAGAATTATCCCCAGGCGTGAGACTGGATCCGGAACATTTTTGCCACAGCATCTCTGCGCGCCGGGGGCAGTACCACGCGACCCCGCCCTGATGTGGTCCGCGGATGTGACATCAGCGAGGTCACATAAGTCCGTTTCCTTCTTTTCCGCGTGCAACTCGGATCTGGAGTGTGTTCCCTTGACCTGTTTTCAGGCCTCTTTTACTGCCTTTGAGCTGGGAACAGTGTGCAATGCCTTCGGGCTTCAAGACGTGTGCTTCTTGTGCGCGTCAGATGTCGGCGACGGACCCTCACCCTATTTGTATGTGGTGTTTGGGCGAGCACCATGATTCTACGGACTGCGAAGCTTGTCAGCATCTCAAGCCGAAGTCCCGGCGGGAGCGTCGGATGAAATTGCTTTCAGCCCGCTTGTGCAGGTCGGTCTCGTCGCAGCGTCCGAATCCTACCTCGGAAGGTTCCTGAAGCGTCGTTTCCGGCTGCGGCATGGTCCTTCACCGAGGCCCCACGGGCGTTGTTCGCCCGCCGATAAGTCCTGCAGCTTGCCACCGAGGCCCTGTCCTCCTTCTACTGAGGGCGCGGGTTCCTCTCGGGACGTGCGCCCTCGCCCGTTGACACCCTATCCGCCGTTTCCTGGCGTTGGGGCGACAAGGGCCCAGGTGAAGGCCTAGCTCAGCAGGCTTCTTTGGCCCCCCCTCCTCTTCTTGAGACGGCCGTGGATCCCTCGCCATGCATGGGTCCTTCTGCGGACTCGATGAGTTCGGCTTCAGGTTTTGGAGGTGTGGTGGCTGTCTTACCGGAGGTTGAGCCAACGCCTGTCAAGCATCGTCGGCTTTCCACCCCGGCCCTGCCGGTGCTGCGGGTGGAGGCCGGGATCCAGGGCGCCTCCCCGGGCCCCTCTCGGTCCTCGGCGCTGGCGGTTGCCTCGTCAGATGTTGAGCCGGCGCCTTTTCGGCACCGTTCATTGGCCTCTTTGGCTCCGACCCCGCCCCCTTCTCCGATGAGGCACGTGGTGGTGGAGGTCGACTCGGCACCCCTGTTGGATACTTTGACGCCGATCAGGGTCTCACCGGTGCCTGTGGTGGACTCCCTGGCGCCGTCCAGACGCGGGATCGTCGACTCTTCTCCAGATGTCCCTTCCTCTCCGGAGGATTGTCGTCTCCTTGTCTCCTCTTCACCAGAGACTGGACGCCGCATTGTTGCTTTTTCCCCGGCGGCTTCCAGGGCGGGTTCTACGCTGTCTCCGCGTCCACAGCCCCTGGACCCGCTCTTCCGCTCCCTGCAGTTGTCTGCCCCGTAGTCTTCTTCGCCTTCTCCGGAGACCCCTCCGGCCCCTCACTCATCCATGGCTCTTCCATCCTACAGGGGTTGGCCTTTTCTCCCTCCAGCAGGGCACGGGGAAGGGCGACTTAGTTTGCAGCCTTCGCCCACGGAGGAGTTGCTTTCCCCTCCACGACGCCCTACGGAGGAGAGTGTGGCCTTTGTCCAGGCCATTTCCACGGCCACCGGCATTTTGCAAAGGGGCAATCCGGTCGCTCCACTCCCAACGGACCACTTGTTGGAGGTTATCCACCAGGGCTCTGGTGGAGGGGAGCCGCTTCTCCCATTTGAAGCTTCGCTCCACAACTCTCTTCTGGCGGCCTGGGGGCGTCCTGCTATCGGGGATCCAGTGCCTCAGCCGCTCCTTCACTGCCACCGTCCTGCCCCGCACGATCCAGTCTGCCTTTTTCCCACCCATCTGCCCAGGGCCCTGTCCTGCGGGCTGCTTTTCCCTCCTTGCCTTCGGTGCTGCTCCTGCCGTCACGGGAGGCCCGGTGGTTGGACTCCTGGGGGCGTAACATTTTCGCCTCCACTAGTGCTGCTCTGTGCGCTCTCAACACGCTTTGTGTGTTTACCAGGGCTACTTCCGACCTGTAGTATTCCGCGGAGTCCCTTCTGTCTCACGCCTCTCAAGAAGGTGCCTGCGCTGATCTGTGGCACCACGTGCAGGATGTACGGGCGTTAGCTCCATTTATTCTCCGTTCGGCCTTGGACGTCTCTGATTCTCTCTTCCGCACTATTGCGAGTTCTGTGGCCCTCCGCCGCCATGCTTAGTTGCCAGATGGCGTCTTTCCAGAGAATGTTCGGGAGTGTCTTGTTTACCTGCCTTTTGCTGGGACTCTGTTGTTTCACACCCATGCGGACTCCGCTATTCAACGACTCCTTGCGGGGCTCCATCTCCCTCCCCCTTCATAAGCTTCGGCTTGTCAGTCCTCCGGCGTCTTATGGGAGGCGTTTATCCCACCTTTCTCTTTGGGGCCTTGTGTTTCGGTTGGACCGTTTGTGTGCTGTGTGAGGCTTGGAATGCATTCAGGGTCCTTCAGTTGGCCCCTCTGTTCTTTTGACTGCTGGTTCAGCTCTTCAGCGTTGTGGTCAGTGATTTTGGTTGTTAGTGAAGATGTATAGGTCCTCAGGTTGGACCCTCTGTATTTTTTGTGGGCTGATTGGTAAGCCGTCTGTGGTGTTTTCCACAAGTCTCTGACCTCTGCCGCGGGTTTCCCTAAGAGGTGTTTCCCTGTTTTGTTTTGGGACGAGTCATACCCTAGGTGGGGTACTTGTTTGGCTATTGTATAGCTCTGTCTTAAGCTGGGCGGGTGGGGGTACCTTCTTGGTTTCCTCGCGTTTTTTCTGGCGTCACTGTATACCGCTTGGTGCGGTCTCTCTTTTTCTTCCGCTTTAGCACAGCTTGCGCTGCTCCAGGTTCTGTCCCACTCAGTATCCAATGGTGTTTCTGTCCTTCTTCTACAGGATTTGCCTGTCATCTATTCTGCCTTCCCTCTTCAGCCTCTGGATCACCAGATCGACTTTGTCATGCTGTTTACAGCGTCGTGTCTTGGTGTTTCCACCTTGTTCTCTGCCGTTTCGGCCTGGGCCTCTGCCTTATGTTCCAGGGAGGCTTGGTTGTTCCTGGTGTTTTCCTGTGTTCTGGTGCCGGCTTTCGGTCTGTACTACATGTGTCTCTTTATCTTCTGGCCCGTTCCACTGCTCTTCGTGGGCGGGGTGGTGCTACTGGGACGGTCCTTCTCTAGGGCTTGTTTTGGGGTTCCCTTGCCTCTGTCTTCGTCTTGTGCTCGGCTTGTTCTGGGCACGCTGCTTCATAGTATTTGCCGGCTGTCTGCTGTGCACGCCTGGTAGTTATGGTCCACCTCCGAGGGCCTCGACGTGTCAGCGTGTGCTCCTGTACCTTGCTTTGCTGGAGCTTTGCGCGTCTGTGTCTTCCTTTTCACGTCTGCGCTTATTGGCGGTGGACCCGTTCCTGCCTTGTTCCCTGCCTCGGGGCGGACACCCGTTCAGCTGTCCCCTTCGCTGGGTGTGTTCTTCTGAGGCGGGCTCTGCCTCCATTCCTCCTCTTCTTCTTGGATTTGAGGGTGGTTCTTTTCTTCCTTTGGTACTTGTTGGGTGCTGTCTGTCCCTCCGGGTTTTCTGGCGGACCCCCTTTGCTCCTCGGGTAGGCTTCTGGTATCCTGGCCTTTCCTTCTCCTTGTTCTTGCTACTTCTCTTGGAGGGGGCTGGACCGTCCTTCCTGTCCCCATGCCACATCCCCTGTTGGGGCCCTGTGTTCTTCCAAGCTGGTGAGGTTCTCTCGCACCCCTCCTCCCCTCGGGGTATGGCTAGGGTATCTATTCTACGTTAAGGAATCTGCAGCTAGTAGTCTCTATCAGATGTACAAGTTACTTACCTTCGGTAACAATGTGTCTGGTAGAGATGATTCGAGCCGCAGATTCCCTCACAGCCTGCCCTTCCTCCCCGTTCTGCAAAGACCCTTCAGCTTGGTCTTCTGCGCTCGCCTCCCTCCAGGTGGCATTTGTCTTCTGTGGATGCTCTCTTCCTCTTGCTCCCTGGCGGGATGCTTTGTTCTCTTCATTTGTTCCACTCCTTCCTTTTTGGTACTTAGTCGGTAGGTTCATATGTACTGTTGCATCCCTGCACCCTGGTTCTTCCAGTGTGGGGCCTACTCATAATCTTTTTCCTTTTTTCGTTGCTTGGGGTTTCAGACTCCTCTGCATTCCTCTGGGTTGGGGTCTCTTGGCTGTGCCTCAGCCCTTCGCTTTTTACAGTGGATACAACACTCCTTGCTGGTGTTGTCTTGGGGTGATTTGTCGTTCCACATCTGTTCTGGACTTGTCCCCCTTCACTGTTATAGGTTGTGGTTGCTGACTTTCTGCCCGACATTTTTCACATGTCTTTCTGGCTCCCACAATAGACTCGCAAAGACGCGAGAGACTTTATTATTATACAGATTTGTACAGCGCAAGGCAGAAGAGGTGCCCAGGGTCTAAAAATGTGTCCACCTCAATGCACGTTTGTCTGTTTTTTTTGACTCCGAGTGTCAGTGACTTATCAAGGTCCCGACTTTCACACTAATCATTCCTCATCGGATGTTTATAACCTCCGGTTGATTTGAGACTTGTTTTCACCTACGCCATACGTTGACTGTGGGCCTACCATTGATGACTATACCGTTTACTATGCTTTGAAGATTATCCATGATCATTTTTCATCAGCCTTGAAAAAGTCAATTTACGACTAAACAAGTGTCGGCTGTAGTCTAACTGGACATTTGGAATAAATATCATGGAACCAACCTCTTGTCTTTATGTACTTTTTGCGGCTTGCTGCTGAATACATTTAAAATGACCCGCTAGAGCTACGGACCTTCACACTGCTTTTTTCTGGTGATGCTCAGAACATTCTTTCGAGTAGCCTATCTATGTCCTTTTTAAAAAAAGAACCCAGTCAATCAGCTGCCAGCACCCTCTAGAACACTCACAGCAGAGGCAGATTCATGCAGATTTTCATCGCACATCGAGTGGAAGGGAGTCTCCCTGGGTGCTGCTCAGTTTTTCCACAACTTTTACAAATCCTGGCATCATGTCTGACGAGAATGGCCTTGTACGCCCTTGTAAAGCTGAAAACGCACCTTTTTCCCTCTTCTCACTAATATCCTTCTGTTATAGCTATGAGCTGTGTTCATCTGGTTTAAGCGCCGTGATATCCCTCGGGATGAGTGATGCGCTCTACAAATACCATAAATAAGACCTGTGGACTGTCTTTACCCAAAGCATGAGGTGAGAGGATGCAAAATTTGCCACACCTTTTTGTCTAAAACCCTCAAGGATAGAGAGGGAAGGTTGTTGCTGTAGACTCAAACCACGAAGCACCAGATACCTTCTTCGGAGGAGAGTGAGAGATCCTCCACATCTCGTAAGAGGGTCTGATCTAAAGACAGTTCCTCAGGAGAAGGCAGGAAACATCATAAACCTTCCCAGGACGCCACGAGCTCAAAGAAAGACAGAGGAGCGAAACAGTCCTCAGAACTGGCCTTGTCTGTGCCTTCTACGCCCTCTAGAAAGGAAGGAGATCACCCAAGAGCCTCCTCTTCAGATCCTGTGGGGCGGAAATCTCTCTAAAAAAATCATCGTCGACGATGTTCCCTCACTTGTCGACGACAATGAGTGTTACATCGTCGACGGCAACAGTGATGACGTTGGTAATCCAGGCTCTGGTATTGTCTACGAGAGTCTCCAGAAGCACATCGACGACGAGAACTCCAGCGTCGGTGGCGTCGACGGTGGAGAAATAATCGGGAGCAAAAATTCCATCGTGGATGGTGTTGTGAACTGTAAGACTGTCAACGCTCCCCTATCAACTAAGATACCATTAGTGAAGATCCTTTCGACGACCGACTCTTCGACGAGTGTCTCGTCAATAACGACTAGACTTCCGTTGACAACGACACCGTTGACAACACCGTCCACGATGGAATTTTCGCCTCCGATTATTTCGGAGCCGTCGACACCACCATTATCGAGGGTTACTCAGGTTACCAGAGGGACCAAGGCTTTCCTACGTCCAACCATGCAGGAATACAGTAAGGTTTCACCTTTAATGCCATCGCATCTGCTGGAGGGCTATGTGGAAGATGATGAAGATGATGGTCTTTATGGTGTGGCTCACAGTCCATCTGAGTTCCACGTAAAATGTCAGGACGATGAAGAGGATGAAGACTATCATGACGAATCACAATACTATCAACAGGGATATATGGCTCCACATCACCATTACCATTCATACGGTTTGCAGCCAGAGCCAAGCCCCAGGGACATGGCCCTTCTGCCACCGTCACTTATACAGGATCTGCAGGCTATGTTTGTGGACTACCGGCTGCGGTTCCCGCCGCAACAGGATCAGCCTGACAAGCCGGTACCTCAATCAGATCCTCCAGGTACACCAGCTGTTCAGCTGCCAACAACACCTGTATATGTTCCTGACCCCGGGCCAACTGACCCTGGCGTACAGGATGCGTCCTCTCCAGATGAAGATAGAGAGGCAGGGGCGCTTCCAGATCCAATCTCTGCTCTGGGTCCTTGGGAGGATTATATCATGCCAACACCCTCCCCTCCTCCGCACCTACCATCAGATTCTCCTCTGGAGGATATTGGAGGATTACATAATTTAATGCACAGAGCAGCCAACCGGTTTCAACTGCCTATTACAGTCAAGCAGACCGAATGCTTTTTATATGATATTAAAAGGGACACCAGAAAATTGGTGTGCTCCATACCAATTATAGCTCATATATGGCAGGAAGGCATCAAAATTATGAAGACACCAGCAATCATACCACCGGTGCTCCCTCGGACTGAGGAGAAGTATAAGGTGCCATAGGATTCTCCATCTTTCCTCATTGGGCACCACAAGCAGGACTTGGTCATCTCTCGAGCGGTACAAAGATGTTCAAGAACCCTGCTACCTCTATCACTACTCCTCCTGATAAGGAAGGGCGCAGGTTGGATATTCTAGGGAAACTTTCTCTTCTATGGCCGCAGTTATGATCAGGGCAGCAAATGCATTGGCTATCATCGGCCGCGACAACTGCCAGATGTGGTCAGATATTGCAGGTTTAATAGACTTTATACCTGACAAACAAAAAAAAGCACAGAAGATACTTTTAGAAGGAGAGTGTGCAGTTTCGGAAACCATTGACTTCACCCTTGATGTAGCCAATGCTGGCTTTAGACTTCTGGAAGGAGCTGCCGTGCTCAGACGACAAGAATGGCTGAAAGCAGCCACTTTTAGACCAGAGGGGCAGACGGAAGTCTTGGATATGGCTTTCATTGTCAAGTCCCTATTCGGAAAGCATTATTGCCGATCAAGACTGACACATATACTGCAAAATCATGGAGCACATTGCAATAGAGAAAGGTACCTTTCAGAGGAGCTAGAGGAAGAGGCTTTACCCCTTACAAGGGAGGTTACCAGAGATCTAAACAGTATCAGCCATACCCGTCACAATACTGGCAGACCTACAATCCTCCCTCTTACTGTCAGTCGTCTACAGCTGGTTTCTCTGGCCAAGGAGGCCATAAACGAATGCCTCAACAAGGTTGTGACTCTAATAGGAAGCAATGATCACTTCTGCGTACCAGCTTCCCTCCCAACCTGTGCATGTGAAGATTTCCAGCTAAGTCCACCAGTGGCACAATATAACAACAGATCTCTGGGTGATGGACCGTGTCACCTTTGGTCACACTCTAGAATTCACTCAGCGGCCGCTGACTACTCCACCCAAAGGTACGCCTCCCCCTCGTCTTCACTTACTACGCAAAGAGGCTTTGGTCATGCTTGCCAAGGGAGCAATAGCGGAAGTCCCGATGTCGCAAAGGGAAAAAGGTTTGTATTCTCGTTTTTTCCTAATAAACAAGAAATCAGGAGAATGGAGACCAATATTGGACCTCAGAAATCTCAACAAGTTTCTCAAGAAACAGACGTTCAAGATGGCAACGCTTTCCGAGATTCTACATTGTATAAATGAAGGAGACTTCATGACCTCGCTCGACATGGAAGACGTATATTTTCATATCCGTATCCATCTGCAACATCGGGAATTCTTAAGACTCATAGTGGCTGGTACCCGCTACCAATGCAAGGTACTTCCCTTCAGTCTCAAATCAGAACCAAGGATCTTTAGCAAGTACCTCGCACCAGTAGCAGCCGCCCTGCGTTCTCAAGGTGTCCAGGTATTCCTATACCTCGACATCTGGCTGCTCAAAGCACCAACAGCACAAAAGGCCAGTCAAGCTACAAACACATGCTTTGAATTGTTCAGGACTTTGGGACTAACTGAAATCAAAGAGAAATCTTCGTTCAATCCCAGTCAAGTCATATAGTTCCTAGCAGCGACCATAAATACCATCCAATGCAAAGCCTTCCTCTCACACAAAAGGCAGATACGATTGCAAAGACTGGCACAGAGCATATCAAGAAAAAGGTCAGTTTCTGGGTGACCATACAAGTCGCTCCTAGGGATGTGCTCTTCAGCAATAGATCTGGTGCCACTAGCCAGACTGAAAATGAGGCCTCTTCTAGAAGAGCTGCAGAAACAATGGCAGCAAAGCTCTGGATCCTTTGAGGATGTAGTGCAGATCACAACACTTATGGTAGATGCACTGCGATGGTGGTTTCACGCGCCAAATATCATAAAGGGTCTTACTTTCCTCCAGACTTCATATTGACAACGGATGACTCTATGGACGGCTGGGGAGGTCATCCGCAAGAGTTACAGATTCACTACAAATTGTTCCTCTGCGCAGAAATATCAGCACATCAACAGGCTAGAGCTCAAGGCCATTTTTCTGTCTCTCCATTCTTTCTTACCAAGGATAACAGGCTCCTCCATCCTGGTTCGTACGGACAATATGACCAGCATGTACTACGTCAACAAGCAAGGGGGAACCAAATCTATCACGCTAACGCAAGAAGCGCAGGAGCTATGGGATTAGACAACTCAACATGGGATCTCACTCAAGGCCGAGCATATCCGAGGTCTGCACAATACTCTGGCGGATACATTAAGCAGCACTCAGTCCAGTTGTCACGACTGGCAGCTGGAGCAGTCCCAGCTCGAGAGGGTGTTTCAGGTGTTTGGAAAAACAGTTTTAGACCTCATCGCAACGAGAGAGAATGCCAAATGCCAGTATTATGCTAGCAGATTCCCTCTACCAGGGTGGAGGGGGAATGCCCTTTTAATGTGATGGTCCTGAATATATGCTTACGCTTTCCCCCCATCCCATTAATTCCCAGGATACTGACAAAAATGAAGACCGAAGGCTGTTTTCTGATCCTGATAGCACAACGATGGCCCAGGCAGTACTCTTTCCTGGAGCTTCTTTTGCTGTCGGAGTCGAGGCCCCTACGCCTACATCAATCTCTTCTGACCAGCGAGAAGGGCCAAGTGTACCATCCAGACCCGTAATCTCTTCATTTGCACGCATGGCTCCTGAGTTACCTAGAGTTCAGGGACTTCGATATCTCGCAGGAGTGCAGGGAAATTATTGCAAAATCAAGAGCGGACAGCATTAACAAGACATACTACCTGAAGTAGAAGCGATTCTGTTTCTGGTGCCAACTAAACAACTTGCACCCTCTTCAAGTACCTTCTGAACAGATTTTGCCATATCTCCTCTCTTTGGCAAAGGCAGGTCTAACTTTCTCTTCGGTGAAGGTTCACCTTGCTGTGATTTCCCGTTATAGGAGATCTCACATCCCCACTTTCAGTGCTTCTAGTCTTATAAAGCAATTTATGAGGGGCCTCTTCCGCGCCTTTTTACCCTGGTGCGTGCACCCCCTCCTGAATGGAAGCTCAGCTTAGTCCTTGCACAGCTAATGAGGCAGCCTTTTGAACCAATTCACAAAGCAGAGCTTAAGTTTCTCACCAGTAAGGTAGACCTCCGACTGGCTCTCACTTCTTCGAAGAGCGTTAGTGAGATCCAAGCTTTTACAGTCAAAGAACCTTTTCTTAATTTCTCTAATAACTATGTAGCTCTGCAGACGAACCCGACGTTTATCCCATCTCAATGAACCAGTAATACTTCAGTCCTTTTTTCCAAACCCATCTAGTCCAGCAGAATGGGCTTTACACACGTTGGATGTTAAAAGGTGTTTAAAATTCTCCCTTCATAAAACGAAAGACATAAGAAAGACGGATCAGCTGCTGGTGACCTACGGACAAGGCAGAGAAGGAACAGCAGTAACTAAAGCCACTGTTGCCATATGGGTCGCCTCGATGATTCAAT
This sequence comes from Triturus cristatus, assembly GCF_964204655.1. NCBI lineage: Eukaryota > Metazoa > Chordata > Amphibia > Caudata > Salamandridae > Triturus > Triturus cristatus. Next base: position 117,012,221 of record NC_140589.1, read on the forward strand.
TCTGCCATGGCAAGGCTAACAAGCCTTTAACAAGAAAAACTAAAGCGCACTCCACTGGGGCGGTTTCTACATCGGCAGCTCTATTTGCTGGAGTAACAGTAGAAAAGATTTGCTGGGCTGCAACATGGAAAAATGTCCACACTTTTATGCAGCATTTTTGTCTCCAATACGCTCATCATGAGGATGCAGCTGTGGACCAAGCGGTACTGTGTCATCTCTTCAATTAAGGTGGGCCTCTTTGTTTGATAAAAGAGGAATTGTATATCTTACTTAAAATGCATAACTTTGCTTGCTATCTGTTGCGAATGTATATTTTTGTATAACTCTGGAAGTTAAACACTGTCTTAATTGTTCTATTATTTTATTCTACTAAACACTTCATTGGATACATCTTAAATATTATAGTATGTTAGCGCTGCATAATTAGTTTCTAGGCATCTTTTTAAAAGCTGTCCAGAATTTGAAAGAGTATATACATTGTTACAAATGTCACTGTCACTGTTCTATTTCAGTAACTTGCGTGTTTATGCCGTACAACAGTACAATTTTGGGTACTGCTTGCTATTATGATTCAGGCATGTGAATCTATGAAAGATACCCCAATACTGCATAAGAAAATAAATTACTTACCTGTAGCTGCGGTTATCCAGTATTGCTATCTTTCATAGTCACATGCCACCCACCCTCCTCCCCGTAGAGGTAGTTCTCTTTCATTTTTGGGATTCTTACTTCCCACTTGTGCTTAGAAATTCTGAGAGAATCTGCCTCTGCTGAGAGTGTTCTAGAGAGTGTTGGCAGCTGATTGGCTCGGTTCCAACATTAGGTCCTTTTTAAAAAGGACATAAATAGGCTACTATTGACATGGCTTAGTGCCATTATAGCCTATGAAACTTTTGAAGCACTGCTTGAATATTTTACAGTGGGACTCTCATCTCGGTGACGGGGAATAACTCAGGCATGTTGTAGGAAATTAGGATCTGCTTTTATGGTTACCCCAACTTTTTGCCTGGTGTTATGCTGTTTCTGACTAATCTGACTGGGATCCTGCTAATCAAGACCCCATTCTCTGTGCTTTCTCCCTTAAATTGGTTATGGTGAGTACCTGAGTACATCTCAGATTGGCTATTGGTGTACCCTTATTAGTCCCTAGTATATGGTACTGAGGTTTTCAGGGCATAGGTACACCAGCATGTATCATGCCACCCATAAGAGACCACTCAAACTGTGACTACAGTCCTGCCATTGCAGCCTGTGTAAGGTGGTGCTCGCACCACTTAGACAGATATAAGTTTTGTATATCTGAGGTCACTGCACTTAAAACCTATAGGTCACCTCTAAGGCAGACCTTTCAATCCTGAAGGCAGGGTGCTTGGTTAGAAGTGTGAGGGTGCCCCTGCATTAGAAGGACACCCTACAACCATCAGAGTCCATTCTCTCGGGTTGTAAGTGCATCAGCCATTGCGATACATAGAGTGGCCATGCATCATTACTCGATGACCATCTCTAAACTGCCTGTAACAAACCCTGTCATGTTTGGTATCAAACATGTTTGAATCATACCCCCACACCATAAACGGTGTGGAAGGTATGATTCCATGCACTGTACAGCTCCTCCGGGAGGCCCTCAGTGCTCCCGGTACCAGTCTTCTAGAACCGGACAGCAAGCTAGGGCTGCTGACGACCAGAGACATATTTCTGCCCTCCTGCTGCTGAGCCAAGCTCAAGCAGGGAAGGCAAAACAATAGATATCCTGTCACAGGAAGGTGTGACCACCTCCCAGACAGGGTTTAGTTTATTTTGGGACTGGGTGGGGGCGTTTGCCAGCGCCATTAAAACTGCTTGAAGGGCACATTTGCATTCTCCAGTTCAAACCAGTTCAGGGAGCCGTTGGCTCCTGCTCTGGTGCGAAACTGGACAAAGGACATGGCAGTATCCACCCCACTGTCCAACCCCTCCTCTGGGAGGGAACCCTGACTTTTCCCAACCCTTCCTTTAGGGTACTTGAGGGCTTACCAGTGGGTGGGTCCCTAGATTTGTCGTGGGATTCGATTCAGATCAAACTCTGTGTCCTCTTCAAGCGTCTGGACATTCTGACTGAGTTGTGCAGACCGTGTCGGACTGAGCCTTTGGAACCGAGACTGCAACCAGGAAGACTCCATCTGCTCCTGATCTCTTTGTTCTGCAAGCCCACCGCACCGTCAGTGTCTGTGCTCCATACAGGCCCCTTCCAGGTCCTGTGGACATCTCCAGACACCCAATGGAATCTCCCTTGAAGTGAAGAAGTCACTCCCCTGCACCCGCAGGCACCGCTACACAAGCTGACTGATTGCTGATCCTGGTCTCCCACCAGGTCGGTAACACAGGTTATGGTTCTACAACCTCCTCGAGGCTTGCACTGTCTTCAGACCGAGTCTGAAGCCAGGATCCCTCGCTGACACCACCAGAACTGAGGCCCTGTGCACCGTGTCGACTGGCTGTTGCTAAGGATGGTCGACTCTCGTCTCCAGAGAGCTCCGGGCCCTGTTAAGTGTCTTCCTTGATTGCAGCATGCTCCTCTTATTGCTTTGGGCCTACCCTGACATATTTGAATGTGGTGAGTCCCTTGATGGTCCTGAAACTGTACCTTTTCGTCGTCTTCCATGTGTTTCCATTGCCAAGGCCTGTTGGTGATCCTGCTGGACACCGACTTCCTGGATAACAACATCCGACGTGGGACAGTTCGTACACCATTCCTGGTCATCCTTAGTCACCTGATCCACATAGCTGCAGGGACAAGGACACCGTCAACTCTCCTGCAACAGCAGACATTGGTGGTCACTCGACTCCTGTGCCCCCTTGTCACTCCTGAGTGACCCAGACTCTGTTCTCTCTGCTTACAGGTTCTACTCTTCTTGAATCCAGGTTTGGATTCCACCGGGCACTTTCAACTTCTTCGCCAGCTGCATCTTCCTGAAGTCCTCCATTGAGTTTGATGGCGGTTTCCGACGCCACTTAGCACCTATGCACCCTGCTTCCCTGGTGTAGGTATCCTGGTTTCTAGGGTATCCACAGGTGGAGTGGCTCTATAACCTCCTGGGGTTTCTTCGGGGTCCACTGGGAAGGGTCCTTCTTCTTTAAAATTGCAACCACGGCTTACCCATTGACTTGAATTGAGCACGCGGTCGTGCTCCCACTCTGCACACGGCCGCCTTGGGGTTCCTGGTTATTTACCTAGGGTGGTCCCCAGCACTTCTACGTCTTCTGGGTATAGTCTTGACTTGAGCCGTGGTACGCACCCCACTATTTTAGTATATGGTTTGGTCCCCCCCTGGTGACCACTGTGTATTTGGGCTACTCACCTGTTTTTATTGCAAAGTATTGTGTGCATTTTGTATATCTCCGGGTAGGAGATTTGTGTATGTGTTAGTGAGTGTCTTATAATAACTACATATTTTTTATAAAATACACTGTGTGGTACTTTTTCACTTAATCTATACCAATAAGATTATGTTCTGGTAAAACAAGCTTCTTTACACTCCTGGAATAAGCCTGAAGGCTGCCCCCTACAGCTACCACTTAGCTTTCTAGGGTTGTCTAAGACCACTAAAATCAACATAAGACTTGTCTGGATTAGTGCAGAGTGCTGCACTTACATAAGTGAGCACCATATACTAAGCCAGCCTCCTATACATGTGAATGTATGAAAGCTGGCAATACTGGATAACCGCAGTTGCAGGCAAGTAACTTATTTTCTTATTGTATTGACGTCTAATCTATCCAGGGGATTTGAGTCAACTGTGTCCCCCTTGGGCCTTCGGGGCACAATTGCTCTTTGCCGTTCCGTCCAAGAGATGTCCACTCAGTGACGGAACAGCCACCTTTCTGTTTTTGACCTTGTTGCCACTCCAAGTTTCCACTCACTGATCTCCTTCAGGTATGTAACTTGTGCCTGACCCCGAGCACGAGGAAGCGACCTGTGAGACCTGCAGGTCTTTACGTTCAGAGAAGACACTCCGAGACCAAACAGCTCAACGCCTCGAAATGTCTCAAAGCAGTACCAAAGGCACACCGGACCTCTTCAGTTCAAAAGATTCAGAATAGGAGGTACAGGGCCATCCATTGTCTACTGACGAAGGCACCTTCTCTCCTGAAGATCGCTCCGGTTCCGACATGGAGATATAAGATATCACTTCAGGGCAACCCATGAGTATTGTGCCCCCTCCAGCCCGGCCACAGCATACATAGACAAAATGTCCCCTACCTTTCCCGATAAGCCAAAGACTGTTGTCAGGCCACCACTGCCTTCAGGCCATGGTTGGCACCGACTGGTTGTTTCGGGCACATCCAGTTTCGGCTTGGGGCCAAAAAACCAGCACAAACATCAGATCTCTGACCCAAAGCAGACTCCATTGGCATCAAGCCTAACTTTAGAGCCAAAGACGTTGGTGCTGAAACACCATCCCCCTTCAGAGTCAAATGCACCCGTGCTGAAAACTTACACTTTTAGTAAGAATTCTTCACGAGTCAGTGTAAGCAGTGCTTGAGAAACTTCAGCAGGAGTAGGACTTGCATCAAAAGCACTTGATGATAGTGGCTATAGGTACCAGTCCAGTGCACACCAGCCCACCACCAATGCCTGCTGCGTACACTCCATCACCACAATTCACCTGTTCACCCCACTATAGGTTTACCTGAGGGTTCACTGCATTCAGACACAGGAGAAGGGGAATGGAGATTAACATTCCATTTCTCCTCAGGATGATCTGTGGTATTCTTATGATGCAGAGCCACCACTAATACAGATCCGGTTTATATCCAGCTAAACCTTCCCCTCCTGACGATACTACCACCTACCAGGACCTCATAGGTAGGGCAACCATATTTCATAAAGTCCCATTACACACTGAGCTTTAGAGGATGATTTTTTGTTTGAAACCCTGTCCTCAACTCAGCGTTCAGCACAATATTTGCCGATGCTTAAAGGTATGCTTAGACACACACATGATATTTTCAACGACCCTGTTAGGTCTAGAATTATCACTCCCATGGTTGAAGAAAAATACAAACTTTCACCCATTGACCCTACATACATTAAGGAACATCTTACACCTGGCTCTCTGGTTTTGGCTACAGCCCATAAAAGTCTATCTCTTAAACATCTGGTGATGCGGCCTCACCAGATAAAGAGAATAAGAAAATAGATGCTGCAGGTAAGAGGGTGGCTGCTCAATCTGCCAACCGTTGGAGGATTGCAAACTCCCTAGGACTCCTATCACGCAATGACAGGGCCCATTGGGACGAAATGGAGGAGATTCCCCAACATCTTCTGAAGAACACAAAAAAGGGCATATCAGATTGCCTCTGAAGGGAAACTTAAATCAAACACAACAATCCGTTGTATCCTCGATGCAGCAGCTAGGGGCATAAATTCAAGACTGCTCCTTCGGAGACATGCCTGGCAAGAATAAGAGTATCAGCCTCTAATCCTGAAGTTCAGCAGAACTTATTGGCGCTTCCCTTTGCTGGTGAACATCTTTTTGGGCCCCAAGTGGACACCCTTTTAGAAAGATCAAAAAGGACAATGAGACTACAAAGGCCATGAGAGCGTTGCAAACACAATCTCAAAGAGGCTCCTTTCTCTGCTCCTCTTATCGTGAAGGGTGCAAAGCTATCTCCCCTGAAACCTCCACATCCCATCACAAGACATATACCCAAACATCCTCCCCTAGGGCATAATAATATAGGGGTTCATATAGAGGCACCAATTCCAGGGGCAGATGCAAAGGCGGTTTTACCGAACCTTCTGTCTCCACCTCCAAACCTTGACTTGCCCTTGACTTGCCAACCATTTCCCCTAATCACACCACACCTGTGGGGGATCAACTACAAGGGTTCTTTCCTGGTGGCCGGAATATCACCTCGGACCAGTGGATGTTGGATATTATCGCACATGGTTATTGTCCTGAGCTCATTTCCACACCTCCAAACATTCCACCTTGCAACCACAAACTATCAACAGACCATTTGCAGTTGTTCATAGAGGAAGTTCAAGCACTTCTACAAAAAGGAGGACTAGAACTTGTTCCATTACACCAGCAAGGCACAAGGGTCTATTCACTTTACTTTCTTATTCCCAAAAAGGACGAGTCCCTAAGGCCAGTCTTGGACCTCAGACTTCTAAACAGGTACATTCTCTCTGACCAATTCTCACATGGACACTCTTCAAGATGTAATTCCACTATTACAACATGGCGACTTCATGGCCGAACTGGACCTGAAGGACGCCGACTTCCACATTCCAATTCATCCGGCACATCGCCAACGCCTCAGGTTCTTATTAAATGCACAGCACTTTTAATTCAATGTGCGTCCATTCAGGGTCACTAGAGCCCCCAGGTTTTTCACCAAATGTCTTGCGGTAGTAGCCGCTCATTTACGCAGGCAATACATATACGTTTTCCCCTATATAGACGACTGGTTTTCTCAAAAGCACAACTCATCTGAAGTGTTTTCATCACACTCAAGCCACCATAAACCTACTTCACAAACTAGGCTTCACTGTCAATGCAATCAAATTCCAACTTAAACCCCTTCAAAAACATCCTTACCTAGGAGCTATACTTAACCCACAGCTGGGGATAGTTTACCCCAATCCTACAAGGATTCAATCCTTCCAAGTGCTCATTTCCCAGTTTCAGTCAAATTAGCAGGTAACAGTGAGGATAGTTATGCACCTCCTCAGCACCATGGCCTTAGTACCTCAGGCCACACTCAATATGCGGCTGTTGCAAGAATGCTTAGGCAATTAATGGAGCCAGGTGGAGGGTATAGTGTTGATCAGCTGTCAAGCTTGCTATGCTCTGCATTTGTGGAATGCCAACAATCTTCTAAAAGGACACCCTTTCCTAGACCCAGTTCTGCGGAGAACCACAACAGGCACCTCTCTCACGGTGTTGGGGGCTCATTCACAGGATCCAACTGTTCAGGGACACCAGACAATCAGCCAAACACATCTCCATATCAATCACCTAAAGCTGCTAACTGTTCATCCAGTGCTCAAAGCCTTCCTTCCCCACCTCTTTGGGGCCTGATGATGAAGCATGCCACCTATTGGTGATTGAGGGCTCTAGCTACTAAACATTAGAACCGGTTTCGGACTGTTATTAGGTGTACCTATCGAAATTGATATTGTGGAGCTTCTCAGAACTGCACACCAATCGTTTTGGATTATGGCATTGGAAGGTAGCGTGCTGGACCATTCATAATTTTCTATTTCCCTCTACATTTTATTTGACCCTTGGAGCTTTCCATATCAGCACCACATGGGCGTAAACCGAGTAATTTGTGCTGTATATCTGTCTTCGCTATCTCTTATGGAGCTTTAACCGTTCTGCTTGCACTAAGTGGGTTTCCTGTAAGAAGACAATGTGTATAGGTCTGCGTTTGAGGTATGTGTGCACTGCATGGTGCCGCTTAGGTGGTTCCATATCCCATATGTTCCAGGTTATAATTGTGTAGGAAGGGGTGTGAGTTTTATTTATTTTACACCATTATGTAATATTGTGTTTGTTTGTGTCTTTGTATATATGCACTTTATTATCAGCTGGGTACCCACTCAGCCCCCAGGTCCTTCTCAGGTATGTCTTCTGGATTTGGGTGGTAATTGTTTGGTGGAATCTCGTGGTGTACCATGTGTAGAATATAACCGTCATTAACATCCCCTTTAACATTACCACCTCTTCTCCTTACCCAGGCATGGTGCATCTTGTGTACTGTGCCAGTAAACATAACAAAGTATAAACTGGAGCAAAAAAAACAATCGGTAGATCCATCACAATGTCTGGTTTGGTATATGGGAGTGTGTCGTTCGGCTGAATGCCTTTTCTCCATCCATAGCAGGGCCCATAATTACTGTCAGCCGCCCAAGCTGGCAGTAATTGATGTCACCTACATCCTTGGGGGTTCATTCTGACATCTTTGTTGCGCCTGTCAAATGTCCGAGTTTAGGTGTCAGATGAGGTCATTTGCCGATCTGGGCATCAGACGAGGACCTTGTCATTGAGTGCCCTCTGAGGGCCAGGATCTGATTGTTTCGTATTCTGAGTCCGCCCCAGGTTCTTAGCGGTGAAAGGTTTTTGCTATGTTGTATGAGTTCCACCAACGCTTGGGCTCATGCTTTGGCTGCCTGATCCTCCATTGGGTGCTTGTAGGGTTTCATGCCCTGCTTCCTGGTTGATTTCACGTGTGCCCATCTTTTCCCTGTTGGTCCCTTGTCCGTCTGGATCTCCGCAGGGGTGGTTCCTTCCTTAGTGTGCTAGGGCATCGCCCCCTGATATTTTTGACTCCTCCCCGGCCCTAATTAAATGTGAATACAAACAAGTGTTTATATTTAGCCTACGGCAATCAGCTGTCAACCGTGGGACAGTTCCTTTAATCCTTTCGAGCCACAGAGTCAGAGTATGTGTGGCGGGCCTAGTGGGTGGGGCTTGATTAATATGATCGACTCAGCGACAAAAACTCTGTCAACAACAAATTGCGCATGTCTGATTGGACTGGTGCCTTTCTCTGACCAGTCCGGCATGCGCACTCTTGAGGAGTCTCACCTGCACAGTTAGTGAGCACAGAGGATCAAAGCCTCAGACCCCCGGATTCCAAATAAGCGGTGAGGTGGCCTGCCCAGGCCATTCTTGGCGCTGCTCTCATGCTATGTTGACAGTAGGGAAGCAGTGTCTGGATTGGCTCAAAAACTCAGGTTACTAGGGCCTCTGGTGCCGACTAGGAGGCAGGCAGAGCGGGAGTGGGATTCTTACTTTTGCCAACGGAGCAATAGGAGCATAATGACCTATCACTGTATGACTTTATTGTGAAGCCGTGCAGTGATTGGCCATTCTGCCCTTGCTGCTCAACCTCTCTCTCCCGCCCCTCTTCGTGTGCGTTGCCAGCACACAAGAGAACATGGAGAGAGAGACGAGACGAGACCACACCTCATCTGACCTCTTGGCCTGATCCTCCGAGCCTGATGCAATGCTTCGCACAGTCATTGATGATCGACTTGAAATTCAATCAAAACAAGCCACGGAGGTAAACACTTCTTTATTGCTCTGGTATTTTGAAACAAAGGCCCTTTTTTTTTTTTAAAAGACTAAAACAAAGTTCCTTTTGGCCATTAGTATGTGACAAGATCTTCTCTCGATTTTGATCCATTACAATCAAAACTTTGCTGCAGGAGTGCTAAGTTATCTGAATTTAGCATCACCGTTTCAAGCATATTTTCAAAGCACAGCAACACTGCAGGAGTGCGTTATGTAAAATTGACTATTATAGAAGGCTTTTCACAAAGCATTAAAAGCTTGAATACATACCAATTTCATATCGCAGTCAGTGCATTTTCAAAGAACTTCAGAAGAGCGCGTCTCAGATGTGCATAATTTATTTTAAAAAGGAAGCTTTCCTCCCTGTGTTAAGCGCAAGTATATTTATTGTTCCAGGCAGACCGGGAGAACATGCGTTTTTCATTTGCTCATCATTGTCCACAAATGGTTTAAAGATTCACCGTATTCTGCTGGCCTGCTGCTGGCTCCATGCCTCACCTAGGCATTTATTCAAATCCAGGCTGCACAATGCACATCAGACCTTTTACAAGGGAAAGGGCATGTTTTCAAAAATCCTCACCGGCCTGACATCTTCTGTCTTGTATAAATGTAAATTTCACAATGGACTTGGGCTGTGACTGTCATGCCTGCACGTCAATGCAAGGATTTCCTCCTTCAGGTTAGTTTACAGCCCACCCTGAGCCCTGTGTGCTTTGCTTTATAAACCTTCTTGCTTTCTCAAATATGCTTGAAAATGCACCAATTGCCCACTCGTTTTTCAAAATGTTCTCACTCGCCACCTTGCAGTCATCCCTAAGTCTTACTCCCACCACTTTCTAATGTCACCAGCCGCCACTGGATCTCAGCCCCCTTTGATTGCAGCCATGCCTAAGTTTCCTCCGGGGTCTGGAAGAAATGTGTCCTATCTCCCTCTGTTACCAGTAGTTTAACTAGAAAAAAGACTGCATAACTCAGGCCCATACTTCTCAGTAGTTTCTTTGCTACCACAAAGGAAATTCAGCGTTTCTGTGCTTCTCCAGTGTAGTCAGGATAGTCCATTGTTGTTACATCCTCTACGTATCATGGCCCTTTAGTGCCGAAGACCTGCAGGTTGAAGTTCCTGTCACAATAGTTGAGGACTCTGGCTAAGACGCAGCATTAGGGCAGCACCCGGTGGAGGGTGTCAGCTCAGCAATCGGAGTATCCATTCAACAGAAAAGAACTTGGGGAGCCTTCTGGCAAGTAGGGTCTCTGTTAGCCATCACTCCAATAAAGGTTCCATAGTCGATCATTCTGCTAGTTCTAGTATCCCAAGGAATACGCTATTGTTGCGCCTGTATCGACCTTCTGCGTCTTCCGATCGTCGCTGCAGTTCCTTCCCCTCTGCTCTTATATCTTGCAGTTCATTGTGCATCTCTTTAATTGTTGGGCGTAGCGAGATTAACGTTGATTCCATGTCATTCACTTGGTCCACTAGTTTCTTGTGGTCTGCTCCCATCATTTTCCCTTCTAGTTTTGTTTCTAGCACTATTTTGGTTTCCTGTATCGCTTGGAGGATGCTTTCGAATTGTCCAGGTATTTCTCCAGTATGGCTTTCAGCTGGTTTAGGGGGTGGCCCTTTGATGATTGTGACATAAGCATCTCTGCTATGTTCCTGAACGGAGCAGGTATTGACTTGGGGCCCTTGGAGTTCACCGTCATTGAAGGGCACGGGGCGCTTGTCAGGGTCTATATCGACTGTGGCATAGCTTGCAGATCCTTTGGCATTGGTCGCTATCAATAGGCTGATTAGTGGGGTCGTAAGTTCTGGCTATACTGAGGTGTTTACCTGTGTGTTGTCCCCTTGTTAATGGGTTGGTCACTTGGGCTTGGGGGGTAGCTGACCCTGATTGGCGTGTAGGCTCACCTCCTCACCGGGACCAGTAGTTTGTGTAGGAAGCTGGCTCTTTATATAGTATATCAAAAAGAGGTTTGCTGTGTAAAGAGTCCAGGTATTTCTTATGAGTGGATAGTGGCTTGCTCTAGCAATCCCTAGGTGCTGTAGCTAGGATAGTGTAGTCGAGCAGCCTTAGACTTGTCAGAGAGGAGTGTTAGACACAGAGTCAATAAATGATGCACACACTCAAAAACGATATCCACACCAATTTAGAAAAATAAGAGGTATTTTTATATATATTTGAAACTAAGAAATTCTTAATTGGGTACGTACTTTTTTGTAATAGACTTTTTACAGTTTTAGCAATGTTAGCCAACAGTGCGTTTTTATGAGTAATGCTTTCCCATGGGAGAAACAACCTTCACTGCATATGTATACTGGCAGGCCTTTTCTGTGGGACTCCTTACTGTCGTGCGGCAGTAGTGGGACAAGAACCAAAGTTCCACCAGCAGATCGGTCTTATCTGGCCTGGTGAGTCCGGGTGCAGAGGTGCTGGACGGGTTGATAGACTTGCTTACTATGTAGTAGAAAGGAGGGGGGGGCATTCGGAAATTGGTTGCTAAGGGTAACTTGGGGACAACTCTAGGAGCTCCCAACGGGGGGCTCAGGTTGTGAGGGTCCTGGGAACATGGGGGAGCAGTTGGTTCCCTTAGCCTCGGGTTGGCCAGCCTGGGTGCAGAGTGTTTATGACCGGATGGCAGTTGTGTGTCAAGGTGCTCACTGTTGTTGGTCAGGACCTGCAAGAGGGACACAATTAGGACAGTTGGGCCACTCTCAGCGATGTCCTTTGCGGGGCTGATGTACCTCATCAGCTGGTTGTCAGTGATGTCGTTGGAGTCTGGACTGGACTTTCAACAAGCTTTGGTTGCGGCAAGGGTCCGGCACGGTATTGGTGCAGGAGAGCTGGTGGAAGTCCTATCATCTTCAGGCTTGGCAGGAAGACAGATCGGACCTCCTTGAGTGTGCTGACCTTCTCCTAGGCGGCTACTACTCTGTGGACAGTAGCGTCTTTAAACCGGATGTTTCGGTCAGTGCCTGCAGGCTCCAGGGGAGTAGCTCCTCTGCTCCAAGGGAGATAAGGGTTGCTAGGGAGATGCTGACTGCTTTGCAAAGTGCTGGCAGCCCTCCGGGGCTTGTGGAGGATGCACAGCCACAGGACGAGTTGGGTCTTTGGAAATGTCAAGTTTCTGTGCGGCAGGCCGGTCTTGTGCGGGTTGGCTCTTCAGTGTCCTCTTCTCCTTTGTAGTCAGTGATGTCTAAAGTTCCGGATTCAGTGAGCCTCCTAAATACTAAATTCACAGATGTTAGGGGGAGTGGAGAGTAGTAGCCAATGGGCTACCTACCCTTGGGGGGTCACTACGCTCCCTATATGACCACTTCCTGTGGGCATAACCCTGTCCCAGTTTCCTAAATTCTGCTATCACCAAGATGGCAGAATTTTCCTAGAGTTGGGCATATCAGGCAGCTCACCTTAGGGGTGTCACTAACCTGGGTGTGCTCCTTGTCTACTTCACATACGAATTTCCTGCCTGTCCTGGTGCCAAATGGGCCTCAGGGCAGGGAATGGTATCTCCCAGGTCTGGGGGATGCTGGGGTCGCATATCAAAGGCAGCGTGGCTTTGAAGCCTCTGGCCTTGGTATGCTAGCCTTCTTGTTTGGAAGATGTGTAAACCCCTTCTGCCAGAGCAGACATTGTTCCTAACTTCTGAGAGTGGAGCTCTCACCTCCAAGGGGGTCAGAAGTGCATCTGAGGTGGCAGGCTGGACTGGACCACTCATCAAGCACAGTAGTGGACTATTAAGGTACCCTCTGGGTGCATGTATGAATAAGTCCATCACTAGACTCAGTGTGGGTTTATTAATATGAGATTTTTTTATACCAAACATCTTTGGTTTCAGTGAAGCATCATGTAGCTGGAGGAAGTCGTAATCACCAGTGCCCTGTACATATACTCAAGATGGCTTCCCTGTTCACTGGCAATGTCCAAGAACTGACTTGGATATCACAGGGGTATATCTGCCCATGCAGAAATGCCCGCGCATGTGATATAATGCACCCTGCCTAAGAGCTGTAAGGCCTGCAGTAGGGGTGACTTACATATATTGCATGCAGTGTCAGCAGGCATGGCACACAGGAGGTGTATGCCATTTTGTGTCTTCACTTTTATCTGAACCATGTCAAGCAGCCTGCAATGTCAGTTTGCATGAGTGTGGTGAGGGGTCCCTTAGGGTGGCACAATACATGCTGCAGCCCTCAAGGACCCTCTTTAATACCCATGCCCTAGGTACCAGGGGTACCAATATTCTAGGGACTTACAGGGGTGTTGAAGGTACTGCCCATTGTGGGAACAATTGTACAGTTTTAGGGACAGAGCACTAGGGACCTGGATAGCAGGAACCCATTGCACTTTCATCAAAATGACATCAATTACCAGGCAAAAAGTGAGAGTGACTATGTGAAAAAAGGACACTTTCCTACACTGCTCTCCCCTTCCAAAAGAAAGAGAATAAGACTAACCTTTCCCAAGAGAGTCCTCATCATCTAAGTGGAAAAACCTGGAAAGGCCAACTGCATTGGCATGGTCAGTCCGATGTCAGTGCTCCACAGTAAAGTCCATACCCTGCTGGAAGACGAACCATCTTAATGGTTTTAGGTTGAGCCATCTGAGAGGCCTGTGGTCAGTTTGAACAATGAAGTGAGAACCAAACAAGTATGGTCTCAACTTCTTTAGGGACCAAACCACAGCAAAGGCTTCCCTCTCAATGGTACTCCAGAACTGCTCTCGGGGGGGGGTAACCTCCTTCTAATTAAAGCAGCAGGCTGGTCAAGGCCATCATTGTAGGTCTGGGATAGGACCACTCCTATCCCATGTTCAGAGGTCTCCATCTGCACTATGAACTGCTTAGAATAATCTGGAGCTTTTAGAACGGGTGCTGAGCATATTGCTTCCTTCAGAGAGTCAAAAGACGTTTGACAGCTCACTGTCCAGTTTACGTTATTTGGCATCTTCTTGGAGATTAGTTCTATCAGGGGTGCCACAATAATACCATAACCCTTCATAAACCTCCTGTAGTACCCAGTCAATCAAAGGAATGCCCTGACTTGAGTCTGGGTGGTTGGAGCTACCCAGTCCACAGTTGTCTGGATCTTGGGTCGTAAGGGTTGAGCTTGGCCTCCAACTACAAGGTGTCCCAAGTATACAACAGAGCCCTGCCCTGTCTGGCACATGCTTGTATTGATAGTGAGGCCTGCACTCTGCAGAGCCTCAAAGACCTTTCCAAGGTGGATCAGGTGATCCTTCCAAGTGAAGCTATATAGAGGGCAATGTCTTCAAGATATGCTGCGCTAAAAGCTTCCATCCCAGCAGGGACTTTGTTCACCAACTTTTGGAAGGTGGCAGGGGCATTCTTTAGTTGAAATGTCATTACTGTGAATTGGTAATGTCCATCTGGGGTGGAGAATGCTGGCCTTTCTGCTCAAGGGTCAGACCACTCTGCCAATACCCTGATGTTAAATCAAAAGTACTGAGAAACTTGGCTGCCCCTAGCCTGTCAATAAGTTTATCTGCCCTTGGGATAGGTTGTACATCTGTCTTAGAAAAAAATATTAATAATAATATAGGACAGGAGTCGTGGTCCTATGTTTAGGAGTTGTAGGAGAGCAAACAAGTAGGTCCAACCCAGCGAGTCAAATGCCCTGTCTATGTCGGCTAGCAACAAAGCCGCCGGACCCTCCAGTTGATCAATCACCGCTACTGCGTTATGCGCCCGTCAAATAGTGTGACGGGTCACTCGATGGGGCATAAAGCCGGCCTGATCTGGGTGAACCAATTCCGACATATAGGGGAGGATACGATTGGCCAAGGCTTTGCCCAATAATTTGGCCTCCACATTGAGCTATGAAATAGGACGATAAGATGAGTGCTGATCTGGAGGTCCGACAGGCTTGGGAAATACCGCAATTTCAGCATGCCGCCAGTCTGGCGGGAGTCTCCCCTCCTCGAGGGCCATGTGTACCACTTCTAGATAATGAGGAAGGAATTGAGATTGGAACGATTTATAAAACTCACACGGGAAGCCATTCCGGCCTGGTGCTTTACCGGAGAGCAAGTCAACCAGGGCAGCACTCAGCTCTTCAACTGTCAACGAGGCATCTAAATCTACTCGCGCCACATCTGAAATGGCCTTAAGAGGCACATCGTCAAGATATTGGTGAATCAAGGGTCCCGGCAGGGCGTCATTGGGGCATAGAGCTCTGCATAGTAAGTCGCGAAGCTAGACACAATTTGTGTAGGATCTGTGACTGTTCGGCCATCATTACTGAGAATACATGGTATGCTTACAGGACGGAGAGCCCGCTGACACAAACGATGTGGAAGAGAACTTGATTTATCACACCATTGATAAATTCTACTGTGGGAGGCCAGCCAAGCATGTCTGGCCTCATCACGCTGTGTGTCAGCATAGGTTTGTTGCAGAAAAAAAAGTTGGTGGCGAGTCTGTCCGCCGTCCATTCCCGTACAGCTCTGCTCCAGTTCCAACAGCTGGGCCTCGGTCTGAAGCAATGCCTCCTGGCGTTTCTTCCGTTGAGCGGCGCAATATGCAATATCTGCACCCCTAATGGTTGGCTTCATAGCCTCCCAAATAATTGCTGCGGAACTCACTGTGCCCAGATTATCAGCAAAAGAATCCATAATTGTCTGACATATGTGCGATTTATATTGCGAGTCCTGAAGATGCCACGGCGACAGGCGCCATCGAAAAGGGGGGCGAGCCACCCTCCGGCACAGTCAGGGCAACTGGAGAGTGATCGGATAAACCTCTAGGTAATATATCTGTCACAGCGATTCGAGAAAAGTATGTGTTTGGTATAAATACATAATCTAAATTGGAGAAAGAGTCATGGACCGCCGAATAATGTGTATAACTTTGTGTAGTCGGTGCGGATGTCTCCATGTGTCTGTCCATCCCATGTCCCCCACCAGTGACTGCAGGCGTGTATCTCTCAGTGTCTCCGGCGCAATGCGCGGTCGCCACCTATCTTGGGCCACATTCACTACATCATTCCAGTCCCCACCTATTATAGAGAGGCCTCTAGGTATCTCCAGCAGCGTTTTCTTCAGGTGCTCTACAAAGGAGTCAGAGAGCAGGGAGCGCGTAGATACTGCCCAGTGTAACGGACTCTCCATGTAGTGAGCCAGTCACAATAATATACCTGCCTTGGGGATCAGACCACGTTTTGGCATGTATATATGGAATCTGACGGTGAATTAGGACTGCCACCGCATGGGACCCTCTGGTAAACCCGCATGAAAAATTTGAATAGAACCAATGCGGGCGAGACATAGCGCCTTGGTACCCATAAGATGGGTCTCCTGCAGGAAGAGGACATCAGCTGCTGCGCGTTTGGCCTGTCGAAGGACCGCACCTCTATTGATTTTATCTAATGCCCCTCGTATGTTCCAACTGACTTCGTGTAACCTACCAATAGGGTCCATCATAGGGCAGACTATCTAAGGGAAGGATGGAAATTCGACCTGTCACAGGGCATATAGACCATATATAAAAGCGAGAATGACACAGTATTTTCAATAAAACTTAACAAACCCAACCCCACCCGCCCCACCCAATACCTCAAAACAGCTGAAGCATCTGTTGCAGTAGGTGTCGCACCTTCTGCCCCAACGGGAGCAGGGCCCAACCCCATACAAAGGGATCCCCAAGAAACAGTCCGCTAACATAAATAAAGTTCTCAGATACTGAGAAGAGAGTTATGGGGGGAAGGCCTCACATGGGCCTGTGGACATTGTCATCAGCCTAGTGAATGTTGCAGTTATAGTCCTCAAACTCGATGCTATGTTGGCGATGGATCTTGTCGAGCCTCTTCTATCCGGGAGCCGGAGGCACTCCGCACGTTGGTGCGACATCTCGAACGTGATCTGCGAGCAGGCTTCGCCTTGGGTTCGGTCGTCTGTCACGTGGTCTCTCCGGATGATGATTCCGAGTCGAATCGCGGCGGGGTATGCGGCCTTGGTCTCTGTCTCTCATCTGCCCAGGCGAAGACCTCTTCTGGAGTGTCAAAGAAGTGAGTACGTGACTTGTAGACAACTCGCAATCGGGCTGGGATTTTGAGGTCTCGTAGCCGAGCCTTAGCGGCCGTGAAAGACTGGCGGCACTGCTGCACCAGTCGTGTGTAGTCCGGAAAGATTACAATATGATGGGACTCAAATTGAAGTTTGCCAGCCAGCCTGGCCTGTGCAAGGATGGCATCGCGGTCATGGAAGTTTAAGAGTCTGGCAATAATGGGTCGCGGTTGGGCCCCCGGTGAAGGTTTTTGCATCAAGGCGCGGTGTGCTCGTTCAATGCTAAAGCATTGCGACAGAGCTGTCTGGGGAATCCAGCCCGCCATCCACTTCGTGAGAAATTGCTCCATGTTATTGCCCTCGTTTCCCTCCGGAAAACCCACGAAGCAAAGGTTATTTCTCCATGCTCTACCTTCAGCATCCTCTGCCCTGATCGCCAGCCCCTTCGTAATGGATTCCAGAGAGGTCACCCGCGCCTGAATGGACGCGACTGTATCTTCCGCAGTTGAGATGCGAGTTTCAGCCTCCGTGATCCTATCCACCACTTTGCGGAGATCTTGGCGGATGAGTGCAACATCTGACCCCACCTCTCCTGTCAGCCTCCAAATGCATCACAAGACTGTATTATCGCTGCCATCAATGCAGCATTATCTGGGCCGGCAGGACTCTGGCTCAATGACTCCGACGTCTGCACCCCGGGCCCCGCATATCGATCCAGGGTGCTCTATTTCTGTAGTTTGTCTCGAGTCCTTTTCAATGGCGGGGTCTGTGTAGTGGCGCAGTAGAGGAGGGTAGGGCACAGCAAGGTATCTTTGTCCGCCACCAAAGTACTAGCGTTTCTCAAGGGGCAAGGAGTCCAAACCTTTGTTGTTTCCCAAAAATGGGAGGAAGGCAGGCGTGAAGGCAACCCGCACACAGGCCGTACCAGGCCTAACCCACCCGCTTACGCGTGTAGGTACTTCAGCACCCCCCTATTGGGTGTCACTGATCCACCCGACGTCGAGGTATCACGGTATCAAGAGGCAAACGCTGGATCCCAAGCAAGCAGGCACGTCAATTCCCTGTGCATCGAAGCCACGGCCTGGAGGAGTAGGGCACAACAGAGCACAGTACGATCTTCTCACTTCTAATATGCATGGAGAGGCAAATCTCAGCAAGCAGCAATACTTGGGGGCCACAGCGCTCAGACCAATCCTGTAAGTGACAATGTCCAGTCAGCTAGGTATTCCCTTCTCATAACCCCCTTCAGGGGGTGATATGGGGGGCTCCACAGGGGTCTCAAGTCAGCCACAATGCTGCATCACCCCACTACATGCAAAGCAATGACATCCCAGAGGACACACGGGACAGCAGAGAGCCCAACTATAATTTCATGGGGGGGGGGGCCTTCACAGCCACTGGAGGAGCAGTGGCAGTCCTAAGTGCGATACCTTCAGTGTACCTGGTGGCATGATCCACTACCACCAGTATTAATCTGTTCCTTGATGCTGTTGGAGGGTCAAGGGGGCCAACAACATCAACATCTACATTTTCAAAGGGAGCCCCAACCACTGGAAGTGGGACTAAGGGGGCCTTTGGGTGGTTACTGGTCTTGCCACTAGCGTGACAGGTAACACAGGAGCTACAAAACCTCACCTTCTGAACATACCTGGCCAGTAGAAGTGGGTGATTAACCTACTCCAAGTTTTGATCTGGCCAAGATGCCTAGCTAAGGGGATGTCATGATCTAATGAGAGTAAGAACTCTCTGTACTGCTGAGGCACTACCACTCTCCTAGTGGCATCAGGTTTGGGATCTCTGGCCTCAGTGTACAGGAGTCCCTCCTCCCAATAGGTTCAGTGTGAGCCACTGACATCTCCGTTTTCCTGATCAACAGCTTGCTGTGTCAGGCTCTCAAGAGTGAAACAGGTTCTCTGTCCCTGGTGCAGATCTTCCCTAGAGAGTCCCCCTGAGCTTAGGAGGTCTGCTGTGTAAGGCCCAAGTTCCTTGGGCTTAGTTCCCTCTGGTGCTGATAGGTCTTCTCCCTAAGGAGATGGGACCTGAGCTTGTCTCGCTTGAAGTTGGTTTCCCAGCCTTCTTGCCTTTTGTCTTGGATGACTGGGCCATTATTCCAGGCTCCAACTCCTGTTTTTCACCCTGGGCTTTGCTTTGTGCTCTGGTTTACACACACATCTATTTAGGTATTCCCAGCATGGCTGCACAGGACTCCAGCTCTACCACAGCCCAAGCTGAGGACTCCAGATCATTTCCTAGCAGACAAGCTACAGCAATTGCAGAGGATACAATCACCTTATTTTGGCCTCTAACCCCACCCCTTTCTAAGGACATCATTTTCATGGGATGGATCTTAGTCTGGTTTGCCGCAACGATGACTGGATAGGTTTCTCCACTCAAGTACTGCTCTGGGGATATGAGTTTCTCAGTCCCCATGGTGACACTTGCATTTGTATCCCTCAGTGCTTCCACTCTAACCCCATTGATATGTGGCTGTTGTCTGTATTTCTCCAGGTTACTGAGCCAGACAGCTAGCCAGGGCAGCTACATCCACCCAACCCTCTGAGACTAAAGTGGCTTCACTGTGCTCTCTGACATGGTCAGGGTACACCAAGGATCCCATCTGGAGACTTATTACTGTAGCTGGAACTTACTCCAGTATTGGAACTTTCATAGATTCCCATAGCTTGTATCATTCCCGTCGTCGGAATGGGAGCCTCAGTAAATAAAAAATACCATAGCAGTAGGTACAAAAGAGAAAAAAAGGCTTAGGCCTCATCTAATTTTGTAGCATATCCACCTCTTTTTGTAAAAGAGGCCAAAATAATACAACAACCAATCAGACTGTTTCTCTTCAGCGTTCTTCAGGATGTCTGACAAGGCTTAGAAGGCTTTATTCAAAGCCTGTGCTACTTGCTCAAAAAAGAGGCTTTATGTGGAGGACAAACATAAGGACTGTGTTTATTGTTTGTACCCTGACCACAAGGCCACCGACTGCAAGATCTGTCGGACCTTCTCTTCTAAGACCTTGAGAGACCGTGAGGGACGTTTGCTCACCTGGTTGCAAAAGTTAAAGTCACAGAAAGACCCGGTATCTAGTGACAGTGATGATGCCTCCTCTGTGACATCTTAGAGGAGATCTCAAAAAAGGGGTAAGTCTTCACCTTCAACTTCTTCTGACCCCCTTGCCAAAGCCTTACAAAAGACCTCTGATAGGTCTGACAGGCGCAGTCCCATCAAATCTCCTCGCCGAGGTGTAAAGGAGAGGGAAGGACTGGTTTCTGAGGCACATTCTATTAAGAAGGCGAGCCATGGGCCTTCGGTTTCACCTCCACCTTCTGAGAAGCTAAAACTGTTAAAAAAAAAAAAACAGCTTCCGTCCTGCCTGAGGGGAAAGCTGACAAGAAAATCCGTCGACGCTGCAACCTGAGGTACCAGTTTCCATGTCGTCGACGATGATGACTACCTCGACGTCGACGAGTACCACGACGAGGATGGTGTCGACGACGACGTTGACATCTACAGCTTCCAGCATGATACTGCCGACGGTCTCGTCGACGATCACTCTTCGAGGACCTCATCGATGATTCAAAGTGTGGCAATTACAATAAAAAGACGCCAGATTACACCGTAGATGACTTCTCCTCGTAGAGTGACACCACTACCTCCGGCACTCCTTTTGGAGGAGGATTTTTCAGATGAAGATGAGGGTCCTTACGGGGATGCATATAGCCCATCCCAATTACGTGTCAAATATCAGGACTCAGAGGACTATTATATAGACCAAAGACAATATCTGCCGCAACCTAGGCAGGACAGTCGCAGCAGGGCATGGTGGCTATGCCATCTTCACTGATTGCTGATCTACAATTCATGTTGCTGGATTATAGTAAAAGATTTCCATCTCAATCCTCCGGCCAACAGTCAGTGCAGGTGTCTCCACCTCAATCTTCTGCTCCTGTTGCGCCTCTGCTTCCACAAGCTCCGGTTCCGGATCCAATGGAACCTCAACAAAATGCAGTCACAGTTCAAGATGACTCATCGGATGATGACCAGGACACAATCTCAGTCCCAGATCCAGATAGGAATGGGATGACTATATAATTCTGGATGCCGCTTCTCCATCTCCGGATCTGGTGGATTCTCCTCCAGCAGATATAGCGGGTTTCCACAATTTAATGGAAAGAGATTCCAAACGTTTCAATCTTCCCATACCATCAGTACAGTCGGAATGTTTTCTTTATGATTTTAAAGGGCCTTATAGAAAGTCTGTCCGTTCTATCCCAATTGTGGGCCATGTCTGGGATGAGTGGATAAAGGTAATGAAATCTCCAGCTACCGACATGCCTGTTCTTCCTCAACTGGATAAAAAGTACAGAGCTCCGGAAGATAGCCCTGCTTGTCTGGTTAGCCAACCGAAACCAGACTCTGTAATTTCACAAGCGGCCCAAAGAAAGTCAAAGAATCCGTCGGCGCCCCTTACCACACCACTGGATAAGGAGGGTAGGCGTCAGAGGTTCTCTTCTATGTCCAACCTCCTGGTCAGGGCTGCTAATCCCTTGGCGTTTCTGGGACGATATGATCGCCAGATGTGGTGCATCTTCTCTCCGTATTTGATCAGCTACCAGAGGGCTCGAAGGCTGAGGAAAACAATATCCAGGAGGAAGGAGAGCGTTCTTTCGAAATTATTGATTGCGCAGTGGACTTTGCTACCACTGCTTTCCGCTCTTTGGCAGGTGCAGCAGTCCTTAGACGGCAAGGCTGGCTTCGGGCTATCTGGTTTCGCTCGGAAGTCCAAAATAAAATCCTAGATCTGCCGTTCTATGGTGAGATGCTTTTTGGAAAGCATGTGGACGATGCGCTGCAGGACATAAAAAAGGGCACAGAAAAAGCAAAGTCCCTTGGGACTTTGCAATTCCACAAAGTACCTTTTCGTGGTGCGAGAGGAAGAGGTTTTTCTTCATACAGAGGTGAATACCAGCAGCAGTGCTACTCCTCCTATTCGCAACAATCTCAGTCTTACAGGCCCCAGTATTCTCAAAGACATGGCCAATCATAGTCTTTCTCTCGCCAACCCTCTAGAGGACGACAAGGGCGCCAGGGGAGAGATTCCTCTAAGAGCCAATATCGGCTTCCCGGCTCTGTCTACTGTTCCTTCACCCCCTGTAACACCAGTGGGGGGCAGGATATCACAGTGCCTCCACAACTGGCAGCTCATGAGATCGGTGAGTCCTCAATATCATCCGATTTGGCCACACACTGGAGTTTCAACACCGTCCACACTCCAGAGCCCCTCGCGCCACCGAATCCGAACATCTACACCTTCTACGTCTAGAAGCTCACCAACTACTTCTCAAAGGAGCGATAGAGCCAGTACCTCTGTCTCAACGAGGCAAAGGATTATTTTCCCGGTTCTTCCTCGTTCGCAAGACTGTAGAAAAATGGCACCCAATTTTAGACCTGAAGGAACTCAACACCTATCTCATAAAACTCTTGTTTCGGATGGTATCCCTACTGGACATTTTGCGGTTTCTCAATCCAGGGGATTACATGGCCACTCTGGATCTCGAGCACACATACTTCCATGTTCCCATCCACCTGGTCCACAGGAGGTTTTTACGCTTTACAGTAGCCAAGAGCCACTTTCAATTCAAGGTCCTGCCTTTCGGACTCAGATCCGCTCCGCAGATATTCACAAAGGTATTGGCCCCAGTCGCAGCGTTTCTCAGAAAACAATCGCTAGAGGTTTTTCCTTATCTAGACGACTGGTTGGTGTAAGCACCTTCTTCTCAGGCAGCTTCAAAAGCAGTCGAAAGCTGCATTCAACTTTTCAGTCATCTGAGACTTCAACTCAACAAGGACAAGTCAGTCCTCTGTCCTTCCAGGTCGGCCAAGTTCCTGGGGGCTATCCTGGACACAGCTTGTTGCAAAGCTTTTCCATCAGAAGAAAGACAGCAAAGACTGATCACCTCCGCCCGTCGTTTGCAAACAAGACGGTCTCTGTTCACCTATACAAATCTCTTCTAGAATTACTCATCTTGCATTCCGTTAATTCTGCATTGCAGACTTCGTATGCACCCGCACCAAGAGCAATTGGACTTACAGTGGCGCCAAGCAGAAGGCTCTTTCGACGACAAAGTAATCATCACTCCTCTTATGAAAGAGGCAGCCAGATGGTGGATGGTCAAAGACAATATCTCAAAGGGTCTCACCTTCACAGTCACTCCAGCTCCGTTGATACTTACCACGGACGTCTCTCTGGAAGGCTGGGGAACTGTCTTGCAAGACCTTCAAGTGAGCGGCCGCTGACGGCCCGAACAACGTCTTCTCCACATCAACCTACTGGAGCTCAAAGTGATTCGTCTAGCTTTACAGGCTTTCCTTCCGAGGATTCAGAAATCCACCACCCTGGTCCATACAGACAACACGACGGCCATGCATTACGTGAACAAGCAGGGTGGAACAAGGTCTCCTCTGCTGTCCAAGGAAGCACAAAAGATTTAGGAGTGGATTATCCGTCACCAAATTTCACTTTCGGTGGAACATCTTCCGGGTGCCCTCAACAAGTCGTCTCAAATCTGTAAGCCACGAGTGGGAGTTGGATCAGCTCACTCTGGAGAGAGTTTTCAATCTTTGGGGCAGAACCTCCATAGACCTGTTTGCCACTCCAAAAACAGGAAATGCCAGTTCTACGCAAGCAGGGAATACCATCGGGGATCTTTGGGGAATGCGCTTTCGATGGCCTGGTCAGGCACCTTTGTTTACGCCTTTCCTCCAATTCCGCTAATCCCACGACCACTCAGGAAGCTCAAAGCAGAACCCTGCAGAATGATTCTAGTGGCACCGGTGTGGCCCCACCAGTTTTGGTTTACAGAGCTTCTCCTGCTCTCCCAGGATCATCCAATTCACCTGCGTCCAATTCCTTCTCTATTGACGATGTCCCAGGGCCAAGTGGTACATCTGGACCCGAGCTCTCTGCAGTTGACTGCATGGCTCCTGAGCAGAGAGAATTTCAGGGCTTGAATATCCCTCAAGAATGTAGAGAGGTGCTAGCTCAGGCCCGCTCACCAAGTATGAATAAGACCTATCGTTCAGAATGTAAACGTTTCTGCCTATGGTGCCGCCAACAGAACATTCACCCTTTTTCATCTGCTCATCATCAGATTTTGCCATGCATTTTGTCTCTGGCCAAGTCAGGTCTCGCCCATTCTTCTCTCTATAGGTTCAGACGAACATCTTCACACCCTTCTCTTTGGTCAGCGAGAATCGTGAAACATTTTTTAAAAGGACATTTTAGGGTTTTCCCTCCAGTTAGTCCTCCTCCACCCATGTGGCAGCTCAACTAGGTCCTTGCTCAACTCATGAGGCCTCCGTTTGAGCCAATTCATAGGGCGGAGCTTAAATTTCTCTCATGGAATGTGGCCCTCCTCCTCGCTATAACATCAACCAGGAGGGTTGGTGAACTTCAGGCTCTCACTATTAAGGATCTGTTCTTGCAGTTCAGAAAAAACGCTCTTATCTTGAGGACAAATCCAAAATTCATCCCAAAGGTTCCTTGGGATTTTCATTTGAATGAACTAGTCATTTTGAAGTCTTTTTTCCCTAGACCAACAACTCCAGCGGGGAGGCCTCTTCATTCTCTGGATGTTCAAAGGTGTTTAAAATTTTATATCCAACATACCAAGGTTTTCAGAAGATCTACTCAGCTCTTTGTCGCCTTCACTGCACCTCGCAAAGGTTTTCCCCTTTCATAACAAGGGGTTGCACGATTATTTATTTATTTATTTAATAGTTTTATAAAGCGCGTAGTAACTCAGAGAGCATCCCAGCGCTAAACCTGAATCTCCAAAGGTTTCTGCCGTCTGACGGGATTATATTTGTGGGAAAAGAAGAGTCTTTAGAGTTTTTCTGAACTGGAGGTAGTTCAGTTCTGTCCTAAGTCTCCGTGGTAGGCGGTTCCAGTGTTTGGCCGTGTGGACCGAAAAACGACGGCCACCGGTCCTGGCCTTTTTGACTCTGGGAACCGAGATCAGATTTTCTCCACTAGAACTGAGATCTCTCTCCGCTTTATAGGGAATTAGGAGTTCTTTCAGAAGGGGAGGGCCATTATTGTTGAGGGTTTTATGGGCCAGGCAGAGGGCCTTGAAGACCACCCTTTCTCTGACTGGAAGCCAGTGGAGAGACTTGAGCGCTGGCCTAGCAGAGGATCTTGCCGGTGTGTCCGTAAGTAGGCGGGCGGCGGCGTTTTGGACTTTCTGCAGGGTGTTAAGGGTGGTTTCGGGGGCTCCCAAGTAGATGGCGTTACAGTAGTCCAATCTTGCCAGAATTAGACCCTGGATGAGGAGCCTCTTTGCGGTTTCGGGGAGCAAGGGAAAGATCTTCCTGCAGGCTCTGAGTAGGCCAAAGCATGTCCCTGCCGTCCTTTTTGCCTGAGTTTTAAAGCTCATGTCCTTCTCGATCCATACACCTAGGCTTTTGACCTCGTCCTTGGGTGCGGGAGGATTACCTAGGCAGCTAGGCCAAAGGTGAGGTGGCAGGGAGGGCCCCTTGTGGCCCATCAACAGTATCTATGTCTTGGACCCGTTCAATTTCAATGACGAAAGATTCATCCATCGGTGAACTTCGGAGAGGCAGCCGTGAAGGTCTGAGGGGGCTTGGTGGGGGTGTGAAAGGGTTACGACCAACTGAGTGTCGTCGGCGTAGTTGATAACTGATACGCCGAATGAACTGACCCTCTTCTCCAGTGGGGCCATGTAAACGTTGAATAACGTAGGGCTCAAAGAAGAGCCCTGCGGTACTCCACATCGGAGGGGGATGAAGGGTGAGTGGCTATCATTTTCCCGTACCTGAAAGGAACGTCCCGATAGAAAGGATTTTATCCACTTCAAAGCCATACCTTTCAGTCCAACTTCTCCCAGTCGGTGGATTAGGGTGGGGTGGTCTACAGTGTCGAAGGCCGCACTGAGGTCCAGGAGGATCACTGCCACTGATCCTCCCGTATCCAGAATGCTTCTGGCCTTCTCCACTGCTGCCAGGAGGGCGATGTCCGTGCCCTGACCTGGGCGAAACCCTGTCTGGGAGGTCCCTAATAGGTTATTGCTCTCTAGGTAGAGTGATAATTGCTTGTTGACCAGCTTCTCCGCGATTTTGCTGTTTCCTGGGAGAAGGGAGATGGGTCTGTAGTTAGAGAGGTCCTGTGAGTCTAGGGAGGGTTTTTTTAAAAGGCCTTTAACTGCTGCTGCTTTCCAGCTAAGAGGGACTATGCCCTCCGAGAGGGAGGAGTTGATTAGGGCCGTGAGGGGGGGGATGATGGTACTTGATATCTTTTTCAGCAAGCGGAGGGGTGCAGGGTCGAGGGGGGAACCACTTTTAATTGAAGCCAAGGTTGTCCCTACCTCTTCCGTTGTTACAGGGCCAAAGACGTCCAGGGAGGGTTGAGGGCTAGCCGATGGCAGGGGGGGATTTGAGATGGTGATAGTAAGATCCTGGTCCCAATGGGCCGGTTCGGGGGAGGGTATAGCAAGCAGAATTTTTTGAATCTTCTCGTCAAAGAAGGTGGCCAAGTTGTTGCATTTGGCTTCAGCTTCTTTGGGGTCGAGAGATTTAAGTGGGGGATCGGGGGCGTGAATGAGTTCTTTAAGAACAGAGTAAGTTTCTTGAGCCGAGTTGGCCGCGTTTCTGATTCTGTTCTCGTAAAAGCAGATTTTTGTGCTACGGAGCTCTTTTTTTGTAGGATTTTATAGAGGTACGGAACATTTCTTTTTTTCCTTCTGTTTTTTCCTTCCTCCAAAGGCGTTCATTCTTTTTACAAGCCTTGCGCAGGAGGTTGAGTTCCGGGGTGTACCAGGGTGAGGGATTGCCAGCGCGATCAACTACTGTCACCAATCGTCTGGTAAGCTCCTAGAAGGGCGGGTCCGGGCGCACTCGACAAGATCAGTTTCATATTCAGCTGCTCTGTTCGCTGGAGTACCGATCAAAGACATTTGCAGGGCAGCTACTTGGAGCAGTGCCCATACCCCTCACGACACGTTACTGCTTTGAATCTTCCACGCGGAGCGATGCTGCAGTGGGACAGGCTGTCCTAAGGAATCTCTTTCAGTGAGCATGAGCTTTCCCTTCTAACCCTCCTTCGTGTTATTGGTTCGCACATTTTGTATCTGATGATGTTTACTGACTGATGTTTGGTAACTTTTATTTCTCATGCGGATATACATGCAAGGTGATACAATGTATTATTACACAAAATGTGCCCCCTTTTTCCTAACTGCTAGCTATTCTGATACAAGCTATGGGAATCTATGAAAGTTCCAATACTGGAGTAAGAAACAAGTTACTTACTTGTAACTTTGGTTCTCTAGTATTGGTAACTTTCATAGATTCCCATGCGCCCACCCTCCTCCCCTGGGAAAGCTCAGCCTTCAGCATATTCTGTTGTATTGTCCCACAACGGCCACGAAAATCTGAGGCTCTGAGGTTCTCTCAGGAGGGTTCCATGGGGTGAGGCTAATCTGATTGGTTGTTGTATTATTTTGGTCTCTTTTACAAAAAGAGGTGGATATGCTACAAAATGAGATAAGGCCTAAGCCTTTTTTTCTCTTTTGTACCTACTGCTATGGTATTTTTTATTTACTGAGGCTCCCACTCTCACGACGGGGAATGATAAAAGCTATGGGAATCTATGAAAGTTACCAATACTGGAGAACCAAAGTTTACCGGTAAGTAACTTGTTTTCTTCAGGTGCACTAGGGGTAGCCGTTTTGGGACAGTTTGGGTCTTCAGTTTGGTACCCATTGGTCTTACAATTAAAGCATCAGGTGTTCTTGGGACCCCAGTTTGTACCCTGGTACCCTCCCTTGGACTGTGCATTGTCTCTGGGCCCACCCCCTGAGCAGATTTTTGGGGCCCTTTAGAGGACTCTTTGTTTTTATATTTAGACTGCCCACTCTCTTTCCCTTGGGAGGATTAGCAACCCCTGTCTTTTGGGACCCCTCTCAATGAGACTTTTTGGACACCTTAGTCTTGACCCAATGGTCAGCCTTTTTCCCACTTTCTGGGGACAGACTGGACCTAGGTCTACCAAGTATTGATGCAATTTTTTGGAAACACAGTTACTTAACATATGCTCTTTCATAATTAAATTATGAAGCCCATCATAATCTTGCAACTGGTTACCTTTCAACCAGCCACATAGTGTTTTGACTGAGAATTCATTCAAATCTACCCAGTTCTGACTCAAGGTTTTGTGAGTCTCCCTGAAATTAATCCTATACTCCTTAGTGGTGAGTCCAAAGCCCTCATTCAGGGTATCCTTTTATGAGGTCATACGACTCAGAATCTGCCCCATTAAGTGTCTTGAGAAAGTGTCCTCTCTGTCCCTATTTATTAGTTTGCTGCCACCACTCATGGGTACTAGACCCATCTCAACCCTTTGCTCATCTATGACCAGTATCCTATCCTCCAGGCCTATTCTTCAGGCTAGTCTTTCAAGAAGTATCTCATCCCCAGTGAGTTCCTCACTGTATCCTGAGTGGCCTGACCTATCCTCAGTAGAGGAAGGCACTCTGAGCACAGTTTCTCTGCGGTTGGGCAAAGGGACCACATCTTCCCTTTCTAGTGGAGGAGAATCAAGCTCTTCACTTTCACCATCTCCACCCTGATCCTCAGTAGGAGTGGTGATCTCTTGGATGGGCCAGCACATACTCTGCAAAAAGCTTCTGAAGCGTTGCAGTGGTAGGGTGTGAGCCAGTTCTATTTTTTAAATTTTTACTGAGGGCCCTTATCTGCTGGTAGCTAAGCAGCAGGTAAGAGGCTAGGTTGAGCTCCTGAGCCACGTACCCTGTAGAGCTCATTGATTACTAAAGTTGGGACCTTTTTAGGAAAACGGCAGAGATTCGAAAATGGACTTTTAGGCCTTACTATTAGTATCCTTTTTAAATTATAAACAGTTTTGACTGGGAGACTTAACACAAGGCCCTAACAGTTACTTTTTAACAATTAGACAAATAATATTTTTCTTAGCTAAAGACAATTTTAGATTCCTTAGTGGAATCACTTCTTAACAGAGTGGTACCTCAAATGTCAAGTCTTGTATCCCACCCTGCCCTACCAACATAGGAAGCTGGCTCTTTATATAGTATACCAAAAAGTGGTTTGCTGTGTAAAGAGTCCAGGTATCCCTTATGAGTGGACAGCTGTAGCAATCGCAATGTGCTCTATCTTGGATTGTGTGGTTGAGCAGCCCTAGGTTTATCAGAGAGGAGTGTTAGACATTTGTTGCACAGAGTCAATAAATGATGCACACACTCAAAAAGGAGATCCACCCCAATTTATAAAAATAACAGGTATTTTTATATATATTTTAAAACAGAAAACTTTGTAAAGAAGTAAGGTTTTTTTCATAATTATTATTATCATCAGGTTTTTGTTAAGCGCACATATCACCCAGAAGGGTCTCCTGGCGCTGTAGCGGGTTTGATGGAGGGATCTAATTCACGGCGTAGGAAATGTTTAAAACAGCCAGGTTTTAAGCTCCTTTTTCAACAGTCTCTGGTCTGTAATGGCTCGAAGTTGCATTGGAAGATCGTTCCAAAAAAGAGGGACTAATTGGGAAAAGGATCTGCCACCATTTCTGGTGGTTTGGACCCTAAAAGGGGTAAGTAAATGTTTTGTTCCCGACCTGAGATTCTTTTTATGGTACATACCAATTAAGTTTCTTCGCCAATAACCTCGGCCCATTTCCATACACAGACTTGTAGTGAAGATCGTTATCTACCTATGTACAACGCTAAGTTAGCATAACCGCGTTAAATGCTAGAAAGCCATCTTGCCGCTTTTACTGCTTTTGCACACGACACTGTAGTCACATGTTATTAAATTGAGAAATGCTTACTCGACTTTGCTTCACATGAGAACTGTCTGTTGTTAACATCCTAAACAGTGAGCAGCGACCTTGGTCTGTACACAGTGTAAAAGAAACAGTCTGGGTCGCTAGACGGTGCATGTTGTTGAGTTCAGGTTGATCGGCCCACTAGTTTAGCCATAACACGCACGCAGCTGCAAATTCCTGAAAGTCGAGTGCTTTTAATATTGCAGTGTTACATGTTTTCATTACATTCGGAAGAAGAGCGTTCCTAGGAGCAGAGCATAGCTGATCCTGTGATGTGAATTCTTTGAGATGATCTTTACGGTATGGGGTTCCCCATTCAAGCCTAGAGACCTTTTATTAGTCTTTTAATACTATTAGTGTGTTAGAGAAAGGAAGGTGGCCTAGAGCCACTGTCATTTTAGTATGATTACTCCTTTCATTTTCTATGGTATTGTAACTATGCTGATGGTTTTGATTTTAATCGTTTGTCTGCTAATGTTAGCCAAACTGCTGCATCTTAGGACACGAGGTTTATAAAATAAACTCCTTAAACTTTTACCGTGTCTCTGTTTATTCTGTTGTGGACTGGTACGAGAATAATTACGAAAAGGTATGTTCGAGGCATATGAGCTGCAGAGTCACACACTGAGGATAAGATCGCCATCTGGTGTTGGGCTCGGATGATTGCAGGTTGTTGTTGTCTTTGGAAGAAGCCTTTGGTCACGAGGTTGGTGACTCCTCCCCTGGACAACAGTGCGCATGGGCATCCACTCCATCGTCAGATTGTTTTTTTCCGCCATTGGGTTCGGATGAACTTTTTCCGCTCCAGCAGAAAACTTCCAGCAATCGATTTAACTCTTCAATCTTCATTCCATCGACATCGAAATCAACTCGGACCGGTTCCGGAAGCGGCTGATGGACAGGACACCCTTTAAAAAATGCCCCCAGTGTGGAGCGAAGTTCCCCCACAGTGACCACCACGAGGTTTGTAACCTCTGCCTGTCGCCGGAACACAACGAATCGACCTGTCCAGCTTGTGCCGCTTTCCGTTCCAAGAAGACCCTCCGGGACCGAAGAGCTC
This sequence comes from Triturus cristatus, assembly GCF_964204655.1. NCBI lineage: Eukaryota > Metazoa > Chordata > Amphibia > Caudata > Salamandridae > Triturus > Triturus cristatus. The sequence continues at coordinate 117,043,250 of NC_140589.1, forward strand.
GACGCCATATTATGGCCAAACCAGCTCCAGAACCGAAGGACATCTTTGCTCAGGATGTTCCTGAAGATGACACCGAAGATCTCGAGATCGTGTCCGAGGCCGACGATTCCGATGACCTCATCACTCCAGGGCAGCGTGTGAGTACCACCCCCCCTGCCCCTGCCCCATCCAAAAAGACATTGGTCAAGACTCCGCCAGCTGGGCCCAGTCGCGACCGGAAATCCTCTTCAGAAGCCCCGCCCTCGGGCCCGGCTCCGAAGACATCTAAGCCTGTAGGTGGCTCGGGCTCGAGCAAACCTCATGTGATTGTACCTATAACACCTTCGGCACCGAAAAAACCACGGTCGGCACCGAAACAGGCTTCAAGACCGAAATCTCCTTCAGCACCGAAACGTTCCTCGGCACCGAAGTCTCCACCGGCGCCGAAACGTTCTTCGACATCGATGCCTAAAAGTCCCTTGGCACCGAAGCCATCGGCGCCGAAACATCCATCGGCACCGAAAAATCCATCGGAACCGAAACATCCATCGGAACCGAAACATCCATCGGCACCGAAACATCCATCGGCACCGAAAAATCCATCGGCACCGAAAACTACGTCCACACCGAAAAAAGTTCATAAAGACCCGAAACGGGCATCACCGCCACCACCTTCGGAGCCGGATGAACCTTTTTGCCCAGATCCTACTGAAAAGCGGATCTACATCAATCCCGAAACTGGACATGTGACTGCCGTCCCATACAAGAAACGGAAGCTGGACATCACACCTCCTCCAGCTCCCATACGGAAAAAGGACTGTGCTACTTCACCACTTCGTCCTTCCTCTCCTGTATTACCTCCTAACCCGTCCCCCCCTCCTCCTCCTCCTTCTCCTTTACCTTTACCATCTCCCTATCATTCACCTCCTCCACAGGATGATAATGATGACTTAGGGGGAGGGGCGGACCCTGATTTATTTAATGATCCTGTTGATCCAAACGACCCTTTTACATTTCCAGACACAGCACCAGTAGATGACTGGTCTTATCCAATGCCTGACATGCCTGACCCCACTACCTACCCCTCCAAGCCCTCCCCTCCTGATGACCATTTGGGGTTTGGCCAACTAATAAATAGGGCAGCAACATTCCATGGCGTCACAATGCACACGGACCCCCTTGAAGAGGACTTTCTCCTCGATACTTTTGAGCAGTCACAAAAAACTGTTCACATACTGCCCATAATTAAAGGGGTTATAAAGCATGCCACTGAGGTCTTTAAAGACCCTGTTCGAGCTAGGGTTCTCAACCCACGCATCGAAAAAAAGTACCGACCAGCCCCGCAGGACCCTGCATACATTAAAGCCCAGCTCCCTTTAGACTCCTTGGTCGTATCAAATGCCAGGAAGCGCGTTAACTCACAGACAACTGGAGAAACGCCTCCCCCGGACAAGGAGTCTAAGCTTTTAGAGGCCTCAGGCAAACGAGTCGCCGCACGGGCGGCGAACCACTGGCGTATTGCCAATACCCAGGCCCTGTTAGCCCGGTATGATAGGGCGTATTATGACCAACTTGAGGACCTTCTGCAACATCTGCCTGAACCCTTTAAATCCCAGGCCACTGACCTCATTCAAGAAGGCAAGTTAATATCTAATGCCTCCATTAAATGCGCCTTAGATGCGGCGGACACTGCTTCTCGGGCGGTCAATACTAGCGTCTTACTCAGATGACATGCCTGGCTCCGTATTTCCGGTTTTAAACCGGAGGTTCAAACCGCAATTCTAGCTCAACCTTTCAACCAAGAGCAGTTATTTGGCCCTGCAGTGGACACTGCATTAGAAAAAATGAAGAAGGATAATGAGACTGCCAAGTCTATGGGAGCACTGCAGTCTCCTCAAAACCGGGGTTCCTTTCGTCGCTCCTTTTATAGAGGAGGCTCCAAAAACACGGCAACTGAGACCACGTCCACCTTTAAAAATTCTGGACAAACATCCCCTAACAGAGGATATTTCCGAGGAGGTTATAGGGGAAACAATAACAAAGGTCGAGGGCGGGGCAACAACAACAACACCCGCACATCCCCAGCCACCAAACAGTGACTTGCCACCACTCCCCCCAGACCATTCCACTCCAGTCGGGGGGCGGCTCCAACAATTCCTACCTGTTTGGACTTCCATCACCACAGACAGATGGGTAAGACAAATTATCCAGTCTGGCTACTGCCTCGAACTCATACAATCCCCCCCAAACATACCACCCAAACAACGTCCAATGTCCTCACATCATCTCTCTCTCCTCAAACAAGAAGTTCAATCCCTGTTACAAAAACATGCGATAGAACCAGTCCCTCTTCAAACATCAGGGAACAGGGGTGTATTCTCTATACTTCCTCATTCCCAAAAAGGACAAAACATTACGGCCCATACTGGATCTCAGACTACTAAACCAGTATATACATTCGGATAATTTTCATATGACCACCCTCCAACAAGTCCTCCCACTATTACAACAGGGAGACTTCCTTGCCACATTGGACCTCAAGGACGCGTACTTTCACATCCCTATGCATCCCGCTCACAGAAAATATCTACGATTTGTTGTAGATGGGCAACACTATCAATTTACAGTTCTCCCATTCGGAGTAACAACAGCACCCAGAGTGTTCACCAAGTGCTTAGCAGTCGTGGTGGCACACCTCAGAAGACAACAGATCCATGTCTTCCCCTATCTGGACGATTGGCTCATAAAAGCCAATACTCACCAAAAATGCGTTCTCCACACTCATCGCACGATTCAAACTCTCCACAATTTGGGATTCACTATCAACTACCCCAAATCCCATCTACAACCTTCCCACTTACATCAGTATCTAGGAGCAACCATAGATACATCCAAAGCCATTGCTTATCCCAGCACTGCCAGGATAGCCAGTATACAAAATCTCATCTCTCAATTTCAAACTCATCCATCTCTTCCAGCAAGAGTGTTCATGCAGCTCCTAGGCATGATGGCGTCATGCATCTCCATAGTCCCACACGCACGACTTCAAATGCGTCCCTTACAGGAATGTCTAGCACAACAGTGGAACCAAGCTCACGGACAACTTACTGGTGTTGGTGGACAGTCGCTCACTTCGCTCACTGAAATGGTGGAACACCATCAACCTGTCCAAAGGGCGGCCGTTCTTAGAGCCTCTTCCACAAGTTGTGCTAACTACCGACGCATCTCTCACAGGGTGGGGAGCCCACCTCCTTCACCATACCACTCAGGGCAGATGGACCAGTCAACAGAAACTGCTCCACATCAACCACCTGGAACTCTTAGCAGTGTTCCTAGCACTAAAATCCTTTCAGGTACACCTAAAGAACAAAACTGTCCTCATACGCACAGACAACATGACTACAATGTATTATATACAGAAACAGGGGGGGACACATTCTCTCCAACTGTCCCAACTGGCACAGCAAATCTGGAGATGGGCAATTCCCCAAAACATCTACCTGTTAGCAGAACATCTCCCAGGGATCCACAATCAAGTGGCCGACCTCCTAAGTCGCCACACGCAGCAGATCCACGAATGGGAATTACACCCCAAGGTTCTACTCCCCTTCTTCCAAAAATGGGGACAACCAGACATAGACCTGTTCGCCACTCCCGAAAACACAAAATGCCCAACCTTCGCCGCCAGGTTTCCACACCCATAGTCGAAGGGCAATGCCCTATGGATGAACTGGTCAGGCAGATTTGCGTACGCTTTTCCGCCTCTCCCACTGGTTCCATTTGTGGTACGCAAACTGAAACAACAGTCGCTAACGCTAATACTAGTAGCTCCCACTTGGGCACGTCAACCGTGGTTCACCACACTTCTGGAACTATCTTTAGTTCCACATCAAAGGCTACGCCTCTCCCCGGATCTATTAACCCAGAACCATGGAGAAATCAGACACCCAGATCCTCAAACACTGAACCTAGCGATCTGGCTCCTGAGGTCTTAGAGTTCGGATACCTCAATCTCCCTCCAGACTGTATGAATATCATAAAGGAAGCTAGACGACCTACTACTAGAGCATGTTATGCCGCAAAATGGAAACGATTTGCCATCTACTGCGCTAATAATGACATACATCCATTGGATGCTTCCATCCAAAACATAATTTGCTATCTACTACACTTGCAAAAATGCAATCTAGCGTATTCCTCTATACGCTTACACCTAGCAGCCTTGGCAGCCTACTTGCAAAATAGGCAACACCTGTCCCTTTTTAAGGTACCAGCCATCAAAGCGTTTATGGAAGGTCTCAAAAGAATTCTTCCCCCAAGATTGCCACCTGCCCCAGTGTGGAATCTCAATGTGGTTCTAACAAGACTTATGGGTCCCCCATTTGAACCTATGCACAAATGTGAATTACAATTCCTAACATGGAAGGTAGCTTTCCTTATCGCAATCACTTCCCTACGCAGAGTAAGTGAAATACAAGCCCTTACACTAGAGGAACCTTTCTTACAACTACACCGTAACAAAGTGGTTCTTAGGACAAACCCTAAATTTCTTCCAAAAGTGATTTCCCCTTTCCACCTTAACCAATCAGTAGAGCTACCAGTCTTTTTCCCAAACCCAGACTCCGTAGCTGAAAGGGCCCTACATACCTTAGATGTCAAAAGAGCCTTGCTTTATTACATCGACAGGACAAAGCCTTTTCGAAAGACAAAACAACTCTTTGTTGCTTTCGCACCACCACATAAAGGCAATCCCATCTCCAAATCCAGTATAGCCCGGTGGATAGTTAAATGCATCCAAATATGCTACCAAAAGGCTAAACGTACACTTACAGTTCCCCCTAGGGCGCACTCCACGCGTAAAATAGGGGCTTCTATGGCCTTCTTAGGTAACATTCCCTTAGAAGACATTTGCAAGGCAGCCACGTGGTCTACCACGCATACCTTCACTAAACACTACTGTGTTGACATGCAGGCCAAACAACAGGCCTCAGTGGGCCAGGCTGTCCTAAAAACTTTATTTCAAACTGCTGCAACAGATACAGGCGACCACCGCTAAGGGGAAGCACTGCTGTATAATCTATCCTCAGTGTGTGATCTGCAGCTCATATGCCTCGAACGGAATATGCTACTTACCAGTATGCATCTGTTCTTGGCATGTAGAGCTGCAGAGTCACACACGCCCGCCCGCCTCCCCGGGACCTGTATCTGTTCCAGCATCTGTCTTACTTAGACATTACACATGGACATCCTTTCTTTCATTCCTATACACTCCATCTTTTCCCATCATGGCGAAAAACAATCTGACGATGGAGTGGATGCCCATGCGCACTGTTGTCCAGGGGAGGAGTCACCAACCTCGTGACCAAAGGCTTCTTCCGAAGACAACAACAACCTGCAATCATCCGAGCCCAACACCAGATGGCGATCTTATCCTCAGTGTGTGACTCTGCAGCTCTACATGCCAAGAACAGATGCATACTGGTAAGTAGCATATTCCTTTTGATTCCCACCATTCCTGAGAAATATACTAAGTCGCTTGTTCTGGGTTGTCTATACATTGGGACTGCCGAGTTAAATCTCGGATAACGAATGGGACACTGATGCTGGCCGGATGAGGGGTTCTGGGTTCTGAGGTGAGTTTTTGGTACACCGCAATTCACTGAGGGCCTGGGTTCCTGCGCATAGTTCTGCGCATAAGCAGAATCCCTGCAACATGGCGCACCTAACGTTTGGTCTATTGATTTGAGACGCCTTAGTAGTGCTTGTATTAGTCCACAACACCCTCACTCTGGTTTCCGGATAACGGGAGTGACGGTTTAACCTACCTGTGTTTCGACTAAATAGGTTCCTTCAAGCTTGATCATTAAAAAGGTTATTTAATCTGAACCCTAGTGCTACTAATATATTGTAGATTTACTGTTAGTGTCCTAATGGCGGTCGATATTCCGGCTCATAGCCGGGCACCCCTGAAACGTCATTTGGCGCAGTATGGGGTGCTGGACGATGGTATGGCTGTAATTTTTGTGGTAAGTGCCCATGCGTTGTTTCCGTTTGAGTTGTTCTACTCTTGGGTTACTTTGCCGGCAGTGAGTGAAGACGATGATATGTTCCACACCTATACTGCCACGCCGCTACCAGCCTACTATACGCCATATAGGACACAGGAAATTCCTATTTCTGCCTGGCAGCATAGCATTTGGTTTAATGGCGCCCTTCCCCATGCGGTTATACCGGCGAGAATGGGCCCTTTGTCGATTGCAGGGGCCACATGGCCGGTACTAGCCGGATATACGCCTCATCCCCGCTACCTACAGGTGATGGTGGCTGAGTTGCGTGTACTGCACACTGCCCTTATTACAGTACATAGGGCTTTAGTGCAGTACGTGTCACGCAACGTGCAGGTGGTCGCTACTGCTGTTGCGGGACAACCGACGGACCACCACGCGGTGGTTATTAGTCCTGTTATGGTCAATTCGGTAGTAGGCAAGCGACCCCAAAATAGGGATGATTTCCCTTATTGGCTTGCTGAGAAATTTGATCAGATAGAAGCGGTTTATCCGCGTACAACTGCTGTGGAGAAACACAGGATCCTTACCATCGCTTTGCCTAAAGACTTAGTCCCAGATATGGCCGATTGTGAAAACTGGGGTAAGGTCTTTGCAGCGACATATTCTAAGTGCTTTGGCACTCCGTCTCTGTCGGTACTGCCCTCCGTGATTAAACGTGTTCAAGAGAATCATGGTGCGGAGGCTGCTATTGAATTGGGAATGCGGCTTGTCGGTGTGTTCGATGTGGTTGCTACCATGATAATGGGCAACCTCAAAGGAGATGCTATGCAATTCCAAGTGCTTAATAAATTAGAGACCGTGAACGAAGACGACAAGCCGAGGGAATTCGCGAAAAATATCGCGAACGCCCACATACAAGTTGGTCGTAGCGCCTTAGGTGTTAAACCAACTGTGAAGAATCCTGATTTGATACAGCAGACGAAGGCAAACTCGTCTGGTAAGGACGAGCGCCCTAATTTTCCAAAACAAAGTTGGAGGGAGAAAAAACAGGAGAAGCAGCAACAGAAACAGGGGTCTCGTCCTGCCTCTCCAGTACAGTCAAGTAGTGAACGCACTTATGATCTGCGCGATCGTGCTACTATTAAGTCACCTGATCGATTTCAGGTTTCTGACCAACGTTCTCCTCGTTCTTCACAGGAAACATCGGCTTCACAGTCCGGTGGCGGAGGCGGTGGCAAAAGTCGGGGTGCCCCACAAGCACGTGAGCAATCCCGACAGACTGACGGCAAGGGCAAGCAAGAAGACTCTGCACGTCAACGACCCCCGTTTCAGAAGAAGAAAGTTGCTTCACTGACAGCGAGGTATGCCTCAGATGGTACGGACGCAGCTTCAGAACCTGACATGGGCGCTAACGCTGCTAGACAGCGCGGCGGAAGTTACAGTAGTGCGACAAGCACCGCATCCATATCTGGTGGCGACAGCAACTGATATATTTGTGAATATTGAAACTGCTGATACTCGGGTATATCCCCCTGATAGACTGTATAATATAGTCATTCAAATTGAAGGTGACATACAACGTACAATTCAAGGTTTTTTTTGGGATAATCTGACCACTACCTATGACATTCTGTTGGCGGAGGCAGATTGGCCCCCGGCTTTCGTTTTAGATGCTCCTAGAGGGGAGGAGGTAATCCTCCCGTCCTTTGCGCACACAGTGCTTAAGGTTCTAGCTAAAAAGTACGCTGGGGAATGGGCTCAGGTGCAAGCGCCTGCGTTATATCGAAATCAGGTTGGCTGGGATAAATTGTCTCCCGGCCATGAGATTCCGTTGCAGACTACGCCCCAACCTCAACCCCAATACCCCATGCGTCGTGAAGCTAGACCTCACGTCGCGTCAATCCTTGAACAATTGGAATATCAGGGAGTAATCGAAACGTGTGTCACCTATGAATAATCCCTTGTTTACTGTGACGAAGCCTGACGGGTCGTACCGCCTGTAGGAAGGTGGATATCTGACTATGGTTACCCCCAACTTTTTGCCTAGTGTCTTGCTGGTTTTTCGACTTAGTTGGCCTGAGATCCTGCCATTCAGGGTCTCAGGCTGTCTGCTCTCTCTTTAAAATGGACTCCATGTACCCTAGGTACATTCCCAATTGGTAAGGATCACCTTATTGGCCCCTGTACAGTGTACCCTAGGTACCCAGGGCATAGGTGTACCCTAGGCCTACCAGGGGCTGCAGCATGTATTATGCCACCCCTGGCCTGGCCTTCCATTTTGACACAACTGGCTGGTCACTCAGCTGGGGCAAGGTCGTGTAATCACCCCTTGCTTAGGTGTAGTATTCCTATACCTAACTTACATATAGACACATGTGTACCTATCAGTCACTCCTATGGCAGGCCTTAACAATCCTGGAGGCAGAGTGCTTGGTAACATGTGAGATGGTGCTCTAGCATGAGCTGAGCCTGTCTGCAGCTTTCGGAACCATGTCCTTATAGCTGTTCTATGATATAGCCTACCATATACTCTTAAAGTGCCTTATAATCTTAGACGGTTATGGTAACTATGGTTTGGCTTTATCAAAACATGTCGTGTAAGGTGTCTAACACTGTGGAATAATACCCCCATGCCATTTCTGGATATGAAGATATTATTCCCCCCTTCTAGAGGGAAAGACATGTTAAAATCATACTTCACTGTTAGCCTCTAACCAAAGCCTCAGCATCACAAAATGGATGCTGCTGCCACGACACAAGTCTGACCTCCTGCAGCTGGGAGTGATCCCAGCCAGGGAGGCCTGGACAATAGGTTTCCTGCTTGGGGAGGTGCTAGCACCTCCCCAGACAGCCTTTAGTGTATTGGGGCAGGGTGGGCTGAAAGGAATGAGACATGCCTGGGGCACACAAGGTGTTCCTTGCATAGTCCAGTTCAAACCGGCGCTGGGGCACTCCAGCCCCAGCTCTGGCGCGAAACTGGACAAAGGGAAGTGGGTGTAACCACCCCCTCCCAGGTCCCACCCATAAGGCGTGACCTAGCAGGTATCCCAGCCCCCCGGATTAGTATAAGAGTGGGAGTTGGGCCTCAAGACTTTAGATTATCCTGAACCTGCCAACTTGAACAGAAACTCTGGACCTTCGACATTCGACGAAAGAAGAAGACTGAAGAATCTCCCTTGTGGCCAAGGAGTGGCTACCCTGTGCAAACAGGCACCATCAAGAGACTACCCTTTGCTTTGCCCACGTTCTACGAGGAACCGACTGCAGAGCCCGACCAGAGCCTTGACTTCCAGACTTCTCCGACCCTGATCCACATCCACAGCAGAGCTGAGATCCGTGGAGGCGACGAGCGACCGGCTACCTGGGAAAAGTGGCTAGTAACTTCAAGCGCAGCTTCTGAGGCACCCTTGAAGTTGTGCACCGGGGATTGAGAAGCCCCAACCCCAAGCATTATCTGCACCGAAGATCCGCCCCCCACACTCCACGAGTTCTGCGTGGGGCCCTTCTGCATTTTCCTGCTTGCCGCGTCTGTCCGGTTGCTTGCCCGCTGGCTAGTGGCCTTTGTGACGACGCACCCTGAAATCTTCTGCGCTGGTTTGGCTCCTCCAGACTGGCTCCCGCTTCTCTGTAAAGAAGAAGCACCCCAGACCTTCCTGGTCTGCACCAGAAGCAAGTCCTCCGTTCTTCGTGGGTTCCGCTTGCCAAGGCTTGGTGAGTCCTAGTCCAACTTCGACGCCGCCGACAGCAAGAGCCTTCGTGGGACAGCTCGCCTCCTGGTCCTGGTCGTCCTCGACGCTTCCTGGTCCTCCTGGCTGCAGCGACAAGCTTCACCTCCACCTGCAATCTTCACGACATCGCCTGGTTCCTTCCTGGTTCCACGTGGTCACTGGCTAGTGACCTTGACTCGGTCCCTTTTGCTTGCAGGTCTCCTCTCTTCTTGATCCCAGCCTTGGGATCCACCGGACACTCTTCACTGACTGCCTGTCAGCATCTTTCTTCAGGCATCCATAGGAGTCGACGACGAAAACCGACGCAACTTCACCCCTATGCACCCGCAGCCTGTGGGCTAGGTAACTTGGGTACTCCGGTGCTCATCAGGATAGTGACTATCCTAGTGTCTAGTTTTCCAGCCTCGACTTCCTAGCTACTCCGGAAGTGTCCTAAATCTATCGTTTTCTAAACTGTACTATTGCTAGTGACTTTTACGCATTACGCGTGAGTGTTTCCACTCTGCACACGAATCCCGTGGGCCTCCCACTTCCTAACTAAAGCTAGTGTAGTGTAGCCCCAGCGATTCCCTCGGCCTAGGCCTATTCTATTTCCGTGACAGTGGTCCTTATACCACTTACTTAGTATATGGTTTGCGTGGCCCCTAGGGCCTAACTGTATTACTTACTTGTGTGACTTAATGTATGCTTAAATAAGACTGTGTTGTACTTACCTCTAATCTCATAAAGAGTGCTGAGGGTTTGACTAGAATAAATACACTATTTTATATATATATCTGTTGTGGTGTCCTTTCATTTGGTATTCAAGGGATTATATATGGTATCACAGCTGGCTTCACATGCCATTCAGAGTTTAGCCTAAGACTGCTCTTGTCCATGCTACCACTAGGATAGCTGGTCTATAAGGTTGACTTTACAACCAATCACCATAAGGGTATTTGGACTGATATAAGGTGTACACTAGAACTAGTGACATCATACATCAGGCCAACTTCTCACACCGCCTAGTTTTGGATTACCGGCACCTTAACTCTCATTGCCGGACCTGTGCAGTACAGAACATCCACAGTTCGGCTCTCGTCGATAGTCTCGTGAGAAAAAGGTTTAAAACCACACTTGACATTTCCAATGGCTTTTACAGCCATAACCTGTCCTCTCTTAGTAGTGAGTGGACGGCGTTCACCTCTGGTGGCAAACCAAAACAATTCAAAAGATTACCAATGGGCTATAAGAACAGCCCAGGAGTCTTTGCCGCTCGCGTGGTCTCCCTATTGGAGGGTATAGACCCAGATGCGTACTCGTACGTGGATGATATTTATCTCACGGATGACGAGTTAGACCCGCATCTCCGTCGCGTTGATCGCATTATTGTTTTGTTTGCAGACTTCGGTTACAAATTCAATTTTGCGAAGTCACACATAGCCGAATATACAGTGTTGTTCTTGGGGTCGAGGATTGGCTCCGCACTTTCTAGAGAAGTGTGCATGCCTCCGTGCTCCTACTTCACTGAAGAAATTACAATCCCTGATGGGTTTTCTGAATTTCGGTCGAACTTACATCCCAGATTATGCCCAGCGTATCAAGCCGCTTTATGCCTTGGTACAACCTACTTTTTCCAAATCTTGCTGGCTGCCTGAGCATTCAGCTATATTGCAGTTATTGCAAGCTGATCTTCTTGCTTCTAAGTACTTACTGACACGCGATAACCACACTAACCTGGTCATAAGAATAGTGCCCGGCGCAGTTGGTTTCACATACTTAACGTTCAATGAGGGCGACACCGTCCCCATTGCTTACAAATCGCACTTGTACACTTCAGCTGAACTGCGCTTTTCCGCTGTCGAGAAGGTTCTGACAGCAGTGCAGATGGCGATTCTGAAAGAACGAGCGCTGTCGCAAGGAAAACGCATGTTGGTGGTGACACCCTATCCTGCCCTTGAGGCGGTGACAAAAGCAAGTGTACCGAATTCTAAAGCTTTGCATCCAAGGTGGATACAATGGGCCACTTCCTTGACCTCGCCGGACGGCACTTCAGACGCAGAAGTTTTTGCAGTATGAATTCGTTCATCCGGCTCCTCTGTCCTTGCGCCCGCTCGAGGATTACCATTGTGTCATATACACTGACGGTTCTGCGCAACACGCAACTGGATCAAAGCATGCCTATTCAGCGGCTTGCGCAATTGTAGTCGGTACTTTCGTAAATGGTGAATTCCAGTCCGATGTCGTGCATACGCAGTCATTGGGTGATTGTACCGCTCAGTTGGTGGAGCTTCGTGCTCTGGTGCTTGCACTGGAGTTTGCTGATCCCCGAGTCACTACACTTATAGTGAGTGACTCCTTTTATTGTGTTCAATCTTACAACGACAATCTGCATTTTTGGTCTCAGAACGACTACCGTGATTGCAAAGGTAGCACTATTAAGCATAAACTGCTTTGGGTTCGAGTGGCAGATCTTAAAGACCGTCTGCCACTCGTGAATGTAATTCACACTCTTGGTCACCAATGCGTTGGTGTCCATGCTGTCGGCAACAGCTTAGCTGACGAGGCAGCAAAAACAGCAGTGGCAGCATACTTACTTGCTAGTTTGCGGACTAGGCTTGCTGCCTCACGGGCGGGAAGTATAAATTTAGGCGGGGATGGCTCCGCGCAGCGGACGCGCCTAACCCGCACCAAAGAAGCGCCTAAGGAAAGCCCGTCTGCGACCGTCAGCGTCCCGGAGGCGGACGGGTGGGCGACCTTTGGACGCAGCACCAGGGAGGAACCCAAGGCTACTCTGCAGCA